>NC_140950.1:58222362-59682362 GCF_014529385.1 Adiantum capillus-veneris
AGTACATTTAGTTTAATTCATTTAAAAACACTTGATAAAGAACCAATAGAAATTAAGCTCTCTAGAAGACTATTGGACAATCTCCCAAGAGGTCCAATGAGCATTCAACAGCCCAATGGCTTGCCTGATTCCTATTGGCCAGAAGACTAAGGGGTCCAATGAGATTTTAATTGCATTAATTAAATACCTAAAGCTCTCACAAAAGGGGAAAGGGGGACACATGTCACAAGGCTATCACTTATGCTTCTTAATTATCATTGGCTAAGCTTTGCAGGGTCCAATAGGATGCTAGCATGAGTAAAAGCAAGAGGGGTCAACCAAGAGAGAGAGGGGGCTGATTTTTGCAAGGCATTATCACACACACACACACTCACACAATCTCATGTGTGGAGTAAAGAAGACTATCTCCTTTCAAGCTTTAATGGAAAGCTCATCATCTACTCCAAGTTTGTGAGAAGGGAGGCCTACACCAACAACTCTTGGCTTTGTGATGCAAATCCAACAAAGAACCAAGCTCCAATGCATGCTCATCTTCTCTACCATGCTAATTACTAAGCTATGCTAAGCTATTATGAGTGATTATGTGAGGATACATACTTCTTTCTCACAATAATACTCCTTCTTCCTCTCGATCTACTCTCATACCCCACTAGCTCTCACCATCTTCGAAGTGTGTGAGGTCTTGGGTCTGAGACTCTCAGGGAATTGATGTTGTGTTTTATAAGTGTGAGCTTGGTGCTTGAATCTTCCATCTTCATTGCAGCAGCAAGTTATTGAAGCAACACAAAGTATTGTATTATAAAGTGTCTCCCTTGATGGGGGAAACCTATAATACAAAGCCTTTTGGAGGGGGGACCGGCTCCATGTAAATCCGGTCTTCAATTGTTGTCAATAGCTTAATTTCTCTCTCTTTTTGAAGTATTGTTCATTTCTATCTAACTAGGTGTTATGCTTTTGTTGCTCTCTCCATCCAAGCACTCTTGCTATGCTCATTAGGAATCTATTTTAATGAAATGCTCACTATGTCTATGTTGTTTTCCGCTACACACAAGTTACTAGACCATTAAATGTTACATTGGTATCAGAGCACAGGGTTTCTCTTTTCTTGCTCAAGAAGAGAGGTCCTCAAGCTAACTATAAATGGTTGGTATTATTAATTGCAATTGAGTAAGTAGAATAGGGATTTTTCTGCCTTGCAGTGCACCTGCTTCGTGCAGATAACGGGGCATCACTGTCGAGAGCTATGGTCTTAATAGTGGAGTCCTATGGGGCTTGCCTACGGCTTATCCACTATTGAGCTATTAGAAGCTTGATAGGAGCCGGTGATGTTTTGGCGTTGAAAGACCCTCTCTTATATTCCTTGCAATTAATGATATTCGGGCCACGGGTACAGGAGCTTGAGTGCTTTTCTAAAGGGGTTAAGAGGAGTAGAAACTAGGGCTTGAAGTGCCAAAGTACACCTGAAAGTTGTAAGAATGGTTGACAATTGTAAAGAGAGTGAAATTAATGTTGATAGCTTTGATTTTGCTAATGAACAGGCTACTAATGATGCCCCTATGCTTGTTAACTACCTTGTTTCTAGGCTTCAACAAGCCATGGGTAATCCATCCCTCCAAAGTGAAGTGCAACGGTAGCTACATGCTCATGGGATTCCCCAAACTCCCCACCAAGAAGAGAGAGTACCTAGGAAGCCTCCTTGTGAGACTTCCAAAAGAGGCCTCTCTCCGATAAAGGAAGAAGAAGAGGATCCGTACGAAGGGCTCAAAAATCTACTACTTGACGACGCATCTCCTTCCCAAAGGAGAACTCAAGTTTCAATGATAGAGCCCCCACCGAAAGAACGAGAAAGAAGTGAGTCTCCTGCCACCTCACGGAGATGGCTCCACGAAGACGACGGGCAAAACGCTCTCCAACACCCCCTAAATGGAGAAGACCATCGCACACTTCTCCACACCATAATTCAAAGAGGGATGACAGAAAACAAGAGAAGAAAAAGGCGAGAAAGAGGTCACACTCTCCTCCATCTTCTTCATCCTCTTCCTCTTATGTAAGGAGAAGGGAGTTTATAAAGGTAAAAAATAAACTCTCTCCTGAAGAGCTTGAGCGTTATCGTAAAGATAACCGTTGTTTCAAGTGCGAGAAGCAAGGGCATGCTTATCGTGCTTGCCCCCAGAAGAATACACGAAATGAGCCTCCTAGAGCTACCTTGGTCAAAATCCAAGAAGAGGATGCTCACCACAAAGGATCTCTTCTATGCCATGCTTGGGGAAAGGCAAGAGAACATGATTATTTTATTCTCTTTGACCTTGGTTCTACTCACAATTTCATATCCACAGAGTTGGCCACCAAGCTAGGCATCCAAGCCTATGAGATGGGAGATGTCCTACCCGCCGATGGTGCTTTCAAGGGGCAAGAAGCTTCAGTCACTCCCTTAATTGGGAAATTGAGACTCCATGTCCAAAGCTATGTGAACAAAGAGGACTTCTTTATGGATCCTCTCAAGCATGAGGATGTAATCCTAGGGGTACCATGGGTAGATCGCATGGCTGTCAATGTTAAATTCCCTAAAAGGCAAATCTACTTTAGGTTCAGGGGAAAAGATATGTACATAGATGCTAAGGAGTTGGGTAACACCATACCCATTGTACATATGCAAGCTTTCAATAAGTCAATAAAGCACTCTATTTCCGTGTACATGATTTTTGTTAAAGATTCTCAAAATGAACTTAATGCTTTAGCAAAGGAAAATATAAACAATCACAAGGAATTAGAGTTATCCAATTTTCTCAAGGAATTTCAAGATGTTTTTATTGACGACATCCCTTGTGAACTACCTCCTAAACGAGGCAATGATGACCATGCAATTGAACTTCTTCCAGGAAGTTCACCGCCTAATAAACCTCCTTATAGAATCTCTCAAGCTCAACAAGAGGAGATTATGCGGCAAGTGCATGAGTTAGTTGACAAGGGCATGGTTAGGCCTAGCTCATCTCCATTTTTTTCACCCGTGTTATTAGTGCAAAAGAAAGATGTCACATATCGTATATGTGTTGACTATAGAGCACTAAATAGGATCACTATCAAGAATAGGATCACTTATAGAATTTCTCAACAAGAGGAGATTATGCGGCAAGTGCATGAGTTAGTTGACAAGGGCATGGTTAGGCCTAGCTCATCTCCATTTTTTTCACCCGTGTTATTAGTGCAAAAGAAAGATGGCACATATCGTATATGTGTCGACTATAGAGCACTAAATAGGATCACTATCAAGAATAGGTTTCCTGTTCCATGGGTAGAAGACCTATTTGATAAGCTGCAAGGGTCGACCTACTTTGGTAGGATTGACCTAAAAAGTGGCTACCATCAAATAAGGATAGTTGATCAAGACATTATAAAGACCACATTTCACACTACGTTTGGTCTTTACGAATACATTGCCATGCCTTTTGGCTTGACCAATGCACCAAGCACATTCAACCGCTTGATGGAGAAGCTATTCAGGCCTCACAGAACCTTTACTAGATTGTTCTTTGATGATATGATCATCTACTCTAATCCACTAGACAAACACAAGCAACACCTCCAGGTAATATTTCAAGTCTTACGAGAGAATAAACTCTATATTAATCGAAAGAAAAGTGAGTTTTTCTTACAAGAGATTCAGTATTTAGGTCACATTATCTTTAAGATGACATCCAAATGGATCCATCCAAGCTAGAGGTAATAAAAGGATGGCCTAATCCAAGGAATCTACATGAACTAAGAAGCTTTGTAGGTATGTGTGCATACTATAGACACTTCATAGAAAGGTGCTTTTCCCGTGGAGGTATGTACAGTGTTATTGTAGGCATACTCTACTAAGGGTAAGTACTTCTCCCAGTGGGACCTTTGATCTACTTCCGTTACATAGGCTTTTAGTAGATCAAGAATTGCTAGGTTAGCTATTTCACTTTGGCCATCCGTTTGTGGGTGATAGGCCAAAGAGAAGTTTAGCCTTGTCCTTGAATTTTCAAAGAGACCCTTCCAAAAATTACTCGTCATTCTAGGATCTCTATCCGACACTATGGACATTGGCAAGCCATGGTAGAAGATTCGTGATATGAAGAGGGTTGCCCTTTGATGGGCTTTGATAGTCTTTTTGACAGGTATAAAATGAGCTTGTTTGAACCTGTCTACTGTCGTCCATATTCTCGTATTCCCATGGATAGGCTTAGGAAATCCAAAGAGGATATGCTCTTCCATGGTGAACGAGGGATTGGCAAAGGTTGAAGCAATCCAGATTGCTTCCCTCTATCAAACTTCATCTTTTGGCATACCACACATTTAGAAACATACTCTTGTATGTTTGCTTTCATGGCAAGCCAATAGAAATATGTTTCAATCCCTTTTAGGGTAGACTGAATTCCTCTATGCCCCGCATAAGGAGGAGCATGAGATTCATACATTACTTTCTCACATAGTGAGTTAGTAACGTATAGTCTATTGCCATAGAGAAGATAACCATCTTGTAAAGTAAATGGTTTCTCTTTCTTCCCGAGTGCAAGGACTGAAATCACATCTCTAAAATCGGGATCAATAGTGTACTCATCTATCATAGAAGGTAGATCATTGTGAGTTGCTATGGAAATCGCATTCACTCTCGGCCATCTTGAGAGTGCGTTGGCTACTTGATTATGCTTGCCAGCGATGTAAGCAATATGAAAATGCAATTGCGAAAGGAATTTTTCCCACCTTATTTGTTTGTTGGAGAGCTTTGGTGATCCGTCCGCAGAATGAAAGGAGTCCCCAATAAATAGTGCTTCCACGAGTCTAAGGCATATAGAGCTGCGAGGAGTTCCTTTTCATATATGCCTAGAGCATGCTCAACAGGGTCAAGCCTTCGACTTTCATAGACTATGGCGTGCCCTTCTTGGAGCAAAACAGCTCTAAGGCAATCACCACAAGCGTCACATTGGACCTCAAATGGCTTTGAGAGATCCGACAGTGTAAGCACAGGTTGAGAGATAAGCTTTTCTTTAAGCTTTTTGAAAGCATTGTTCTCCTTGGCAAACCATGTATACCTAACGTTTTTCTTTGTTAGGTTATGTAATGATCCAACGATTTTGTTTGGAGGCCTACACCAACAACTCTTGGCTTTGTGATGCAAATCCAACGAAGAGCCAAGCTCTAATGCGTACTCATCTCCTCTACCATGCTAATTACTAAGCTATGCTAAGCTATTATGAGTGATTATGTGAGAAAACCTACTTCTTTCTCACAAGAATACTCCTTCTTCCTCTCGATCTACTCTCATACCCCGCCAGCTCTCACCATCTTCGAAGGTGTGTGAGGTCTTGCGTCTGAGACCGTGAGGGAATTGATGTTGTGTTTTATAAGTGTGAGCTTGGTGCTTGAAGCTTCCATCTTCATTGCACCAGCAAGTTATTGAAGGAACACAAAGTATTGTATTGTAAAATGTCTCCCCTAATGGGGGAAACCTATAATACAAAGCCTTTTGGAGGGGGAACCAGCTCCATGTAAATTCGGTCCTCAGTTGTTGTCAATAGCTTAATTTCTCTCTCTTTTTGAAGTATTGTTCATGCCTATCTAACTAGGTGCTATGATTTTGTTGCTCTCTCCATCCAAGCACTCTTGCTATGCTCATTAGTAATCTATTCTAATGAAATGCTCACTATGTCTATTCTATTTTCCCCTACACACAAGTTACTAGACATTTAAATGTTACAACTCACCCTTCACTTATGCACTTAATATGTTTTGAAAGAATTTTTATTTTTTCGAGATTGGGGAGACCTAATAGCATTATATTAAGTAGTTTCGACATGCCCCTTATCCTAGATTTACACTAACTTCACTTCAAAAAATTACTATTATTGTTTGATGCTAGTATGTCCCAACAATCCTAAAAAAGAAATAAAGAGCAGAATAAAAAACGATGTTGGGCCGGAATCGAAGCAGGAAAAGAAAAAAGCGGGGGGGAGGGGGGGGGGGGGGGGGGGGGCTACTGCAGGATGTGTCCATCAACACCATGCAACGCATTGTGCTTTCTCCAACGTGATGCAAACGGTCCTTTGACAACACTTTTTTTCATTATCATCGCAAGCAGAGCTAGCGATGCACATTGAGTACGTAGATGTGTTGGTTAGGGAAACAGGCATAGTTTCCTCACGCGTGATGTTTGCAGTTCGAGTCCACACGCCACCAAAGTTTTACTCTGATAGATAAGAATCGTGAAGTCTCTGTGAAGGTATCCGGGAAGATTAGTTTAAATTGAATTAGCAATCTACCAGTATGTAGGTAAGTGGGTACAATATTGTGTTCGTATTTCATTAAGTAGAACCTTGGAGGATTTCCATTTTGAGGCCAAAAGAATGTATGATGGGAGTCCCAAGTGGTAGGCAAGGAAGGATGCACAGCGGGCAAGGAGGGGACAAAGGGACAAGCACATGGTGGGCAAGTGACAAGAGGCACGTTGGAGAGAAGTGGCAAGCGAGTGTGCTACTTGGCACAACACCCTACGCGAGGGAGGATGGGCCTCGTCACTATCTCACATGCGTCCAACCAAGAGGGATCTAGGGTCCAAATTCGGGCGCACGGAGCGGCTTCGATCTCAACCATCCGATCAGGCGGTGAACTAGTGGTGAACTCAAGGAAAAAATGACGTCCGAGTTTACCCCTAGTTCATTCGCCTCGCGGAGTGTGGGTCAAACCCAAGACCTCTCGGTTACCACACGAATGCCTACCATCACGCTAGCGCGCGTCGCTGCCCATGTTGACATGACACATGATCACACCCTAGTTTACCCGCCCCTAGTTCACCCCAGATTCACCCACCCCTAGTTCACTGCACGACCTGACAACTGAGATTAAAGCCCCCCCCCCCCCCCCCCCCCCCCCCCCCCCCCAACAAATTTGGGTCCTAGATCCTCGTCGTAGCCATATGGTCGTGCCATATAGTGATGGATGAGCAAGGAGGATACATCCACCTATTTTTTGAACTACATAAGTAGTCCTTAATAAAGCATTGGATTTTGGGTGCATCTTTGGACCATTGGATAAAGCTTGTGGATTAGTGCCACATGGCAAGCTATGATAATAAATGTTTTTAATTTCTTTTAGGCCCTTGTAAGAGGGTGTTGACATTTATGTATCTCTTTCTTTAAAGAGAGGCATCGAGTATTGTGTCAAACGATAATATTTTATTGTGATTCCACTTGGTTTAAAACACTAATGTGACTTTCTATTTATCTCTCACAAAGAAGCCTCTTACTATGAAATTCTTCAATAGCCTTATATAAGCAGTAGTGAATTTTCACCTTGTTTTATAAGGAGAAGTTCGTCTAACCAATAGCGGATTGCTCATTGTGCATTGGCTTAGCGCAGCATACTCCTACACCACATCCCACCTATATTGAAGACGGATGGAATCATGGAATGTGAAAATGGAGCAAGTGATAGGGAATTAGTTTGTAAACTCATGGTAATGTGCCCCTACATGGCCACCTGCCCCACAAGGGATCACTGTCCCAATATATTCGATACTGTGGGCCATCCAATTCTCTTAAGACAGTAAATGTAGCTCCTAGTTCACCCCCAACTCACCATTCGTATCTCCCCTAGTTCACTACATACGTGTTCCCACGTCCTCATGATTCCTGTACGAAAGCCTTACCACCACACTATCACGCCACCTATCAAGGTGGACATGCCAAGTGTACACATCCTACATGTATGCCCAAGTTCACCATCTAATTCACTCCTAATTCGCCTAACGATGCAATGACAAGGATCAATTGAGCATGATGTGGCCTAATTTGGACCATAGACCCCCTCGTGCAACATAGAACACCTCACAAAGATGACCACACTCCAAGCCTCACCTACATCTCACATGGTCATGAGAGTAAAAAGGGATATGTGGTGGAATGATTGAGCACCGTAGATCTCAGGCAAACTTGGGCAAAGTAAACTCGTGAAAAATGTGTTTCCGGTACCCGAGTTGACTCGCCCCCCTTGCCTCCCCCCCCCCTTCCACTTCAAAGGATTGAACCCACAACTCAAGGGATGAGGGCCATGTGCCTTAACCACATCGCCCGCGCACGCCACTTGTGGAATGTAGACATTTTCGTTGATCAAGGCGGAAGAAAGTATTTTTGTAAACTCGGATACCCGAGCGGCGAGTTTACAAAATTACCCAGAGTTTACTGTTGCGAGAAGATCTACAACAGGCTAGATTGATGGGAGCCTTTGGTCCAATCTCCCATGCCCCTGTTCGATATAGCAGTGGCCCTCAAAGGAAACAAAAGGAAAACGAGCATTGGGCCTTGTGGAAACGACAACAGTCAACAAGTCAACAAAACCTAAAATAAAATAGTGACATTGGATTGAGCCTCGAGGGCACTTCTAGACTCTTTGTCTAGAATTTACCTTTTGAAGAAGCGACCATTGACATGTGCCATCTCGTTGTTTAAAAAGGGTGGGGGGGGGGGGGGGGGACCAACTTAAGTAACCAAAACCATATGCACCACCATCCAAGAAACATCATAACCTGCCCTTTTTCCCAACAACAAAACAGGAGGGCAAGTGCAGGGCAACCATGTGCCACATGCATAGTAGGTAGTGAGAACACTCAGACCCCCCCACAAAAGAAGAAGAATCTGTATCTGTATAAAAAATCAACAAATTAATTTTCTGTTTATATACCTCCCAAAAACTCTTTTCACCTCTGTGAGCTCAAATGAAGCTCCTCCTTGAACCTCTTCATGACCCCCCCAATGGCAACATCAAAAGCATCCATATTCTTCTCCATGGCTGTCCCCGACAGCGCATACACTATCTTCGGTATCAGCCCGATCACAACCTCTTGCATTTCCCGCACCTTCTCCGGCACATATGACTTTAACACATCCTCAATCCTTGTGCCATTCCTCATAGCTTCCTTGGATATGAACACAGAGTAACTTCGGCCATTCTCTGGTAAATGCCATTTATACTGCATGTAGGCCGTCCTATGCCAGAAGAAGACCGGTATCGACCCCGCAAGCAAACAATCGAATGTAGACCTCCGCGTAAAGCTGTCCCCTCGGGGCTGCAAGCAAAACTTGGAGTCCATGAACAGCTCAAGAGTTCTCTGATTGTTTTCGCACGTTCGGTTGGAGCAATCCAAGGCCCGGCAGCTCTGCGCTTCCTGGCATTGATCAAGCAAAATGCCGCGGAAATCGTTGGGGAACATACGCCTCGGGGCACCCGCGAATGCGAAAAGACTTGTCCTCTGTAGGCCTCTGATGTGGTTTTGCCATGCTACCAAATCACCATCACTCTGTGGGTGGAAATTAGTAGGGTAAGGGACTGCCATCTCCATGTAATCCCAAGGGTTCTTCTCAATGAGAAGCCTAGTGACATTCTGCATAGAAGGATGATAGAAGAACCCACTTCCCCAATCCTCAACCTTGGACCTTCTGAAGTCCCATGTGATTCTACCAACCATCAAGAAATGGCCCCAACCACCATTTCTCTTATAGCCCGGCTGCTGCACGAGCCACTCGAGGACGTGATTGCTAACCCGATCGCGCTCTTCTGCAGAGAACCCTTCAAACAGGTACCGGCCCACATCCAATCCCACATAGTACGGTACATAGAAACTGTTGGCTTGCTCCTGCTTGTCAGTCAAACAAGGGTGTTGTAGCATGCGCTTATGAAACACGATTTCCGCCGTAAATTGATCGGATCTAAACCATGATCCCACCTGCCCAAGGGGTGATGCATCACCGAGCGACGGCCCAAGCCCATTATTTAGCAACGTATCACACATATCTGTATACACATTAAGAGCCGTGCAGTTGGCAACAATGTCTTGATTGTACATCGGCGGAAGATCGTACACATAGACATAACCATAGCTGCACTCAGAAGAGGAACCCACTTCCTTATCCCCTGTTTTCACATTAACTGCATCATTGAGTGTGCCACTATCAGCAAGCTCACCATGTTCCTCTACTGGTAAAATTGTTTTTTCATCCTTGTTTGAAGGATTTAGCATGTCACTAGCAGGTGGAATTGCCGATTCTCGCGTCAACAGCTCATGAGCACTGTGCTGCTTTCCATCATGCTCAGTATTTCTTTGATTTTCAAACACTTTCTCTGCTATCAAAACTTGCTCTTGCTTAGCCACATCAAGTGATGTAATCATAGCTGCTGCATCTGACATGGATTCCACCTTATCGACCTGTGATGTCATTGCCTTGTCTGCATTCAAATTGCCTGTCGAAGAAGCAGTACTGGATAATGAATCAACATCAGCATCTCCCCTACCAGCTCGATCACTAGTAGATTCAGTGTGAAGCGGTGTCTCCTCTGCGTATGTCATGGTTCCTGCGTCAATATCGCTCTTTGAACGTGTCGATGAAGACACAGATGATGGTAATGATGTTGATGATTCTTTTGACACTGAAGATTCTTCAACTCTCTGTGGCACATCAATGAAAGGACGCGCTGTGTGCATGGGTGTTGAAGAAGAGGAAGGGAGGCCATCGCTAGAGCTCAATGTCCATAGAAACCCACCTGGACCTAACCTTACAATCGCAAGGAAGAGTACCTGGGCCAACAGTAAAAATGCAAGCAGCAGGCGCGGAGGGGGAGATGCCTTCGGTGCAGAATAGGAGTACTTCCACCATGGCCCTTTTGAAATGCTGATGGAACCAGGGGCATCGGCAAGCTCCGTGCTGAGCTTAGGCAAGCGAGCCGCCCCATTCATGGCGTAGAGAACAATGGAAAAACGAAACCCTAGACGAGTTTCGAGGAGCCGGGACGTGAAAACTCGAAAAGGAAGCTCGATCAAGCTCGAAGAAAGGCGAGGGCGATCGCCATGAACAGAGCTTGGTGGTGGAAGAAAATCAGAAATTGGAAGATGCTGCCGGAAGAGGCAGAGGAAGGTGCCGCAGAGCAACTTTAAGGCCTTCGGAGCTAGAGAGGATGCTTAACAGAGAAGGCAAAAGGCCATAGCCAGAGCTCGGATGCTCAACAGAGAAGGCAAAAGGACATAGCCAGAGCGAGAGAGCGAGGAGGGTTTAGAGTCTAGACTCTAGAGACGAGAGTACAACAGTAGGACCGCGGCCCCCGGTAGTGTAAATGGAAGTTCCTGCAGCACCTCGCTGCCTCGGAGAACCGTGCATTCGCCGTCTGCTTGCGTGGCAATGTAGGAATGCCACACCTGGCAACTTTCCTGCCGTTGGATGCGACGTTGATCGGGCTGTCGGCAGTCCAGTTGGCGCGTTCTCTTTCCGAACAATTTCTACTAAGAGCCTAGTCCCGCCGTTTAATTGTTGCAAAGACTTTGGAAAGGGGGTTGTTAGCATTGCATTTTTGTGACCCAGGCAGCAAGTATAGACCCCACTTGAGTTTCTTTGGTTTGTGTATGTGTGTGTGTGTGTGTGTGTTTTGTATTTGCGCTGCTTGGTTTTTTTTCTTTTTTTTTTCGAAGGGGGGGGGGGGACTCTTCACACTATCGTAAATGCCAGTGAATGATGGGATCAATAGTTGAGTGTCTTTGGCACAGATCTTGAGAAAAGTCTACAATGGGACAAGAGACTAGACTCGAACCAAACACCCTCTATGCAGGGCAACTAACACTTAGGCTATGTGTGTGCATTGCGTTAATGGGCAAACACAATGTCCCATAGCCGAGTTTACTCCCTCGACATATTCCTAGGGATATCGAGGTATTTTGATATGTGTCCAAGTTTAGACGTTGTTGGGCGCATTTTTGACACCCGATTTTTTGTAAATTTGTACATACGGACATGAATCTTGATGTCAAAAGTGTGATTTCTTTTTGTGGGGTTTTTAGTTTGCTTTAGCAAGCACATGTACATGCACCGCAAGTCGCCAGTCTAGTGACAGTTGTCGGGCTACTGTAAGTGCCCGTGAGTGAGTTTTTTTAAGTGAGCCTTGTATATAACTTAAACTCATGTAAAAACTAAAAAAAGTTCAGCCAAACATCAGAAATTTGCAGGTTTTGGGTCGTTGTGGCTTCTTGATGCTTTTGGATGCAGTTTTTTGCCCCGACTAGACTTCTCTACGTGTAGTCATGCTGGGACAGCTTTCTGTTGCGTCAATTTTGGTCATGGCGGAGTATGGAATCAAATTTGTTCATCTTTAGCTTTCTCGCCGGTCATTTTTCAAGCTTTCTCTCAAGCTTTAAAGTGCCCCAATTGGAGGTGTGCTCATCAGGTTACAACTAGTTCTCTGCAGGGTTATGGCTATGGCAGCCTAGTGGCAAATTGTGTGCTGACAGAATTGGAGGGCATGTATGTATGAATTGTGGAATTGATGTTGAATTTGTGGGTTTGTGATGTTTAATTGTGAAAGGAGAGGCTCTTGTCTGCATATGCATTGGTCGGCGTGTGTTGTAAATCCGTGCTTTGACAGGGTTTTGCTCCTATGTGACATAGTCTCTTGGGTGGGCGACGGCTAGTAAATTCCCAAGGGTCTACTCCTATTGGACTTGTGGTGTTTCAAAAGGATTTTGCAAAGAGTTTTGTGTCTTGTAGTTATCTTTCAATGCTCTTGGGTGACATTGCTATAGAGGTGTTTCAGTTTGCTTGTTTCCCAACAGTGTTTCGGTGCCCCCACCCGAGGAATCGCTTCAAGTGACCTTCAATTTACAGGTTTGATTGGCATGATGGCAGATTTTCCAAAGTTTTATGGTCATGTAGATGAAGATGTTAAGGACTTCATTGAGAAATTTGAGTTTGCTTGTTTGATCGCAAATAAGGAAGATCCAATGATTATGCTCAAGATTTTGTTCTTTTGCTTGAAAGAGGATGCAAGAATATGGTATGATGAGTATGAGTTTTGGCTGAAATCATCTGAACCTCCATTGGTGATGACTTATGATGCATTAAAGAAGGATTTTCTTGAGAAGTTCAAGAAGGTAGAGGACCCGGCGGATGTATGGCACTCCATTGAAAGACTTGTGCAATGTGATGGTCAAAGTGTAAATGCCTTTGTCAAGGAGTTCAATGCCTTGTGGAGAAGATGGTGTGTTTCTTTGGGAAGTGATGCTCCTCCTCTTATGCTTAAAAAGTGTATGTTTATGCAAAGTTTGAGGGCTGATTTGAAGGTAAAGGTTGAGCTTAAGAGGCCACTTACATTTGAGGATGCAGTATCGATTGCAAAGCATAAGGAATGGAAGCTAGAGAGACTAAGGCAGTTTGGATTGCAAGGTGATATGGAGCCAAATGTTACTATATGGATTGATGTGGATACAAAGAAAGCCTCTAATGTAATATCGTATCATGATGGCTCTCTTGGGAAAGAGCAAAAAGCATTTAATGAGGAGAAAGATATTGAGAAGAATGTACATATGATGCCATCCTTACTGTTTATGCCTCTCAATGGTGTTTCACATGCAAAAGATGATGTTTCTACCAATGTGAAAGTTAATAAGAAGGAAAAGGATGCAACTAGTGAAGTCTTAAAGAATGATCAAGATGAGAATCAAGATGTAGATGCCGTTGTTGATGTGTCCCATGTGAAAGATGAGCACTTGGGTGATGTTAAAGTGGATATTGAGTGTCCCTCTCCTTTATGTGAAGTGGTTGAGGATGATTTGCAAGTTAATGAGGATACTTTTATGCAAGTGAATGATGTTAATGAAGAGCTCTCTCAAATGCATGCTATTGTTGAGTCTTTCTCAATAAATGATGATGCTATTGAGCATGTTGTGGACCTTGCTAATGAGGAGATTTTCCATGAGGACTCTCGTGTTTGCATCTATGATGATGTATGTAGCCATGCCTTGATCAAGAAGGAGAATTTGGAGGTTTTTGAGCATGTGGAAAGCCATAAAAATTTAATATGGATGCCTAATGATGAGATGGTTGATGATTCCTTGCTTGATCCTTATGCTGAGGATAGGAAGCTATGTGTAGAAGATGTCTTACCTATCAAGCATGATACGGTTGAATTGGATAGAAGCTTCATGAAGAGTGGGGAGAATGAGATGGATATGCATGAGGATATGAAAATGGCTGATGGTAAAGTTGAAGACTTTTTGGATGAGATGTTAAAGGATTCCTTGCATGCTATAGCAATGAAAGGGTGTCTCTATGTGGTATCTATTGAGAGTACTTTATGCTTAATGAGGATTTGGATTCTACATATGGTTTATGATTTGATATTGGAAGTTGGAGAATTGATATGGTTGGTGTATTTTCATGCATTTTGTGCTTATGTTGTATGGCCCTTTGATCCGGGTGGACAATATGCTTATGCTACTGCTGAGCATGAATGCTCTAGCAGACTGGGGGGTTGGCAAACTATGTTGGGCGCATTTTTGACACCCGATTTTTTGTAAATTTGTACATACGGACATGAATCTTGATGTCAAAAGTGTGTGTGGGATTTCTTTTTGTGGGGTTTTTAGTTTGCTTTATCAAGCACATGTACATGCACTGCAAGTCGCTAGTCTAGTGACAGCTGTCGGGCTACTATAAGTGCCCGTGAGTGAGTTTTTTGAAGTGAGCCTTGTATATAACTTAAACTCATGTAAAAACTAAAAAAAGTTCAGCCAAACATCAGAAATTTGCAGGTTTTGGGTCGTTGTGGCTTCTTGATGCTTTTGGATGCAGTTTTTTTCCCCGACTAGCCTTCTCTACGTGTAGTCGTGCTGGGACTAGCCTTCTCTACGTGTAGTCGTGCTGGGACAGCTTTCTGTTCGCATCAATTTTGCTCATGGCGGAGTATGGAATCAAATTTGGTCATCTTCAGCTTTCTTGCCAGTCATTTTTCAAGCTTTAAAGTGCCCCAATTGGAGTTGTGCTCATCAGGTTACGACTAGTTCTCTGCAGGGTTATGGCTATGGTAGCCTAGTGGCAAATTGTGTGTAGACAGATTCGGAGGGCATGTATCTATGAATTGTGGAATTGATGTTGAATTTGTGGTTTTGTGATGTTCAATGGTGAAAGGGGAGGCCCTTGTCTTCATATGCATTGGTCGGCGTGTGCTGTAAATCCGTGCTTTGACAGGGTTTTGCTCCTATGTGACATAGTCTCTTGGGTGGGCGACAGCTAGTAAATTCCCAAGGGTCTACTCCTAATGGACTTGTGGTGTTTCAAAGGGATTTTGCAAAGCTTTTGGTGTCTTGTAGTTCTCTTTCAACGCTCTTGGGTGACATCGCTATAGAGGTATTTCAGTTTGCTTGTTTCCCAACAACGTCATTGATCCCACCGCTCCCACTTTCATTAACTCGTGCAAGATAGAGTGAGGGAGGGTCTCACAATGTCGTTCGTGCACCTGTTCATGATGGCGAGAGAGAGAGAGAGAGAGAGAGAGAGAGAGAGAGAGAGAGAGAGAGAGAGAGAGAGAGCTCTACAATAACTATAGCAAACAAATTAACCTCTCTCATTGTGTTATTGCTTAGGTGGGTGGCTAGCCATGTTCCAACCATACGCGTAGTGGCCTTTACCTAACAACCTCCCACTTAAAGGCCAATGTGCACACACACTTACACAAATGGAAGCATCTCTACAATCACTACAACCAACAGATTAACCTACCTTATTGTGTTACTAGTAAAACAGCGCCGCCTTCGGCGGCAGCATGGCCCCTCTTACTCTCAAGCCTCATGCAGAACAACACGTACCATTGGATGCCGTCCACCATGCCAGAGAACATCTGTAGAGACACACCCACCTTTAATGTGTGCTACCAGGAGCACCTACAACTCCCTCTTAGCCATGGTGGTGAGAACCTTAGCCTCATTGGGTTCTGCACTGCCCGGCATCCATGCAGCAGGGCCGCCTCCATGGGATCTGAGAACTTTGGAAGGCGTTTATAACCTACAGGATCGTGCATGCACATCTTGTGATTCCCATCTACACACGCGCGCGCTTGCGTGCCCTTCCTCCCTTTACAGTGTTCTGGAAAAATCATATTTCCAAACATACTAAATTCCTTTCCTTGAATTTGCCAACACGAAATTTTAGAAAATTAGGTTTAATCTGTGGGTTTTTACACTATGTTTCTCTATTTTGGCGCAGAATTTCTTCTTTTCCTCTTGACCTCAACCAAAAAATTTGAAATTGAAAACTACACGATATTAAGCCGAGACACATTTTTCCCAAACAATATCCCTCTAGCTATTGCTTCACGCAAGTGAACCCTAAGCAGATATCGAATCCAAGCTCACTTCCTTGATCACCCGGTATGGTTGTGAAACTGAGTGGCAAATCGAGGCACCCTGGCTCCAAATATCAACTTATCAAATGCAACCACAATGGCCGTCCACACCACAACCATGCTAGTCGTCCTTAGCCAAAGCTCTTTGATTAATCGTTGTTCAATAGCATTGCTTCCATAACCATTTTCCCTCTTATTGCGGGTGTATTTCTTTCTCTCTTGTTGTTGCTGCTGTGAAGCAAATGCTCAAGGAGTTCTTGTGATCACGCTCACAAAAGCAGATCAATTGTAGTGCAACACGTGCGAGAAAAGAGGGTAAGAAAATCATCCAATGAGGTCGCAGATATGGAAAGTGGAAACTCAAAAAGAGCTTCCAGGACCTCGATTCCCACATCCAGCCACCACAGCCGCCTCTGCTTCAATACTCGGAACTCGGCGCGTTTGTGAGTTTGGATGAGTAAAATGTCCTTCATGTTGAGGGGATGCAGGATATGAATGGCGTAGTGGTCAGACCCATGTGACCATGCCTTTCCTTGGACTCCAGCTTTGTGATCATGCGAAGCAAGCAACACTCAGGCATCTCCTTCAGTTTCATCTTGGCCACGCCGGCCAGCTCCTCTAGTTCCTGGCAACCGTCAGGCATCTCCTTTGATTTCATGTCCACCTGCCACTATGTGTCGCCCTTGTGTTTCTTCTCATCTTAATGTTTTACCTTCTAGTACGGTCGATAGCCGAAGACTGCCTCTATGTGTGTGTGTGCAATTCCATATCCATCTACTTCAGTCTTGAAGGATCAACCATCAAATTTACGTTTTGAGTCTGTTCGACAGTCATCGCTGATCACCTCAATGTAGGAGGCAGTGCTCGTTGTCCAATGTTCAACAGTGCTAAAAGACCTCTCTCCCTCTCTCTATAGATATCTCTCTCTCTAGCATGAGAGGTAAAAGGCGACTCTCTCTCTCTCTCTCTCTCTCTCTCTCTCTCTCTCTCTCTCTCTCTCTCTCTCTCTCTCTCTCTCTCTCTCTCTCTCTCCAGTGTTCGAGGAGAGTGTGCCTCGAGTGTTCAAGAAAAGTGTGCCTTAGCTTCTAAGGCCTTGAGTCGGTTGAAAAACCAAATCAGCTGGCTGAAGGGGGGGAGAAGGAGAAAACCCGCTTAGAAAATTTTAAAAAATAGAGTAAAATTGCAATAATCACTGGTTATTTTACAAAATTTCCTCTTTGGATCTACCTTAAATGGAATTTTGTATGTTAGTGAAATTGTTTTTTCCCGTACAGTCTGCTCCTCGTTGGTAGTACTCTCTCTCTCTCTCTCTCTCTCTCTCTCTCTCTCTCTCTCTCTCTCTCTCTCTCTCTCTCTCTCTCTCTCTCTCTCTCTCGCTCCAGTTGGAACTTGGAGGATTTTGAGACTAGGATCGCCGCTCAAGCTACACTCCTAGTTGGCTCAACTAATGCACTAATGCAGAGACCATAATCTATCTATATCTCATTATCTCTCTCATGAATGCCATATACGGAGACTGGTGCAATGGTGCAAGGACGCAAGCACACTTGCATGGAACCAAGCAAGTTTCGAGGCTCCTTGTCAGGATAATGGTTCACTGGTTTGAACTTTGTCCTTAGTGAGCGATGGCAATGAGTAGCGGCAAATACTCCTTGCATTCAAAGTGTGCAGGCCGGTCTAGGCAATGACCAGTAAGTCTGTGTGTGTGTGTGCGTGTGTGTGGCTAAGACAATCTCTCTTTCTCTTTCTGTCTTGCTATCCATTTGCGCCACCGTCGGCCTTCAGGGAACACTGCAAGAACTGAGGTGCTTCCGCCACATGTAGGGGGGGGGGGGGGGGGGGGGGGGGGGGGGGGGGGGGGGGGGGATCCCTCTAATTTGGATCTACCTTAAATGTAATTTTGTATGTTTGTGAAATTGATTTTTCCCGTACAGTCTGCTCCTCGTTGGTAGTACTCTGTGTGTGTGTGTGTGTGTGTGTGTGTGTGTGTGTGTGTGTGTGGCTCAGACAGTCTCTCTTTCTCTCTCTGTCTCGCTATCCATTTGCGCCACCGTCGGCCTTCAGTGAACACTGCAAGAACTGAGGTGCTTCCGCCACATGGGGGGGGGGGGATCCCTCTAATTTGGATCTACCTTAAATGTAATTTTGTATGTTTGTGAAATTGATTTTTCCCGTATAGTCTGCTCCTCGTTGGTAGTACTCTCTCTCTCTCTCTCTCTCTCTCTCTCTCTCTCTCTCTCTCTCTCTCTCTCTCTCTCTCTCTCTCTCTCTCTCTCTCTCTCTCTCTCTATTAGAACTTGGAGGAGTTTGAGACTGAGCTCGCGGCTCAGGCTGCCGCTCAGGCTGCTCCCGATTGGCTCAACTAATGGAGAGACCATAATCTATCTATCTCTCTCTATCTCTCTCATGAATGTGTAGGAGTGCATATGGACACACCATATACGGAGACTGGTGCGATGGTGCACGGACGCAGACATTCATGGACCATTACATGACCTAACAAAGAAAAACGTTAGGTATACATGGTCTGCTAAAGAGAACAATGCTTTCGAAAAGCTTATCACTCAACCTGTGCTTACACTACCGGATCTCTCAAAACCATTTGAGGTCCAATGTGATGCTTGTGGTGATTGCCTTGGAGCTGTTTTACTCCAAGAAGGGCACGCCATAGGCTATGAGAGTCGAAGGCTCGACCCTGTTGAGCAAGCTCTAGGCATATATGAAAAGGAACTCCTTGCAGTTCTACATGCCTTAGACTCATGGAAGCACTATTTATTGGGGACTCCTTTCATTCTGCGAACGGATCACCAAAGTCTTAAGTACTTCATGACGCAGACCAAGCTCTCCGACAAACAAATGAGGTGGGCAAATTTCCTTTCACAATTTCATTTTCATACTGCTCACATTGCTGGCAAGCATAATCAAGTAGTTGATGCACTCTCAAGACGACCAAGAGTGAATGCGGTTTCCATAGCAACTCACAATGATCTATCTTCAATGATAGATGAGTACGCTATTGATCCCGATTTTAGAGATGTGATTTCAGCCCTTGCATTAGGGAAGAAAGAAGAAGCATTTACCTTACAAGATGGTTATCTTCTCTATGGCAATAGACTATGCGTTACTAACTCACTACGTGAGAAAGTAATGTATGAATCTCATGCTCCACCTTATGCGGGGCATAGAGGGATTCAGTCTACCTTAAAGGGAATTGAAAACATATTTCTATTGGCCTACCATGAAAGTGAACATACAAGAGTATGTTTCTAAATGTGTGGTATGCCAAAAGACAAAATTTGATAGAGGGAAGCAACTTGGATTACTTCAACCCTTGCCAATCCCTAATTCACCATGGGAGAGCATATCCATAGATTTTATCTTTGGATTGCCTAAGTCTATCCATGGGAATACGGTAATATGGACGATAGTCGACAGGTTCAGTAAACAAGCTCATTTTATACCTGTCAAAAAGACTATCAAAGCCCATCAAATGGCAACCCTCTTCATTTCACAAATTTTCAAGTACCATGGCTTGCCAATGTCCATAGTGTCGGATAGAGATCCTAGAATGACCAGTAATTTCTGTAAGGGTCTCTTTGAGAATTTAGGGACAAGGCTAAACTTCTCTTCGGCCTATCATCCACAAACGGATGGCCAAAGTGAAATAGCTAACCTAACCATTCTCGATCTACTAAAAGCCTATGTAACGGAAGTAGATCAAAGATCCCAATGGGAGAAGTACTTACCCTTAGTGGAGTATGCTTACAATAACACTGTACATACTTCCACGGGAAAAGCACCTTTCGAGGTAATTGAGGGAAGATCAAAAAGTCCCTTGCTACTTAAGGTACATGGGAAGATCTTCGCTGTAGATGAGTATAGCCGAGACCTACAAGAATGTTTTCAAAAGATTAAGGATGCTATCTCTATCTCATAGCAAAGGCAAAAGGCTGCTGCTGACAAGCACAGAAGATCCCAAGCCTTTAAAGAAAACGATTGGGTTTGTTAAAGTTTCCCAAGGCTCGATTAAGGCACACGACGGGCAAGAATCCTACGGGCCACCAAAAGTACTATGCTAAACTAGCAAAAAGGTACTATGGTCCCTTCCAGATTCTTAGGCCAATCAATGAGATGGCCTATCAACTCAAGTTGCCCAATCATTGGCTCATACACAATGCTTTCCATGTGAGCCTATTAAAGCCTTACAAAGGAAAGCCACCTCAAGAACCAACTATTGAAGACCCACCGGAGATCGAGGACCAAGAGGAGGTGCTGTAGCCCGAGTCCATTCTCTGACATGAAGACAAGGTATTAAGAGGCGGTAAGACTATCTGACGATATCTTATTAAGTTTAAGAATTATCCTTTTGAAGATGCTAGATGGATGCAAGGCATACAATTAAAGGATAACCTAAACCTTGTCAATGCTTACAATGCTTCCCAAGAGTAAGCAAATGTACAAAATGTTAAAAATGAACAAAGTTTTTGTCTTATAAGACTCTCTTTTTCTTTATTGTGCACAAAAATGAAGTAGTATGCATGCTTAGATCAAGTTTGCGGAGACGACGTCTCCCAAACACCAAGTAGAGCTTGTCACTCTATTATGGAAGACTGATAGGACTAATGTGCAGACATGCTTGCGGCAGCCTAAGGCTCTCAAGCACCAAATGGACTAGTCATCCATTGTGGAATGATGTCGTAGGGTAACATAGGGATCCTCTACCCGCTAAGAAAAGGACTCATGAATATGCTTTATCTTCTCTACACCATAGTCGTGGACGACTATGATTTCAAGAGAGAGGTAATGTCATAATAATCAATATCTAATTCTCCTAAATGATTTTCTCATATTAAACTGATCATTTAATGTGGGGAAGTGCCAGGGGAGAAAAGGCTAGAATATTGGTTAAGCTAGCAGACCGGCCACAGTAGGGATCCAAAGGAGGGAAAATAGGGATCCAAAGGGGGGGCCATCTGCAAAAGAGCCATGTGCAACAATGGGCTAAAAAGACCCTAAGGTTCAGCCCATTAAGACTTCCAAAATGCTAAGGTTCCAAAATTCAAAGGTTGTGTCCAAAGGGTTAAAGCTTAGGGGGAATTGGATGCTTTGTGTGCTCTCCAAAATCAATGCATATCCCTACATGGGAGGGGGCGAGCCCTTCTTCTAGGGGATGAGAGAGAAAGTCACACACACACACACAGGCTTCCTTTACACAAAGGGAATGAGGGACACATGTCAGCTCCCTAGGCCAGATGCCCACAAGGTGTGCCCAGTTTCCATTGGATGACCCTTGAAGTGGACCAATGAGAATTAAGCTAGAGTAAATCTAGTTTAATTAATTTAAAAACATTTAATAAAAGAAAGCAATGAGAATTAAGTCTCCTAGAAGACTATTGGGCAGTCTCCCAAGGGGTCCAATGAGCATTCAAGAGCCCAATGGCTTGCCTGATTCCTATTGGTCAGGAGGCAAAGGGGTCCAATGAGAGTTTAGTTTAATTATTTAATTACCTAAAGCTCTCACAAAAGGGGAAAGGGGGACACATGTCAAAAGGCTATCACTTATGCTGCTTAATTGTGATTGGCTTGACTTGGGGAGGGCCAATGAGGGCTCAGCAAGAGCAAATAGCAAGAGGGCTCGCCCAAGAGAGTGAGGGGGCTGATTTTTGCAAGGCATTATCACACACACACACTCACACAATCTCATGTGTGAAGAAAGAGAAGACTATCTCTTCCCAAGCTTTAATGGAGAACTCATCACCTACTCAAAGCTTGTGAGATAGAAGCCTACATTGACACACTCTTGGCTTGTGGATGCAAATCCAACCAAGAGCCAAGCTTCAATGCATGCTCATCTCCTCTACCAAGCTAATTACTAAGCTAAGCTATGCTAATATGAGTGATTATGTGAGGAGATGTACATCTTTCTCGTAAGATACTCCTTCTTCCTCTCAATCTACTCTCATACCCTGCTAGCTCTCACCATCTTCGAAGGTGTGTGAGGTCTTGGGTCTGAGAACGGGGATAATTCAAGTTGTGTTTGCTAAGTGTTTTGCTTAGTGCATGAATATTTCATCTTCATTGCACTAGCTAGTCTTGAAGGAACACAAAGAATTGTATTGTACAATGTCTCTCTTGATGGGAGAAACCATAATACAAAGCCTTTTGGAGGGGGGATCGGCTCCATGAAAATCCGGTCCTCAACTGTTGTCATTAGCTTAATTTATCTCTCTTTTGAAAGTACTGTCGATGCTATCTAACTAGGTGTTATGCTTTTTGTTGCTCTCTCCACCCAAGCACTCTTGTAATTCTCATTAGGAATCTATGCTAATGAAATGCCCACTATGTTCATGCTAATTTCCGCTACACATAAGTTTTTAGACCATTAAATGTTACACTATTAGTATAGATTTCTTAAATGAGTAGCTAGCCATGTACCAAAAACCCCCCACTTAAACGCCAATGTGCCTTAAAGCAAGCGAGGGACATACATATAGGGAATTGAGAGGCTAGATGAACATTGGAGTTTATTCCGATTGGATAGCAGTCTAAGTATTGCAATACAAAACTATAATTTTTCCATAAATGCCCAAATTTTCCAATATACAACATGTACAATCTCGCAAACAAGATCACATGAAAGTACACCATCCGTGAATGTAAAGCATAGCCTAATGTTGACCTTCTATTGCCCACATTCCCTCCATAATCTGCATCCATGTATGGTGCAACTTGTAAAGTTGGGAACATCTCCCTTAGCCATAAAAAGGGGGTGAGGCTACTCAAGTGAATTGAGTGAAGTCTAATGTAGTGAAGCCATCATGTTTTCTCTCTCTCTCTCTCTCTCTCTCTCTCTCTCTCTCTCTCTCTCTCTCTCTCTCTCTCTCTCTCTCTCTCTGTGTGTGTGTGTGTGTGTGTCTCTCTCTGTCTCTCTCTCGATAGCGATTCTAAAGTTAGGCTCAAAGTAACTAATTAGGAATTCAGAAAACCAAATTGCGTAGAATCAAACAAGCAGACTTCAAATGAGAGATATAGTTGACACTGGCACCAAACTTCGGACAAATTATGAGTAACCAAGTTCAAATTACGAGACACTGAATGAGACAACTCGTAATATAGTTCAGAGTACAATTGGTTGACACAAGAGATCAGCATTGAGTGATCATAAGCTCTACTAGGCTCTCCTGAGTGATATGGTGCAAGAGTCGTAAATGTCAAGAGACAAGAGTTAAGCTCCCAAGACAAGAGTCCTAAAATGAGATTAACAGGTTCTATTTATAGGTATTAGCACTCAGTTTTGATTGCTTGGCACAGTTGTATAATATGGAACTGCTCCACTGCGCCTCTACATGGCATGTACCACTGGTGGTAACTTTGGAAAGCTTCAACGTGTAGTCTTCGAAGAGGCACCAGTGTGAGGCATCTCTCTAAAGAGATCGGTCCCACCATTTACATTCCTCCTCTCCTATCTTGAATTTTGGTATATCCAAAATTTTAGAGCATAGCGCTTCATCTTTTTCGTTTGCCCTTCCTTTTGTCTGGTGATTTCCTCATTGTAGACTTCTGAATTTCACCAGGTGGCATCTAAGCAAATAGAGTTGGTACCAATTGTTGGAATTAGGGTTGCAAGAAAACACACACAGCTTGGAGAAGACGAAGGAAGCTCAAGGCACACAATAGAGAGTGTTTTATTTAGTGTCCAATGGAAAGATAGATAGCCCTAGAATGATAAGCGTATATACAATGCACGGGGGGGAAAACCTCCTAGTGAGGGAAAAAATTCCCCGGCGGTCCTAAGTGTGTTCACACACATCACTACCACATGATATATGGTAACAAACCCCCTTGGAGTGATGTGGTGAACAAGAGCTGGCACATAGAGTAAAGGGAAGTGACATGCCCTGAGGACATGATCAGCCCAAAAAGGGGAGTAAGCCCAAAGCTTTGCGGAAAGCTTCAAACTTCTCATGAGACAATGCCTTTGTGAAAAGATCTGCAAGGTTGTCCTGTGTTGGCACATAAGCCACGCCGATCTCTCCTATTGAGAGACTCTCCCTGACATACATTGTGCGAGCATGAAAAACTCGGTTCCTTGCAACTGCCAATGCACTCTCACTGTCAATGTAGATAGTGTTGGTAGTGTCTTGTCCAACACCCGAATCAGCCATAAGGCGTTTGAGCCATACACACTCAGCCGTAGCTGTGAAGACTGCCCTGTACTCAGCCTCACAACTAGAAGTGGCCACAGTAGGTTGCTTCTTGCTCAACCATGATATACATGAACTGCGAAGCATGAAACAAAAACCACTTGTGGACACTCGCGTGTCGAAACAACCAGCCCAATCTGAGTCCGAAAAAGAACGTAAGTCTGGCATCAATGATCTCCCCTTGGGATAAAACAAGCCAAGATGTAAAGTGCCACTCAAGTAAAGCGAAAAATCCTCTTGACAGTCTGCCAATGCTTAGACCTTGGGCTATGCATAAATATGTGGACCTATGAGACTACAAACTGAATATTCGGTCTCGTGTTGCATACATAAATGAGGCATCCATTTGGTAAAGAGTGACATCTACAGGATCATCAATATCATGAAGAGTCAATTTCAAACCTGTTTCCATGGGAGTGGCAATAGGTTTTCAATCCTCAAGTCCAAACTTGCATATCAATGTCTCTATGTAACTTTCTTGACACAAGGCAATACCACCATCACAATGCTTAAATTGTATACCCAAATAATGATGCAGCAGCCCCAAATCTTTCATCTTGAAAGTAGCATTCAAATCAGCCTTAAATTCAGCAATATGTCTCTCATTTGGTATAGTGGTCAACAAATCATCCACATAAAGAACCACAATGAGAAGTAGATCACCCTCATGCTTTACATACAACGTGCTTTCTGTTGGACTGCTACGAAAGCCTCATTTGACCAAATGAGTGTGAGCCTTCTCATACCAAGCACGAGGAGATTGCTTCAACCCATACAAAGCTTTGTTACATTTGCACACTTTATCATCTTGTACTTTCTTGATTAAACTGTGAGGCTGTGTTACATAAACTACCTCAAATATATCACCATTCAAGAAAGCAGTAACAATGTCTGATTGATGTACATCCCAACCAAAATGAGATGCCAATGCACAAAGAAAACGCACAGTAGTCATACGATAAGTGGGAGAAAAAGTCTCTTCATAATCTATGCCTTTTTGTTGTGCATAACCCTTTGCAACAAGTAAAGCCTTATAGCGACCAATCTCACCATCCGGCTTGCGTTTCAACTTGTAAACCCGCTTTGTACCAATGGCCTTTTTGCCAGGAGGCAAATCACATAAAGTCCACTGCATCCAAATTACTGTCACACAAAGTATGCACCAGCCATTTAAGCATACCTCTAGCTTGCTCATTCTCAGCCCTTTCCTCATCAAATACATCATGTACATCTGTATCAGTAATAGGCTGATCTGTAACATTTTTAGAAACCCCCATAGGCTGTACAATTTCCTCATTGGAATTTACATTTGAACTTCCACCACTAAAAAGAGGCAACAAAGTGTCATAAATGTCATGTGAGCTTACATTACTGTCTCTAGTGCATGACAGCAAGGGCTGAACAAAATTTTCCACAAACATAACATAGCGTGAGACCAAGATACATTTTGTTTGTGGATGATACAACCTATAACCTTCTCTTTCAGCACTATAACCAACAAAAATACATTTGACAGCCTTATCATCCAATTTTTTGCATTGTGTTTGTGGCACCAAAGCATATGCCAAACAACCAAAAACATGCATGTGCTCAATATAAGGCTTTCTATCATGACATGCTTCATATGGAGTAATAGCTTGCAAAGCTTTTGTAGGACACCTGTTAAGTACATAAGTGGCACACATGATGGCCTCAAGCCAAAACGAATGTGGCAAAGGTTGACTTTTGACCATACATCGTGCCATTTTTGCAAGTGACCTATTTTTCCTCTCAACAACACCATTTTGTTGAGGTGTATAAGACACTGTACATTGGTGTTTTATCCCATGACTAGCCAGAAATATATTAAATTCATGAGACATATACTCCCCCCCTCAATCGGGATGGAGGGTGCTCATAGTACATTTCGAGACATTTTCAGCCATAGCTAGAAATTGTTTAACGCACATTAATTTGGACTTTGCTTTAAGCAGAAATACCATGCATGCCTATAGTAATCATCAATGAAAGTCACAAAGTAAAGGTAATTTCCCAAGGACGGAGTTTGCATGGGCTCACAAACATCACTATGCACAAGCTGCAACCTGCATGTGGCCTTAACTGAACCATCCTTTGGAAACTTTGAATGCTGCATCTTACCCAAAATACTACCTTCACAAACATGTTTGACAGGTGCTTCAAGAGGCGGCAAGAAGCAACCATATTAGATTTCTGCAAACGCAACAAATTGGCAAAATTCAGATGTCCAAAATGTGCATGCCAAAGTTTTGTATCTGAAATAGCCTTAGAATCCACAACTACATTTGCAAAATTCTGCCCACACTTGTCATACAACGTGAGCTTATACAACCCACGACATAAAATGCCAGATGCAACAATTTTATCACCGAAATTGAGATCATGTACTGTACATCTGTCATGCAAAAATTTGACTACAAGACCAAGTCTAGCAAGTGCAGATACAGACAAAAGATGCGTGGTATACCAAAAGTTGAAAATTGATCGAGGGAAGCAACTTGGATTGTTTCAGTTGACAGGCTTAACAAGAAAACACACTCTATGCTTGTCAAAAAGACTATTAAGGCACATCAAATGGCAACCCTCTTCAGATCTCAAATTTTCAAGAATCATGGATTTCTAACATCTATAGGGTCGGACAAAGATCCTAGAATGACCAATAATTTCTAGAAGGGTCTCTTTTAGAATCTAAGAAGTAGATTAAATTTCTCTTTCGGCCTATCATCCACAAAGGGATGACCAAAGTGAAATAACTAATCTAATGATCCTTGAATCTACTAAAAGCCTATGTCATGGAAGTAGATCAATGTTCTCAATGATAGAAGTACCTACCTCTTATAGAGTATGCGTACAATGACATTGTATACACTTCTATGGGGAAAGCACCTTTCGAGGTTAAAGAGGGAAGATCCAAAAGCCCCTTACTACTTCAATTACAGGGAAGATCTTTGTTGCTCATGAATATAGCTGAGACCTACAAGAATCTTTTCCAAAGATTAAAGGGGTTATATCCATCTCACAGAAAAGGCAAAAAGGGCTGTTGCTAATAAGCACAAAAGAGCCTTAGCCTTTAAGGAAAATGATTGGGTCTTGCTAAAGTTTCTCAAGGCTCATCTGAGGCATACTACGGGCAAGAGTCCTATGGACCACCAAGAGTATGATGCTAAACTAGCAAAAAGATACTATGGTCCTTAAAATTCTTAAGCCAGTCAATGATATGGCTCATCAATTGAAGTTGCCCAACCATTGGCTCATGCACCATGTTTTCCATAAGAACCTACATAAGCCTTACAAAGGAGCGCCATCAAAAGAAGTAATAGTTGTTGCAGACACTCCAAAAATCAAAGATCAAGAAGAAGTACTTCAACCTGAGTCCATCCTATGACATGAAGACAAGGTATTAAGAAACGGTAAGATTATCTGACGATATCTTATTAAGTTTAAGAATTATTCTATTAAAGATCCTAGATGAATGCAAAGAACCTAGCTTAAGGATAATATGAACCTTGTCAATGCTTACAATGTTGCACTAGAGTAAGCATACGAAAATGCATTTTAAATGGATTTTTTTTTTGTCTTATAAGACTAGTTCTCTTTTTATTGTGCACAAATTTAAAAGTATGCATGCTTAGAATCATGTTTGTGGTGACGCTATCTCCCAAACACCAAGTAGAATTTCTCATTCTACTTTGGAAGTATGATATGGACTAAAGAGCAGACATGCTTGTGACAACTACGTCTCCCAAGCACCAAATGGACTAGTCATCCATCTTGGAATGATGTCGTAGGGTAAAAAGAGATCCTCTACCCGCTAAGAAACATGGACTAATGACTAGGCTTTATCTTCTCTACCTCATAGTCGAGGACGACTATGATTTCAAGAGAGAGGTAATGTCATAAAATATAATATCTAATTTTACCAAATGATTTTCTCATATTAAACTGATCATTTAATGTGGGAGAATAAACGGGAACAAGAGTTAGAATAGAGACATGTGCTTCTAGACCTGTCTCAACACGGGACCAAAAGGAGAGATGGTTGCATCTCAATAGGGGTCCAAAAGGAGATGGTCTATCAAAGAGCAATGTGCAATAAGTGCTTCTAGACTTACCTCAGCAGGGGACCAAGAAGAGAGATGGTTACATCTCAATAGAGGTCCAAAAGGAGGTAGTCAATCAAAGAGAAATGTGCAACTAATGAAGCTTAAAAGACCTTAGGGTTAGCTTCATTAAAGACCTCCAATGGTTAGTGTTATAAGTCCTTTGACCTTAAGCAAGCTAGGAGTGAGCTTGAGGTGGGAACCCGACCTAAACTTAAGCAAGCTAGGGCTGTGCTTGAGGTGGGAACCTTAAGCAAGCTAGGGTTGTGCTTGAGGTGGGAATCTTAAGCAAGCTAGGGTTGTGCTTGAGTGGGAACTTGGCCTAAACTTAAGAAAGCTAGGGTTGTACTTGATGTGGGAACCCAACCTAAACTTAAGCAAGCTAAGGCTGTGCTTGAGGTGGGAACCCCACCTAAGGTGCTTGTCATGCTTGATGACTAAGGTACCTGAGGTACTTGTCACATTTAATGAGGAAGTTGCTTGAGAAGCTTCCTATGCATGGGGGGTAAGATGCTTGAGTAAAAAAGAGAACCTACTCACTTAATGAGAAAGTTGCTTGAGAAACTTCCTATGCATAAAAATCTCAAAGTTAGGGGAATTCTAAAAGAGCACATGGGACACATGTCAGACTCTCACTAAGCTTAACCACATGGGTGCTTGAATGCTATTGGTTGGGCTAAAGAGGGGTCCAATGAGATTTTACTTCCACCTAACAAATATCTAGATATTTTCAAGCTCTCTCTCTAAGGGGTAAGGAGGACACTTGTCAAAAGACTACCCATATGCTTGATTGCATGCTGGATGTGATTGGCTAAGGGGAGAGGGGTCCAATGAGCTTATAGCAAGTAGAAATTTTTCCCAAATCAAGAAAGGGGGGTGCTAGGGGGATATACACCATCACACACACTCATTGGAGACACCATTCTCACTTGGTGAAAGTGGAGGAACACCACCTCCTTCTCCAAGCTTGTGAGAGTGAAAGCCTTCACCAACACTCTTGGCTATGGAATGCAAATCCAACCAAGAGTCATGCTTCAATGCTTAAGCTTTCCATCTTCTCCATCTCCATTACTATGCTATTATGTATGCTAGCAAGAAGAGTAATGATAAGTGAGGAACTACTTCTTTCTCCTATGGAATGTTTCTCCTTCCTCTTACCTATCCTCATTCTCTGCTAGCTTTCTCCACCTTGGAAGGTGTTTGAGGCCTTGGGACTGAGGCTTGGGATAGTTAATGCTTTCTTCAAGTTTATGTTATGTTTGTGATGCATGAAGCTTTCCATCTTCATTGCATCACCAAGGTCACAAGGAACACAAAGATTGTATTGTACCAAGTCTCTCTTGATGGGAGAAACTATAATACAAATGCCTATTGGAGGGGGGACCGGCTCCATATGAATCCGGTCCTCAACTATTGTCATGTTCTCTAAACTCTCTCTCTTGCAAAAGTATTGTTCATGCCAAGTTAACTAAGTACCATGTTTATGTTGCTACCATCAATTAAGTTCACCCGCTATGCTCACAAAGTAATCTCTTAAAAGTGCTTCACCTACTTTCCTAATTCCGCTACTCTCAAAGTTCATAGGCCATTTCCACTACATCTTTTACATCCCAACAAGATTGTTCTGCCTTAGGCAAAACAACTCTAGCAGCAGCAATCCTTGCAGCAATACCTATTTATCGTAGTAATCCTTCATATTTGGGGACAACATCTACCATAAAAATCATATATTCTAAATTTTGTTCAGAACTTGAATGAGAGGGGTGAGAGAGTAGTTGGAATTCCTCTTTATCATAATATTTCTATGCTTTCCATTGAGCTACAATTCGCCTGGCTTTGACACAAAGCATTTCAAATCTCTCCAGATTCAACTAAGCATCGACATATAAATATGTCTCGATCTAGAGGTTCTTCTATTGCCTTTACTTCTTATCCAAACTCAGAAATTGTGTTTAGCAAAGGGAGTCAGAGCCTTTAGAATTGGGGACTCCCTTGAGCATCTTCCTTGGGGATCATATATTTTGGAATTCTGTCCAGAACTTGAATGAGATTGGGGTGAGAGAGTAGTTTGCATTCCTCTTGATCATGATACTTCTACTCTTTCCATTGAGCCACCATTCTCTTGGCTTTGAAATAAAGCATTTCAAATCTCTTTATATTCAAGTAAGCATCAACACATAAATATGTCTTGATATGGAGCTTCTTCTCTTGCCTTAACTTCTTGTTTAGACTCAAAAAGTTGTGCTAAGCGAAGGGAGTCAGACCCTTCAAATTTTGGGACTCCCTCGAGCATCTACCTTGGGAATCATATATTTTGGAATTATGTCCAAACCTTGAATGAGATTGGGGTGAGAGAGTGGTTGGAATTCCTCTTGATCATGATACTTTTATGCTTTCCATTGAGCCACCATTCTCTTGGCTTTGAAATAAAGCATTTCAAATCTTTCGAAATTCAAGTAAGCATCGGCACATAAATTTGTCTTGATCTGGAACTTCTTCTCCTACCTTAACTTCTTGTTTAGACTTAGAAGTTTTGTTGAGCAAAGAGAGTCAAATTGAGAATCTGAATCTCACTCTATTTTAATAACCTTCTCTTTATCCTTGCATGTAAAGACCAACTACTACTGAGTTTGACCAGTCTACTGGTTATCTAGGATCTTCTCAGGCTGGTTGTCCGGAGTCTGATCAGGTTGGTTATCTAGAGTCTGATCAAGCTGATCCTTGGATTGATTTGGTGTTTGTGTGAGGTCCCAACCATGTCACGATAACCACTCAACAATTGGAGGGTACTTGAAAGGTCACTAGGCCCTAATTGTTGGAAAAAAAACATAGTCGAGATCGATTCGATTCTAATGGGCAAGCTCTCGTCACAAGGTAATTCGAGTTTGAGGCATTGCATAGGTTTCCTAGCCCTGTCTCATAGGAGAATCATGAACTAGCATGAAAATTTAAATGTTCCTAGATCTCATCTTTCAGAAGAGAGAAGCTCAAATGCCTTTTTCCCCATAGCTTCTAGAGGCACAAATATTGACGACTTTCTCCACTCTTCGCGCAATGAAGTTCTAATTTGATTTTCCTAAACAAAGGGGAGCGAAGAGTTTCTTGACTAATCAAGACCACCCATCCATTGACACGGCAACTTGAGCAAGTCCCCACTTTCCACCCCCACACTCACACTTTATTTTTGTTTCCTAATTACTACCACATGGTTGTTCATAACACAAAGTTATTTTCTTGTGTAATCTGTCATAGATTCCTTAAACCAACCCTCAAAACTTTATCAAAATTGGCACCAAAACATTCTTTCTGAGAAGAAACATGACGTACAATCCTTCTTCATTAAAATACCCAAACCCCAAGAGTTTACTCCTCTTGGCGAGATTTTATACCCTTGGTGTCTTTGGTTGCCCATACAACCAAATTGTCTTGCAATCTGGCACAAACCTACAAGACTATCCTACAATTTCTGAACAAATCCGTAGGAGCTATGTTGCAATCTGGGCACAAACTCGCAAGATATGTGCACCCATATGCATTGCTTTAGCGTCCGCTAAGCCCTCCTCCCTCGATATCAAAGGGAGTTTTGACTATTTCAATATAGGATTTTGAATAAAGATAGATTGAGAGTTTTCCTACTAGGCAAACAGTTCTTTCTTACGATCAAACAATCTATTTTGCAAACAGTCCTTTCCTATAAAAGAAAATTATGAAAACATATGTCAGAGTTTGCAATAAGTTTGGTTCCATTTTGAGATTGTTTTCTTCTCTTTTTCTTTTCCTATTCTAACGTCTATGCAATGCATGAAATACTTTATTAGATTACTCTAACCTTATCTATTGCAAGCCCGATGCCTAGTGAGTTTGATGGCACATCCTCGATTTGATTATTGTTCCTTTATTAGCTTCCCAACTAGTGTTAGTGTCATCAAAGTGAGTTTCACTAGCACAGGTCCTTTTGGGGCCATCTTCGCCACTACTTAGTTAAGTTGAACTTATGTAAGACTAATTTTGAAAGAAACTTACTTGACCATAAGGTTGTGGCAATACAAATTCCTATTGGAAGGGGGACCGGCTCCATATGAATCTGGTCCTCAACTATTGTCATGTTCTCTAAACTCTCTCTCTTGCAAAAGTATTGTTCATGCCAAGTTAACTAAGTACCATGTTTATGTTGCTACCATCAATTAAGTTCAACCGCTATGCTCACAAAGAATCTCTCAAAAGTGCTTCACCTAATTTACCAATTTCGCTACTCTCAAAGTTCATAGGCAATTTCCATTATAGGCCAGATGGATACTGCTTTTGCAGGAATGTGAATATGTGGTAATACATACTCTTGGTATACTTCATGTCTTGGCTGACTATCTCAGTAGATTGAAAACAGGTGAAATTGATTCTTCAGGAGTACCTGAAGTAGGATTGATTCTTCATGAGTACCTGATGTAGGATTGTTTTTAGTTCAGGTGACTGACTAATCAGGGGATTGGTATGATGACATGTTTCAGTTTTTGACTGAATGGGTGTCACCTGAAACAATGACCAAAGATCACGGGAAGAGAATGGCATTGAGGAGTATACCATTTATAATTATTATAGGACTCTTATATAAGAGAGGAATTGATCAGGTGATAAGGAGATATGTTCCTCAGTTTGAGCAAAAAGCAGTACTGGCCGAGGCTCATGCAGGTACTGCAGGAGGACATTTTTCAGGAGAGGTAACTGCAAGGAAAATATTCCAAGCAGGACTTTGGTGTCCAACAGTAATTAAAGATGCTCAAGAGTTCAATAAGAACTATTTGTTGTGCCAAAGAGAGGGCCACTGAATGTGGATAGTATGCCATTGCAACTTAGTTTCCTTTGGAACCATTCCGGAAGTGGGGATTGGATTTTTTTGGTCCAATCAAACCACCTGCAAGATTTACACAGAACAGATATATATTGGTTGCAACTGACTATTGCACAAAGTGGGAAAAAGCAGTGGCTTTAAGAGATAATATAGCAAAAAGTGTAGCCAAATTTTTGTACAGAAACATCATGACTAGGTTTGGCTATCCCATTGAGCTAGTTTCTGATCAAGGAGGACATTTTATCAACAAGATGATCAATAAATTGACTAAACTGCATATGATATTACATAAGAAGTCAACAGTGTATTATCCCCAGGCCAATGGACAAGCAGAAAGTACCAATAAGATTTTGGTCAGGATTATCAGGAAGCTGGTTAATCAAAACGGGACAGACTGGGATGAGAAATTGGACTCAGCACTATGGGCTTTCAAAACAGCATGTAAAGTGACTATTGACATGACACCATTTAAGATGGTGTATGGGTTAGCCTGCAATGGTGCCCATGGAATTTATAGTGCCAAGCCTCAGGGTTGCAGTTCAAGAAAAATTATCCCCCGAAGAGTCAGTCAGTTATAGGAAGGAGGTTTTACTGAGGATGGAAGAGGAAAGAATCCATAGCCAGTATGTTGTAGATATTATTCAACAAAGAAGACAAGCTTGGATTAGCAGAAATTTCAAGTTCAAAATTTTTCCTTCAAGTGATTGGGTGTTGGTCTATAACAGCAAATTGGGATTGAAGCCAGGCAAACTCAAACTCAGGTATGTGGGACCATTTCAAATAGTCAGGCCAGTGGGACCAAATACTTTCATACTGTCTGATCAAGAAGGTAAAATAATTGAGAAGCCAATTAATGGATTCCGACTCAAACCATTTTTTGGAAAAATTGTTGAGAATCAAGGGGGACATCCTATTAATGATGAATTTGGGATAGTGACTAGTTATGCATGCAAAGGGGTGACGCATAATCACCACCTTGTGTACAACAAGCCTTTGCATTTTATGAAGGGGGTGAACATGTCGATAGTTTGTAACTCGTCTGTGAGTGTTGGTCCAGATACAAGAGAAGAGGAAGAAGTTACACCTACACTAATGCGATCTCCAAGGAAGACTCGCTATCAAGGCCCAATGGTGCCAGACCCAAGTTCAGATGATGAGCCGGAAATGGTTACTCCTACTCGCATGGTACAGCATGCAAGGGAGGAAATATATTTTTTATTACACTTTTCTCGACTTCAGGTATGATTTAGAGCACACTGAAGAAAATGACGCATGGCTTAGCAGGATTGGCTTGCTTGATTTTTCAATATTGCCTCGGGCAAGTTGGAGAAATCACCAAATGGCCTCAATCTACCTCAACACCTGCAAATGAATGATGGACAGGTTTTCAAACAAGAGTACTTGATTGAAGAGTTAGTTGCCAAGGTGTTTGATCTTTCTATTACATATGATAATGAAGTCAGTAAGGCAATTGAAAAGGATATGACCAAGGCCTTTGGTTAGTCTCAGGGGGAAAGGCATTATTATCAATTGACAGGCATGAAGAATTCAGTCAAATTACAGCAGGTCATGTGGTTTATAGAGAGAGTCTTTTTGTTGGTGAAATTAGAATACATCAATAGGGAAAACTATGGCATTTTGTTGGCAGCAGAGAGTGGTAGACAAATGGGATGGGCCAATATCTTATTTGACATAATCAAGTTTGAGATTTACACAAAGCAGAGAAGGCAGGACAGGACTACTAAAGTTGGGCCTTATCTAGCTGCTATCTTTCAGTATGTCAATAACAAAAGTACTCTGCAGGGGAGACTGTCTCAAATTCCAGCATAGATGACTGAAGATGCAAGATATACAATGAGAAAGGAGAAAAAACAAAAATTGCAATTTGATCATAGGTCTTTTCAAATGACTACGGATGTTCAAGATCTTTTATCTGCAGATTATTCACAACATGAGTCTTTGGATGCAGTGAAGGATAAAATGGATACAGAGTTCGGAGACTTATTTACTGACACTGCAGTGCATTTGATTGACAAACTTGTCAACTCTTCAATTGCTAAAACGGGTTTCAAGATCAAAAAATTAAAGGACAAATTGGCAGGGGAGGAACCTATAACGATGTTTGGGGATCCAATTCTGGAGAGGCCTACAATTTCTAAGGCTCAATTTTCTACTGTGTCATTGGATGGAGTGCAAACTGCACTAAAGCTGGTTAAAGAATATGTTGTGCATAAATATCTAGACCTTACCTTTTTGAGAGGAGAGAATGATGGTCTGCATACTGAACTGAAATAGATTAAAGAAGGAGCTTTAAAGGACAGCCTGAAATAGAACTTTTGAACAAGAAAGTTCAAGAATTGACTAAAAGTCAGGAACTCATGCAACAGGAGTTGAACTCTTATAAACAGGTGGTGTCCTTCAGGGAAAAGACTTCAATCAAAATTTCTCAGTGGAAGGAGGTTTCAAATACTACAATCACAGTTAACTAAAATGTCTACTATCAATGCTACATTGGAAAGTATCAATAAGGTGTTTTTAAGCAGGGTTGCAGCTTGCAAGAAAGTTGAAGAAAAGATTAGAGACATGTCCGATGAAGAGCTAGATGTAGATGGTTGGTATGTCAGCTCAGGGGATATAGAGAAAATGAAAAATGAAGTCATGGAATATATGAAAGGGGTGTGGGAACAGATCAGGATCAAATTGTATGATGTTGTGAGTAAACCTTATCAAGCTTTTGCAGAGGAGGAGACAAAGGAGGAAATTCTAATTTTGCAGAGATAGTATATTGAGTTAAAGGAGCAGTATGCACAATTGCAGCAACAGGTAAAGATGGATGTGCAAATGGATATTGGAATAAGTGATGCAGTTCAGACTATAGTTGAAGTTGAAGTTCAAAATACAGTCCATGATGTAGTTCAGGATAAAGTACAGGGTGCAATTTCAGTTGGAGTTACACACAGTGATGATACAGGTAATCAGCAGCAACTTGAAGACCCATTGATGAAAAATTGTTGAGGCAATGTCAGAAGATCCACTTACTTATTGAGGCTACATTAGTGGAAGCTGGTGACGATGTGAATGCACAATCAGGAGGAATAGCACAAACTGAAGAAATATGTGTTCACGAGCAGTAACTTCAAGAAAGACTTCATTTTGGTTGTCATGTTTTTATGTCAAGGGTTTTGTGGGTTCTTACAATGTTTTGCAAACATTGCCCACCGGATGTACCAAGTGTTACTGCCTTGATACATCAGTGTTAGTCTATTTACTTTTGTTTGTAACTAAGCTCGAAACCTTTGAACCTTAAGGGTGTTTTCACACCAATGGTTGATGATTAAAGGGGATTAGTTTTAGGTGAGCAGTGAAGTTCATGGGGTTGTCTTGCAGTTCGGCATTTAGCTTTTTCTCTTATGTGGTCGTACTGTTCTCGGTACTGTTTTTGTAAGCGCTTGTGTGTTGATGAGCATTGAGTAATGCATTAGCTTATCTTCTTTATTTATGGTGTTCTTCAGTATTCTTGTATGCAATAGTGTAGTGTAATATGTAGTTTTACTGTGTACCTGTACTGAAATACTGTTAGGGCGGTTAGCCCCTAACAATAGGCATGTCACCATTTAAGCCTCTTTACAATCAAGAATGTTTAGCTATGTTAAACTTCTCAAACCCTACTATTAAGATGTAAGCCTCAAAGCAAATTCTTGAAGACATGGAAACCCAGACCAAAGCTATTCACAAGGATATTCAAGCTGCTCAGGACAGAAAAAAACATTATGCGGATAAAAAGAGATCATACCAAACCTTTAACAAAGGAGACAAAGTATTTCTTCAAGTTAGACACAAGAAAAGCAACCTATCATTAGGAAAGTACAAGAAGCTCAACCCAAGATATTGTGAACCCTATGAGATTTTCAAGGTGGTAAGTAATCAAACCTACAAAATAAAGTAACCCTCTAACCTCAAAAATCATGATTTCTTTCATGTTAGCCTGCTAAAACCATATGTTCCTAGCCTCAATCAATTGTTGGATATCAAACAGATAGTTTTTCTAGTCAAAGGGATCCTTGAACTTCAACTTGACTATGTTCTAGAGAGTCAGGAAATGAATCTTAGGAACAGAAACATCATCGAGCACCTAGTCAAATGGAAAGATTTTCCTGAACAAGATGCAACATGAGAAGAAGAAACTTCTCTCCGAAAAGATCATCCAGACTTACCTTTGAGATGAGGACATCTTAATTCCTCAAGTTGGGGAGAATGTAAGGTTTTTGCCACCCTTCGAGAGGGGGTCTCCATGCAAAGTAAAGTTATCATGCCATTTTGGTCATAAATAGAAAGTTTCTATTTTTAGTAGCTTTTTCACCTCTAATGAGCTATTGATGTAGGTCTTTTAAAGATGAAATTTCAACTTCTTTGTCACTTTTGTCCGAAAATAGTAAGTTTTGAGCTCATCTAAATCTACTCCGCCCTAAATTTCATAAAAATGGCTATATGCTCCCAAAACTACTAAATATAGTAGGTGTATGTATCTGACGCATTAGCTCATTGTCCTTAAGCTCGTCTTTTGAAAGCAATTTTCAAAATTGTGATAAGCTGAGCTCACCCTAGTCAATCAATCCTTATCCAAAAGCTTAATAGATTTGATTTATAATTCAAAGACATGTATGTGCATGTGCATGTGCATGGGCATGTATGTGCATCCGTATGCATGTCCATGGATGCCCATAGGATGGGCCATATCCATAGACCCATCTGTTTTGGAAAACATGGCTCTAAGCATGGGGTTCCATGAGGTGTAGCACACAAAGTTGGTATGGAAGACTTAGAGAATGGTCTCTTTTGACCTTTCTTGGCAAGCGAGGCTAGGACACCTCTACATGTGAGAATAGCAAGAGGGGGTGCCCTAGGAAGAAAGGGGGTATCTTAAGCACATCCCTAGCTTGCCAGTATCTATTAAAAACGAACCCTTTTCTCACTCATATTTGACACTCTCCTAGGAGAAGAAGACTATGTTGTTGTTGCTAGTAACCTTGGTGACTACGTCGAAGCTTTGAGAGATCAATAACTCCAAAGCACAATCGGTAATGAAAGTTTCATGCTTAATCATGCTACCATCACTCTTGTCTCTCCTTCATTAGGGATCCTTTCCAAATGTTACTATATTATCTTGCTCTTTTTTATTTAAATCATGTTGGAATCAGCTCATATTATACCTATACTATGATAGTTTCTCTACATTACACTCTATGAAGTAATGATGGGCTCAATGCTCAATTTCACAAATCTTGTGTATGAACACATATTCATATTCTTGTCAATATGCTTGCAAACCAAGTTCTTGTTATAATTCCTCGTTCAACTAAAGAAATGGAAGTGCTTGTAAGAAATTTATGTGAGCTAAATGTGTGATTAGTGTAAGTTGCACCATTGGATGGTATGGATATGGATGTCCTTTAGGCTTTACATAATCACATTTTTTGCATGTCATACATTTGAATTATTGGAAGAGAATTGAAAACTAGTGTAGTTATCATCCCAAGCCTCAGTCACAAGGCCTCAAACACCTTTGAAGGTGGAGAGAGCTAGCGGGGAATGAGGATAGGGAAGAGGAAGAAGAAACATTCCATAGGAGAAAGAAATAGCTCCTCACTTATCATTACTCTTCTTGCTAGCATACATAATAGCGTAGTAATGAAGATGGAGAAGATGGCAAGCTTAAGCATTGAAGCATGACTCTTGGTTGGATTTGCATTCCATAGCTAAGAGTGTTGGTGTAGGTTTTCAGTCTCACAAGCTTGGAGAAGGAGGTGGTGTTCCTCAACTTTCACCAAGTGAGAATGGGTGTGCAAATGAGTGTGTGTGTGTGGAGTGTATCCCCCTAGCACCCCCCCCTCCTTGCTTTGGGCAAGTGGTGACCTTCTTGCATGTTGCAATCTCATTGGACCCCTCTCCTCATAGCCAATCACATGCAACATGCAGTCAAGTAAATGGGTAGTCTTTTGACAAGTGTCCTCCTTACCCTTTAGAGAGAGAGAGCTTGAAAATATCTAGATATTTTTTAGATGGAAGTAGAAGCTCATTGGACCCCTCTTTAGACCAAACAATAGCATTCAAGCACACCATCTGGTTAAGCTTAGTGAGAGTCTCCCATGGGCTCTTTTAGAATTCCCCTAACTTTGAGATTTTTATGCATTAGAAGTTTCTCAAGCAACTTCCTCATTAAGTGTGTAGGTTCTCTTTTTGACTCAAGCATGTTACCCCCCATGCATAGGAAGCTTCTCAAGCAACTTCTCATTAAATGTGACAAGTACCTCAGGTACCTTAGTCATCAAGCATGACAAGCACCTTAGGTGGAGTTCCCACCTCAAGCACAGCCCTAGCTTTCTTAAGTTTAGGTTGGGTTCCCACCTCAAGCACAACCCTAGCTTGCCTAAGTTTAGGTCGGGTTCCCACCTCAAGCGCAGCCTTAGCTTGCTTAAGTTTAGGTCGGGTTCCCACCTCAAGCACAACCCTAGCTTGCCTAAGTTTAGGTTGGGTTCCCACCTCAAGTACAACCCTAGCTTGCTTAAGGTTCCCACCTCAAGCACAACCCTAACTTGCTTAAGTTTAGGTCGGGTTCCCACCTCAGGCTCAACCCTAGTTTGCTTAAGATCAAAGGATTTTTAACACTAACCATTGGAGGTCTTTAATGAAGCTAACACTAAGGTCTTTTAAGATTCATTAGTTAACCTTGCTCTTTGACAGACCATCTCTCATTTGGACCCCTTTACCATTGGCCCCGTGTTGAGATAGATCCGTAAGCACGTGTCTATATTCTAACCCTTTTTCCCGTTTATTATCCCATATTAAATGATCATTTTAATATGAGAAAATCATTTGGTTTGGTTTAGACATTTAATGACATTACCTCTCTCTTGAAATCATAGTCATCCTCGACTATGAGGTAAAAGAGTTAAAGTCATAGTCATTAGTCAATTTGTCTTAGCGGGTAGAGGATCCCTTTTTACCCTACGACATCATTCCAAGATAGATGACTAATCCATTTGGTGCTTGGGAGACATAGCTGCCGCAAGCATGTCTGCTCTTTAGTCCATTTCATCCTCCCAAGTAGAGTGACAAATTCTACATGGTGTTTGAGAGACGTCGTCATCCCAAACATGATTCTTAGTATGCATACTACTTAAATTTTGTGCACAATAAAGAGAGAATTAGTCTTATAAGACAAAAACATTGATCATTTAAAAGAAACATGTATGTTTGGTTACTCTAACGTAGCATTGTAAGCGTTGACAAGGTTCATACTATCCTTAAGATGGATTCCTTGCATCCATCTAGCATCTTCAAAAGGATAATTTTTGAACTTAATAAGATACCGTGGAATAATCTTACCATGTCGTAGTACCTTGTCTTCATGCCGAAGGATAGCTTCGGGTTGTAGTACCTCTTCTTGATCTTTGATTTCGGGAGGGTCTTCAATAATTGGTTCATTTGGAGGCTCTCCTTTGTAGGGCTTGAGTAGTCTCACATGAAAAGCATTGTGTATGAGCCAATGGTTAGGTAACTTGAGTTGATAAGCCACCTCATTGATTGGCTTCAAAATTTGAAAAGGACCATAGTATCTTTTTGCTAGTTTAGCATAATACTTTTGATGGCCCGTAGGATTTTTGCTCGTCGTTTGCCTCAATCAAGCCTTAGGAAACTTAAGTAGGATCCAATCATTTTCTTTGAACGTTAAGGTCCTTCTGTGCTTGTCAGCGGCAGCTTTTTGCCTTAGTTGGGAGATGGATATAGCCTCCTTAATCTTTTGGAAAGATGTTTGCAGGTCATGGCTATACTCATCGATAGCGAATATCTTTGCATGTACTTGAAGTAGCAAGGGACTTTTAGGTCTTCTCTCTATGATTTCAAAAGGTGCCTTTTGCATAGAAGTATGGATAGTATTATTATACGCATACTCTACAAGAGGTAAGTACTTTTCCCATTGTGAGCGTTGATCTACTTCTGTAACATAGGTCTTTAGTAGATCAATAGTTGTAAGATTGGCTATCTCACTTTGGCCATCCGTTTGTGGGTGATAGGCCGAAGAGAAATTCAATCTTGTACCTAGATTTTTGAAGAGACCTTTCCAAAAATTACTGGTCATTCTAGGATCTCTATTTGACACGATGGATGTTGGCAATCCCTGGTGTTTGAATATCTGTGATAAGAAGAGAGTTGCCATTTGGTGTGCCTTAATAGTCTTCTTGATAGGGATAAAGTGTGCTTGCTTGCTAAACCTGTCGACTATTGTCCATATTCCCGTATTCCCATGGATAGATTTTGGTAATCCAAAGATAAAATCCATGGATATACTCTCCCATGGTGAATTAGGAATTGGCAGTGGTTGGAGTAATCCAGGTTGCTTCCCTCTATCATACTTGTTCTTTTGGCATACTACACATTTTGAAACATACTCTTGTATGCCCACTTTCATGGTAGGCCAATAAAAGTACGTCTCTACTCCTCGAAGAGTAGGTTGAATGCCTCTATGCCCCGCATAGGGAGGAGCATGGGATTCATACATGAATTTCTCACGAAGGGAGTGGGTAACACATAGCCTATTGCCATGGGGAGAAGATAACCATCCTGCAAGGTGAATGGTTCGTCTTTCTTCCTCAAAGCAAGGGCTGACATTATGTCTTTAAAGTCAGGGTCAGTGGCATACTCATCTATCATAGAAGATAGATCATTGTGAGTTGCTATTGACATATCATTAACTTTTGGCCGTCGTGAAAGTGCATTAGCCACTTGATTGTGCTTACCAGCAATGTGAGCAATGTGGAAATTTAATTGTGAAAGAAAATTTTCCCACCTCATTTGTTTGTCGGAAAGATTTGTTTGCGTCATGAAGTACTTGAGACTTTGATGGTCTATTCGTAAGATGAATGGAGTCCCCAATAGATAGTGCTTCCATGTGTCTAGGGCATGTAGAACAACTAACATCTCTTTCTTATAAATTCCTAAGATGCGTTCATTCGTGTTGAGCCTTCGACTCTCATATGCTATGGCATGCCCTTCTTGAAGCAAGACTGCTCCAAGGAAATCACCACAAGCATCACATTGGACCTCAAATGGCTTTGAGAGATCCGAAAGCATAAGGACTGGTTGGGAGATAAGCTTCTCTTTGAGCTTGTCAAAATCACTTTTCTCCTTAGCCGTCCATGAATACTTAACATTTTTCTTTGTTAAGTCATGTAATGGTCCTGCTATTTGAGAGAATTTTGCTATGAAGCGTCTATAGTATGCACACATACCAATAAAGCTTCTTAGCTCGTGTAGATTCCTTGGATTAGCCCATGCTTTTATTACCTCCAACTTTGATGGATCCATACGGATACCATCTCGAGAGATAATATGACCTAAGTATTGAATCTCTTGAAGGAAAAATTCATTTTTCTTTTGATTGAGAAAAAGCTTATTCTCCCTTAATGCTTGAAAAATCACTTGGAGATGTTGCTTGTGTTCCTCCAGGGAATTGGAGTAGATGATGATATCATCAAAGAACACTCCAGTGAATTTGTGGTGGGGTCTAAAATTTTTCTCCATTAATCGATTGAATCTAGCTGGTGCATTAGTCAAGCCAAAAGGCATGACTAGATATTCATTTAGGCCAAACGTTGTACGAAACATGGACTTTAGGATATCTTCATTCACTATCCTTATTTGATGGTAGCCACTTTTACGGTCAATCCTACTGAAGTAGGTAGAGCCTTTTAGCTTATCAAACAGATCTTCTACCCGAGGTACAAGAAATCTGTTTTTGATAGTGGTATGGTTTAGTGCGCGATAGTCCACACACATGTGGTATGTACCATCTTTCTTTTGCACTAAAAGGACTAGAGAGCAAAAGGGAGAGGAGCTAGGCCTCACCATTCCTTTGTCTACCAATTCTTGTACTTGCCTCATGATCTCCTCTTGTTGAGCTTGTGAAACTCAATAGGGAGGTTTGTTAGGCGGTGAGCTTCTTGAGAGGAGCTCAATTCGATGGTCATCATTCCCTCGTTTTGGAGGTAAGTCCATAGGGATATCATCAATGAACACATCTTGGAATCCTTTTAGAAAGTTAGACAAGTCTAACTCTTCTTGATTCCTACCATTCACCTTTGATGAAACATTAGGACCTTTTAGGGATTCTTTGACAAAAATCATGTACGCAGAAACTGAGCTTTTCATTGATTTATCAAGGGCGAGAGGATTCACAAGTGGTATAGTACGACCAGACTCATTAGCATCTATATACATATTCTTTCCCCTGTAGGTGAAGTAGATTCTCCTTTTAGGGAACTTCATGTTGGCAGTCATGTGGTTGAACTATGGTATCCCTAGGATAGCATCCTCATGTTGGAGAGGAGAGATGAAGAAGTCTTCTTTGTCGCCATAGCTTTGGACATGAAGCCTCAAATTCCCAATCGAGGGGGGAACGGAGGCTTGCTGTCCCTTGAAAGCGGCATCGACAGTTACAGTATCTCCCATCTCAAAAGCTTGAATGCCCAACTTGGTGGCCAACTCCATTGATATGAAATTGAGAGTAGAACCAGGGTCAAACAAGATGAAAGTATCATGCTCCCTTACCTTTCCCCAAGCATAGGAGAGAGGTGATCCTTTGCAATGAGTATCCTCTTCTGGAGCTTCGATAGTGGAAGCTCTAGGAGTTTCATTGCGAGCATTTCTTTTGGGGCAAGAACGATAGCCATGTCCTTGCTCCCCACACTTAAAACATTTGTGATCCTTGCGAAAAGTTTCAAGCTCTTTAGGAGAGAGTTTATTTTTACCTTTGTAAACTCCTTTCTCCTTGGATCGATTGTTGTTGTTGTTGTTGGAATGGCCGTGGGAAAAATTTTGGGCATTAATTTTTTCCTTTGCATCATTTTTGTCTTTATTTTACATGGGTTTGACATTCCGTCTAACCCCTTGTTGAAAATTGATGCGTGAAGCAACCATGGTATGGTGGATTACTTTGCTGATAGAGTTAGGCCGTTGAGATTTGACATACTCGGCCATCTCTTCAGGTAATCCTGCACATGATTGTTGTTTTTGCTCAGCAAAGTCTATCTTTGGAAAGACAGTAGCCTTGAGATGTAAATCCCAAAACTTGTCCATATATTTATGGATAGACTCATGAGAGATAAGCCTTAAACTTTGTCCTTTGCATCACTTGCAAGGAATTACTTCATGATGGAAACTCGTAGATTTTTCCATGTCTTTGGGGCTTTGCCATTGCCTCGAAGGGTAGCCCACCATTGACGAGCTGATTTTTGGAAGTGCATAGCTACATGGCATAGCTTGGAGGACTCCGTGAAGCCCTCGTCTCCAAAGGCCGCATCAAATTGTTGGATGAAGGACAATACCTTGTTGGTAGCACCAAAGGTGCCATCATAGGTGAGAAAAGGTGCCATCATACAATACTTCCGGAGCATTTTTATCAGCTTACAGAGACTCTAACCAAGTCTGTGTTTGAGGACCTCCAGGCAGAGTTTGCACCAGCTATTTTTGACATAGCCCTCCTGACATCAGGTGCTTTAGTAAACATGGTCAAACAAACCATTGGACAGATCATGAAAACCTTTCAAGAACTGAAAAATCCTACAATTACTTCCTTGCCAAACATAGCTAAGTGCATACATCTTGTGCAACAGCTTTACACGGAGTTCAAGAGCAAGGAAAAGTTAGAAAGAGCAGCAAAGCGTGCAAGAGTGGAAGCCAGCTCTTCTGAAGCTGCTGTTGAACCAGAAATCATTCTTAGAATAGAGCCTGCAACGTCATCCGTTGCTACATTAGACCTCTCTCAGCTACCACCTATTTTACACCTTTTACCCGACACAGCCGTCTTCAATATCCAAGCTCCACAGCTGGGAAAGGGAAGATGGGCACATGTGAAGCGTGTGGGTGTCACACATCCCTCTTTCAAAGATCAAGTGTATGTTGCAAAAGTGTTCAAAGTACACTTACATGGGCCCACCATGGAGCAACAGGTCAAAGACGAAGCAACAATTTTGGATATTTCACATCGAGGTATTATCTACCCTCTTGCCATGGTGCGCCACGTGGAGTAACCAATGCTCATTTCACGATTTTGGAATGGCGGCCATGTGGAGCAATGGATCAAAGAATGCACTGCAGACGGCAGCCAGCCTGTCATTCGCGATTACGTACTCACTGAAGGAACAGTAGAGCTATTCTAGGAGAATATTTTGTAGATCATCAATGCTCTCCTCCAAACTCTGAAGTATATACATACGCATAACTACCTCCACAATGATCTACACTCTTGGAATATGATGCTGCATTTTGGCGAAAAAGGTGTTTACGCCGGCATTGTTGATTGGGGTTCATGCACCAAAAAAAATACGACAGCCGGTTTTCCTCCTCTACGCGATATGCAGATAGAAACTAGAAAACAATATGAGAGACATTATCCATGGGCAGCCCCCGAATGTATATCTAGTAATCCTCCCTCCTGGACCAAAGCTATGGATATTTATTCCATGTGTCATACATGTAAACGCATTTTGAAGTGCTTACCAGAGCCCCAAGAACAAAGCAAGAGACATTTTTTGAGTAATGTACTTGCTTATCTTGAAACTGGCAAGCGCCAAAACCCCAAAACCCGGCCTAATGATTTTCATCTCTCCTTATGTTTAAATGGTTCCCATAGAGTGGGTTACAACACTGTAATGACATCTGGCTTACGACCAGCTGATGATTAATGAAAGCACAGTCTCATGATTTCATCATTGTTTTACTTTTGGTGTCAGATTGAATTGTATGTTGATATGAACTAAATATCTATGTTTGTCATTCGATATACTGTCCAATGTCAAATTAATTGAATGGGTATTTAAAAGTAATGACATGTTCACCTGATATGCAGATATGGAAGAAGAACTCAACCACGCTGAAGCTCAAGCAATTTTTAAAGAAGAACAAGTTAGATGTGGACAAGCAGATCTTTCTACTATTGCCAACATTGAAGAAGATGAATCTGAGCTGCAGGGAGAACCATTAACCCTTAAAGAGTGCAAAAAGATTTTCCCTAATCACTTTGTACGCCATCAACTATTTCAAATAAGTGGCAATGCAAAAGATACAGCTCCGTTAAAGCTCTCTGATTTGCAACATAAAGGACTGACACATGTATTGCTGCAAAGGTTTATACGACAAGAGAGATGCCTACCAAACAACAATCAAGTAGCAATCTACTTTATCCAGCAATGCTATGTTCGATATGTTTTGCTGAAGAGAGTGGATTGGTCAGATCGTCCAGGCACCGCTGGCATTGGACGTGGACGCATTGTAGAAAAGGTGGCAGCACGCAATGCAAATAATCCAATGCCTCCTCTCAAGCGTCCTATTGTTTTACTTCCTGAAGAGTCAGAAACACTGACTGAATTAGCCAGCCAAGGACAAGACCTTGCCAGCCAAGGAGAAACACCGGACATCCTTCGTGGCCGTATTCTTGAGCTTGAAATAGAGTTAAGTGATGCACAAGCAAAGCTTCAACAATATGAATCATTGTATGGACATTTGCCTGATGATACTACCACTTCACATAAAGATGTTGCTCAACCATCCCCTGAGCTAGGAATTACAGATTTTACCATAGACGAACTTATAGCAAATGTATCAAACTCATAAGTCACTCAGAAGCTTTTTGTAATCTCAAAATTATATCAAACTCTTTTTGATTGAGTAATTTCCCAGAACCTGGTTGTAATTTCAAACCTACATCGACTTTATGTAATTGTTATTCGACAAGATATTATCGGCAATTTATATTTGAGTGTGAGTGAATATGTGCACATGAGAGAGAGAGAAAGAGAGAGGTTTTGATGTGAACGACAACGAGATAACACTTTCTTTCATCATATACAAAAACTTGTTGAGTAAGTATTATAATGGTACTCTCACAAATCATCTCCATCTTCAAAAACTGCAACCATATCATCTACTTCGTCCATATCTGAGCATTCTGAAACTATCTCCCATTCCATATCATCATCATCATCAACTTCTGCAGAAATAGCTTCATGCATTTGGAAGACTCCATATTGCTTTTGAGCGGCTCTAGTTGCAATGTTTTGAGGCTTATAAATAAGTCTCATATTGCAAAAAACATACACCAAATCAGCAGCCCGTTTAGTATGAAGTCTGTTTCGCTTTTTAGTGTGCAAAAAGTCGAATGCTGACCAGTTTCGCTCACAACTTCCACTTGATGCAGCTACTAATAAAACTCTAACTGCAATGTGTTGCAACTCCACTTTCTCTCCACCATACTCCTTTCACCATAAAGGTGCACTTGTTTTGCCAATGGCATCTATATGCCACAGATCCTGAAACATCCCAGTTCTGTTGGCATAATCTACTCGCTGATGAGAAGCTGTTTTTCCATCTTCGTGCCCTAAGAGTTGGGAGCACACTGTTTTGAAGTCGGACATAACTTCTTTGCTATATGCATTTGAAACTTAGGATCCAATACAAAAGCCGCACCATGCAATGGTGTATGCAATTGCACCCAATTCTTGTTAACAATTGTAATCATGGTAGCTTTATCCTTTGTACCAAAACTGACATTTTCTCTTAGCTTGCGTATAGCCTCTGACATATACCAGTAGACCAGACCAAAAATAAAAGAATATGTGTCAACTGCTCTCAAAAGATCTACAAATGGCTTTGACACAGTTACATCTTTCTACATTACGCCAAAAGACTGGCGAGTTTACTATTTGCGCACATCGACCAGCTGCTTCCTGATAACTTGGATACTTGCTGAGCCATCCATCCCATCTTCTATCTGCTAAGGTTTCCATCAATGCAGGCTTCAACTCTTGCAAAGCAGCAAGAACATAGTATGCCGTAGCAAACCTTGTCGCGCAAAATATTTGCAAAGCTTTATTTGGTGACTTGGTTCGAAAAAGAGCATACGAAAATTGAAGCTCTCTAATGAATTTCACCACATGATTTGCATCCAATCACTACAAGAGGTTGTGTGCTCTTGTGATGCTATTAGCGACGGAAATACAGTGGGTTTTTATAACCCCCGGCGTCGCTAAAACCGTCGCTACGAGCGTCGCTACGAGAGCGTCGCTATATGCATCGCTATAAGCGTCGCTATATAGAGACGCTCATAGCGACACTCATAGCGATGGTTATAGCGACGTTTACACTGAAGACTATAGCGACGCTCATAGCGACGCTACAGAGCCATAAATAGCGACGGTTATAGCGACGCCCGAGAGAATTTTTTTTTGGTGGCAGGGCATTGAATGCCCTGCCACCCATCAACCATATTGTACTTGATTCACTTTTTTAAAAAAGTGCAAGGGTAGATAATAGACCCAAAATAGTCACCCACAAGACGCATTGTTTGCAAAATTGACAATTGTACACATCATAGGCAAAATGAATTGATTGGCAAATGTAATAATGACAATTGTACAACATCATAGGCATAAAGAATTGATTGGCAAAAGGCACTGCGGTGACAAATGTAATAATATACATGGTTCAAAAAGACGTATAAAATCCGTCTCATGATACATAAGCTATGAGAAACCCTAAACTAATGCTATCTAGCTACGGCTAAACTGACGTCGTCTAGTCAGACGTCTCATCGCGTCCAAGCGGCGTATCTGTTGGATTCTGCAAAAAAAGACAATAAGACAGCTTTCAGTAAGTATAAACATATAACGACATTTATAAAACAATACAAAAAATAAAAAAGAGTAAACCCTAATACTAACCATGCCGCCGCGAGAACTGAGAATGTCCATCAGGGCGTTTAAGCCCTTCCTGCCTGCGTACTCGCGCTCGTACGGTGTGGGATCACGTCCTGTCATCGACCACTGTCAAAACATACAAAGATTTCATTATGTTAGAATTAAAAAACTCATAAACCCTAAACTATCGAACATAAAGAGCAATGTGAAAACACTTACAAAATCGGCCTCAAACGATGCCCATCCACCGCTCCCCGAGTGGTGCGAGCTCCCTGCCTCTACTCGCCCTCTGACTGCATCCTTTTGTTGCTTCCACTTGTCGGGATTCTCGCGCGCTGCTTTCTTCGCATTCTTCCAATCTTTTTTGGCCAGCCAATCTGGCCTGTTCCACCCATTCTTGATTGCTTTTTGCACTTCGGAACGCTTGTGTTTGCAGTATTCGCGCATTCGAATCTTCATCAGGTCTTCATTGAAGCGCTGATCCCGTGTTGGAACGGGAAACTCATCATGAAGTATGCTGATGACTCTGTTTTTTAAATCACTTGGTACTTCACTCCATTTGTTTAGTATGTAGTGTCTAAACAGCTGAGAGCAAAGACCACGCATGCGCGAGATCACCTTCTTGCCGTCATCATCCATGATGATGCCGCCGCTAAAGTCGATGGAGTAAGACAAGCCCTCTGGCCGGTGACGCGTGAACCTGGGTGTCCCGGCAGGGGTCTCTAGCGGCGTGTCGATGGGGGTATGGACGTCAGGTGTCTCCATCGGCGTCTGGGCCCCGAAGCGAGGAGTGTCGAGTGGGGTGGCTCCTGGCGGAGTAGGTAGAGGTGTGTAGCTTCTAGGAACAGTCAGCCGTGCAAAACCTGGCATAGATGGCGATGCTGTGGCTGGTGTGGGGGCGGGCAAAGAAGGGGAGGGTAAAGAGCCTCGTCGAACACGAGGTGGTGTGGAGGCATCGGTGGCGGAATCCCCACAACAACCGCCACCGCCACCACTAGAGCGTCGGTGTCTAGACGAGTGTGAAGCTCGTCTCGTCGACGCCGAAGCTTCGGAGCACGCCGAATGCTCCGAAAGAGAGGGAGATGCGGATGGAGTAGGAACGCGCGATGATGCGCCAGAGCGATGACGCTCCACGTACCACTGTCTCTGCTGCGGTGACAAAGAAGAAAGAAACTCCTCATCATCCATACCTGCATTAAACACACGAATATTTAAACTTAATATTGAATGAATAGAGTAGACAATGACGCAAAGACCATTAAATACAATGACGTAATGACGCATATAAATACAATGACGCAATGAATTGAGTGATGGAAGAGGCAAGTCGAAAACTCAGAATTTTCAATCCAAAGATGTGAGCGCGAGTAGAAAAAAGCGTTATACACCATGGAAGGTACTTAGAGAGCCAGAGCTTTTACAACACGGAGAAAAATTGTTCAAATACAATATTTGTGGCTTTAAGAGATCTCTCTCTCATCCTCGCATAACTCAGCATAACTTCCTATATCTATATAGAGCTCTCCGTTTAAACACATATCCTCTGTTTCATTTTGTAGCTCCTCTGCATGCACCCCATATAGAGTAGTAGCATCTTGATGCTCATCTGGCACCACCGCAGCGGCTTCTGATTGAGCATCTTCTCTGATCTCCTCCATTGATGCCGTTGTGATTGGCACATGGTAGCCTTCATACGTCCTTGCACTACGAGGGGCTACCTCTATGACGTACCACCAGTTTGATGTAGACTTTGTAGGATGAAATATTACCTGCCAGAGCCACATAACTTACATGAGAGCTTTCAAGCACATAACTTGTAAAAGGGGGATGTTAACTATTTACATACTTACTTGTTCACAATGCTCGGGTAGTACGAAAGTGTCTCTTAGGTCAGTCCATTTCTTAGTAGAATCCACCTCAAGAAAACCAGACTCTCCTCTACGCACAGTAGCGTTGCGACCCTCCATGATTATCTTGAACCATTGCACGTCGAACAAGTCGACAAAAAATCCTCTGTAATCGATCCTCAAAATCTCTTGCAGCGTGCCGAAGTAAGTGAGTTCCACCACCACAGGATCTGCATCAGAGGAACGTCGTCGACTAGACTGTTCAAATTTTGCCATGATTCCACAATCTTGAGTAAAACGCTTTTTGTCGATTCGTTCCACCCTAAAATGTCGACCTTTACACCATGCTGCTGTGTATGACTTATACTACAACGAACAAAGATTATGAGTGGCCGTTCAAACGTTTATAAATAAAGTCACTTGCTAGTCGTACATTGCAAACTTACCTTGGTCGCGCAACCCCGAGAGTACTCCCACTCTTCCTCAGTCACTTCGTCACCGCATTGTTGTGCGCTTTTCAATTGGTTGTGCAACCATCTTAAGCTCATGAAGGTTGGTAGGCTCTCCAGAACCGCTGGATAGTGCATCGGTGGTCGTCTTCCTCGTCTCCACTCGATTCGTGCCCTTTGTCGCTCTTGATTTGCATCCTCATATTGTGAAATCCACTTTTGCATCACTGGATTGTGAAGCATGCAAAATCGATTGATTTTAGCCTCTAGATCTTCCGTCATCTTCTCTCAACACCGAGATTGCACATGACAATCCCAGATATGCGCTCATCATCTATGGTTCGCCATAGCGTGTCCCGGGCTTTATCAAATCCATCTAGCCACTCTCCAATGTACACTAGGGACTCTGATACCAACCAACCTTCTGCCATGCTACCCTCCGGACGTGCCTTTTGACGCACATATCCCTTAAGCGTTTTCATGAAACGTTCTAAGAAGAACATCCATCTGGAATGAACTGTGCCAGCTATTTCCACCTCATCAACTATGTGAACAAGAAGATGCACCTGAATGGTTAGCATTGTAGTAGGAAAATGTTTCTCAAACATGCACACAAGCTCCGCAGCATTTAGTTTGGCTAATGGTATGGAGTCTACGTTGATCTCCTTTTGTGAGATCCATTGCACCAGCTTTGCAAGTTTGTAGATTGTGTTACGGATGTCGAGAGACAAACATCCCTCAATGGCAACCGGTAAAATAAACTGTAAAGTATGTGCAACAATGATATTAAAGTCCACATTTTATGCAATGATATTAAAGTCCACTATGAACGTACCTGACACATTTTATGCCAATCATGTGACTTCAAACCGGTAAGCTTTCCTTCTTTAGTAAAACACGTTCGGAGCGAGTGTATTACGCCAGTGGGGGTCCGTAAAGATCGAATGGTCTCTTTTACTTTGCGTTCTTGGGCTCCTGTGAAAATCCATGGTGCTTTAGGGAGTTTTATCGATCCATCAGACGCTGTTTGTGACCAATATTGCTCCATACGATCCACATTTCTAAGGTCAACTCTGGCTCCCAAAGTATCTTTCTTGCCGGTCAGATGGTCCCATAGTAGATTACCCACATTCTTGAATATGTGCATTGGATCGAGCAAGTGATTGATCATGAGTTGGGGCCAGTATGGTAACTCGTACCATAAAGATAGTCTCTTCATCCCTGGAGGCAATCCGTCATTGCACATCTCCTTCTGCTCTAACCATGCTTGTGCAGACATCCTTGGTGGCTCTCTTCCCAAAAAGCTGTCGCGTAACACATGATTCTCTGGAAGATACGCTTGATGACCTTCGTAGATTTGCTTCTTCAGTGAGGGTGCCCTACGTGCATTCAGTCTAGGTCCACATGTGACACATGCTCTGTATCCGCTTGTTTGAAGCCCTGCATGTATACACATGATAATAGATAAACTATGGGAAAAAACAAGATTTACAGTGTCTGAGTGAGGAGTGTCAATAGATCACCTGAGCATTCTGTTAGCCCGGGATAGTCATGCATGGTCAACATTAGAATGCCTCTGATCAAAGCATTCCGTCGTCCTGTGTGTCGGCTCATATCCACCACCTCTATGCCAATCTACAATTGTTGTAGCTCTTCCAATAGTGGACGAAGATACACATCCATATTCCCCACTTTATATCGCCCTGGCACAATCAAGCTTAGCCATAGGTGCCCCTTCTTCGTAGTCAACCACGGGGGAATGTTGTAGTTGATGATGACAACGGGCCATACACTGTAAGATGTTGATCTTTGACCAAATGGATTTACGCCATCCATAGCCAGGCCTAAGCGCACATTTCGAGCTTCCCTGACAAAATCCGACCATGTTCCATCTATATGTTTCCAGGCTGCGCAATCTGCAGGAATTCGTAGCACACCATCCGAAGATTTATTCTCCTCATGCCATGATGCTAGGGTGGCCATGGACTTACATTCAAAGAAATGCTTGATGCGAGGAAGCAGAGGAAAATGTCGCAAAACCTTTTGTGGAATTTTTGTCCCGTGGAGATCTACTTGATATCTTTCGGAATCACATTTCGGACACTTCTCCATGTCTATGTATTCCCCTCTGAAAAGAATGCAGTCATTAGGAAAAGCGTGGATAGAATTGTAATCCATCCCCAAGTTTTGCAAAATCTTTCTTGCTTCATCTCGGGAATCTGGCATCACATTGTCAGCTGGTAGTATGTGCTCTTTCAGCAATCTACACAACATAAAAATATGATACAGTCGTGTAAAAATCTATCAGATCATTATACATTTAGAGTTTTATTAAAGTAAACTAATTGTAATAGATCACCTGAAAAGCGCTGTGACGCTAGTGTCACTCCATCCAAACTTTGCCTGCATGTTGAGAAGAACCAGGAGTGCTTTCAATCTAGACATACGTGCTCCATTATACAATGGCGTATCGGCTTCACTTTTCATATCATCATAGATAAGCCTTTCTGAATCCATGACCGTCTCGATCATTTCATCAATCTCGGGCTCAAACATTGCCTCGTTGGGAATGTGCTCTGCATGATCATCCCCCGAGCTGTCAGAGGCTACATCTTGTGGCCTCACATATGCTGCTTGACCAAAGCGCCTGCGAACACGTCTATTGGGTTGCAAGATTGCTACTTGTTGGCCAGCGTCAGAGTCCGACGAGTTATAATTGGCAACAACTCGATCTATAATAGATGGATCGAACTCGCCAAATTCGCGAACGTGATGCAAAGAAACACGTCTTGTCCGTTGCACAGCATGCTTGCATTGATTACAAGGACATAAGACCCTCGTTGAGAGATAGGTGTTTCGGTTGGACGGTCCCACATCCTCGTCACTACTCATAATGAGGATAAAAAACTTATAACCTGGACAACAAATTTAATATTCTATTGGCATTCTTCGTCTTATCTCTCTCTCTCTCTCTCTCTCTCTCTCTCTCTCTCTCTCTCTCTCTCTCTCTCTCTCTTTACCTCACATTCTCTAGTCATGTCCAATCCCCGCACACCTCGGTCTAGAGGTGCACGGAGATCAGAACCACCGGGTTATAATCTCGTCTTTATTGGTCAATACCTATATTTGTGGGTACAAGAAATCTACACACCCACGTCTACATGATACTGTATGTAGTGGACAAAACCCCTTTGCCTCTTCTCTAGCTGTAGCACTTCACAGCATCTTAACATCTTTTCACAGTAGATCTTTTCACTGTTCGTCTAACTCTAAACCCTAAGCCGTAAGTAATTCTTGCGTGGACTCGATCTAACGTAAATAAGCGTAAATCTAAATAAACGTAAATCTAACTAAAAATAAACCTAAATCTAATTTAACGTAAGTCTACATCTAACCTAATCTTTAACGTCTTTTGGGATAGTTTCCTACGACGTTAAAACTCTCTTCTTCTTGTGTGTGTGTGTGTGTGTGTGTGTGTGTGGGTAAACCTAAATAAACCTAAGTCTAATCTAATATAACATAAATCTAAATCTAACGTAAATTATGTTATATTAAAAACAAAGAACTAAACTAACAGGGATTATAAGAACCTTAAAACTGATTTAACACATAATTTTTCACATAACTCGGCAAGATTTGGCATTCTCATCACTAAAGATGTGAGAGTTAACTTCCGGCAGTGACGCTGCCTCATCTCCATCCACATCTGACGACAGCAATTGGCCCTTTAGACCGTTCTTGCTCTTGTTACTAACTTTGAAGTTGCTGTTGAATGACTAGAGGTTGTCTAGATGGTCATTGTGTCGGGGATGTAGTGACTCTTGCCGCCCTGAAGATCCACCTTCTTCCCTATCTTCTGAAGACATTTCACCAGTACTTTTGGATCGACGGAGCCCACCATGAGTGAAGGCAGCAATACCCTATATTCCATTGAGGGCTTTCTTCACCCGCTTCATGCAGGCATCACAGTCTATGGAGACCTAAATCTAATCTAATATAACGTAAATCTAAATCTAGCGTAAATAAACGTAAATCTAGTTAAAAATAAACCTAAATCTAATTTAATATAAGTCTACATATAACCTAATCTTTTACGTCTTTTAAGATAGTTTCCTACGACGTTATAACTCTCTTCTTCTTGTGTGTGTGCGCGTGTGTGGATGTGTGTGCCAATAAAAAGAGATAAATGGTATAACCTTTCTATCACCCATGCCAAGTATGATAGATTGATTATGCCATTTCCCTCTTGAATAATAGGTCTTGAGTTCAACTCCTCGTCGGCTAGATCTTTAGGTCTTTTAATTTTAATTCGTTTCCTACGACGTTAAATTAGTTTCTCTCTCTTTCTCTCTCAATGTGTGTGCGTTTTTTTGGATCGTATGCATGTTTTCTCTCTCTTTTCCTCTCTCAATGTGTGCGTTTTTTGTTTATGCATGTTCTCTCTCTCTTTTCCTCTCTCAATGCGTGCGTTTTTTGTTTATGCATGCTCTCTCTCTCTTTTCCTCTCTCAATGTGTGTGTGCATTCTTTGTTTATGTATGTGTGTGTGCGTTTTTGTTTTTGTTTGTACTCTCTCTCTCTCTCTCTCTCTCTCTCTCTCTCTCTCTCAAAAACACTATGTGTGTGTGTGTATGTGTGTGTGTGAGAGAGAGAGAGAGGGAGAGAGAAAGAGGGGAAGGGAACATGAGAATGAGGAGAGGGAAGGAGCATACCTGGCTCTCCTTCCTCTCCTCGTGTGTGTGTGTGTGTGGAGAAGAAAGAGAGAGAGAGAGAGAGAGAGAGAGAGAGAGAGAGGGAGAGCGTTACCTGCTCCTTGCTTGAGGGCGCCGAAAAACTCAGATATGAGATCTGAGTTTTTGGGCGCGCTCGGTTATTTTTTTAGCCCAGTCGGCGTCGCTATGAGCGTCGCAAATTTCTTTGTAAATTTGCGACGCTCATAGCGACGTCGGGATTTTTTTTTTGAGCGTCGCTAATATGAATAGCCTCTTGTAGTGAATAAAGTTTGCTTCACACATGCCATTTTACCAATATCTTTTAAAAGCAAATTTAAAGTATGAACTGCGCATGGTACCCAAGAAATCTCTGGATACTTGACTTGAATAGCTCTTCCTGCTCCTTTGTAGTTGTTCGCATTATCTGTGACAATAGCAGTCACATTATTTGGTCCACCTGCCTTTGCAATTGCACACTCATACACCCCTGCTAGGTAGGTGATAGTCTTCTCTTTCAATGAGCTGTCAATTGCTTCCACGAACATAGCCCCTCTAGGGTTAATAAGCATTACATTGATTAAAGGTTTTTTCTGACAGTTAGTCCATCCATCCAATGCTATGGTGCATCCATATGCTGGAACAAACTCTAGAACTGTGCGTTTGAGAATGACTTCAGTACTGTCTTTGACTTTATCAAGATATTCAGTTCGCATCTTGTTATAGTCAGGAAGCACAAATCCTTTTTTGGATGTACTCATCAAAGCATCTTGAAATATTGGATTGCGTATAGCATTGAACGATATGCCACACGCAACAAATGCTTGTGTCCATTTTAAATGCAACTCAAGCAACCATTGTTTACCTAATGCTTCATGCATTTTCTGTCCATTGGATGACGCTCTACCGGATTTGCTTGTGCTAGGAACTCCTCCTGATGTAGAAGCATGTCCATGAGGAGGGTTTAATTGAGAACTTTGATCGTTTACTTGAGTGGTACACACCTCTTCTGTTGCCTCATTGCATACAAATGGTTCAATATTCACATGAATATCTTTAGAAAAATCACCTTTATGTTTAGCTGCAAGAATCAACTTTACTTTGCGAGAATACATGGCAAATTTTTCATGAATATCTTTTGGTGGTGCCCCGCACTTTTCAACATTGCCAGGGACTTTAAATAAATGCTCTTTAATTCTGGTTGCATTACCACTGAACTCGTGGCCACAAGATTTACATTTAAGTCGAGATGTATTTCTCCCAGCTTTCAACTCATGCACATAACTCCACTCTTGTCCTTTCACCATGATGCACAAAAGTAATTTGCTAGTAAAAACAAAGTCAATGATCATTTTCATAATCAGAATCAATTAAAACATTAAACTAATTTAACTAACAATGATTGAACAAAATTAAAATGATTGAACAAAAATACAATAATAAAAAACAATACCATTGGATTACATATAAATTGCATCGATTTATCTAAAGTGCAAGCTTGTAGCTTTAACACATTACGATAATCAATAATTACAATTAAATCAAGTATTAAAATGATTATCATTATAAATTGCTATACATACAAGAGCTATAAGTGACATTTTTAAATGTCAAAACGATAATCACTTACAATACTTGATAATTATCGTATCTATGTAAAGTGCGAACAAAAAGTTCTTACACTTTATCATAGATTTTTAAGCGATTATCTATCTACAATGCGAGCATGTGTATGCTCTCACACAGTACGGTAGATTTTGCAGTCCAAATAAAGATAAGAGAATATCAATATTTTTGGACATGTTTTTCCTAAATTTTTACTCTAGTGAGAGCATAGTAGTGTGAATAGCTCTACACAAAATGTAAAAATATAATTTTGTTTCATTATATTCATTTTGAAGTGAGAGAAAATCTCTACACATCAAAATCGAACTTTAAATTACATAAAATTAATTTTTATGTTATTATATTTTTAAACTAATTATCTCATGTGAGAGTACACTCTACACACAACGATAATATCTTACTTTTTTATTATTAGTCACTTTCAAGTGTCAATTACTTGAACACATTGACAAGTGATTCTTATAATTACAGTTTGTATCAGGTGAGAGATTAAACTCTTCACAAAATAAAAACTTTCAACTATTTACTAAGTTTTTCAAAACAAATTCATATATTTGAATCACAAAACTTAAAATTCTATTGAATTTTAATTTTTATTAAACTCAAATTATTTTATTTTTTTACAAATTACTTTTTTTGATCGTTTGGTGAGAGTACTCACATGGACAACATTGACTGTGAAAGCTGGTATAAGGCCTGCGTGCTGCTATATATACTAACATATTCGATCGTTATAATGTTTGATCGAAAATACTTTCGATCGAAAAACCAAGAAGTAATACGATTAACCGTTTATCCTGATGTGGCACCGTATAATTTAGATAAATGAATAATACACCCATTATTCGCGTATTATATGTCTCCTGAATAACGAATAATGCAACTTAGCTCTTTCCTCCCTCTTTGAACTTCTTAAGCTTTTGTGACCTTCGCCATGCAGGGTAAGATTTGCGCTATCCTCCCCTCTTATATTCTCTAGGAGAATAGCCATAGCTTTCATCGGTAGAGGAGGAAGGTGAAGAAGAAGGAGAAGAGGGTGACCTCTTTCTTGCCCTTTTCTTCCTTGGTTTCCTCTCTTCCCTTTTGGAGTTCCGAGGAGAAGGACTATGGGTTAACCGTTTCCTCTTGGGAGGAGTTGGTGATCGTTTAGTCCTCCTTCTTTGTGGAGCCACATCTTCGGAGGAATTTAGGGATTCATTGCTTTCTTGATCTTTGGATTCCTGCTCTCGTATGGCAGAGAGTCTTCTTTTGGGGGTCTCTTCAAGAGGCCACGTAAGCTCTCTCTCCTCTTGGAGAGGAAAGGAAATCCCATAAGCACGAAGTTGTTGAGTAACTTCGGCTTGCAAAGTGGGGTTTCCCATAGCTTGTTGCAACCTAGTGACAAGATAATTAACAAACATGGGGGCATCATCATTGGCACCTTCATGTGCAAAATCAAAGTTATCAATGTTCATTCTCCTCTCTTGGTTATTGTCAGCCATGCTGATTAAACTTATGTTTTTACTTAGTGTATGCTTTGGCAATTCAAAACCTTAGTTGCTACTCCTCTTAGCCTTTGAAAACAGGCACTTAAGTATCTACACCCATGGATCGAACTGGTTAATTATAGAGAGTAGTGGAGTGAGTCTAACATAGCGAAGTTGTCGAGGGATAGCTCCTTTTGGAGTTCTTATGGCTCAATAATGGTAAAGCCGTAAGCAAGTCTAAAAAGACTCCATTATTAAGACCAAAGCTTTCGAGGTGTGCACCATATACCACATAGTGGGCTCAACAAAACGAATAATAGATCCCAGACCCACTTACCCTAATATAATTAACAAAAACAACCATTAATAGGCTACTTAAGGACCTCTCTTTCTTAAGAAATAAAAGAGAAACCAAATGCTTTGATACCAATATAATGGAAATTGCCTATGAACTTTGAGAGTATCGGAATTGGTAAATTAGGTGAAGCACTTTTGAGAGATTCTTTGTGAGCATAGCGGTTGAACTTAATTGATGGTAGCAACATAAACATGGTACTTAGCTAACTTGGCATGAACAATAATTTTGCAAGAGAGAGAGTTTAGAGAACATGACAACAGTTGAGGACCAAATTCATATGGAGCCGGTCCCCCCTCCAATAGGCATTTGTATTATAGTTTCTCCCATCAAGAGAGACTTGGTGCAATACAATCTTTGTGTTCCTTGTAACCTAAGTGATGCAATGAAGATGGAATGCTTCATGCATCATAAGCATAACATAAACTTGAAGAAAGTATTAACTATCCCAAGCCTCAGCCCCAAGGCCTTAAACACCTTCGAAGGTGGAGAGAGCCAGCGAGGAATGAGGATAGGGAAGAGGAAGAAGAAAAATTCCATAGGAGAAAGAAATAGTTCCTCACTTATCATTACTCTTATAGCATGAATCTTGGTTGGATTTGCATTCCATAGCCAAGAGTGTTGGTGTAGGCTTTCACTCTCACAAGCTTGGAGAAGGAGGTGGTGTTCCTCCACTTTCACCAAGTGAGAATGGGTGTGCAAATGAGTGTGTGTGTGGAGTATATCCCCCTAGCACCCCCCCTCCTTGCTTTGGGCGAGTGGTGACCTTCCTGCATGTTGCAAGCTCATTGGACCCCTCTCCCCGTAGTCAATCACATGCAGCATGCAGTCAAGTACATGGGTAGTCTTTTGACAAGTGTCCTCCTTACCCCTTAGAGAGAGAGAGCTTGAAAATATCTAGATATTTGTTAGATGGAAGTAGAAGCTCATTGGAGCCCTCTTTAGCCCAACCAATAGCATTCAATCACACCATGTGGTTAAGCTTAGTGAGAGTCTGACATGTGTCCCATGTGCTCTTTTAGAATTCCCCTAACTTTGAGTTTTTTATGCATAGGAAGTTTCTAAAGCAACTTCCTCATTAAGTGTGTAGGTTCTCTGTTCTTACTCAAGCATCTTATCCCCCATGCCTAGGAAGCTTCTCAGGCAACTTCCTCATTAAATGTGACAAGTACCTCAAGTACCTTAGTCATCAAGCATGACAAGCACCTTAGGTGGAGTTCCCACCTTAAACACATCCCTAGCTTGATTAAGTTTAGGTCGGGTTCCCACCTCAAGCACAACCCTAGCTTGCCTAACTTTAGGTCGGGTTCCCACCTCAAGCACAACCCTAGCTTGCTTAAGGTTCCCAGCTCAAGCACATCCCTAGCTTGCTTAAGTTTAGGTCGGGTTCCCACCTCAAGCTCAGGCCTAGTTTGCTTAAGGTCAAAGGATTTTTAACACTAACCATTGGAGGTTTTTAATGAAGCTAACCCTAAAGTCTTTTAAGCTTCATTAGTTAACCTTGCTCTTTGATAGACCATGTCTCATTTGGGCCCCTTTACCATTGGCCCCGTGTTGAGGAGTCCTACCATAGCCCGAGCAAGATTTTGCGAGCAAAGAAAAACTCGAGCGAAGATCTATATTTTCCATTGTACATGAAGCACTATTTCAAAAATAATCATAAACCTTCACGGCACCTCACATGAGGATTTTAAACCTTAACCAAATCCATCAAAACAATACATACTACTTATCCACAATCCAAAATATTAGAACATCTGTAGTTGTGGTATTATCACCACTCAAAAAAATAATAAAAAAGTCCATAACCATTATGCTTCCTCTCAGGAAAAACAAAGCAAAACAAATAAAGTACTTTTTAAAAAAATTGGACATAGTCTCCCTTGTATATGAAGCACTATTTCAAAAATAACCATAAACCTTCAGGGCACCTCACATGAGGATTTTAAATCTTAACCAAATCCATCAAAAGAGTACATACTACTTATCCACAATCCAAAATATTAGAACATCAGTATTTGTGGTATTATCACAGCTTGAAAAAATAATAAAAAAGGCCATAACCATTATGCCTCCTCTCACGAAAAACAAAGCAAAACAAACAAAGTACTTTTTAAAAAAAATGGACATAGTCTCCCTTGTATATCCACAATCCAAAATATTAGAACATCAGTATTTGTGGTATTATCACCGCTTGAAAAAATAATAAAAATGGCCATAACCATTATGCTTCCTCTCACAAAAAACAAAGCAAAACAAACAAAGTACTTTTTAAAAAAATTGGACATAGTTTTCCTTGTACATGAAGCAATATTTCAAAAATAATCATAAGCCTTCACGGCACCTCACATGAGGATTTTAAACCTTAACCAAATCCATCAAAACAATACATACTACTTATCCAAAACAAGACATGAATTTGAATGTTAACATCCACCAATGTTATAAATCCATTGTTCTTATGATGACTCGCACTCATCATCGATGAATACGTTATGTCTCTGATACCTCTCAGGGATGCAAGAATTGTACCGCGTATCAGCTGCCATGGTTCTAGCCATCTGCTCTACGTAGACTGGCAATGCACTTCCATTAAAAAAAAAGATTGTGAAGTTAAACACCAAACAAGTAATATAGGCAGTATCGATGATCAATAAATACCAACGCTAATACAAAAATAGTGACAAAAAAGATGAGAGCAATGTCAATGTCAAAAGTAAGAGGGGCCCTCACTAGTCGTCAAAGGGATTGACACGCGATGGCATGTCACTCTCATCATCAATATCTAAAGAGGTGGACGCCTCCTCTCTGCCCCGTTTTCTAGGGCGAAGCAACGGTAACACATATCCTGAAATCAGTGGCTCATCAATGTCGACTACAACACATGCGCGTCCTGAAGCCAAGCAAGCTACTAGTACAGGGGCTGTGCCACATCCAAGCTCCAAACAAATACCTCCTCGTCGGCAAAGCAACTCCACAAAACATGCAATGAAATAATGGCTCCGTTGAAGTCCTCCTCGCAATGGCTCGCCTGATAATGATCTAACCTGAGAGAGCTTCGGAAGGTGATGCACCATAAAAGAATCCGAAGAGTGCATACCAAGACGGGAGAACAAGGCAGCGCTTTCTGATACAAAGCAAGGTGGACGCATACCCACTCTGTGAATCATAAATAGCATAGAGCAATTACACTGCAAAACAAGACACACGATTAGAGCAAACAACAAGACAAAGTGCTGAAATATTGATGTAAAAACAAATGTATCACCTCCACACGACCACCAAAACTCTCCACATAACCATATGCTCCATGATGGAGCACTACAATGCGATGATGAACCACCATCTCCGAAGCACGAGAAAATCTCTCCACCCAGCCAACGGCCTCTCCTGTTATTTTAACTAGATATCAATAATAAATACCACAAATATTACAATTGTTTTGCATGAATATAAACAAGATAGACCTACCAAAGAAACCATGATCAATAGCCATCCACTATCGGCCAATGTCGAGAATGCCAAATGAACGCCAGCACGTACATGATCCTCAGTGCAAATGTCCCAACGAGGTGAAGTAGAGGAGACTAAGAGGGACCCACCAAATGGAAGATCTAAGAAAATAAAATCTGCAGCCCATGAAACTGATTTCGTGCCGCGGGTATACAAGATAGAGTCAGAGCATGCCCGCACGAGATGCTCGTGTACAGGGACCCATGCAAGATTACGGATCCCCGCCCTATAGTCTGCAGCAATGGCAATGTATTCCCCAACAATAGCCATGCATCGAGTATCCATAGAACTAGAGAGACAAAGAGATGGAGACTCCATAATATAAACAAAAGAGATACTCCTTCGAGCCACGATCGTGCCAGGAGCAATTGAGACATTACAAGGAGGTTTAATAAGCCATGCATCAACCACGTGGAAGGAAAGCATTAATAAATGCAATTGCAGTTTACCTGGAGGTGGCTCCACCTCCTCGTCAATGATCTGATCCACAACCCTCTCCTTTTCCTTTTGTGAGTTGCGCAGTGCTAAAATAGATAACTTCAAATCAGAGCACTGTAACTTTTAGATAGGCAAATATGAGCATGATCAAACATACCTGCATGACTCTCTTCTACTATGTCTACTGGAGGAACCTTCATCGCAGCATCCTTCGATATCATCTCTTGTAGCTCTCTTTCACGTCCAAGAACATGGCCCTTCTCCATATCTATCCACCATGGACAATTATCTATCTCCCAAAGAGTCAATGTGTGCATAGTTGAGGGATACATGCTTGTGTCTTGGATCGCTAGCTGAGTCCACTGTCTAGCCATAAAGGGCATGGCAGGCAAGACACTCTTGGCAACCAAGAACATGAAGAATTTACAAAGGTCAATTAGGTGACACGAATGTTACGAAACAATAACAACGAATATTATATATCTAAGTCAGTTAGTGATTCACCTGAAAGCCAAACGTTGTGCTGCCATTCTCAATGTATCCACCTTCTTTAATGCCTGCTTATCGATATCCTTAGTCTTCACTCCAAGAGACACCTCTATTGGAAATAGATAGGGCCTCGCCTCAAATTTAATTTCTTCAAAGTAGAATGCAAGAGTGCAGTCATGCTGCAAAGGCTGGCACATCCAAAAGATCTGACACAATCTGAAATGCCCTCTGAAAAACCCGAGCCAAAAAACCCTCTCTACGAAGCCAGCTACAATCCCAAATAAAAAGAGGAGACAAAGTTAGACTTTTATATAAATGCATGATATATTTAGTACTTTTAATCTTAGCTATACTTACATGCGAAAGACCTGATCTCCCCTTTTCAGACCATATGCACTCCTTGTAATCTTGTCTGCTTCTAATAATGAAACCCAATGAATCTTGTTTTGCACAAGGGCATCTTGAAGTGCTATTAAGTTCAGCTTCTCCAATGTAGCCCAACTATCAAGAACCCATTTCAAAGACAAAACTCTTGCTAGCCAATTCGTCCCAAGATTGGGATCAACAATGTTAAGCACCTGAAAAATTCAATAATGCATATGACAAGTACTTAAGTAACTTTTTGCACGTTTTTCTCAAGAGAATGCCATGAATTCATGTTATCTACATACCTTTCCAATTTGATCCTGATATTTGTGAGTAATCTCCTCACAAATTCTCTCTTCTTCTTTCTGATGCTCTTTCGCAGACAAGCTTTGTTTGATAAGAGCAACTCGCTTTTCTTTTTCTTTTGTCATTTGAATCTAAAATTAAATATACGTTAATAAGCTTTGAAATCATGCATTTAAATGAGAGTAAAAATCATTTAGTCTGACACATACATCATAGACCAATCTGCCAAGGTACCGTCGAGTAAGTGGATACCAAGGTTCTGTACCTTTGGCATTCTTCTTCCGTACAGCGGCAATAAGTTTTTGATCTCTATCTGGCAAACCCTTTAGATACATTTCATGGTCTGCTGTACAAATATGTGTCATATTGACAATCTCATCACGAAGATGAGTGACAACAAGAGCATGAGTGTTCATGCTGCATTGAAAGACCAAAAAACCAGTTGATACTCACATTCAAGTGTTAGCAAAGATAGAAGAAACATCAACACTTACAAGTTCATTCGTTGTAAACTGCTTAGCAAGGCAATCTCTGGCACCTTAGTGGGATCTATAATGGTGCATAGGACTCGACAGTGTTTCTCCTTTGAAGTGGAGAACTTCTCTTTTATCGCTTCCCTCCAAGCCACGTTGCAATGATTCCCTTCCCAAACATAGAACATGTGATTTGTAAGATCTTAAAACTTTCGTTGTTTTTTAAACTCGGCTTCAAATTCTTCATTGATTTCATTCCAAAGAGGATCCCATGTAGCCTTTATCTCATCTAGAACATTCACAAAGTCAAACTTCAAACAACATTCACAGCACATGGACATCAATACAAAAATGAAAAGTGTTAACACATACCATTCACAAAACTCTCCTCTATTTTGCATGTTACCAAAGAGACAATGAATGCTCCTTTCTCTGGCATATAACCTTCTTTTGCAAAGGCCGCCTTCAATACACTGAGATCATCTCTTAAACCTCTTACTCTTGCATATGGAATCAATCTACATAAAGGAATGGAGGGACAATGAAAGCAACTAAAAACACGTGTGATTTCAAGGATGTCTGCACCTCTATGCATAAAGATATTTTGCTTATCTTCCATCTCAGACGTTGCGGTAACCTCATCCATTATCTCCCATGGAACAATCTGTAAACCATTCTCCTCGGGGGCTAAAGTATCATCAACTTCGTGTAGAGAGCTCTGTCCCATTTCCATGGAAAGAACCTCCTCACCTTGTGTCTCAATTTCCTCTATCATGTCGGTAGCTGAGACTGAAGATATTTGATCACTAGCATCTACCTGGTCATAAAGAGAAGCATTGTTACTCCTCCCCCTTCGTGATCTTCCACGTGGTTTCGGGCTGTTTCAACATCAACAAGAAACATGGAGACAATAATTTTACAAAAGAGTCAAATTATATATGGCACCATATTGAAATAAAACACAACAGAAATCTTAAAAAAATTTGGACAGAGCTACCTTTGTACATAGAGCATTATTTCAAAAAATACTATTGCCCATAATGGCTTCTCACTTGAAAAATTTTGGTGTTTAAAATTCTTTCATAAACATAATTCATGAAGCATAAATTAAGGTCCACACACCTATGGCCACACACCTATCAACCAAGCATTAATTTAGGACCTTAACACTAGGTTGGTAACCTAACAGGACATAAAAGTGTCCTTTCAAGGTTTTAAAAAAAACCTCCAAAACCATAGTAGATCCACTCATTTTGTAATATCCTTTCATGAGGTTATAGTTCAAGGCCTACTACACATGGAAAAAATAAGAAACTTGTAAAATTTCTCATCTTTTGGTCACACCAAGCCTCCAAAGTGATGGACCAGTACATTTTCATCAAAACAGTCATTTCTTACGTTTTGTTGCATAAAAATAAGATTAGGGATTTTTGTAGGACTTGAGATAAATTCCCTTATTAACTTCAATGGGTTGGTGATCAGAAAATATGATTGCTTCTCACTCACTATTTTTTGTTTTGCCAAAAGAAATAGGTACAAAAAAGTTGAATTTTTATCATTCTACGAACCTTTTATCAAAGTTTCTATAGCCACGCTCAATACAAATAATATATGCATGTTTTCTTAGTTCCCTATTGTCCTTTAGGTTCATAAGGAGCCATGGACCATGTCAAAAGAATAATACATCTCTTACCAAGGGGAATCTTGGGGACAAAGATGAAGTGCTAAATACAGCAAACATGAAAAAACTGGGTTCAACATTATGAGTTGTAGAATCCCATAGAAACTATTCAATATCTAGCCAAATTTGATCCTTATGACTAGATATGGTTACTACCTACAAAATGCATGTAGTTGTCACAAGAAACTAACAATATTGAAAAAGCTATACTTGATATACTAGAATGTTTCGTTTTCTTCTATAATTGAAAAAATCAACCATCGTTGTCTACTATGCAAAATAGGGTATTAGGTGCCCCAAAACTCAAGAAATATTAGCTTTATGTTACAATATGGGACATAGAAAAGCAAAACTGCATTTGGATATCATGAAAGCCACCAAAAAAATCATAGAAGAGCTAAAATTGAATAAAAAACAGGATTTGACAATTTTTGTAATTTGGTCATAACTTACAACTTTAACATTTATTTCTCCCTATAAGCATCAAGACATGTTGAGGACTACTAAAGATAGTTCTCTAGCATTATAGACCTCACAAACATGAATTCTAGAGTGGTATAGTTGCAAAAAGCCAAAAACAGGACCGTTTTTTCATACAGTTTAGGTTGTGAAATGTTGTGCAAGGACAAGGGTTAAGATGGAATTGATATTCCAAAAAAATGTCGAGTTTTTTTCAGCTCATGAGACAACTTTCTAGATAGATAGCACCTCAAAATCCATTTTGAAACTCTTGACATAATTCAAGGAAAATGGTCACTTAACAGGACATAAAAGTGTCCCAGGACATAAAAGTGTCCCATTACCAACCTAGTGTTAAACATAGTGTATCTTTAGCCCAACACAAATCAACCTAATGTATCTTTTTTAAAGATCTTAAACATAATGTATCTTTAGCCCAACACATAATGTATCTTTTTTAAAGATCTTAAATGTATAGGTTTTTTCTAATTTAAGCTCAATTAAAAGATGTTTTACAAACTACCTAATTAGCCAGGGTCTCAATACATCAAATGCATACAGAACAAGCTGATATTAAATTGAGCAATATTCCCCTTCAAAGACAAGCTAATATAGAAGGGAAATGTTAAGCTAAGTTCAGGATGTATTGAGCATCAGTGAGCACCTTGTAGGTGGACGACCCCTTTGAGCCAATGCGGAGTTTCGGCCAGCCATTGACACCTCTCAAAGACCTTTCTAAAGCCGGAAGCTAAATGAACTTGCAGAACAATTTGCCTTGCTGAATGATTTGCTAAATGCCACGGATCTGCTAAATGAACTTGCAGAACAATTTTCCTTGATGAACGATTTGCTTTGCTGAACAATTTGCGGCTATCTGAACCACCGAACGCCAGCACGCGCTCCTACGGCCAAGGAATCGCCTGAACAATTTGCCTTGCTGAACTAAGCATGTACTGCTGAATGCTGCGCGAACACCTGAACTGCTAAACCTGTACTGTTGAATGCTGCGCGAACACCTGAGCCTGAAAACTGCGCCTGAACGCCTGAGCCTAAAAGCTGCGCCTGAACGCCTGAGCCTAAAAGCTGCGCCTGAACTACTGCGCCAGAACGCCTGAACCAGCCTGCCCTGCTCATTCTGCTATGTCTGAACTACCACGCGTCGGCGCGCGCTCCTACGGGCAGGTTGCGTATGGCTCCTCGCACGCATGCGCAATAGAGCACGCTCCTCGCACGCACGCTCTCAAGCAGAAGAGCAACAGAGAAACCAGTTTAGGTAGGACGTTACATAGAGGCAGGGCTCGATAAAAAACTTTTTTCCAAAACTTGACAAACCTTCGTATGTGGACCAAGATAGCTAAATTGACAAAGTTTGAAGGTTTTTACATCAAATAACACCAAAAATTTAAATGTTAATTTCAAAATTTGTAGGTTTGGATTATACTAAACCTAGGTTTTTTTCGAGAACTGCGTGAAAGAGGCCCTATTGTAAAAATTTTAAAAGATTTTGGACATAAGTCATGCTACTTAGAGGACCAATATACTAGATTTGACAGATTTTTAATTATTGACAACATTTTAAAGAATTTTTTAGATTTTGAACCGGATTTGCTTAACGTTCGGTGATCATCTTTTATGAATGCAAGCCGTCTGCACCGCTTTTTGAGAATGACGCCTGAAATAACGACTACCATATGTACTTGTTTTTATTTATCAGTTTAGACTCTGCACTCACCTTAACTTCTCTAAGACGATTGCTTCCAATGTCTAGACACATTACAGTATTCGGACCACAAGTTGGTCAAAAGCTTGTCCTTATTTTTGAAGGCAGCACATATGCGCTTTCTCTCATTTCTGTGAAACAACATTTTGAGTTAACTAATGCGTTTACTTTGTTGGGGTATAAAGCCCAATGTGGTCGCCCAGGTAAGTGGGCGGACCGCCAGGTATGTACACATATTCTTTTGTAAAAACCTAATAAGAACTCACTATGCTCTACACATTACAGTAGAGCGAGTTCACCATATCGTCGTGCTCTTCTTCTCGCACTCTCTCTCGCGTCGCACTTCCGCTCGTACTCCTTCAACTGGTATCAGAGCTCAGATCGAGGCTCGGGGCAGCACTGCAGGAGGCTAGAGTCACCAACTCAGATTAGAGTGAAATTCGACAGGCGAAGACACGGCCCCAAATCTCGTGGGTGAGCCCAAAGGGCTCGGTGTTGTTAGAATTTCATTCTGAGGTCATCTCGGCCACCGTTCGGCTTCGACAAAAGTCCGTGCATGCCATTTTCGACTACGTGGTCTCGACGGGTGCAGATCCGACTCTGCAAATTTGGGATTTTCAGCCTACGACTGCAGGTGTTGAGGATATCGACACTCCCAGAGTGTTGATTTGTGGCTGTCTACACATCGAAGGGTGGCTCACAGTTCTTGGAGGCGTGTCACATACGACACGGGCGCATCTACACACAGACTATAGGCGACATCCACTAGTTCATCAGGTAGCTTGTGTTTGCTTCTTGATATTCCAGATTTCATCCTGACATTGCAGGTACTTCCACATGGGATGTATTGTCAGAGATGATGTATGTCTGTTGAGGGTTTGCTGGCTGTGAGTCACGTAGCAAACAACCGCCGCAGCGGTTACAGCATACAGTGGGAAATTTGTGGATGTATGACTTTGTGGGAAGTCTATGTACTGTCAGATTTACTACAGCCTTTGTTGAGGGTCGAGTGAGGTTTTATTGAGCTGGGGGATTCTCGAATGTTGAGATCCTTTCGGTGATACAGGTCTTGGAGTGATCCCTCGAGCACCCTTAGATAGGCAACTAGGATGTATTGACTGTGAGTTAGACAGTTGGGATTGCATCTTTGCTTTACTGCCGTTGAGGCATTGTCACAGTCTATGCTTACAGGACAGTGACAGGACAGTCAGAGACATTACAGGTGCAGGACAGGTTTACCCATAGCTTACAGTGTTAGAGAGACAGTGGTTTTTTGAGTTGTTTTTTGGTCTGTTTTTAGTACACCAGAGCCATTTTACAAAGGAGACTCTGCCAAAATTTTTGCAAAATCTGAAGCTTCCTTGGTTCATTTGACAGGTTGATATTGGTTCAGAGGTTAGTTTACATGGGAAACTCTGCCGAATTTTTCCCAGAAAAGTAAACTACTGTGAAGCGTAGCTATGGCTGGATCACATGACACTGCTCTTTACAATATCAAGAAGCTGGATGGAACAAATTTCCCATTGTGGAAGAAGCAGATTTGGCACGTGTTGGTACAAAAGAAGCAGATAAAACCTATAAAGCTCAAGGGGATAAAACCAGAAGATATGGACGAAGATGAATGGAACGAAATGGATGAATTGGCACTTTCTACCATTATGCTGACTTTGGCAGAAAGCGTTTACTTCAATGCAGCAGACGAGATTTCGGCTTATCAAGCATGGTTAAAGCTGAGTGATCTTTATGAGAAGCAGAGTGCAGCTTCACAGGTATACTGGCTTAAGAAGCTTGTTGACTTGAAGATGAAAGAAGGGACACCTATGTCCAATCATCTGAATGAATTCAACACAATCTATAGTCAGTTGTCAGCTCAAGGTGTCAAGTTTGATGAACTTGTTAGAGCTATGTTCGTGTTGATCACATTGCCGAAAAGTTGGGACACTTTTCGCACAGCTTTGAGTAATTTTGCACCTCCAGATGGTTTGAAAATAGCAGGTGTAGAAGGAAGTCTGCTTACTGAAGAAACCAATAGAAAGACAATGGACAAAGGCAAAGGAACAGCCTTAGTTGTCAGGGGAAGGACCAAAGAAAAGTACAAAGGTGGAAAGACGAATCAGTCTCGTAGAAATTCCCGCAGTGCTAAAGGCAAGAGTGACATAGAATGCTACCATTGTGGCTAGAAGGGTCACATGAAAAGAGACTGCAGAGAATGGAAAGCAGAAAAAGGCAAAGAGAAAGCTGAAGACCATGGTGAGAAGAACAAGTCCTCAGTGAAGATTCAAGAAATAAATGTGACAAACACTGTTGCAGAGGATGACAGTCAAGTGTCAGGAGACATCTACTTCTTGAAGAATACAATGGACTCAGCTCTTCTTACAGCATCTGATGGAAATGCACTGAGTGACTGGATTATAGACTGAGGGGCATCACTTCATGTGTCTCCAAGCAAGGAGTGGTTTACCTCTTATGTGACCACTAAAGATCATGTTCGGCTAGGCAATGGGCAGACATGTGAGATCTTAGGTGTTGGAGATGTTCAATTGAAGTTTCGGAATGGCTCTTCTTTCACGCTGAAGAATGTGAGACATGTTCCCGCAATTACAAAGAGCTTGATCAGCACAGGTTTACTTGATGATGCTGGCTACGTCACCACTTTTGGACAGAACATGTGGAAGATATCCAAGGGTTCTATGATAGTAGCACATGGAGTAAAGTCTGGAGGACTTTACATGATTTAGGTATCAAATGTCTCTAAAAATGTAATCAATGTAACCGAGCAGCCGAACGTTTCTTTGTGGCATTGCCGGTTAGGAAATATGTCCAAGAAGGGAATGGAAATCTTGTCTCATTCTGGTTATTTGCCTGGCTTTTCATTTAATGATTTTGAATTCTATGAACATTGTCTGTATGGTAAGCAAACACAGCAGCCACATAAGCATAGAAGCAGTAGAAGAGATACACAGTTGGCACTTGTTCATAGTGATTTGTGTGGACCTATGCCTAACCTATCTCTAGGGGGAGCTTCTTACTTTATGAAATTTATAGATGATTACTGGAGGAAAGTATGGGTTTACTTTCTCAAGCACAAGGATGAAGCGTTTAGTGTTTTCAAAACGTTTGTGACACTTGTGGAGAATCAAAGTGGCAAGAAGCTTAAATGCTTACGCACTGACAATGGTGGAGAGTATGTTTCAAAGACCTTTCAGGACTTTTGTGAGTCAAAAGGTATAAAACGTGAACTTACTGCTCCTTACAATCCTCCTCAAAATGGTGTTGCTGAGAGAATGAATAGGACCATACAAGAGAAGGTCAGAAGTATGTTGTCTAATGCACAGCTGCCAAATGGGTTTTGGGCTGAAGCTGTATCAACAGCTGTTCATGTTGTAAATAGATCTCCTAGCAAGGTTTTGCAGAAGGATTCAGTGCCAGAGATGGTATGGTCAGGCAAAATGCCCTCATACAAGCATCTCAAAGTCTTTGGTTGTGAGGCATATACTCACGTTCCAAAGGAATTTAGGAACAAACTTGAGCCAAAGAGTAGAAAGTGACTCTTTCTAGGCTATGGTAATTCTTGTGAGATGGGGTACAGACTTTGGGATCCCGAATCCAGAAAGGTTGTCCGCAGAAATGATGTTCACTTTAATGAATCCAAATATCATTCTAAACCAGAGAGGGTTGAGGAGATTAGAAGAGTTGTCTTCCAAGAAGATGGACCTGCACGTGCAGGACAAAATGTCAGGGCTCAACAGGAGCAAGGACAGGATAGATTGGAACCACAGGTTGTGGCTGAGCCTGAGCCTGAGCCACCTATTGTGCATAGATCTGGACGTGTCACGCGACCTCCTGATAGGTTTGTTCCATCTATGAACTATGTCATGTTGACTGATTGCAATGAGCCTTCATGTTACAAGGAAGCAGTGCAAATGAAGGACTCTTGGAATTGGCAATTGGCCATGCAGTGAGAGATCACAGCTCTGCATAAAAACCAGACATGGAAGATAGTTAAATTACCATGAGGAAAAAAGGCTCTACCCTGTAAATGGGTTTACAGGTATAAGATCACCGCTCATGATAGTCAGCCAAAGTACAAAGCAAGGTTTGTTGCCAAGGGCTATAAGCAAGAACAAGGCATTGACTTTGATGAAGTCTTCTCTCCGGTGGTCAAGATGACTACATTGAGATGCTTTCTTGCATTGGTTGCCATATTAGATTTGGTGTTGCACCAAATGGATGTCAAGACAGCGTTCTTGCATGGTGATTTAGATGTGGAAATTTACATGCAGCAGCCAGAAGGGTTTGTTGAGAAAGGCAAGGAAGATTGGGTATGCCAGTTGTTAAAGAGTCTTTATGGCTTAAAACAATCACCGAGGGCATGGTACCATAAATTCCACAAGTTTATGCTTTCTCAAGGCTACAAATGTAGTGAGTTCGATCACTGTCTATATACAAAGAAGGCTAAGGATGGCAGTTGGCTGATCCTTATTTTGTTTGTGGATGACATGTTGATTGCTGGCAAGCACTTGGAAGAAATTTCAGCTTTGAAGTCAAAGATGGCAAAATCGTTTGACATGAAAGACATGGGTGAGGCAAGTCATATCCTTGGTATGCGCATTGAGAGAGACATATCAAAGAAGTTGATTTGGTTATCTCAAACAGAGTATATTGACAAGGTTTTGAAACGTTTCAATATGGAAAAGGGAAAGGCATTGAGTGTTCCATTGCCACCATATGTGAAACTTAGCAAACACGATTATCCTGTGTCTGAGGAAGAACAAGATGAAATGGATAAGATTCCATATGCGTCTGCAGTGGGTAGTTTGATGTATGCAATGATTGCTACTCGCCCAGACATTGCATTTGCAGTGGGAGTAGTCAGTCAATACATGTCAAACCCAGGCAAGAAACATCGGGAGGCAGTGAAAGGAATATTGAGATACCTGAAAGCTACAAAGAGTATGCGTATATGCTATGGGAGTCAGGAGCTAAGTGTAAAGGGTTTTACAGACTCAGATTATGCAGGTGACTTAGACAACCGAAGGTCTATGTCAGGGTATGTCTTTACATTGGCTGGTGGAGAAGTATCATGGCGTTCTAGATTACAAGATTGTGTTACTCAGTCTACTACAGAGGCTGAATATGTTGCAGCATCAGAGGCATGCAAAGAATCAATTTGGATTAATCGACTAGTAACAGATTTGGGAATCAAAGAAGAGATGCCTGTGTTATATTGTGATAGTCAAAGTGCTATACAATTGGCTCGCAATCCAGTTTATCACTCAAAGACAAAGCATGTGGATGTGAAGTATCATTTCATCAGGGAAATGCTCGAGGATAAGCAAATTCAGCTTGTCAAAGTTCACACCACAGCAAATCCTGCTGATCTACTTACAAAAGGACTTCCCTCAGAGAGCTTTGCGCATTTTCGCAAGCAATTAGGTGTAGGGTAGTACACCACTTCTCTACATCTCTTGTATATTAGCTTGTATAGTAGCTTCTCTCACACTTAAAGTACCACATTGGACTTTAAGTGGGAGGTTGTTGGGGTATAAAGCCCAATGTGGTCGCCCAGGTAAGTGGGCGGACCGCCAGGTATGTACACATATTCTTTTGTAAAAACCAAATAAGAACTCACTATGCAGTAGAGCGAGTTCACCATATCGTCGTGCTCTTCTTCTCGCACTCTCTCTCGCGTCGCACTTCCGCTCGTACTCCTTCATACTTTACTTCCACTTACACTAAGTGGAGGACAGGTAAAAATGGAAGTTACTGAGTCTATTAGTGGTGAAGAGGTCTTCCTTCTGTATCATGATGTCTGTCAATTCTTCAAGGTCGCTTGTCAGTTCCTGAACTTGACAGTGGAATTAAGGCTCCTCCAGTAATTATCGATTTAGAATCAGATGCCGAGTCATGTGGCTGCTCTTGCGTACTTGATATTATACGCTCAATGCCTTTGCAGAGAAACTTGTACTTGGCCCTGAAACAAGCTAAAGATATCATTCAAGTTCAAGAGCTTCCTGTGTTTTATGATGGATATGTTGCATTTGAGTTGCCCTCTCTAGGTCACACTAATGGAATGATTGGGATGGAACAAAGACATGATAGACACATGTGGACTGAATATGTCACATGTAGCAGTGATACCTTTCTAGGGGTCGTTAGGTTCAGTCGATGCTCGGGTCACTTATGTTGTGTCAACATTGATTGTCCATATTACTCGAGGACAGGACTCTACAATGAGGTTCATTGGAGAGGCTGGCTTTCAAAGTCATCTCCAAAAGGCATGCTGACACCTGAATATGGCACCTTGATATGCAATCATTGCTCTGAAATGACAGAGTGTGTGGCAACCTGTCCTGCAGTTATTTATTATTGTATGCCAAGGGAGAAACAAAAGTGGACCCGTTGTGTGCTGCATCTAGGTGAGCATCAACATCCTTGTGCGGAAGGGAGGTCAAGAGTAAATGAGAAAAAAGTAGAATCAGTGCTTCAAGCTCGTGCTGCTTAAGAACCATTCACTACAGCCAAACAGATCAAGCGCATGACTGCTCAGGATATGATCATGGGAAAGCTTGTAATGGAAAATGCAGACAACACCGAATATATTGAAGATCGTGACTTTGTTGAATTTCTCGACACAATCACACCTTTGTCAAGTAGACGAAGGATTGAACGAAGCTTGGAATGCGCCAAATGTTCAAAAAATATAAGTGCAAAAGGCTTAGAAGCAGTGCTTGACTTGAAGAGTAAGAGTAGGTATCCATATATACATGATGTTCTCTTCCCTGGTCAACTTGGAAATGCCCAGCAACCACATGTGTTCAATATGTCAATAATTGGGCCCGGAAGTGGAGTTGATCTGGTTAATCGAATGCGTCTGGGTGGAAATCTTGAGGAGATGTGGATACACTTTGATCATGTGCATCGTGTGCAAGGCTGTCCCACAATGTCTGCACATGTTTATGATCCGTTTGTGCGTGAACTAATGACAATTGCAACATGTGAGTTTACTGTGGAGAATAAGTTTGCACAGATAGAGTTTTGGAAGATTCTCAATAAGGTGGTTCAAGATGAAGGATTTGATAAGCCTGAGTTTAGAGGTTTCATGTCTGATGAGGCTAATGCAAATTGGATAGAAATCAGAACAGTTTACTTTGGGGGTCCCAACGAGGTTGTACCATCTAAGGAAAGGTCTTGCGTGTTTCATTGGGAGCAGGAGCAATCCATGATCCGGAATACTGATAAATGTATCAAACCTTCCTCACAAGAGGAACACAAAATTAAATGCCGAAAATGGCGAAATGCACCATCAGAGAATCAAGTAGATATTTGCAAAGGAGAGCTTCGTCACTTTTGGAGAGCAGGACATGCTGTTGATGGTGAAGTTTCATGTTTGGAGACATGGTTGGCTTGGTGGGATATCAGAGTTTCACATTGGGGAGGAAGATTTGTTATGCAAGATGAGTCTGGAATTTTTGTGCCAAACACTAACTTGTCTGAGAGTAAACATGCTAGCATGCGGGCATGCTTTGGTTTCAAAGAGAAAATTAGTTTATATGAAGCCGCAGGGGCAGATATGGTAATGGCTGTACTACAAAGTGTTAAGTACAATGCATACCTTAAAGGTGCAAAGACATGTAGTGGTCCCGGAATACAAGACCTTGCGCAAAGATTTTTAAATCATTCATCCACTGCCTCTACTGCAAAGAAGTTGGTCGATCTTACACACTGCTCAATGGACGAAATGGGTTTGCAAAGTCCAGAGATGAGTAGGTCAAATATAAGGGAGAAGAGTGTAAAGAAAAAGAGACCAATCTTTGTGGATGCTGGTGTTGTGCTAGAGGATGATAGCCACAGGCCCGAGTATGTCACAGTCACTGAACCCATTTGTAGAACAAAGTATGCACGTGCACATGGGGAAACAAAGTATTGGCCTGAGGTGACTGTTGCAAAAACGGTGTGGGCAATTAGGAGAACTGAACCTGGACGTAAAATGACATGTTTTGGAATTTTGCAATATCAAACAGATAGATGTGGACGATTTATTAATCAAGGCTCGCCTAATATTAATTCTGGGGTAGCTGCACCGTGCTTTTGGGGTCGAAGAAAATATCCCTCGTCAGGATCAAAGCCTGGGGGGATTGTTGAGGGTTATGTATGGTTCTACAATGCTAGTAACATGCACACATGGAAGATTCATGACATGGTGGTGGGGCCACCCGGACCTGCACCAGGGGTTTGGAGGGTCACAGAGGGTACAAATCTACTACCACATGAGGCAGAACAGCTCCAAGCAAATGGATTTGTACTTCAACAACAACATGGGGTAGAATGTGAAACTGTGAATGGGGGCATTCGAGCAGCAAATAGAGTTACAAGTGCCTTTCGGCGCAAATACAGGGATGGCAAGGTTATTAAATGGCGCTCAAAGATGACAAAAGAATTTCAGACCATAATTGATATTGAAAAATGCATGGCAGCAACATTAGTTAAAGAGGTTATTGTTGTGTGCAATGAAACACATGTTTTCTACATTAGCACAGAGGGGTCAAGGGCAAAGGGAGTTTCATACTTTGTGACATTGTCTGATTTTCCAAGATGTACATGTGAGGACTTCCAAAAGAGAGAGTCCAAGAGGTTGACATATGTGCCATGCAAGCATATTTACTATGTGTTTCTCCAAATTTTGGGTTTGGACTCTCATGCCCATGAGTTCATGCACCAAGCAGCCCTAACGAAGGTGGAGCTGCTTCAAGCTTTGGGAGGATTGCGGCCAAATGTGCAGCAATAGTTAAAGTGCCTCTAGATGTAAAGGCTTTGTGTGGAATGTAGTTTGAAATGCAGCGGTGTTTTGTCTACTTATGATAAGCCCTAGTTTGTGAGAGATCAGCCCTATGATAAGCCCTAGCGGTATTTTGTCTACTTATGATACGCCCTAGTTTGTGAGAGATCAGCACAAGTTTTGAGAGTGCATTCTATTAATAGTTTCTTGTAAATTTCATATGTGTTTGGAAAAAAATGAACAATATTTTGTTTTAAACAATGTAAGATGCAACGGGTTTGCTATAGAATCTTATTGAAGATTGGGGTTATGTTCTTCATTCAATTTCTTTTGTCAGTTTTTTGGTGGCTAGGTTGAAGTGCCTCTCTTAAATTTTCCATCTACGTTTGCGAACAAATTAACATTATGGATCTTTTGTTATAAACAAAGTAAGATACAACAAGTTCGCTTATCTAACCTATCTTGCTCGGTTTTTTGTTTGCTCGGAAGTACTTGCTCGGGGATGGGGATTCCTCCGTGTTGAGATAGATCCGTAAGGACATGTCTATATTCTAACCCTTGTTCCTGTTTATTATCCCATATTAAATGATCAATTTAATATGAGAAAATCATTTGGGTTGGTTAGATATTAGATATTTAATGACATGGCCAATCTTCGTGGCAGATGTGGTTTGTTCACCAAATAAATAAGAGCCTGATGATCTACATGGAATATTACCCTATTGGCTAAAAGATAATGTCTAAATTTGTGCAATGCATAGAACATTCCCAAGAATTCTCTCTCAGTCTCACTGTGTAATTCTTCTCTGTAGGTGTCAGTACTGTGCTTGCATAGTAAATTGGTCTAAACCAACTCTTTTGGTTTCTTGCATCAATGCTGCACATACTGCCACATGAGATGCATCCACAAAAATATGGAATGGTAATTGACAATCAGGAACAGTTAAAATTGGTGCTACAGTCAACATCTTCTTTAGAATCCTGAATGCTCTCCCATGCTCTTCTCCCCATACAAATACTGCATCTTTCTTTATAAGCTTTGTTAGTGGTGTACAAATATGTGCTAAATATCTCAAAAATCGGTTATGCCACTTCACTTGACCCAAAAATCTAGCCAATTGCTTAATTGTCCTTAATTCTGGTGCTTTACTGATTGCTTCCACCGTACTTGGATTGTAGATACTCCTTCGTCAGAAATTACATGTCCCAAGAGAATTCCTCTCTTAACTGCAAATGCACACTTGGCTGGGTTCAATGTCAGTCTGAACTCCCTGCATTTTTGAAAACACAACCTTAAGTGCTCAAGATGCTCCTGCTTCTTTCCAAAAACACTAAAATCATCCAAAAAAAACCCTCATAAATGCTGTAAGGAATTCAGTAAACACATGTTGTACCACCTTCTGAAATGTTGGTGGACCATTCTTTAAGCCAAATGTCATCACATTGCTAGCATAAACTCCCTACTCAATGAAAAAATCTGTTTTCTCCCTGTCCTCAAGTGCCATTAAGATCTAGTCGTATCCACTAAAACCATCCAGGAAACTATAAAGCTCATGTCCAGCTATTGCATCCAATAGTGTATCACAAAAAGGTAATGGAAATGGATCAGTTATTGTAGCAGCATTCAGTTTCCTATAATCTACACACACCCTGATCTTTATATTCTTCTTGGGAACAACAAAAATTGGTGACAACCAAGTGACCTTATCCAATGGGTAAATGAAACCCACAGCCAACAGTTTATCAATCTCCTCTTTAACCTGTTTGGCATAATTAGGATTCATCCTGTATCGTTGTTGTACAACTGGAACTGCATCTGCTTTCAAGTTAATTTTGTGTTGACAAAAGCTAGCATCAACTCCCTTATATCTGTATATTTCCATGCAGAAAAATCTTTGAATTCTAGCAACAACTCCTTTAGTTTCTCCCTGAACTCCTCATCTAGTTCAAACTGACACCTTCACTGTTTGTGGTTCCTAGAAATTCTTTACATCTGATGTTCAAAAGCTCTTTCTGCCTGCTTTACTGCTTCGATAGCTTCCAATTCTTCTTTGTTTCCAATCTGCAAATTTTTCAACAACTCATTACCCAATTTGGTAGTTGACTAATTACCCTGAGCAATCAGTGCTTCCTGATTCAAAGACTTCAACCCATCATCCTAATTTTGCAAAACATACTTAGTTGCTATTTTTTGCACATCCACTTCAAAAATAGGTACCACTGATGAATTGGTTCTCAACAATTCTTCTTCTACATCCTCTCCAATTTCTTCTACCATGTTTAGTCCTTCTGCATGTAGTGCCCTGAAACTTGGTGGTATTACCTTTCTGGCATCCATTTGCATTTTGACTTTCTTCTTTCCTCTTTTGATCACAACAATAAAGTATGCACCCCATGCCTTTTTTACTCTTGCTGCTCTTAACCATGGTCTTCCCAACATAATTGGATAAGAACGGACAGATTCTTCCAACCTGATTACTACAAAGTTGGCTACAAACTGCAGTCCCCAACTGAGATTTGCAAGTTCCTCAAACTTCCCAAAGGTTGAACCCGCCTTTGGTCTGCCATTTTCACCTAAAAAGGAGCTAGATCCCACTCCAAGAGATTCAAACTTTTTCAAGTTGACTCCGAGAGGATATTAACTCCTAACCCCCATCCAAGATTACACCAGGGAAAAACACTTTTCCATTGGAAGCCCCAACTACTGGTACCTTGTAATCAACATCCAAAGGTTGAACTTCACAAGCTTCCCCACAAATAGTTTCCTCAGTATACATTGTTGTTTACTGATTCTTTCCTGCTACTTCCTTAGTAAGTCTCTTTAACAATTGTTGTGAAAATGTAGGTACCAGCCTCAACATTTGCTTTACTGTGATGGCTAATGGAGCTGATAACAAAGCTTCATAAAATTCATCACCACCAACCTGTTCTTACAGTACAAATGGATTGTGGTTTGAAGTTCTTCTTCCTAGGTCATCCAATGATTTTATAACAAAATTCCAATCCTCAGGTGGTACATTTCCTCTCTGAGAGTCTTGCACTTCCTTGAGTGCCCCTGTCCTTACTGCTTTTTGATCTTTCCAGTTCAAACTGTGCAGGTTGTCCACTTCTTCCAAGGTGGATTTTCCAACCTTGGCCTTTGCCCTAGTGACCACCATGGCATCAGTACATCCCCTGGGTTCTAGAACATCTTCAATTAGGATACAAGCCGTGGAGTCACACAGTTATAATGCCTAGGTGTTTCTGGGTCAGGTTGCTCTCCTGCACCTGTTGATCAGTTTGCTGTTTCTCTTTGGGAAACTCTACCTTTTTCTCAATCCATGCTTCTTCAGTCCATTCTTCCAAAATCACTAAATTAGCATGACCTAGAGGCCTTTGCTGTTGTTGTGGTGGAAGTGGATGATTCTGTTCTGGAGGTCGATTATTATTCTTATTCTTGTTATTGTTGTACCTGATAATAGGGATTCCCCTATCATTTTGATGTCTACACCAGAGTTCACAATCAGGTCCTTGCCTATGTCCCATGACCCCACAATAATTGCATGGTGACTATTGCATATTATTCTGATTCCTATTTTGATATCCCCAATTATTGGGATTCTGGAACCTTCTTTGAGGTGCAGTTCCCTGATATCTTCTATTAGCACCCTGAGGAGCTACCACATTTGCAGCTGCCTCCCTCATTTTTTGAGTAATATACTAAGGTCTTCTTCCTTTGAAATCTAGATTATAGTAACAGTTTTCATATTCATGACCAAATCTTTGACAAACCTGGAAATATGGTTTTCCTGACATTCCAAACTGATTCATTTCAATTATCTGCAATTTCTCTTGAATGATTTTGTTAACTGCATCTGCAGCTACTGCTTCCTTTCATTCTTATGCTTACCCTTATCTTTCTTCTGCTTCTTCTTCTTTTCTAACCAATCTTCCTCCTCATCACTATCAGTATCAACTTCAGTATCCTGATATGAATCATCAGTTTCTGACTCTGACTCTTTTGACTCCGAGTTTGAACCCTCAGTCTTTTTCTTCTTCTTCTCCTTGAGTTTTGCCTTACCTCCATATCTTCTTGTAGCTCTTGTAGCTGCTTCCACCTAATTGATAAAATCTTGTGCATTTGCTAATGCGGGTCTCCTTGCTACTGCACTTCTGAACTCCTTTTTGAGTCCCTTACAAAAATAGTCTCCCAATTGCTCCATAGAAGGTTGTTGTGCTGCTTCCAACCTATTATTTGAGTTTCTGAACTTCTGTGCATAATCTTCAACCAACAAATCTTTTTGCTTTGATTTTCTCAACTTCTTCAAAATATCTTCAGGTGTTTTATCCTCCTTGAACCTTAATAAAAATCTCTGCCTCAAATTATATAATTAGCAAAAGCTACCATGCCATACTGCAAGAACCAATCCAAGGATTTACCTTGTAGTGTTGCTGTAAAATGCTCTGTTTTCACTACATCCAGATGTAACTCCTCATAACCACTTGCAGAACACCTTGTTTGAAACTGACCAACGTGGCTATCAGCATCTTGCGACTTTTTCCCATTGAACTTTGCCGCTCCCACTTTTTTGATTTGGTACAGCGATTGGAGGTATTGGAAGTGTTTTGAGTATTCTTATCGGGAGTGAATTAAAAGGTAAAGTATCTGTTCCTGATGGTACAAATTGCAATTATCTTCTTGCCCTTAAGATTTTCTGAGTGAGTAGTATATTAACAAATTGTCCCAAAAGTTGGTATGCTATGGGAGGAGTTATTTGTTGGCCTCCTTGATTTGCAGGTGGGGTCTCCTGCAGCCTCTGTTCAGGTTCTTGCAGTTCAGTCCCCACCCCAATAATTTCTTTTTCTACAGTAAGCCCCCTTAAAGGTTCTTCCTGGTCATCACTACTCAACTCTTCTCCTGTCTTTCCCTTGTAGCAAAATCTCTCCTCAGTCTAAACCTTGTTCATATGAGTTTTGTGGTAAATTGGATCCTTGCCCTGACCCACTCATACATAGTTTCTTCTTTTATGTCTTATATAATGTACCAATACCTTCCTTTCATACAGACTATAACATGAAGGTAAATTGCACATCCCAAAAGGTAAAAATGAAGTAAATACCTTGTCAGATATTGCAATTTTGACTTCCCCTAGCAGATTTGGGAAGAACTCCTCCAATAATCTGGTTGCATATTCCTCAGACTCTTCCTGCAGGGTTACCCAATTTGAGAATTCCCTTAGGTGGTCTATGTCCACTTGCATATCAGTTCCCTGCTTTATTCCTGAATACCATATGGTTCAGGCTGAATTCAAATCGAAAGCAGGATCGCCAAAGTGTTAGGGGCTAACCCCCTAACAGTATTTCAGTACAGGTACACAGTAAAAATGCATATTACACTACACTACTGTATACGAGAATACTAAAGAACACCATGAATAGAGATTCAGAAAAGGTACTACATTACTCAATGTTCATCAACACAAGCGCTTACAAAAACAATACCGAGTACAATACGACTGCATAAGAGAAAAAGCAAGTTGTCAAACTGCAAGACAGTCCCAAGAACTTAACTGCTCGCCTAAAACTAATCCCCTTTAATCATCAACCATTGGTGTGAAAACCCCCTTAAAATTCAAAGGTTCCAACCTTAGTTATAAACAAAAGTAAATAGACTAACATTGATGTATCAAGGCAGTAGCACCTATGCTTCTATGGTTAGAGGAATTATAGGCATATTCAACTAAAGGAAGATATTGAATCCATTTTTTCGGTTCTTACAAACAATAAGCTCTAAGAATATCCTCAATTACATGGTTTACTCTTTCAATTGGACCATCTGTCTGATCATGATACGCTGTGCTAAAACATACTTGTGTTCCAATAGCTTGAAAGAGTGAGGTCCAGAACTTTGATGTAAACTTTGCATCTCTATTGTTGGCAATTGGTTTTGGGAGACAATGGATTTTAAATATCTCCTTAATGAAAATTTTTCTAATATCAAAATCAGTAAAGGTTGTTTTTACAGGCATCAAGTGAACTACCTTAGTGAACATATCAACAACCACAAAAACTGAATCATAGCCTCCAACAATGGGCAATCCAATGACAAAGTCCATGCTGATATGTCCCGATTTCATTTGGGGTATATCAAGAGGTTGAAGTTGTTTGGGTAGTTTGAATTTTTCACCCTTAATCCATTGGCATGAGAGACATTGTTTGACATAGCGAAGAATATCTCCTTTCATACCTGACCAAAAGTAACTTCTTCTCACAACATTTACAATTTTTGCGTACCCATGGTGTCCTGATGTTGGGCTATCATGAGCCTCATGCTTTCTTTAGTGCCGGGTCCTTAGGTACATAAAGCCTCTATTGAAAATAGCTAGAACACAATATTAGGAATTTCCACTCAATTTGGGAATGTTACATAAAAATGAATCCTATGAATTTGGAATTTCATTAAATGGGAACTAGGTAGGCTAGGGTGTTTGTGTGCTAATATGCAAAAATGCTTAAAGAGTGATAATATCTTTAATGGTTGGTGTTCATAAACACCTTACTTTTGATGATTGGGTCCCATAGGAGATACTTCTATTCAATAGACCCTTGAAGACTTTCTTTGGCTTTTAACACAACCTTTGGTGGATTTTTTTTTTTTGGGGATTTTTTTTTGCCTTTTGTCATACATGAGAAAACAATACTTCTACTACTTCCCATCGTTCAAGGTCATTCTTATTACACATCCAATATTCCTCCCAACAATTTGAATACACCTCTTGGATTGTAGCCTTTTGACCCCCACAAGTTGGCGATTGTATACATATCTTTTTGTTGCCTTTTGATTTTGGATTTGTGTCAATGTCACTTTGTGCAACTCCAAGCCATATCGGATAAATAATATCCGAAGGTCAAACAAGTACAAAGTCACCTTTCTTCACATCCACCATTGGTTAGAATGCATCTTTTGGTCGTTGCTCAAAGGTCCACAATAATGGTCATTCAACTCTTCAAGACCTGCAAATTGATCAATATCATCCACTTCTAAGGAGATTGCTTCCCCTTGTGTAGTGGCCAAAATTCCTTGAAGATAGTCTCTTCACGGACATTTGGTGTTTGTAGAGCGTGGATCATGTCTTTCCAATAGTTAACCACTGGTGTTATAAAGTTTGTGAATTCTGCTTCTGGACCTTGTACATTTGGCCATCTTTCCCAATACTTCAAGTAGTATTTAATTCTATTCACTACTTCTAGATGGTCTTTAACATAGTCAAACAATGGTAGTAGCTTTGGGGAACCCTTTGGAAGAGTATTTTTTCCTTCCATATCCCTCTTCCACAATTCAATACCACCTTCCCTTGGAAACCAATCAACTGACTTTGAATGCATCTTGTATTGCATAACTAGCACATCTCCTTGCATATAGAACCTAAATTGAAGAGGTTTTGAGTGCCCAACAAGTGCATCCTTTGAATCGCACAAATATCCATCAATATAGCTCTTGAAATCAGGTACATGTGTCAACAAAAATGGAGCAGGTCTTGTGGTTTGACAAGATTGAAAATGTTGCATCAAGTGTGGGAAAGTAAAGGTCATGCTTGTCCTTAAGAACTTGCTAAACATGGCATCAATGTATTCATGTGTATGACCTACCAAAAGAAACCCCACTTGGATGATTTTAAATGCACTGCGTGCAACTAATGGTGAAAGATATGCAAAAAGATAACGATTCTTATTTTCAGAACCACAATTATCTAGTTGTAAAAGAAAATTCTCCAGTAGTGGTCTTTGATCATCTTGCCGCACAACTTCATCCATACATCTAGCACTTTGTAGAATACCTTGATGATGATTTGATGCCCTCTTGGAGTTTAGCATTTTGAGCAATATGGAAGGATATCTTGGCATTCCATGCAGTTGCAAATCATCATTTTCATGCTTATCCAACCACTCTAAATGTTTGAAGCACATAGATAATGAGCCAATACTAAAGTTTGGGATCATGAGGCCACAAATCAAGAGCAAAATGACCATATCTGCCTTGTCCATGTGCATGTGTTATCATTCCTATCAAAGAAACTGGAAGTTGAGTAGATCTCTCTGTTTCCTTTGATCTTAACCTCAATCTAGGGATTGCAATATTTTGTTGGTCCATCTTGTCATGGATGATGCACAAGTTCTTTTCTGAATTCAATTGTGATACTAATTGCCAAATATAGTATATGTTTCTACAACTTTGTTGTTGTAGCATGTGGCATCGACACTTTTGTAGAAGGACATTACGCTCTTGATGGCATTTTGTTGATGCTAGTTGTTCTTTGATCTCTGAACAAATGGCACACTTGGAGAATTCACTTGTTTTGGCAAGGCTAACATGCTTGAACTCAATGTTCCATATGCGATTGAAAGTGAACATGGACATCTGCTTGTATCCTAGCTCCTCTAATGTCCCATTCATTTATGTCCATATATCTATTTGTTTATAAACATCTAGGATGACCAATTGTGTTTCCCTTGATCCATCTTCCATTGTCCTGCTTTTATGTGGCATTTTCTTTGCATTATTTTCTACAAATTCCCTTAGAATTTCTCTTCCCATTTGGGTGTGATCCCAAGATGCTCTAATTGACCCTTTGTTTCCATGCATTGCTCTCCTTACACCACTCTCAAATTGGGACCTGTACTTGTAAAATGAGGCCTTCGGAATACCATGAATCTCATACCATGCCCTTCCACATATGCCCTTTCCATTGAAAAGAAAGGTATTTTTCTTGTGCCCACACTATCAACGAGACATGAAGACTCAAAAACATCATAAACATAGTTGGTACGGTCCTCCAATTGTATGTAACTGGTGTAAAGCTTCTCGATCTGCAAGTTGACAACATTTATCTACACAACAATCAATAGTTACAACCTGTGAAATAGAATCCACAGAGGTTCGTAAATTTGGAGTTTTGGGATTTCTATTGGCTAGACAATATGTTCTCTTTTGAAAAAAAATTAATTTTTCCATGAAAGAAACTCATTCTCTTCATCACTCATGTTGTTCTGTGTCATGTCACCAAGTATGCAAGTGTCCTATTAGTAGCAAGCTAACACGGATACCACAAATACCATTTTTTGGATCTCTCATTGTAAAACACTTATTATTTTTGATAAATCGAGAATATTGTAACTCTTATTTTTTGAGTAAACCTTGTAATTGATGAGCCGGGGCTGCAAGCTTCTAGATTGTATCAGTCTGTCATTACCTATCTTTAGTTAGAGCTCCCAGATTATAAGTTTTGACCACCAAAAACCTTGGCTAAGGTATAAAAGCCAATATTTGTAAGTTTTGGATAATGAAATACACAGAGTAAGCTAATGGCGCTCACTTCTCTCCTTCTCGCGCTTCCTACTCCCTCCCCGGCTGTCACATTGTAGTTGCGTTTGTTGCATTGCAACCACAGGTAAGAGCTCTACGCATTGACGTAAACACATCACATTATTTCGTAGCTTTTGGCGTCGCCGACCCGCGGTCTAATTTCATCATAAGTAGGAATTTACACTTCAAAATAAAAAAACTAAGCATAGGCGAGGTATTGGGGCATCATTGCTAAGCATTTAGATGCATTCTGGGTCAAAAACGGCTAGGTCAAAAATCCACTACTGTTAATATTCGCAATTTTGGAACTTGACCTAAAGTAGGGTTTGAGACCATAAGCATGTGTGAGGCCTTATAAACTTGTCCGAGAAGTTTCGTTACATTTGGATGTCATTTGATGTTGTAACGGATGTGATTTGTTCGCCGATGAGCGATTGGCTTTTAGTGATTTCAGTCACTTGAGTGTAGCTTGAGTTAGATGCAAGTTGTTTGTTGTTTTCCAAGAGATTCACAACCTCTTGTATCCTCTATGCACTAGTCGAGTCAGCTTCATCCCATGGATTGACAATTTAATCGTGGTTCTCGCTAAAACTGCAATAAGATAGGATAATGAGGTTAGACACATGTCCCACATTTGGCGCCATTGTCGGGGATCGAAGAGACCTAAACTAGGAAAAAACATGAGCGTCTTGTGAAGTTATCCTTTAACTTCCTCTAGGATCTCCTAGAGTAAAAACTTTCTTTTAGAAACCGCATAGCTTAAGATTGTCGTCTTTTGTTGTGTAGAGATAGCTTGGAAGTAATCGTACTTGTCGAGTGCCTTCAGGACTGTAAGATTGTAAAATTATATTAGTATTTTGAGAATGATTGATAGATGAGACAAGTCTTTAGATCAATGCTCATGAAACCATAAAAAACAAGAAAACGACTGTTTGTGGACACTTTCCACAAACTCATTGCATGAGAACATAGGAGTAGGGTAAGTAGGATCCGAGGTGGATTCAGGACATTGCTCTCTTCGAAAGAATCATTGTGAGTTGTATTTGAAGTTGCAAAATTTCAAGTCTACGGCTAGAAATAGCACAAAAAGACTCCAAAACACTCAATCTGACTGGAGAGTATGCTAAAGAGTTGTATGCACCAGTGGGTAAGTTCAAGGACACTTTGAACTAAAAATTTCAAGAGTTGGCCAAAACTCAGATTATTTTCTTTTTCTTGACAATTTAGGACAAATTAAGTTTTGACTTGATTCATAGGCTTAAAACAACTCATGGAAAGACCGTCCATGAAAAAAGTGCAAAAAATTGTTCATTTTGGGCCATAAAGTAAATAATAGTGATTATTAACTTTCAACTCAGATTTGACCACGGTTCATACCATTGACTCATTGCATGTGTACAAATAACTTTTGTAAAGGCACAAAAGATTTGGATCACCAAACTGACAAAAAACTGGGTAAAAACTATAGTTTGTACTGACTTTCTGAAACTTGAGTGTAAATTGGAAAAAAAATTATCCAAACTTGATGAAATTTGATTCATAGGCTTATATTGATAAACATGTGTACATGCTCAGTTGACCAAAAAGATGCAAAAAGTTACCAGTTTGTAAATAATCAGGATTATTTACATCCGTCTCATTTTTCAACTTTTTTGACCAAGTTGGCATACCACTAGCTTTACCATGTTTCAAGAAGCCCACAAACCAAAGTTGGCAAGAGTTGGATAATTGGATTGAAAATTGTGACCAAATTTACAAAGTTAGTCTGCGGACAGAAAATTGATGACCATTTGACCAAAACTTGTCCAAACTTGATGAAACTTGGCTAGAGACCTTAAGTTGAAGTGCTAAACAGATTTGTGTCAAGGTTGGGACAAAAATTTGCAAAAATATAGCTGGAGTAAATAATCGCGATTATTTACATTTGCTTCACAATTTGGTATTCTTGCACATTTGGACATACCACAAGGTCAAGCATATCAAGTAGATCACACAAATCAATTTTGGTGAAATTTGGATCACAAAAGTGAGACTTAAGCCAGATTCTTGAAATCAGAGTCTGCGGACACGAAATAATTAATAAACTTGAACAGATTTTGTCCAAACTTGTGTAAACTTGTCCAGGGACCATAACAAGTTGTATACTTGGCAAATCGGAAAAAAAATTGAGAAAAGTAATCACGATTATTTACTACTGCTACACAGAGCCATCATTTTTGACTTTTGAACTTATACATGATAGACCAGCATAATACAAAGCCACTGGGCAATTTTGGGTTCAATTGGATCCAAATTGGTACATGTTCACTCAGTTTCCAGGTTGCACATTAATCCTTTGATTTTTACCAAAGTCTAGTTGAAATCTCAACTACTGACTAGATTAGCTCGATTTGCAGTGATACACATAGACCAATCACAATAGTTAGCAAAAATTATACTGTCTTTGTGAAAGACTAGCTCACTTGATCAAATTTGTATAGGAATTAGGTTGTAGACAAGGAATCTGTAGCTCAGACAACAAGTACAATCCAGTCAAGTGGAAGAAATTGACAAGTCAAAGGTAAGTACTCTATCCAGGGCTTCATAAGTCTATTTAAACTTTAGATCTGGTCGTGTACTAGGAAATTAGGGAATATTTGGAGAAACCTCTAATAGAGTATCCATATAAGAAAGCGTGAATCAAGGAAATTCCTTGCACAATATCCCTGAAGAAGTCTTAGACACTTTTTCTAATTCGACATCTGAAATGTCTTCCTATTCGACTCACACGAAAACCGGAGCGACAATGCACTACAAGCATATACTCTCTTTTTATAAGACTAATCGCCATGGAGCTCAGGTTTACCTGGATTCTAACAAAGAGTATGCCATTTGCATTGATGACCATGGTATTGAGTTCGAAGAAGAGATTAGGGCAAACAAACAAGGAAAAATGTACATGGATTGAAACGGAACTTAGTATTTACATGTCGAAAACGCTGACGTGATAGAAAAATGGGGGCTAGAAGTAAATACCATAATTCCAGATCTGGCAGAAAAAGAAGGATCACCAACCTTAGAATTCGAGGGATACGATCAAGTTGATTTGAAGCCTTTGAAACGGCTTAGTACAGATAATCCTAGGATTGGAGTCTATTGTTGGGAGGATAGAAACGTCAAATATATTTTGTGGACCTCGCATGCCAAATCAAGACAACTAACGGCCATGAAGATCATCTATATCTTCAAGATCAAGGATAAGGGATCAACAAATCTACCAACCTACCTGTTTAGGGATTGTTATAACAACAACTTTGCTATGATGACTCCCGAGGAGGTAGAACAAACCAAATACCAAGGGTATTCCATAAGGGATTGGATATTGGGACAAGGACCAAAAAAAATTCCAAGAGATGAACACCATGAGAAACCGGCTGAGAGTAATGTTAATAAACCAGAAACCACCTCATCACAAAGAAAACTGGGTGGCACTAAGGCCAGTCAAGGGCTACATGAGTCATTATTTCCAACAGACTGGTTTGAAGGACTAGGAACATGACCAACTTCCAGGAGATCGGGGGTTGAACCAGATAGATGCGTCAGATCACTAATTTTCAAAAATGGGTCAGAGAATACAATGGATTAGGGGATCCATACGACCACTTAGCAAGCTTTAAGCAAGTGCTAAGAGCGGAATACATATTCGATTTCCATACTGAATTCAAGGGGTTTGGAATGACATTAGAAGGAAAAGCATTAACATGGTTCCAAAACATTCCACCAAGGTCAATCATGGACTTGAACACATTAGCTCAAGGATTTGTAGCTGCTTGTTCCAAAATGGGGATCAAACATAGTACGGTAGCTCAAATCTTCAGCTTTAAACAGAAACATGATGAGTCTGTTAGGGTTTGTGCAACTCAAATGAAACAATACATTGCCAGATGCCCAGGGCTAGAGATACGTGTAGAAGAACGACTCATATCTTTGTTTCTAGAGGGATTGCTAAACAAAGAACTTCATGCTATACTCTATAGCAAGAAGCATACAACCCTAGAAGAGTGTGTGTCAGATGCTATTGACTTAGGATACAATTGTGATATTTTCAATGAAGAAGATGTCCCTAAGGATAATCAAAGTGAGAAAATAGCATCCACTAAACCAACACGAGTGGGAACAGCTGCTGCAGCACCACTTTCAGCCATAGAAGACATGCTCAAAAGGATGAATAACATGCAAAAAGAACCTATGAGGGGACCGAGGCAAGGGATACCTCAACAGGGAGGACAACCAATTAGACCGCAGAAATGGTGTGCAATTGAGGGTAAATGGACCAATCGTGAGACCAACAACTGCTATTTCCGACCAAAGTATGATAGGAATGTTCAGTATGTGCCCATGAGGCCACAAGGACAACCCATGTACAGATACCAGCCTAACATAGCCCAAGCTCAAAGAACACCGATGGGTATGGAAAGACCTCAACCCGTGTTGGGTCAACAACCTCTGTATCTAGGACGTAATGCAGTACCTGTAAAGTACATGCACCTAGAAGGAGTCATAGATGAACAAGCACTAGTGCCTGTTACACCCTATGCTGAGCCTAGTCCATCTACAGTAATGGTAGAAGGAGATTGTTATAATTCACATCCACCACCAATGGAAGAACCTATGACTTATGTGTGAGGTCCCTGCCCCTTGTCGAGAGGAGCGGAGTACCTTTGATAGGTCTCCAATCCTGAGAAGGAAAAACCAACGGACATTGCCTTAGCTACTACGTAGCCACGGGCATGAACCGTTAGTGAAGGATTGGTCCTATCTCGCTATGGCGGAGCGTGACCACCATAACCCTATCTAAAAACTATCTATAACCAATTATACCTAAAAGTATAAATCTTAGAGTGACCAACCTGTGCGCTTTTTTCCCCATGTTTCAGAAGCACAACCGCCAAGGTTTGTCTCTTTTAAGATTTATGACTTTAAAAAAAAAATTTCTAGCATTGGAAAGCTACCTGACTCATCGGGTCCACCCGTCCATAGAATGATACTGTCGGGGTATCATTCTCCCACTTTCCACACCACACTCACCCTTCTTTTGTTATCTAATTACTACCACAATGGTTAAACATACATGTTCCTTTACTTTATTTATGATACTGGTTCGTTAAAACAGCCCTTCAAACAATATTACAAACAATAGTCAAACAAGAAGTCGTCCAATTTTAAACCAACAACCCTTGGATTAGGTTCACTCAAGAATCTCTACTAGCGCTATTATGTCCGATCGGTATATACATTATTTATAAAAACCCTTGTCCTCATGAGCGTCCCATACCGCTCGACAAGTACTCGTTGTGCTAATCTGGACGTACTCCCGCCACAGCAACAACGGTGCCAATCTGGGCGTCATCCTCATGCCACTGCAAAACAAAACTGCAGTATCCAGCTGGGCTAATCTGGGTGTACTCCCACCACAGCATCAGCGGTGCCATCCTGGTCGTCATCTCACGCCTCGACAACTACCACATAATACCAGCGCTAATAAGTAGAGAGACTTGAGAGAAACCATACTGAAGGTTTTGGACAAACATTCTTTCCTATAGCAACCAGTTTAACTAGACATTCTTTCCTACTTGTCAAACATATGCCGAATTTCTTGGGGTTAAGCCCCGTGGTTTCGGTCCGTGTTTTCTTTTCATAAGGTAAATATTATATTTCTATGGTCTTGCATATGCAATGATGCATAACTTGAAACTTCAATACTAACCTGTACCATAGCTCCGATTGGTCCGATTGGTGGAGACATAGCATGTTCCGCAGGAGTTCCCCCGTTGCTTGTACCGGCTTCATGATCATTAGCGCCTTGTGTTCGAGCACGTTTTGGAGCCATTTTTTTGTACTACACTTATGTTATACACTTAGAACATTAAATCGATCAATTTCCCTAGTAATCTCTTGTTTCCAAAGAGATTCTATAATTTGAACCCTCGCCAACTCGGATTCACACTTATTGTTGTTGTTCTACATCTAATTTCTATACTTCAAATATTTGCTAATCGCAATTAATCAAAAATTAAGTGTGTAAACTACGAGTGAAAGTTTAGGACTGCATTACTTTTATGCATGACATTTCTAATCCAATTCTAACTTCCATTTCTATACTTCAACTAAATCAATTTTTAGTATTATTCAAAATTCTACTTAATCTAATAGACAAAAAAGTGTTGAATAAGAACTTCATCATGTATAATAAGAATATGATGAGTTCTCTTATGTATTAACTTTCAATTAACGATGCATAAGTTAATAGTGAAGATGTACTAACTAGAGAGAGTAGGTATACTTAGAGAGATTAAAGTAAGAGAAAATATACACACACATAATTCCTAAAGTTAATTGAATCTTACTAATCCATTAGAAAGATTAGAGTAAAAGAGAACACACACACATCCTTTTCTAAAGCTAATTGAATCTCACCAATCTATTAGAGAGATTAGAGTAAGAAGTAGCACACATACACACATATCCTTCTTAAAACTAATTGAATCTTACTAATTTAGTAGAAAGATTAGAGTAAGAGATAAACACACACACATAGCTAATTGAATCTTACTAATCTATTAGAGAGATTAGAGTAAGAGATAGCACACACACACATAGCTAATTGATTCTTACTAATCTATTAGAGAGATTAGAGTAAGAGATAGCACACACACACACATAGCTAATTGAATCTTACTTATCTATTAGAGAGATTAGAGTAGGAGATAGCACACATACATCATTCCTAAAGTTAATTGAATGCTTGATTAATACGCACCTTATTAGTCCACTAGAGTTTTTGCTCTCTTAGTGGTTTGTGGACGCCTTCTCTCTAAGAGAAGTGGCAGCACTTCGTGAGCACTATAGAGGCAATCTCTATGACTAAAGTGTGAGCATGGATGCTCTGTTTATAGCACAAAAGAAAACGTCAAACTTTTTTTTTCCCAAAAAAATATAATTTTTTTTTCCAAAAATCATACCCGCGTTTTTGGTACCCTTGTGGTACCCATCAACTTGACCACTTTGTCATTATCATCAAAAGATAAGGCCACACAACCCCCCCTCATTATGATTAGTCAAGACTAGCCTCTCCTTTTCATGTGATAGTGTGTCTCACTTTGTCCTCTCCTATGTGAGTCCACCTGAGTCCATGTGCCTTCATTTGTCATCCCTGTGTATTCTTTGTCTTTATAATTATTTTATTTATTTCCTTAATGATAATTTACTTTACATTTTTAAGTTAAACTTTAGAGTATTATATTAACTTTACAGTAGTAAAAGAAAATTCTACAATCAGTAACTAAGTCTTACAATAAGTTAATTAGTGATTCATATAGCTAAACATGTCAGAATTTTGTAGCGTAAATTTTAAAGTCTAGGTTTTCTCAACGTACGATTCATAATTTGAACTTGAATATCTTAAATAATGAGTGATGGTTAAAAAAAATTCAAATGCGTAATAGAACTTGTGTGAAATTTGAAAGTAGAGACCTTACAATCTCCGCAACTTAGAATTTGAGATGCCGTCATCTCAAGAACAGTGAAGGGTAATCCTTAAGAAGGGATGTCTCATCTTCCCAAGTAGAATCTTCTAGAGGGAAATCCTTCCATAAGATAAGATGTTCTTTGATGGATCTATTCCTAAGCTTTCTCTCCCAAGTTTCTAGGATAGTATCAGGTTGGAGTTGTAGAACATCTTGAGCAGGTAAAATGATTTGCTCATCATCAAGGACATGGTCAGGGTTATATACATAAGGTTTTAACAGACTTACATGAAATACATCATGCACTTTGAGATGAGAAGGGAGTTTTAGTCTATAAGCTTGATCACTTACAACCTTGATTATTTCGTAAGGTCCACAATATTGGTAGCTAAGCTTCTTATACCTTCCGAGAGACAGATTGCTCTTTTTGGGCTTTACTCGCAAGAAAACTTTGTCACCTTCTTTGAAAATCCAATCAGATCTTTTTAAGTCGGCGTACTTCTTTTGTCGATCTTGAGCCGCTTGAATATCCCTTCGAATAGCTTTGGTTTGAGCTTCCATTTCTTCAAGAATTTTCTTTGAGGCTTCTACCCTTATAGTGGGGTCAGAAAAGTTAAGAGGTGATAAACATTCTTGACCATAAAGAGCATTAAAAGGTGTCATTCCAATACTTCTATGAGTAGAGGAATTGTATGCATACTCTACCAAGGGTAGGTATTGAATCCACTTGCGAGGTTCTCTATTGCAGTAGGCTCTGAGGATGTCTTCAATTACTTGATTAACTCTTTCAGTTTGGCCATCAGTTTGAGGATGATAAGCAGTACTAAAACATAATTGGGTTCCAATAGCTTGAAACAATGATACCCAAAACTTTGAAGTAAACTTCGCATCCTATCGCTGACAATCCTCTTGGGTAAACCATGAATTCTGAAAACCTCCTTCACAAATAGACGAGCAATATCTGAAGCTGTAAAGGTTGTCTTGACTGGGATTCAGTGAGCCACTTTAGTAAGCAAGTCAACTATGCCATGATTGAATTATAGCCAGCTTAGACAGAAGGAAACCCGGTGATAAAATCCATGCTAATACATTCCCATTTCATTTGGGGAATATCTAAAGGATGTAATTTACCTGGCATCTTTAGTCTCTCTGCCTTAATCCTTTGACAAGACAAACACTGCTTGACATAGCGAAGGACATCACCCTTCATACCTTGCCAATAGTAGCTTCTGAGAATTGCATTGATGGTTTTGGCATAACCTGGATGTCCTGACGTTGGGCCATCATGTGCTTCATATAGGATAGCATTCCTTAGGGTAGAATCCTTAGGTATGCATAGTCGATTCCTATAGTAAATTTTGCCATCTTCTAAGGAGTAATGTTGAGGTTTAGGCTGATTTGATGATACCCCCTCTTCATGTAGGATACTAGCAAGCATATGGTAATTTGCATCTCTGACAGCAGCATCCGAGACCTTGTCTAAAATAGGGTTGTTAGCCATGGAAATTGCCCCCAGGAAAGCTTTACGGCTTAGGGCATCTGCCACAACATTATCCATACCTGGTCTAAATTTAATATCAAAATCATATTCGTGCATGAGCTCTATCCATCTCCTCTGTCTCATGTTAAGGTTAGGTTTGGTAAAAATCCACTTAAGACTCTTGTGATCTGTTACCAATTGGAATTTGCGTCCCAAAAGATAATGTCTCCATAGCTTGAGAGCATGAATAACTGCTAGCAATTCTAAATCATGTGTAGCATAATTCACTTCATGAATCCTAAGCTTTCGAGAAGTATAAGCTACAGGTCTTCCTTCTTGAGTAAGGACTCCTCCTAATGCAAGGTTACTAGCATCTGTGATCACCTCGAATTCTTGGGTGAAATCTGGAAGTTTTAAGAGAGGTTCTGAAGCAAGATACTCCTTAAGCTGTTTGAAGCAAGATTCATGTTTTTCTTCCCAAAGTATCGTAGGTCCTTTCTTTAGCAAGTCGGTTAGTGGTGTAGCTTTAAGAGCATAGTCCTTTACAAAGATCCTGTACCACCCTGTGATACCTAAGAACCCTTTGACTTCAGTTTGTGAAGTGGGTTGAGGTCATTCCACAATATCGTTGAGTTTGTCAGGGTCAACAGAGACTCCTTCAGGTGAAATGATAAACCCTAAGGAACAGACCTTAGGGGTAAAGAAGGTACATTTGCTTTTCTTTGCATACAGCTTATTTCGGCGTAAAAGCTCTAACACTTTCCTAACATGTCCTTTATGCTCTTCCTCTGATTTGGAATAAATTAAGATATCTTCAAAGAATACTAGGACAAAATCGTCCAAGAATTCTCTAAAGATATAGTGCATCAGACGATTGAAAATTGCAAGAGCATTCGTAAGTCCGAAAGCCATCACTGTAAATTCGTAATGACCATAACGAGTGTTGAAAGCTGTTTTGGAGATATCAGCGTCCTGGATTCGAATTTGATGATAGCCAGATCGGAGATCAATCTTTGTGAATATTTTGGCTCCATGTAATATGTCCAGCATCTCATCAATACGAGGAATTGGATATTTATTCTTGATGGTAACCTGATTTAAGCCCCTATAATCTATGCAAAGTCGAAGAGAGCCATCCTTTTTCTTTTGGAAGAGAACAGGTGCACCCCATGGAGATGTACTAGGTCGGATAAACCCTTGCTCAATCAATTGTTTGAGCTGCTCCTTGAGTTCTATAGCCTTTGGAAGTCAAATTTTGTACGGCGCTCTTGAGACTGGTTCACTACCTGGAAAATTTTTGATTTCATGGTCTACCTCCCTAGGTGGTGGTAGTTCAGAAAATTCAGTGGGGAAAACATCCGAAAATTCTTCTAGCCACATTGGTTCAGGGTTGGAAGAAGATTTTTCTAATTTGTTTAGCTTGACTACAAAAAATTGTTGACCCTTGCGTAACCCTTTCAAAAGACGATTAGCTTTGACCAAGTAATCTTTTGGTCATCCATTCTGGCCTTGAATAGTGACTTCTTGACCTTGGTTGTCCACAAAAGTAACACTTCCTTGGGCACAATGGATATTGGCATTATGAATGGCTAACCAATCCATTCCAAGAATTCCGTCATAGATTCCTATGGGTAAGGTTCAAAAAGTAGCAGAAGTAGAGTATTCTCCCAACTTGAAATCTATTTTTTCCACAGTGTACTGAGATAACACCTCCTTTCCATTGGCTAATTCAACTCTCATCTTTCTTGCAGGGTTTTGATTAAGTCTTAACCTCCTTAAACATTTAGGTGACAAGAAAGAGTGAGTACTACCACAATCAATAAGAAGCTCAAATTTTTTACCTTGGTGATTTGCAGGTGTTTGAATGATAGCATATTGTTGTCTTGCTCTTGGGTTATCAATTGTAGCATGTAGAGTTGCTCTTTCCTCTTGTTGTTCTCCCAATGTTGGTTCTCCTATGATAGCATTGAATCTGGCAGCCATTCTGCGCCCTCGACCTCGTCCTCCATTTCTTCCTCCACGATTTATTATTTGGTCTCGTCCTCTAGCTCGATTAGGTGTATTTGTTGCGGAGACTCGCCTAGGACATACATTCCTGAAATGTCCCAGCTCGTTGCATTCATAGCATCTAAGATCTGCATTTTGAGCTCCATTTGCTGAAGCTGCAACTATTGGATGAGTTTGGTGAACTGGGTGAACTTGCCTTTGGTTCCACATCATAGGCCGTTCTCTCCTTCCAGCATTCCTTAAATTTCCATTTCATACCCTTTGAGAGTTTGACATCTCTTTAGCTAAGGGTTTACCTCTTAAAAGAGCATCTTGCAAATTTACAGGCCTCATGGCTTCTAGACGTGTATTTAAAGGAGCATTTAGCCCTTCGCAGAAACAGGCTACTTGTTGATCTGCGGTCATTGGCGGAGCATAGCGCCTAAGAGTTACAAATTTGGAGTAGTATTCTTCCACTGTAAGATGAAACTGATGTAAGTTGAAGAATTCATTCATCTTAAGGGATTCGTGTGCAGGTGGAAGATAACGTCCTTTGACAACATACTTAATGTCTTCCCAAGTTTGAGTGTTTTGAGCTACTTGATTATCTTTGCAGTGTTGTTTCCACCAAAGCTTGGCATCCCCTGTCAGACGAAACATAGCCAACATTGCTTGGTTATCGGGAGTAGTACCAGCAGCAACAAAATAATCCTCCATCTCTTCGAAATACACTTTTGCATCGTGCTCAACTAGGGCTTCTTCCCCTTTGAAAGAGGGAAGTTTAGCTTGCTTGAGAAGTAGCTTTTTCTCTTGAAGAGATGTGTACACCGCACTCTGTACCATATAGGTTAACACTAGAATGGTAACAAGACACTTTTATGTCCTTGGACACTTTTGTGTCCTGTTAAGTGACCATTTTGCTTGAATTATTTGAAGAGTATGAAAATGAATTTCTAGGTGCTATAAATCCACAAATTTGCCTTATGAGTTGAAAAAAACTTAGCGTTTTTTTTCAGTATCGATCTCACCATTAACCTTACTCTTGCACAACATTTTTGAACCTAAACTGTGTGAAAAAACGGGTCCTGTTTTTGGATTTTTTTTCAATTTTGGGCAACTATACCACTCTAAACTTCATGTGTGTGAGGTTTAGATGGCTAGAGGTTAGGACTTCATAGTTCTCAACACGTTTTGATGCTTCTAGGGAGAGCTAAGTGTTAAAATTGAAAGTTATGACCAATTTACAAGAATTGCATAATCCTGTTTTTTGGCCAAAATTAGCACTTTTAAGATTTTTTTGGTGGCTTCCTTGATATCCAAATTCAATTTTGATTGTGTAAGTGTAATGTATAACATAAAGCTAATCTTCCTTGAGTTTTGGGGGACCTAATATGCTATATAGAATAGTATATGATGATGGTTGATTTTTTGATTGCTGAAGAATGCGATACATTTTAGAGTAGCAAGTATAACTTTCTCAATATTTCTAGTTTCTTAGGCCAATTTTGTGTATTTTGTAGGTAGTGACCATATCTAATCATAGACTACAAACTTGGCTAGATATTGAGTAGTTTCTATGGGTTTCTAGAGGTCATAATGCTAAACCCGGTTTTTTCATGTTTGCTGTATTTAGCACTTTATCATTGCCCCCAAGGTTCCAATTGTAAGAGATTCATTATCCTTTTGACATGATCCATGGCTCCTTTTGAATCCAGAGGCCCAAAGGGAACTAAGAAAACATGTATATAGTATCTGTATTGAGCGTGACTATAGAAACTTTGATGATAGGTCCGTAGAATGGCAAAAATGCAACTTTTTTGTACCTATTTGTTTTGCCCAAAAAAAATTTAGTGAGGTAAAAGCAACCATATGTTTTGGTCACCAACCCATTGAAGTTAACGGGGCATTTTATCTCATGTCCTACAAAAATCTCCACTCTTATTTATATGCAATCAATCGTAAGAAATTGATGTTTTGGGCAAAATGCACTGGTCCATCAACTTTGGAGGCTTGTAGTGACCAAGGGATGAGAAAAATTACAAGTTTCTCATTTTTTCCATATGTAGTAGTTATTGAACTATAAGCTCATGAAAGGATTTTTCAAAATGAGTGGATCTACTATGGTTTTGGAATTTTTTTCCAAAACCCTGAAAGGACACTTTTATGTCCTGTTAGGTTACCATTCTAGTGTTAAGTGAAACTTTACTGGATACTCTAACTTTAATCCACTTTAAGGAAGACTTGATCAGACAATAATACAAAAAAAGATAATATTAATCCAAACTTTATTTATATACACATTATTTGCTACCAAGGTTGGTAGTCTTTAGGTACAAGGATTGTAATGTCTCTATATTTTGAGTTTAGTGACTACAAAAGGATAGGCTAAAGGATCAAAATAATAAGTTTCCTTTGACCCTTGAAAGCTACGAGATACACATATGGGTCGAATCCTACCACCATGGATAACTTTTGTAACTTGGTTATAGACCCATTGAGTCTGAGATATCTTTTCTCCTCCCAAGGTAATGGTAGCATCCGGATTCTTAGTACCAAGGAAAAGATAAACTTCGATGACTTTTAACTCCTCTGCCCATCGAAGTTTCTTGAGGTTGGTATCCATGCACCATATCTTGTCAGCATTGATGGTATAGATTCCTCCAGATGGACTCCAGTTGATGCCCCATCCTCTATGCACCCTTGGGATAGGTGGTGTAAACACCCTATCCAAAATCATCATCACCCTTTTTTGAAACTGATAATTTGGTGATTCGCATGCATTTTCAAACATGATGGTGAACACCTGGAATTTCTGGTAGGCTGACTGAACATTTTCCTGTACCAGGAAAGTTCAGTCTTCAATACCATATAAAAATTCAAATCAAATTTTCTAGGTTCTTCTATTATTTCAAACATTCGTATCCTTCACAATCCAAACATCAATCTAAAAATCTCCCCAAGCTTTAACTTAGGCTCTGATACTAGTGTGAGGTCCCTGCCCCTTGTCGAGAGGAGCGGAGTACCTTTGATAGGTCTCCAATCTTGAGAAGGAAAAACCAACGGACATTGCCTTAGCTACTACGTAGCCACGGGCATGAACCGTTAGTGAAGGATTGGTCCTATCTCGCTATGGCGGAGCGTGACCACCATAACCCTATCTAAAAACTATCTATAATCAATTATACCTAAAAGTATAAATCTTAGAGTGACCAACCTGTGCGCTTTTTTTCCCATGTTTCAGAAGCACAGCCGCCAAGGTTTGTCTCTTTTAAGATTTATGACTTAAAAAACACAATTTCTAGCATTGGAAAGTTACCCGACTCATCGGGTCCACCCGTCCATAGAATGATACTCTCGGGGTATTATTCTCCCACTTTGCACACCACACTCACCCTTCTTTTGTTATCTAATTACTACCACATTGTTTAAACATACATGTTCCTTTACTTTATTTATGATACTGGTTCATTAAAACAACCCTTCAAACAATATTACAAACAATAGTCAAACAAGATGTCGTCCAATTTTAAACCAACAACCCTTGGATTAGGTTCACTCAAGAATCTCTACTGGCGCTATTATGTCCGATCGGTATATACATTATTTATAAAAACCCTTGTCCTCATGAGCGTCACATACCGCTCGACAAGTACTCGTTGTGTTAATCTGGACGTACTCCCGCTACAGCAACAACGGTGCCAATCTGGGCGTCATCCTGACGGCACGGCAAAACAAAACTGTAGTATACAGCTGGGCTAATCTGGGTGTACTCCCACCACAGCATCAGCGGTGCCATCCTGGGCGTCATCTCACGCCTCGGCAACTGCCACATAATACCAGCGCTAATAAGTAGAGGGACTTGAGAGAAACCATACCGAAGGTTTTGGACAAACATTCTTTCCTATAGCAACCAGTTTAACCAGACATTCTTTCCTACTTGTCAAACATATGCCTAATTTCTTAGGGTTAAGCCCCGTGGTTTCGGTCCGTGTTTTCTTTTCATAAGGTAAATATTATATTTCTATGGTCTCGCATATGTAATGATGCATAACTTGAAACTTCAATACTAACCTGTACCATAGCTCCGATTGGTCCGATTGGTGGAGACATAGCATGTTCCGCAGGAGTTCCCCCGTTGCTTGTACCGGATTCATGATCATTAGCGCCTTGTGTTCGAGCACGTTTTGGAGCCATTTTTTTGTACTACACTTATGTTATACACTTAGAACATTAAATCGGTCAATTTCCCTAGTAATCTCTTGTTTCCAAAGAGATTCTATAATTTGAACCCTCGCCAACTCGGATTCACACTTATTGTTGTTGTTCTACATCTAATTTCTATACTTCAAATATTTTCTAATCGTAATTAATCAAAAATTAAGTGTGTAAACTACGAGTGAAAGTTTAGGACTGCATTACTTTTATGCATGACATTTCTAATCCAATTCTAACTTCCATTTCTATACTTCAACTAAATCAATTTTTAGTATTATTCAAAATTCTACTTAATCTAATTGACAATAAAATTGTTGAATGAGAATTTCATCATGTATAATAAGAATATGATGAGTTCTCTTATGTATTAACTTTCAATTAACGATGCATAAGTTAATAGTGAAGATGTACTAACTAGAGAGAGTAGGTATACTTAGAGAAATTAAAGTAAGAGAAAATATACACACACATAATTCCTAAAGTTAATTGAATCTTACTAATCCATTAGAAAGATTAGAGTAAAAGAGAACACATACACATCCTTTTCTAAAGCTAATTGAATCTCACCAATCTATTAGAGAGATTAGAGTAAGAAGTAGCACACATACACACATATCCTTCTTAAAACTAATTGAATCTTACTAATCTAGTAGAGAGATTAGAGTAAGAGATAAACACACACACATAGCTAATTGAATCTTACTAATCTATTAGAGAGATTAGAGTAAGAGATAGCACACACACACATAGCTAATTGATTCTTACTAATTTATTAGAGAGATTAGAGTAAGAGATAGCACACACACACACATAGCTAATTGAATCTTACTAATCTATTAGAGAGATTAGAGTAGGAGATAGCACACATACATCATTCCTAAAGTTAATTGAATGCTTGATTAATACGCACCTTATTAGTCCACTAGAGTTTTTGCTCTCTTAGTGATTTGTGGACGCCTTCTCTCTAAGAGAAGTGGCAGCACTTCGTGAGCACTATAGAGGCAATCTCTATGACTAAAGTGTGAGCATGGATGCTCTATTTATAGCACAAAAGAAAACGTGAAACTTTTTTTTCCCAAAAAAATATAATTTTTTTTTTCCAAAAATCATACCCGCGTTTTTGGTACCCTTGTGGTACCCATCAGCTTGACCACTTTGTCATTATCATCAAAAGATAAGGCCACACAACCCCCCCTCATTATGATTAGTCAAGACTAGCCTCTCCTTTTCATGTGATAGTGTGTCCCACTTTGTCCCCTCCTATGTGAGTCCAGGTGAGTCCATGTGCCTTCATTTGTCATCCCTGTGTATTCTTTTGTCTTTATAAGTATTTTATTTATTTCCTTAATGATAATTTACTTTACATTTTTAAGTTAAACTTTAGAGTCTTATATCAACTTTACAATAGTAAAAGAAAATTATACAATCAGTAACTAAGTCTTACAATAAGTTAATTAGTGATTCATATAGCTAAACATGTCAGAATTTTATAGCGTAAATTTTAGATTCTAGGTTTTCTCAACCTATGGTTCATAATTTGAACTTGAATATCTTAAATAATGAGTGATGGTTAAAAAAAATTCAAATGCGTAATAGAACTTGTGTGAAATTTGAAAGTAGAGACCTTACATTATGCTCCACCAGAGCTTGCACCAAGGTATTATGTATCTAATCAAGGTGTTAGACCTCCTATGGTAAGACCCATGATTAAGCCAAGAACGGGAAACTATCACAACTGTGGTGCAGATGATCATTGGAAAAATAAATGCCGAGAGCCTGACAAAATCCGCAAGCTGGTTGAAGCTTATTGCATACAATGTTGCCAAAAGAGAGGACACTTCTTAGAAGACTGTCCTAAAAATCCTTTAAATAAGGGTAAAACAGTAGTAAACGTAGTCCAAGTGATACCTAGTAGCTCATCTGAGAGTGAACCGATTGTTCCAATCAAGGTAATCACTAGAGCCCAGGCTAAGAAAAAGAAACATAACTTCTCTGATGATTCAGAGAATACGAAAATTGCCTCTCAAAAGACCAAAAGAAGAAGAATTAAAAGGTATGAGTTGAGAAAACATAAACAAAGAGCGAAAATCAAGGAGAAAGCAAAAACGCTATTCTAAGAAAAGGTGAAAGAACCTAGAAGTGAAATCAAAGAAACAACCATAAAATCTAGAGGATCAATTTTGGTTGATAAAATTTTTGAGCCTATTAATGCAACCTTGGAAGCCTATCAAGCAGGACTTAAAGCAGGCCAAAACATGAAAAACAAATGGAAAAACTACCCTTCTCCAGACATGGAAACAACTAAGCTTGAAGCTTATCAAAATTTGGTAAGAATCACGCAAGAGATGCTAGAAAAATAGAAACCCAAGCTCGAAAGTATGGCAAAACCTGAGGAGCTTGTGATAAGAGATAATCAAGAAAAATCCAAAGTGGTGGTAGAACCCCACTTGAAACCAAAAGAGCCGAAACTTATAGTGACAGACAACGAAGATGCCTTAGACGGAATTCCATTCGTAGAGGAAGACTAGCCAGGACACTTATGCAAAAAAATTCGAGAGATCAATGATGGGAGCTTAACTCTAAAATCATCTCCTATAGAGGAAGTTTGGTTAGACAACCTACCTCCTGAATTGGACATAGACGTACAATCCTTGTATGGAGATTGGGGATCTGAAGCTTCAGGGATGTCGAAACCATTGACCTTGAAAGCATTACCCTCTTACTTGGGAGATAATGAAGATGAATCCTTAGTGTGCAAGACCACTCAAGTAAAAAGAGTGGAACAGACCCTAGAAGTAAGCAATATTCATTGAATCATGTCTACACCCATCCAATGCACTCTTATCTTGGGAGAACTGTTAAAACTCAGACCTTATTTATGGAATGATCTACAAAAAACCCTAGAGAAGGTGGGGATAACGGGGCTAATCTCAAAAAAATTGGGAAAATTGAAACGTGGACAACAAAGAGATTCAATCTGTTCCAATGAACAAAGTCGGAGAATATTACGAAGGGGAAGAAGGAAACACAACCCTTCTAGTGAAATATAATGACATTGAAAACATGGAAATATTGGATAGTGGAGCAGGCATAGCCATATCCACGAAAGCAGTATGGGAATCCTGGGACAACCAGCCATTAGACAAACGCAAATGAAATTGCAATTGGTTGACGGACACATTGAAAGACCATTAGGGCTTCTTGAAAAAGTGATAGTCAATTCCTGTGGGATTGAATATCAACACACTTTTGCCATAATAGACTTTGGGAAAAAACTCAATTATGAAATCATATTGGGAAGATCTTTCATGCGACAGGTACAGCTTATCCAAGATTGGGGATACAACTATCTGTACTTGAAGTAAGTGGGATCTATGACAAGGGTCAATCTAAAAGATCACATGTTAAATCTTGTGATCTTGATTGTTATCAAGAGGTATAGCCATAAGTTCAAATCATAGAGGTCTTGTCACCTTAGTGGCTATAATGATGTAACTCATTGAGGTCTTAAGTGGACCTAGAGTTTTGTCCACAAGGTCAAAGATTGTGACCTTGTGGTATTATACATGTAGCTTCTGTGTGCTTTGACATTTGGCCACATGGTCAAGTATTATGAGTCTATGGTTGTCAAGAGGTACCTAATTTAGCTTGATGTTTTCCTATATATTGGCCACAAGGTCAAATCTTATGAGCTGGTGGTAATCAAGAGACAATTTATAGAAGACTTAAGGCCTAAAGTTGAGGCCTTATGGAACTCAAGATATAGCCTTTAGAGGCCTTGTTTGTGCCTAAACATTTGGACACATGGTAAGAAATTATGACATGGCAATGTGTGAGAGAATTAGCCACAAGGTTAAATCTTGTGATTGTGGTGGTTATGAAGAGGTTAGTTAGAGAGGCCTTGTATGTGCTTAGAGATTTACCCATAAGGTAAAATCATAGAGTTCCTCTCACCTTCGTGGTGGCTATCATAACATAACTCTTTGAGGTGTTAAGTGTGCCTAGTGTATTGGCCACAAGGTCTAATCTTGAGACCTTGTGGAACTCAAGATGTACCTCTAGAGTCTTTGTGTGTGCCTAAACATATGGCACACATGGTCAAATGTTGACATTGTGTATGACAGGAGGTGGCACACCTAGGTTGATGTTTGCCTATAGATTTGGTCACAAGGTCAAATCTTCCATCCTTGTCTCTCAAGACTCAAAAAGGTAGGTTACAGAGGCCTCATGTGTGCATACAAATTTAGCCACAAGGTCAAATCATAGAGGTTCTCTCACCTTGGTGTCTATCACAAAGTAGCTCACTGAGGTATTATGCGTGCCTAGAGTTTTCACCACATGGTTTAATCTTGAGCCCTTGTGAACTCATTATGTAAAATCCAAAGGCCTTGTTTGTGCCAAGACATTTGGCCACATGGTCAAATATTATGACATTGTGGTTGTCAAGATGTAGCTTATCTAGGTTGATGTTTAGGCTATAGATTTAACCAAAAGGTCATATCTTATGTCCATGATTCTCATGATATAGAAAGGTTTGGCCACAAGGTCAAATCTTGTGATCTTGGTGGTTATGAAGTAGTAAATTATTGAGGCCTTGGGTGCATGTAGGGTTTAGCCACAAGGTCAAAACATAGAGTTATTGAGACCTTGTTTGAGCCTAAACATTTTTCCACATGGTCAAATATTAGGACATTGGGGTTTTCAATAGGTAGCTCATTCAGGTGGATGTTTGCCCATAGATTTGTGCACAAGGTGAAATGATATGATATTGGTAGTTATAAAGAGGTAAGTTATAGAGGCCTTCTGTGTGCTTGGAGATTTATCCACAAGATCAAATCATAGAGTTCCTTTCACCTAGGTGGCTATGATAACATAACTCACTAAGGTATTATGTGTGCTTAGAGTTTTGGCCACAAGGTCTAATCTTGAGCCTTAATCTACTCAAGATTTATCCTCTAGAGTCATTGTTTGTGCCTAAACATTTGGCCACATGCTCAAATATTATGACATTGTGGACATTAAGAGGTAGCCCTTCTAGGTTGATGTTTATCCTATACATTTGGCCAGAAGGTCAAATGTTGTTATCTTGGTGGTTATCAAGAGCTAAGTTATAGTGGCCTTGGGTTTTCTTATAAATTTATCCACAAGGTCAAATCATAGAGCTCCTCTCACCTTGTTGGATATCATAAGTGGTCTCAATGAGGTATTAAGTGTGCCTAGAGTTTTGGCCACAAGGTGTAGTTTCTAGACCGTGTGGAACCTCAAGGTGTAACCTATACTGTGTTGAGATGTCGACCTCTACATCTTGAGCTTTCATCCACTACGGGTCTTGGCCGCTTACAGCATTTACTCACTGGCGCGTTAGGTGACCGACACGGAGGATCTCTGTCAGTGATTCTACAACGAGACTACACTTATAGTGCCAGCCTAGTACACTTCTAGTGTGTTCACACTTAGTGACCGTATGTACATATGTGCTACTTTTTAGCTTTAGCACTTAGTCATTTTGTACTCTCTTTTCTGTGAGAAGAAGAAGAAGCTTTCCATCTCTGTGTGGTGTGTGCTTGTCTTGTGTAGCTCTCTTGCATCCTCATTCTTCACATGGTATCAGAGCCTGGTGCAGGAAAGAGAGGCTAAGAGAGCAAGAGCATCACAATCCCTTCGTTCGCAATCCACGACCAGATGCCGAACAGGTAGTACAAGTGCAGTACAAGTTTCTGAACAGGTCTCCAAAGTGCAGTACACAGAGATTTACTGTACACGTACAGTGGTTGTATGTACGCTTGATTGTGGACACTCGTTGAGTGTAGAAAGCGTTACAGGTACCACGACAGCAGGTTCAACAGATTTGCAGGTTTTTGCAGATTGCAGCTATTTTGTCTTAGTGCTTCAAGATGTCTGACGGTTTCAGTCAGATTGTTACTGAGAAGCTTGAGAAAAATAACTACCCTACATGGAAGTTCAGAATAACAAATTTCCTAAAAGGAAAAGGTTATTGGGTCTATGTAGAAGGAGACAATGAAAAGGAACCAGAGATTCCCGAGGCAAATTCTACAGTAGAACAAAGGAAAGCTTTGAGGGACTGGCAACAAGTCTAGAGCAAAGTGATGTATTGGCTTTCTATGAGCATCACAGATGGCATGATGGGCTATCTACAGGATGTTGAAACCCCCGCCATTGCATGGAAAAACTTAGGCAGAGTGTTCGAGATGAACACCAAGGCCAGGAAGCTTCAACTAAAGTCGGAGCTAAATCAGGTTAAGAGGAACAACCTCTCTATCAATGATTATTCCTTGAAGATCAAGAGTATCATTGAGGCTCTTGGATCTATTAAAGTCTCAGTGGAAGACGATGACATTGTCCGTGCATGCTTGGATGGTCTAGGAGATGAGTATGTACATTTCAGGTCTTCCATGAATACAAGAGACGACATCCCCGTGTTCCAAGATTTGATTTCTATGATTATTCTTGAGGAGAAGAACCTTGACACATCTTCTTCTCATGGGAGAAATAATTCTGAACAGGCATTCTATTCTAACTCCAATAGAGGTAGTGGTCGAGGCCCAAGGGGTTGCAGGGGCCAATTTCAAGAAGGTCAATCAAATCAAAACAATACAGGTGGCAGGGGAAACCAGTCTCAAGGCAGGGGGAGTCAAAGAGGTCGTGATGCAGGATCAAGCAGGCAGCAACATACTGCAGATAGTAGAGAATGTTGGACTTGTGGTGAAAGAGTTCACATGTCACGTGACTGTCCAAAGGGAAAAGCAAGTGGAAAGAGAGAATAGGGCAACTATGCATCTACTAGCAAAGATGCAGATGACAACAAAATTGAGCGCATGTTTGTTATGCAGCATGTAATGAATACAATGACTGCAGGGAATTCCACCCAAGATGATGTTTGTTATGTGGATTCAGGTGCCTCTAATCACATGACGTCTCGTGGAGAGTGGTTTAGAGATATGCACAAACCAGATGTGTCAGGCTATGTGCAGACAGGAGATGACACAGCTCACCCCATTGCTCATGTAGGGGACATACCTTTAAATACAAAGAGTGGGAAATCAAAGTACTTAGCAGATGTACTTCATGTCCCAAACATTACAAAGAATCTTGTTTCTATTGGACAAATGGTTGAGCAGGGTTTGCAGGTTCGCTTCAATCCAAATGGCTGTTATGTAGAAGATTTCCAGAATGGCTGTAAGCTAATCACACAGAGGGCAAATGTGTGGGCAGAATGTTTACGCTGAATATAGACATGCCTGAGGTAAAAGTTGCATTATTTGCACAGGGCAGAGGTGTTGTGGCTGATGTTGACATTTGGCACAAACGCATTGGCCATGTCAATGAGTAGAGGTTGCGCAACATGCAATCAAAACAGATTGTAAAAGGTTTGCCCAAATTCAAGGTCGATGGTATGCATAAAGTGTGTGCAGCACGCCAATTTGGAAAACAGTCAAAGGGCTCATTTCCACATGAGCGCAATGTATGTAAAAATCCACTTGAGGTGGTGCACACAGATGTTTGGGGTTCAACCGATACTGCAAGTATACATGGTTGCAGGTATTATGTCTCTTTCATTGATGACCATACAAGGAAAGTATGGGTCTACTTCATGCGTAACAAAAGTGAAGTGTTTGGTCACTTTCAGGACTTCAAAGTCATGATTGAGAAGAAGACAGATATGCAAATCAAGACATTGAGGTCAGATGGAGGGGGAGAGTACTTCTCCAACGATTTTTCAGATTTTGTGTGAATGCATGGTATACGCAGGTAGTTTACATGCAGATATACTCCATAACAGAATGGGGTCGCAGAAACGAAAAATAGGCACATTGCAGAGGTTGCACGTGCATTGATGAATGAAAAGAACATGCCTCATCATTTCTGGGCTGAAGCTGTAAATACAGCTGTGTACATTATGAACAGGACACATACAGCTGCGGTGCATGATGTAACGCCTGAGGAAACGTTTATAGGTACAAAGCTTGATTTGGCACACTTGAAAGTGTTTGGTTGCATAGCTTACGTGCATGTACCAGATGAGTTGCGTAGGAAATTGGATCCTAAAGCAGAGAAATGTATTCTTGTGGGATATTGCCTTGAACAAAAGGGGTACAGGTGCTACAATCCTACTACACGAGAATTACGAGTGAGCAGAGATGTAGTCTTTGATGAGATGAGCAGCTGGTACAGTAATGCACATGGCACTATTGGGGCTGATGTAAAAGATGATGTGGTTGTACAAAATGTGAGGCCACAGTCACAGATTTTGAGTGGACCACAAGAGTCGTCTTCTCGTGGCTCTGTTGAGAAGCCATGGAATGGTAGACTACGTATGCAGGTTACTCCACCAGCAGGTACAGGGAATGTATCACGAAAAGGAAAGGAAAAGGTTGATGAACCTCCCTTTATGACTGATGCATCATCAGGTTTTTCACATGTAGACATGGATTCAGATGGTTCTGAACAAAGTCTTGATGAGGAATTTGGAATTCCGGCTGTCAGGACACCTGGTGTAAGGAAAGTACAAGAAGATGCTAGAGGGCAAAGGAGTGACCCAGGACCGCGCAGATCTAACAGAGTCAGAAATCCAGTTCAGAAATTGACTTATGATTGGTATCTAGCGCATCACCAAGCCTACATGGCTAAGGTGATAAAGGATGTGGAGCCCACATGTTTTGAGGATGCAGTTGGAAATGTGCATTGGGATGATGCAATGAATGAAGAGATGACTGCATTGTAGGCAAAGGACACATGGGAGTTGGTGCCATTGCCAAGTGGCAAGAAAGCTATTGGCTGTAAATGGGTGTATAAAACCAAGCATAAGGCTGATGGTAACATTGAGCATCACAAGGAAAGGCTGGTCGCAAAGGGTTATGCATAGACGTATGGCAAAGACTATGAGGAGACCTTTGCTCCAGTGGCAAAGATGACGACTGTGAGAGCTGTCATAGCAGTGGCTGCATCTAGAGGATGGATTATGAATCAAATGGATGTAAAGAATGCCTTCTTGAATGGTGAGTTGCAAGAGGAAGTGTATATGGATCAGCCACCTGGTTATGTCGATCCAGGTTACCTAGATTATGTATGCAGACTTCTCAAAGCTTTGTATGGTTTGAAGTAGGGCTCTAGAGCATGGTATGACATGATTGCCACGTATCTTGTCAGTATTGGTTTTAGGAGAGCTCATGCTGATCATTCACTCTATGTATGTGAGAGTGATGTGGGGATTGTGGTCATTACCATATATGTAGATGAACTTATTATTGTGGGTGACAATGCTATGGAGATTGACCATGCGAAGGGCCTTCTCAAACAGGAGTTTGAAATGAAATATTTGGGTGAGTTGCGCTACTTTCTTGTCATTGAGGTGATCAGGACTCCAGAGGGTGTATGGCTGTCACAAAGAAAATATGCTTTGGACATGTTGTCAAAGTATGGAATGGCTGATTGTAAGCCAAAGTCTATTCCCTTGGATGTGAATGCAAAGCTGAGTGTAGAGAAGGGTGATGTTGTTGAGGATGTCAAGATGTACAGGAAGATTGTGGGTAGTCTAATCTACTTGACTATCACAAGGCCAGACTTGAGCTACACAGTAGGCTTGGAGATTCAGTTCATGAAGCTTCCGAGGAAGCCACATTTGGATGGAGTACGACGCACACTTCACTATGTGCAAGGGACTCTTGACTACACATTTCTCTATGCAGCAGATGTGCCATTAGCATTGTATGGGTATACAGATGTAGACTGGGCAGGTAGCATTGTTGATAGGAGATCTACGAGTGGCTTCATGTTCTCTTTTGGGAGTGCTGCTGTTACTTGGAGCATCAAAAAGTAGCCTATGGTTTCTTTATCGAGCACAGAGGCCGAGTACAGAGGTGCAGCAGTTGCGGCGTGCGAGGTAGCTTGGCTACGCACATTACTTGAGGACTTGGGAGTGCAGGTGGACCAGCAGATTGTCATCCATTGTGACAACCTTAGCAGCATGCAGTTGGCTAGGAACCTAGTGTTCCATGCCAGGACCAAGCACATAGAGGTCCATTACCACTACGTTCGAGAGCGAGTGTTGGCGGGCGACATTGACTTGGTCTACGTCAGCACAGAGGAGCAAATAGCGGATATCTTTACCAAGGCCCTCGGAGTTGAGAAGCTTCGACGTTTTCGGACTATGCTTGGACTCTGCGACATGCAGAGCTCGAGGGGGAGTGTTGAGATGTCGAGCTCTACATCTTGAGCTGGCATCCACTACGGGTCTTGGACGCTTACGACATTTACTCACTTGCGCGTTAGGTGACCGACACGGAGGATCTCTGCCAGTGATTCTACAGCTGGACTACACTTATAGTGCCAGCCTAGTACGCTTCTAGTGTGTTCACACTTAGTAACCGCATGTACATATGTGCTACTTTTCAGCTTTAGCACTTAGTCATTTTGTACTCTCTTTTCTGTGAGAAGAAGAAGAAGCTTTCCATCTCTGTGTGGTGTGTGTTTGTCTTGTGTAGCTCTCTTGCATCCTCATTCTTTACATACTGGATATGTTTGTGTCTAAATATTTGTCAACATGCTCAAACATTATGAGGTAGCTCATTGAGGTTAATGTTTATCCTGTAGATTTTTCCACAAGGTCAAAACATAGAACTCCTCTCACCTTGGTAGCTATCATAAGTTATCTTAGTGAGGTATTAATTGAGCCTCGGGGTTGTGAAACTCAAGATGTAACCTTTGGAGGACTTGCTTGTGCTTCCATATATTATGGCATTTTGGGTGCTAGGAGGTAGCCCATCTAAGTTTAGGGTTATTCTATAGATTTGGACCTTGGCGGTTATCAAGAGCTAAGTTATAGGAGGCTTGGGTTTGTGTAGAAGTTTAGCCACATGGTCAAATCATAGATCTCCTCTTGCCTTGGTAGCTATCATAAGTTAACTCAATGAGGCGTTAAGTGTGCCTAGAGTTTTCATTACAATTTCCTCTCATCTTGATGGTTACCATGACATAAATGACTAAGGTATTATGTGTGATTAGAGTTTCAGCCACAAGATTTTATCTTGAGACCTTAAGGAACTCAAGATATATCCTCTAGAGTCCTTGTTTGTGCCTAATTATTTGGTCACATGGTGTGACATTTTATGACATTGTGGGTGTTAAGAGGTAGCCCATCTGGGTTGATGTTTTTTCTATAGATTTGGCCATCAAGGTCAAATCTTGTGATCTTGGTGGTTATCAAGAGCTAAGTTATAGGGGCGTTGGTTTTGCCTAAAAAATTAGCCACAAGGTCAAATCATGGAGCTGCTCTCACCTTGGTGACTATCATAAGTTAATTCAATGAGGTATTAACCGTGCCTATAGATTTTGCCACAAGGTCAAATCTTGTTATCTTGTTGATTATAAAGAGGTAATTTATCTAGGCCTTGTGTGTGCTTAGTGATTTATCCACAAGGTCAAATCATAGAGTTTCTCTCACCTTGGTGGCTACCATAACATAAATGACTAAGGTATTATATGTGCTCAAGGTCTAATCTTGAGACCTCAAGGAAATCAAGATATATCCTCTAGAGTCCTTGTTTGTGCCTAAATATTTGGTCACATGGTGTCAAATTTTATGACATTGTGGGTGTTAGGAGGTAGCCCATCTAGGTTGATTTTTTTCCTATAGATTTGGCCATCAAGAGCTAAGTTATAGGGGCCTTGGGTTTGCCTAAAAATTTAGCCACAAGGTCAAATCATGGAGCTCCTCTCACCTTGGTGGCTATCATAAATTACCTCACTGAGGTATTAAGTGTGCCTAGAGTGTTGACCACAAGGTCTAATATTTAGGCCTTGTGGTATTGTAGATGTAAATATGGAGTCCTTTTGTGTGCCAATAATTTGGCCACAATATCACAAGTTTGTCAATAGATAGGTTATATATACCTAGGTTGTGCCTATAGTTTTTACCACAAGGTCAAATCATAGATGTTATCTAATGTTGGTGTCTAACAAATGTAGCTCATAGAGGTCATGGGCTTGTCTATAGTTTTGGGCACAAGTTCAAATCTTATGACCTTATTGTTATCAAGAGGTATACCATAGAGGTTTTGTTTGTATCTATAGTTTTTGTCATAGAAGAGACTCATCAAGGTTTTGAGCATGTGACTCATAGAGGTCTTGTGAGATTTAAGTCTATCTAGATACTCAAGGTTTGGTCAAGCTATGTTTACTTTGAATGGCTATCTGGACAATGTGCACTTGAGAGTAAGAACTTAGGAATGTGTCATGAGTTTTTCAAATGACTATAGATTATGTCCATACTTCATTAACAAAACATGTCCCATTTTTCTCAATAGTAGTAGGGGCATATGAGAAAAAATCTTTTAAGCATTTGTGTATATGCTAATTCAATGTTCTTGGTTTTTCTCTAATTCTTTCATAGATCTACAATGGCAAAGAAACATACTACATCAAAGAGGGAGAGCCAAATAGTAGATTTGACTAGTGGTGGATTTGTGTATCCATGGTATGTGGATGTTTTTGATGGTCAAGCGAAAAGGACAAAAAATATTCTTCTTTTACTATGAAGGGTGAAGATTCACCTTTTGAGCAAGATGGGACCATAGAGGATGTAAGAGAGGGGTGTGCAGGGAAGGAGGGCATCCGTTGCAATGTAGTCACGATAAAGGGGAAGAATATGACAATCAAGTTTGATCCCTCCTCTTTTGACTTCAACCGTATCAAAGGGGATGTGGAAAACTCTTTAAAAGCAATGGGATGGATTCTTTCTTAGGAGATAACAAGCGCATAAGATGTTATAAATGCATTTCAATCTATCAAACACAACAAGCTTCTTTGCTCAACAAATGAAACTGATCAGCCAAACAAAAGGCTAAAGGTGACAAACAAAAAATTAGGTGCAATAACTCAAGGTTTACCATCTAGCTGACTCCCCAACACAGGGGAAATTGAATAGTGTGTCCACAAGCTTATATGGAGAGTGTGCTCCTTTACCTCTAGTTCAATGTTCTCCATTTAGCTCAACACCATCCAAAATCCTTCAAGATAGCTCCTCACCACAAGTTGAGTTACCTATTGTATCAACAAGCATGGAGGGGAAGGTTGATCCTTTTCCATTAGTCAATGAGCTTGTATCATCAAATCCAATGGTTTCCCTTGAGGTCAAGGGAGTAGAGAGAAATTTTGAGTTTCTTGATGTCATTAAGAAGAAAGAAAAAAGAAAAAAGAAAAAAGAAAGACTTTGGTTTTCACACATTTGAGAAGTTCTTCCCATTTGGTTCAACAACTCAATACCCCATTGAAGTCCAAAGCTACTTTGAGGCACCCCCTTTGTATGCATATTGAACACTATGCTGGGATTATGTAGAGAAATTGACCAAATCTTTTGTAAAGAATCCAATGAATCCAACCACATCAGCATATCTTATGCCCTTTCTAGTGGAGAACGAGGCAAAGAGACCCATGCATTGTGATGAAGTGAAGGAAGATAAGTTAAACACTTATTCTTATTGGATTATATCAGGGCTTCACTCAATTCATGCAGCCAAGATCTATATCCAAAGCCAAACTTCAATGATTGTCTATCCACTAGACATCTATACTTGAAAATGAATGCTAGAATTTTGGTGGATTGTCCTTCTGAGATGTGCATTGAGCTATCTCAAATGACAAATATGGAGTCACATAACATTATGAAGAATTCACCTTACCTAGAGAAACTTCAACAACTACATGATCAATGGATTTCATTTGGGTCTCCACCAAAGCCACACTAAGAAAAGCCATCAACGGGTTCCATGGATGGTAATGTTTCTTAACTTTCACCAAATTCATATGTTTATCTCTTATCATGTTCTCATCCTTAATTCTCTTGTAATTCTAGATATTTTTGGAGTACATTGGAGCAGGATGTGTATCTCGAGATTGTCACATGATAGTAAGCTCTCAAGCAATATTTGATGGGTGGGTGGATATTATGAAGAGATATTCAAAGGGTGAGACTTTACCTCAAGTGGATAGTTTACCAAGAAGGAAAGGCAACCTTCACCTGCTGCATTTTGTTGCCTTATGGGATTGAAAGATTCACACATCCTTACACTACAAACATAAATCAATGAAGGTTGCATCATTTTTCTCAAAAAAAAAAATGGGATAAAGAAGATGTGATTGACATGGAGACACGTGTCAAACAAATAAAGCAAGATAGGGTCTTAAGGGAGGAGTTGGTCACTCTCTGCAATGGATTTGTCAAAGAAAGTTGAAGTGCACTGAAGAATTGGGAGGAGCTTGCAAATGACTATGATGTCAATGATGAAGTCTATGCAAAGATTTTGGGTGTTTGTAGTGATTGGGTGTCTAAGAAGCAAACACGTGGAGCAAAGGATATTGTAAGATAATTGATTGGAAAAAGAAAAATCCACTTCAATCAACAACAAGATTGCCTTGGCATGTTTATGTTGTTGGATGTAGCCTTGAAACATTTGATCTTATGTACAATGCATATAGAGAGTTAGTAATTATTGGAGTGGTTGTCCTAGATGCAGCACATGGAGTTGAGGGCATGAAATGGGACTTCATCAAGTTTGGAAAGGTAGTATCCACATTGTTTAGGAAGATAAGTGAGCCTAAACAGTTTCTACTATTGTCATTCGTCAATCGCAAACAGATGGCAGCTTTGGAGGATGCTCTTGAGCAAATGCCTTGCAAATACATCATGCAAGTTGGAAGCATTTATTTTTACCAAAAGTAGAAAGTCTTGGTTTTGGAGCTAATAGAATCTTTTGTGGCTTTGACGTTGGTAACCATGGAGAAGAATTTTGTTAACTTAGATAGATATGTAAATAACATTAACAAGCCTTAGCTCTTGGGTAGTGGTAGCTTGGACAAAGAAGAGGGCCTTGAAGAAGATGGTGATGAGCATGAAAACTTTATTAAAAGTGTCTTGAGAAGGAAAAAAGGGTCATCAAGTCTATAATCAAAGCTTTTAATGATGACCATGAGATTGTATTTGATGTGTTTGCATGTGGCCTTGCATCCAAGGTGGCATTAGCAAGTAATCTCAAGACAATTGTAGTGGTTTGCAACTCACAAGAGCAAAGGGAGGTTGAGGCAGCTTGTTGGAGGGCCCATGAGAGAACTAATCCACATAAAATTTCTCAAGGTGTTCCTCTTGCCATTGATGCAATTACCATTCGAGCAATAGAGGAAGTCATGGAAGAATCAGGCCAAGACATGGCAAGCCTAATTATGTAAGAGAAATTAAAGACCTCTTCAGGTGTTTAAGAACTCTGCCTTCTAGTTTTCTAGTAAAGACATGGTGGTGTCTATTTTGACTTTGCTTAGAAGATTGATATCTATGCAATGTATTTTGTGTATATATTTTGGGATAAAATTGAGATAGAACTAATTCTTGGATGGCTTTGTTGTTGAAAAATGATAGTTTATGATCCTTTATAAAAGCAATGTTAGTATGTTTGCTGCAAGTTGCATTTGAAAGAACTATAGTGCAATGGTTATTTATTGTTAGTATTAGATACAAAGGTAATGGTTTGTATCTTAAGCACTACCTATATGAATGGATATGAAAGGTGCAAAAGAAAGCTCACAAAAACACATATATCCTTTTTATAACATCATGATTTTAACTACATTGATCACTTGGTTGATTTTGTCTTTTGTTATTGTTTGGTTTACAAATGAAATGTTTTATTGAATGAATTGATTTTTTAGTGCAAAAATTAACTTATTGATCCCAATCATTTTCCATTGCTCATATTGAACCATATCATGTAAGTAGAACTATCTTCACATCAAAAGTTATTTGACATTTGAAGATGTGGTCTACATCCACTCACCTTCATAATCTAATTTGAAAATATAGTATATGTGTATAAAGGTTCTACATTTACACTTGAAGATTTGAGCACAAGGTCAATTATTGTGCCTAGAGTTTTTGCCACAAGGTTAAATCTTATGACCTTGTAGCTATCAAGAGGTAACTCATAGATTTCCTTAGGTGGTATGAAGTTGTCACTCATAGAGGTCCCAATTTTGAAAAAGGTTTTTCCACAAGGTCATATCTTGTGATTTGGAAATTATGAAGAGGTAACTTATAGATTCCTTGGGTGTACCTAGAGATTTGACCACAAAGTCAAGTTATAGAGGTCCTCTTACCTTGGTGGCTATGAGGATGTATCTCATTGACATCTTAAACGTGCCTAGAGTTTTGGTCACAAGGTCTAATCTTATGACCTTTTAGCACTAAAGATGTAACTTTTAGATCCCTTGGTTGTGCTAATGTGTAATGATTTATTGTTGTGAAACATTGTGTTTGACATAGCTATGTGATGAACTAAGTTTAACATGTTTCACCATAATATATCATGAGCTTCATTACAATTCACCATGCTAATGTTAGCTATAGCTAGATTAAACCTTGAGATTGTGTTTTGGATCACTCAATATCTTCTAAGATTTTACATAGACATTAATAGATGGATTTTTTTGGTATTGCAAAAGACAAGCATTGTACTAAGAGAGATCTATACTTGACTTTTCAATAGGTTTGTCAATATCAAAGTGCATTGGAACACCTAAGGTGTCCTCAAGGAGACACGATGGACAACTATGCATCATACTTGATCTCAATGGTCTTCTCTTGCAACTTCGCTTTGCAAAATCAACAAAGTTTCAAAGTTTTCGTATGGGCAAGCAATGGGTTGTACTTCGGCATGGATGCACACAATTTCTTGAAGCCTTATTTGCAGTGTTCCATGTAGGTGTTTGGTCTACAACACTAGAAAAAAATGTCATGTCAATTATTGAAAGTTTGGAGGTTTTCACAAAAAGGAAATATCCCTTTTTCATGGTATGGGGTCAAGAAAAATGTCATAGATATCCATTGAAGACCATACACAGGCCAGAAGATGGGAGTATAAGCAATGTTCAAGCCTTTAAAGCATGTGTGGAGTGAATTTGGAAATATGTGTGATCATCAAAAGACCATTCTCATAGATGATAGCCCATACAAAGGATGTTTGAACCCTATGGAGAATTGCATCTACCCTGAACTATTCAATGTCAACCATGGAGACTCAATCTTGATTGATGAACTCTTACCCTACTTGACTCAATTGAGTGGATCCCAAAATCCACTAGAATTTGTCAAGTGCAATGGATATGGACAAGAGCCAATTCAACTTGGACATGCATTATAAAAAAAATTCAAAGTTGTGATTGATGAATGGATTGCATCAGATAATGATGGGGTTTCATCATCTATATCAATTAAACCCCACAATTGCACATAGTCAGAATGGAAAGTTTATCCAGTCTTCAATCATCTCTTGTTTTAATAAACCAACTACATCACAAGAATATTCATCAATGATTGCCTCTTGTCATCCATCATTGCCATTGAACATCTCACAATTGTCAATACAAAAGAAAATACTCGGGGTGTGATGACTACTTTGAAAGACATGGAAGAAATGCACCTTGTTCATCAATTAGGCTATGACAAAAAGTTTATAAGTGGTCGAGCAGCTAGATTGTACTTACAAAATCTACAAAAGTTGTATTTACAATAACTATAGTGATATAATAAATCAATAATTTCATAAGAGTATGTTTTGATGTCTTGTTTGAAAATTGTCTTGGCCTCATAGCAAAGTTTGTTTCTCCATTGTGGAACATGCCATGGGTATTTTTAAATACGAATGTTGTTATTGAAAAGTTAAACTCTATTATCTAGTTTTACTATGTGGTCTCAATTTCATTTTATCTCTTTTTTACCATGTAAACATCATGGATACGGTCAAGAAAGTCTAACAGCTTATTAGATCATATTTTTGGAAAATTTAACAAGATGTCATTGTCAAATGTATTTTAGTGTGCATTGTGCACCACAACTCGTTTATTCATACATTCTAGTGGGCTATAGCAAAAATCAGACAGCTAGATTGGATTTGTAAAATAAAAACATTGCAGTTACATGAACTAGTGATGTAGTAACTTTGTAATTCTTTTAAGTTTATAAGAGTGTGTTTTGACAAATTTTTTCAAATTGCCTATTTGAGACTTTTGTTTTCAATTCTCTTGGCCTCATAACAAAGTTGCATTCTCCATTGTGGATCATAATTACTGGTGTTTTTAAACGCCACCATTGTTCTTGAGAAGCTCAGCTCTAATATCTAGACCTAGTTGTACAGTGATCCAAAATTTCACTTATCTCTTTTGTACTATGCAAACACATGTATATGGACAAGAAATTTAACAATGAAAAAAAAAATGCTTTTGTGAACTATAATTAGTGCACATTGTGGCAATGAAATTTTATCATAAGATCTGAGCATTCTAATGTTTTGTGAGATTTGAATGTTAGAGATGTCTTTCAAAGATAGATAAGTTTTTCCATGGTCATATGATCAAATTTGTCCATTTTAATGTTTTGTAAGATTGCAATATGAGAGACATACTCTCCCAATATGCTAGCTAACTATAGCTATAAGCATATCATAAGATTTGACCATTTTAGCGTATCATGGGATCTACCTATTGGATGAATGTTTTTTAAATTTAGCATAATAATATTTGAGATCTTCATGCCCACAAGTGGCACATTTGATTATCCTCCCTCATAGAAAAAGACTTGACAATTTGTTAGCATGTAACATCAGAAGGCTATCCTTACGAATTAAATGAATTTGAAATGATTGATTGATAAACAAATGGTCTATGGAAACTCTTATGAATTAGATAAGATTTGACCACTTGACCAATAAACAAACAATCTAGAGAAATTATGGGATTAGATGAAATGAGACCAATTAATGAAAATCATTTTGAAGGGTTTTACTCCATGAATTGTAGCTTGGAAATGTAAGCCAAAACAATGCAAATAGAAAACTATAGCATGAAGAACACAAAGAATATAAGTTTGTTCACTATATCACTAGACAAAGAACAAAGACAACTTGGATTAGAATTTAGGAGAAAATGTATCAAAAGACATTTTATGAAGTTGTAATGTCACAAATAAAATATAATATGGACAAAGTTTCAACTAAATACGTAACTTTGAAGTCATCATAGATTTTCAAAATTTAGGAGAATAGGATATCACCTTTGCCCCCTAAAACCAAACCCAATGTTTAATCAAAGAGAAAACCGTTAATGTCATGAAAGTGGGACTTGGGAGATTCCCAAATTCTCTAATATGGAGTTATAGAGACATCCCCCTTGAATAGAGTAATCCTTTATTGAGATGTGCTTTGCGATTTGGCTCCATTTTGAGATTGTTTTCTTCTTTTTTCCTTTTCCTATTGTAACGCCTATGTAATGCATGCAATACTTTATTAGATTACTCTAACCTTATCTACTGCAAGGCTAGTGCCTAGCGAGTTTGATAGCACGTCCTCATTTTGATTCTTTTTCCTTTATTAGCTTCCCAACTAGTGTCAGCCTCATCAAAGCGAGTTTTGCTAGCATGGGTCCTTTTGGGTCCATATTCACCACTACTTAGTTAAGTTGAACTTATTATCATTGCCACAACCAGAAAGTTGTGGCAATGATAATGACACTAGTTTTCAATTGTCTTCCAGTAATTCAAATTTATGGCAGGTAAAAAATGTGATTATGTAAAGCCTAAAGGAAATCCATATACATACCATCCAATGGCACAACTTACACTAATCACAGATTTAGCTTACATAAATTTCTTGCAAGCACTTCCATTTCTTTAGTTGAACGAGGACTTATAATGAGATTAGCTTAGTTTGACAAGAATATGGATGTGTGGTCATACGCAAGAGTTTTGGAGTAAAGCATTGAGCCCATCATTACTTCATAGAATGTAATGTAGAAAGATTATCATAGTATAGGTATAATATGAGCTCACTCCGACTGGATTTAAGTAAATAAGAGTAGGATAATACAGCAACATTGGAAAGGATCCAACTGAAGTAGAGACGAGAGTGATTGTAGCATGATTAAGCATGAGAATAAATAATAGCTTTCATTACCAATTGTGATTGGAGTTATTGATCTCTCAAAGCTTTGGGGACGTAGTCACCAAGATTACTAGCAATAGATGAGTCTTCTTCTCCTACGAGTGTGTCCAAAATGAGTGAGATAAGGGTCCTTTTTATAGATTTTGGCAAGTTGGGGTTGTGATTAAGCTACCCCCTTGCTTCCCAAGCTAGCCCCTATCTTTCTAGGGTGCTCTCTCTTAGTATTCTCACATGTGGAGGTGTCATGACCTCACTTGCTTGCCAAGAAAGGTCAAAAGAGCCCATTCCCTAAGCCTTCCATGCCAGCTTTAGGTGCTACACCTCATGTAACCCCATTCTTAGAGACATTGTTTTTAAAATAGATGGGTCCATGGCTATGGGTCATCCATGGACATGCATACACATGCACATACCTACCCATGCACATGCATAAACATACATACCTTTGATTTAGCGTTATGATAAGGCTTAATTGACTAGGGTGGGCTTAGCTTATCAATATTCAATTGTGAAAATTTCTCTAAAAGACAAGCTTGAGGATGACGAGATAATGCATCAGATGCACACATATCCTACTATATTTAGTAGTTTTTTGAGCAGACAACTATTTATATAGAAATTCAGGGCGGGGTAGATTTAGATGAGATGATCATGTCTAAATAAGCGCAAGCACCTCAAAACTTACTTTTTTCGGACAAAAGTGACACAAAAGTTGAAATTTAATTTTTAAAATACCTACATTAATATATTTCAATAGCTCATCAGATGTGGCAAAAGCTACTAAAAATAGAAGCTTTCTATTTATGACCCAAATGGCTTGATAATTTTACTTTACATGGGGAACCCCTCTCTAAGGGTGGCAAAACCTTACAATTTGGTCAGCTTCTCGAATTGATTGTCTTGAATTTGAAGGATTGTGTCATCTTCATCTTCATCGTCATCGTCATTTGATCTTGGAAAAGAATTTGGATCAGGTTCTGTAGTGTCATCATCTTTCTTGTCATCCACTTCATCTTCATCATACACATTGTCTGCTACCTAGCCTGCTTGCAAGGGGTTCAATCAGTACTTGATTGGCCAGTACACTAGTGTATCATGTAATAGAGTCTTCCAAAGTAGTCTATTAGGGTTCATGCCAATTGGTCAGGACACCCCATCACACTCACCATGCTAACCTTATTTGTTCTTTTGATCAAGGAGTAGTGCAACAACTGTGGGACGCATGTCTAACCTCACCATCCTATCTTATTGCAGTATTAGTGAGAATCACGATTAATTTGTCAATCCATGGGATGAAGCTGACGCGACTAGTGCATAGAGGCTGCAAGAGGGTGTCAATATCTCGGAAAAACAACTAACTACTTGCATCTAACTCAAGCTACACGCAAGTGACTGAAATCACCAAAAACCAATCCCTCATCGGCAAACAAATCACATTCGTTACAGCATCAGATAACATCCAAATGTAATGAAACTTCTAGGACATGTTTATAAGACCTAAGCACACATGCTTATGGTCTCAAACCCCACTTTAGGTCAACTTCCAAAATCGCGATTATTAACAACAATGGATTTTTGACTTAGTCGTTTTCAACCCAGAATGCATCTAAATGCTTAGCAATGATGCCCCAATACCCCATCTATGCTTAGTTTTTGATTTAAAAGTGTAAATTCCTAGTTATGATGAGATTAGGGCGCGGGTCAACGATGCCAAAAGCTACGAAATACTGTGAACTGCTTACGTCAATGCGTAGAGATCTTACCTGCGGTTGCAATGCAACAAACACAACTACAATGTGACAACCGGGGAGTGAGTAGGAAGCGCGAGAAGGAGAGGAGTGAGCGCCATTAGCTCACACTGTGTATTTCTTATCCAAAAACTTATAAAAAACATACAAAAAATTAGATTTTATACCTTAGCCAAGGTTTTTGGGTGGTCAAAACTAATAATTTGGAGTTCTACCAAAGCTGGGTAATGATAGGTTGATTCAATCTGGAAGCTTGTAGCCCCGGCTCATTAATTACAGAGTTTATTCGAGAAAATAGGAGTTATAATATTCTCGGTTTATCAAAATAATAAATGTTTTACAAAGAGAACTCCGAAAAATAATATCCATGTTAGCTTGCTGCTAACATTCCCCCCCTCCTCGCCTGTGTCATCCCTTAACACAGCTTTATGGGCTGAAATAGTCTTTGGGTTGACGATTGGCGAGGCGGTCTTTAAGCGCATTTAGTGCCTTTTGGTATCTGATTTTTCGTTCTTTATGTGGCACTTGCAGAAATTGCATGGTCGCTCTATTTTTTAGATTCACTGCTGAGTAGCCTACAAATTTGGATGTGAGGTTGCTGATCACTGGCGCAAAGATCTTCGTTCGCCAAGTGAAGAATCCAATGTAGAAAGCTTCCTCAAATGCCAACATATTATGTGATGGCAAGAAATACACTCGGCGTAGAAGCCATAGAGTACTTCTTTGGAAGGATGACTACTAAGATCATAGCATAACCCCTTTTTTCTCTTGAGGAATGACATCCACGGGGTGCCTGCTTGCTCTGGCTCATGAAAAACTTCAATACAAGTGAGCAACATTCGGAATATCTTGTACAACATTGTGTATGAGAGATCTGGTAGACTCTTGAAGAAAGACATGGTGCCTGTTAGGGTTTTCACCATGTATTCCTCTGTTGCTTGTCCTTTCTCTGGAGCTGGCAGCCTTGGGTAGTTTAGCCAGTTTGGCCTCTTCTTGGTCAGTGCCTCATGCTCTTGCCATGTCCTTACTCTGGGTATAGGACAAAATGTTGGATCTCTTTGAAGGGCTGCAGGTGCTCTTGTGAACATAATCAAATACCACGGATTCTTGTTCAACCAGCTTAACCTCCGCTTTGGGTGGTCTTTATTTGTGCCATCTTCTTGCATGTCTTTGTACAACCTCTCTTTTACCTGTAGTAGTTCCACTTTTATGAGAGGGTATGGCAGCGATTGTTGATGCCATTGCGCATTGATCTGATTGGGAGTGAGTTGAGTGACATTGACAGAGTGTAGAACTCTCAACTCCCAATCCATTGTGGTTTTCTACTACTCATCCACCTCTTGGGTGATCTTCTCTTTCAGTGCGTCCTCCTCAGATTTTGATAGCTGGAACATAGGCACTGTGTCTGTATCTGTGATGTTAATCTGAAAATCCTCCTCACCACTCGGCTCTATCGTGGACTGTGTCTCAAACTCAGCAAATGAGACCGAGGGTATATCTATTTGTGGCGGCTCTGAAGTGCCTGCCTCTTCCTGCGTATCCGGCTTTCCTTCCTTCAGGAGTTGGTTAATTCTTTTGAGCTCAGTTATTTCTTTGAGGAGCTCTTCTTCTCTCTAGACCCACATCAATGTCAGGTCCCTGCGCTGTGATTGCTCTAGCTTTAATTCTAACTCGAGGTCCTTGTTCTTCTTTTCTAGTGCCTTGTATACTTCATCTGTCCCTTTGATCGAGGCCACGGCTGGATTCTCTCTGATTTTCCGTAAGAAGATTGCCTCATCATTTATTCTCTGTTCAGATTATTGCAAAGAAGCATTTGCAACATCCAATTGCACTTGAATTTTTTGAGCTGACAAGGATGTCGTAAGAAGTTCATTTGTAACCTCTGTCAGCAGCTGTTCGTCTTTTTCCTTGCAAGCATCGGATAACTTGGTGAGCAGATTGTACGCGTCTGTCGCATGTCAATGCAAGGAACTTGCCGATACACTGTGTGCGAGCCACAAATGGCTCCAAGCACACAACAAGCCTAAACTAGTAAGCTCAAAGATGGCGTTGGTGTGTCACTCACCGCTCTACGCTTGCTGTCGTGGAGAATTCCTCGCCGTGAAGAAGAGGGAGATGCCACTACACTGCGCTCAACCGCCTCGCTGCTGTCGTGCCACCACAATGCTTGATCGCACACTCTGTCTCTCTCTCTCTCTCTCTTTCTCTCTCACGCATACACACACACAAGGAGATGAATAAGAAGAAGATGGAGATGGAGCAAGAGCACTCTTCAATTGCACAAATGAGAGAATAAGTGAATTTTAGGTTTAGTTGACCTTTATATGAGCTCGCCCCATTCACACTTGGGCGCCCATGCTTAGCCAACTAATCCCTTGAATGTTCCAGTTAGAGTGCACCTCTCATCGACGATCACTCTTACCCTTTTCCTATTGGACCGACAAGCCCGGTACTTGACTCTACCAAGTAAAGAATACAACATCCGTCGTAGGTGATAGGGTGTCCGTGAGCCATGAGGGTTAGCATGCCCCCCTTCCTGATGTATATTCCATCCTCGGAAGCTATTGAGTTGCAACTTGTTAGTAGAGATGGAAGAGCATTGGAGATGAATGTCCTTAGCCTTCTTCAGTAACTGCAAAATCAAACAACATTGACACAGTAATTGCATTCTCATATACAATTAAAAAGCATATGCAATTTTAGACAGACAAATTGATTGGTAGCAAAATTCTAAACCATTTGTCAGCAATAAACATTAAATTGCAATATAATCAAACGCATAAACAATTGGAAAGGTAAAAAATTGAACAAGTCTGGGGTCGCTAATTTAACGATCGAAAGGCACTAAAGATCGACTATTAATACCATGAGTAAGCTTCTCAATTTTCTCTGGTCAATTAAGTTGTTTAATCGCGAGAGCCAAGTATTTTATGTTCGAGGGCTGACTAGAGGCTATACCTAGAAGACTTTGTACTTAACCTACGATAAAAGGAATTGCTCATGAAATCATCGCCTGATTTATTTTCTTTTCTTTGACTCCCCAAAGTCTTGTCACAATGATCCAATTTTGATGTGTGTGCTTATTTTGTATGCCTTGGGTTTTCTGCTTTTCAAGGAAAAGCGCCCACACTGGGAACCTCTAGGGCTCTAGTACCATAGGCGATACATGTGAGTGAAGTACCAAATCAAGCTGAGATTTCTCTTCCAGCTTAAGATTTTACATTGTGGCACTTTGATTTGTTTAAGTTTGTTCGTTTTCAGCATTTTAATTTTGTAACTTTTGGGGGGTCATATAACACTGTTACACCTCCCTAGGCTCATCACACTAGTAAACTCCCTTTATAATACTTAGGCTAAAGGTTAATAGGGTCAAGCCCACTAGAAAGCCCTAGTACATTTAACACAATGCTGCCTAAATTGGATTAAGAACCTAAGTAACCATTGATTATTAGGAAGGCATTCCCATGGCATTAAGAGAAGATCTGTAACACCTAACTTGGTCAAACTAGCTTAGTCGGCGGACTGCTTGATTTTTAAATCTAGACAAGTGATTATGACAAAAAATTACATTGAATTTATTGTTTGGTACTAAGCAAATGCGCTGAATATTATGATACCAATCACAATCAAAGCAGACAAACATGGATGCAAAAAGATAAGGGGCAATGCTAATGGACAAGAAACACCTATTTGCGTCAATGGTCGTGCTTGATTTGAAGTGGATGAGAGAAAGATCTCATGAAGGTCCAAATCCTAACAATAGCAACACGTTCCTGTACACACTAAGAAACACAAAGAATACCTCTAGGAGGCACATCAGTGGGAAAAGGTACCAACACTTATTGAACACAATTAAAAAACATAAGGAACCCTAACCTAATTATTTGCACTCCCCTTAGAGAGTCAAGGGAATAGGATATTGTAGAGATTGGGGGAAAACACTAAGGCTAAACCCCTATCCTCGTCGTCGAGATAAAAAAATTCATCATCCATGAGACCATATGTGCCATCCGTGTAGTCATGTAAATCTTCTTCTTCATCATAGGTACCCATGTTTACTAAGAAGGTCACTAGATGCCTATAGTCATCTTGGTCAAAAGGGTAGGCTTGTGCAATGGGAGAAATGCTCTCTACTAAGTATGGATCAGTCGTGGTCAAGAGACGTATCAGCCATTCTAACTCCTCGAAATTCCTCTCACATGTTAGAGTACCTACCAAATCCCATTCACATGCAAGCACCGGAAAGAACATGTGAAACATTTGTGAAAAGTAACTAGGGTACCTCTCACCCAAGGCAGGAGTGGATGACTAGCGTACTAGTGAGGCGGTCCAGGGCGGGCAATAAGAAGAGTGGCCTCTAAACACCCTTCGAGGCTCCCGTGCTGCTCAATTGGGGCTGGGGCAAGCACAATCAGAGACAACAACAACCCACAGCCCGAAACCAAACAAGAAAAGGGGCAGCACCTAGTTGTAGATGCGAACTAGGACGCACGTGATATCTCCTTGTACTCAAACGCACAAAGAGAGGGGAATGCAAGATAGCCACACACACCAAACACAAACATTCACCATGCCAGAGAGAGGTAAAGTGCACAAATAAACTTGAGCAACTCAGTCTTAGCCTTAAAGACTAGATGCACACAAAGCTTGATGAGAAATAGAGAGACAACACAAAACTTGACCTTATTGCCAATACACAAATTGTCTTAGGGTCACGGGAGCCCTCTCACCGAGCACCCTCTTACAATTGAAAGTTTTGGCAAACAATTCAACAAGCCCTCAAACCACCAAGCATGAAATGGCACAACAAACTTCAAGGACAATATACCTTCAACCACCTGATGAGCCAACTTATCAAGTCAATTTGGAGAGAAGAGTCGTAGTTGCAGCTTACAATTGCACCCAAAACTATGAATCTTATTTATGGACAAGAGTAGGCTACAAGTGTGATTGCAGAGTATAGTATCACTCCACTCGTCTAGATGGCATAACTAACTTCAATCTTCTCCATGCACCTATGTGTAGTGATGGAATAGAGCACTCACAATGCACACACTCTACACAACTAGGCTTGAAGAGTGGTGTGTTATGTGTTGAGAATGGTGTGGTGTAGTGTGATCATGTGATGATTTACAAGGGAGAGAAGGGCTCTATTTATAGGTTTTAGAAGCCCCGATTAGGATTAGGCCTAATCAAATTTATTTGAAGGAAATAAAAGATTATGCTTTAAAATAAAATAAAATAATGAGGGTGGGTCTCTCTTGTCCTTTGAGTCACATGGATGTGGGCTCAAGGGAAGAGAATTATTGAGGATGATAGGAGAGAGGATTGAGTGAATAATTTGGGAGTGCCTACTCTAGTAGAGGGTGCAATTTACAATAAGGTTAGTGGTTAGTAGTTAGTAATTATCACTAAAAAATATTTACAAAATCATTCACCAAATGGTGAGATATATGATGAGAAAAGTTAGAGAAGGGATGAGCTTGTAAAGAGAGGTTGAAGCTTTGGAGAAGTTGACATTCACCTCTTTACATCACCGAAGAAGAAGCAGTCAGCATGGCGAAGTAACGCGTGTTGATGAAGCTATGCTATCTTCAAACCTTGGAAAATTCATGATAAAAGAGTTCATTTGCAGAGGTTATCCTTGGATTTTTGCTGATTTTTTTTGAAGTTCTTTACAAAGCTGAAGAGAGTATGGTAATATGGACATATATGTAGAGAGAAAGGGGGACGCATAGGGTGTAGAAATGGAGGATGAAGGCTATGGAGGTGTGAGAGATGTGGCAATGGTGAAAAGGGTGAATTAAGAAATGGGAATTGTAGGTTTGGGAGTGGGAAGGAGAGGGAGGAGTGTGTGTGAAAGAGGAAAATGATAAAGTGGAAGAGGGAGTGTGGCTACATAGCATGGGCAAACTGGGGTCCACCAATAAAATCATAGCTCACAGCTCGTAGCTCAAAACAATATGAGAACATTTGAGGGGAAAGTTCAACTCAGGAGCTACAAATTTTGTTTGTATCACCTTTTCAAATTCGGGGAGCATGTGATCTTTAAAAATTCAGCAAAACCGGCTGTTTTTTCACCTGCACAAGGTCCTTGTGAGGTCCTTCTTTGGATGATTCTTTTGAATACCTCCAAGAGTGAGCTCCCCATGGTGCATGCATGCATGCCACATACCCTTGACCTTATTTGGTAGGTCTATAATTGAAGATATTGTTGAGATCATGATATAAGTGAATAGTACAACTAAGAAAATCAAATATTGAGGGGTCTAAAAAAATATATACATGTCAAATATAAATAATATAGGTGGAAAAAATATAAAGGGGTCAAAATAAATCTCTCTCATTATAAGTCTACCATAAAAAGATGAATATTTTTGGTGGTCTAATTTATGAGAGTAATAGAGAATAGATGTAGGAAGGAAAAATGACAATAGTGAAAAAATATACACATAAATAAACTAGTTTTTTTGGATTTTTGTTGGGATGGAGTTACACCAAAAATAAGAGAAGATTGCATGAACTTATTTTTATATGGAATAAAGAGTATGCAAAATGGTAAGAAAAAATATAGTAATGGTGAGTCAATGTACATAGCATAAATAACACACCATAGGTAGAAATATTTAAATAAATACCAAAATAATTATGAAAAATCCTTTTATTTAGGCCCTATATACAATGAAATATTTACAAACAAATGGGCCATAATATACTTACATATTTTATATATTTTTTATTTTTTTGGCTCAACTAGCCCAATGACTAGCTAATTAAGGGTTTTTAAGAAGATATGGGAAAAGTCCCTAACTCACACACGCCTATGCACAGTGAAATGGTAGGGATAACCAAAATGTTTGAGTGATTTGATAGGGTGAGGTAGCTTACTATGGCAATTATGAAAAGATGAAAAAAGACTATCACTAGCTATATATGTGCACGCAAATAGATGATGGTTAGAGTGCAAATATTACAAGGGTCGTGTTCTTGTGCATAATGTGTTTTTATGATTTTGTGTTATGGCTCTTGCTCTTTTACTTTTTTATCTTGTTTTTGTGAGTATAAGGCTTTATATATACATTCCCTAAGATTGGAGATTAAGAGGTCAGGGAGTAAGGTTGAGAGGGAAGCAAGTGAATGATGGATGTCAGCAAACACTCCCCCCTTCCTTGGGTAGATCATACCTTTTGGAATGATGTCGTCACCTTTTGAAACCAATTGCTCCAAGTTGTTATGGGTGAAGGCTTTAACCAATAGTTTTCAATTGCCCTATGCGTTTCATCTAGTTGCAAGGGTGGTAAAGTACTCTCCCATGATTTTATTTGCAACATTGTTGTAGGTGGCAAACTTACAACGAGAGGTGCAAACTCTTTCTTGTTTGTATGGATATGTACAATGGTAGGTGGAGGTTGTGTCGAAGCTTCTATTTTTGTATAGGAACTAATTGAAGAGCAAGAAGCTTCATTTGATTTCCCTGTTCCTGAGTTAGGTGAAAAAAATCGTTCTTTCTTTGGTACCCAAACTAGCTCTGGAGCAGGTGTGTAATATTCCGTGATTTTTTCCATTCCGCAATCTTCAATTCATTTTGGAGCTACGGGATTGGGATCACATGGGTCAGGTGATAGGTAAGAACACAATCTACGTTTTCGCACCCAGATTTGATCCTTTCCTTGATAGTAGCCTTGGGCTTTCAATAGTTGTTTAGGAATTCAATGCCACATTTTCTTACTTTTCTTGGAGCGAGTGGTACGTTTCTTACAAGGCTTTTGTTTTTTAGTACTAGCCATGGTAGCTAAAGAAGCTTTAGGGACCTACTTGTATGTTTTCTTCGTTACATTGGGATGAGTCTTGTCAGAAGCTATATGCATTGCTTGTAGCATATTTAAGGGTACAGGCATTTCATCCCCCTCAGGTGTTACCCAGGTCGTCCCCCTGTTTCCCCAAGTGTCTACGATTGCTGCCAGGTGGACCAATCCACATTGTCCGACTCAGTCATCCCAGGTAGTACATCCATATAAGGAGAATATTCCCCAACATCAATTTCCGCTTTTCACGTGTAACAATACTGTAATGGGGCCGAGTGAAATGTGGTGTCAGATCTATGATCAATTATAAACCTGTTTCCTAGAGGATGTGCTCGACCAGTAACAAGATCCACTCGAATGATAGAATCTTGGAACTGCAAGTAGACATGGTTTTTAGAACAATCATGCAATATTTTTGCTTCCCTCATGAAAGGACGTCCTAAGATCATCTCCGATGCCATAGTGTGTTTGGAGAAATCCATAACAATTAAGGTAACTCTTATTTTATGTCCAAAGACCTTGATCTTGAGATTTTCCAGCATCCCAATAGGTTTAACAATAGACCCATTGGCCATCTTCACTACTATGGTTGTGGTCATAAGGTGAGGTCTTCCCATAGTTTCCCATCAATTTTTAGTCACAATGCTAACCCCAGCACCACCATCAAGGATTCCCTTCATAGTTAATCCCCTAGTAGTGATTGGTATGGTCGCATTGGATTCATCACCCTCGAAGTATTATCCCAACTTGTTTACAGGTATTTCTATAACAAGGTTCTCATCTAGGTTGGGTTGTGGATCTAAGTGTTCCTCCTCTATTGGCATCTCCCCAGCTCCATCCATCTGTGCAAATTGTGGTAGCCCAAACTTTAGTTCTCCATTGAGGAAGGCTCGAAGAGCTGAGACTAGCTCAAGGTCTTTATATAGTTTGGACAGGATGGTGGTTCTGAATTTTGAATGCATGAAATCCATCAATTTGGCAATTTTTAACGACACCTTTTGGGCTTCAGTCCCTTGATGTGGGGAAGATGGGATCTCCATTTCTTCGATAGGATAAAGTAGTCCCTCTGTAAACATTCTTTCCATCAAGAAGTGAGTACGCCCACTTTCCCATGACTTTAAGTCACTTTCTTCTTGGATGACACTAGGTATGGCTAAGGGTCAATGGACTTGGTGAGGTTGTTGTTGTGTAGGGAACACGGTGTCTGTATTCTGGATCTGCCTAGGTGCTGGTTCTAGATCCCTTTGGGTATCTTCTACCAAACTCCTTAATTGCTTGACTCGCTCGATCTCCTCTGTAGGGTTTGGGTAAGTTTCTATCTTCTTTTTGGATCCTGGCCATTGTGGCTCATGAAGATCTTCTTTGTTCGTTTCTATCTTAGTGGTCATTTTGGTCTCCATGGTTTCACCTGAATCAGAATCCTCTTCAGCGTCGTTCATATATATAGGGTCATCACTAGTCCCTATGTTGGTCTTTGAACTAGGGTCTGACTTTGCTGCTTTTTGTGATCTCTTCCTTCGTGTTTTCTTCTTTTTTTGAGATTGGGCAATTGATGCCGTGTCTCTTTCCTCAAGGATATAATTTTGTTTTTGGAGCATCGATCGTGTGAGTACGTTTAGTGGTACTAGCGGTGTACTTTGTGATGGCTCCTCGGTAACTTCAATCAAGTTTAATAGCATGATCTTCGGTGCATTTGGATTATTTGGACATTGGGCAATCAAATGATCTATGCCACATCGATTACACATGAGTATCGGCATTGTAGACGTGCTCGCTGACTGGTTTGCATTAGTGTGCCATTCTTTTGTAGCCTAATAGGACACTCGGCTACACGATGTGGACCTCCACACTCATTGCATTGAAGAGGTGGTCTCTTAGCTGTAATTGATATTTTGGCCTCTTGCCGCAAGAGCAGCTACTTGATATACAAGTTTGACTTGTCCCCAATAGTCCTCCGTTTAGTATTGTGGACTTTCTTCAAGAACATCTAGACCATAGGCAATATTACGATCTATATCTTCCTCACAGCCTTCCAAATAATAAATAGATGACTCACAATCCACTTGATTCATAGAAGTGATTCTCGGATGTGGTGGTTGCGGTCCTAGCATTGGAGGTGGTAAGGGTGTTGAACAACATTTTGGGCCCTAGGGACCATGTGTTGTGCTATTTGTTCAAGAGGTGGGGCCGGCATCAATGCAGGCACTCGAGGTGTGTTTGTCCATGCTAAGGTTGGTCTATTGGCCATTGTGTGCGTAAATACTATGCAATCCTTAGCTTGATGACCATACCTTCCACGGGCATTGCAATTCCCATTGAATTTTACTCTAAAAGTAGGGCATTCATTGGTACTATGCGGTCCATAGCATACTGAGCACCATTAATGATCCCTTCTTGGATACATATGATTGTTTTGCGGAGCACAATTGTCTCTAAGACTCTCTTGAATAGCCTTGGTGAGATCTGCTAAAGTCATCTCAGATATATTTGGCTCCTTAGCAATAGGCTTTAGGTTCATTGACTGAAGCTCCGATTCTTGTGAGCTAATAGATTTAGGCTCAGCAGACACTCTTTCTCCTTGAATCATTAAATTATCCTCCAATTGGATCGCATTGGTGGTGACTGCTTCCCAAGTGGTGATACCTCTAATGACTAGGCCATTATAGATACCCTCATGTCGTAATCCCCTAATGAATCTATCAAGCAATTGATTATTATTGAAGCGTTCATTTGGACTACAGTGAGAATTCAAATGCTTCAGTCTCGACTAATAAGGTCTCTCGCCGACTTTCCTTCCTCTCGTTGGGCTTTCTGGAGCTGAGAGGCTACACCCCAAAGCACTCCCTCTCGTATGTATTCTTTCAAGAACAGTCTCCTAAGAGTAGGGTAAATCGTTTTTTCTTCCACCAGGGTTCTATACCAATCCCCTGCCTTCCCACTTAAGGTTAGGCTTAAAGCATTACTCTTATGCAGGTCATTGTGTTCTCCTAGAGAATCAAATATTTGTTCAAACACTTCGATATGCTTTCTCACATCCCCGTCTCAACTAAATTTTTGTGTGAACTGGGCTATTTGTACTGCCTTACTTTTGGCTCTCTATCAGGCATGTTACACATATTCTCAGCAATAGATCGACCAATAGCTTGAGCAAATGTTGCTAAGTCACCTAAGTGAGCAGGCATCGTGGGTGGAGGTGCTCCAGAGACTACATGTGGAGTAGGTATTGGCATTGGGCTTAGCGCATAGGAAGCCCTTGGGTTCCACGTTGGGTACGATGTTGTGCCATGTGGTGGTCCATAGTTCATATGTGTTGTTCTAGGCATAGCAAACGTCGGATGTGACATGCTAATGCTAGCCGGTATAGTCCCATGGAAATAAGATCTTGGGTGTTGTGGTTGTGGAGCATAGGTTGTTGAAAAAATGGGAGGAGTAGAGACTACATGAGTACGATGACCCATAGGTGCATACGATCGGTACACACTTGTAGGTACTGGTGCAGACATTGATCTACCATGTAGTGGTGCTTTACTAACAAATGAGGTCCATGGCATGTTTCTCGGCATGCCCATCATTGGGGTAGGCATGGTAGCTATGGTGTCATCAAGGGAAAGATGAGCTAGACTTGGAAAGGTGAAGCTATCACTTGTGGACTCAGATTGCACTGAGACCCCTGGAGAAACAACATATGGAGGATCCATCGGACTTACCGAGGGAGTCTCCATTTGCGATAAGGTCGGTTGTTTAGCCTTTCCTGTATCTAAGAATCTCATGAGACCCGTTGAAAACATGTTGATCCCCTTGTTCTGTCTCTCTAACTCAATGACCTTATGGATGACCTCACAAACTCTTTGTTGTTTATCCTCCACACTAGTAGCACCCATTGTGGATTGTAGGACATCTAACCAACCCACATGATAGGTGTGACTTGTGTATAGGTCCGTCAGAGTTTCTGTTTGTAGTTCTTACTCCCAGTTGGGTGAAAGCATGTTAACCTGTCGCGCTTTTTGTGCTAGTTAGCAGTTTCAAGTTAGCACATCTTCGAAAAGTTGGGCGTCCGGTAAATTTTTTACAAATAATATCAAAATTTGTCGGAGGTTATACATTTGGATTCCTTGTTTCAAGTGCTTTCTATTGATATATCATATGTCATAGATCTTGGAGATGTAGCTCAAGTTATTGTACTAGTTAGCATATGTCAAAATTGTGCTAGTTAGCATTGTCCGGGACATGAAAAAGCATGACAGGTTAACATGCTTTCACCCAGTTCTCATTTAAGAATGCTCCATCTAGGATTGAGGTGCTAGGGGTGTCCTTTGAGCTAGATGCAATGTTGCTTTCTAGGGGTTGGCCCTTAGCGGTTGCTAAGTCAGGAGCACTTGATTGCTCTCTTAGCAAGGATATTGACATAGGGGCTTTCGCTTTTAACTCTCTTCGTTGCTCCGCCTTGCGTAAGCTCTCGACTTCCTTTTCCCTCGTTGCAAGGATATACCACTCAACCTCTTGCACTTCGGCAAGTCTTCTACCATCGGGTAATATGATCTCGGAGGGAAATAACTCTGAAGAGTCAGGAGGTGCAATGAATGAAGTATTCACGTGCACATTCTCTAAGGGCATACGCTCTATGTTTGTCATGAATGGAGAATTTACTTCCCCACCCCCTCATTTACATCATTAGCTCCATGTTCGAAGCGAGTGGCTCTACTAAAGATTTCCTTCAAGCGGCTAAGCACGCTCGGCCCAAACCGTAGACCCATGGCATGCATGTCTTAGCTTGAGCTATTGGGATTAGGCATTGAAAAACCCTCCATGATGTCGTAGTCAGAGGAAGAGTCACTAGCCGCTATATTCGGGTCTTGGTTTGTACTACCTTGGGTCCCCGCCGAGGGCTCGGAACCTAAAGTAGGTGGATATTGAGAACTCGCGTACGTCAAAATTCTCTCTAGTTGCTCCGTCTCTAGCACACGACCAGAGTGCAGATGCATGTACCTTTGGCACCCTACAAGCGTTGGCGAATAACCTCAAAGGTTAACCTTGTACTTTTTTAAGCGTCCGTTTTCACTCGTGTTTTTTACATTTTTAATGTTTTTTAATGATCGATTTTTTTGATTAAAGTGTGTGATAGCTCAAAACGAGCGTATCACTCAGAGGGTCGCAGTGTGCTTTGCAGCAGAACGTTTGATCACCTGAAGCTCCGTTGGTCCTCAAAAAAGTCAATTTTTAGCTACGTGTGAAGCTAAAATTCATAATTTTAAAGGGCGATAGATGCCTAAGCCTGAGCATGAGCTTGGGCTTGGGTTTGGGAGATATTTTCGATCCCGGTCCTACCTTTAATTTTTTTTTCTTAAAGGATAAGGCGGCCTGCGCGAGAGCACACACACACTCTACCTACCTACTTACAACTAATACACCTATTGTTACACACTAACACACTCTATTAGATCTTACAAATCTACTTTCTACTTCTGTACTTTGCATAACACAGAACTAACAACCTTAATACTAATTCCTTATGACATAGAAAAAACACAGTACCTTTGAAAACTCCATTAGCAAAGAAATACACAGTAGCAACACAAAATCCTTCTTCTCAACACACACACCCTCCTTCCTTACCTTTCCTACAATTGAAATTGCACCACAAAAGAAGCACAGAGTGCCATTCAAGCTTAGTGTATGGAATTCCCCGGAAACAACGCCAAAAATGTGCGCGTTTGTCGCACGTGTCAATGCAAGGAACTTGCCGATACATTGTGTGCGAGCCACAAATGGCTCCAAGCACACAGCAAGCCTAAACTAGTAAGCTCAAAGATGGCGTTGGTGTGTCACTCACCGCTCTATGCTTGCTATCGTGGAGGATTCCTCTCCGCAAAGAAGAGGGAGATGCTGCTACGTCGCGCTCAACCACCTCGTCGCTGTCGTGCCGCCGCAATGCTCGATCGCACACTCTCTCTCTCTCTCTCTCACGCATACACACACACAAGGAGATGAAGAAGAAGAAGAAGATGGAGATGGAGCAAGAGAACTTTTCAATTGCACAAATGAGAGAATAAGTGAATTTTAGGTTTAGTTGACTTTTATATGAGCTCGCCCCATTCACACTTGGGCGCCCATGCTTAGCCAACTAATCCCTTGAATGTTCCAGTTAGAGTGTGCCTCTCATCGGCAATCACTCTTACCCTTTTATTTTTGGACCAACAAGCCCGATACTTGACTCTACCAAGTAAATAATACAACATCCATCGTAGGTGATAGGGTGTCTGTGAGCCGTGAGGGTTAACACAGATCTCCTAACTCCTCCATTTATTTCTATTGTCTTTCTCTAGCTACCTGATGCTGTTCATCTTCGGCTTTCATCTCCTGTACTTGCCTCTAAAGATCAGTGATGACAATCATTCTGTCTTCTAACTCTCGTTGGAGAGTGTCAATCACCATATCGAGCTCTTTAGCCTTTGTGCTACGACTAAGTGCTGCTGATTGGAGTCTCTCTGTCATATCTTGCATCTGTCTTGCATATTCGTTTACTTGCAATATGACCTTGTCATTTGACTGCCAATCCTCCTGTCTTGCTAGTTGAGTGGATGTGCCTGCAGCTCCTTGTGTATCGTTCTGCTGTGTTGTGGTTGCTGGTTCTTCTTGCATGGAGGTAGAATGTCGGTCTTCTTTTGTTTTCCTGAGGCTTTGATGCCTCGAATGTTTCATGCTGTGTGGAAGTAGAGGATGCTAGCTCAGACTGTGTAGTCTCTTTAGGGGCAGGGCTCACTTCCTTTTTTGGCTCATGTTCTTTCTGTTGTTGTTGCTCCTGTGTAGCAGTGGCCTCTTGTGCAGTGGTAGTCTATTGTTCTGGCTCTACTTCTTTATCTTTTTGTTTCTCTGGCTAGTTCGCCTCTTGTGCAGATTCTGTTTCTTTGGTGGACTCAGATTCATTGGTTTCTCTTTTTCAGGTGATGGTGGTGGGCTTGGCATAGGGCGGCCCTGTTGCTCTGTAGGCGGTGAGGTGGGTCAGGGAGACTCATAGCCTTGTTCTTGGGCTTCTTCTCTAGCCGTTTCCTAGGCTTGTCTCTGTTCCTCCGCCTCTTTGTCTTTCCTAGCCGCTTTTTCTGCTTCCTTCAGCTTGAGGGCTTCGGCTTCTTGGTACATTTTCTCCAAAGTCTTTGTGGGGTCTTCAGTCTCTTTTCTTGTGTGATGCTTCATTCTTGGGCCTTTAAGTCTGCTTGACACCCATTTCTTTGGGTCCTTCCCTTCTGCTTGTTGGCTGTGCTGATAGGCGTGTTTTTCTCTTTCAAAGCGATCTTGTTTCTGAGTGGGCTCTTTTTCGTGGGCGACCATATCTTTTCTCTTCATTTATTCTCTTCTCGCTCTCTTCTCCTCGTTATCAGAGCTCTTGCTGTTGTGCCTTTTCGGCGAGCTGTCAATTGATTCTTCATCGAATTCATAAGATCTCTTTCTTGACCTTGTAGCTCTTGGAGACGGTTGTGCTGCCAATATCCATATGTTTTGGTTAGGGGCAGGTGGTAGATTGTCAGCCATGCCCATGGAATGGTACGCAATCCTCGTCAAGACTTCTGGTGCAGCCAAGTAAGTGATCTTGCCTTCTTTCTTGGTGCCCTTCAAGATGGTCAGGACATACTGGGTGTGGTCCGCTGGTTGCCTAGTTGTTGACTTAAGAACTTGGGTAAATGTGGTGGCAACCGTGTGATTTGACATAGTGTACATTGGTGTCCTTTTTGCCAAAGATTGGAAGTGCTGATGGTATAATTGGGCTGGCTCTTCCACTTGTTTGTGAATCAAATCTGCAAAGGTAGCCATGATGGTCTCTTTGGTAAAATTCCCTGCTATTTTCTTGTCCCTTGCTCTCATGGTCATTCCTTCTGTAGGCAGTCTGAGTACCTTTGCCACTATATCTCTGGTTATGACCACCTCGACCTTGTTTCCCTGAGTGTCAGATATTTGGGCCACTCCATCTTCTTTGATTGTGGATAATAGATCGTAAGCTTTCTGAAAATCCACTCTGCAAGGCTCCTCTTCATAAAAGTCTCTGAGTCCAAGCCTGCGGTTGGCTTCTTTGGTCTCTGGTTTCACGGCAACATCATATACTTCCTTGGGTAGGAGTTGCAACTCCACCTGATGTCCCTCTTCACTCTTGAATCTACCGGTGAAGACTGTGGTATGATGCTCTTCTAACTGTTCTTTGGAGAGGTATGCTACCTTGGATTCTTTGATTGAATCCGGGTCTAGTTGATAAGCGGGCAGTTCTTGCAACTTCTCCTTCTGGTTGAGCTTTTTCTTGGCCCTCTCTGCTGCTTGCATGGCTCCTGTTCAGTGAATAGGGTGCAAAGTTATTAGATTTGACAAAATTTTATCTGAAATGGCCTTTAGTCTGAAATACTGACAATTTTGATCCAATTTGCTTCAAATCAATTTCTAAATAAGCATAGATGCATAAAAACATGCAAGGAACAAAATTGTAAAGTCAAAATAAAATTTTGCAACCACAGTAAATAATCGCAATTATTTACAACTGAGTATTTTTTTCAACTTTTTACAAACTTGGCTTCATAGGCTTGAAGTATATACCAAATACATACTCTGAGTGAAATATGGGCTTATTTGGATGCATATGGTGAAAATAGTACCAGATTTTGGCTTTAGGTCTCTAAAACAGTAGACATAAAGGAAATTTGAGATTTTGAGCTCCAAATTGGTTCAAACTTGGCTAGTGGGCTTAACACATCATGTACTTTGGATGTATGATGGCAAAATATCAAAACTCCCCAATTTTGGCTAAAAAGTAAATAATCGTAATTATGAACTTTTCTACCAAAATCAACATTTTTTGGTACAATTTGGTTCTACGCATTGTATAGACCTTGTGTATGAGATATAAGGTGATTTGGATCAAGAATTGTTGTCCATAACCCAAAAATTGGCTTACAAATGCGTTTTTGACAATTTTCCAAGTAATGGGTGCTCATTTTGGCTCATACTTGATTTTTGGCATGTAATAGGTGTGTACGCATGCTAGGTGAGGTGATGTGACAATTTCCAAGCAAAAATGATGCAAAAGTAAATAATTGCGATTATTTACAACAGTAACAAATTCTTTGCAAAACTTACAACTTTTTGACCTAAACATATTCTATACACCTAAAACAAGGCCTAAATTGAATTTGGTTAATTATGGTCATGCCGGCATCACTTTGTGCTTTGTCGACTCTGAAATCTCCGTTTTCTGTGACTACACTATCTGTTAGGTTGGTCAATCAACTTTGAGGCTTTGGACTTGTCCGCAACATAGTCGTGAAGCAACTCATCCAATTTTGGCTCATTTGGAGTCAGTTTGACCCTGTATGTTGAATTTGACGCTTTGTAACCTTCAAGCCATTTTTTGCTTTTCAAAGGCTTTGCTTGATTGATTTCACCAGACCAATCATATACATTGTATATGGACCTCATATGCAAGCTATCTGTGGAGTTAGATGAGAATTTTGGCATTTGCCAAAAACCTAGCTTTTCTACTGGGGACCCCGTCGACCCCGATTGAATGGTCAACTGATGATATAGAAAGGTTCTATTATGTTAGGGTATGCTATGATTTAAATCCCATCGGATTTGGTCGAGCTGGTAGGCCGCTATGGTCAAGTTTTGGTCGTAGGTCTTCATGCACTGCTCGATTTCTAAGGTTTTTTCTAGGGCTTTAGACTAGCTACCGGCCGTACAAAATGGATCATTGACCAGTAAAGATCTTACCCCTCATGTCTCATGTGAGACGGTGTTGAAAACGGTCAACTGTGGACTCCGGAAAAGTCGCACGAAAGAGGTCGAAAGCTCTCTCTGTAAAGGCTGCAAGTGGAAATGAGGTGGTTTTAGCCTATTTTGTACATCTATACCCGGACTTCTCGAACCAATTTTTCCCAAATTCCTCCATTAGTCCTACTAGGCCGTGAAATCTATGTTAGACTCAAAAATTTCTCCGATCGGATTCCTGTAGCTCATTCTGCAAGAATTTTGCAAAAGTAGGCTTGACCGCCTAATTTAGGCTTCCCGCTTCCATCTTCTGATTTCATTGAAAATTTTTGTGCTTGTCCACCTTGTCTTTTTGATCACCATCGTGTCTTCCATTTTTCCATTTGAGCTTCGCTGCTATTTATTATTAATTTTTGATCTGTTTATTTGAAAAAATCAAAGAAAATAGCAAAATGCTCTAAAAAAGTAAAGTGAAAATCCAATAATTAAGAGAAGCCATTGAAAAACACAACATTACTGTTTTTTGTTGGATTTTCTATTTTAAAGCCTCATTATCAATAAAAATGATGAAAAATACCCAAAAAGGACTATTTTTGATGATTTTCTGATAGTATATACATTATTTACACTCATCGGGAAGATATTATCAGTGAATTTTCCCTTGATGATGAATTATAAGGGCATTATTAGATAATTTTGCAAAAATCAGACGTTAACATCGAACTTTTTCCTCCCTCTTCAAACATTGCCCTTAATTACTTAGTACTTAGTGTCCTTCCACCCCTCCTAGATGGCGTACTCCGGGATGATTGTGTGCATGGGTTGAATAATCGTGTCTATGCATAGCCGTGGTTGGCTCTACCATGCTATGAAGATCAATGCAATTTAAACCAATATGATGTGCAAGAGCTCGGTCTTGAGTAATTAACTCAAGGGTTTTTGATGTCGAGGTTTGCTGCTGATGTCTTCCAAAGAGAAAATCTTGTAGCTTGTGTGCTCTCTGTTTAATTGTACCATCATGATGCTTTAGCACACTGATTGCTTGAGTTGTTGGTAGCACTTTTGACTGTTGTCGAGCTTTTTCTCGCCATTGATAGCTTGGTCTACTTGGTGCTAAATGGTGTGGTGGAGTCTTTTGAGACTTAACTTGACATTTCTTGATTGGTTCTATGGTTTGTGGAGAAGAAAAGTGCTCCTTTTTCTTCCAAACCATTTTCATGCTAGGTTCCTTGCTTGCAGATGCTCGTCTCTATGTTTTTACCCTTGGAACCTTGTTTATTTTGTTGAATGAAGTCTTAGGAACCCAGATTTGAATCGGTTTATCCTTAAGCTATGATTTTGGTACCCAAATTTGCCAAACTCCTTGCATGCACTTGTAGAATTTGTTGGTCGAGGGGATGGAGAAGATTGACTACTTCGTGGTTTGGTCCGCTGATTGCTTCTTTTCCATTCCTCTTTGCTTGGTGCAATTGGAACAATGATTTGCCCTCCTTAAGGTGATAGCTTTAGCTAATTTGTATCCCAATCTGGTATTTCTTTGTATGTCCGCATCTAGAGAATTCCAAGAATCGTCGTTTCATTCATGTGTTCATTTGGTAAGCATACAAACTGATGAGGACATGAACATCCATACACTATCATGTTCAAGTTGACTACTCCCAATGTTGGGGTTGGGTTTTTGTTGCATCCTTTGATTTTCGCTATTCTTGTCATCAATGCTTGACTTGTTGCCTTCTTGTATGTGGAATAACTAACTGCATTTACTCTAGCTCCTGTGTCGACCAAAGCATTAGTGCTATGATTGTTGAGCTGTACTTTGATGCTGCGTAGGTCCATTCCGTCTAACCAGTCATCATCTGTTGAAACTGCATCTTTAGGTAATTCCCATTGTGGATCATCTATTTCCAGAGTGTTGATGGGAATTGGTATCTATTGGTTCTTGAGAGCAGCTTTCCGCTTGAGTACCCAAAGCCGAGATTCCTCTTGGGCTTCATCAATAACCTGCTGTCGTTTAATCTTCCTTTGCTTGGCTGCATGCATTCTTTCTTGCAATTCATTGGTTAGCGGCAAATTGTATTTCTTTAAACAACATCCACTAATCCAATTAGCCATTGGTTCACCATCTAGGGTGGACAATTTTACTGCTCCACTTGGAGATACATCTTCAATGATAAACGGTCCGTTTCCCTTTTTCTTAAACTTGGGAATGTGTTGCTTAAGAGAATAGACTAAAACCAAGTCCCCTTTCTTGAAGATTTTTGTGATTAAGTTGGAATCAAAAAACTATTTTTGTTTTTGCTTTTGTGCATAAATGTGAGCTACAATAGTTAGCCTTTGCTCATCTAGCTTTTCCAAATCTTCAAGTATTTCTGACAATTCATGTCTAGTCCATTCAAGGTTCTGTGCCACCCTTAATGTCAGCAATAGAAATTCTATTGACAGTATGGCATCAAGACCATAAACAAGGTTAAAGGGTGTAGCATTTAAAGCTATTTTGAATGAAACTCAATAAGCCCATAGAGCAGCATGGAGATTCATTTCCCAGTTCGTCCTTCCTGAACTAACCACTTTAGTCAGCACCGACCTAAGAATTTTATTTGTATGCTCAGCTTGTCCGTTTGCTTGTGGGTGATAGGGAGTTGATTTTTTATGGATGACCATAAACTCATTCAACAAATACTCGATTACCTCATTGAGGAAATGAGTTCCCCGATCACTGCAAATTCCTATTGGTAGTCCATATCTCATGAATACATACTCATATAAGAATGCAGCACTTGTTCTGGCATCATTCTTTTGAGTTGCTTTAGCCTTGGCCCACTTGGTCAAATAGTCCGTAGCTACAATGATATATTGACCTTGGGTTCTATAAGCAGGTGGTTGTATTGGTCCAACAAAATCTATACCCCATTTTGCAAAAGCTCTAGCCCCCATCATTGGTCTTAAGGGCATGCTATCTACTCGTGTTGTCATTTTTGCTCGTTGACAAGCTTCACGCCTTCGAACATATTCTTTGGTGTCTGCAAAAAGTGTTGGCCACCATATGCCTGCCATCAAGATTGCTCTTGCGGTGGTCTCACTAGAAAAGTGACCTCCAGCTAATCCAGCATGTGCTTGTTCTATAGTCGGAATATACTCATTTTCATTTGCACAAAGATGCAAATGTTGATCCTTACCTCTCCTATACAATTGGTTCCCAATAAGAGCATAGTCTCTTGCTTCAGTTTCAATTGCTCTTTGACGGCGTTTACTCATATTCTCAAGAAATGTTTGGCTTGATAAGTAAGTAACTAGGTAGTTACTCCACTTAGGAACATGTGACATTTGGAACAATGTTACATAAGGTATGGGTGTTTGTTTTTGACATTGAGGACAATCCTTTACAAAAGATCTAACATCTCTCCTCATAGTCGGCCAAAATACTCCAAGTCTCAAGATTTGTTTCATAGTTTGGTCTTCCGCAAAGTGAAGTCCTACTATGGTAACATGTGCTTGACTTAGGTACTGTTGTTTTTCTTTAGGGTTAATGCATAAGAGCAACATCCCGTCTTGATTTCTTTTGTATAACCTACTAGCTAGTAATTGATACATAGACGATCACTTGATTAATTTGATCGTGATAGAAAGTGGTATTTGTGAATCCACTTGAGCTATTGTCATCAATGATACAATGTTTTTTGACGATCAAGGTATCATCTCCACGGAGAACAAATAGGCATCTGGTAGATCATCATCTACCCATTTACGTAATTCTCCTGAAATAATCCTTGATAAATGATCTACTTGTTGATGTGTAGTGCCCTTTTTTACAACCACAGTGAAATCAAATTCCAGAAGAATGATGAACCATCTCACTATTCTTCCCGTGCTGCATGGCTTGTTGACCGAATACAACAAAGCTTGGTGGTCCACAAAGAACACAAACTTGTTGGCTAATAGGTAATGTCTATACTTTTTAACACCATAGATCATTCCTAATCTTTCCCTTTCTGTGGTGATGTGATTCTTTTCCGCCATGTTCAATTGTCGGCTAGCATATTGGAAGCATCTACATGAACGTGGAATACCTTATTCCAATCTGGTGGTTTCAATATTGGAGCTGAGGTGAGAGCTTGCTTAAGCTTCATGAAGGATTATTCACATGCGTTGGTCCATTCAAAGCGTGTAATCAAGCTATACATGGGTTTTGCAATTATAGCTTACATGTAGATGAACCATCGGTAATATCCACAATGCCTCATGAAGGCTTGTACCCCATTGATTGTTGTTAGTCTAGGAAAATTAGCAATGACATGACTCTTCTCAATATCGATAGCTATGCCATTTTTAGACAGTATAGGTCCAATAATTTTTTCTTGTCTACCCATGAATGTGCATTTTTCAAGATTTAAGAAAATCCTATAAAGTCTACATTTTTTGAATACCTTTCTGAGGTGTTCACAATGATCAACCCGGATTGATGAATGTACGCATAGATCATCCATATATACTTCTAAGAATTTTCTTAGATATTCTTTGAAAGAATGGCTCATCAACCTTTGAAATGTCAAATGGCATAACCCGATAGGCAAATATACCCCATTCTGTTGCAAAAGCAGTTTTATGCTGATCTTTTGGGTCAATCAAAAGTTGATTGTATCCCAAAAAGCCGTCTAAGAAGCTGTAAGCTTCTTTTCCTGCAAATCGTTCTAAAACATGCTTAGTTATTGGAAGAGGAAAGTTGTCTCTAATGGTAGATGCATTCACCGTTTTGAGATTTACACACACTCGCAATTTTCCATTCTTCTTGGGTACTACCACAATCGAAGACACCCAATCTGTGTGTTCAATTTCATAAATGAATTCGGCTTCCTTTATTTTTTCAATCGCTTATTTTATCTTCCTGGCAAAAGTTTCATTACGTGTATGGCCTTTTTCTACTTGGTTTCTCATCATCTCTCATGGGTATGGTATGTTGACAGAGTTCTGGATCAACACCCTTGAGATCCTTGTACGACTAAGAGAAGATATCTCGGCATTCCTTTAACAGGCTCATCAAGAGCTCTTCTTCTTCTTCTGTTAGGTCATTTGCAATGTAAGCCGGTCTAGGCTCTTCTCTAAGTTTATCCAAGTCTATCCTTTTCGCATTTTCAAGTCCTTCGTAAGACTCACCCTATTTCCGTAGTTCCCTAACAGGTTGTTCGACTATAATTTTTCGATCTTGGAGAGTATACTTTTTATAATGGGATAGAATATGCATTACATCCTTACCATCCTCTTTCGTGTTTTCCATTTCGGTTGTGTATATCTCCTTTAGAGCCTTTTTCAACTCTTGGTATTTCTTTTCCGCTCGACTCGTGTCATGAGTGGTTTCTTATCCTGTGGGTTTGCTTGAGTACCCTTCCTTGTTTTTCTCGATGTTTGAGACATTTCTAAATTTTGTTTTGAAGGATATCTGCCAGTTATTTTGTCCTTGACACAATCATTTGCATCTATCTGCATCGAGAATTGTGTTTACTGGAGACTTAGGTCGTGTTTTCACCGTTTTGATGTCTCTTTTTCATCTATACCATTTTAGTCTTCTGGATTTCTGGTTTGGAAAGTCAATTTTTTTTCCTCCCCTCCTTTTAGGAGTAGCTTAGCTCTCATATGCTCTTTTTCTGACCCCGAACCTTCTGAAGTAGCTGAGTGTTCATCTAACTCATCAGTTGCATCGTAGTAGAGGTCTAAAAAGACTTGTTGAGCTTTCATTAAGTCATTGGGTTCCTCATCTTTGTCTTCAATGTTGAGAATTGAAATCATTTGGATGGGAATTTATCTCGTAGCCATCCTCATTGCAAAATTGAGTAGGCATAGACGTATTTATACATACATCCATTGTCGCTAAAATTTGAGTCCACTCAAATGGCTGAAAAAAATGCTTTGGAAAGGGTTCAAGTACATAGGCTTCGTCTGTGCAGTCCCTTTCTAGGATACATTCTTCTCGTCTAAAACTTCCATTTTTCTGAAGCTCCACACATCCAAATAGGAGTGTCTTTGTTTAATCAGGATGGAAGTTTAGTTTCAACCGAAGAGACTGAATCAAACTCTTGGATGGGTGTTTTCAAGACATCTCTATAAGTGTGATCTTTTAGATTTACTCTTGTTATAGATCCCACTTGCTTCAAGTACAGATAATTGTTTCCCGAATCTTGGATAAGCTGTATCTGTTGCATGAAAGGTCTTCCCAATATGATTTCATAGTTGAGTTTTTTCCCAAAGTCTACTATGCCAAACGTGTGTTGATATTCAATTCTACAGGAATTGACTATCACTTTTTCAAGCAGCCCTAATGATCTCTCAATGTGTCCGTCAGCCAATTGAAATTTCATTTAAGTTTGTCTAGCTGGCTGTCCCCAAGATTCCCATACTACTTTAGTGGCTATGGCTATGCCAACTTCACTATCTAGTATTGCCATGGTTTCAATGTCATTATATTTCACGGGGAGGGTGGTGTTTCCTTCTTCCCCTTCATAATATTCTCCAACTTTTTTCATGGGAACTAATCGAATCTCTTTGTTGTCCATTTCATTTTTAATTTTTTTTTTTTTTTTTGGAGATTAACCCCGTTATCCCCACCTTCTCTAGGGTTTTTTTTAAATCATTCCATAAGTATGGCATGCGTTTTAGCAGTTCTCCCAAGGTAAGAGTGCATTGGATGGGTGTAGACATGATTGAATGAATTTTTTCTACTTCTAGGGTCTGTTCAGCTCTTTTTACTTGAGTGGTCTTACACACGATGGATTCATCTTCGTTATCTCCCAAGTAAGAAGATAATGTTTTCAAGATCAGTGGTTTTGACATTCCTGAAGCTTCATATCCACAATCCCCGTATAAGGATTGTACATCCATGTTCATATCAGGAGGTAGGTTATCCAACCAGACTTTCTCTATAGGAGTTGACTTTAGAGTTAAGCTCCCATCATTGATCTCTCTCACTTTTTCGCATAAGTGTCCTGGCCAGTCTTCCTCTACAAAGGGAATTCCATCTAAGGCATCTTCGCTGTCGGACACTATAAGCTATGGTTCTTTTGTTTCAAGGTGGGGTTCTACCACCACATTGGATTCTTCTTTAATGTCTCTTACCACAAGCTCTTCGGGTTTTGCAATACTTTCAAGCTTGGGTTTTTGTTTTTCCAGCATTTCTTGCGTGATTCTTACCAAATTATGATAGGCTTCCAGCTTGGCTGCTTCCATGTCTAGTGAAGGATAGTTTTTCCATTTGTTTTCCACGTTTTGGCCTGCTTTAAGTCTTGCTTGGTAGGCTTCCAATGCGGCATTAATAGGCTAAAAATTTTTATCAACCAGAATGGATCCTCCAGATTACACGATTGTTTCCTTGAATCCACTTCCAGTTTCTTTCAGCTTTTCTTGGAATAGTGTTTTTGCTTTCTCCTCGATTTCAACCCGTTGTTTTTGTTTTCTCATCTCATATCTTTGCTTCTTCTCCTTTTGATTCTTTGAGAGGAAACTTTTGTATTTTCCGAATCATTAGAGGAGTTGTGTTTCTTTTCCTATGCCTAGGCTCTACTGATTACCTCGATTGGAACAATCAGTTCACTCTCTGATGAGCTACTAGGTATCACTTGGACTACGTTTACTACGGTTTTACCCTTGTTCAAAGGATTTTTAGGACAATCTTCCGGAAAGTGTCCTCCATTTTTGCAACATTGTATGCAATAGGCTTCAACTGGTTCGAGGTTTTTGTCAGGCTATGGACATTCATTTTTCCAATGATCATCAACATTACAATTATGACAGTTTCCTATTCTTGGCTTAATCATGGGTCGTACCATGGGAGGTCTGACACCTTGATTAGCTACATAATACATTGGTGCAAGCTATGGTGGAGCATAAGTCACGGTCTTTTCCATTGGTGATGGATGCAAATTATACCAATCTCCTTCTACCATTACTGTAGATGGACTAGGCTCTCTACATAGGGTGTAACAGGCACTAATGCTTGTTCATCTATGACTCCTTAGAGTGCATGTACTTTACAAGCACTGCATTATGTCCTGGATATGGAGGTTGTTGTCCAAACACAGGTTGAGGTCTTTCCATACCCGTTGGTGGTCTTTGAGCTTGGGCCATATTAGGATGATATCTGTACATGGGTTGTCCTTGTGGCCTCATGGGCACGTACTGAACATTCCCATCATACTTTGGCCTGAAGTAGCACTCGTAGGTCTCATGATTGGTCCATTTACCCTCGATTGTACACCATTTTTGTGGCCTAATTGGTTGTCTCTGTGGAGGTATCCCTTGACCTGCTCCCCTCATAGGTGCTTTTTTCATGTTGTTCATCATGTCATTCATCCTTTTAAGCATATCTTCTATGGCTGAGAGTGGTGCTGCAGCTGCCGTTTCCACTTGTGCTGGTTTAGTGGATGCTATTTTCTTGCTTTGGTCATCCTTAGGGACATCTTCTTCATTGAAAATTTTACAATTGTCTCCTAAGTCAATAGCATCTGACACACACGCTTCTAGGATGGTATGCTTCTTACTATAGAGTATAGCATGAAGTTCTTTGTTTAACAGTCCCTCTAGAAACAAGGATATAAGTCGTTCTTCTGCAGGTATCTCCAGCTCTTGGCATCTGGCAATGTATTGTTTCATTCGAGTTGCACAATCCCTAACAGACTCACCATGTTTATGTTTAAAGATGTAGATTTGAGCTACCGTATTATGTTTAATCCCCGTTTTGTAACAAGCAGCTACAAATCCTTGAGCTAATGTCTTCAAGTCTATGATTGACCTTGGTGGAATGTTTTGGAACCATGTCATGCTTTTCCTTCTAATGTCATTCCAAACCCCTCGAATTGAGTATGGAAATTGAATATACGCTCTGCTCTTAGCACTTGCTTAAAACTTGCTAAGTGGTCGTATGGATCCCCTGATCCACTGTATTTTCTGATCCATTTTTGAAAATCAGTTGGTCTGATGCGTCTATTTGGGTCAACTCCCGGTCTCCTGGCAGTTGGTCTTGCTCCAAGTCCTTCAAACTAGTCTGTTGGAAATAGTGACTCATGTAGCCCTGGACTGGCCTTAGTGTCACCCGGTTTTCTACGTGATGAGGTGGGTTCTGGTTTCTTTACATTACTCTCAGATGATCTCTCACCTTGTTCATCTCTTGGAATTGTTTCTGGTCTTTGTCCCAATATCCAATCCCGTATGGAATACCCTTGGTATTTGGTTTATTCTACCTCCTCAGGAGTCATCATAACAAAGTTGTTGTTATAACAATCCCTAAACATGTAGATTCGTAGGTCCGCTGATCCCTTATCTTTGACCTTGAAGATATAGATGATCTTCATGGCCGTTAGTTGTCCTGGTTTGGCATGCGAAGTCCATAAAATATCTTTTATGTTTCTATCTTCCCAATAATAGACTCCGATCTTAGGATAATCAGTACTAAGCTGTTTTAAAATCTTCAAATCTACTTGATCGTATCCCTCAAATTCTAAAGTTGATGGTCCTTCTTTTGCTGACATATCTGGGATTATGGTGTTTACTTCTAACCCCCATTTGTCTACCACATCAAGTTTTTTGACTTGTACATATTGAGTTCCATTTCTACCCCTGTACATTTTTCCTTGTTTGTTTGTCCTAATCTCTTATTTGAACTCAATACCATGGTCATCAATGCGAATAGAATACTCCCCGTTAGGGTCCAAGTAAACCTAGGCTCCATGTCGGTTAGTCTTGTAAAAAGATAATATATGCTTATAGCGCATTGTCGTTCCGGTTTCCGAGTGAGTCAAGTAAAAAGACATTTCGGATGTTGAATCTGAAAAAGTATCTGAGACTTCTTTAAGAATTGTGTGCAAGGAATTGCCTTGATTCATGCTCTCTTCGGTGGATACTCTACTGGAGGTTTCTCTAAGTATGCCCTGATTTCCTAGTACATGACTAGATCTAAGGTTCATATATACTTATGAAGCCCTGGATAGAGTACTCACCTTTGGATTGACTTGTCGTCAATTTTCACTTAATTCGATTGCAACTTTCTGTCAAGCCACTGATTCCTCATCTGCAACATGATTCCTGTACAAAATTGATCAAGTTACCTATTCTTCTATAAAGGCAGTAGAGTTTTTTCTAACTCTCGTGATTGGTCTCTGTGTATCACTTCAAATCGAGCTATTGGAGTCAAAATTTGACTTTCAGATTGGAATTTAGCAAAAAATCAAAGGTTTAACCTGCAACCTGGAAACTGAGTGAACATGTACCAATTTTGATCTGATTGAACCCAAAATTTCCATGTGGCTTTATATTATGTTGGTCTAACACTGTATAAGTTCAAAAGTCACAATGGATATCTCTGGATAGCAAAAGTAAATAATTGCGATTATTTACTTTTGTCAATTTTTTGCACTTTTTTGATTGGTTTGGCAAGTATACAACTTGTTAAAGTCCCTAGACTAGTTTCAACAAGTTTGGACAAAATCTGATCAAGTTTATTAAATGTTTTGTGTCCGTAGACTCTGATTTCAAGAATCTGGCTTAAGTCTCACTTTTGTGATCCAAATTTCACCAAATTTGATTTGTGAGGTCTACTTGATGTGCTTGACCTTGTGGTATACTCAAACTTGTAAATTTCTCAACATGTAAATAATCGCGATTATTTGCACCAGCTATATTTTTGCAACTTTTTGTCCCAATTTTGACACAGATATGTTAAGCACCTCAAGTTAAGGTCACTAGCCAAGTTTCATCAAGTTTGGACAATTTTTGGTCAAATGGTCATCAATTTTTTGTCCGCAAAGTAACTTTGCAAATTTGGTCACAATTCTCATCCAGTGATCCAAATCTTACCAAATTTGGTTCGTGGGCTTATCGCAACATAGTAAACTAATGCTATGCTGACTTGGTCAAAAAGTTGAAAAATGGGAGATATAAATAATCATGATTATTTACAACTGGAAAGTTTTTGTATCTTTCTAGTCAACTGAGCATATACACATGTTTATCACATCAATATAAGCCTATGATTCAATTTTCAACAAGTTTGGACAATTTTTTTCCAAATTTACACTCAAGATTCAAAAAATCAGTACAAACTTTAGTTTTTACCCAGTTTAGTGATCCAAATCTCTTGGGCCTTTACAAAAGTTGTTTGTACACATGCAATGAGTCAATGGTATGAACCTTGGTCAATTTAGAGCAGAAAGTTAATAATCACGATTATTAACTTCAGGCTTGAAATGAACACTTTTTTGCAAAAATTTCAAAGACAGCCTTTATATGAGCTATTTTAAGCCTATGAATCAAGTCAAAACTTAATTGGACTAAAATGTCTAGAAAAAGTAAATAATCTGAGTTTTGATCAACTCTTGAAATTTCTACCTCGGAGTGTCAGACAACTCTTAAGCTTACTCTCCAACTAGATTGAGTGGTTTCGAGTCTTTTGAGCTATTTCTAGCCGTAGACCTGAATTTTTGCAACTTCCAATAACAACTCACACTTGATTCTTTCAGAGAGAGCAATGGTTTGAAATCCACCTTGGACCCTACTTACCCTACTCCTAGATTCTCATGCAATGGGGTTGTGAAAAGTGTCCACAAACACTCGTTTTCTTGTCTTTTATGGTTTTCTGTGCCCTGATCTTAAGACTTGTCTCATCTACCAATCATTCTCAAAATCCCTATCTATTTCTACAATCCTACAATCCTAAAGGCACTCAGCAAGTACGATTACTTCCAAGCTACCTCTACACAGCTAAAGACGACAATCTTAAGCTATGCCGTTTCTAAAAGAAAGTTTTGAACTCTAGGCGAACCTAGAGGAAGTTAAAGGATAACTTCACAAGACGCTCGTGTTTTTCCCTAGTTTAAGTCTCTTCTATCCCCGCAACAACGCCAAATGTGGAACGCATGTCTAACCTCACCATCCTATCTTATTGCAGTATTAGTGAGAACCACGATTAATTTGTCAATCCATGGGATGAAGTTGACTCGACTAGTGCATAGAGGCTACAAGAGGGTTTCAATCTCTTGGAAAACAACTAACTTCTTGCATCTAACTTAAGCTACACTCAAGTGGCTGAAATCACCAAAAGCCAATCACTCATCGGCAAACAAATCACATCCGTTACAACATCAGATGACATCCAAATGTAATGAAACTTCTCGGACATGTTTATAAGACCTACGCACACATGCTTATGGTCTCAAACCCCACTTTAGGTCAAGTTCCAAAATCGTGATTATTAACAGTAGTGGATTTTTTACCTAGTCGTTTTTGACCTGGAATGCATCTAAATGCTTAGCAATGATGCCCCAAAACCCCGCCTATGCTTAGTTTTTGATTTAAAAGTGTAAATTCCTAGCTATGATGAAATTACTCCGCGGGTCTCGGCGACACCAAAAGCTACGAAATACTGTGAACTGCTTACGTCAATGCGTAGAGCTCTTACCTGCGGTTGCAATGCAACAAACGCGACTGTAATGTGACAACCCGGGAGGAAGTAGGAAGCATGAGAAGGAGAGGAGTGAGTGCCGTTAGCTCACGCTATGTATTTCTTATCGAAAAAATTATAAAAAACTTACAAAAAATTGGCTTTTATACCTTAGCCAAGGTTTTTGGGTGGTCAAAACTAATAATTGGGAGTTCTACCAAAGCTGGGTAATGACAGGTTGATACAATCTGGAAGCTTGTAGCCTCGGCTCATTAATTACATAGTTTATCTGAGAAAATAGGAGTTACAATATTCTCGATTTATCAAAATAATAAATGTTTTACAAAGAGAACTCCGAAAAATGGTATCTGTGTTAGCTTGCTGCTAACAACAACTTACCCGAAGCTACATTTCCATTATTGGAGTATTTTGTGCATGCTAATTCACTTGGCTTTCATTATGCTCATAGCATACATGAAATTTAAGGAAATAGATGTGTAGATATCTCTTATAAAAAGAACTAAAAATTTCCCACCTTGGATCATAGAGCAATTCATAATGTTCTATACGGAACGATTTGAGGTAGCCTTGCTAAGACATTTGAACCATAATATAATGTGAACATAAAACATATCTAGATACAAACAATGAAACATTTTCATAGACATGACATGGCCTTGCTATATGGGTAATAGGTATGCAGAATTGTAGCCTAAAAAGTTGAAACAACCATCCATTAATATTGTTTACAATACTTGTTGCAATAACATGTCTTACTAGATATCCGGCAATTTTTGGCCATTGAAATTTTCTTGGATACCATGTGGTTGAAATGGTTTAATAAACAAATTGGACCGACACATAGGGACTTTGTGACGAAAAATAATTGAGAAAAAGGTGCAAGTGTTAGTCCCAAAAACTCATATTCTCCACATGTGTAATATGTCCCACATAGTGATGTCAGTGAATGCCACATCCATTGAGTACAAAAAGTACCTCTGTATGGAGGCAGCTAGAAACACTCGGTGACAAAAGTGAGAGTGACCCTTGTAAACATTGCTCCACCCTAGTTAAAGCAAACTCCATGAGTTCCTAGACAATGTTGTACACCTTTTGACTAACCACACATGTCAAAAATGATCACCACCTTGTGGGCCTATGATCATCTTGAGAGAGGGGACCACAAAAAGACTAGATAATATCTAGAGAAAACCCTTGATTCCATCATAAGGAAAATGAAAAGGAATAAGGAAAAATAATCAAAGGATATGTCTTGTACACTAACCTTTAATCATTCTATAACTGCTACCATGTAGCTATGCATGACCACGTCACTTGCATCAAAACAAGTTATGCAGCATTGTTGTGCAATCGGGAAAAAACACTTGGTTTGATTCCAAAAGTATACTAGTTAAACCACCAGGTAGATGGGTACGAGGCTATCTTGCTACAAATAGTAATTGTAAACAAATTGGTGGAGTGAACGTATCTACTACACATTGGTAGTTGAGAGCTTCTTTCCTTGAAGCACAAGTGTAAAAAGTCCAAATATAAGTGTGATCACTCCCTCACAACGTGCTCCTATAGACACAATTGGTTATATAGACTAAGTAGGAGATCCTCGCAAGCTGGATTTCTATTCACAATTGGATCACTAAAACAATCATATCTCTCCATTGTTGAGAGAAAGATTCTCAAAAAGAAAATAAAGTAGTCATACTAGGTATTCTTTGTTTTTTAGAAATAAAAGACTGCCTACCTTGAGGCTCTTTTAGAAGAGTCATGTTATCACATGAACTAGTTGCTTTATAGCTAGGCCATGCATGTCCATTATAGAAGATCAACATCTGTAGTGCATGTGCAATGTGCATAGAACCAATATAGTGCCTACGGATGCAGTCATGTGCAATAAGAACAAGCAAATATACCAGCCTTAATCACTATTGAGTTGAAAGTTAAACTATATCTCGCAACATATTCACCCCATATTTAATAGGAGAATCATCAATAAAAGTAATTGGAAACAAACAAGATCTTACCTATTGTTAACCCTCACGGACACCCTATCACCTTCGATGGACGCCTTATTATTTATTTGATTGAGTCATGGACCGGGCTTGTTGGTCCAATAGGTGTGTAGGTGATCACGGATGAGAGGCGCACCACTTATCTAATTTGTGGGTGCCCATGTGTGAATGGGTCAAACTCTTATAAAGGTCCATTTGACCTAAAAATCCTCATTCTTGGAGGTGCAAGCTAAGAAGTGCTCTTGCTCCATCTCTGTCTCTTCTTCTTTGTGTGCTCATGTGTGTATGTATGTGTGTGTGTGTGTGTGTATGCTTGAGAGAGAGAGAGAGAGAGAGAGAGAGAGAGAGAGAGAGAGAGAGAGAGAGAGAGAGAGAGAGAGAGAGCATTGCGGCCGCATTGGCGGTGGCGAGGCGGTTGAGTGCGGCATTGGCGGTAGCTCCTTCTTCTTTGCAGCACACGATCCTTCACGACGGAAGCATGGAGCAGTGAGTGACACACCATGGCTTCTTTGAGCTTGCTAGGACTGTGTAGTTGTGTGCTTGTAGCCTTTTGAGGCTTGGACACAATGCACATGCAAGTTACCAACCTCCAACACGTATGGCAAAGTGCACATTTTTGGCACCGCTGCCGGGGACAGCCTTGCACTAAGCTTGAGGAGCACTCAGTGCTACCTCAAGAAGCCTTCACTTCTACCGTTTTTGGTTTTTTACTGAGGTGTGTGAGAACTATTAAGTGACTGTAATGTGCAATTTTAGCAGGTTTTATTAGATTCTGTTAGTGGATGTAAGGTGTAGTTTTAGCAGGTTTTCGTAAGCTCTATTAAGTGCTACAGTGTACTTGTTTTTGCTAGATTTGTTAGATCTGTAAGTGCAGGTGTTAGCAGATCTGTTAGTAAGTGTAGCTAGTGTGCATTAGTTAGTAAGACAATGTGCACCTTACTGTGTTAGACAGTGTGTGAGTAGAGGTAATTAGTGCTAATTAGCTGTGTTAGCTACAAGGAGGTTAGACAAAGCTTCTAGGAGTTGCTGTGTGCCTGTGTGAGCTCGGCACCACCCACGCGCTAACATTATTTTTAAAACAAAGCTTTTTAAAAAAATAAATTTAAAATAAAAAATATTGAGACCAAAAGAAAATTTGAAAACATAAAGAAAATTAAAAAAACTTATCTTAAAAGGAAGGATCGAGATCGGGATCATTGTCCCGAGTCTGAGCCTAGGCCCAAGCCCAGGCCTAGGCCTCGGTCCTCAGCCTTATGATATACTATACACACTACTTTATATATAAAGACTAGGACCTCAAGTGAAGGGAGGGCATGTGGGACAAGTTTCTCAAGTCCTCCACCATCCCCTTCACACTCCCTTTGGACTTACTAATTCTAGTCTTCTCCCCGACTAGTAAAAGATTGGTTTTAGGATTCCAAGGTCTTTACGTAACCAAATCGAGGGCTGCAAAGCACGACACGTCCCTCTAGACAAGACACTTGTTTTGAGCTATCACACTCCATATTCGGTGGCTTGGTTAGAAAAAAGGACCAAAAATAACAAAAACTTTGGGTTATAAACACCTAAAAAACTAGGTGAGCGGCCTTCACAGGCACTCACCAACACTTCTAGAGTGTTGAGGTCACATGCACGTACGCTCTAGTTGTGTGCTAGAGGACGATCACATAGAGAGTGTCTCTGTCTACGTGGGCACTCATTATTCCTCCACATAAGCTCTAGGCCCTCAGCGAGAACCCAAGGTAGTACCACTTAGAACCCACATATTGCGTCTAGTGACTCTTCCTCTGACTACCACATCATGGAAGGTTACCCAATTTCTAATCCCGATAGTTCAAGCCAAGACATGCATGCCATGGGCCCACGGCCTGGGCTGAGCGTTCTTAGCCGCTTGAAGGAAACTTTCAGTAGAGCCACTCACTCCAAACATGGAGCTAATGATGCGAATGAAGGGGGTGGGGAAGTAAATTCACCATTCATGACCCTGGAGAGTGTGCACATGAATACTCCATTCACTGCACCCCCTGACTCTTTAGAGATATTCCATTCCGAGCTTATATTACCTGATGAGAGAAGCCTTGCCGAAGTGCAAAAGGCTGAGTGATATATCATTGAGGGTAGGAAAAGGAAATCAAGAGTCTATGCAAGGCAGAGTAAAGGAGAGAGCTAAAAGCAAAAGCCCCTATGTCAACATCCATGCTAGGAGAGCAATCAAGTGCCTCTAAATTAGCAACCGCTAAGGATCGACCCATATAGAGCCACATTGCATCTAGTTCAAAGGACACTCCTAACACCTCAATCCTTGATGGAGAATTTTTAAATGAGAACTGGGAGTAGGAACTACAAAGGAAGACTCTAACCGACCTTTACAGATGTCACACCTATCACTGAGTTGGTTAGATGTCCTACAATCCACAACGGGTGCTACTAGCATAGAGGAGCAACAACAAAGAGTTTGTGATTTCATCCGTAGGATTATTGAGCTGGAGAGGTAGAACAAGGGAATCCACATTCCTTCAACGAGTCTCATGAGATTCTTAGATACAGGGAAGGCTAGGCAACCAACTTTATTGCAAATGGAGACTCCCTTGGTAAGCCCAATGGATCCTTCATATGTTGTTTTTCTAGGGGTATCAGTACAATTTGAGCCCACAAGTGAAAGCTTTACCTTTCCAAGTTTAGCTCATCTTTCTCTTGATGACACCACGGCTACCATGCCTACCCCAGTGATGGGTATGACAAAAAATACTCCATGGAACTCATTTATTAGTAAAGCACCGCTACATGGTAGCCCAATGCCTGCAACTGTACCTACAAGTGTGTATCAATCATATGCACCTATGGGTCCTCATGCTCATGTAGCAATTACACCTCCCATTGTTTCAACAACTTATGCTCCACAACCACAACATCCAAGCTCTTATTTCAATGAGACCATACCGGCTAGCAGTAGCATGTCACGTCCAACGTCTATGATGCCTAGGGCCACACATGTGAACTTTGGGCCACCACATGGCACAACATCATACCCAACTTGGAACCCAAGGGCTACATAAATGCCAAACGCAATGCCAACTCCTATTCCACATGTAGTCCCAAGAGCACCTGTCCCAACTATACCTGCTCACTTAGGTGACTTGGAAAACTTTGCTCAAGCTATTGGTCAATCCATTGTGGAAAATATGCATAACATGTTGGATAGAGAGCTTAGAAGTAAGGTAGTGCAAATATCCAAGCTCACACAAAAATTTAGTGGAGAAGGGGATGTGAGAAAGCATATCAAAGTGTTTAAACAAATATACAATTCCCTAGGAGAATACAATGACCTGCATAATAGTAATTCTTTAAGCTCGACCTTGAGTGGAAAGGCTGGGGATTGGTGTAGAACCCTAAGGGTGGAAGAGAAAACAATTTACCCTACTCTTAGGAGACTGTTCTTGAAAGAGTACATACGAGAGGGATTGCTTTGGAGTGTAGCATCTCAACTCCAGAAACCCAACGAGAGGAAGGAGAGTCCGTGAGAGATTTTATTAGTCGATTGAAGCATTTGAATTCTTGTTGTAATCCAAATGAGTGCTTCAATAATAACCAATTGCTCGATAGATTCATTAAGGGAGTACGACATGAGGATATCTACAATGGCGTAGTCATTAAAGGTATCACCACTTGGGAAGAAGTCACCACCAATGCAATCCAATTGGAGGATAATTTAATGATGCAAGGAGAAAGAGTGTCTATTGAGCCTAAATCTACTAGCTCGCAAGCATCGGGGCATCAAACAATGACCCTAAAACCTATTGCTAAAGAGCCAAAGATATCTGAGATGACTTTAGCAGATCTTACCAAGGACATTCAAGAAAGTTTTAGAGACAATTGTGCTCCACAAAACAATCATATGTATCCAAGAAGGGAGCAACAATGGTTCTCAATTTGCTATGGTCCACATAATACCAGTGAATGCCCTACTTTTAGAGTAAAATTTAATGGGAATTGAAATGCCTGTGGGAGGTATGGTCATCAAGCCAAGGATTGCATAGTATTTATGTTAAGTATGGAGCCTAATTTACCCCTTGTAATTTTTTATGGTAAAAACGCACATTTGTAAGGCCCCCATTATGACGAGAAGCCATCATGCGTGAAGAAAAATCACTCGGTGAAAACCAAAATTTTCACGGCCAGTATCCAATATTCTTTTTTGTCGGAATATTATGGCCGGATGGCGGCTGAAAAGTGGTCCAAAAATGACCGATCGGTTGGTCGGTAGGCCGATGGCCGGTAGTCAATGGCCGATGGCCAGTGGGTTGGAAGTCAATGGCCGGTGTCCGGTGGCCGAATTCAATGGCTGATGGCCAAATGCAAAAGTGGACTTGTCTTCTCAAGGGCGGACACACATGGGCAGATTGGAGGGTCCGATTTGGACTTATCTACACAAGGGCGGCTACATATGGTTGCCTCTTATGAGAGAGGGTAGCCCTTTTGGCCTATAAAAGGAGGCCTCTTCTACACACAAAAATGGATTTGTGAAGCATTGTGGTGCATTGTGAAGCTGATGTGAGGTGGTGAGAGTGAAGCAAGGCGGGAGCTCCAAAAGGGTATAATCCCTTTGTAACTTACTTCTTGTTTGAAGTACTAAAGCCATTGAGTGGCTGTTTTCCTGTGGATGTAGCCCACATTGGGTGAACCATGTATATCAAGTGCACTCTCTCTCTCTCTACTCTATAATCTCTTGTGTGTGTACATTATCTTTCTCCATTAAGTAATCTACTCAATTATCTACGTCATATTTCCTAACAACTGATATCAGAGCAAGGTTTGCTTGTAGCTAAATTATCTCAAGGAAAGGATTCCTTGAATTGAGTGGGAGTAATGGCAAAGGAAGGGAAGCTTAGGATCAAGAAGTTCAACGGTAAAAACTACCAACATTCGAAGATGCAGATTGAAGACTATCTCTACAAGAAGGACCTTTATTTGCCACTAGGCGGTCTTGCAAAGAAGCCCGCAATGATGGCAGATGAAACATGTATTGTCCTTGACCAAAAGGCATTGGGAAAATCCGGTTAAGCTTGGTATCAACGGTGGCCTTCAACATTTTGGAGATGAAGACCACGGAGGACTTGATAAAGTCATTTGATGACTTCTATGAGAAACTATTGGCATCCAATAAGGTATTTCTCATGAAGCGCTTATTGATCAATCTAAAGATGGCAAAGAATGGTTCAGTTTCAGAACACCTAAATGAATTTAACACAAACATAATTCAGCTTTGATCGATGTAAATCAATTTTGATGATGAAGTGAGAGATCTCCTTATGCTATCATCTCTACCGGATAGTTGGGACAGCCTTGTGATGGCTGTAAGTAATTCTATCTTTGGCGCAAATACTCTTAAGTTTGATGATGTTGTAGGTGTTCTCCTAAGCGAGGAAATGCGAAGGAGAAGCACATGAGAATCATCAAGTCCTGCACTTTCAGTGGAAACAAGAGGAAGGCCTAAGGAGAGGTTCAAAAACCAAAAGGGTGGTGATCGCTCAAGGCGGAGCAAGTCTCGCACAAAGTCAATTCTTGAATGTTGGAATTGCGGCAAGAAGGGCCATGTCAAGAAGGATCCCTGGTCTAAGAAGAAGAAGGAGTCGGAGTCTCAAGACAACAAGCCAACATCGAAGGCCAATGTGGCAGGTGGAGTAGAGCAAGATGCTCTAATTCTATCATTAGACAATGTGTCTAATTCTTGGATAGTAGATTCCGGGGCTTCATTTCATGAAACACCACACAAGCAACATTTCCAAGATTACACCAAAGGTAATTTTGGGTATTTATAATTGGGAGATGATAAAGCTTTTGAAATTGTCAGCAAAGGCACATTTTGTGTCAAAACTGCTAATGGAAATAAATGGAAGCTTAAATATGTTAGGCATGTTCCTTCTCTTCACAAAAATTTGATGTCTGCACGGCAATTGGACGATGAAGATCACAACATTGCATTCGGAAGAAAACGGTGGAAGATCTCAAAGGGATCTTTGGTGGTTGCCAAGGGAGAAAAGGCCGATACACTTTACTTATGTACTATGAGTATGCAATCTTTAACTTGTGCAATAGCTACAAAAGTCGACAATGCGGTGTGGCACTATCGACTTGGGCATATGAGTGCCAAAGGAATGCGAATCCTTCAAACAAAGAAGCTTCTACCAGGTTTGAAACAAGTGGACTTAGAGTTCTGTAAATATTGTGTTTATGGTAAACAAAAGACGGTAAAATTTCAAAAATCTGGAAATGAAAGAAAGCATAAAAAATTTGAGTTGGTTCATTCTGATGTTTGGGGTCCTGCAAGTACACCATCACTTGGTGGCTCATTCTACTATGTAACATTCATAGACGATGCGACTAGGAAAACATGGGCTTATGTAATGAAGAATAAATCCGATGTTTTTTCCATATTTCAAAGGTGGAAAGTCTTTGTGGAGAATGAAACAGGTACTAAGGTTCAATGCCTCAGATCCGACAATGGAGGCGAATATTGCAATCAAGATTTTGAAAGCCCATCGGATGAAGACACACTTTTTGGACTTTGCATCTAGCTTTGAGCTTAGGCTTCTATCTATATTCATGAAAGCCTCACACCCAAACACTTTGAGAAATGAATAGTTCACCAGTTTACCTATCCACGCCTCCTCTAGAACTCCCCCATCCAATGCCATTGAGGATGACCGGTTGATTAAGTACACAAATGTACTTACTGCTTCCGCCCAAAGCTCAAGCGGTAGGCTTGCATGTAGCGGCATGCTTCGTGCTCGCTCCATGATTGTTCTATTCATCCTTTCAGAAATGCCATTTTGTTGAGGTGTCCTTGGGGTTGTTCTTTGCCTCCGAAATCTTGGTTCAATATTCGCCTCCATGTTTACAATGCCTCAGATCCGACAATGGAGGCGAATATTGCAACCAAGATTTTGAAAGCAAAGAACATGGGATTGAAAGCAATATTCTCCTCTAGACATGTTTACAAAGGTGGTCAACAAGGAGAAGTTGAGCTTTTGGTCATCTTCAATCGACATTCAAGGATAAGAAGCCAGGGTGGAAAGCAGTCACAGGTTTGATTTGAAGATCAATCTCCAAGTGGGAGATTGTTAAGTATGGAGCCTGATTTACCCCTTGTCATTTTTTGTGGTAAAAACGCACATTTATAAGGCTCCCATTATGAGGAGAAGCCATCGTGGGTGAAGAAAAATCACTCGCCGAAAACCAAAATTTTCACGGCCAGTCTCGAATATCCACTTTTGTCGGAATATTATGGCCGGACGGTGATTAAAAAGTGGTCGAAAAAAGACTGATCGGTTGGCCGATTGGCTGGTGGTGATCAGTAGTCAATGGCCGGTGGCTGAATTCAAAAGCAAACTTGTCTTCTCAAGGGCGGCCACACATGAGTGGATTGGAGGGTCCGATTTGGACTTGTCTGCACAAGGGCGGCTACACATGGGAGAGGGGAGCCCTTTTGGCCTATAAAAGGAGGCATCTTCTACACACAAAAATGGATTTGTGAAGCATCGTGGTGCATTGTGAAGTTGATGTGAGCTGGTGAGAGTGAAGCAAGGTGGGAGCTCTGAAAGGGTATAATCCCTTTGTAACTTACTTCTTGTTTGAAGTACTAAATCCATTGAGTGGCTATTTTCCCGTGGACATAGCCCACATTGGGTGAACCACGTATGTCGTGTGCACTCTCTCTCTCTCTCTCTACTCTATAATCTCTGGTGTATGTAAATTATCTCTCTCCATTAATTAATCTACTCAATTATCTTCTTAGCTACGTCATATTTCCTAACAATTTAAACACGTGATGGCCAATAGGCCAACCTTAGCATGGATGGAAACATCTCGAGTGCTAGCATTGATGCCGGACCCACCTCTTGAACAAAAAACACAACACATGGTCCCTAGGGCCCAAAAAGCTGTTCAAAAAACACCCTTCCCACCTCCAATGCTAGGACCACACCACCACATTTGTGAATCACTTCTGTGAATCAACTTGGTTGTGAGTCATCTATTGCTTGTTTGGAAGGCTATGAGAAATATGTAGGCCCTAATATTGCCTATGGGATTGATGCACTTGAAGAAATTCCATAATATTGCATGGAGGAATATTGGGGACAAGTCAAAATTGTCTATCAAGTAATTGCTCTCGTGGCGAGAGGCCAAAATATCAATTACATTGCCAAATGACCACCTCTTCAATGCTATGAGTATGGAGGTCCACATCGTGTAGCCGAATGTCCCATTAGACTACAAAAGAATGCCACACTATTGCAAACCAATCAAGAGAGCATGTCTACGATGCCAATACTCATGTGTAATCGATGTGTCGTAGATAATTTGATTGCCCAATTTCCAAATAATCCAAATGCACCAAAGATAACACCATTGAATTTCATTGAGGTTACGGATGAGCCAAAAAGTATGCTTGTGGTACTTGTAAATATACTCACACGATTGATGCTCCAAAACCAAAATTATATTCTTGAAGAAAGAGACAGAACATCAATTGGCCAATCTCAAAAGAAGAAGAAAACATGAAGGAAGAGATCACAAAAAGTAGCGAAGTCAGACCCCAATTCAAAGACCAACATAGGGAATGGTGACGACCCCGTATATTTGAATGACGCTGAAGAGGATTCTGATTCAACTGAAACCATGGAGACTAAAAAAAACATTAGAAAAGAAAAAAACAAGAAAGACAGTCATGAGCCACAATGGCCAGGACCCAAGAAGAAGATAGGAACTTACCCAAACCCTACAAAGGAAATTGAGCGAGTCAACAATGGGTTTGGTAGAAGAGACCCAAAGGGTTCTAGACTCCATTCTTGTTGGAGAGAATGTTTACAAAGGGACTACCTGACCCTATTGAAGAAATGGAGATTCCATCTTCTGCACGTCTAGGGACTGAAACCCAAAAAGTGCCGTTAAATATTGTCGAATTGATGGATTTCATGGCTTAGAAGTTAAAACCACCATCATGTCCAAACTATATGGAGACCCCGAGCTGTTCTTAGCTCTTTGAGCTTTCCTCAATGGAGAACTGAAAGTCGGGCTACCACAATTTGCACAGATTGATGGAGCTAGGGAGGTGCCAATAGAGGAGGAACACTTAGATCCATAACCCAACCTAGATGACAACTTTGTTGTTGAAATACCTGTTAACAAGTTGGGACAATACTTTGAAGATGAATCCAATGCGACCATACCAATTACTACTGAGGGATTAACTCTGAAGGGAATCCTTGATGGTGGTGTTGGGTTTAGCATTGTAACTAAAAAATGATGGGAATCTATGGGAAGACCTCACCTTGGGACTACAAACATAGTGGTAAAGATGGCCAATGGGACTACTGTTAAGCCTATTGGGATGGTATAAGATCTCAAGATCAAGGTCTTTGGACACAAAAACAAGGAATATATTCATTGTCATGGATTTTTCCAAGCACACTATGTCATTTGAAATGATTTTAGGACGTCCTTTCATGAGGGAGGAAAAAATGGTGCATGACTGGTCTAAAAACCATGTCTACTTGTAGTTCCAAGATTCTATCATTCGAGTTAATGTTATAACTGGTCAAGCACATCCTCTAGGAAACAAATTTATAACTGATCATAGATCTGACACCACAATCTACTCGGCCCCATTGTAGTATTGTTACACGTGTAAAATGGACACTAATGTTGGGGAAGATTCTCCTTATATATGGATGTTCTACATGGGATGATTGAGTCTGACAATGTGGATTGGGTCCAACTAGCAGGAACCATAGATACTTGGGGAAATATGGGGACAACCTAGGTAACACCTAAGGGGTATGAAATGCCACCACCCGTCCCTTTAAATATGATGGGAGCAATCCATATAGCTTTTGATGACCTACCAGATGAAGGCTTGACTGACATTGGGACCAGTAGCATCTAAAGACTATAGCCCACGCAATTTGGAGTCAGAAAATCAATTGAGATTGACTCTAAAGACGAAGAATCTGAGTTAAATCTTGATGCAAATGTGGGACGAACCATCAAGGCACAGTGGTACCTTAGATGAAAATCGATTTGAGAGAGGAGAAGATACGAGTAGCAATTCATCTAGTGACTCTTCACTAGAGATCAACCATAATTAAAAATTAGACAATAAGACTAAGATATATAAGAGGCGACAATATTGAGCACATGTGCGTGCTAAAATAAATGAAAAGAAATCTACCACAGAATGGATTAATTATATAGGGGCATGTGAGGCTCATCGGAAGCTGGTTGAATACCTTCAAAGCGTTATGTGGTGGTGTAGTCCACAACCCATTGACATCGCACAACTAGAGGCTACAGAGAAGCCAAAGTTGAGATGTATCGTAAGGAGACGAAAAAATCAAGAGTTAGCTCAACAACAAAAGGAAGTGAAATACAAATCACAGTCCATACAAAAAAAAGACCCCACAGACTTACAACTTGCACTTGATCATTTCAAATCCTGCACCATGGAGGAACGTAAGGTTGTGTATACAAAGGCCTAGAGAACACCTATCGATGGAAGTAATGGAGTCTATGATGGTCCAACGATAGTTAAGAAAATAGAGTAAGCAGACCCTGGTGAGGAGTCCAAACCTATTTTCATTTCCCAAGATCTGATAGAGACTAAGGAGTATGTACTTAAAGAATTTCTCAAGGAATTCAAAGATATATTTTCTTGGACATATCATGATATGAAGGGTGTTCCACCTTCCATGGTGCAACACACAATCCCCATGAATAACATGGCTAAACTAGTCCAGCAACGACCCTACCCCATGAATCTTAAGTATGCAAAGATTGTTTAAGAAGAGATTGAAAAGCTTGTCAAATGTGGATTCATATACCCTATTGAGAACTCAGAATGGGTGTCCCCAATAGTTATTGTGCCGAAAAAGAATGGGAAACTCAGAGTGTGGGTGGATCTCAAGAAGATCAATGTCGCCACTAGGAGGGACCATTACCCCTTGCCATATTCAGAACATGTGCTTGCAAGAGTCGCAGGAAAGGAAGCTTATAGCTTTTTAGATGGGTACTCTAGATACAATCAGATCACAATTGCACTAGAGAACCAAGCTAAAATGGCTTTTGTAACCAAATGGGAGTATTCCTTTTCGTGTTATGGATTTTGGCTTAACCAATGCCCCTCCTACCTTCCAAAGATTGATAAACACTGCTTTTAGAGAATATTTGAGGGAATTTTGCAAAGCTTTATTAGATTACCTTTGTGTTTATTCCTCTTGAAAGGAACATCTATCATGTTTACGAAAGGTGTTTGAGAAGTGCATATTGTATCGCATCTCCTTAAACCCTTTCAAGTGCCAATTTTGGGTTGAACATGGAGTCATTTTAGGGCATATAGTGTCCAAAAATGGGATCTCCACAGATGAGAGAAAAATTAAATCCATTTTCAATTTGCCACCACCTACAAACTATAAAGGAGTTCAAAGGTTCATGGGCCATGTTGGTTATTACAAGTGATTTATTTTAGAGTTTGCCGAGATAACTCGTCCTTTGTACAAGCTTCTTATTGAGTTCCACTTGACCACAGAGTGTGACCATGCTTATGAGTCATTAAAAAATACCTTAACCAGTGCTCCCATTCTATGAGTGCCCGATTGGAATGTAATTTTCCATGTGCATATTGATGCCTCAAACTTTGCTATTGGGTGTGTTCTAGCTCAGCGAGGAGAACATAAATTGGACTACCCCATTAGCTTTGCAAGTCGTCAATTAAATGATGCTGAAAGAAACTACACCACAACAAAGAGGGAAGGTTTAGCTATGATTTACACAATGAAGAAATTTCGCTACTACCTTCTTGCCAACAAGTTTGTTTTCTATGTTGATCATCAAGCATTGTTGTATCTAGTAAATAAACCTTGTTCCATGGGAAGAATTACTTAATGGTTGTTAATTCTTCTTGATTTTGATTTTATCATTGTGGTGAGACCCAATAAAAGACATGTCATGGAGGATCATTTGTCTTGCATACCCAATGGTGATGTCCCTACTGGAATTGATGATGAATTACCCGTGATACTTTCCTATTCCTAGTCGAGACCATACCTCAATGGAGTGAGAAGATTGTAAAATTTTTAGTTAATGGTTTTCCACCCAAAGAGATTTGTAAGGATATAGCTCAAACACTGTTTAAAAGAATGTGAACCTTATTATCTAATTGTAGGAACTCTCTACAAGATAGGGAAGGATGACATTCTTAGACATTGTGCTTGTGAGGATGAGTATTTATACATAGTGCAGGAAACCCACATAGGTATAGCCAGAAGACATTTCTCAGGGGAACTAACTGCTAGAAAGGTGTTGCAATCAGGCTATTGGTGGCCTACCTTATTCAAAGATGCATCACTTTTTGCAAAAGGATGTGATGAATGCCAGCGTTACAAGATCACACAACAAAAGAATAAGATGCCCTTACATCCTATTAAAGTGACTCAACCATTTGAAAGGTGGGATTTGGACTTTTGTAGGCCCAATTAATTAGTCCAGTAGCTCATAATACTCAATCTTGATATATTATTGTTGCCACTGACTATGTGAAAAAGTGGGCGGAAGCCAGGGTGACACGCAAGGCTGATGCAAGGTCAACTGCCAAGTTTCTCTTTGAGTACATTATTACGTGATTTGGTTGTCCCTTTGAGATTGTGAGTGACAATGGTACTCATTTTATAAATGGAGTGATAAAGGAACTCACTACCAACTTCATGATAGCCCACCGTAAGTCTACACCTTATTATCCACAAGAAAATGGCCAAGCTGAGAGCACTAACAAGACCTTAATTTCTATCTTGACCAAAAAAATGGAAGCTGATCGCACAGATTGGGATTTGAAGCTGACATCAGCTCTATGGGCTTATCGTACTTCTTACAAAGTGACTATTAATTGTACACCATTCGGAATGGTATATGGCCAAGAAGTAGTTATGCCATGGGAGTTTGTAATTCCTAGTCTACGGGTAGCTTCACAAGAAGGTTGAGATAGTAACCCTTTAGTTGATCATTTATATATCCTTGAGAGGCTAGACAAACAAAGGCAATTGGCTGTGCAAAATGCACTTGTGGAGAAAGATAGGAGGAAGAGATGGTCATCTAAAGAACAAAGATATCAAGGTTGGGGATAAAGTCCTTATGTATGGAGTGGAAAACGAGAAGAAAAAGTTGAAATATGCTGGAAAAGGACCATATAGAGTATGCAAAATCAGACCACAAGGTACCATTCGTGTGGAAACTCTTGATGGAGTTGAAACCATTGGATTCCTCAATGGGAGTAAATTTAAAAGATACTATGATCTTTTAAGCCAAGAAGAGGTATGTGCCATCCATCAAAAAAAGGCAGACAAGGCACAAGCAGAATTGAAAAAGATACAAGCTCATGTTGAGGCTAAGGAGCGACAACAACGTATAGAACGACAATGAGAGGCCAACCTTGGAGTCACACATGCATTTCATGTTGAAATAGAGGATGATTGGTTGGCCTCTGTTTCAACATGAAATGCATAGCCTACCCGGCGCTTGCATGTGAATGAGATTTGGTAGATACACTAGCGTGCAAGAAAAAAGAGGAGGAATTAGAATGATTGATACGTCTCTTGACCATAGTTGATCTCTACTTAGTAGAGAACGTCTCTCCAATTGTACAAGCTTACACTTTTGAGAAAAATGACTATACATGCAGAGTGACACTCTTAGTGAACATATGTGCATCTAATGATGAGTAAGATTTACATGATTACACAGTGGCACATACAGTCTCACTGATGATGACTTTAATTTTCTTGACGATGAGGAGAATAGGAGTTTAGACTTTGGGTTACCTGCCCATCTATACAATATCATGTTCCCTTTATCCTCTAGGGGGGTGCAAATACTTACAGTTCTTTATGTTGTTTTTATTATGTTCTATAAAGGTTGGTGTCTCTTCCCACTGATGTATCTCCTAGAGGTATTCCTTCTGTTTTCTAGTGTGTATAGGAACGCATTATAGTAGTTGGGATTTTGAAATTCATGTAATCTTTGTTTAGTTCACTCTTTGAATGGAGCGCGATCATCAACACAAACAAGTGTTTCTTGTCCATTATCATTGCCTCTTATCTTTTTTAGCATCCATATTTCTCTGCTTTAACTGTGATTAACTGTAGCATAATATTCAGCACATTATATTCAATATAATTTTATGTCATAGTCCCTTGTCTAGGTTTATGAATCAAGAAGTCTGACTAAGCTAGTTTGATTGAGATAGAAATTAGAGATCTTCTCTAAATACCATGGGACATGCCTTAGAGATCTTCTCTTAATACCATGGGAAATGCCTTCCTAATTGTCAATGGTTATTTTAGGTTCTTAGTCTAACATTATGAAGCATTGTGTGCAATGTACTAGTGATTTCTAGTGGGATTAATCTCTCTTGACCTTTAGCTTATGCATTATAAAGGGGGTTTACTATTGTGATGAGCCTGGGGAGGGTTAGTGTCAATATGAGCCCCCAAAGTTACAAAATTGAATTGCAGTGAAAAGCAAAAAAACAAAAAAACAAAAGTGTCAAAAATATAAAATCCTAAGCTGGAAGAGAAATCCCAGCTTAGTACTTCAGTCACATGTATTGCCTATGGTACTAGAGCCCTAGAGGTTCCCAGTGTGTCCGCTTTTCCTTGAAAAGCAAAAAGCCCAAGGCATACAAATTAAACACACACATAAAAAATTAAATCAATGTTGAAAACACTTTGGAAAGTCAAACAAAGGGAATAATTCAGGCGATGATTTCATATGCAATTCCTTTTATCGTAGCTTAACTAGAAGATCTTCTAGGTATAGCCTCTTGTCAGCTGCCCTCGGAAACAAAATACTTTGCTCTCGCGATTAAACAACTTAATTGACTAGAGATGATTGAGAAGCTTGCCTATGGTAATAATAGTTGACCTCTAGTGCCTCTCGACCGTTAAATTAGAGACCCTAGACTTGTTTATTTTTTTACCTTTACAAGTGTTTATGCATTTGATTATATTACAGTTTAATTTTATTGCTAAAATATTGTTTAATATTTTGTTACCAATCAATTTGTGTGAATATTCACTGCATATGCTTTTTAATTACATATGTTCTATGAGAATACAATTACTGTGCCTTTTTTGGTTTATTTTGCAATGTTTGAACAAAGCTAAAAACATTCAATCTCAGATGCTCTTGCTTTTGAGGAAAAAATCTACATCAGGAAGGGGGGCATCTTAACCACTTATGGATACACTATCCCCTCTGACAGACGAACGGGCTTCACTTTATTTGAGTCATGGACTGGGCTTGTCGGTCCTATATGTGTGTAGGTGATCGCCGATGATAGGTGCACCACTTATCTCACTTTTACATTATTTTTGCTATGACCGACCACTGTGGGCGTCCCTGTGTGAATGGGTCAGATTCACATAAAAGGTCCATTTTGACCTAAAATCCTCATTCTTGAGGTGCATGCTAAAGAAGTGCTCTTGCTCTACCTCTACCTTCTTCTCCATCGTGTATGTGTGTGTGTGTGTGTGTGTGTGTGTGTGATCAAGCATTGCGACATCATCGATAGTGACAAGGTGGTTGAGCATGGTGGGAGGCGGCTCCCTCTTCTTCGTGGCACAGAATCCTTCACGATGGCAAGCATAGAGCGGTGAGTGACACACCATTGCCCCCTTTGAGCTTATTAGGATAGTCTATTTGTGTGCTTGCAGTCATTCATGGCTAGCACACAGTGTTCAACAAGTCCCCAACTTTCGACACGTGCAATAGAAGGACACAGTGTAAGCATATGTGTCGATAATCTTTGCAATTGTCTCATTAAATTGTAGGCAATTGAACATGTTAGTAAGAGAAATCTCAAAAGGAATTTCATATCTAGCTTAGCTTCACATCTAGGGGTATATGTGGATATGTTTGATTCGCATACTCTTGTAAAAGCAATTTCTTTAACACGTAATAGTGAAAAGAAGAATGGTACACATTGACCACCCAATGGATTTCAAGCTACTAATTAGGGAAGAAAGCCCCATAAGTCTTTAATTCTGATAGGTCTAGAGCTTTCAAGAATCCATTTGTCCAAAAAAAGAGACTACATGCCTACTCAACTAAGCAATTACAACAACTCCCAATCAACCAATCCTCAACGATTTACTCTCCATACCAGCCCTAAAAGAGTAAGAGCCACCAAACAAAAAGCTGGAAACCTATATACAAGGTCTAGTACATGACCCAAAATCATAAAAACACATTATGTACAAGTACATGACCCTTATAATATTTTCACACTAACCATCATCTATCTGTGTGTACAGATATGGCTAGTACACTAGAGTCATCCACTCCTACCTTGGGTGAGAGGTACCCTCTTTACTTTTCACAAGTGTTTCACATAGTCTACCCAGTGCTTGCCTATGAATGGGATTTGGTAGATACACTAGCGTGTGAGAATAATTTTGAGGAACGTAAATGGCTGATATGTCTATTGACCATGATTGATCCCTACTTAGTAGAGAGTGTCTCCCTGATTGCACATACTTACTTCCTTGACCAAGATGCCTATAGACATCTAGTGACATTCTTAGTGAGCATTTGTGCCTTGTCTGCTTTAAATGTGATTGGTAGAATAATATTTAGTATATTTTCTTAGATTAAACAATAGATTCTATATAATTTTCTGTCATAGTCCCTTGGCTAGGTTTAACAATCCAGCAGTCTGACTAAGCTAGTTAGGTGTTAGAGATCTTCTCTTAATACCATGGGAAATAAATTTCTAATAATCAATGGTTACTTTAGGTTTTAGGCAGCATTGTGTGCAATGTACTAGGGATTTCTATTGGGCTTAGTCCCTATTGACCTTTAGCTTAAGTGTTATAAAGGGAGTTTACTAGTGTGATGAGCCTAGGGAGGGTAACATTGTTATAAGACCCCCCAAAGTTACAAAATTGAAATGTTGAAAACCAACAAACAAAAAATATCAAAAGTGCCACAATGTAAAATCTTAAGCTGGAAGAGAAGTCCCAGCTTAATTTGGTACTTTACTCACATGCATTTCCTATGGTACTAGAGCCATAGAGGTTCCCAGTGTGGGCGCTTTTCCTTGAAAAGCAAAAATCCCAAGGCGTACAAAATAAGCACACAAATAAAAATTAAATCAATGTGAAAAAACCTTTAGGGGGTCAAAGAAAAGGGAATAAGTCAGGCGATGATTTCATGAGTAATTCCTTTTATCATATCTTGGCTACAAGTTCCTCTAGATATAGCCTCTAGTCAGCCCTCGGACATGGAATACTTTGCTCTCCCAATTAAACAACTTAATTGACCAAAGAGAATTGAGAAGCTTGCCCATGGTATTAATAGTTGACCTCTAGTGCCTCTCGACCGTTAAATTAGCGATGTCAGACTTGTTTAATTTTGACCTTTACAAATTTTTATGCGTTTGATATATTACAGTTTAATGTTTTATTGCTACAAGTTGTTTAATATTTTGTTACTAGTCAATTTGTGTACCTACAAATGCATATGCTTTTTAATTGTATATGAGAATGCAATTACTATGCCAATTTTGGTTGATTTTGTAGTGATTGAAGAAGGCAAGGATAGAACCTCGGATGCTCTTGCACCTCGACGAATGGGCTTCATCTCAATAGCTTCCGAGGATGGAATCTACATTAGGAAGGGGGGCATGTTAACCCTCACGGACACCTGACGGACACCTTATTATTTATTTGATTGAGTCAAGGACCGGGCTTGTCGGTCCAATAGGTGTGTAGGTGATCGCCTATGAGAAGCCCACCACTTATCTTATTTTTCCAGTAAATTTGCAACCACTGGCCACTGTGGATGCCCTGTGTAAATGGGTCAAACTCTTATAAAAGGTGCATTTGACCTAAAAATCCTCATTCTTGGAGGTGCAAGCTAAGAAGTGCTCTTGCTCCATCTCTGACTCCTTCTCCTTTGTGTGCTCACGTGTGTATGCTTGTGTGTGTGTGTGTGTGTGTGTGTGTGTGTGTGTGTGAGAGAGAGAGAGAGAGAGAGAGAGAGAGAGAGAGAGAGAGAGAGAGAGAGAGAGAGAGAGAGAGAGAGAGAGATAATGATCCAGCATTGAGGCGGCATCGATGGTGGTAGTTTTGCAACGATCGGCCATTATGGGCACCCATGTGCGAATGGGTTAAACTCTTATAAAAGGTCCATTTGTACTAAAAATTTTCATTCTTGGAGGTGAAAGCTAATAAGTGCTCTTGCTCTATCTCATTCTCCTTATCCTTTGTGTGCTCACGTGTGTATGTGTGTGTGAGTGTATGCTTGAGTGTCCTTCTCCTTCGTGTGCTCACATGTGTATGTGTGTGTGAGTGTATGCTTGAGTGTCCTTCTCCTTCGTGTGCTCACATGTGTATGTGTGTGTGTGTGTGTGTGTTTGTGTGCGAGAGAGAGAGAGAGAGAGAGAGAGAGAGAGAGAGAGAGAGAGAGAGAGAGAGAGAGAGTAGCATTGAGGTGGCATGGATGGCAGCGAGGCGGTTGAGCGCGACATCAATGGTGGCTCCTTTTTATTTGCAGCACAGGATCCTTCACGACGAAAGCATCAAGCAGTGAGTGACACACTATTGTTTCTTTGAGCTTTCTAGGACTTTCTAGTTGTGTGCTTGCAACCTTTTGAGGCTTTCACACAATGCACATGCAAGCTCACAGCCTCCAACACGTGCAGCAAAGCGCACACCTATGATGAATTAATCATGCAGCTCCAATGTATGCGAGACCACCTTAATTTGAGTCCATGCATAAAAACTTATTGGGTAGAGTTAAGTCCACCATACTAGCGCGACTTTGAAATGCAATTCAGAAAAAATAGATTGATAAGTACTTGGCCATAATGAAGTATATGCCTCTATGTTTTATGATGATATTCTTAAGTGCTTTGCACTATCCAGAACTAGTGTTGAAACATTCAAGTATGATTCAACCTTCTCATACAAAAAATGCAAACTTGTATCGCAACAATGGTGATTCCCCAACCCTTGGTGCCTTGTCATCGATCCCAACTTGGTGAGTAGGGCATTTGCATGGGATAGAAGCCTTGATTCCCACTATGATCTTCAAAACACCTCTTCACTAAGAAAGTTATTAGGCTTTCCAAATTAAAGATACAAAATGCATAAAAAGCAATAAAAACTAAAAATTTTCCAACCTTATTGCCCTTCTTGTGGCCATTATTTTTAGTGTAGCCGCAGTTAGAACGTGCATTCTTACTTGCATGGGTATACACCTCCTTAAACCCCCATCAATGCCCAATCTATATTGAGATCCAATAATTATAGCGAATTTCAAACTTTTGAGAACAAGAAGCTTCTTACTGGACTGTGACCAACTTCCTTGTAAACACCTATACTGCAAGAAATCATACACCTCCAACCATTCTTGATCTGTCTCTTCAACTCAGTATCTACTGCCTCATTTCTTAATGATGATGAGATGCCTTCCGTACTTTTGGACATAAAATCTACACCACAATGAGTCTTTCCATGCTTGTGAAAGATCTTAAACTCAAACTCCAGAAGAAACATCATCCATCTGATCAATCTTCCTTGGATGACTACTTTATTGATAAAAATGAAAAGATCTCAATGATCTCTATAAAAGTGGAGTAACTTTCCCAACAAATAGCATCTAAACTTAGTAGCACTAAACACCATTCCCAATGCTTCCCTCTTTGAAGTTAAATAACCTTGCTTTGCATATAATTGAAGCTTTGTATGACAATGTATACTAGACAATCAACTTGTCCATTTGGTTGAGCTAGAATATCACCCATTGCCATCCCAAAGGCATCAACATGCACATGGAAAATAAAATCCAAGTTTGGCTAGTGGAAGTCTGGTTTTGTGCTAATCACCTCTTTTAGAAATTTAAATTCTAGTTTACACTCAAGGGACCATATAAACTTTACACCTTTCTAGATCAATTCATATAGTGGAAGAGCCTTTGCTACAAACATTGAATGAATCTCCAATAAATGTTAATATATCCTCAAAAATAGCTGAGTTCACACACATTTATTGGTGCACAAGCCTATTGGACACTTTGGATCTTTTCTTCAACCATTGCAATATCATTTTTGGACAGAGCATGGCCTAAAAATTTCCCCTTCCATACAATAAATACTAACTTGAAGGGTTTAGACAGTACCTCTTCTCTCTGAATCTTTCAAGTACCATCTCTAGAAATACAAAATTCATATATTTAGATGAAAATATAGTGAAATCATCCACAAAGATGGCTAAAAATCTATGTAGGAATTTACTGTGAATGTCTCCATCATACATATCTAAAATGTGTTTGGAGTGTTACATAAGCCACATGGCATAACCACATATACGATTGCTCCCCATTCAATGATGAAGGTGATTTTCACTCTATCTTTTGGCATAATCTTTCATTGGATTCTATCCATTATACCCATCGAAAAAGCTATACATTTCATGTCTAGCTATCTCACCAATCATCATATCAATAAAGGGTAATGAAATGAAGAATTAATCATTTGAGCATTCAGATTTTGGTAATCTACACACACTCTAAGTTTTTCATTCTTCATAGTAGCACCACAATTGGAAATAACCAATAACTGCTTGCCATTCCTATAATGAAACGTGCCTCTAGAGGGTTATTAATATCTTCCTTGACCTTCTTTGCATAGTTTGGGTTCATTCTATACCTCTATAATCTAACTACTCGAGCAACTAGTTTTAGTGGTATTCTATGCTAGCAGGCTTTGGGTCTACCCCCTTTAGATCTGTTTTCTCCCAAGCAAAAACATCTCTATAAAAAGCTATTTGGCCTTTCCTTAACTTCTTGCCTTAGAAGTTTGTTGATCTTTATGATTTTTGGATTGGATTTCAAGCCTAAGTTTCATTCTGAACTACTTCTTGATCATATGGTATAAGGACCAATTGGGTATTCCCACACGCTTTCTTCAAGCCATCAATTTTGCCTCCTTTTTTGTTTTATCTCGGTAGCATATTCATTGTAAGATGTATCTACAATAGCTGATATCTAATCTCCTTCAAATGGCCCATGACTAATTCCTTCAAGTGTTTGAGCATTTTGATTCTTGAACTCTTTATCAACACTATGTGGCATGGACCTTCTAGGTGTACTGTCATCTAAAGCTATCCGTGGTGTCTCATTTGACCCTTCTTTTGAGGATCTCCCATCCAAAATTACTGGTCATTCCCTTTGGTTTAGTTTAGTAAACCTTCCAAGAAATTTGTTGTTGCTCTTAAGCCCTTTTTTAAAATTTATAAGACTAGATTTAGATCAATTGCAGCTATGGGGAATACATTTATGGAGGCTAGCATTCTTTCTATATTTTGCATAACATACTTCCAACATACTTCTTCAGGTTGCATTGCTTTCTTCCATGTTCTAGTATTATTTTTCTAGCCCTAAATTCTTTTGTTTGGCCCTTGTATTGGGAGTGTCTGACTAGCATAATCATGTATGGCCCGTATACTCCTTAGCCGCAGTCTTCCTAGCAACATGTTGTAAGAATATTGTATATCCATCACAAGAAAACTTTCCTTGAACTTTTTCTAACCCACCTTGATTTGAAGATACTTCACTAGGCCACTATCTTACTGTAAGGTCCCTCCCTGAACCCTAGAGCCATTCAGAACTTTTTCCAGCCTAGAAAATAATTTAGAAAAAGCAAGACCGACAAAGAAGTCATGCGGACCACAAGACTTTACTCCAAAATGAAAACACAAAGATATTTTGGATAAGAAATTATGTCATCCCTATATTTTTCCAAAAAGATTAAGATTATTTTTATACTTTTTCGTGAAGATCCGCGTGGGAACTGATCTAGATCGGGAACTGAGAGAAAAAGGGACTAACTTGATTGAAAGATAAAGTTAAGAGATAAGAACTAAGAAGAAAAATTGGGGTCCAATAGGAATTAAGAACAGAATTGGAACCCAATAGCATTTAAGAAGAGAATTGGGGTCCAATAGGAATTGAGAAGAGAATTGGGGTCCAATAGAAATTGAGAAAAGAATACCCACCATTTCCTATATAAGCACCCCCTCTACTTTGTAATTTTACACACACATATTGCTAAGCTACTTGTATACTTGCCATGCTCAAGAGTATGCTTAAGTAAATCAAGGTTTCCATTAAACCTTGCTCTTGCTCTCTCCCTCTCTTGAAGGCCAAACCCTTGAGGGTTTTGTGAAAAAGCTCCTCTCTCCTTCCACTTCATCCTAAATCCATTTCCTTCCTCCTTGAGCCTCACATCTCTTCAAGAAGGACTTCAACCCCACTTCCCTCTTGTTTAGAGAAAGTAATCTTCATTTTTAGTAGGATTAATTAATCCATGTGTTTTAATAATAGGAAGGTTTATGTGTATCATTTTAGGTTTAAGCTTTAATTGAAACCTTGCAATTAGGGTTAAGTGACAAGAGTATCTATGCATCATTAAGCTAAGCTTTAATGGTAACTTTGCACTTAGATGTAAGCTTTAGTGACTACGTTGCATTTTTAGGTTTAAGCTTTAACAGAAACCTTGCAATTAGGTTTAAGTGATAATAGTATCTATGCATCATAAATTTAAGCTTCAAAGGTAGATTTGCACTTGCATTTTTAGGTTTAAGCTTTAATGGAAACCTCAATTAGGGTCAAGTGATAAGAGTATCTATGCATCATAAAGTTTAGATTCAAAGGTAGATTTTCTCTCGTAAGCTAAGCTTTAATGGTAACTTTGCACTTAAATGTAAGCTTGAGTGACTACCTTGTATTTTAAGTTTAAGCTTTAATGAAAACCTCGCAATTAGAGTTAAATGCTAAGAGTATCTATGCATCATTAAGCTAAGATTCCAAGGTAGATTTGCACTCTTAAGCTAAGATTTAATGGTAAATTTGCACTTAGGTGTAAGCTTTAGTGACTACCTTGCATTTTTAGGTTTAAGGTTTAATTGAAACCTCGCAATTAGGGTTAAGTGCTAAGAGTATCTATGCATCATTAAGTTAAGTTTCAAAGGAAGATTTTTACTCTTAAGCTAAGCATTAATGGTAACTTTGCACTTAGGTGTAAGCTTTCGTGATTGCCTTGTATTTTAGGTTTAAGCTTTAATGGAAAGCTCAAAGACTCATAAATTATAGGACAATGTTCTAGCTTCCTAAAATGGAAAGATAGGCACCATAAGAAAAGAGTAGTTGTCTAAACTTGATAGAAGTAGTTCAATTTTTGGTATTGAAGAGTATTTCTAAAGTTGTCAATTTCAAGTTTTTTTGCAAATACGGGATGGAGGAGATAGGGGATAACTTCGCGAAATTGGCCTCCGTGTTGTTTTGAACCGAAAACTCTACAAGCTTCCATGGAGACGTGCCATGGATGGCAAAGGATTGCAAAAACCTAGGAATCGACAAAACGGGGATTGAACTTAAAAAAAGTTGGCATTTCCGACATTAACCATCAAATGCCTATGGCAAAAACTAGGAGTTAAAAAGGAATCGCGAGAGGTGATAGGGATAGCCCATTGCAAAACATAGATTTAACTAGGAGTTTTGAAGATTGTCTGGAAATGACCGGAAACCAAAATGGATCTTCTTGGGGTCAATTTGATTAAAAGGCTGGCCCATTGGGAGGATTCTCTTAGGGAACATGATGGAGATTGGCCCTTTTCGGCTAGGGCAGTGTAACCGGAAAGTTGTTCTACCAAGGTCATTCATGCCTGAGGGATAGGGGATGAATGGGTTTGTTTTATTTTTGCCCGACCCAGTGAAGTACCCGCGGTATCTTATTGGAAATCGGCCATTATCCGGGTATGGCCTGTTGCCAATAGTTAGATGATAAGGTGATACTCAGGGAGGATGATGTGAATTTAATTAAGGAAATTTTTTCGACTTGGTTTCTTAAAAAGGAACTGGAAAGGCTAGGAATATAGGGGCTATCTTGTGCATCTGCACTAGATGGTGCTATACCTCTCGAAATAAAATGCTTAGGAAGGAATGATTAAATTACTTGATGAGCCTTTCCCAAATAGTTAATTGTGGGAAATATTGTGAAGGTGCTGCCATTTTGATGGCTTGTAACCGATTATCTTGGCCTAAATGGGGAGGCTAGATGAATTGGTTGAAACTAAATGTGTCGCATGATTAGTTAGGAAACTAGTTACAAGCTAATTATAGCAGATAAAGAAAAGGAAATGAATTAAAAGTTTCTAAATAAAGATATGGTGGGAAAAACCAGATGAATTTCTCTGAACGAGGGTATGCAACAGATTGCATGCTTCTTGTTGTTTGATGATGTCTGATAGACTGCTGTCTTCCTGATTTTGTAGTAGCTAAGTACTACCTCGGGAAGGGATTTTCATGAAATGGTTTGGTGGGTGGGGGGATCTAGAGGGTCAGATGGACAGATGTTGATTTAAAAACATTTCATGTTAAATGCTAGGACTACGTGGAATAAAAATGGGTAATCGGGGACGAGCGAGACCAAGTAGGATTGCAAGATCCCTCTTCTTAGGATAAAGTGATAACTCTCGTGCCTGCTTGTCAGGAAAAAGGGGTTATCGCCATGAACCAAGGTAGAACAAGAAAGCAAGAGTAGATCCTCAAGTTAAAGATCAAGAGAATCAAAACTAAGGACCATGATTTTGGGTGCGGAAAGCTGTCAAGGACATATTGATTATGAGAAGCGGATAGAATCATTGAGTGAAGCGAAGTACCCCCTTGGGTTGGCATTCGAGATATACAGGAGTCCTGTCTGAGTGTCGGTCCCAAGTGGGAGGGATACTTGCAGATAGATCTATGTCATTCCCTGGAACGATCTTGAGGACTAAGGGAGGTGAGTAGGGTTCAGTCTAGGTATGGCCCTCATAAGTGGTATTAGAGCCTAATTTTGAATCTTGGAGCTTGGAATTTTGGATTTAAGATTAATGCATGAGAGAAAAACAACTCTGTCTAGCACCCAAATTTCAATTATATTACAAAATGAAGTCTTGATGTTTCCAATAATTATTCAAATTTTTTTAAGCTGGCTTGGGATTTGCGAGAAGAAATTCAGCGGATTATCTATGAGAGGATGGAAGCAGCTACGCTAGAGTGAAAGATTGCTATTGTGAAACATTTTAGGTAGCTCTTCCAGTAACCTATACTTGTCCCTGGAATTTAAGCAAGTGAGGAGTGTGAGTAAAGTTAGAAATGAATGATATAGAAATTTGTGAAAGAATAGGTAATGCACTTGTGTGAAGACGCATGGAAGTGACATACATGAATGAAGACGCATGCACTTGTGTGAAGACGCATGAAAGAGTCATGGATGAAACTTTTATTGAGCTTTACTTATCATTCTCCCTTAAACTTAGTAATAAGGAGCAAGATTGGATAAGGTAGCTACCACATGAAGAATTAATTTTTGGAACATTGACTGGAAGATAAATTTTAAGTAATAATGAATAAATCTAAGAAGTTCTTGTGATTAGCCACAGATAAAGATATAAGTATATATAGCAAGACTCGTTTTGAAATTACTGATGGCTTGGAATATTCATGAAGAAGAATTTTATAAGATAGTGCTAAAAGAATGGAGATAGCCAAACTAGAGAACACGTTAGTCTTGTTGAGACACCTTATCGAAATTTTCTCTCCTAAGGAAAGTGCCACTTATACTAAGAAATGGAGAACATGTGGATCGAATTGAGCTACACGTTTAACCCTATGCGGACACATACAACTATTGAATAATTTTTAGGATTGCAATGATGAGAGAAAGCTGGGATTGGGACCAGAGAGATATGGTATGGTCCAATCTTATTTCCAAATTTTTAAAAACTCACAAGGAATCAAGATGAGAAAGTGCAATAGATAAGCCCATAAATATTGCAGACATTTAAACTTCAAACGAGAATAAGAAAACAAACTTATGAGCTAGCCAAGAACTCAAAGTTGGAATCTTTACTCAAGACTATCATAGACAGAAGACCCTTTGTTGAGATGTCCTTAAGAAAAGGAGAGACTGACATTTGAAGAAAAGGAAATACTGACAATACTCAAATTTTTCAAAAAGGGTTATTTCTTCAATTAAAGCCAAAAAGGATTACAAGGGAGACAGGAAGTAATTACAGACAGAGGCAAGAAAGTTTACAACTCATGAAGATCCTCTAATATATGGTCACATAACCAAGTATCGCAAACGCCACACATGTTAGGACGCTCACCCTTTGGAATGGTTCTACGAGAAACAGCTTGAGCAATTTCTCGGGTATGAGCTAAGAAGAGAAAAGGACCTCTAAGAGGAAGACTCGAGATGGTATCGAGGCAAATCTTGGAATAGGGGATAAACTGCACAAGCAAGAGCAACCTTGCAGAGAACCCAGGATCTCGTGTCCTTTTGACACAGTAGTATCGAGGGCCAAGTCCCAGAGCTTCTGTAACCATCGCAAGTCGGGTATTGTTGCGAAAATGGTCTCTACCCCAAAGAGTCACTCTTGTGAGATGTCGCCATGTCTTCCATATCGCCTGGCTGACACAAGAATTTGGCTGAGGGAAGAGGAGACCTTTGTATCACTCTAAGAACTGTCTTTTAACTGCTTCATTTGCACTCTGCAAGTGAGAGATGCATACAGGAAGAACCAAGTCTTCTTGCCAAGATGCCATCAGATAAAAAAATGACTAAGTTACAAGAGAGTGAAGATCGCAAAAATAAGAGGATAACAAGTGCTGATAAATAAGGGATTACCAGTAGCTTATACAGAGGAAGTAGCGTATTGCAGAAGCCACAAACGTGATTACTTATTCAAGAAGATATATTATTAAGAAAGATGTCCCATGACTCCAATATTATATTAACAGATTTTTGGGATGAAGAAGTGTAAGAGAGAAGTCAAGTTGAAAGTGTTAACAAGAAGTTAAGTCGCAAGACATATCCAAAAAGCTTCATCAATTACATATTATACTCGAGTTGAGGGCAGCTCTTTCTTTTTTGTTGGGGAGAGATGCTGCCTTCAATAGACTCAAAGACCTCTTGACCAACAATCCTGTCCTCATCAACCCTGGCTAATTCACTCCTTAGCTCTTCTTTACCCGAGGAAGTTCAACAAGAAATTCAAGTAGACTCTATTTTAGACCTCTTCTACAAGAGATTCAAGCTCCGAGCCCGAGGGAACACTTAACTGACTATGCCTTAGCAGATGGTTTTCTTTACTATCTAAAAAGCTTCAGCACCTAGATATTCCTCAAATGAAGTGCGAATGTTTGAGTATGGACTTTGTCACTGGTCTTCAAAAGACAACTGGAAACTATGATTCTATTTTTGTCATAACAGATAAGCTCACTAAGGTGGCTCATCTAATTCCAGTCAAGCAGACAACCGCCATCATCGACATAGCCCAAGTATTTATCAAAGAGGTAGTACGATTACATGGAATCTTTGCAAGAATCATCAGTGATCGGGATGCCAAATTCACTTCTAAGTTTTGGCAAGCTGTGTTTCGATCTCTGGGTACCCAATTGAATCTCAGCTCAGCATATCATCCGAAAAATGATGGTCAAACTGAGCGAGTGAATCGAGTCATTGAAGATATGATTCGAGCATACTACAACCAACAGCCCCAACAATGGATCAAGTTTCTTCCCCTAGTTGAGGTTTCTTATAACTCTTCTTAAGATCGCAACCTCGGAATGTCACCCTTTAAAGACTTGTATGGTCAGGAATGTTTAGCCCCTCTTCGATTAGCTGACCCAGCTCTTCATGTTCTTGCCACTAAGTCTATCCTAGAAGAGATGGATCATCAACTTCTAGTCACTAGAGACAACCTGAAGAGAGCTAGTGATAGGTAGAAGAGCTAAACTAATCTTCACCACTCTGCTAGAAGCTTTAGCAAAGACAAACAAGTTTTCCTCAGAGTCAAACCCAAACACAGCTCAGTGATAGGTAGAAGAGCTAAACTAATCTTCACCACTCTGCTAGAAGCTTTAGCAAAGACAAACAAGTTTTCCTCAGAGTCAAACCCAAACACAGCTCTTTAAAGCTAGGGAAATTCTGTAAGCTTGCATTCAGATATTGTGGACCTTTTGGAATCAACTCAATATCTCCCTTTTGTCCAAACCCTTGATCATATTTTTGGTTGGTTCTTCGGAACAAGTTATAATTATTCTTCAAGATATCGATGGCACTTTTGATGTAATTTTTATGCGAATGTAATCAATCATCATATTTATGGAATTCAAGCATCTCTAGTCAATCAATTCTTTTGAGAATCAAATCGTCTATGGTGTTTTACAAGTCTAGTTGTTATGATACGTGAAATATATGATTACCAAGTGAAAGATGAGACAATAAGCTATAGAAAAAAGAGAAATAAGGATGAAAGAAATAAATTGGGTACACAAGGGAGGAGATATTGCAAGATTAATTGAAAGATCAGTATGAAATCCTTTAACTGTCAAGAACATGGTATTAGTTGGATGATATTAAAAGTGAAATGAGTCAATGCGCAAAACGGAAAAAGTTAAAGTCTAGATAAGAATGGAAATATTTTTACGAAGCGTATTGAGGCTAGATAGAGAGACAAGTGAAGAAATGATCTTCAGACCTCACAAGACAAACACAATCCGGTCACACCAAAGGAAAAATACCTAGTTGAGTAAGATCACACTCAGTAATTAAAGTAACCCTGAGTCATTGAGACTTCTTTTTGATTTAGACTTTTGAGTCAGTGCTAAAAATAAAATAAAATGGAAGAGAAGTGTATTATTCAAGGTCCATACCAGCTTCATTGTCCTTTAATCTAAATACCATAAAGTTACTGACCATCTTCAATCATAAGTTGACTAAAGATGGAGTCTGTCTACTCTCTAAAGCATGTCCCGAGTTGAGGACAGCTCTTTCTTTTTGTTGGGGAGTTTGTAAGGTCCCTCCCTAAACCCTAGAGCCATTCAGAACTTTTTTTAGCCTATAAAATAATTTAGCAAAAGCAAGACTGGAAAGAAGTCATGCCGACAACGAGACTTTACTCCAGAATGAAAAGACAAGGATATTATGGATAATAAATTACGTCATCCCTATATTTTTCCAAAAAGATTAAGATTATTTTTATACTTCTTTGTGAAGATCCGCGTGGGAACTGATCTAGATTAGGAACTGGTAGAAAAAGGAACTAACTTGATTGAAAGATAAAGTTAAGAGATAAGAACTAAGAAGAAAAATTGAGGTCCAATAGGAATTAAGAAGATAATTGGGGCCCAATAGCATTTGAGAAGAGAATTGGGGTCCAATAGGACTTGAGAAGAGAATTGGGGTCCAATAGAAATTGAGAAAAGAATACACACCATTTCCTATATAAGCACCCCCTCTCCTTTGTAATTTTACACACACACATATTGTTAAGTTACCTGCATACTTGCCATGCTCAAGATTATGCTTAAGTAAATCAAGGTTTCCATCAAACCTTGCTCTTGCTCTCTCCCTGTCTTGAAGGCCAAACCCTTGAGGGTTTTGTGAAGAAGCTCCTCTCTCCTTCCTCTTCATCCTAAATCCCTTTCTTTCCTTCTTGAGCCTCACATCTCTTCAAGAAGGACTTCCCTCTTGTTTAGAGGAGGTAATCTTCATTTCTAGTAGGATTAATTAATCCATGTGTTTTAATATTAGGAAGGTTTATGTGTATCATTTTAGGTTTAAGCTTTAATGAAAACCTTGCAATTAGGGTTAAGTGACAAGAGTATCTATGCATCATTAATTTAAGCTTAAAAGGTAGATTTGCACTCATAAGCTAAGCTTTAATGGTAACTTTGCACTTTGATGTAAGCTTTAGTGACTACCTTGTATTTTTAGGTTTAAGCTTTAATGAAAATATTACAACTAGGATTAAGTGATAAGAGTATCTATGCATCATAAAGTTAAGCTTCAAAGGTAGATTTTCACTTGTAAGCTAAGCTTTAATGGTAACTTTTCACTTAGATGTAAGCTTTAGTGACTACCTTGCATTTTTAGGTTTAAGCTTTAATGGAAACCTCGCAATTAGGGTCAAGTGATAAGAGTATCTATGCATCATAAATTTAAGCTTCAAAGATAGATTTGCTCTCATAATCTAAGCTTTAATGGTAACTTTTCACTTAGATGTAAGCTGTTAGAAGAGGCTAACGGCTACACCAATTATGCACCAAGTTGTGGATGTGCCATAGTGCATAGTATGTACTTTTCATTGTATAGGGGCTTGGGCTCATTTAGGAGTTCCAAAGTTGTATGAGTCTAGGCTAGAGAGCTCACTTTATCCCATAGTTGAAGGGTTTGAGACCCAAAGCTATAAAAGAGCCCCATGCTTAATGAGAGGTCATTCTTGAGTGGTCCTTTTGAGAACTCTCTCCCTAGAGGAGATCTTGATGGTCTAGCCTTTGAGCTTCATGCCCATGCTTAGAAGGCTAGTGCTAATCACATGTAATTAGTGTAATCCTCTCTTAATTAATCTAGTCTTCATTATGTTGTCAATCATGTTTATCTATTTTCCTTCATTGTTTTGAAGTGTTGATCTTATCTAATCTAACTCTTACTTATGCTAAGCTTCTCTGATTAGTGGAGTCCTTATCTAACTCTCTCGATTAAGTGAAGTGGGCGTACTCATGATTGAGGGATTGGAGTTGTCCTCTAATGGTGTGCTTGTGTGTGTGTGTAGGTTTAAGAAGCCTTAAGCTTAATTTGATTATGTGTAACTTGATTTGGACACCATGATGGGCATGGTTGGGGTGGGCGACTTGAATGCGATCTTGTGTGCTTAATCGTCAATGCATGTAATTAGAGTTGTGCTTGAGAGATTCCAAGATTAGTGTGTTTCACTTCATTGCTTGATGTGTGTAGATGATTGCTTGAAATTGATGCTTGATGTGCGATTAGCATTAGTTGATTTGGGATGATTTCTATTTGCATTGGAGGATGCACGCTCTTGAATCCTCTCAATCTTTGCATCCGATGAAGCTCTCGCACATTCTTTGTGTGGTGCCTCCAAGCCTTAGCCGGTTCATGCTCTCTCTCTCCGGATTGATAGATTTGTGGGAGATTGCCTATGCTATGGCGAGCCTCCAACATTGGCGCCGTTGCCAGGGACGGGTTGTCTACGCTAGTGGAGTTGAGGTTGCAAAAGATAAGAGTAATTTGATTACCGATTTCTTGTAATTAGGTAGGACTTGATTTGTGTGTAGTGTAATTAGGTTTAATTAGATGTGTATAGAGTCATTTCACCCCAAAAATCCTTAAATTCCCTTTTGATTTTGCTAATTTTTCACTAATCTTCACTAATTTTGCATCCCATTCATACTAATTCCGTGCTGATTTCAAGCTAATTGTGCTAACCTAACCACTAATTTTGATTTGGAATGTATCTAAATCCTCTTAATTGAGGAGGATCATCACTCTTAATTGCTCTAATCTATGCCTAATCATGTGATTGAGTGTTGATTTTGGTCAATTTTTTAATCAATTTTGGACTGAGTCGGAGTTGCACAGATGTGTGTGCAATGGAGTGTCTACGCAAGGAGCAAGGATTAAGCGAGCAAGTAATCAATTGTAAGTGGATTGACCTACTCCGTTCAATTTTTGATTGATTAAGTTGATCCCATTGAGTTGCTAAATCATTGCTAATATTAGGTGTGTGTGCCTATTTGATGAAATTTATGCCTAATTTGATGAAATTGGAATGAAATTGGATGCCTAGATGCTTGAGGAATGGTAGTTTTGCATAAATTGTGTGTGAAAATCACTAAATTGATGTGTATCTGAGGCTATTCCGATCATGGAGTAGGCCTAATTGCCAAAATTAGGGCAAGATTTGAATGTGTGTGCCCATTTTAAATAACTTTGATGAGAAGTATTATGGTCAAATTGAACACCTAAAAGCTTGTAGATTGATGATTTTGCAAGAAATGTGTGTGCAAACATTAGGAATTGGCCTAATTTCGTTGCTAATTGAGCAAAAATTGGATTCGTGCACCTAATTCTTGTTTGTGTGCAATGCTAAATTGAGTAAAAATTTGATCAATTTTTTATTAAAATTGAGTTAATTTAGCATGTATATACTCAAGTATGTGTGATCAAGTGTGCAATTGATGAAATGCAATGAGTGTTTAATGAAATTTTTGCACAAATCGACAGCCTAAATTTAGGTGTGTGTGCCTAAGTAATGGCCAATTATGCTTAAATTGGGAATGAATAATTGGTCTTGGTTGCCAATTGTGATGATTACTAGACCTAAAGATTGGTGTGTGCATCATAAATCGATTTGGATTTGAGTTGAATGACTCAATTTGTGCATAATTGGGGATGATTGAGGTGCTATGACACTACCATATGTGCTAAATTAATTGGATTTGGAGTGCCTATGAGTTGATCATGTAGCTTTGCAAACCTAAAATGAAAAGCCTCATTGGGTTTGAATGATATTGGAAATTGGAATTGAGCAACCCAAATTGCAATGACTGAAAATTGGAGCTACATTGTGTAAAGCTTGGTCCAAAGTCACCATTGAACTAATTTTTAGCTTGCATCATTGGTGGAATCATGTATAATTCATAACATAATTAAGATTCATAATTGATTCGTTTGGACATTGTGCATTGGAATGCAATTGAGATCAAAATGTAGATGATTTTGCATCTTTGATTGAGGAATCGGACGTCATTAAAATCAACTAAATGTGCTACCCCAAAATCTTGAATAATTTTCGATTGAAGACACACTCTCTCTCTCTCTCTCTCTAACGCATGTGTGATGGCCCCCTTGTAAAAAAAAAAAAAGCACACACACTCGTTTTTCTTAGCTTGTGGCAAGGAGCGAGCTTTTCTCTCAATATACACACACACACACCTATTTTTTGAAAATGCCAAATTACTGCACTGATTAGCTTATCTTAAGATACACACACACTATTTTTCAAAAGCGCCATTTTTTATGGCCGACCCTACTGGCTCGCGTCTTGCAGTCTTGGCTCACATCACATGCACACATAAATAGACCGCGGACCTGCTTTGTTGAATACATTAACACACGCACACAGTCGGCGGGCCCCTGCAAGCCTCAATCGGAGTCAAAAGGCGCTGGCATATGCTCCATTTCCAGCCAGGCCGTTAATTTTCAAACCCACACAGAGCTGTTGGTCTGCACCCCTTTCTCGAACCCCGTCAACCCCGCTGGTCCCGCCTTGGCTGCTGGCTCTCAGAAAACACACCACACACACACAACCCGCTAGGATGCTACTGCCAAACCCACCCCCACACACTTTTTGATGACCCGGAGTAGACCCCACCCATTGGCTCAGACCCCACACACTCAAGCTCAAGCCGTTTGACCTTTTCCCATGGATCCTCGGATTCTCTTTTTGCTGGTGATCAGCGTGCTCTGGGCCTCTTGTGCTGGTGACACCGAACCTGAGGCTCGCAGCTCTGCCGGGATTTGCGACAGACACTCAAACCATACACGTGCACACACACACACACAATTTTCTCGGCAGCCACACACACAGTTTTCTCGACAGCCACACACACCCTGGTCCCCGACTCCTGAGCCTTAAAAGGCGCTTCCAAAGCATCTACGCAGACTCGGTGGTCTCGCCTCAGCACAGTCCCACGTTTTACTTCAAGTGTTGACCCCCCCTCAACCCTGCTCTAGTTTTATCCACGCCATCACACACACCAGAAGCGTGCTGCATCCCTCGCTTGTCCACCTTGCAGATGTCAACACATTTTTATTTTTATTTTTGAAAAATACAATAAAAATAAATATGTCTAATAAGCCTTGGTTCCCACTGGACCACCTTCCTCCCATTTGAAACACATATACTCTTGTGAAAAAACAAAGGCATGGAAAATAATGGCGATTAACTTTGAGCAAATTGGACACTTCCGGTTCTCGATTGGATTCTGAGAGTAAGCATAAGGAATGCTTCAATTCACTTTGAGGGACTCGAGAGAAGTTGTGATTGTCGATTGCAAATCATTGATATTTCAAGGAGATTTTTACTTGAATGAGGGTGAGATTGAAAATTGTTTGTATAGACTAGGGAGAATGAGCTACCCACCTTACAAACATTCATTCGACAATCAAATATTCCCGTTTTTATGATTTGTATGAAAAAAACTTGATAATTAAAAGCAAAAGCGTGGACATTGACTCTATGAGATGATTGTATATGAAATTCCATGCATAAATGATCCTCAATGCACAATTTTTTTTATGAGCATTCTTCTAGTGCTTGGCCTGATTGAAATTCTCATTTGCACTAAAATGGCAAGCTCTATTTGACATGCATGCAAGCTTCATGTGAGAGTTGCACTGAATGATGAGTTGTGATTGCTTGGTTGGACTTTGTGCTAAAACTTAACGTTACTTGGACAATTTGTTGCTTTAACATAAAAACTCATTTGGAAAGCACTAACATTGATCTTGTGGACAAAAGAGACCACCAAAAATTTTGGGCTTGTGAGTTAGCATGCTTTTAATGCTTACTTTGAATGACAAAATACTGTGATGCACTAAATGGAAAGCTCTTTTTGAAATGTACAAACAAGCTTCATTGCCTTGATTTGAACTTTGAGTATTATGTTAATGGTAAATGAAAAAAATTCCTTGTGATATGCATGCAGGCATGAGAGTTTCATTATGACGAGTGGTGCTTGAGCTTGGCATTGCTTGATACATTTTAGTGCTCGACTTGAATGACAAATCATTGGAAAGCATTAAAATTGAGCTTGTTTTGATGGACAAGAGTGTGCATAGAAAGTTAAACTTAACATTGCTCGTGCATTTTTAGTGCTTGTGTTTAAATGTTCAAATGCTTAAAAGCACTAACAATTAATCGTTATTTTGAAGGATGTGGCAAGTGTGTGATTCCAAATGATCCAAGAAGGGGTCATCATTGCAATCTATTGCAAAATTTGGCTAATTAGAGCCATTCCAAATGTTAGGATTAAAGTTGTAATGCTAGCTCATAGCTTGGTCTAAAAATGCAATTTTTTTCATTTGAGCTAGTATTTACCCAAACTTTTTTGAGCTTTAAGTGCATAATTTGGCTAGTGAGAGCCATTCATTTTCATTTTATTAAGTTGCAGTCATCTCTAGCTCATAGAGTATGCTCTAAAATTGTAAAATTTATTGAGCTAGTTGTTAGCCAATTTTTTGGAAAGCTTTAAATTGTAAAATTTGACTGTCAAGAGCCACTTCATTTCATCAAAGTTGCATTATGTTTTAGCTCTTGGCTTGTTTTAAATTCCATACTTCAAGTGCGCTAGAAACTAGTCAACTTTGAATCATGCATGAGAGATGGTGGAAATTGCACTATTTGCTTATGTAGAAGCTCATTTTTTCTCTCATTGTTGACGTGTATGCATAAAATTTCTATCAAAGAGCATTATGTGCATAACCAAAGGCATTTTTTCCCCTTGGGTTTTTTCCCTTTGGAAAATTCGGGTATGCAAGACCCTAGCTTTAAGTTTTTCATTAATGTTTTTTGTGTGCATTTGGCTTTCAATAATTGGCTTTTGTAGCTTGTGTTTACACTTAGCTTCAAAAGGCTTCTTTTGGAAATAAAAAGGATCAAGAGACTTCTCTACACAAAGGATGCTTGCTCAAGGATGTACAAAGAGCATGAATAGGTGTAATCCTTCCATGATTTTGCTCTTTGTTCATCTCTCTACTCTCTTGCTTGGTTTAAGTGAAATTTTACTTCTAAGATATGGTTTTTTTTTCATTTTCGAAAGCTAGGCATTTTAAAGTTTCAACACTTTTCTTTGTGAAAATTAAACTCATCAAAAAATTAGGTTCTATGCGTGTAAATCATAGGTAATTGGCCTTGACCTTAGGTTAATATAGGTTCATTTCTTGCTAGTTGTCGATTCTTAGTGATAGTCTTAATACTTTAGTCTTAATACTTCACTCATTTTTGTCATGACCTAGGGCTATGATTAGGCTTTAGTCTTCTTTAGTCCAATTTCCACTAGTCTCTCATAAAGGAAGTAATAAAAAATGTGCTAAAAAATGAATCATGAAGTAAATAAGTGTCCCAAAAAGTAGCAAAAATGCTACTAAGGCACATGAAAATAAAAATTCGATGTTATGTTGTGTCTATGTAAGGCCTAGCGCCTTATTGGCACTTGGTAGGCGAGGGGAATCACGTTGGCTCACTTGTTCAAGGCCCTAAACCGATGCCCTGGGTTGATAGGGGTTAGCCGTTACCTTGGTAAGCTAGTAGGCTTTTGGAACACCTTCTTGAGGGTTCAAGGAGCCGAGAGTCGCACCTAGAATCGCCTTGGGGTGGTAGCCTTGTGATTGTGCTTTAAATTTTCAATGAATGACTAAATCAAAACTTCCATGAGCTTCAAAAAGCTTTGACAATGTACTAATAGATTAGGAGCTTTTTTATAGCCCATAGACATGATAGACTTGAATGATTTATTAAGATTGTTCACATAGTTTTTAGGCTAGTAGGTTTATGAACTTGCATTAGCCTAGGTTCATAATTGATTGCTTGTGTTTCATGTATAAAACTGAAATTTCAAGTGGTTTAATCTTCACAATAGTGTGAGTATTTTTTTGCTTTATGTTGTCTAGTTTTTGACTATGATTAACCCATCTTTTAGAAGAAAAAAATCACTTTGCATGATTGTTCATTTATGCTTCATGTTTTGTTCAATCTTGGTGGCCTTTGATGCTCATTACTTGTTCTTATGTTTTGCAGCTCAACATTTCTTCCTTGGACTTGCTTTCTACCATGTCACCGTGTCTTGCTTCACCGACACACGAGGACGTGGGCCAAATTAGGAAGGGGGGAGTGTTAGAAGAGGCTAACGGCTACACCAATTATGCACCAATTTGTGGATGTGCCATAGTGCATAGTATGTACTTTACATTGTATAGGGGCTTGGGCTCATTTAGGAGTTCCAAAGTTGTATGAGTCTAAGCTAGAGAGCTCACTTTATCCCATAGTTGAAGGGTTTGAGGCCCAAAGCTATAAAAGAGACCTATGCTTAATGAGAGGTCATTCTTGAGTGGTCCTTTTAAGAAATCTCTCCCTAGAGGAGATCTTGATGGCCTAGCCTTTGAGCTTCATGCCCATCCTTAGAAGGCTAGTGCTAATCACATGTAATTAGTGTAATCCTCTCTTAATTAATCTAGTCTTCATTATGTTGTCAATCATGTTTATCTACTTTCCTTCATTGTTTTGAAGTGTTGATCTTCTCTAATCTAACTCTTACTTATGCTAAGCTTCTCTGATTAGTGGAGTTCTTATCTAACTCTCTCGATTAAGTGAAGTGGGTGTACTCGTGATTGAGGGATTAGAGTTGTCCTCTAATGGTGTGCTTGTATGTGTGTAGGTTTAAGAAGCCTTGAGCTTAATTTGATTATGTGTGACCTGATTTTGACACCATGATGGGCATGGTTGGGGTGGCTGACTTGAATGCGATCTTGTGTGCTTAATCGTCAATGCATGTAATTAGAGTTGTGCTTGAGAGATTTCAAGATTAGTGTGTTTCACTTCGTTTCTTGATGTGTGTAGATGATTGCTTGAAATTGATGCTTGATGTACGATTAGCATTAGTTGATTTGGGATGATTTCTATTTGCATTGGAAGATGCATGCTCTTGAATCCTTTCAATCTTTGCATCCGATGACGCTCTCGCACATTCTTTGTGTGATGCCTCCAAGCCCTAGCCGGGTCATTCTCTCTCTCTCCGGATTGATAGATTTGTGGGAGATTGCCTATGCTATGGCGAGCCTCCAACATAAGCTTTAGTGAGTACCTTGTATTTTAGGTTTAAGATTTAATGGAAACCTCGCAATTAGGGTGAACTGCTAAGAGTATCTATGCATCATTAAGCTAAGCTTCCAAGGTAGATTTGCACTCTTAAGCTAAGATCTAATGGTAACTTTGCACTTAGGTGTAAGCTTTAGTGATTACCTTGCATTTTTAGGTTTAAGCTTTAACACTAGGTTGGTAACCTAACAGGACATAAAAGTGTCCTTTCAAGGTTTTGAAAAAAACCTCCAAAACCATAGTAGATCCACTCATTTTGTAAAATCCTTTTATGAGGTTATAGTTCAAGGCCTACTACACATGTAAAAAATAAGAAAATTGTAAAATTTCTCATCTTTTGGTCACACCAAGCCTCCAATGTTGATGGAAGATCACATATTCATCAAAACAGTCATTTCTTACGTTTTGTTGCATAAAAATAAGATTAGGGATTTTTGTAGGACTTGAAATAAATTCCCTAGTTAACTTCAATGGGTTGGTGATCAGAACATATGATTGCTTCTCACTCACTATTTTTTGTTTTGCCAAAAGAAATAGGTACAACAAAGTTTAATTTTTACCACTCTGCAAACCTATCATCAAATTTTCTATAGCCATGCTCAATACAAATAATATATGCATGTTTTCTTAGTTCCCTATTGTCCTTTAGGTTTATAAGGAGCCATGGAGCATGTCAAAAGAATAATACATCTCTTACCAAGGGGAATCTTGGGGACAAAGCTGAAGTGCTAAATACAGCAAACATGAAAAAACTGGGTTCAACATTATGAGTTGTAGAATCCCATAGAAACTATTCAATATCTAGCCAAATTTGATCCTTATGACTAGATATGGTTACTACCTGCAAAATGCATGTAGTTGTCACAAGAAACTAACAATATTGAAAAAGCTATACTTGATATACTACAATGTTTTGTTTTCTTCTATAATTGAAAAAATCAACCATCGTTGTCTACTATGCAAAATAGGGTATTAGGTGCCCCAAAACTCAAGGAATATTAGCTTTATGTTACAATATGTGACATAGAAAACCAACACTGCATTTGGATATCATGAAAGCCACCAAAAGAATCATAGAAGAGCTAAAATTGGCTAAAAAACAGGATTTGACAATTTTTGTAATTTGGTCATAACTTAAAACTTTAACATTTATTTCTCCCTACAAGCATCAGGACATGTTGAGGACTACTAAAGATAGTTCTCTAGCATTATAGAGCTCACAAACATGAATTCTAGAGTGGTATAGTTGCAAAAAGTTGAAAAAAGCCAAAAAAAGGACCCGTTTTTTCACACAGTTTAGGTTGTGAAATGTTGTGCAAGGACAAGGTTAAAGATGGAATTGATATTCCAAAAAAATGTCAAGTTTTTTTCAGCTCATGAGACAACTTTCTAGATAGATAGCACCTCAAAATCCATTTTGAAACTCTTGACATAATTCAAGGAAAATGGTCACTTAACAGGACATAAAAGTGTCCCATTACCAACCTAGTGTTAATGGAAACCTCGCAATTAGAGTTAGGTGATGAGAGTATCTGTGAATCATTAAGTTAAGCTTCAAAGGTAGATTTGCACTTTTAAGATAAGCATTAATGGTAACTTTGCACTTAGGTGTAAGCTTTAGTGACTAGTCACCTTGTATTTTAGGTTTAAGCTTTAATGGAAAGCTCGAAGACTCATAAATTATAGGACGACCTTTTAGCTTCCTAAAATGGAAAGATAATCACCATAAGAAAACAATAGTTGTCTAAACTCGATAGAAGTAGTTCAATTTTTGGTATTGAAGAGTATTTCTAAAGTTGTCAATTTCAAGTTTGTTTGCAAATACGGGATGGGGGAGATAGGGGATAACTTCGCGAAATTGGCCTCCGTGTTGTTTTGAACCGAAAACTCTACAAGCTTCCATGGAGATGTCCCATGGATGGCAAAGGATTGCAAAAACCCGGGAATCGACAAAACAAGGATTGAACTTAAAAAAAGTTTGCATTTTCGAAGAGACATTAACCATCAAATGCCTATGGCAAAAACTCGCTTGTATTTTCTAAATAAACTTGGTTGGTAGATAATTAATGAAAGTAGGAATTAAACGTGATAAATGAATGAATCTGGAAATTACCAACTAGAAGTTAAAAAGGAATCGTGAGAGGTAATAGGGATAGCCCATTGAAAAACATAGATTCAACTAGGAGTTTGAAGATTGTCTGGAAATGACCAAAAACCAAGATGGATGTTCTTGGGATCAATTTGATTAAAAGGCCGACCCATTGGGAGGATTCTCTTGGGGAACTTGACGGAGATTGTCCCTTTTTGGCTAGGGCAGTGTAACCGACAAGTTGTTATACCGAGGTCATTCATGCTTGAGGGATAAAGGATGAATGGGTTTGTTTTATTTTTGCCCAGTTGGGTGAAGTACCAGCGGTATCTTATTGGAAATCGGCCATAATCCGGGTATGGCCTGATGCCAATAGTTGGATGAGAAGGTCATACTCAGGGAGGATGATGTGAATTTAATTAAGGAAATTTGTTCAACTTGGTTGCTTAAAAAGGAACTGGAAAGGCTAGGAATATAGGGGCTATCTTGTGCATCTGTCACCAGATGGTGCTATACCTCTCAAATAAAATGATTAGGAAGGAATGATTAAATTACTTGATGAGCCTTTCCCAAATACTTAATTGTGGGAAATATTGTGAAGATGCTACCATTTTGATGGCTTGTAACCGATTATCTTGGTCTGAATGGGGAGGCCAGATGAATTGGTTGAAACTAAATGTGTTGCATGATTAGTTAGGAAACTAGTTACAAGCTAATTACAGCAAATAAAGGAAAGGAAATGAATTAAAAGTTTCCAAATAAAGATATGGTGGGAACAACCAGATGATTTCCCTGAACTAGGGTATGCAACAGATTGCATGTTGCTTGTTGTTAGATGATGTGTGATAGACTGCTGTCTTCTCGATTTTGTAGTAGTTAAGTACTACCTCGGGAAGGGATTTTCATGAAATGGTTCGGTGGGTGGGGGGATTCAGAGGGTCAGATGGCTGGATGTTGATTTAAAAAATTTTCACGTTAAAATCTAGGACTACATGGAATAAAAATGGGTAATCAGGGACGAGCAAAACCAGGTAGGATTGCAAGATCCCTCTTCTTAGGGGAAAGTGATAATTGCCGTGCCTGCTTGTCAGGAAAAAGGGGTTATCGCCATGAACCAAGGGAGAACAAGAAAGCAAGAGCAGATCCTCTAGTTAAAGATCAAGCGAATCAAGACTAAGGACCACGATTTTGGGTGCGAAAAGCTGTCAAGGACAGATTGATTATGAGAATTGGATAGAATCATTGAATGAAGGCAAGTACCCCCTTGGGTTGGCATTCAAGATAGACCAGAGTCTTGTCTGAGTGTCGATCCCAAGTGGGAGGGATACCTGCAAGATAGATCTACGTCATTCCCTGGAACGGCTTGGAGGACTGAGGGAGGTGAGCAGGGTTGAGTCTGGGTATGGCCCTCACACTTGCACTATTCACTAATTTTTCATTGTAATTTTGAATGGTATTGGCTCCATTGTTTGGGTTTTTAGTAACCAATAATTTTTGTATTTTCATGTCCCAGCCATGTGATTGGTACAAGCTCCATTGTTTGGGTTTTTTGTTTTGCCTTAAACCTCTACCATAAAACATTTGGCATATTCATTCCTAGCCATACCACTAGAATTGGCTTCTTCGTCTGGGTTTCTTGCTTAGTCAATTCAGGATTGGTCAGTGCAATTAGTGATATGTCCTTTCCTTCCTTAAAATGGTGTATCTTGATTTTATAGTTGTTCCTTACATGGCCATAATCTTTATAGTATGTACATTGAACAAATAATTTTTTTGGGGGCTCTTTTGATTTGCATGTTACTCACTAGGTTTCTACCTTTCCCAGCAAAAGGTTTGGCCTTTGAGATCTCATATATATGTCTCGACAACTCCTCAAATTTTCTTCCCAAGATTCTTTCTTCATGGTTTTGGGTTCTTCTTAAGTGTGCTTGTCGTTTTGATGAATTGTGCTTGATGATATGTTTTCTAAAGAGGGGTCAGTGGAACTTGGGCTGGTTCTCACTTTTCAGCCTTTCTCCTTCTTCGCTTGTTGTTTCAGTTTAAGCTTAGGCTATCTACACTGTCATTTAATTTCCTAGTTGGTTCTAGTACTTCTTGATCTCTTCACTTCTTGATCTTGAACCGAATCAAAAAATAGTCTCTCATTTTTTTCCAGATGGTGGTTCATGTAACTATCTAGTGAGCTCCTTAATCTTCTCTGCATAGCTCCTTATAGATATCTTACCATGATGTATCTTAGCTAAATCATATAGGATGTCTTTATCCTCTCAGTTCTCATTAAAATATCAAATAAATTCTTGCTTTAATTTACTATAAGTTCTCAGTTCTACATGCTAGATAATGTTAGTACCATTTCCTAGCTACATCTTTTAGCATTTGAGGAAAGTACTCTGCCCAACCATCCTTGTCGATGTCCTTGAGATCCTAATATTGTTCATAAAAGTCTTGGATATGAACATCAAGATCACTTATTTTACTACCTCTAAATGTCCAGAATGCAGTGTTCAATTTATTGGTCTTTTCTTGGCATCTAGAATTGTTGTGGTACTCGCTGTCAAGGCCTAGGTTTAACCTAGTGATTGGTTTCTACCTCAAAACACTTGGGTTGACATGGTAATCAACATCTCTCTTGATTATCATTTTTGGCTCCTTTACTTTATGATGTTTTGCCACTAATTTAGACTATTTGTGCTTACGTCCCTGTCTGTGCTTATGTCTCGCTGTAGCACTTGCATCAATAGTGACTATAGTTTGTCCCTTCTTGACAAAATACCAAAGACTTTGTGAATGAGAAAGTCTCTCAACCCATTTTGAATGCCTTCTCCTTGAATTATCTAGCTATTTAGAAGCTCAATGTGCATCAAAATCTCTGATACTTGGGTTTTCTTATGTCTCCTCTCCTTGAGAATATGACTGAAGATCCTCATAGTCCTGGTTTGATTCTTTTACAATAGTACTAATGTGATTTTCCTTTTCATTAAATGGTATAGCAGTTCTACTTCCTTGTGTTGGACATCATGTAGGCATGGTGATTAGCCAACTAACTACTCTGAGTTCTAACTTGGGAGACATGTTCCTATTAAAAGATTTAGCTCACCATCGTGATTGCAAAAATGGAATGAGCTAGATATTGATAGCTATTCTAGAGTTACGCTCAGAGTAACTAATCAAGAATTCAGACAACTAGATGGCATAGAATTGGATAACCATGCTTTGAATGACATATTTAGATGAGACTTGTACCAGAATTTAGACAAATGACTAGACTGAAATAAATAATCAACTTTAGATAATGAGACATTGAATTGAACAACTCAAAATGTAGTTCAAATTCATAATTTAGTTCATAATACAATAGGATATAATTGGTTCAAATTCAAATTCTGATACAAGGCTCTGGAATGATAAACCACTTGAGATTAGGTTTTGGCTTGGAAGTACAATTATGACAAGAGATTAGCAGTGAGTGATCATTAACTCTCCTAGGCTCTCTTGAGTGATATAGTGTAGGATTCATAACTTCTAGGAGTCAAGAGTCAAGCTCCCAAGATAAGAGTCCTAAAATGAGATTAATGGGTCCTATTTATAGAAGTCGGCATCGGGTTTTGATTGGTTGGCACAGTCGTGCAATATAGAATAGTTCCATTGCACCTCCATGGGACCTCAATGTGGCAAAATCTCTTGTTGTTCACTGCAAAATTATGACAAGAGGCTTCAATTGTTCCATTGCACCTCCATGGGACTTCAATGTGACAAGTCATCTATGGTTAGAATCTCATGCTTTCAAGGTCTCTAGAGATTCACCTATAGAAAACCATCTATATTTCGTGCGTTTAAAGGGTATAAAAAACAATTTTCATGTAGTGAGAGAATAAAATGACCCCTTTTGCTTAAGAAATTTACAAGAGTTTTTCTAAAATGCAATTGAAAACCCCTTTGGTGAATATCATATTCTAAAATTTTGAGAATAAAGACAATAGAAAATTGCAATCCAAAGCTGATTGCTAACAAAGCAAACCTAGTAGCATGAAAAAAACCAACAAATAAAAGCCAAGCATGCTCAATGAAAAAATAATTCAAGCCAAATATTGGATAAAACCATATGTTATGCAAGTAGAGAGTAATGATGGGTATTTTAACAAAGCTTCACACAACTACCCCTTTAATAAGGATTTTTGTTGTCAAGGATAGGTGCTCTCATGTCGCATTGCAGTTGTGTGTGAGTGTTGGAATGTAAGTCACTTCATAAATAAAGTAGAGTAAAATTCAACACTAATACTCACTTGTTCCAGCTTTACAAAAGTAGCTCAATTTTTCCAGCTTTTGAGCATAAGCCTATTACTGTGACAATTAGCACATAATCTATTAAAGTAAAAGATTTGGGAATGGTGCTTTGCTTATTTAGTTGCTCGGATGCTTGCATTTGACTATTGAAAAGGATTCTCTTTTGTAGCCTAAAAACTTGGCCTTATTTGCATGAGGGATCCACCATGGAAAAACTATCATACCATGTAAGTGCAAGGAAAGCACGTTTTTCAAAAAGCTAAATAATTGTATAAGCTGGGGGTAGGCCCCCAATAATTTTCCATCCTCAACTTACAAGTGGGAGGGAGATATAGGGCCAGGATACAAGTCTCATTGAACGGGGGAGGAAGAAGGAGATGAGATAGAGATGTAATGGATGGAGCATAACATAAATTCTTTGTGAAGTTTGTCTATAAGGACAAAGGAAAATTTCATACTATTTTACCACCCAACCATGCTTATACAGCCTCCTACCTACCATAAGCCCCCTTGCCGTGCCACGAGGGCTCATAGCCCCTTGCCTAGAACCCTAGTCCTCACACTACTTCCCCCTTGGAGAATAATTCATTTTCCATGAAAAGAAATTGGATTCTTTTTTTCTTAATCATGCTAATGTTCTCCCAAGTGGAACCTTATTTAGGTCTATCCTTCCACTTGACAAAAAACTTTGTAAATATTATAAAAGTCAAGATCTCCACAAATAGCAATGTTTTTTAGCATAGATTGAAGCTACAGCTCTCAAGCGTAGTTCATCTAGCTTTTCAAGATCATCTATTCTTGAAGAGAGCTCATGCCCTGTCCATTCTAAGCTTTTTGCTACTCGTAGAGTTGGAATTAAAAACTCTATGGGTAGTATAGCATTTAGGCCAAACACCATGTTGTACGGTGTTGTTCCTATCAATGTTTTGTAAGATACCCTGTATGCCCATAGTGTTGAGTGTAGCTGCTGATCCCAATCTATTCTTGATTCTGACACTATTTTAGTGAGAACCGTGCGTAATGTTTTATTTGTGGCCTCAGCTTGCCCATTGGCCTGTGGATGGTATGGAGTAGATTTCCTATGTATGACCATGAATTCCTCTAGCAGATATTCAATGACTTCATTAAGAAAATGTGTTCCACGATCACTGACAATTTCTATTGGAAACCCGTATCGTACAAAAACATTCTCATACAAAAATTGTGCAGTGGTGCGAGCATCTACTTTTTGCGTTGCCTTGGCTTCGACCCATTTTGTGAGATAGTCCGTAGCCACAATCATATATTGGGTATGGGTGCAATATGCAGGGGGTGAGATAGGTCCCACAAAATCAATGCCCCATTTTGCAAATGCTCTTGCTCCCATCATTGGCCGTAGTGGTATCTCATCTCTTTTTATTGGCACCTTGGTGCACTGACAGGTGTCACAACGCTTTACAAACTCTTCAGCATCCATGTGCAATGTAGGCCACCATATACCTGCGGTTAAGAAAATTTTTGCCGTCTTATCGCCCGAAAAATGGCCTCCACTTATTCCGCTATGTGCATGTTCTAGAATCATCAGGTATTCGCTTTCACTTGCACAGATTCTAAGTTGATTGTCCTTTCCTCGCTTATAGAGTTGGTTCCCAATGAATTGAAAGTCACGAGCTTCCAGCTCTATAGCTTTTTTCCGTGCTCTTCTGATGTTCTCATGGAACATCCTGGTGGTTAATAAATCAATGATATATTGACTCCATGTAGGTGCAATGTTTACCTGAAACAATGTCGCGTGATCCACTGGTCATTTGGCACTACATATAGTACAATTGGTAACATAAGAATGTGAGTTCGCATACATAGTTGGCCAATAAACCCCTAACTGTTTCAGTCTCTGGTGTGTTTTCACTGTTGAACAATGAAATGCACAATCCTGAACATGTGGTTCGTCAAGGTAGCACTCGAATTCTTCCGGATTTATACATAATCGTAGGATTTAGTCCAATCCAAGATGATACAGCCGTCCTGCTATCAACTGGAAGTTTTTTGTTCGTTGAATTGTTTGTTGTTTGGATCTGTATTCCGTATTATTAAACCCACTTCCAAAGGAAAGAATGCTACCAATTTCTTGAGACCGTTTGGGTACCATTTTAATATTGAAAAGATAAGCATATGGTACGTCATCATCTACTCCTTCAGGAGCTTTCCCGTTGTGTATTCTTGAAAGATGATCCACTTGTAGATGGGTTTTACCCTTTTTGACCACCACTGTGAAGTCAAACTCTAGCAATATAATAAACCAATGTACAATTATCCCTGTATTGCATGGTTTATTTACCAGATACAAAAGAGCTTGATGATCTGTGAAGAACACAAATTTGTTTGCGAGTAAATAATGCCAAAATTTCTTTACAACATAAATCATTCCTAACCCTTCCCGCTCGGTGGTTCTGTAGTTATTTTTTGCACTGTTTAGCTGTCGGCTCGCATAACAAACTGGAAAATCCATTGTTCCGTCTCCAGGTTGAGCCAGAATACTTCCAATGGCATATGTAGAAGCATCAATGTGAACATGGAATATCTTTTCCCAATCCGGTGCCTTTAGTACAGTGCTGATATAAGGTTTTCCTTCAGCTTTTGGAATGAAGTTTCACACTCCCCGGTCCAATCGAAATTGACTAGCAAACGATACAAAGGTTGTGCAAAACCCATCCAGAAAGGAGTAAGCCCGTTTCCTGGCCACCCGCTCAAGTACATGTTCTATGATTGGCAAGGGATAATTATCCCTTATGGTGGCTGCATTTACCTTTTTGAGGTTTACACACACTCGCAGTTTTCCATTCTTTTTGGGAACTACCACAATGGGTGACACCCCAATCTGTATGTTCGATTTCATAGATGAATTCAGCTTCCATCAGTTTATCAATCTCTTCTTTGATTTGTTTAGCAAATGTGTCATTATATGTATAAGGACGTTGTTTGCTAGGTTTTGCATCTGATTTCAAAGGAATTGTATATTGGTATATCGATGGATCAACTCCCTTGAGGTATTTATACAACCATGCAAACACATCTTTATACTGCTTGAGAAGTTGTATTAGCCGTTCTTCTTCTTTAGGCTCTAAATCGTTGGCTGTATAGACCGCCTGAGGCTTTTCGCCTAGTTCTGCAAGGTCTATCCTTTTTGCATTTTCTGGCCCATCGTAAGGTTCTTGGTTGGTTCTTCCCTGACTGGTGGTGTCATGATGATTTTTCTATCCTGGATAGTAAATTTCCGATAGTGTGATGGTACATTCATGTTCCCCTTTTCGGACTCCCCTTTACCATCACTATCTTCTTCAGTAGTCCATATCTCTCTTAAAGACCATTTCAGTTCTTGGTATTTCTGTTTACACTCCAGTTTGGTCCACTCTTGGTATTTTGTTGTTTCTTTTTTTAATTTTTGTGATTTTGTTTCTGTTTTAGCTTTTTGTTCCTGTTTTAATTCCTCTTGCGTTCTTTCCCTTCGATCTTTTGAGAATCTTCCTGATATGTGATCTTTTACACAATCCTCTGCTTTTACAAGCATCAAATAGAGAGTTTTACCTTTTATCCTGGGCATCATGTTCTCTCTCGCTTTGTTTCCTGCTTGTTTCCTACTATAGCGTTCCTGGCGTTTAGGGTGTTGATTAGCAAAATCATAAAACTTGATATTCTCGGTTTCCCTTCCACGCTCACTTGAGGTGTCTGAATCCTCATTATCTGCATCATCATTTACTTCTAGATGTTTAGAGGAGTTATAAAAATCTTCTTGTTCTGGTGGTTCTATCATCTCATCTTCTCCTCGTATAATGCTTACCATGTAATAGGGTAGCACATCATAGCCATCCTTATCGCAAAATGTTGTTGTTGGACTATCTGCAATGGTATAGACATCCAATGTTGCTAGTGTGTGTTCCCATTCTAGAGGTTCCAAGGCATCTTCAGGGAAAGGTTTCTGAATATACTCCTTGTATTCTATCACTCTTTCTAAGATGCATTCCTCTCTTCTTAGGCTTCCATAATGTGAAGCTCTGCATATCCATAGCTCTTTTTGTTACCCTAACCATGTCGGGACTTCGGATCCTGCTACTATAGCTGAATCAAACTCTTCCACATGAGTTTGGTTCACATCTTTGTAACTATGGTCTTTCAGGTGTATTTTAGTTGTTGTCTCGCCATGTCTGAGGTATATGTGGTCGTAACCCCAATCTTGGACCATCTTCAATTGTCGCATGAATGGTCGTCCCAAGATGATCTCACAATTGTTCTTTTTGTCGAAATCGACTATTGCTCATACTCGATTCCGCACGAAGTGACAATCACTTTTTCTAAAAGTCCTAGAGGCTTCTCCATGAACCCATCTGCCAATTGCAATTTCATTTTGGTAGCCCTCAAAGCTGGTTTTCCCCTTTTTTTTCCAGATTTCCTTGGTGGCGATAGGAACTCCCACTCCACTGGCAAGAATAGCTTTGGACACTACTCCTTAAAATTCTACTGGTAGCGTGGTGTTTCCATCTTCTCCCTCGCAATACTCTCCAACCTTGTTTAATGGTACTGGCCTAGTGTTTAGTTGAGGCTTGTCCAACTCTCTGATCCCTTCCTGTAGCTTCAAGGTGGGGTCTTTCACTCTAAATTTTTCTAGGCATTTACCTACTGTGGTCCACATGTTTGGCCATAACCTTAGGAGTTCTGCTAATGTGATGGTGAATGCCACCGGAGTGGACAACAACTCAATCAATCCTTGTGAATCCATCACTTTGTTAGAAGAAAGTCTTTGAGATGGGATTGCTCTCACTTCCGACTTGGCTTCATACTCTCCTAGGTAAGAGGGTAAAGTTCTCAACGAGTCTGGTTGGTTGTGCCCCGAACTAATTGATCCTTGGTCTCCCCCTTGTGAATGTATCTCAAAGTTTATTTGTGATCTCACCTCAAATTCTTCAATAGGAGGTAAGGTTACATTCTTTTCTTTTCTTGTGCTATTCATGCGGTTACTCATCCTATTAGCCTCCTTGGCCTCACGGATTTGCTTCCACAAATCGTCTAGATCATTACAGTCCTTACCCATTTGTGCCAATATTTTAGGCTGGAACCCGTCACTTGCCTTATCTGTGATATTTGGAACTATGATAGGCTCTCCTCTAGACTCATAGGCATTAGTGAGTCTTTCCTTTGTTTCTACATGTTCCTCTAAAGTTGGTTGGATAGGGGTTGGAGCTGGTGCCTCTTGCCAATTTGCAGGTTTACCCAGCGGGTCTTCCATCAATGATTGAGCTGTTTCGATCATCTTTTTGCACATTTCCAACCTCTGTTTTTCTATTTTTGCATATGGATAAGTCATCCACCTTTGCTCCTGGGTTTGGTTCTTTTTGAGTCTAGATTCATAAGCCTTTAGAACCGCATCCAACTGCTCATTTACCTTGTCAGTCAGTACAGATCCTCCTGATCCGGCATTTTTGGGCTCTGCTATTTCCTTGGGTGCTATGGTTGTCGTTGTGTGCGAGCTTAAGCTAGTTAGATCCTCTAATCGCTCCAACCTCTCCTTTGTTTGCTTCAGCTCCTCCGCTAAAGCGGTTTGCTCTCGTTCCTTCCTAGCTTATGATACGAGCCTTTCTAGCTTTCCAAGTGCTTCGTTGATTTTTTGTTTTTGAACTAGGGGCATCGATTTTTGGCTCTTCAATTATGGGCTCGTATGTCCTTTTCTGAGCTTGTGTCCTTGTAACTACGTGAATGGGTATTACCGTTTCATTTTCTGACCCTTCCACTAGAAGGTACTGTTTCTAGCATGTTCAAGGTGGTTTTTGCTCCTATGCTCGGGTTTTTAGGGCATTCAAGAATCAAATGAGTAATTCCACATTCTGGGCAATACGCATTGACTCTGATGATCTCATCGTGAGGACAGTCCCTTAGCCAGTGATCTCCGCCACACTTGTAGCAGGGTCCCTTGGGCTGTTGAGGTTCTCCTTATGCCCCTCTTTGTTGGTAAGCATGTCTCTGTCCGCCCATGCCCCCATTGGCTATGAACATCAGTGTTTGTTGATTCAAATTGTATCTTTCCTCTCCTGCAGCCTGAGCAGCTGTTGGTGGTCCTGTACTTCCAATCATGCTCCAAGGTTCTAGCAGCGAGGGTTCTTCCGGTGGATAATAGACAGGGTTTTCCGCATATCCATTGGGATCTTCATAATATGCATGCATAGGCACCAAAGCCTTATCCTCTGATTCATTTACGGTTGGAGTGTATCTTATACCAACTGGTCGTGATCCTGGTAGGGGTGGTTGTTGCCCCAACACTGGTTGTGGCCTCTCTACTCCTACTGGTCCTGGTAAGATACTTGCTTGATACCTAGGCATTGGTGGAGCTTGAGGAGAAGCTACTGGAGCTTGGGGAGCGTAAGGTATCTCTCTCACATATCCCTTGTTATAATAACATTCCTCTGTCCCATGGTTTGTTCATTTTTGTTCAATAGCACACCACTTGGGTTGTTTAGCCTGGGGTTTGGCGTATAAGTTAATCTTTTTTAGCACTTCATCTACAAGCTGCTCTTGGTTTATAGCTACTTCTCCTTTCGGTGCTGTCTTAGAAGACTTGCTTCCACTTTTTTGTGAAGACGAATCGTCATCAAGGTCCTTGAACTCCCCCTCTTTGTAGACCGCACAATTTTCCACAAGGTAAAGAGCCTCTTTGGTCAACTCATTCAACGTCGTGCTCCTCTTCATATGTAAGTCTTTCTAGAGATCCGCATTCCGTAGTCCCTGGATGAATATTAGTATGAGCCTGGACTGAGTTGGTAGTTCTTCCACAGGACAGAAATCTTGACATATCTTTTTAGTCTTAGGGATGCCTTTCGTACAGATTCTCCATCTTTCTATTTGAATTTATGGATTTGTGAGACGGTATTAAGAGCTATCTCCCTTTGTGAGAATTCCTTGATAAATTCATCAAACACTTCCTCCATAAACTCAAAGTCTCTACGCTCTACAGAGTCAAACCAAGTGGTAGCATCATCCTCTTGGGTTAGTCCAAACCCTGCAAATTGGGTAGGGAAGTCTAACACCTCTTCGGCTCTAATTACACGCACAAAGGCTACTACATGATCTCTTGGGTCTCTGCTTCCTGTGTATTTCTTGTTTACCCATTTTTTCACTTGAGAAGGTCTAATTCTTCGATGGTCTACAAACCTCATCATTGGATCTCCATGTCCTAATTGATATACCTCCTCAGGTCTTCTGTAATAGGCTGGTTCCTCTCCCAGTGGTTCTCCTAAGCCATAATTTCTAACGGTTCTCGCTGGAGGTGGTTCATCTCTTCGAACTCGTTCTATGGGTGGTTCTCCAGGCTCTTTTGACCCTTGAGTCTTTGGCTTACTCTCTCTTTGATACTTTGAATAGAGTGGTGGTTCTTGCAAATCCCTTAGCCCTCGTGCGGCTTGATAACCCTCTCGGCTTTGGTCTTGTTCCAATGTTGCACTTTGTCGAAGCCATGCCTGCAATGATGGCTGGTTTGCTGGTTGCTCTTGGTTGTTGAATGCTTGCGGTCGGGTGGAATGTGCGGTAGCGTCATACTCATCTGAAAAAGGATTCGTCGACTTACTTGGGTAGGTGGCTCTTGGCACTTCTTCAGGGGCATGTGATGATGCTCCTGGACCTGTTGCCCTTTCTACCTCCTCTGGGAGAATACGTTGGTATTCTCACCCATATCTATCAACAAAAACTATACCCTTCCCCATGGCAGTTTCATAAGAGAATAAGTAAAGAACCTTGTCTTTGCTTAATTCATTTATGTATGGTTCTTTGCTGCGAAAGTAAGCGACTATACCCTCACTCTCATGCTTGTAGATTCCCACGTTTTCGTTATAAATTGGAACCCTTGTTGTTTTCTTATCATACATAAAATAGCTCCGGGCCGATCAATGTTTGGTGGCGGTTCTTGAGCTTCTGAAACCATTTTCCCTTTCGCCACATTATCTCCATATCTGTTGTAATCTTCATGGTTACTAACTATCAGATAGTGGTTCCCCTTTTTGTCTCGAAATCTATCTCCATCATCATAGACTCAAATTATCTCCAATCTTTGAGCTAGCCTCTCTTCGATACAAATGCACTTGCGTCCTCGATAGTCAGAATAGACTAGGGCTCCCCTCGAGTTTGTGCCCTCTAAGAAGATCACAGTGATCTTGGAATCATTCAAAGGATTCAGGGAGGTGCTTCCTTCTGGCATCGGTCCGTCGTATGTGAAACCTCCTCGCTGTTGACTACCCATCGTGAAGAAAGATTTGTCTTACGAAGTGTCAGTATCACTACCTTCCTCAATAATCGGTGCTAGCGGATCTAACCTTGCCTGAGTCACACTCTCTTTGGTGGACACTAAGCTAGCTTGGTCTCCTGCTATTTTTTGGTCTCTTGGAATGTGTCTTCCTGATCTCAAATTCATCAAACTTACCTATTAAACAGCCTTTTTTTAAAACCAAACCTCTTATCTGAGAAGTTCTATTGTTCGTGTCTTTTCCTTGACCTACTCCCGTGTATAGTTGCAATCCCTAGTTCCTGCTTTCTCAAAAAATATTTAGCCTTTGAAACTTCATCAAAATATGAGCATTCACATTAGCCATCCACAGCAGTTAGAACTAGTCAATCAATCCTCAATCAATGACTATATGCAAAGTTTATGCACTCGGTGGGTAAGTCCCAACTTTTCACACCTATTCTGGCAATTGGACTCCTTGTTTAAGTCCAAATCTTGTTTTGACAAAATATTTGGGATTTCAAGGTTGACAGAATGTCTTTGGAACAGTTAGTTTATCTTTTTGAGCCCAGATCTAGCCTCTTGTCTTTATACGCGTATAAAGACTATTGTGGAAGAATTACACCAAACTTGGTCCCTTAGTTGACTTTACAATACTGAACAACCCTATGATGTCAGTTCCCAAATCTGGTGTCTATCCTAGGAGATGAGTCTTTATATGCGTATAAAGACTTCTGACACAGATTTGACCCAATTTTTTTTTTGGATGTTCCCTACACCCTAAGCAACTCCTAGATACTCTCAATTTCTGTTTTCACCCCTTTTGGTGTCAATTATGAATAATTCAAGTTGTTATCTAGTCCAGGTTTGCCTTTTTTGCACTTTCTAGCCCATATGAATTTCAAAAGCAATCAAATTTTGGCTAGGTACTTCTTTTCTGCCTTAGAACACTAGGGAATATTCATTTGCTCCATTTGAGCCAGATTTGTTCAGTAAGTCTTTATACGCGTATAAAGACTTTAGCTGAGTTTTTGGTCAAAATTAGAACACAAGCATCCCCAAGTCTTTAATCACTGGGTTTCAAGAAATTTTACCAATTTTTATGCAAAATATTCTTAGAACCACAAGTTTTTCCCTTTTTCTCGTTTTTGACACTTTGTCTTTTGGCTTTTGGGTACTAAGGGTTGGTCAAAACCCTAGTCTCAAGGTGTACTTAAGGTAAAACCCTCTTTTTGAACACCCTGGTTCAGTCAGATTTGTCAAATTTGGTCTCCAGATGCCCCTTGAGGCATTATACGCGTATAAAGTCTCTGTTCACAGAATTTCAAGTTTTCTTCAAAGAACTCTTGCAAATGCCCTCTTATATGCACAATAGCAATCAGTCATGAAAAAAATGCCAACAAGAACCTGTTTATTGTATTTTTTGCCTCCAAATCAACTTTTCAGAGATCGTGAATGCAAACAAACACTTCAGCAAATAAGTAATCGTTGAATAGCTCTAGATCAAAATCAGGTCCCTTACCTAAAGCTACTCCTACACATCATGTGGGGTTTTTCATTTATGAGTAGAAACACGCTTCACTGCCACACACAGACTAGTCAGCCCTTTTCTCTCCGATACAACTATTCTAAACTAATTAATTGTCAATCACGAAAGACCCAGGCGAGACACACACTCCCTCGAACCTCTCTTTGATCCTTAGTTCCTATCTAAGATACAAGGAAATTTGGCGAACCAAATGGGCTTTTACCTCGTAGGATTAGTCAAAGGTCACCTACTTAGGGCTCTCGTCCCCGGCAGCGGCGCCAATGTTGTCGTGTAGAAACACTGGTCGCAGACGCTAATACAATGAGAACCAAGCCAACAACAATTTGTCAACCTAGGACGGAGTTGATCCGCAGGCACATGGAAAAAAATAGTTTTTTGTCACTCAACTATTTGACCTTCTCTAAACAATCACTACCAAAGGAAATCATTCTAAACCACTCTAATCATACTGGACTACAATCTTTCCTAAAACACTTCCGTTCACCGAAACATGGTCAAACATTGTCGATTCGTCACGAAACTCAAGGATCCTACTCTACACACCTAGAGGACACTTCCCTGAAGTTTCTAACCTAATCCACAACCCGTAAACATATGGTGCAGAAATCGCGTATAAAGATAGGCCGAAATTTACAGGTCGTCGAATCTGGAAATGTTTAGTCCTAAAGAGTAGTTCTACTCGCCTGAACGCAATGACATAAAGCAATCACAAAACGGACACACAGATAGAGAGAAAACTCACTCGGAAGCTCACGGAAGAGCTCTTCGTGAAGAGACTAAAACCGCTCAAGCTTGGCGTCGAAGCGTAGCTCTTGCCGTTGCTAACACGATGGCGTCGTCACTTCCACAATGTAGTAGTCATAGCATGCAAGGGGAAGGGAAGAAGACCTCTCTCACTCTCACACACAGTACGCAGTCATCGTACGTTCAGATAAACCCCCAAAAATGATTAAAAAAATACCCCTTAGGTTTACAAAAGATTGGCTTTTATACCTTAGCCTTGGAGGTGTCATCTCATCAAAAATGAATTCTACTTCCTATCAGAGGTGTTGTCGAGTATCAAATACAATGACATATGTTCCGAAAATTATCTGGAGCCTGAAGAATTAATTACTTTTAAGCTCATCGTGTGAATAGTACAAGAAGAATGGGATTTCGGATGCGGTTGATTTGTAGGTCAACACCTGCATGCCTTGATAAACCTCCTTTGAAGAGAACATGCACCTTCCTCTGACTACAACGTCATGGAGGGATTCCCAATGCCTAATCCCGATAGCTCAAGCCAAGACATGCATGCCATGTGTCCACGGTCTGGGCCGAGCGTGCTTAGCCGCTTGAAGGAAACCTTTAGTAGAGCCACTCGCTCCAAACATGGAGCTAATGATGTAAATGAGTGGGGTGGGGAAGTAAATTCTCCATTCATGACCAATGTAGACCCTATACGCTTAGAGAATATGCACGTGAATACTTCATTCACTGCACCTCCTGACTCTTTAGAGTTATTTCCCTCTGAGGTCATATTACTCGATGGTAGAAGCCTTGCCGAAGTGCAAGAGGTTGAGCGATATATATCTTTGCTAGGAGAGCAATCGAGTGCTCCTGACTTAGCAACCACTAAGGGCCAACCCCTAGAAAGCAGCATTGCATCTAGCTCAAAGGACCCCCCTAGCACCTCAATTCTAGATGGAGCATTCTTAAATGAGAACTGGGAGTACGAACTACAAACGGAAACTACCAACCTATACACAGGTCACACCTATCACGTGGGCTGGTTAGATGTCCTACAATCCACAATGGGTGCTACTAGTGTGGAGGATCAACAACAAAGAGTTTGTGAGGTCATCCATAGGATCATTGAGTTAGAGAGACAGAACAAGGGGATCAACATGTCTTCAACGGGTCTCATGAGATTCTTGGATACAACAAAGGCTAAACAACCGACCTTATCGCAAATGGAGACTCCCTCGGTAAGTGCGATGGATCCTCCATATGTTGTTTTGCCAGGGGTCTTAGTGCAATCTAAGCCCATGTTGGATGGATACGTCGTGACGGACGTCAGCACAACGAGAACTCATCTAACAAGATTTGTCAACTGAGAAAGAAGCTCAACCTACATGCGCGTGGAAGCAAGCATAGGGTGTCAACCTACACTCGACCAACTCCTAACTAATTCCTACAGAGGTCTCTACCCAATGTCTAAGATACGGCCTTCAAGAGTGCACAAGAGGAAACTTCCTACAACGCTTTCTAGAGCCGAATACCCATCAAACAATCTCGAAACACCACAGAACTTGAAGGAGACCCTACTAACACCAATAGGTCCCTCTCCCTAAGGTCTATGAACCAAAATCCCAACCCAAAACACTTGGTGAAAAATCACGTAGGATGTCTGGCCGAAATTTGCAGGTCGTCGTTTCCGAAAACTAAAGTGCCTAATGTGTAGCTCTACTCAATGCAAATGCGTGGATATGTTGCAATGCAAAATTGGACAACGTATGCTCACCAAATCACCAGATGAAGCTCGTAGATGGAGCTCGCAAAACGGGACCGTACGCGCACAGTGTATGTATTGGCGCATAGCTCTCATCGGGGGAAACACACTGCACTTCTCCGCATTCAATTCCGACCATCGGTGCGCGCGTAGCGTCAAGATGAAGCTCTCACTCTCTCTCGTACACAGTACGCTCACTCACAGACTTCAAACTTTTTTTAAAATGACAAAAGGTTTTTCATTAAGGTCAAAAAGTGGTATAAATACCTTACAATTATCAAACCCTAATGTTCCATTTTAGCCATCTACTCAATCTAAATGTCAAAACTGTGATACAATGTGGAAACTTCTATAAGCCCCAATATTTACAAAGGTGAAATATCGGGTTTTCTCACTAAATGAATAATTACAAAAAATAATAATCTACAGAGCATTCATTTTCCGTAGGGTGTGTCCTGATTCTAACACTCCCCCCCTCCTTGCTCGTGTCGTCCCCGACATGGCTGTTGAGCTGCTTCTTCATCTTAGGCTTTCTTGCATCTTGAGCAGTGATTCATATCTTGCATGTTGAGCCAGTAGTGTCAAGCCAAATATGTGAAGGAGTACGAGTGGAAGTGCGACGCGAGAGAGAGTGCGAGAAGAAGAGCACGACGATATGGTGAACTCGCTCTACTGTAATGTGTAGAGCATAGTGAGTTCTTATTAGGTTTTTACAAAAGAATATGTGTACATACCTGGCAACCCGCCCACTTACCTGGGCGACCACATTGGGCTTTATACCCCAACAACCTCCCACTTAAAGTCCAATGTGGCACTTTAAGTGTGAGAGAAGCTACTATACAAGCTAATATACAAGAGATGTAGAGAAGTGATGTACTACCCTACACCTAACTGCTTGCGAAAATGCACAAAGCTCTCTGAGGAAAGTCCTTTTGTAAGTAGATCAGCAGGATTTTCTGTGGTGTGAACTTTGACAAGCTGAAGTTGCTTATCCTCGAGCATTTCCATGATGAAATGATACTTCACATCCACATGCTTTGTCTTTGAGTGATAAACTGGATTGCGAGCCAATTGTATAGCACTTTGACTATCACAATATAACACAGGCATCTCTTCTTTGATTCCCAAATCTGTTACTAGTAGATTAAGCCAAATTGATTCTTTGCATGCCTCTGATGCTGCAACATATTCAGCCTCTGTAGTAGACTGAGTAACACAATCTTGTAATCTAGAACGCCATGATACTGCTCCACCAACCAATATAAAGACATACCCTGACGTAGACCTTCGGTTGTCTAAGTCACCTGCATAATCTGAGTCTGTAAAACCCTTTACACTTAGCTCCTGACTCCCATAGCATATACACATACTCTTTGTAGCTTTCAGGTTCTCAATATTCCTTTCACTACCTCCCAATGTTTCTTGCCTGGGTTTGACATGTATCGACTTACTACTCCCACTGCAAATGCAATGTCTGGGCGAGTAGCAATCATTGCATACATCAAACTACCCACTACAGACACAGGACAATCTTGTTTGCTAAGTTTCACATATGGTGGCAATGGAACACTCAATGCCTTACCCTTCTCCATATTGAAACGTTGCAAAACCTTGTCGATATACTTTGTTTGAGATAACTAAATCAACTTCTTTGATCTGTCTCTCTCAATGCGCATACCAAGTATATGACTTGCCTCACCCATGTCTTTTATGTCAAACGATTTTTCCATCTTTGACTTCAAAGCTGAAATTTCTTCCAAGTGCTTGCCAGAAATCAACATGTCATCCACATACAAAATAAGGATCAGCCAACTGCCATCCTTAGACTTCTTTGTATATAGACAATGATCTAACTCACTACGTTTGTAGCCTTGAGAAAGCATAAACTTGTGGAATTTATGGTACCATGCCCTCGGTGATTGTTTTAAGCCATAAAGACTCTTTAACAACTGGCATACCCAATCTTCCTTGCCTTTCTCAACAAACCCTTCTGGCTGTTGCATGTAAATTTCCACATCTAAATCACCATGCAAGAACGCTGTCTTGACATCCATTTGGTGCAACACCAAATCTAATATGGCAACCAATGCAAGAAAGCATCTCAATGTAGTCATCTTGACCACCGGAGAGAAGACTTCATCAAAGTCAATGCCTTGTTCTTGCTTAAAGCCCTTGGCAACAAGCCTTGCTTTGTACTTTGGCTTACTATCATGAGCGGTGATCTTATACCTGTAAACCCATTTACAAGGTAGAGCCTTTTTTCCCCGTGGTAATTTAACTAGTTTCAATGTCTGGTTTTTATGCAGAGCTGTCATCTCTGACTGCATGGCCAATTGCCAATTCCCGGAGTCCTTCATTTGCACTGCTTCCTTGTAATAGGAAGGCTCATTGCAATCATTCAACATGACATAGTTCATAGATGGAACAAACCTATCAGGAGGTCGCGTGACACGTCTAGATCTACGCACAATAGGTGGCTCAGGCTCAGCCACAACCTGTGGTTCCACTCTATCCTGCCCTTGCTCCTCTTGAGCCCTGACATTTTGTCTTGCACGTGCAGGTCCATCTTCTTGGAAGACAACTCTTCTAATCTCCTCAACCCTCTCTGGTTTAGAATGATATTTGGATTCATTAAAGTGAACATCATTACTGCGGACAACCTTTCTGGATTCGGGATCCCAAAGTCTGTACCCCATCTCACCAGAATTACCATAGCCTAGGAAGATGCACTTTCTACTCTTTGGCTCAAGTTTGTTCCTAAATTCCTTTGGAACGTGAGTATATGCCTCACAACCAAAGACTCTGAGATGCTTGTATGAGGGCATTTTGCTTGACCATACCATCTCTGGCATCGAATCCTTCTGCAAAACCTTGCTAGGAGATCTATTTACAAGATGAACAGCTGTTGATACAGCTTCAGCCCAAAACCCATTTGGCAGCTGTGCATTAGACAACATACTTCTGACCTTCTCTTGTATGGTCCTATTCATCCTCTCAGCAACACCATTTTGAGGAGGATTGTAAGGAGTAGTAAGTTCACGTTTTATACCTTTTGACTCACAAAAGTCCTGAAAGGCCTTTGAAACATACTCTCCACCATTGTCAGTGCGTAAGCATTTAAGATTCTTGCCACTCTGATTCTCCACAAGTGTCACAAACGTTTTGAAAACACTAAACACTTCATCCTTGTGCTTGAGAAAGTAAACCCATACTTTCCTCGAGTAATCATCTATAAATGTCATAAAGTAAGAAGCTCCCCCTAGAGATAGGTTAGGCATAGGTCCACACAAATCACTATGAACAAGTGCCAACTGTGTATCTCTTCTACTGCTTCTATGCTTATGTGGATGCTGTGTTTGCTTACCATACAGACAACGTTCACAGAATTCAAAATCATTAAATGAAAAGCCAGGCAAATAACCAGAACGAGACAAGATTTCCATTCCCTTCTTGGACATATGTCCTAACCGGCTATGCCACAAAGAAACATTCGGCTGCTCGGTTACATTGATTACATTTTTAGAGACATTTGATACATAAATCATGTAAAGTCCTCTAGACTTTACTCCATGTGCTACTGTCATAGAACCCTTGGATATCTTCCACATGTTCTGTCCAAAAGTGGTGACGTAGCCAGCATCATCAAGTAAACCTGTGCTGATCAAGCTCTTTGTAACTGCGGGAACATGTCTCACATTCTTCAGCGTGAAAGAAGAGCCATTCTGAAACTTCAATTGAACATCTCCAACACCTAAGATCTCACATGTCTGCCCATTGCCTAGCTGAACTGATCTTTAGTGGTCACATAAGAAGTAAACCACTCCTTGTTTGGAGACACATGAAGTGATGCTCCTGAGTGTATAATCCAGTCACTCAGTGCATTTCCATCAGATGCTGTAAGAAGAGCTGAGTCCATTGTATTATTCAAGAAGTAGATGTCTCCTGACACTAGACTGTCATCCTCTGCAACAGTGTTTGTCACATTTATTTCTTGAATCTTCACTGAGGACTTGTTCTTCTCACCATGGTCTTCAGCTTTCTCTTTGCCTTTTTCTGCTTTCCATTCTCTGCAGTCTCTTTTCATGTGACCCTTCTTGCCACAATGGTAGCATTCTATGTCACTCTTGCCTTTAGCACTGCGGGACTTGCTACGAGACTGATTCCTCTTTCCACCTTTGTACTTTTCTTTGGTCCTTCCCCTGACAACTAAGGCTGTTCCTTTGCCTTTGTCCATTGTCTTTCTATTGGTTTCTTCAGTAAGCAGACTTCCTTCTACACCTGCTATGTTCAAACCATCTGGAGGTGAAAAATTACTCAAAGCTGTGCGAAAAGTGTCCCAAATTTCCGGCAATGTGATCAACAGGAACATAGCTCTAACAGGTTCATCAAACTTGACACCTTGAGCTGACAACTGACTATAGATTGTGTTGAATTCATTCAGATGATTGGACATAGGTGTCCCTTCTTTCATCTTCAAGTCAACAAGCTTCTTAAGCCAGTATACCTGTGAAGCTGCACTCTGCTTCTCATAAAGATCACTCAGCTTTAACCATGCTTGATAAGCCGACATCTCGTCTGCTACATTGAAGTAAACGCTTTCTGCCAAAGTGAGCATAATGGTAGAAAGTTCCAATTCATCCATTTTGCTCCATTCATCTTCGTCCATATCTTCTTTTATCCCCTTGAGCTTTATAGGTTTTATCTGCTTCTTTTGTACCAACATGTGCCAAATCTGCTGCTTCCACAATGGGAAATTGGTTCCATCTAGCTTCTTGATATTGTAAAGAGCAGTGTCCTGTGATCCAGCCATAGCTACGCTTCACAGTAGTTTACTTTCTTGGGAAAAATTCGGCAGAGTTTCCCCTGTAAACTGACCTCTGAACCAATATCAACCTGTCAAATGAACCAAGAAAGCTTCAGATTCTGCATAAATTTCGGCAGAGTCTCCTTTGTAAAATGGCTCTGGTGTACTCAAAAAACAAACCAAAAAACAGCTCAAAAAACACTGTCTCTCTGACACTGTAAGCTACGGGTAAACCTGTCCTGCACCTGTACTGTCTCTCACTATCCTGTCACTGTCCTGTAAGCATAGACTGTGACAATGCCTCAACGGCAGTAAAGCAAAGATGCAATCCCAACTGTCTAACTCACAGTCAATACATCCTAGCTGCCTATCAAAGGGTGCTCGAGGGATCGCTCCAAGACCTGTATCACCGAAAGGATCTCAACATTCGAGAATCCCCCAGCTCAATAAAACCTCACTCGACCCTCAACAAAGGCTGCAGTAAATCTGACAGTACATAGACTTCCCACAAAGTCATACATCCACAAATTTCCCACTATATGCTGTAACCGCTGCGGCGGTTGTTTGCTGCGTGACTCACAGCCAACAAACCCTCAACAGACATACATCATCTCTGACAATACATCCCATGTAGAAGTACCTGCAATGTCAGGATGAAATCTAGAATATCAAGCAGCAAACACAAGCTACCTGATGAACTAGTGGATGTCGCCTACAGACTGTGTGTAGGTGCACCCGTGTCGTATGTAACACGCCTCCAAGAACTGTGAGCCGTCCTTCGATGTGTAGACAGCCACAAATTCAACACTCTGGGAGTGTCGATATCCTCAGCACCTGTAGTCGTAGGCCGAAAACCCCAAATTTGCAGAGTTGGATCTGCACCCGTCGAGACCACGTAGTCAAAAATGGCCTATGCAGACCTTTGTCGAAGCCAAACGGTGGCTGAGATGACCTCAGAATGAAATTTGGGCCGAGATTTGGGGCCGTGTCTTCGCCTGTCGAATTTCACTCCAATCTGAGCCGGTGACTCTAGCCTCCTGCAGTGCTGCCCCGAGCCTCGATCTGAGCTCTGATACCAGTTGAAGGAGTACGAGCGGAAGTGCGACCCGAGAGAGAGTGCGAGAAGAAGAGCACGACGATATGGTGAACTCGCTCTACTGTAATGTGTAGAGCATAGTGAGTTCTTATTAGTTTTTTACAAAAGAATATGTGTACATACCTGGCGGCCCGCCCACTTACCTGGGCGACCACATTGGGATTTATACCCCAACAATATGTCAGTGCTGATTGTGAAGAAGACGGTGTAGAAAGCTTCTTCAAAGGCTTGGAGGTGATAGGATGGAAAAAACATGATCCTTTTATACAATGCATGTATCACCTCCTTAGAAGGCTGACCATACAGATCGTATGCACATCGGTATGTATCTTGAAAGAAGAAGATATTGTCTGTCGCCTGGCCTGGTTTGAACGTCTCGAAGATTGCCAAAAGGGTTTTGCAAATCTTTCTCATCATAATGCAAGATAGGTCAGGTGAGCCAGTGAACAATTTGATGGCACCCGTTAGGGTTTTCACCATGTATTGAGCACTTATTCTCTCACCTGCCTTCAAGCGTGGCAGCTTCGGGTAGTTTAGCCAAGTAGGTTGGCTTCTTTGCAATAGCTCATGGGCCTTCCACATCCGCATCCTTGGTAGAGGGCAAAAACTTAAGTTATCTCTGATGACTTTTGGTGCCTCTACCAGATGGATTAGATACTGTGGATATTTTGTCAGCCATGCCTTTCTCCACCTGGGCTGAGAGTCGACAATCAACTTTACCCCTTCAGGCTTGGAGATGTCTCCTATGTATAGTGGCACTGTTGGCTCCTCTTTGATTCTTTTGTTGATAGTGGCAGCTTTGTACTTTAGCAGAGGATATGGGAGAGAGGGCTGTAGCCATTCACGCCGAAGGTTGCTAGCATCTATCTTCTGAATAGTAATTGATTTAAAGACCCTCTACTCCCATTCCAAGGCTTCTTTGGCCGTGTCTTTGATTTCCGCTTCTATGGACTTTTGCAGCTTCTCTTCTTCTTCTTGTGTCAGATCTTGTGGCTCTTGAGAGGGTCCTACAAGGATTTCCTCTTGCATGGGTGTGTCCACAAGTTCTGCCACATTCTCTAAATCTATTCCTTCCATGGCTGCTGGCCCGATGCTGAACTGCTCTTCTGTCTGTTGGCCTCTCAGCTCTTCTATTTGCTTTTGGAATTTCTGCTTTTCTGCTTCAGCTTGCTCTCCCATATTCACAAGGAGGTCGTTCAAATCGGCATTTATCTTCTTCGCCTCCTCGAGCTTTCTCTTGATGGTTTCTAGCTCATTTTGAGTTGCCTTGTGCTCTTCTTCCATGCGGGTTTGCATGACCACTGACCCCTCGGCCATCATCAGCCTCTGCTTTTTCTCTAAGGTTAACTCCTTTTGGAGCTCTTTCATTTGTTCTTCATAAAGCTGACTCTCTGAAGTGGTGTGAGTCGAGCTAGTTGCTCTGACTCTGGTAGGAGATTCCCATAGCCCGCTGGATGGTTTGATCTTTAACTTTAATCTAGTCCTTGAGCTCAATGACCTCATCCTGGCTAGCCTCCTGCTCTATTTCTGCCTTCTCTTTGGCATTCCGCATGGCTTCCACTTCCTTGGACTCTTCAACAAGTTGTAGGGTTAGGTTGTCCCTTTCCCTTTCTGCATCTGTTAATGACTTGCTGAGTTTTCTGTATTCTTCTTCAGCTCCTTGCAGTCTTTGAGCTGCTGCGTGATTCTCTCTTTCCATCTCCTGGCATCTTTGCAATGCCTTTGCCAAACTGGATTGCAGCTTTGCTTCTTTCTTGCAGTCTTTGAGCTGCTGCCTGATTCTCTCTTTCCATCTCCTGGCATCTTTGCAATGCCTTTGCCAAACTGGATTGCAGCTTTGCTTCTTTCTTTATGTGCCCTTGGCTTTGTTTTTGGAGGGAGTCAACTTCAACCTTGATATGAATTTCATTGGCTTTGAGATTATCCATTTCACTTTCTGTGGCCATTGATTGTGCCCTTAGCCCGATTAGCTTGGTCATCACCACATCCCAATCATTGGTGGGCGGCTACAGGTCCACTGTATCAGTGGCCATCTCTTTTAGCTCCACTAACCACAGGCTCCGTATCTGTTCTTTGGGCCCTGTGCTTGCCAAGTCAAATGCGCCTGTGGCTGCCTCTTCTTTTGAATATCCAGTAGCTAGTAGATCTAGAAATGTGTTAAGCCTTGATTCAATTTGCTCTGGTTGCTCACTTTTGGGCTTAGCTTCTTCTTTTTGCTCTTGATCTTTGCTCTGTTCTTGCCTTGAATCTTCTTGATCTTCAGATTTGTCTAGCTCATCCTTTTGTTGAGTTTCTGGAGGGCTATAAGGAGGTGGTGATGGCGGTGGGCTGGACTCCGGGCTGCTGGACGGTGGAGTTGCCGGATTTTTCTTGAAGTCCCTATCCGCCTTTGTCTTTCTCTCTCTCTCTTGGCCTTCCTGCTCTTCTAGCAGTTGCTGTCGTACTTCATCCACTTCTGCTTTTGTAAATGGTACATTTGGGATATTTTCTATCGTAGCATCCAGGATCTCAAAATTTTTGATATAATATTCAAATATGTCTCTGTGCACCCTTCGGGATGATCCCGACATGGTTTCTAGTGATGGCTTCCATAGCTCTCTCAAATCTCCCTTGAGGGCTCTTTTTGCTCTGAAGCTTTCCATTAGCCGCTCTAGCCGTGCCGCCTTCTGTGATTTTGTCTCTTTGACCGGCACTTGGACAGATTCCTTCTTTCCCTTCTTTAACTCTGGCTGCTCCTCTTGCACGGTCTATAACTGGCGCTTCAAATGTGTTGCTACCGTGGGAGCTTTGGGCGGTTCATCCTCTTTATCTTCCTTGAGCCTTAGCCAGTCATTCTATGATGGAGGGTCAAGCCATCTTCCCTTGGCGTGCAATGCCCCATAAACCACTTTCGTGATCAGCTCACCCGGCACAATGTAGGTGGGGTTCTTGTTGCCCATCTTCACCAGATTATCATGGATATAGGTAGCATAGTTGATTACCTTCGGCTTGCTCTTCTGCATTACCCAGGTGAAGATTGTGGCAATTGCTCCAGGCGGCATTCTGTATTTCTATGGCCACTTTGTACACATGTGGAAATACTAGTTATAGAGCTGATTCATGATGGCCACTTTAGGGTTTGCAATGTCTTCAAAGATGTAGTTGCTCTTCTTTTCTGTGTACACCTTGACTTCATCTCGGCGCTTTGTCACACTATCCCCTTTGTTGGAGAGGTCTAGTGAAACTGCCACTACTTTCTCTGTGATTACAATCACCGTGTCTCGCTTTCCCTGTAGATCCGTAACTCTGGCCACTCCATCTTCTTTGATTGTAGTCACAAACTCCAATACTCTTTTTATGTCAATTCCTATCGACACAGCTTCAAAATAGTTATAGAGATCTATTTTCTCCAGGTACTCTGCCATTTTTCTTCTGACAAACTCATTGAGCTCCCGCAGTAGCATGGGTAGCTCTATTACATTTCCTTCCGTGTCTTTGAACACGCCTTGGTAGATCTTCAGATCATTTGACTCTAGCAAGTCCTCTTGAATCCACGTGCTGGTTGGCTTTAGAGTTCCTTCTGGGATGACAAACGGCTCCACCTCTTCCAAATAGTCTTTTATGGTCATCCTCTTCTTCTTTGCCGGTGATTTTGCAGCTGCCATAGATCCTGTTGCACTTAGTAGTCTGAAGTTAGCGGTTTTTCCATATCAGCTGAGAAACTAAGTTTTAACTATCCAAATGACTTGAAAATTGAAAATAAAACTTAAAACAAACTTGGGAAACCCTGCATGTGCTCACAGTACAATTCTGGCCAAAATTTATCATTTAGACATCCTACGCGTAGGATGTCTTTTTCATCAGTTTTTGGTGAAATTTGGCATGCTGGTGGTCCTTGACCTGTGCAACGTGGCTATGTGCTTGGTATTGGGTTTGGGCATCAAAATGTGCATTTTTGGGCATATTTAGGCTTTAGGCTCACAAATTGGGTAGGATGTCCACAGTAGGTGGCAAATGATATTCAAATGGGTTGAAATTTGACATATGAGCTCCTTGCACCATGGTAATGGCTTCCATGATGTCATTTCTTGCACATAAGGTCAAAATCATGCTAGAGACATCCTACACGTAGGATGTCTTTTTCATCAAAATAGCTTGAGATTTGTTCTGTGGGTAGCTCTTGGCCTGTGGAACATGGCCATTCTCTTGGATTTTGATTTGGACAAGAATTGATGTTGGTAAGAGCATGTGTAGTGTTTTTGAGCTCAAAAAGTGTATCTTGGAGGTGTTGGGGGTAAAAAATGATTGAAATGTCTTGAAACTTGATATATATAAGCTCTTGAAGGTGATATGAATAGATCTGGAATTGAAAATCATCACCTGTGGGCCAAAAATGTCATTTCGACATCCTACGCGTAGGATGTCTACTTCATCATTTTTTGTAGGTGACCACACAGATTGGTTGGCAATGTTCTCATGAATGTATTGTGCAAGTTTCATGTGATTTGGAAAAGTTTTGGTAGGTCTATGGCCCATTATTGCCTCTATACCTTGACTTTGCGTTTTTTCATGCATATGAGGTTAATTTTGGTCCAAATGTGATGAAACTTGGTGGCTAGCATGTAAAGGCTATTCAGAAAATGTGTGTGATGAGAGTTGTTAGATTTGGTGCCCAAATTTGGCCTTGAGACATCCTATGCGTAGGATGTCTCCTGATGAATTTTTTGTGGAAACTGCTACTGGTGCCTGCTCTTAGTCTCCCTGAGTCCCTTTTAAGCCTTATTTTAACAAAAAAATCAAATAGATAGAAAGTAACTCCCTGTGTGGATGTCAAAGCCTCCGAGCCATTTTCTGACTTTTGGAGTGCTTTTCGGCGATGAAATTTCTTGATGTTGGTCTCCATAGCTTCCCGATCCCTTGGGGATACTTGCCGTATGGTTTTTGTTGACTTTGGCTTCACCGGAGCTCCATTTGGCAATTTATCGCTCTAAAATAACCCGTGGTTGCGTTTACATGTCTTCGATGACTTGTGGTGGTCTACCACCATAGGACTTGGTTTTTGATGGTCTAGGAAAGTCGTTCGTGAAGTTTGGTGGCAAACAGACATGCGGTTTGGCCGCGAGAGCTATTTGACGCTTTGTGTGTCTGATGCCGTTTCTGAAGTTTAGTGCCACTTCGGGTCACCTTTTGGTCATGTGGGCTACATAGATTTGTCGAGCATGTCGAGATGCTCCTACCCATGAATTTTGGTAGCATTTGGGCGCCTTTCCGCCGATTTCCCATTTGGTGGCCTCTTGTGGGGATCTAGGAATTAGGGTTTTTCCCGATGGTTTTGTACTGCCTTTGGGCATCCAAGACTGGTCTCCTATGCTAGGGTAAGCTGCCGATGAAGTCTCATTGCTTTTGGGTTAGCCGTTAGGTGGCCACTTCTACTTGTAGGTCTCTACTGCCCGCTTTCTGTGTGAACCCTACGCTAGTTTTCGCGACAAAACGACAAACATGAGCGAAAAGCTCAAGGTGGTGAGCCTACCTCTCATGTTTGAAGACCGTTGGGTAGTTGTGCGCGTCGTAGAAGCTGTTGGAAGTTCCGTTCTCTCTAGGTGGCAGGAGCTCTCTCTCAAAGGTCAATAGTGGAAATGAGCCTAAAATGAAGTGAAAAATTCTTATAATGGGGGTCCCCGAACCACTTTTCATGAAATTTGAGATGTGCTCCCAACTTCTTGCGAGATGCGGTTTAGACTCAAAAATTTCTTGATTTGGACTCCATTTGCCCAGTTTCCGAGAAATTTGGCATTTCGGTCAAAAATCTGGCCAAAACAGGCTTTCCGCTCCAGTCTCATAATTGCACCCCCACTGTACCATAGGTTTTCCTATAGTCACTAATCATACCCATATTTTTTGTTTTTCATTACGACCATTTTTCACCTACCTTTTGTATTTTTGAAGTTTTTCTGCCGAAAATTAGCAAAATTAAAAAGAAAATAGCAAATCAAATCCAAAAAATCCCCAAAAATCATAATAAATTAAAAACATCACCGCAAAACATTATATACACTCACATGAAATTTTTATGGCGGGATTTCTCCGTTTTACCAATATTTTGTCCGAAAAATAGCTCTGTTTACTTATATACACACACCTAGGGGCTTGATTTGGCGTTTGGCCCCATATACTTGTAGATTCATGCTGTATAGGGGCATATGTACTTGGGTTAGTCCAAAAAATTTTGTAATCAAACAACAACCCTTAAAAAATAGTCTAAAAACATGCCCTTTTCTCTCTCAAAGGTAATGCATTGGGTCCGCATTTGAGAATGCCTCCCCCCTTCTAGCCGGAGTCCTCCCGGACGACAAGGTATCCCCTCGGTGTATGTGCCGTGCATGGGTTGAAAAAATTGTGCTAATGCTTAGCCGTGTAATGTGGCCCTATTTTATGCATACTTGGTCAATGCATGGAAAAGTTAATGCTGTGCAAGAGACGGGTATAAGCAAAATGATTATTGGCATTCGCCGTCGAGGTTTCCTGTTTGTTGTTGATTTGGTGGGTGGAGTTTCTTTGCAAGTAAAAGTTGTAACTCTACCGCTCTTTGCTTGATCGTTTTTCTTGCAACAGTCGCGAGTGTTGCCGCTACTGTTGATATGGCCATAGTCGTCTCCTTGGAAAGAATTTTCGTGGCGGAATTGGCCGTAGACCTTGTCTCTTTTGCTTTCCATTTGTAGCTTTGTTTTGCCGATCTTTGTAGGTTTATTGTTACTGCCTCGGTTGCCATTGTTTTGCTGCTAATAGGCGTCCACATAAGTCGGTTTGTTGGTTTCATATGCAGTTGTCTGCCTTCCGATGTTGCTTGTACTGAAGGGAGTTCCTTTTGCTTTGGGATCCAGATGCGAGTCGTATTTGAGTTGTTTCTGAGCATTTTCTTTGGAATCCATATCTGTTTTATTCCCTTGGTGTTTGATTTAACTATCTGCTTCTGTTGACTTCTTCTGTTGTATTGTTTTTTGTCTGCCTATGTCATTTCTATCCTTCCGAACCCATACTGCTCCTGATCCCTTCACTGCGGTCGGTGACTTTTTATACTTGTAGTGAACAATGTTGGAAGTTACCTGTTTTTTCTTTAGTGGCACCCTTCCTTTTGGTTTTTTATCTAGTGATTGCATTGCTGGCAGCGGATTATTCCGAGGTTGCTGAGCAAAGGCTACCACCTGTTGTTCTTGTGCATGCTGAATTTTGACTGCATTCGCACTCCAATCTGTCTGCACATTGTACGCTTTTTGCCAAGGTTGTCCCTACAACATGTGGTGTTGTGTGCTTTCACCCTCGACCACATAAAATTTGTGTGGGTAAATATATTGATGTATTTGTACATGCAATATAGTCTAGCCCAATGTTTTTAGCGAATGTGATGTACTACTTTCCAGCACTTGTGGAGTAGGATGAAGTTGACCTGTGGGCTTGAGCTGTTTGTATAATCTGTAAGAGATCAAATTAGCTTGAGCTACAAAATCAAGCAATGCCGTCGATTCAACTTGATTGTTACCCACTTTGACTGCAATTATTGGCTCCACTGTGTCTTCATCAAAATTTGTTAGTCGAATGGCATTGATTCGCAACGGTGATCCACATTGTTGTTGTTGTCGTAAAAGCCGTATTTTTGCAATGCGTTCTTTTTCTTTTGCTTGGGATTCTTCTCGTACCCTCTGTTTCTCCTTCATTCTTTGTTTTTCTTGATGGATTTGTTGAAGCATATCCTGTGTTAGTGGTAAATTATATTTCTTTAATCGACACCCACTAATCCAATTTGACATTTCTTCACCTGCTAATGTAGCAAGCTTGACAGCTCTGCTTTGTGATAGGTCACTAATCACAAAGGGTCCCATCCCTCGCTTTTTAAGTTTCTTGGCATGTTGCTTCAAGGTATAAACAAGTACATAATCACCTGTTTTGAACTCTTTCGTTCGCACATGCTTGTAAAAAAACTCTTTTTGTCTTCTCTTTTTAGCATAGATCGAAGCTACAGCTCTCAAGCGAAGTTCATCTAGCTTTTCAATATCATCTATTCTTGAAGAGAGCTCATGCCATTTCCATTCTAAGCGTTTCGCTACTCATAGAGTTGGGATTAAAAACTCTATGGGTAATATAGCATTCAGGCCAAACACTATGTTGTACGGTGTTGTTCCTATCGATGTTTTGTAAGCTACCCTGTATGCCCATAGTGTTGAGTATAGCTGCTGATCCCAGTCTATTCTTCACTCTGATACAATTTTAGTGAGAACTGTGCATAGTGTTTTATTTGTGGCCTCAGCTTGTCCATTTTCCTGTGGATGATATGGAGCAGATTTTCTATGTATGACCATGAATTCCTCTAGCAGATACTCAATGACTTCATTAAGAAAATGTGTTCCTCAATCACTGACAATTTCTATAGGTAAACTATATCATACAAAAACATTCTCATATAAAAATTGTGCAGTGGTTCGTGCATCTGCTTTTTGTGTTGCCTTGGCTTCCGCCCATTTCGTGAGATAGTCCGTAGCCACGATGATATATTGGGTATGGGTGCGATATGCAGGGGGTGAAATAGGTCCCACAAAATCAATGTCCCATTTTGCAAATTCCCTTACTCCCATCATTGGCCGTAGTGGCATCTCATCTCTCCTTATCGGCACCTTGGTGCACCAACATGCGTCACAACGCTTTACAAACTCGTCAACGTCCATATGCAATGTAGGCAACCATATTCTTGCGGTTAAGACAATTTTCGCCATCTTATCGCCTGAAAAATGGCCTCCACTTGTGCCTCCATGTGCGTGTTCTAGGATCAGCAGGTATTCACTTTCACTTGCATAGATTCTAAGTTGATTGTCCTTTCCTTGCTTATAGAGTTGGTTCCCAATTAACTGAAAGTCACGAGCCTCCAGCTCTATAGCACTTTTCCATGCTCTTGTTATGTTTTCAGGAAACATCCTTGTGGTTAAGAAATCAATGATATATTGACTCCATGCAGGTGCAATGTTTTCCTAAAACAATGTCACGTGATCCATTGGTCGTTTGGCACTACATACAGTACAATTGTTAACATAAGCATGTGTGTCGGCATACATAGTTGGCCAATAAACCCCTAACTGTTTCACTCTCTAGTGTGTTTTCACTGTTGAACAATGAAATGCACAATCCTGGACATGTGCTTCTTCAAGATAACACTCGAATTCCTCCGGATTTATACATAATCGTAGAATTTGGTCCGATCCTAGATGATACAGCTATCCTGCAATCAACTGGAAGTTTTTTGTTTGTCGAATTGTTTGTTGTTTGGATCTGTCTTCCGTGTTATCAAACCTACCTCCAAAGGAAAGAATGCTAAAAAATTTCTGAGACCATTTGGGTATCATTTCAATATTGAAAAGATAAGCATCTGGTATGTCATCATGTACTCCTTCAGGAGCTTCCCCGTTGTGTAGCCTTGAAAGATGATCCGCTCGTAGATGAGTTTTACCCTTTTTGACCACCACAATGAAATCAAACTCTAGAAATATAATAAACCATCGTACAATTCTCTCTGTATTGCATGGTTTATTAACCAGATACAAAAGAGCTTGATGATCTTTGAAGAACAAAAATTTCTTTGCGAGCAAATAATACCGAAATTTCTTTACATCATAAATCATTCCTAACCCATCTCTTTCGGTGGTTGTGTAGTTCTTTTCCACACTATTTAATTGTCGGCTTGCATAACAAACTGGAAAATCCATTTTTCCGTCTCCAGGTTGAGCCAGAATACTCCCGATTGCATATGCAAATGCATCAATGTGAACATGGGATATCTTTTCTCAATCCGGTGCTTTAAGTATAGGTGCTAATACAAGGTTTTCCTTCAGCTTTTGGAATGAAGTTTCACACTCCTCAGTCCAGTCAAAATTGACTAATAAACGATACAGAGGTTGTCCGATGACTGCATACATATATATGAATCTTCGATAATATCCACAATGTCCCATGAAGGATTGCACTTGTTTTGCATTAGTAGGCTTGGGAAGGTCTACTATGACTTTTATTTTGTCTAGGTCTGTGGTTATGCCATTTCTTGAGACAATGTGTCCTAAGATGCGGCCTTGCCTAACCATAAAAATACACTTTTTTGAGTTAAGATAGATTCGATATGTTCTGCATTTTTCAAATACCTTTTGCAAATGGTCGATATGTTCCTCTCGTAGAAGAGAGTGTACACAAAGATCATCCATGTATATTTCTAAGAATATTCACAGATATTCTTTGAATGCGTATGTCATTAACCTTTGAAAGGTAGCTGGGGCATTAGTTAAGCCAAAAGGCATAACTTGATACTCATAAATTCCCCATTCTGTGGCAAATGCTGTTTTGTGTTGATCCTCTATTGCAATTGCCAGTTGGTTGTATCCTGAAAACCCATATAGAAAGGAATAAGCCTGTTTCCCGACCACCCTCTCAAGTACATGTTCTGTGATTGGCAAGGGATAATTATCCCTTATGGTGGCTGCATTTACCTTCTTGAGGTTTACACACACTCGTAGTTTTCTGTTATTTTTGGGGACAACCACAATGGGTGACACCCAATCTGTATGTTCAATTTCATAGATGAATTCAACATCCATCAGCTTGTCAATCTCTTCTTTGATTCGTTTAGCAAATGTGTCATTATATGTATCAGGACGCTGTTTGCTAGGTTTGGCATTTGATTTCAAAGGAATTGTATGTTGGCATATCAATAGATCAACTCCTTTGAGGTCTTTGTAGGACCATACAAACAAATCTTTATACTTCTTGAGAATTTGTGTTAGTAGTTCTTCTTCCTTAGGCTCTAAATCGGTTGCGATATAGACCGGCTGAGGCTCTTCACCTAGTTCAGCGAGGTCTATTCTTTTTTCATTTTCCAGCCCATCGTAAGATTCCTGGTTTGTTCTTTCCCTGATTGGTGGTGTCATTATGATTTTTCTGTCCTGGATGGTGAATTTTCGATAGTGTGATGGTATATTCATGTTTCCATTTTCTGACTCCCCCTTACCATCACTATCTCCCTCAGTAGTCCATACTTCTCGTAAAGACCGTTTTAGTTCTTGGTATTTCTTTTTACGCTCCAGTTTGTTCCACTCTGGGTCTTTTGTTGTTTCTTTTCTTTATTTTTGAGATTTTTGTGATTTTGTTTCGGTTTTAGCTGTCCGTACTTGTCTTATTTCCTCTTGCGTCCTTTCCCTTCGAACTTTTGAGAATCTTCATGATATTTGATCTTGTACACAATCCTCTGCTTTTACAAGCATTAGATAGTGAGTTTTATCTTTTATCCTGGGCATCAGGTTCTCTCTCGCTTTGTTTTTTTCTCGTTTTATCCTATAACGTTCCTGGCGTCTAGGGTGCTGATTGGCAAAATCATAAAAGTTGATATTCTCTGTTTTCTCCCCACACTCGCTTGAGTTGTCTGAACACTCATTATCAGCATCGTTATTTACCTCCAGATGCTTAGAGGAGTTATAAAACTCTTCTTGTTCTGGTGGTTCTACCATCTCATCTCCTTTTGGTATAATGCTTACCATGTAATAGGTAGCTCATCATAGCCATCCTTATCACAAAATTTTGTTGTTGGACTATTTGTAATGGTACAGACATCCAATGTTGCTAGTATGTGTTCCCATTCCCGAGGTTCCAAGGCATCTTCAGTAAAAGGTTCCGGAATATAGTCCTTGTACTCAATTGCTCTTTCTAAGACGCATTCCTCTCTTTTTAATCTCCCACAATGTGAAGCTTCGCACAACCATAACTCTTTTTCTTGCCCTAACCATGCTGGGAGTTCCGACCCTTGTAATGTAGCTGAATCAAACTCTTCCATTGGTGTCTGGTTCACATCCTTGTAACTATGGTCTTTTAGGTATATTTTGGTTGTTGTCTCGCCATGTCTGAGGTATCAGTGGTCGTAACCCCAATCGTGGACCATCTTTAATTGTCTCATGAATGGTCTTCCCAATATGATCTCGTAATTGTTCTTTTTGTCGAAATTGACTATTGCAAATATATGCTCATACTCGATTCCGCATGAGATGACAATCACTTTTTCTAAGAGTCCTAGAGGCTTCTCCATGAACCCATCTGCCAATTGCAATTTCATTCTGGTAGCTCTCAAAGCTGGTTTTTCCCATTCTTTTCAGATTTCCTTGGTGGCGATAGCGACTCTTGCTCCATTGTCAAGAATAGCTTTGGAAACTACTCCTTGGAATTCTACTGGTAGCGTGGTGTTTCCATCTTCTCCCTCGCAGCACTCTCCAACCTTGTTTAAAGGTACTGGCCTAGTGTTTAGTTGAGGCTTGTCCAATTCTCTGATCCCTTCTTGAAGCTTTGAGGTGGGGTCTTTCACTCCAAATTTTTCTAGGCATTTGCCTATTGTGGTCCACATGTTTGGTCGTAACCTTAGGAGTTCGGCTAATGTGATTGTGCATGCCACCGGGGTGGCAATAACTCAATCAACCCTTGTGAATCCATCAATCTGTTAGAAGAAAGTCTTTGAGATGGGATTGCTCTTACCTCAGACTTGGCTTCATACTCTCCTAGGTAAGAGGGTAGAGTTTTCAGCGAGTCTGGTTGGCTGTGCCCCGAACTAATTGACCCCTGGTCTCCCCCTTGTGAATGTATATCAAAGTTCATTTGTGATCTTGCCTCAAATTCTTCAATAGGAGGTAAGATCTCATTTTTCTCTTTTCTCGTGCTGTTCTTGTGGTAACTCACCCTATTAGCTTCGTTGGCATTACGGATTTGCTTCCACAGATCATCTAAACCGTTTCAATCCTTACTTATTTCTACCAATGTTTTAGGATGGACCCCGTCACTTGCCTCATCTGTTGTATTTGGCACTATGATAGGCTCTCCCCTAGAATCATAAGCATTCGTGAGTCTTTCCTTCGTTTCTACTTGTACCTCTAAAGTTGGTTTGATAGGTGTTGGAGCTGGTACTTCCTGCCAATTTGCAGGTTTACCAAGCGGGTTTTCTATTAAAGATTGAGCTGTTTCAATCATCTTTCTACACATTTCCAACCTCTGTTTTTCTATTTCAACATATGGATAAGTCATCCATCTTTGCTCTTGGGTTTGGTTCTTTTTGAGTCTGGCTTCGTAAGCTTTTAATATTGCACCTGACTGCTCATTTACCTTGTCTGCCAGTACTGATCCTCCTGATCTTGCACTTTTGGGTTCTGCTTTTTCCTTGGGTGCTATGGTTGTCGTAGTGTGTGAGCTTAGGCTAGCTAGATCCTAACCGCTCTAATCTATCCTTTGTGTGTTTTAACTCCTCGGATAGAGCCGTTTGCTCTCGTTCTCTCCTGGCTTTCATACGCACCTTTCTAGCTTTCCAAGTGCTTCTCAGATTTTTCGTTTCTGAACTTGGGGCATCGGTTTTTGGCTCTTCAATTATGGGTTCGTTCGTCATTCTTTGAGCTTGGGCTCACGTCACTGCCTGAATAGGTATTATTATTTCGTTTTCTGGCCCTCCACTGGAAGGCACTGCTTCTAGCATGTTCAAGGTAGTTTTTCCTCCTTTGCTCGGGTTCTTAGGGAAATCGGCAATCAAATGAGTAACTCCATACTCGTTGCAATATGCGTTGACTTTATTTTGGGTGAAAGAGGAAAAGGTATGCAAGTAAATAATATAATAAAAGTAACCAATGAGTAGAAATCAATTTTTTGTTTTCACGAGGGTGAGGGTGAAAATGTGGGAGTGATTTGTATAAAGGAAAAATATGAGGTTAGAGTATGTACAATATTGGCAAAAAATATAATTATGGTGTAAGAGAATGAAAGAAGGTGTACATAGGTTTAATAAAACACACACCTAAGTAGAATATTTAAATAAAATACCAAAATAATTATAAAAAATCCCTATATTTAGGCCATATATACAATGAAATATTTACACACAAAGAGGCCATAATATACTTTTTTTTTTTTTTTTGGCTCAACTAGCCCAGTGACTAGCTAGCTGAGGGTTTTTAAGAAGATATGGGGAAAGCCCCCTAACTCACACACGCCTATGTACAGTGAAATGGTAGGGATAGCCATAGCGTTTGGGTGAATTTGGTAGGGTGGAGTAACTTACTATGGCAATTATGGAGAGCCGAAAAACGGCTATCATTAGCCCTCCCCCAGGATGATGGTATATTCATGTACCATCATAGAGCATTTTTTCCAAAGAGAGTGCTTCAGAGTCTTTGACAAGATCTTCATTGTTTGGCCCCTTGGAATTTTGGTTTGTGTTACACTCATGCTTCATGGAACAATACTTACATGAGATAGTTGCCTTTTGCTCTGGTAGATCCTTTGGTAGAAGGCGACTCAAGTAAGGCTTCAAGCGATAGCTGTTTACCTTCCTGGAGTGCTCTTTACCATTCAAGTCCATAAGCTGATAGTAACTAGAATTGAAAGACTTCTTGACTATGTATGGCCCTTGCCATCTAGTTTCAAACTTGGCATCAAAACGATTGTCAAGTCGATTGTCATACCTTAGCACAAGCTCTCCTTCCTTGATGCCTTTGTCCTTCAGTTTCTTGTCGTGCTTTTCTTTCGCTTGTGTGGCTTTCCTCTTGTAGCACTCGTATGCTGCTTCTCTTTTCCACTCAAGCTCCACTAACGTAAGAAGTCGATCCATCCATACCTCTTGATCATCTTGTGCTCCTTTGCCATGAAGTCGCATTGTTGGAATGTTGAGCTCGATAGGGTGCAAAGCCTCTTGAACATAGACCAAGTGAAATGGTGTGAACTCCGTGGCTTCCCTATATGTCGTTCGATATGCCCACAAGGCACCATCCAAGAAGTCATCCCATAATTTTGTCTTGTTTTGCACCATCTTTCTAATGATTCCTGCAATGACACCATTAGCTTTCTCCACCAAACCATTTGACTGTGGGTAGTATGGTGTGCTATGACGATGTAGAATGTGAAGCTCTTCACAAACTTCTGTGAGCAAGCCCTTCCTAAACCCTGGACCATTATCAGAAACAATCTCCAAAGGTGTGCCAAATCTGCAACAAATGTGATTGTACACAAACTTGCTAACTGTCCTCTCATTCACTCTTGCCACACTTTGAGCTTCCACCCACCTAGTCATATAGTCTACAGCCACTAGAATGTAGAGTTTACCATTTTTTGTCCTAGGCAGAGGACCCATATCATCAATGCCCCACTTTTCAAAGGGTCCATTTGCAAGAACTATTTGCCTCGGGCCATGCACCAACCTTCTATTTCCATTTATCTGACAATTGTGACAGCTTTTACACCAATGTTGAACGTCCACATGCAAGCTTGGCCAAACATACCCCGCAAGCAAAATCTTCTTCACAGTTGATTCTTGGGAAAAATGACCACCACATGCCTCTTCATGCAAACCTTTTAGAATGGCTGGAATTTCCTCGATAGTTGGTACTCTTATGCACACTTGATCCTTCCCTTTTTGATATAGGGAGCCTTCTAGGAAGAGATAGAAACTTGCCTTCTTCATGAGTCTCCTCTTCTGAGCCTTCGTGAAGTCTTGTGGAAACTCACCCTCCAAAATGTAGCCAATAATGGGACCAATGACTCCAATCCCTGGTATCTCGGTTGCTTGATAGCTGCTGCCACCATGATGACCTGCACTTCTCTCTCAACACATGTAACTGCTTGTTGTGCAAGTAAATCGGCATCTTCATTTTGTTTCCTCGGAATATGATATAGTTGCACTTCTTCAAACCGATTAAACATCTTACAAATGGCATGAACTTTTGTCCTTAAGCTTTCATTCTTGCATGCCCAAATGCCTAAAATCTGTTTAACAATGAGAAGTGCATCTCCCTTTACCATGAGACGTTTTATCCCTTGGCCAATGCACATCTTCAAACCATGAAGTAGTGTGTCGTATTCTGCTTCATTGTTACTAGTTGAACCTGGTAGATTGACCTTCTCTTTCATGACCACCTCTCCACTTGGGTTGAGCAACACTAGCCCTCCCCCTGCTTTCCCTGTGGCTCGTCGAAAAGCTCCATCAAAGAACAAGGTAAAAGCATTAGGAATACTTTTTGGTGGTGGCAATGGTAGGGTCTTTACTTCAGGCACCTTAATCTCCTTTTCATGCACCCTATAAGTGAGAATCCCTGCCAATTGTGCACGCACACTATCTTCTACCTTGAAAGAGTATTGAAACTCTTGCACCTCCATAATCCACTTTGAGATCCTAGTACTAAGATTCATTTGAGATGACACCCAAGGGAACAAATTCTCTGCGGTGAGGATTACAAAAGGTTTTGGGAGCAAGTAGGATCTAAAATTCCTTATCGCAAACATGAGAGAAAGCATCATGAGTTCTGCTTCTGTGTAGTCTCTCTCCAAAGCATTCATGACCCTACTAGCAAAGTAGATGGGTCGCATCCTTGTACTGTGGGGATCTTGTTGTAGCAACACAGCACCAATTGTTTCCCTTCCAACACTAGAGCTAACAAAGAATGTGTACTCCCAACAAGGAGGCATGAGTGTTGGTAGCTCTGACAAAATGACTTTAATGTTACAAAAATACTCTTCAAGCTCATCAGACCATGAAAATTCTACTTGTTGTGTCAACTTTTGCAAAGGATGAAGCAACTCCGAGGCTAAGTGAATGAAGCGTGACATATACTTCACTTTCTGAATGAAAGAGATGACCTCCTTAAGACTCTTCGGTGATGGGAGCTCAATACGAGCCTTTGCCTTTGAAGGATCCACCTCAATGCCTTTATAGGAAACCTTCTGACCGAGCAAGATCACTTCATCCTCACCTATGTGGCACTTGTCGGGATTGAGTTGACCTCCCATGTCGTAGAGCTTCTTTAAACCTTCTTCTACCCTTTGTAGATGCAATGATTTTGAGCTATAAATGCAAAAATCATCAATGAACACCCTAATTGGCTTTCCAAAGAATGCTGGAAACACCATGTTCATGAAACGTTGGAATGTCGCAGGAGCATTTGTCAGACCAAATGGCATGACTCTAAAAGCATAACAACCCCAAGGAGTGATAAAGGTTGTTTTCAATTGATCTTCCAATGTGATACCTATTTGAAAGTAGCCTGAGTAGCCATCACACACAGTGTACTTCTCATGACCAGCTACCTCATTTAGTATCTCATCCTGAAATGGGAGGGGAAAGTGATCTCTTTTTGTTGCCTCATTGAGTGGACGGTAATCCACACACACCCTCCACTTTCCGTTTTTCTTAGGAGTGACAACAACGGGAGAGACCCACTCTGAATTCTCCACTGGATAAATGAAACCTACTGCTAGAAGCTTTCTTACCTCCTTGAGTAAAGCCTGCTCCTTGATGACTCCTAGACTTTGTAGCTTCTGAGCCTTAGGTGTGGCCTCTGGCTTCAACTCAATTTTGTGTTAAACAGCATCTACTCCACGCACATCGGTGTAGTCTTTAGCAAAAAGCCTAGGAAATTTCCTTAGCACACATTTGAACTCCTCTCTTTCATCCTTTGTAAGTGTTGTAGATAGCATACCTTCTAGCATTCTTTCATCTTCCACTTTTTGGTTCTCTTGGGAACCTACCTCCTCCAAACCTTGACAAGAGGTCTCTTGGTTGGTTGGATTAAACCTTACCCCCATGACTTTGATGTAAGACTCCTCTTCAGTAATGCTGCCGCTACTTTCTTCTTCTGAAGTGTTATCGGTCCAACCTTCTTCCGTCTCACTTTGAGATGATTCTTCATGGAGCTCCTCTTGGCGTTGCTCCTTCATGTCAAAGACAACCTTCTTATGATTGTCGTTCCTGCAAATTAGCTTTCCACTCTCCCAATCCTGCAAAGCTCGCATTTTCATTAGCCATGGTCTCCCTAGGATAAATGGGTAACCATTTCCTTTGATAGACATGACATAGAAATCCCCTACCTTCTTAATGCCAAAGGCCTCCACAAGAAAATTTTTACAAATGCCTACACACCTAGCCTTGCTATTGTTTGCCATCTTGACCTTAATTTCAGGTGTCTCATGGATGTGCATGCCTAGTTTTTGCATGAGTCCCTCTGTCATGATGCAAATTTGTGCACCCCCATCCACTAGACCTTTCCTAACCAATCTCCCTTTTATGTAACAATCTAGCACAGGTGTAATGTCCTCATTCATTTCAGCTTGTGCAATTTTTACAATAGGCACACTCTCTTTTACTTTTCTCCTAGTGCTAACTACCCTTGTTAAATCCCTCCTAACTTGTGGACATAATGCAAGAAATTGAGGCCATGAGATATTAGGACCCTTACCTCTCATGTCTTCCAACAGGTTGTATGGAGCCATTCCATGTCCAAGAGGAAAGTCTTGGAGGTTGATACGACGTCGAGTCCTCTTAGCTTCCCTGGTCTCCTTTGCCTTCTTTTCTCGTCCATGGTCACTTTGTGATGTAACTCTATCTTTCTCCTTACCTTTCCCTCGGCCACGCTTAATGCCATTTGCTTCCATGTCAACCTCTCTTGAATTTGTCACCTCTACCACATGCACGTTTGGGTCTGGCAAAGGTGGAACTCCTTCCACTCCTTGTGGAGGTGGTCTTGCTCCATTTGGCCTTTGTATAAGCTGTGGTTGCTGACTAGTTCCTTCACCTGCATTCATCACTGGGTAATTCAAGTTAGGTCTCCCTGGCTCCCCACGGGGCCAAGGACAATTATACATCCCATGTCCAGACTCACCGCAATTCCAACATTGCAAGACTCTCCTAGGTCGTGGGTCTCGCTCTTCAGTCTCCTTTGCTTGTCCCTTTCGACCTAGAGCTTGTGCAAGGTGAATTGACAAGCTGCTTAAAGATTCATTTAACTTCTCAATCACTTCCGCCGTTACCTCAGGAAGATCCTTAGATGTTGATGCTTGTGACTTACCTTTGGGTCTAAGACCTTCTATTGGAACCTCCCCCCTTAAGCACTTGAGTTTCCTATATTTCTCAGCAGCCCTAGTTTCAGCTGCATCAAAGGTAGCAGGTGCACCCGCCTCAACTTTTACCTTAAGGTCAGGAAAGAGTCCAGCTATGAACCTCTCCTTCTTTAGAAATTCTGCACCATCACCAGGGTTAGCAACATTTCGTATCCATAGAGCCCAAAGACGTAGGAACTCTTGCTTGTACAAGTAGTAGTCATCTAAGTCTTTTTACTTATGAGAAACAATGTCTTGCCATAATTTCTGAGTGTTTTGGGGATCAAAGAAGTATTTCTTGAAACGATTCAAAACTTCCGTGTAATTCCCTTTAACTTCCTCAGGCAAAGAGTCAAACCAAGTGCTAGCATCTTTCCTAAGGACCACCTCAAACATTCCTACACGTTCTTGATCAGTTACTATCCTCTTGGTACGGCAAGACATCTTGAAATTCGCTAGAAATAATTCTGCATCCTCTCCAGGCTCTCCAAAGAAAAGAGGATATCCAGACATTTGGCATTGGCTCTCCATTGAATTGATTTCAAAGTGACGCGTTTTTGTTTTTTCTTTCTTTAAAAGATTTACACAATAATATTTTCTAAATTGCAATCTATTCTACAACAAAATAAAAATATTCACATCAAATGACCTATGATAATCAATAAGAGGTAGAATGACAGGGTTTGGTGACGCGAGAATTTCTCCTACTCTTCGGGCACCAAACATGAATACCATACGTTGTTGAAAATGGATTTTTCTACTAATTGCAATGTTTACTCTAATGTGTGGAGTGATATGAAAGGGAAAAACCTGTATTCCTGGGCCATTATCCATGGTCTATGCATGACCTAATTCTTAAAACAAAACAAAAATATAGACGTCCAAACTAAGGTCGTACCTAATGAGAGGCAAAATAAAAGGATTTACTGATGCGTTTATCTCTACCAACCTAAGAGGACCTAAAATTCTACAAATTACTCCCTGAAATTGCAACTTAGTACTAACAATTATGTGTACCTTTTGCCTTGCAATGGGAATGAAGGGATCATACAAATTCTCGTGATTCATGCAAGCTACTTGATTATGCTAAAGGTTGAGCCTTCACAAAACATACACAAGCCTGTCCTCGTCGGGGGCTCCAAAATTGAGGCGGTTCGGGGCGGGCAACAAGAGAGGCGACCTCTAGACACCCCTCAAGGCTCCCGTGCTGCTCAATTGGGGCTGGGGCAACCACAAACACAACACAACAACAAACCCACAGCCAAACACAAACAAGATAGAGGCACCACCTAGTTATGGTATGCGAACTAGGACGCAAGAGAGATTTTGGCACAACCAAGAAGATGTACCACACAAGACACACAAGCAACCTCACACCAAGACACACATGAAATGGACCAGAGAGAGCTAGAGCAAAGGGAAGAGAGAGAGAGGAAAGGATCTTGCGTAATACCTTATTTGTGACTTGCAAATGGAGATGGTTCGTTATGATGCTATCGTAGAACTTGTACAAAACTCACTCAATGCTTAATGATTGCTAAACATTGCCAAAACACACACACACACTGTCTTAGGGTGTGGGAGACCTCTCACCACAATACCCTCTTACAATGGACAAAAAACTGGCAATGAAAAACACACTAAAACACTCTCTAAAATCAAGATCAACCGATAAAAACTCAAAATACACAAGTCACCTTGAATTCACCAAACCGTATTGCACAAATGGAAAGACGAAAATTTGAACGTCGAATCACGCCTTTGATGCACCAAACCTCAATTTATTGATGATGAAGGAGCATATACAATAGTGGTTTTGAGGTTTGTGGAACTCACGCTCTCTCACTTGCAATGTGTAGCTTGAAGGCTTCTCTCACACCAAGAGTGAAGCTCACAAGTGGTTGCTACACCTAAGTCTCTCCTCACGCATAGAGTGTTGGGGTGCTATGTGAGATATTGAAGGTTGTTTTAGAAGAAGGAGAGGGGTCTATTTATAGGTTGAAGACCCCTCATAAAGATTATTGGAAATCCTAATTTACAAGCTAACAAATCAGGATTATGATTTTTTTGAATATCAAAACATTGCGGGCCTTCTTTGTCTGCTTGAGTCATGGGTGTGGGCTCAAAAGAGAGCATTATTGATGGTAGATAAGGTGAAAGTAAGTAAGGAGAGAGAAAGAGAGAGAGAGAGAGTGTGTGTGTTACTATACACATGTCTTGAGGTGAGGTGTCTTTTATGGTTAGGTCAATGCTATTTTGTGTTAGTATGTTAGTCGTTAGTAATCACTAGAAAGTTAATGTTACATTTACAATGGGTAGAATGAGGTGGATGGTTGAATGAAGTGAGAAAATCCTTGTGATGGTGAAGCTTGAAGATGTTTTGGACTTACTTGTGTAGGTTCTCAAAATGACTATCGATCTTCTTCTTCGTCTTCTCTTCTTTACGCCACCGCCGCCAAGGTTGATTATCGTGATGAAAATGGTAATTTCGTTGATGAGATCTCTTGATTTGCAGAGGTTAATCATGGTACACATGCTGAATTTATGTATATATATAAGGGTTAAGATGGAATTGTACTTTGGAGATAATAGAGAGAGACATAGAGATGGTGTATGTATGTAGAGATTCATAAAAGAACTATAGGGATGAGAGAGAAGGGTAATGGTGAAGAGGGTGGGAGAAGCCATGGAAATTGCAGGTTTGAGTGATGGAAGGAGAGGGAGGGATGTGTAAGAGTGAGTAGGTGTGTGGAAGGGTGAGAGAAGACTAAAAGCTGCTTGTGAGAAAAGTGGACAGACTAGATCCACTCAAAAAATCATAGCTCACCGCTGGTAGCTCCAAAAATCATGAAAAAATTTGAGGTGATTATTCAAAGCGTGGGCTACATTTTCTCTTTTGACCACTGCTCCAAATTCGGAGTGGAGATAGGTGCCAAAATTCTCACCAAAAAGCCTGTTTTTTATGCCTGCAAAAGTCTTTTAGTGGCCCCCTCCTTTGTTGAATTTGTACAATGCATCCAAGAGTGAGCCCCTCCTTTGTCATATTATAATACAAAGCATCCAAGTTGCCCTTGACCCATGCATGGAGGAGGATTATTGGTGAATAAAGAAATATATACATGGTGGGACTAGTGTATGGACTATTCATGGACTTTAGCTCAATGAGCACATGGTGTTAGAATAATGAGTAAAAATAATAATAAAAATATGGAGGAGTTATGGATATGGAAAGATATTGGAATCATATGATATGGTCCCTCATTGAATTATTTTGGGTGAAAGAGGAAAAGGTATGCAAGTAAATAATATAATAAAAGTAACCAATGAGTAGAAATCAATTTTTTGTTTTCACGAGGGTGAGGGTGAAAATGTGGGAGTGATTTGTATAAAGGAAAAATATGAGGTTAGAGTATGTACAATATTGGCAAAAAATATAATTATGGTGTAAGAGAATGAAAGAAGGTGTACATAGGTTTAATAAAACACACACCTAGGTAGAATATTTAAAATAAAATACCAAAATAATTATAAAAAATCCCTATATTTAGGCCATATATACAATGAAATATTTACACACAAAGAGGCCATAATATAATTTTATTTTTAAATTTTTTTTGGCTCAACTAGCCCAGAGACTAGCTAGCTGAGGGTTTTTAAAAGGATATGGGAAAAGCCCCCTAACTCACACACGCCTATGTACAGTGAAATGGTAGGGATAGCCATAGCGTTTGGGTGAATTTGGTAGGGTGGAGTAACTTACTATGGCAATTATGGAGAGCCGAAAAACGGTTATCACTAGCAATGGGATCTAGCTCCACCTCGCAGGGGAAGCGTACTTAAACTATCTAGCGATCCTAAGACCCACCTTCCAAGAGGAGAGAAACCTCGAGTGCCTTTTTTCCCATGTTTCGGAGGCATGTACACTTGAGACTTCGCCGCTCTAGGGGCAATGAGTGTTACGAGTATCGATTCAAACACTATGGGGACAGAGAGTTTCCGACCAATCGGGACCACCCTTCTATAGGCATTGGCAACCTGAGCCAAGCCCCCACTTTCCATCCCCACACTCACACTTCCTTGTGTGTCCTAATTACTACCACAAAAGTTGTTCAACATAAAAGTTCCTTGATTAGATTCCGATTCACAATGTTCGTTAAAACAGCCCTTCAACCAGTATTGCAAAGCGGCACCAAGATAGTACTCTAGTAAAAATTCTACTCAAACTTATTCATTAAAATTCCAATGTTCTGAAGGTAAAACATCCCACCTCCAGTGAGAGTTTACTCCTCCTGTTGTCCCCTAGCTGCCCATACAAGTAGGTATGTCCACCGCATAGAAAGCACGACATGGACATTCCCACCGCTTAACCAGTAGACATGGGTTCCCACCGCTTAACCAGCAGACGTGGATATCCACCGCTTAACCAGCAGACGTGGATTCAAGAGCCCTTAACCAGGAACTATGCCCCCTCTGATCAGGAGGGGGATCAGGACTAGTTCAACATTGGAAATAGAATGAACATGCCGAGCTAAATTTTCCCTAACAGACATTCTTTCCTATTGCAAATAGTATATCCATCAACCATTCTTTCCTACTTAACTTTAATATACAATTGAATTCAAATGCCGAGGTTTCCATCGGATTTCTCCAGCATGTTTGGGGATATGTTCTTTCCTAGCTAAACGTGTGAAATGTTTAATTAAACAACTTGAATAAAATTGTAACCTACCTCTTCCATTTCTTTGTCAATGGCCCCTGAGATGGCCGGTGCTTGTTCATCCATGGGAGCTTTTCCTTTTCCATTCACATTGCTCGTTCCCGCCTCGCGGTCGTGGGCACCACCGAAGCGAGTTCTCTTAACCGGGGACATTTTATACTCACTACTTTAAATGATAAACTTGAAGAAAAGAGCTAATGTCCTAGTGGCCTAATGATGGATTAATTTTGCCTTAATCACATACTAATGTGTGAGAAAATTGAATCTAACTTAATTACAACACTATTGAGTGGTAAAAGAATGAATTTCATCAAATCTACATTATTACCGGCTGACAATTAATTACTATGCTACCTAGAGAGAGAATTCTCTTCTAATCATGCATTAATCATTGATTAAGAGTGATGAATGGCTGCATAAATTAACTAATTGGATGATGATTATGTAATGGAGTATAGCTATGGAGATTAGAGAGAAGCTATTGGGAATTATAGCTAGGATTAAGCATAGTAGACGAGGAATTAAGAGAATTACACAAGAGCATAAATTAAATCATGATTACCGTGATTAGGGGCTGAAAATCCTCTCCAATTTTTGATCCAAATGAGTTCTCAAGACGAGAATTCGGCAGCACTTCCCTCCTTTGCTTCTCCTTCAAAAACTGTGTGTGCCGGCAGCACCTCCCCAAGGTGTGTGTGTGTGTGTGAGCACACCTTTAAATAGGCTCCTCAAGGTTGAAAATAGACCAATCAGGACCACCCTTCTATAGGCATTGGCAACCTGATCCAAGCCCCCACTTTCCACCCCTACACTCACACTTCCCTGTGTGTCCTAATTACTACCACAAAAGTTGTTCAACATAAAAGTTCCTTGATTAGATTCCGATTCACAATGTTCGTTAAGACAGTCCTTCAACCAGTATTGCAAAGCGGCACCAAGACAGTACTCTAGTAAAAATTCTAATCAAACTTATTCATTAAAATTCCAATATTCTGGAGGTACAACATCCCCCCTCCAGCGAGAGTTTACTCCTCCTGTTGTCGCCTAGCTGCCCATACAACTAGGTATGTCCACCGCATAGAAAGCACGACATGGAATTTCCCACCGCTTAACAACCAGACGTGGGTTCCCACCGCTTAACCAGCAGACGTGGATATCCACCGCTTAACCAACAGACGTGGATTCAGGAGCCCTTAACCAAGAACTCTGCCCCCTGTGATCAGGAGGGGGATCAGAACTAGTTCAACATTGGAAACAGAATGAACATGCCGAGATAAATTTTCCCTAGCAGACATTCTTTCCTATTGCAAACAGTATATCCATCAACCATTCTTTCCTACTTAACTTTAATATACAATTGAATTCAAATGCCGAGGTTTCCGTCGGATTTCTCCAACATGTTTGGGGATATGGTCTTTCCTAGCTAGACGTGTGCAATGTTTAATTAAACAACTTGAATAAAATTATGATCTACCTCTTCCATTTCTTTGTCAATGGCCCCTGAGATGGCCGGTGCTTGTTTGTCCATGGGAGCTTTTCCTTTTCCATTCACATTGCTCATTCCAGCCTCGCGGTCGTGGGCACCACCGACGGGAGTTCTCTTAACCGGGGCCATTTTATAATCACTACTTTAAATGATAAACTTGAAGAAAAGATCTAATGTCCGAGAGCATCATAACAATCCAAATGATAGATTAGAGTCATTGAAAAATCCCCCTTATACAAGAGGGTTAGATTTTTCCTTCGAGACATAGTAATTTTATGGATAATACTTTACTTGTCCTATAGGAACCGGCTCTAAAGTTAATCACTTGGCTTAGAGATTAAGAATTTCAGAATTTTACTAATAAAATTACAAGAGAGATGAATTAAGCAAGCTCAATCACTTTCCTAGTGCAATTAGAAAGATGCAGAGTTATTGCATGCATAGGTGAGAGAAAATTCTCTTCTTAGTGGCCTAATGATGGATTAATTTTACCTTAATCACATCTTAATGAGTGAGAAAATTGAATCTAACTTAATTACAACACTATTGAGTGGTAAAAGAATGAATTTCATCAAATCTACATTATTACCGGCTGACAATTAATTGCTATGCTACCTAGAGAGAGAATTCTCTTCTAATCATGCATTAATCATTGAGTAAGAGTGATGAATGGCTGCATAAATTAGCTAATTGGATGATGATTATGTAATGGATTATAGCTATGGAGATTAGAGAGAAGCTATTGGGAATTATAGCTAGGATTAAGCATAGTAGACGAGCAATTAAGAGAATAATGAAGAGAATTACACAAGAGCATAAATTAAATCATGATTACCGTGATTAGGGGCTGAAAATCCTCTAGATTTTTTGATCCAAATGAGTTCTCAAGACGAGAATTTGGCAGCACTTCCCTCCTTTGCTTCTCCTTCAAAAACTGTGTGTGTCGGCAGCACCTCCCCAAGGTGTGTGTGTGTGTGTGTGTGTGTGTACTGGGTATGTGTGAGCATGTGTGTGTGTGTAAGTGTGAGCACACCTTTAAATAGGCTCCTCAAGGCTGAAAAACGACCAGCCTTGCTATTAGCATCTAGAGGAGCACTCAGTCATTGCATTGGCAAGTTCAGTTCCCCTACCCACCAAGTGTCAGGTTGGCTAGGTTAACTGACTCTGAGACTTAGTTTCTGGCTTGGCAGCTTTCCCAGGACTCCCACAAGGACAAAGGGCGCCCCCTAGCTGCTAAATCTAATGTGGAGTGGCTTGGGACCTGTTCCCACATAGTCCCGCGCTCCGGTGCCTCCCCGCTCAAATTTGTGGAAAAATTGATTTTAGGCTAAAACGGGTCATACGAGTCGGATTTTGATGCCGTAAATTGCTATACAGAGCTCCAACTAAGGCGTACTGGCCCGAGTACCTACCATATTTAGCAGCCCTCGGGGTCCAAAAATGCATTTTTACAAATTCGGGGTACGGGTGCAGTTTTTCGAGACGATCAAAATTGGACGGGTCGGGTGACCAAAAACTTACTATTTTTGGAATTTTTCACAAAAATTATTTGAATTCACATTTTGAAGCTTTATAACATTCTAAAGATCATGGCACTGATAGAATTTGGAAAACTGCTTAAAAAAGTAACTTTTCCATTATGTTTATTTGGTACAATGGTGCTCTTTTTGGTCGGGGTCAGAGATCTTACAACCTCCCCAACGTGAAGAATTTGAGATGTCCTCATCTCAAGAATGCATATGGATAAACTCTATGCTAACTACTTAGGTACATATATCCTTTGTCTAAAGTAAAGACATCCTTTGATAATAGTCTTTAGCTTTATGCGTCTTATTCTGCTGAGCTTTGATGAGGTCCTAGTGCTTGAATTATTGCTCACTAGTATTAGCAATTGCAGCATACAGAGATGCTCTCTCATCAACTTCGTCACCCACAATTGGTTGTCTCACTGCGGCATTAGCGAAAGCTCCGCTTCCTTGTCCTATGTTACCTTTTCCTCGGCCTCCTCTTCCGTTTGGTTGACCTCGCCCTTTGACGTTCAGAAGTACATTATTAGCACCAAATTTTTGGGAAATCCTTTTTGGACATAGGCTTTTGTAATGTCCATACTCTTGGCACTCAAAGCATCTTATATTGGGAAACTCGGTAGCTGCCATAGCAGCGACTACTAGACGATGGTCGTATGTAGGGTTGATTGGTCTGTTACTCCAGTTGTCTGGCCCGGCCCTCTTTGACAAATAATATTGACTATCTTGGGTAGCCCTCTGAATCTCTTTAGCTAACGGCTTGGCCCTTAAAAAGGCATCCTCTAGTGTTGTCGGCCTGAGAGCTTCTAGTCGGTTGTTCAAGGGGTCGATTAGCCCTTGGCAGAAGCTCGCCACCTATTGTTCCAAGGTCATCTTAGGAGCATATCTTCGAAGAGTGACAAACTTTGCATAATACTCTTCGACAGATGAAGTCAGCTGCCGAAATGAAAAGAACTCGTTCATCTTTAAGGTTGTATAGGCGGGTGGTAAGTATCGCTCCATTACAGCGGCCTTGATGTCTTCCCATGACTGGGAAGATCCCTTGATATCCAAGTCTCTACAATGTTGCTTTGGCATTGCCAGACAAGCAGAACATCGCAAGCATGGTCTGATTCATGGGTTGGGTTCCCGCAGCTTCAAAGTAATCGTCCATTGCTTCCATCCACACTTCCGCATCTTTCTCCACATTAACCCCTTCGCCTTTAAAGGTTGGAGGCTGAGCTTGCTTAAGGAGAAGCTTTTTCTCTTGAACAGAGGTATATAGTGCAGTAGACGGTACCTATTCAATGGTATAAAACTCATTATATAGCACTCTTCTCAAATGAACCTAGGATTTTCCATACTTAAGAAGAAATTTAACTTTTGGGCTTAACCAGCCTACTTAATCTGTACATCTATCACGAAGGATTTAACCATTCCACCATTAGTTTAAATTCCATTGAACACATCCAAAATTGTCCGATAAATAATGGTAAAAACTTTACTCGAGAGCTTTGATCCATATAGTGCAGTAAACGGTACCTATTCAATGGTATAAAACTCATTATATAGCACTCTTCTCAAATGAACCTAGGATTTTCCATACTTAAGAAGAAATTTAACTTTTGGGCTTAACCAGCCTACTTAATCTGTACATCTATCACGAAGGATTTAACCATTCCACCATTAGTTTAAATTCCATTGAATACATCCAAAATTGTCCGATAAATAATGGTAAAAACTTTACTCGAGAGCTTTGATCCATAATAATAACTTTATGTGCATCAACAGGCTACCCACCCGCAGCACTAGTCGCACCAACGACTTCTCACAAAACATCATGTGGAACCCATTGAATCCCAACAAGCTCAACAAGTAAAACTCTTTAACATCACTCAAGAGACAATCCACTAGACAAATCCAATGTCATTATTCTGGGAAACATCATGCTCAAGATTTGAGTACGAGTTATCCTACTATCCCTTTTTTGTTTTTTTTTTCAAACAATATCATTTTCCAGTTCGTAAACCTATAGCTCTGATACCAGGTGTGAGGTTCCCACCCCGCCATATCAAACACCGGATCTGATGGTGAACCTAGTGGCCACTAGATCTATAACAGAAGCAAACAAAGTGGTTCAGGGCAGCTAGCGGACGATCTTTCATCACAAAATGAGTCGAGTTCGAGCCTACTAGCAATGAGATCTAGCTCCACCTCATAGGGGAAGCGTACTTAAACTATCATGGATCCTAAGACCCACCTTCCAAGAGGAGAGAAACCTCAAGTGCCTTTTTCTCCATGTTTCAAAGGCACGTACACTTGAGACTTCGCCGCTCTAGGGGCAATGAGTGTTACTAGTATCAATTCAAACACTATGGGGACAGAGAGTTCCCGACCAATCAGGACCACCCTTCTCATAGGCATTGGCAACCTGAGCCAAGCCCTCACTTTCCACCCCCACACTCACACTTCCTTGTGTGTCCTAATTACTACCACAAAAGTTGTTCAACAAAAAAGTTCCTTGATTAGATTCCAATTCACAATGTTCGTTAAGACAACCCTTCAACCAGTATTGCAAAGCCGCACCAAGATAGTACTCTAGTAAAAATTCTACTCAAACTTATTCATTAAAATTCCAATTTTCTGGAGGTAAAACATCCCCCCTCCAGTGAGAGTTTACTCCTCCTGTTGTCGCCTAGCTGCCCATACAACTAGGTATGTCCACCGCATATAAAGCACGACATGGACATTCCCACCGCTTAACCAGCAGACGTGGGTTCCCACCGCTTAACCAGCAGACGTGGATATCCACCGCTTAACCAGCAGACATGGATTCAAGAGCCCTTAACTAGGAACTATGCCCCCTGTGATCAGCAGGGGGATTAGGACTAGTTCAACATTGGAAATAGAATGAACATGCCGAGCTAAATTTTCCCTAGCAGACATTCTTTCCTATTGCAAACAGTATATCCATCAACCATTCTTTCCTACTTAACTTTAATATACAATTGAATTCAAATGCCGAGGTTTCCGTCGGATTTCTCCAACATGTTTGGGGATATGTTCTTTCCTAGTTAAACGTGTGAAATGTTTAATTAAACAACTTGAATAAAATTTTAACCTACCTCTTCCATTTTTTTGTCAATGGCCCCTGAGATGGCCGGTGCTTGTTCGTCCATGGGAGCTTTTCCTTTTCCATTCACATTGCTCGTTCCCGCCTTGCGGTCATGGGCACCACCGAAGCGAGTTCTCTTAACCAGGGCCATTTTATACTCACTACTTTAAATGATAGACTTGAAGAAAAGAGCTAATGTCCTAGTGGCCTAATGATGGATTAATTTTCTTTTCTTAGTGGCCTAATGATGCATTAATTTTTCCTTAATCACATATTAATGTGTGAGAAAATTGAATCTAACTTAATTACAACACTATTGAGTGGTAAAAGAATGAATTTCATCAAATCTACATTATTACCGGCTGACAATTAATTACTATGCTACCCAGAGAGAGAATTCTCTTCTAATCATGCATTAATCATTGATTAAGAGTGATGAATGGCTACATAAATTAACTAATTGGATGATGATTATGTAATGGAGTATAGCTATGGAGATTAGAGAGAAGCTATTGGGAATTATAGCTAGGATTAAGCATAGTAGACGAGGAATTAAGAGAATTACACAAGAGCATAAATTAAATCATGATTATCGTGATTAGGGGCTGAAAATCCTCTCCAATTTTTGATCCAAATGAGTTCTCAAGACGAGAATTCGGCAGCACTTCCCTCCTTTGCTTCTCCTTCAAAAACTGTGTGTGCCGGCAGCACCTCCCCAAGGTGTGTGTGTAGGTGTATGTGCGTGTGTGTGTGTGTGTATTGGGTGTGGGTGAGCATGTGTGTGTGTGTGTGTGTGTGTGTGTGAGCACACCTTTAAATAGGCTCCTCAAGGCTGAAAATCGACCAGCCTTGCTATAAGCATCTGGAGGAGCACTCAGTCGCTGCATTGGCAAGTTCAGTTCCCCTACCCACCAAGTGTCAGGTTGGCAAGGTTAACTGACTCTGAAACTTAGTTTCTTGCTTGGAAGCTTTCCCAGGACTCCCACAAGGACAAAGGGAGCCCCCTAGCTGCTAAATCTGATTTGGAGTGGCTTGGGACCTGTTCCTACACAGTCCCGGGCTACGGTGCCTCCTCGCTCAATTTTTGGAAAAATTGATTTTAGGCTAAAACGGGTCATACGAGTCGGATTTTGATGCCGTAAATTGTTATACGAAGCTCTAAATAAGGCGTATTGGCCCAAGTACATGCCATATTTAGCAGCCCCCGGGGTCAAAAAATGCATTTTTACAAATTCGGGGTACGGGTGCAGTTTTTCGAGACGATCAAAACTGGACGGGTCGGGTGACCAAAAACTTACTTTTTGTGGAAATTTTCACAAAAATTATTTGAATTCTCATTTTGAATCTTTATAACATTCGAAACATCATGGCACTGACAGAATTTGGAAAACTGCTAAAAATAGTAACTTTTCCATTATGTTTATTCCATGGTACAATGGTGCTCTTTTTGGTCGGGGTCAGAGACCTTACACAACCACCCATTGCTCAAGGTCATGAGCTTTATAACCGTATACACAAGGTTTTTGCAGAGTGGGAGGAGAGAAGTCTAATTTTTCTAGGAAAAACCTACTCCACGGGAAGGCTAGCAGAAGTTTCTCGTCCTCTTCACGATGAGAAAGTTACAACATCTAGCACTAGTGGAATGTCCACTTGAAGTCAAGACAATAAAATTTCAGCATGTGATCAAGAAAAGGTAAGGGTCTTAAAGAATATCAAATCATTATCAGCCTTGAAAGGTACAGAAGAAATCATGCTTGCCCAAAAATTGGGATACAAGGAGCCTGTGATCAAAGTACATGAAGCCAGAAATTATATAAAGCATCTAAAAATTCAGTATGATCTCAAATAGCCCTATATCAAGAAGTGATGGAGCAATGTTTTGTAACATTTTGTCATTTACAAAGATCTTTATGTACTCAAAGACTTTGTTAGAGTGCTTAGGGTTTCAAGATATATGAAGATGTAAATGATTAATAGTTTTATAAATTGTCTTTCAATACTATAAGTAACTTCTGAGTTTCATGTGCCAAATGCTCTTTTTTTAAAAAGATTTTATAGTTGTTTGCTTTGAAATTTGAGTTCAGTGTGACATCAAGGACAATCTACATGCTCATAAGGTCAAATCTTGCTCTATAACCTTGGGGGAATTTCACTTTATGGTCTCAACACCCTATGAATCTAAGGCCATAGGGTCATATTTTGGCATGTGTTCTTGCATAGGACTTACTAAGTGTAACCACAAATTAGCACCCTATGTCCCTAAGGTCGTCAACACACTTAAGATCTCTATATTAACTTTTTTTTATAAATCATTTCAGGGCTTGTAAGAATTTTTTTTTTGCTATTAGATTATCACAAAATACAAGAGCTCCCTTTCATGTGACATCAAATATCACATTCAAACCAAGAGCAATGGTTTCATCAAACAGGACAAAAGAACGCTTATCTTGGATTTAGAGGGTGTGCTTCTTGCAACATTTGAGCTTCAATCAAGACCAACCTGGACCAAGTACATGTGCATTGTAGAAGATAACAATGAGGTGTATGCGGTGCGTCCAGATATAGAGTATTTGTTAAGAGTTTGATTTGAGTTCTTTAAGGTTTGGATTTGGAGCTGCCATTGTTTACAAAAAGCTCAACACATAATCAAGACCCGTTTTCCTACACAAAGTCACAAATTCAAGATGATTATGGACAACCGGTGCTGCCAAAATTCAAATTTCATGATCGGTTACAAAAGAGCCTATCACAAAAATCTTTCGACCATATGGAAGCTATTTGATTATTTAGATGGGGGCAACACTATAATATTTGATGATAGTCCATATCGAGTGATGTGGAATATGCAAGGAACTTATATGATTTTTCCAAAGTTTTGGAACCAACCTACTCAATTGCTTCAAACTTTTTTAAAAGATGAAATTGTTCCATGGTTATGTGGATGGTTGTATGCTAAAGACAAGAGAGACTATACCATAAGAAATTTTGTAATGTTCCATCCTTATCCTGAGACTCACTATGTAATGCAATGTTATATGTCTCAAAGGACTCAAAATCTCAAGAGAAGGAGGCCATTTTAAGTGTACTAGTTAAGTATTCTAAATAGCATCTACCAAGTATTTGGCATTGTGTACTTTTCAAAATTTAAACTTGATGGAATGTTGTGGGATATCTTGAAACATCTTTAACACTAGGTTCATAATGGGACACTTTTATGTCCTGTTAAGTGACCATTTTACTTGAATTATGTCAAGAGTTTCAAAATGTATTTTGAGATGCTATCTGTCTAGAAAGTTGTCTCATGAGCTGAAAAAAACTCGACATTTTTTTGGAATATCAATTCCATCTTTAACCTTGTCCTTGCACAACATTTCACAACCTAAACTATGTGAAAAAACGGGTCCTGTTTTTGGCTTTTTTCAACTTTTTGCAACTATACCACTCTAGAATTAATGTTTGTGAGGTCTATAATGCTAGAGAACTAGCTTTAGTATTCCTCAACTTGTCCCGATCCTTCTAGGGAGAAATAAATGTTAAAGTTGTAAGTTATGACCAAATTACAAAAATTGTCAAATCCTGTTTTTTAGCCAAGTTTAGCTCTTCTATGATTTTTTTGGTGGCTTTCATGATATCCAAATGCAATTTTGATTTTCTATGTCGCATATTGTAACATAAAGCTAATACTCCTTGAGTTTTGGGGCACCTAAAACCCTATTTTGCATAGTAGACAACGATGGTTGATTTTTTCAATTACAGAAGAAAACAAAACATTCTAGTATATCAAGTATAGCTTTTTCAATATTGTTGGTTTCTTGTGACAACTACATGCATTTTGTAGGTAATAACCATATCTAGTCATAAGGATCAAATTTGGCTAGATATTGAATAGTTTCTATGGGATTCTACAACTCATAATGTTGAACCCAGTTTTTTCATGTTTGTTGTATTTAGCACTTAATCTTTGTCCCCAAGGTTACCCTTGGTAAGAGATGTATTATTATTTTGACATGATCCATGTCTCCTTATGAACCTAAAGGACAATAGGGAACTAAGAAAACATGCATATATTATTTGTATTGAACGTAAGAAATGACTGTTTTGATGAAAATGTATTGGTCCATCAACTTTGGAGGCTTGGTGTGACCAAAAGATGAGAAATTTTACAAGTTTCTTATTTTTTCCTTGTGTAGTAGGCCTTGAACTATAACCTCATGAAAGGATTTTACAAAATGAGTGGATCTACTATGGTTTTGGAGGTTTTTTTCAAAGCCCTGAAAGGACACTTTTATGTCCTGTTAGGTTACCAACCTAGTGTTAAACTATTTTTTTAATGAAGTGCATCCTATTGTGAGGAGACTTCTCTCATTCAAGTTCTTTGGTTTCATTGCTTGATGCTTCTATGGTATTGTTAACTTTTTCTTCTTATTAATTGTCTTTATTAAGTGATCCAAACAATCAGAATGTTCTTGACATTTGGTAGTGTTACAAAACGGTGTTTTTTGAACACCCTCAATCTTGGAGATATCATACTTTCTAGTTAGTACTTTATTGTACATGCGATGAAGACCATCATTTTTATGAAACTATCAAGTTGGTGGTAATCTTTATCTTTATACTTTATACTATTTTGACATAATCGCTGTATACAATTTGTATTATTCACATCAAACGGTGTTTTTAAACACCTCCTTTTTTTGAGACACCATCTCTAAAACCTTTGAGTGAAGTTCTAAAGCATATACTTGATGTAAAAAATCTTCATCTTAACATTGATTCTTTGGCACAAACTTATATTAGGAGTTTTTGTATTGTAGTTTTATGTTAAGAAATAATTTCAAAGTTAGAATATAATAGTTTATCTAAGTAAGTTCCTCATTTAACTTTGTATAGTTAAATAAAATATCAAATGGAATTATAGGTGCAATAGATGACATCTTATGGTCTTAGGGCCATAGGATACTCTATAGTATTGTTTAGATTTTTTAATTGTTTGTGAACATAGATCATAGAGGGTTTTTCTCACTACCATAGAGGATATCCTATGGCTTTGGGGCCACATCGTCTCAATATTGAGCGTAGAGGATTTCTTACTATCATAGAGGGTACCTTGTGGCCCTAGGTCCATAGGGTGAAAACACAGAGTATAGAGGATTTATTACTAGCACAGAGGGCACCCTATGGTCTAAGGCCATATGGCGACAACATATAGAATAAAGCGTTTCTAACTAGCATACGAGGCACACCTTGTGTGCCTGGGGACATAGAGTGCCAACATAGAGCATAGAAGGGTTTCTTATTGGCATAAACAACATCTTGTGGCCTTAAGACAACCTACAGCCTTAGGGACATAGGGTGGCACATAAATAAAGTCCCATATGGCTTTGAAGGACTGGATCTCTTTATACGTTGGAACTAGCTAACAATCCTAACCCTATGGCCTTGAGGTCATAAAGAGACATATTAAAGTCATAGACATGTCTACAGAGAGCACCATATGGCCTTAAGTCCATAGGTGCAATAGATGGCATGTCATGGTCTTATAGCCATAGGATACTATATAGTATTGTTTTGACTTTTTAAGTGTGAAATATTAGTTTGAATGTTGTTTAAATTATCGTGTATTTAAAACTTGATACCATGCTACAAAACCATGACCAAGTATTTTGTTATACATGGATTAAGGTCACCAAATTATGACAAGAGTGTTTAATAGTATTTTCCTTTACATATTATCTTTTTTAATTGCTATAATCAATCTATAAGCTGCTTTAAAATCATATCAATTGGTTTTTTTGACACCTCATTTTTTGAGAAGCTACTTCTAGAAACATTTGTTGAATTTTGAAAAGCAATGATGTCATACAAATCCTCTTCAAAAACTATATTGGAGGTTTATTCTTAAATTTTATAGTAGAGAAATTAAAATAGACTCATACAATCATGATAATTTATCTAAATTAAAGGCAACTAGAGCTTAGAAATCATAAAATAACACAATCCTAGCATACACATTTAGAATTTGGGAAACGGGATTTTCCCAAATTATCTAAAATGGTGTTACATGTGTTTCTTGTCCATTAGCATTGTCCCTTATCTTTTTGCATCTATGTTTGTCTTCTTTAATTGTGACTGGTAGCATAATATTCAGCACATTTTCTTAGTATCAAACATTAAATTCAATGTAATTTCTTATCATAATCACTTGTCTAGGTTTAAAAATCAAGCAGTCTGACTAAGCTAGTTTGACCAAGCTAGGCGTTAGATATTTTCTCTTAATACCATGGGGAATGCCTTCCTAATAATCTATGGTTACTTAGGTCCTTAATCCGATTTAGGCAGCATTGTGTGCAATGTACTAGGGCTTTCTAGTGGGCTTAGTCCCTATTGACCTTTAGCTTAAGTATTATAAAGGGAGCTCACTAGTGCGATGAGCCTGGGGAGGTGTAACAGTGTTATATGACCCCCCAAAGTTACAAAATTAAGATGTTGAAAACGAACAAACAAAAAAATAATAATCAAAGTGCCACAATGTAAAATCTTAAGCTGGAAGAGAAATCTCAGCTTGATTGGGTACTTCACTCACATGTATTGCCTATGGTACTAGAGCTCTAGAGGTTCCCAGTGTGGGCGCTTTTCCTTGAAAAGCAAAAAACCCAAGGCATACAAAATAAGCACGAACATCAAAATTAAATCACTGTGAAAAGACTTTGGGGGGGTCAAAGAAAAGGTAATCAGTCAGGCGATGATTTCACGAGAAATTCCTTTTATCGTAGCTTAACTACAAGGTCTTCTAGGTATAGCCTCTAGTCAGCCCTTGGACATGAAATACTTGGCTCTCACGATTAAACAACTTAACTGACCAGAGAAAATTGAGAAGCTTATCCATGGTATTAATAGTCAATCTTTAGTGCCTTTCGACCGTTAAATTAGCGACCCCATACTTGTTTAATTTTTTACCTTTACAACTATTTATACGTTTGATTATATTGCAATTTAATGTTTATTGCTGACAAATGGTTTAAAATGTTGTTACCAATCAAATTGTCTACCTACAAATGCATATGCTTTTTAATTACTTATGAGAATGCAATTATTGTGCCAATGTTGTTTGATTTTGCAGTGACTGAAGGAGGCTAAGGACATTCATCTCAAAAGCTCTTCCACCTCGACGAATGAGCTTCAACTCAATAGCTTTCAAGGACGGAATCTACATCAGGAAGGGGGGCATGTTAACCCTCATGCACATTCCTATCACCTACGATGGACATTGTATTATTTATTTGGTAGAGTCACGTACCGGGCTTGTCGGTCCAATAGGAAAAGGGTAAGAGTGATCGCCGATGAGAGGTGCACTCTAACTGGAACATTCAAGGGATTAGTTGGCTAAGCATGGGCGCTCAAGTGTGAATGGGGCAAGCTCATATAAAAGTCAACTAAACCTAAAATTCACTTATTTTCTCATTTGTGCAATTGAAGAGTGCTCTTGATCCATCTCCATCTTCTTCCTCTTCTTCATCTCCTTGTGTGTGTGTGTGTATGCGAGAGCGAGAGAGAGAGAGAGAGAGAGAGAGAGAGAGAGAGAGAGAGCGAGAGAGAGAGAGAGAGAGAGAGAGAGAGAGAGAGAGAGAGAGCATTGCGATGGCACGACGGCGACAAGGCAGTTGAGTGTGGTGTAGCGGCGTCTCCCTCGTTCTTCGCAGTGAGGAATCCTCCACGACAGGAAGCTAGAGCTGTGAGTGACACACCAATGCCATCTTTGAGCTTACTAGTTTAGGCTTGTTGTGTGCTTGGAACCATTTGTGGCTCGCACACAGTGTATCAGCAAGTTCCTTGCATTGACACGTGCAATAGATGCGCACAATCCCTATACATTTCAAAAAATTGCACCCTTGACTAATAAATCCATGAAGCCAGAAACCCTATGCATTGTAAAAATCTCACACTTAGGTATTTGTGCTCTTTTGATGTACATAAAAAATTGTCAAGTTATAGTGCCAAATCTATTAAAGTTAAGTCCCCTTTCTCCTCCCCCCATTCTTGAACTAAATATCTCTTACTTTCCTTAGAATTTTTCCTGGCACATTAAAACTCCCATTGTTATACCATCTTACATATAGCCCTTGGAGGAAAGGGAACTATTAACCTACCTAGAGATTATACAATCACCACATTTGCTACCACAATTTACCACCATAGCAACCCACCTTCCTCAGTTTCATGCTTTTGCTAGCAAAGTGTTAACCCAGCTTACCTAAAGAGGAATATTACCCTCTCCCAAGGGCATCTCTCCATCTCTCTCTCTCTCTCTCTCTCTTCCCCGCCCGCCCACCCACCCGCCCCTCCCCCTCTCTTTACAAGAAATGGATTGCTCTCCTCTCACCCCATACTTGTGATAACATCTTATTGCTTAGTAGTATCCCCCTTTCCTCCCTCAATGCTTTGAAATAAGTACTAATAATTCTTACCATACTATCAAAAAGGGTGTTACATCAAAGTACCCTTAATATATCTAGTCTCTCCTTTTGTAGACATAACTTTTAATAAGTATCTTGCGACTCATGATACGCTCAATCCCTTTGAACCTTTTTTTTTTTGCGTGGATGGAACCTCACTTTAAGAACCTATATGTTTTTATACATATAGATGGGCATTTCAAAGAATAGCTACAGGTTATAGCTTACATTTATGACCCACTTGTGCCCTTATTCCATATCTATAAATCCATGCATTGGGTTGTTACTCCCAAGATAGAACCTTCTCACTTCCGTTGAGGAGAGCCTCTCTCATAGTACACTTGAGTCAATCCCATCAAATTGTTTCACCTAACCACATTTCCCTCCAAGAGCTTACCAGCTTTCCCTCATAAAGTGCTCACCAAATTTTCCCTCCAAACGTACTCACCAAATTTTGCCTCCAAAGTGCCTATATAAGAAAGAGCCTCAAAGAGAGAATTTTGTATTCATGGAATGCTCTGATGAGACTCTATAAATCGAAACGCGTTGGCAAATGCCATGTTTTTCCTTTGTTGTCTCCCTTGCCTCTCTTATGCTTATGTGAAGTTTTTGCACGCTTGGCTTTTATCATTAATAAAGGTTTATGATACATAGTTACACAGGCAACCATCCTTTTGTAAATCTCTCTCAGCATTTGGCATGAGAGATCTTGAAATTCTTCATAAATTTTGACAGTTTCATGTAGAGTGTTGAGCAGGTACTTTCATCCAATCTTTGTTTGTTTTTGGGTCCTAGCATAGTTGGGTAGTCTAGCGAATTGCAATGCTCTTTATGTATGGATTTGTGTCGGATCCATGTCTCCACTCTAGGTACATTGGGCAAAAAGTGACATCTTTGTCTATGGTTGGTGATCTCATCATATGAATCCTCCATTTGGAATGCTTTTCTAGCCATGCCAGTCTCCATTTGGGTTGTTGCTCTTGTGGTTGAGATTACAACATCTTTTGCTTGATGGAATGCCGAATGTGGCAGGGCCACGGAGCCCTTGGCTGGGCTATTTCCAACAGATGCAAAGAGACGGCATCTCTCTAGATGCAATCACCTATGCTTTTATCTTGAAGGCATGTGGCACTGCCTTGATGTCCAAAATGTCATCTCTACCAAGAAGCTCTTGGTGGCTGTTTTCATAATGCAAAGCAAGGACATTTCTCCCGATGTAATCACTTATGCTTACATCTTGAAAGCATGTGGCACTACATAGAACCAATGATCATGTATGCGAGATGTGGTGTACTTGAGAAAGCAACAAAAAGTGCTTGAGTATGCTTTCGTGTTGAAGGTAGGTGGAAGTAGGCAAGATACTGATATTAGCAACAAAATTCACGATGATATTGTTAGTTAGGGAATGTTGAAAACAATCCAGACCTTCCTAGACCCTCAATTCCAAGATTCCTGACGAGATTCGTGTCAAAATGTTGTCTCTTGGAACGCATTGATTGCGGGACATTCCCAACAAGCGAAGGGCCAATAATATTTGGGTTTTTTTCAATAGATGAAAGCGAGGGCATGGAATCACATCTGCTTGCATCTTGAAGGCATGTGGCACTACGTAGGACTCGGCTGTCATCTCGTGGGGCACATTAATTGCAAGATATGCCCCTCATGGCTGTGGCAAGGAAGTTGTGGGCTGATATTGCCCGGAAGTCAAAATCCAGATGCGAAGTGAGGGCCTCTCTCCAACTACAATCACCTACGCAGGCATCTGGAAGGCATGTGGCTCTCGTGCGCTTTTTTACACGATGCAGTCAAAATCCAGATGCGAAGTGAGGGCCTCTCTCCAGATGAGATCACCTACGCAAGCATAGATGCAATCACCTACACAAGCATCACATGTAGCAAGATTTTTTAATCACATGTTGATCGCAGGCATTGATGACTTTCAAATCTATCATGCTCCCTGTCAGGTGTTCTGTTTGCAATGTCAGCATATGCGAAGAGAGGGACTCTATTTAGGTGCAATCACCTATGCATGCATCTTGAAGGCATGCGGCTCTATGCAAGAGAAAAATATATCATGCTTGGCACTGTCTTGGTCGATATTTATGCTAAATGTGGTTGCAAGATATGCCTCTCATGGCTGTGGCAAGGAAGTTGTGGGCTGATATAGCCTGGAAGTCAAAATCCAAATGCGAAGTGAGGGCCTCTCTCCGACTGCAATCACCTACGTAGGCATCTGGAAGGCATGTGACTCTATCACGCTATGTGGCTCTGTCGTGCTTTTTTATTTGTTGCAGTCAAAATCCAGATGCGAAGTGAGGACCTCTCTCCAGATGCAATCACCTACGCAGGCATAGATGCAACGACCTACGCAGGCATAGATGCAACCACCTACGCAAGCATAGATGCAATCACCCACACAGACATAGATGTCACAAGCTTTTTCAATCACATGTCGATCACAGGCATTGAGGACTTTCAAATCTACCATGCTCCCTGTTAGGTGTTCTGTTTGCAATGTCAGCAGATGAAGCCCTGAAGAGGCACTATCATAACTCAAAACAAAGTGTTGATTACAGGAAGCACAAAACGTGTGTGAGGAGGTCTCTTGGAGTGCATGGATATATGCAACAGGAGCAGGGTCAAAAAGCTCAGATATGCCCAATATGCCTATAGCAAGGGTATCAAAATCCATATCTACAAGCCCATGATCTCCTAGATCATCCCATTTCTGCAAAGAACGCCTCTGAACCACAACAATCAGTATCCCAAACACTCTCAACTAAAAAAATATAACACGCTTTGATGAAATCTCTCTCTGTGCTTCATCTTCTCTCTCTCTCTCTCTCTCTCTCTCTCTCTCTCTCTCTCTCTCTCTCTCTCCTTTGTTTTGAAGTCTCTCCTCCCATTTAATAAATATCTTAGGCATAAATTAATAGCATCAAATAAACATTTTTTTTCATTTGTAAATTGTTGAAATGGCATATATAGTTTCCAATATTTTACTTAACCTTAATTCGATACAAACGCAACTAACGAAGCACTCTAGTTGATGGATGTGGGTTTGTGGAGCTGCAAATTGATTAAATGGAGGAGATGCATCTCCCATTCCATGCCTTTTTTCCATTGCTCTTCCTCTGTTCCTGCAATTGTCTCCTTCATTTTAGCTATGGCCTCTTCTATTAGTCTATATGATTTTTTTGCTATTATTTCATAACTCAGTTCTTTATTCTACTCTTCTTTGTAGTTGTGTTGGTCTCTAGGATCTCTTGGGTAGCATGCTGCTGACGGGAGCAAAGCGAACCCCAAACCCCGACGGCCTCTAAAACACCGGGGACCAAATGGCGCGCCTCGAGCCTATCATGGTAAAGCAAACAGGGGGCACCACCTAGCTTCAGTGGCTAGGACGCAAACAACACACCACCATAACAAAGTTTTCATCCAAGAGAGATGGATGCTTGGGAGTAATGATGAAGAGGAAAGGGAATGAGATCAAGTGAGAGAGAGAGAGGGTGAGGGAGGGGGTATAGCGGCTTAGTACTTAGGCACCACAAAAGGATGGCGAATCCGCACACCCTTCACACATACACAAGCTCACTCCAAACACAAGACTAGGTGGCGATTCCGCACACCTCACATGGGAAAAACATTGCAAGAAAACATACTCACAAAACCTCAAGCTTTATTTAGAGAATAAGGCGATGAAATGGGGAGCATAGGGTAGGGGAATGAGAAGGGAGAGCGTGGTAGATCACATGGCGGATAGGTGGGAGTTGATGGCGAAGACTCGCACGAGGGTTATGGCCATCATCCTTCATTTAGTTTCCCTTCATCTTCCATAGCCCAAGGGTGTAGAGGTCATGCTCAAGACGAGCATGGTGATTGCGGTGATGGTGATGGTGTGGGTGTGTGTGTGTGCACTAGGCACACACAGTGCATAGTGTACTCTTTGGTGATGGTGTGTGTGTTTAGTGTGATGGCGACCCCTCTTTATATAGGGGAGGAGGGGGGAGAAATTCCAGAATTTAGAAATGAAGAAATCATTATCTACATAGGCCATGTGACTGTGGGCCCCACTTGTCTGGCTGTGTGTATATGTGCCAGAACAACAGTCTCATGAGAGAGAGAGATGGGTTGATGAAAAAAAGTGAGAGGTGACATGGAGAATAAAGTAATTACAAGAGGGGAGAGAGGGGAGTGTGTTCAGAGGTGAATCTGTGTGCAGATGTGTGTGAACACAAGAAAAATCAGGTAACCACCGGGTGGGGATGGGTCTGTGGGCACCTTTTTCAGTGAAACTGAGTGTGTGTGAGTGTGGGGGAGGTTATTTAGCTACAAGACAAGAGACATGGCGCCCTTTAGAGAGAGAGGGGGGTATTTGGGTCATGGGATATGATAGGAGAGAGAAAGAGGGGGTGGGGTATACTATTTTGGAAGATAGGGTAAGTTGCGTGTGAGTTAGGGTGCATTATTTGTGAGTTATAATGCATTATTGGTGAGAGGTGGGGTAGCTTGAGGGGAGAGAGAAAGGAAAAAGGACAAGGTGAAGAGAGAGGGGGTTGACCTTTTGAGTGGAGGAGAGGAAAAGGGACACCCGGCGGGGCAACAGTGAAGAAAAAGGAGGCAAGGTGGGGATGGGCTACCCCGCAGGCATGAGGTGGCCTATTTTACCTTTCTTTTATATTTACATAATCATAGTTTTTTTTTTTCTTACTTTTTTCAATGCCTTTTATCACTCCCTCCCTAAGAGGGGGTTTTCATGAGAGAAGAGGGGTATGGGAGCTTGGCTTGTGAAAAGCCCCCATCATTAGCCCTCCCCTTTTGGCTAGAGGCATTCATGTCTCTAGCTCATGTGTTTGATCATTATCGTCGGAGGTGGCGGCTGATGGTGTGTCCTCGTCTGGAATGTCAATTGGTGGAGCCTGGTCAAATCGAAGAAAATAAGGTTTAAGTCGCCAACCATTTACCCTGGTTTTATGAAGTTTTCCATCAGCCTCCATAAGCTGGTAGCTTCCATTGGCATACTTTTTCTTGACGATGAAAGGACCTTCCCATCGGAGTAGGAGTTTCTTATCCTTGCGCGTGTCGAAGCGATTGTCGTAGCGGAGCACCAACATTCCTTTCTTCAATTCTTTTTTCCGGAGATGCTCGTTAAAGCTTAGCCCTCTATGCTCTGCTTGTGCTGCATAATAATTTATTGCTTCTTCTCTGTCCAGCTGCAGTCTTTCCAAGTTGATGATGTGATCTCTCAAATGCATGTTGGGCTGTTGAAGCTAGCTTTCCATTACTCTGAGACTTTGTAGTTGCACTTCAATGGGCAAGATTGCTTCCTTACCAAATACTAGATGATACGGTGTGAATCCCAAGGATGTACGAAATGAAGTTCTGTAGGCCCATAAAGCTGGTAGTAGATACTTATCCCAGTCTCCAGGATGATTGTTTACCTGCTTGGTAATAATTTTAGAAACCATTCCATTTACCTTTTCAACTAGGCCATTACATTGAGGGTAATATGGTGAAGAGTGCCTCCTTGTAATGCCCAGTTTCTTCATTAATTCTCCTACCAAGTCTGCTTTGAAACCTGGTCCTCTATCAGAGATGATCTCTAAAGGTGTGCCAAACCTACAGCATATGTGCTCGTAGATAAATTTAGCTACCTCTACCGCTGTGATTCTAGTGGTGGCTATAGCCTCTGCCCATCTAGTCATGTAGTCGACCCCCATGATAATGTAGAATTTTCCTGAGTTGGCCCTAGGTAATGGCCCAATGGCATCGATACCCCATTTTTCAAATGGGCCATATGAGAGAATAGGTGTCTGTGGTTCAGGCATAAGTGACCTAGTGCCGGCCTTTTGACACAACTTACACGTTTTGCACCAATGGTGTACATCACGGTTGAGGCTAGGCCATATGAAGCCTGCCTGCAAGATTTTCCTACTTGTTATGTCTAGGGCAAAGTGACCACCACAAACCCCGTCGTGATAGCTAGCAATTATTCCCGTGATTTCGTGAGAGAGAGGGACCTTCCTGAGTATTTGGTCCTTACCCTTACAGTACAAACCATCATTGATGAGTCGATACCTTGTGGCCTTCCGCGTCAGCCATTGCTTCTGTCCCTTTGTTAAATCTGATGGGCATTCCCCTGTTTCCAAAAAATGCATGATGTCAGGCAAGGCATCACTGCCTTGAAATAGAGGGAGCTTTAGTTTTATTGCTCCAACCACCACTTCCTGTAGTCTTTCACTTGCTAGGGTATCTGCTTCTTGGTTTTGAGCCCTTGGGATATGGTGTATTTGAACTTCTTCAAACTTACCCAACAAGGTTTTTACACCACTTAAGTGAGTCCTTAAACTAGGATTCTTGCATGTCCATGCTCCATTTACTTGCCTTACCAGAAGTAGAGAATCCCCAAATACATTAAGGCGTTGTACACCTTGCGAGACGCACCATTGTAGACCCTTGGTTAGTGCTGCATACTCAGCTTCATTGTTATAATGTGAATCTAACAATTGGCCCAACGAAAATACCTTTGTCCCTTTGTCATCAAAGACCACTATGCCTGCAGCTGCTTTGTCGGACGCTCGCTTGTAGGCTCCATCAAAGTAGAGAGAGTATGATCCTTCTACCATCAGTGGTACTGGAGGTAATCGGACTTCTCCTTCCTTAGATTGCTTCTCCTTTCTTTCAAAGACTTGGTAGGTCATGAGTCCCCCCAAACTTGCCCTTGTCGTGCTTTCTACCTGTACCGTGTAGTCAAACTCTTGCAGACGAACTAGCCATTTAGTAATTCTAGCAGACACATCCATGTGTTGTACAACATAGGGAAATATTTCATCCGTGGTTAGAATCACAAATTTCTTAGGCAGCAAATATGACCTACACTTTGTAGTTGCAAATCTAAGAGCTAGGACTAAGTGTTCCACATGGGTGAAACCTTTCTCTCCTGCTGTCATCATTCGACTAGAGAAGTAGATTGGCCTCATGAAAGATGTCGTGGTATCCTTTTGGAGTAGCACAGCCCCCAATGAGTCATCACCAACACTTGAGGTGACATAGAATTTTTCATCCCACTTAGGTGGTGAGATAGTTGGCAGAGTGGCTAAGACCTCCTTTACCTTGTTGTAGTGATGTTCGCTTTCCTCGTCCCAAGTGAAAGTTGATCTTTGAGTGAGTTGTTGCAATGGTAGAACAAGCTGTGATAGTAGATGTATGAATCTACTTAAGTACCTCACCTTCTGTAGAAAAGAGACCAGTTGACGTGCGGTCGTTGGTGAAGGTAGGGCTATGAGTGCGGACACCTTACTTGGGTCGGCGTTGATACCTCTTGCTGAAATTTCATGGCCTAGTAGAATGACTTTACTCTCCCCAACGTGACATTTATCCACATTTAATTGCCCGCCTAGGCTCTGCAACCTGGCCAAACCTTCAGTTACCTTTTCTAAATGTGAAATACGGGAGCTATATATACAAAAATCATCAATGAACACTCTTATGGATGTTCTAAAGAACGGTTGAAAAACATATGTGACATATCTTTGGAATGTGGCAGGTGCATTTGTGAGACCAAATGGCATAACCCTGTATGCAAAACAACCCCATAGCGTGATAAAAGTGGTTTTTAGCTGATCTTCCAAGGCTATGCGTATTTGAAAGTATCCAGATCAACCATCACAGACGGTATAGCATTCAAAACCCGCTACTTCATTCAGAATTTCATCCAAGAAAGGGAGAGGAAAGTGGTCTCTCTTTGTAGCTACATTTAGTGGTTTGTAGTCAACACAGACCCTCCACTTACCATTCTTTTTAGGCGTCACCACTACAGGTGACACCCATTTTGAGTTTTCTACAGGATAGATGAATCCCGCCTCTAGCAATTTCCTTACCTCGGCCAAGAGTGCCTTTTCTTGTATGACCCCCAGTCGTCATAGCTTTTGCACAACTGGTTTAACCCCTTCCTTCAGCTTAATATGATGTTCCATCACTGTAATGCCTGTGATTCTTTCATAGTTGTCAATGAACAGGTTAGGAAATCCCATCAACATTTGCAAAAAACTATCTTTCTCCTCAAGTGTTAATTCCGTAGACAACATACCCTTCAACCTACTTCCTCCTAGGCCAGGTGATTTTCTCTCCTCTTCATTGGGTTTCCCTTTTGGTGACGGATCACCAGTTGTGCTTACCCTTTGTGGATCCTTCATAATGATACCCATCACATCAATGGAACTGTCACTTTCGTCGGTGGATGTGGTCTCCTCCTCAGAACTGGAAGATTCGCTAGTGGTTTCATCTGCCGATGTTTCCAGATTCATTTGCTTCTGCTTGCCAATCCTCATGTCATAGTAGATTGTCTCCCCTTTCTTACCGGTCATGCGTAGAAGGCCAGTACCCCAGTCCTGTTTTGCCTTCATGGCCATCAACCATAGCCTTCCCAAAATTAGTGGATAGCCCTCCCCCTTAGTAGGCATCACAAAAACATCTACCTCTACCTCAGTGTTGAAAGATTTGATTTTCACGGCACTTACCACACCCACACACTTTACTTTTGCGTTGTTTGCCATCTTTGCCTTGCATGGAGAAGGCCTGTCAACCTCGAGCCCTAATCGAAGCATCATAGCTTCGCTCATTACACAGATTTGTGCACCTCCATCAATGTAGGTGTTTCCAACCCTCTTTCCTTTTATGTTTACGTCGACAATTGGAAGGATGTCATCCATGTTGCATCCCAAAATTGCTCCGGCTACCTTTGTTTTGGAGCGTCTTGTACTTACCATTTTAGACCATTGTCGCCTTACTTTAGGTACAAGATGTAGTAGCTGTGGCCATGTAATCTTCGGTCCTTGCTCTGCCACATCCAATGTTAGATCATAGGGCTTAGAACTTTCCCCTAGCTGGAAGTCGGTGATGCCCAATTTCCGTCGTGGCCTGGATGGCCTCTTGCTAGTTTCTCCTCTCATGCTTCTCTCATCATCTGATTGTGTAGCCTTCTCCCTCCTAGCTCTTTTCACAGTCATGGCTTCAAGTGGTTCTAAAAAGGTTACCTTGTCCTTACCCTTGTTCCTCTCCTTTGCTCTCGGTGGATCCACTACTACGGCTTTTGCTTTCTCTTCTAGCCTTATGATGTTTACAGGGTGATCAGGTGGTGGGGCTGGTGGAAGAGGTGGAAGGGATGCTTGTAGTGGTGTCTGGGGTGGACGTAGAATTTTTGTTGGTGGGGGTGGTGCTCGGGGTGGGGGTGTTCTTTCTCTAGGGGGTGACAATTGGTTCCTTCTACCTCCTCTATTATAGTTTTGTCGTGGTTTGGGACAGTAGTACATACCGTGACCGTCTTCTCCACAGTTGTAGCAATGATACTCCCTGTTTTGTCGTCGTGCTCTTCCAGGGTCTTGATCTCTTTCTTCACTCCTCCCTTGTTGTATTAAGTGGACAGACAAATTCTGCAGTTGGTCAGTAATATGGGCCAACATATCTTGTTGGTCATCTCTTACCCCAAGAGCCGGTGGTGGTGGTGGAATGGTGGTTGTCGTAATTGCTGGTCGACGTGATGTTCCTAATTCTGTTGACTCGGTTTCTTTGGCTTTCATTCGCAGCTTCTTGTCTTTAAGGCGAGCAATCTCAACGGCTAACTCGTATGTAGCCGGGATCTACCTTTCACCTTCTCCTTGAGAAGTGGCCATAAGCCATGCGTGAACCGATCGTTTTTTAGGAAATCGGGTGCGACTTCCCCCCTTGCCAGTGACTCAACCCACCGTTCCCACAAATCCACAAATTTGGACTCATAGGTGGCATATTCTAAAAGACCCTCCTGCTTCAAGTCTCTCAACTTGTCCCACAACTTTTCTGAAGTGGTACCTCCACCAAAGCGCCTCTTAAAAGCGGTTTTTAAGGGTTCCCAGTCATCCTTGGTCGCTTGTGGAAGTGCATTGTACCATGATCTAGCTTCTAGCTTCATGAGATGCTTAAAGATTCTAACCCGGGATTCATCCGTATCTTTGTTGCTCACTACACATGCTACTTCAAAGTCATCTAGGAAGTCACTTACCAAATCCTCCCCCTTCTTTCCTTTAAATGTTGGAAATGCTACACTTGCCATGATTATTGAGAGAGAGCTAGAAAGACACACTGCTTAACTTGCAAAAGTTTTTTTCTTCTTTACAAGGAGGCGTGTATACCCTCTTATACTAGGACATAGATTAAAACTTCAAACGGTACATTTCCTTGTACCAAAGGTAGGACAAATGGTTGATCTGATGCCAGAACCTCAAAAAATCGCTCCCCACCCAGCATGGTGTCCATGACGTGCTGGTAGTGAGCCTTCAAATCCAGTATTACCTTGATTGAGCGTACACGTGTTGGTATGTGTGATCTGTCTTGAGGTAGGTTGTACTGATTCATGTGAAGCTTAGAGGTGCTTAGTCACTATCCAAGCTTGTGGGAGAGGGTGGTGTTCTTTCCTGAAACAAACTCAGTAGATCCCTAGATTCTCTAGTGAGAGTGTGAGCCAATGCTTCCGTTATCTGTGCTGCAGCATCATGTGCGACTTGAAAACTGATTGTGATAATTACCTCGGTGACTTGAGTTACCCGATTCTCAAAGTAGAATAGTGTTGATTCTCTATTGTGTAGAGCTCCTTCCATTTTGTTGTTGTGGGTTGGTTGTAGGTTGCGGACATGGTTTCGACCTTCTCCTTCTTCTTTGGGCACTTGGCCTATGTATATCCACTGGGTTTGGCGTGTTGGTTAACTCTCCCACTGCAAATTGATTACCTTTATGCCTGGCACTCGAGCTTCGATGGCGATGCGGAGTTCGTCTAGTTGTGCTTGGAGCTCTTCTTCTTCTGTCGTCCAATTAGCAAATCCTGCTAGCCATTCATCCATTCACAATAGTTTAAGGGTTTCAGTCTTGTAAACTGAAGGGTTTTATGAAAAGATCCTCACTGGGGGCACCAAATGACGGGAGCAAAGCGAACCCCAAACCCCGACGGCCTCTAAAACACCGGGGACCAAATGGCGCGCCTCGAGCCTGTCATGGTAAAGAAAATAGGGGGCACCACCTAGCTTCAGCGGCTAGGACGCAAACAACACACCACCATAACAAAGTTTTCATCCAAGAGAGATGGATGCTTGGGAGTAATGATGAAGAGTAAAGGGAATCAGATCAAGTGAGAGAGAGAGAGGGTGAGGGAGGGGGTATAGCGGCTTAGTACTTAGGCACCACAAAAGGATGGCGAATCCGCACACCCTTCACACATACACAAGCTCACTCCAAACACAAGACTAGGTGGCGATTCCGCACACCTCACATGGGAAAAACATTGCAAGAAAACATACTCACAAAACCTCAAGCTTTATTTAGAGAATAAGGCGATGAAATGGGGAGCATAGGGTAGGGGAATGAGAAGGGAGAGCGTGGTAGAGCACATGGCGGATAGGTGGGAGTTGATGGCGAAGACTCGCACGAGGGTTATGGCCATCATCCTTCATTTAGTTTCCCTTCATCTTCCATAGCCCAAGGGTGTAGAGGTCATGCTCAAGACGAGCATGGTGATTGCGGTGATGGTGATGGTGATGGTGTGGGTGTGTGTGTGTGCACTAGGCACACACAGTGCATAGTGTACTCTTTGGTGATGGTGTGTGTGTTTAGTGTGATGGTGACCCCTCTTTATATAGGGGAGGAGGGGGGAGAAATTCCAGAATTTAGAAATGAAGAAATCATTATCTATATAGGCCATGTGACTGTGGGCCCCACTTGTCTGGCTGTGTGTATATGTGCCAAAACAACAGTCTCATGAGAGAGAGAGATGGGTTGATGAAAAAAAGTGAGAGGTGACATGGAGAATAAAGTAATTACAAGAGGGGAGAGAGGGGAGTGTGTTCAGAGGTGAATCTGTGTGCAGATGTGTGTGAACACAAGAAATATCAGGTAACCACCGGGTGGGGATGGGTCTGTGGGCACATTTTTCAGTGAAACTGAGTGTGTGTGAGTGTGGGGGAGGTTATTTAGCTACAAGACAAGAGACATGGCGCCCTTTAGAGAGAGAGGGGGGTATTTGGGTCATGGGATATGATAGGAGAGTGAAAGAGGGGGTGGGGTATACTATTTTGGAAGATAGGGTAAGTTGCATGTGAGTTAGGGTGCATTATTGGTGAGTTATAATACATTATTGGTGAGAGGTGAGGTAGCTTGAGGGGAGAGAGAAAGGAGAAAGGACAAAGGGAAGAGAGAGGGGGTTGACCTTTTGAGTGGAGGAGAGGAAAAGGGACACCCGACAGGGCAACAGTGAAGAAAAAGGAGGCAATGTGGGGATGGGCTACCCCGCAGGCATGAGGTGGCCTATTTTACCTTTCGTATATATTTACATAATCATACTTTATTTTTTTCTTACTTTTTCTAATGCCTTTTATCACTCCCTCCCTAAGAGGGGGTTTTCATGAGAGAAGAGGGGTATGGGAGCTTGGCTTGTGAAAAGCCGCCATGACTGCTTTCCCTTACCCTGATCTTTGCTTGTAGTCAGACAAGTGGCTTGAAAGGAGGACCCTTGTTGCTAGGTCTGTCGCGGTCCCTATTGGGCATCTCTTTCTTATGTGTGTCATTTTGTTTACCTTGGCCATCATCACCTTCATCACCAGTGTTTGGGAAATTTGGTTGTTTGCAGTCAAGTTTTGCCTCAAGAGCAGCTACTTGGACTTTCAAGTCTTTGTTTTGTTTCTTTAGAGCTGTAGTCTCTGCTTGGAGAGATTCCTCTTTAGCTATAGTAGTTGTAGTGGCATCTTTCCACATTCTCTTGTGTACTCTAATAGCCCTCTCTAGCTCTAAAATCCTTGAGCTAGTATTGAAAGGTGATGAACTTGTCTTTGCTAGCTTGTCAACCGAGGATTTCTTTGGTTTTATCTCTAATGCGATGTTGTGCCACTAGCTCTTCTTCAACACTCACTACCTGCATTTCCACCATTGCCAGCTAATTTTCCAATGTATCCACTTGGTTGAAGATATCATTAAAGATTGAATGAAAATATTTGATTACTTCTTTATGTATTGCAATAGCTCATTTAGTGGCTTCTATCTCTTCATGGGCTTTAGCTATTTTTTTCTTTTGAGGGAGTAACTGATTTTTAAACTCTTGTGGTTCTTGCCTGGTAATGTGAGCCTCTATGATAAAATCATCTTATTCATTTTTGAGCGTATGTAGCTCTGCATAGACTTAGTGAGCTCACCTTGCAGTGTCAAGACTCTAGTATGATCTTGTGCATGTTCTTGCATAGCCACATTGTACATATGAATTGCTACCTCTTTAAAGCTTGGTAGTAAGGGTCGCCAATACTCCATTTTCATGCCAATGTTCTAGGTACAGACACTGGTTGCCTTATCTCCTCGGGATCATATGAGGATTTTGTGGTTTAGGACAAATGCTTCTCCTTGGGTGTCTTGCACCTGTGAAGTTTTTGGTTGAGAGGTGTTTCCTTGCGTTGTCTTGTTTCCATAATCTTCATAAAATTTGTTCTAATTGTGAGTGTGAACTCTCCATAGAATTGTCGGTGTTCGGCCTTTCCTCAGCCTTCTTTGTGTCCTCTAGAGCCTTTTGTGCTTCTTCTTCTACAAGCTTAAATCTCACCATTTGTGCCCACATATCTTCTTATTGCTCTACATTGATAGGAGTTGCTGATGGCTTTTTGGTGCTAATCTTGTGTGGGACCCATTTCTCCACGGAGTCCCCTTTGTTTGCCCTTTTCTTCTTGAAATCATATGCTAATCACTCTTCTCGGGATTGCTTTTGGGCCTTCTCCTCTTTCCCAGTTTTAGGCATAGGCATAGTCTTTTTACCTTTCCTATCTTCTTGCTCTTCTTCAGATGACTTTGACACATGTAATCCTCTTAAAGAGAGTACGGGTAGTGATCTAAGTCAATATTGACTTTTTCATCTCTTCCTCACCTTCTTCTTCCTAGAACTGGATCCAATCATTCTATGAAGGAGCCTTTGGTAGATCTTGGGCTGCTCCAATAACTTGATAAGCTATTCTAGTTAAAACTTTTGGAGCTGATAGGTACGTCAGCTTGGTGTGCTTCTTTTTCTTTGTGAGTAGTTCTAACAGGTACTGGGCATGATCGATAGTCACCGGTGTGTTCTATTGGTAAGCCCCATTGTAGTAGGTTGTGGCCATCATCCCAAATATGAAAACATTGTACTTCAGTCTCCAGTTCTTGTTTCACTTCACCAGTTTTGATTGTTTCCTGGTGAACTTTGTCTAGATTCACTCTCATCATGCATAAGGAAACTAAGTCTACTCCATTCTCGTCACAAAACTTGGTAGGTGTGATCTCATTGACACACATCTAAGGTGGACAAAATCTGAGTCCACTCCAAGGGCTCCATTTTTTCTTCACAAAAAGGCTAAAGTATATAGTTCGGATCCTCAAATGGTCTTGCTTTCTTGTTTTTGTCCTTGATAATACTATCACAATCAAAAACTCCACACATCCACAAGTGAGCTTTAGAGTTCAACCACACAAGTACTTCAAACTATGTAGAAATTGTAGAATTGAAATCTTCTATGGGTGTCCTTTGTACCTATTTGTAGCTGTAATCACTTAAATTGATATGCATAGTGGTCTCTATGTGGCACAAGTAGATATAATCATAACCCTATTCTTGAACCATCTTTAACTGACGCATGAATGGACTTCCTAGAATAACATCATAGTTATTCTCAGTACCAAAATCTACTATAGCAAACATATGTTCATACTCAATTCTAGAGGAAGTCATTATAACCTGTCCTACAATATTGATAGGTTTTGCAATATAGCAGTCAAGTACAGTTTCATCCAAGTTTTTTTCATGGTAGGTTTTTCTCATTTCTCCAAATCAATTTTTTAGCAATGGCAACTCCCGCTCCACAATCCACGATTGCAATGGTTTCTACTACTTGATGCTCTATGGTTAGTGTGGTGTTTCTTTCTTCTCCTTCACAATAATCCCGAACCTTTTTTATGGGAACTGGTTTTGCGTTCTTTTTGGATTGTTTGTGCTTCTCCTTTTTAAGGTCTAAAGTTTGGACTGGATTTTTGATTACCATTTTCTCAATACATTTTTCAACATTATCCCACATATGTGGTCTGATCTTCAACACTACCATCCTTAGAGTGCATCTCACTTGTGTGGACATAAGTTCTTGAAAGCTCTGAGAATCTATGATTGGTTGGAAGGTCCCTTGCTGTGATGGTAGGAAAATAACATCCAATTTTCTTTCATAAGGACCCAAGTAGGGAGGCAACTTCTTAAAGACTTCCTCTCGATTATCCTTTGATTTATTTGTACCTTAATCATCATACATTGGTTGAACATCAACGTCAATCATGCCTTTGTCAAGGTTGAATTCTACAATGGGTGATGTCTCCTCATTTTGATTCTCATCTCCAAGTTTCCTGAACCTCTTCCAAAGATCTTTCGGCCAACTGTCTCTGACCTCTGGCTCATTAGGCGGTATCTGGTAGGCAGAGTTATCCGTAGTTTTCTTTTCTACTTCATTTATTACATCTTTCTAACATGTGTCTGCTCGTTCCTCTTTTGGATGGTGTTCCAACTCCTTCTCCTTGTCTCGTTCATCTATTGTTCCTCCTTGGTTTTTATTTACAACTAGAACTTCAGGGTCTCGTTCTCGTCCACTCGCTTCTTTCATTTTGCTAAGGTCTTTTAGGTATGCAGATGGTTGGGAAACTATCCTCTCTTGGACATGCATTGTTGATAAGAGTGTTAGCAATCTCAATCAACTTTTTGCACATCTCCAGACAGAGATTTCCCATTCCACATTAGGATATGTCAGCCATCTATGTTCCAATGTCTGGCGGTTATCTAGTCTTGCTTTGTAAGCTTTCAAAATTACTTCCAAAAGCTCAATTTTTTTGTCAACTATCATTGAGCCTCGAAAACTAACTTCTTTTGGCATGGTTTTCTTTGGATTCAATTCCATCTCATGTATTTTCTCCTATACAACACTATACTTGGATAATGTTTGTTATTGTGATTGCTCTCAAGCTTGGGATAGCTCAGTTGTAATAGCCTTTAACTTCTTATGGTATTGCGCTATCACTCTATTGCGTGTAGATTTTCTAACAGCTTCCATACTAATAGATTTATGAGAGTCGCTACCCTCCTCATTTATCATTTTTCGTTTTGTATGTGCTCTCATGACCACTTTTAATGGTATTTTTGAATATAAGTCTAATCCACTTGAAGATGGTATACCCTCCACATGTTCAATTCCACATCCCCTGCAATATCCTCCCTCACTCTTTTTAGCAGGAGGGATGCTGACTACTGCATTTGGTTGATTTTTTTGGGTAGTCCCTATCCCAACGGTCTCCATCACACCTACAATAAGGTCTTGGGGGTCTTTGCTATTTAGGTTGTTGTGCATATGGTCTTTGTGTTAAGTATGGAGCCTGATTTACCCCTTGTAATTTTCATGTGTGAAAATTATCTGTCTCCACTAAGTAAACTACTCAATTATCTACTTAGCTACGTCATATATCCTAAAAACTGGTATCAGAGCAAGGTTTTCTCCTAGACAAATTATCTTAAGGAAAGGATTTCTTGAATTGAGTGGGAGTAATGACGGAGGAAGGGAAGCTCAGATCGAGAAGTTCAACAACAAAAACTGCCAATGTTGGAAGATGTAGATTGAAGAATATCTCTACGAGAAGTATCTTTATTTTCCACTAGTAGGCGATCTTGCAAAGAAACCCGCAATGATGGCAGACAAAGCATGGATTTTCCTTGACCGAAAGGCATTGGGAAAGATCCGGTTAAGCTTGGTGTCAATGGTGGCCTTCAAAGTTTTGGAGATGAAGACCATGGAGGACTCAATAAAGTCCCTTAACATCCTCTACGAGAAACCATCGGCATCCAAAAAGGTATTTCTCATGAAGTGCTTGTTCAATCTAAAGATTTCAGAGAATGGTTCAGTGTTGCAGACCACCTAAATGACTTTAACACTAGAATGGTAACATGACACTTTTATGTCCTTGGACATTTTTGTGTCCTGTTAAGTGACCATTTTGCTTGAATTATTTGAAGAGTATGAAAATGAATTTTTAGGTGCTATATATCCACAAAGTTGCCTTATGAGCTGAAAAAAACTTAGCATTTCTTTTTGAGTATCGATCTCACGATTAACCTTACTCTTGCACAACATTTTTGAACCTAAACTGTGTGAAAAAACGGGTCCTATTTTTGGCTTTTTTTCAATTTTTGGCAACTATACCACTCTAAACTTCATGTTTGTGAGGTTTAGATGGCTAGATGTTAGGCCTTCATAGTTCTCAACATGTTTTGATGCTTGTAGGGAGAGCTAAGTGTTAAAATTGAAAGTTATGACCAATTTACAAGAATTGCATAATCCTGTTTTTTGGCCAAAATTAGCACTTTTATGATTTTTTTGGTGGCTTTCTTGATATCCAAATTTAATTTTGATTGTGTAAGTGTAATGTATAACATAAAGCTAATCTTCCTTGAGTTTTGGGGGACCTAATATGCTATATAGCATAGTATATGATGATGGTTGAGTTTTTTGATTACTGAAGAATATGATACATTTTAGAGCAGCAAGTATAACTTTCTCAATATTGCTAGTTTCTTAGGCCAATTGTGTGTATTTTGTAGGTAGTAACCATATCTAATCATAGACTACAAACTTGGCTAGATATTGAGTAGTTTCTATGGGTTTCTAGAGGTCATAATGCTAAACCCAATTTTTTCATGTTTGCTATATTTAGCACTTTATCATTGCCCCCAAAGTTCCAATTGTAAGAGATCCATTATCATTTTGACATGCTCCATGGCTCATTTTGAATCCAGATGCCCAAAGAGAACTAAGAAAACATGTATATAGTATCTGTATTGAGCGTGACTATAGAAACTTTGATGATAGGTCAGCAGAATGGCAAAAATACAACTTTTTTGTACCTATTTTTTTGCCCAAAAAAAAATTAGTGAGATAAAAGCAACCATATGTTTTGGTCACCAACCCATTGAAGTTAACGGAGCATTTTATCTCATGTCCTACAAAAATCTCCACTCTTATTTATATGCAATCAACCCTAACAAATTGCTGTTTTGGGCAAAATGCACTGGTCCATCAACTTTTGAGGCTTGTAGTGACCAAGGGATGAGAAAAATTACAAGTTTCTCATTTTTTCCATATGTAGTAGTTATTGAACTATAAGCTCATGAAAGCAAAATGAGTGGATCTACTATGGTTTTGGAATTTTTTCCCAAAACCCTGAAAGGACACTTTTATGTCCTGTTAGGTTACCATTCTAGTGTTAACACCAACATAAGTCAACTTCAATCGATGAAAATAAATACCGATGACAAAGTGAGAGCTCTCCTTATACTATCGTCTCTACCGAATAGTTGGGACAGCCTTGTGATGGCTGTAAGTAACTCTATCTCTAAAAAAATACTCTTAAGTATATGATGTTGTGGGTGTTCTTCTAAGAGAGGAAATGCATAGGTAAAGCACATGAGAATCATCAAGTGTTGCACTATTAGTGGATACAAGAGGAAGGCCTTAGGAGAGGTTCAAAAACCAAAAGGGTCGTGATCGCTTAAGGCAGAGCAAGTCACGCACAAAGTTAGTTCTTGAATATTGGAATTGTGTCAAGAAGGGCCAAGTCAAGAAGGGTTGTTGGTCCAAGAAGAAGAAGGATTTGGAGTCTCAAGACAGCAAGCCAACATCGAAGGCCAATATGGCAGGTAAAGTAGTGCAAGATGCTCTAATTCTCTCATTAGACAATGTGTCTAATTCCTACATAGTAGATTTTGGGGCTTCATTCCATGCAAAACCACACAAGCAACATTTCCAAGATTACACCACATGTAATTTTGGGTATGTATACATGGGAGATGATGAAGTTTATGAAATTGTTGGCAAAGGTACAGTTTGTGTCAAAACTTCTAACAAAAATGAATGGAAGCTTAAAGATGTTAGGCATGTTCCTTCTCTTTGCAAAAAATTGATATCTACAGGACAATTGGATGATAAAGGTCACAACATTGCATTAAAAAAAAAACGGTGGAAGATCTCAAAGGGATCTTTGGTGGTTTCCAAGGGAGAAAAGGTCAGCACACTTTACTTGTGTATTGTCAGCACACAATCTTCGACTTGTGCAATAGCTATAGAAGTTGATAGTGCCACACGGCTTGGGCATATAAGTGCCAAAGGACTGCAAATCCTTCAAACAAAGAAGCTTCTACCAGGTCTAAAAGAAGTGGACTTAGAGTTTTGTAAAAATTGTGTTTATGGTAAACAAAAGAGGGTAAAATTCATAAAAGCAAGAAATGAAAGAAAAAAAAAACTTGAATTGGTTCATTCTGATGTTTGGGGTCCTGCAAGTAGACCATCCCTTGGTTCATTCTGATGTTTGGGTCCTGCAAGTAGACCATCCCTTGGTGGCTCATTGTACTATGTAACATTCATAGACAATGCAACTAGAAAAACATGGGTTTATGTCATGAAGAATAAATCTGATGTGTTTTCCATATTTCAAAGTTGGAAAGCCTTTGTGGAGAATGAACTAGGTACCAAGGTTAAATGCCTCAGATCCGACAATGAAGGCAAATATTTCAACCAAGCTGTTGTGCTAGCAATGGCATTCAGAGGCAAAGGACAACCCCAAGGACACCTCGCCAAAATGGAATTTTTGAAAGGATGAACAGAACAATCATGGAGCGAGCACGAAGCATGCGGCTACATGCAGGCTTACAGCTTGAGCTTTGGATGGAAGCAGTAAGTACGTCTGTGTATTTGATCAACCGGTCACCCTCAACAATATTGGATGGGGAGTTCAAGAGGAGGCATGGATAGGTAAACCAGTGAATTATTCCTTTCTCAAAGTGTTTGGGTGTGAGGCTTTCATGCACATAGATAGAAGCCTTAAGATCAAAGCTAGATGCAAAGTCCAAAAAGTGTTTCTTCATTGACTATGGAGAAGGTGACTTTGGATATCGCGTATGGAATCCTGAAGATGGAAAAATATTTAGAAGTAGTGATGTAATTTTTGATGTACAGAATATGTACAAAGATTACTTGGAAAGAAAAAAAACAGGTGATGAGTACATGGAGCTTGAGGACGGTGAATACTCAAGGAGTACGAACGGTGAAAATGTACAACAACGACAACCAAATGAGGAGCCTCAACCTATTCCCCAAAGATCCACAAGAGCAAGTATACCTCCATAAAGATTTACTCCTTCCTTCAACCATCTCTTGATCGGGAGTTTCTAATCACTGAAGAAAAAAAACCAAGCAAAGATAAATTCGAGCAAATTGATACAAGATTAACAATGGTGAAAGACAAAAGTTATGCCAAGAACCTTACTTTCACTACCACAAATCTGACACTTAATTGACAAAAAATGTGATTTTAGAACCATTATGAAAATTGAATCCTCGAGACATAAGCAATCTCTTCATACTTGAAACATATATAATTCAATTCCATGTGGCATACCTCCTCTCAAAAATAGCCCACCAAAATGTTTGCACCTAGATTTGCAAAAAAGTAACCTCATAAGCCTACAATACTATCCAAGAACCTCCTAAAGCATAAACAACTCCACTTTTGTAAGCAAGAAAAAACAAGTACCTAAAGCAAGCAAGAACAAGCTCTCTCTCTCTCTCTCTCTCTCTCTCTCTCTCTCTCTCTCTCTCTCTCTCTCTCTCGGATTGTAGCACCCTTGAGCGGCCCTCCCTTTCCTCTTGCCAGATTGACACTTAAATGATGGAGGAAATGAGAGCCGTAAGGTGTGGATACACCCGCTGCAAGATCATCACTGGCATATGTAATGGAAATGATGAAGTGGTGTGCCCAATGAATGCATAATGAGCTCAAGCATATACCCAACTGCCTCATATCCATCTCAATGAGATTCTTGAGGTATGATTTTTTTACAGCTTTTTACCATACCTGACTAACATTTAATCCATCTTGAGATCTACTAGGAACACAAGAGAACGGCCCATGCTATGAGGCTCATGTGAAATAAGTAGATGTTTAGTTGCTTCTTTGCTTAGTTGTGAAAAAAGATGATTTCTAAAATTCTCTTTTACTCAAACAGATTTATAGACAATGAAATTATTTAAGTGAAGCTTGCAAGTGCAAATTGGGGCTTGTATGTATAGACAAGACCATGAAAGGGGACAAATCAACCAAGGAAGCATACAAGGTTGTTGGCTCTTTTCAAAATGGTTGCATCACATTGAGAGTGTTCCTTTGGAAGTTAATACTTGTGAAGGAAATTTGATGTCTATTCTTGAGAGAGAAATTGATGCAATCATAGTTATAGTGGAAAATTTGAGTAAAATGGAGTTTATTTCAAAGAATTTAGCAGGTGCTTGTACATGCAAGTTAAATTGATTAAGAGGTTAACATGTCTAGCTATAATGGATTTGATTGTTGTCTTATAAAGGTATTTTGATAAGAGGAGGTAGTAAAAGAGTTGTGGCAAGCTCCAGTTTACTAGTTACCAAAAGTTGTTGTCTCCCTTAAGTTCCCTGGCAACTTGTGCAGCACTAGTTTTTAAGCTACCTCTTAAAGCTTTGAGACTCTCTAATTGCTTGAAAAGGTGCCTTGCAAGGACCTCCAAAAGACTGCATGAATTGATCATTTTGCTTCTAGAACCACTTTTTTTTAGGATAATTTCTAGCCTAACGAGTCTATTGCGATCATTCAATAGAAGTGATCTGACCCACAGCCAATTGCAAGTACTTTTTCACAAAAAAGGCCCAAGTCTCAAGTGCATTTCAGTAGTGATTTCAACTTCAATTTTTTGTCAGATCTATAATACCTTTCATTTAAGTTAATTCCAAGCTCTTTTTCCCCTTGCTTGCATCTCTGTAAGCTCCAAGATCTTGACCTACTTTCCCCTAATTCACTTACACTATGCCGGATCCACTTAAGCGATCCCAAAATTGACTGCAAGCACCAAGATCTCAAGGCCCGTTGAGAGCTCACTTGAGATGGGGAAACATGTGTGAGAGAGGGGGATAGCAAGTGCACCACCGATCACCACTACTGCTTTGATATTAGTTGGAAGGTGCATGCATGGATGCATGCGTTTGTGCGAGTAAGGGGAGAAGCAGGAGAGACTATGTGTGGGTGGGGCAAAGGGACCTAAAGCATCACATGACACCTTTACCCCAACAATGGTTGTGAGGTGCATGCGTGAATGGGTGCATGTGTGTGAGGAATTAGAGAAGCAGGAGAGACTTTGTGGGTGGAGACGCGTGCCCTAAAACATTAACACTCACTCCTTATTGCTTTATGTATAAGGTAAGTGGGTCAATGATGTCACTCAAAAAAAGACATTGCTGGCGAGGTCAATGGGTGGAAAACACTAAATGTGCATCTTGGGGCATATTTATATAAGAAAGGTGACTAGTAAGGTTAGCGGGTGGCAAACACTTGAAATCTGTCTTGGGGCAAGGCACATGTTGCCTTTTCCCCAACAGGGGGGGAGGGAGTTTTATCAAGAATAGAAGTAGGGGGAACAAGTGTCAACACATGCATCAAGTTTCTCTCTTAAGTTTTCACTTATGATTGGTCCATGTACCTAGCATTCCATTTGGAGATTTTTGGCAAGTGTGAGAAGGGGAAAAAGGAGGGGATTGGTGCAATTTTTTGTGCATTCTTTCACCTTGTCATGTTTCTGATGTGGCCAAGCAAGTACTCTCTCTCCCTCTTAAATGGGAAGTCAAGAGACGGTCTCCATTGGCTATGGGTGCAAATCCAAGAAATTAGATACTTGCGAAGCTTATCTTTTTTTTCTTCTCTATTATTCTAGCTATGCTAAAATCTTGCTCATAGAGTAATTATACTAGAAAAGATAACTTTGTTTCTCTCCCCCTTCATCTACTTCGATCCCCACAATTTGTTTTTCTCCCACTGGTGTATTTACGGCTTGAGAAAGATGAGTTTTACGAAACATCGAGCAAGTTTTCTCGAGCAAATCCCAACAAAGAAAATAATGAAAAATGGAGACATATTTTGTAGTTTGATTCAAGTTATATATGAGTCCACTAGAGTTAGGGAAAAAGAAAAATATAGCTCTAACCATGTTAGATTATTGTAATCTATGGTGCTCCTTGCATAATTGGGTGCCTTGTGGCGTTTGTGAGCACAAAACAATTGGCTTCTTACATTGCCACATGAAGCTCAACCATCTATTACATATAGAAAACACCCCCAATTCTGATGTTGCATTAGGCACATCGGCTTCTTACATTGCTACATGAAGATCAACCACCTATTACATAGTAAACACCCCCAATGATGATGTTGCATTAGGCACATGGGATTCTTACATTGCCACATGAAGCTCAACCACACCTATTACATATAGTAAACACCTCCAATTCTGATGTTACAGTAGCCACAATTGAATACACTTGCAAGCATGCAAGATTGATTTTTCATGAGAATTGAGGAAATCTTGGGGTGAGAATAGGTTGTCAATTGACTAATATGAGCAAGTCACTAGCACTAGTGGACGTTTTTCATGGTGCTCTACAAGCTTTTGTATTGACGGACCCTTCCCAATGTGTTTTCCATGGCTATATGAAATGGTCTTTGTGCTCTATAAGATGGAATTTGCAAGGTCGGTTGTACATGCATCATATAATGAAACACGTTTACGAAAACCCTCCCCTACTAGCCAGCTGCCATGCTTGCTCTCCGCAAGGTTTGTGCGTGGAGTGTTTGTTCCATCAGAGCTACTTTCTACGCATGTCACAATGCCACCCCAATGTGCAATACGAATTTCCCACCAACTAAGCCATGAATCCATGTATGGAATGTTACGGTCTATGCAATGACCATTATGCCACCATTGGCATATCAGAAAAGCCTCTTCTGTTGCAGCCTCTTTTGTTGGTGCTTGCCTCCACTTCTCACACATTTCTTTGTGTGTGTTGAGAAGCTTGCACCACATACTTCATTGTGTGTTGATTCAAGCTTTGCTTCCAATGGAAAAGACAAGAACGCTCTCGATCGCTCATTGTATTGGTCTTGTCACCACCATTGAAAACAATTCAAATTGCATTCCAATTTGCTTGAGCTTCATCCTCCATGAAGCCAAAGAAATTAGCTCGTCACACCCACATGATATCATTACATCATTAAGGCACTCCCAAAACAAACATTGCATTTCTATGTCTTCCTGTTTCATTTCACAAGTTGCAATAGTCAAAAGGTCCTGCATGCTACAAACAAATTGTTTTAGAGAGAGTCAAAGGCAACCCACAAAGCTGTTAAGGTGCGCCATGTACCTTGGATCATAGACATGACAAGCCATAGTCACCCATTCGTTAACACGTCTGGTGTGATCAAATTGGATCCATGCACGTCAAAGATCATCATCCCGATCTTGTCTCATTCGGTTCACTAGGTCCACACCGAATGCTGGACCAATTGTGGACATTTTGAAGACACAACATTTCTCCCCCTCCGTACCTTGACCAGGAAATCGGCTTCCATGGAAAAATTCATATGTGCAGTCTCGCTTCAGCTTTAGGAGTGCATCAATGCTGAAAGATGTCAATACCTCTACGTAAAATAGTTACTGACCTTTGAAACCTAACAATATTCAAAGTGTTTAAAGAAAAAATAATTTACATAGAGTTTTGCATCGAAATAAGAATCTAGGAAATGCTCATACCAATTATCTTGCACCAATGGCCCCAACTCCTCAGCGATTGCAAATAGTTGTTGCTCGCCTAAAATTTCTTCATTGGTGTTGTTGCAAAGAAGTGTTGTACTTATAGTTTCTTTTGCCAAACACATTTGAACCTTCCTGGCTCCTGTGTGTGGGTCAACAGTCAAAATCCTTTGCACCATCACCTTGGTGTTGTCCGTTAGTGTTTTGGATGTGCCGTTGTGCACATCGTGTCGATGTGTGCCACGAGGAATCATGACTCTAGTGGCAGTCTCATCGGATGGCATGACATAGTATACTACACAATCACATGTTGCAATATAGAAAGAAATTGCCTTAAAAAAGTGGCATGTAAGGCTCTTATCTCCAATCTTACAATATTGTCCAGGTGCAGTTGCCTTTTGTATGTACCCAATGAAATGACTTGTATTGGGAATATGATAATTAACCAAGCGGACACATTGTTCATTCATGCACTTGAGCGATCCTATGCAATGACTAAGACGCACTACACCTGGAAAAACTATATTGGACGATTGTGGCTTCGACCACAAATGAGGATCATACTTATGCTCCATTGCATCCATATGGTGCAACTTTCCCATGGTAGGTGGAAATTCTAAAACAAGATCACCATTGTAAGACCTTGGAATCTTTGTAACTTGTTCCACTTGTTGTATTTGCATTAAAAGCTTTGTCAATGTGCCGTTCTTTTCGGCATGTAGGAGTTTTTGTCTTGTACTCCTTTTGGAGATATTTGAGAGCAAAACTCGAGGCGGGGTGCATAGATCTATTAACTCCTTTTGAGCGAATTGCACCTGGATGGACTATCCACAATGGCAATGGGAGTCGTGCTAGGTGAGCCTGCATATTATGTTTGATGGGACACGTTGACTTTGTACTTATGGGAAAGTTGTTCATCCAGTCATAGATGAATTCACCCAAATTTTTGAGCGTCCTTTCAAGAGGCAAATTCATTTCAAAATCACCAACTTCAATGACTACATCTAAAGTTGTAAATTGCATTGGAGAAATTAATTCTAAAAGAAATGATTCAGATATTATAAATTTACCATCGTAAAAAGGATAAGAAAGCTCTTTATCCAGGAAAAATAAAGAGCAAGCCATAATAATATGCTAAACAAATAATTAAGCACAGGATCACATTATATAAAATGACAAATTGTTTATATACTCACGTCCAATAATATAGCCATTATAAATTTAAATGTAATAATATTTTATTATTTTAATAAATTTATGTAAAAATATACAACATATTTAATAGAAAATATTTGTGTGTGACTGTGTGAGCACGTGAATATTAGTCTAGTGCAATGGATAAAAGGAAAAATTTGTACAAATCATTCTTTAAAAATTTTCTTTTCAATGTTTGTGTGTAAGGGGGCCGTGTGAGCGGTCAAGTGTGCTAACGGGGGGGGGAATGATGTAAGTCAAGGGGGTGGGGACGTGTGTGGACGGGCTATCGAGAGGCCAAGTCATGTGGGTGGGATACCAAGGAACGGGGACGTGTAGCTGACTGTACACCCCCCCCCCCCCCCCCATGCGGGCGGCAAGGAAGGGGGGGATGTGTGCGCTAGCACCACCAGGGTTGGGGGCGTGTGTGTGGGCGTGGGTAATACTGGGGACGGAGGCCTGTGTGCGGGGCTTGGTAAGGGGGAGGCGTTTTGTGCCGGTGGCCTATAAGGGGGGGCAGGGGTCATGTGTACCGACGGTGAGCACGTTGGCCATGGGCGGCCACGCGCCCCTGGCCAACATGTTGGCCATGAGCGGGGGTCCTGTGTGTACGGGCGGCCAAGCGCCCCTGGCCAGCGCGTTAGCCATAGGCGGCCACACGCCCCCAGGCGGAGACGTGTGTTCGCCCTTGGCCAACGCGTGGCTAGTGGAAATCCACACACACCCACGCACACGCCAGTGCGTGGGTGTGTGTGTGGACACATGCGATAGTCCACGTGGCCACGTGGACTACCGCTTGTGTGTACACACACACGCATGGGCATACGCCTATGTGTGTACACACACATGCGCGTGCGCTGGTATGTGTGTGTGCAGTGCGTGTGTGCACACACACACACCTACGTGTGTGTAAACACACACACGTTGGTGTTTGCGTGTGTGTGTACACACACACATGCCAACACATGTGTGCATGTTGTGTGTGGCACACACACACACACCTTCACCCACCTCTCACACACACACATTTCAAATAAATTAAATTAAAAATTTAATTTTAATTAATAAAATTTAAAAGCTTTATAAAGAGCATTGACAAACTCTTTTCATTTGTCTATCTTTCCTCGTCTCTACTTTCTTGTATTACACAGATTTCTCTCTGTCAAGTTCTCTTTTGCTCACTTTTCTTTCTCAAACTCTTACCTATAATTTCTCATAAGTCATACTTATATCTATCTTCTTTAATTCTTTAGCCCAAGTATGAGAACAAGAAATCAATCCAAAAATAATGGTGTCGTGGATGAGGTTGATGTTACTACGTCGCAAGAAGTCCCTCTGCGATGCACTCAAGAGACCGAACAATCTCAAGCCTTGCGTTCTCTAGATCGGATTGTGTCCATCGTAACTGGTGTGGATGGAACAACACAATCAAGTGGAGGATTGAGTCATCGTGTGGAAACTACTATCACAACTAAAGATGTAAGAGATGAAGTGTTTGGAGATGTGGTCGACAAGCACATTTCTTTGGGCTTGGTGGATTCTCATAGAGCTCCATATGATGGAAAACTTCCACGCTTGCCTCTATCTCGACTTCTTTCAAACCCCACTATCCGCACGCATGATGACCATGTGGTGGATTTGCAACTCTCCATTGCAAACAAAAGCTACCAACCAACCATGGCAAGATTTATTGTTAGTGAATGGATTCCTGGGGAGGATCATAAGCAATTTTCACGTCGTGGTCAAAATTCGAGAGATCTTGCAATATCATATGATCTAGATGAGGAGCTTCGTCAAATCCTCGAGCTTAGTCACATGGTTGAAAGGTACTTTGTGGTTTGGGATGGTAATCACAGATTGAAGACATGCATGCGGTGGATGAATGAGAACGACATCCCAATTGAGAAGGCACCAAAGGTGTAGTGCGTTCTTGTTGATTTTCAACCCCATGAGACAGTGGAGTTTCTATTGGTTTTGGGAATGATCAATAGGTAGGCCCAACTGTTTTTTTGTGAATGTAAATGCATATTATTTTTTTGACAATGTAAATTAAAATCGAGTGTTAAGCAGGTCCACAAGAGTTTCAGTGCCTCACACAACTGCTCATGATATAATCTCATGATGAGAAAGCTAGGGTTGGTGGACCCTACTTCACTTCTGTAGAAATTTCTGGAAAGAGCGCGTCTGGCAGCAGAAAGAGCTTTGAATTTTAGGGGTCCAAACAAATCAAAGTGGCTAAAATTGTCTATGGCTGTCCTTGTGCAACTCATTTGGAAGGTATGTTTGAAACCAATGCTAAATGAGAATATGTTTTGATTGCGAAACCTTATTATGTGTATTTTGATTGTGTCCTTGGAAAATGATAGGAAGAGTTTGATGCTATGTATAGTAGTAAAACGAAAGGGCTGCCATCAAAAGGGATTTTTGACTACGAGTTGGCACCTGACGCATACGAGGAAAGCATCAATCTATAGCTATCTCAAACAGAGCAATATTTCACGTGCAAAGAGCTAGAGATACCAACCATTGCAAATCTAGAGAATGGCAATGATTTTTTCCAAAAATGTATATCATCTACAGGTTGGGGCGAGAAGACCACCAAAATGACACCCTAGAGAGTGGCAGAGGTTGCGTGTGCACGCATTAGCTCAAAAGAGTAAGTAAATGTCATTTAAATCATTTGATATCTTTCTCTTCTTATTATGTAGCAATGAAAAATAAGTCTCGCTTTTCCTTTGCTAGGAAGTGCCGCTTGATTGATTTGCTCCAAGGTGGTGATGCATCCTTGAAAGAGAATGGCATAGGGTTGACGGAGAAGGCTTGGATCTAGTGGCTTCGATATCACATGTATTGGTAGAAATTGAAAAGGTTAGATATAGTGATTATGTGCACAAGCTAGAAATTTGTTGATACTCTAACTTGTGACCTATTATTTGCTGCAGGAGAGTGCTTGAGATGGCCGAGAAAATGGAGGGCGAGAATCATCATGTTGCTATCCAGCACGAGAAGGCTGAAGAGGGGCATGGTTTCACACTTGCCCACACATTTCTGACATACAGATGGAAGCACCTTGACAAAGCCTTCAAGAAGTGGAGTGCTTGGATCAAGTCCACATAGGATCCTGAAGAGCAACCCCACTTTACTTGCACGGCAGGACGCTTGTTGTACAGGTTTGACATCTTTAATTGACAGATTAAGAATGTAGTAGGATACACTAATCTTGTTCTCAATGGCTCAAAACATTGTGGTCTGTCTTATAGATGGTGGAGAAATGCTCGTCTTCCCATTCCCAAGCACTCCAGTGATGCATGGTGCATGTTTGTGTTAGCGGATCGCCACGACGGACGTCTGCATCATAGCTCTTTTGTACTAACATAATGTCAATATGCAAGGAAGTGACTCGGGGTGGGGCACGGAGACTTAATGAGAGTTTCAATCTCACCAAAGTGAACTCAAAGACTACTTGTTCTTACAACAAAAGCAAATCAACCACTTCCTAGTCAGACAATCAGTATGCGTCCATTCTCAACACTCAACACAATCACGCCGTTTCGGTATGCAAGGAAGCGACTCGGGGTGGGGCACGGAGACTTAATGAGAGTTTCAATCTCACCAAAGTGAACTCAAAGACTACTTGTTCTTACAACAAAAGCAAATCAACCACTTCCTAGTCAGACAATCAGTATGCGTCCATTCTCAACACTCAACACAATCACGCCGTTTCGGTATCCAAACGAATACAGAATGTCACGAAACTTAAGGAGAGGTATCACAACACTTATGGGCTCAATCCTACCAAGTTCTGTCACCATCTGGGAAGGTACATAAATCACAATCCATCATAAAAAATGTGAAGAAAACTGAAATAGAAGTACTTGGAAAGATCCTCCTTAAGCATAGAAACACTTTATCCAAGGTCAAAACATTAAAAAAAAACCATTTTAACTCCCAAATCAATGCATTTAGCTTACAAACAACTCGTCGCGAACCACATCAGAATTGGAAATGATTACACTTAGATTGAAGAGCAAGAGATAAGGAACACAATGTACTATTCGAAACAGAATTCTGATTACCAATTCAGGAGAAATGATGATTACAAATTGTAGTCATAAGAAGATTTAGCAGCATACGTTTTCTTCCCCAAGCTAATGATGATTATTATTTCAAAACTAAGGGTTTTGACTTTAAAAGTTAGGGGGCTTTCCCATGGCCAACCGGCCTCATACAAGGGGCAGACTCAAAGAACATAAAAAGAATATGGTCTAATCTTCTTCTGATTATAACTCAATTTAGGCAAAATTACAGAGTTTTTGCCGAAAAAATAGATTATCCTCCGGGTTTGGTGTGCATACGCATGCTCGCTCATATCCACCAAACATTCCCCCCTTCTTATTCATTTGCACGCCCTCGTGCAAGCTGCATCTGAGGGAAGTCACTTTAGTGCCTTCTTTCTAGTGTTGCAGTGAGATTTCTAAACTTTTGTACCTCTAGCTTTGATCTCGTCTTTTATTGCCAGTTCTCTGAAAGGATTATTTGCAATGGTTCTTTGATAGGCAATGTGACGAGCTGTCAGATCTTTCGTCATTGGATTGAATATGGAAGAGTCTACTTCGAAGAAACCTGTCATGAAAGCTTCTTTGAAGGTCTGCATGTATTGAGATGGAAGAAACGTGACTCTTGCATATAATCACATGATAATATTTTTGCTGGGGATTTTTGTCTCCATGTTCCAGCAAATGCTCCGTGTGCCCTCAACAAATACCTACCATGGATGCTGTGCCGCTTGAATGTCTCTGAAGGCTGTAATGCATGTAATGAGTATTTTGGCAATCTTTACCAGTATCTCGCAAGCGAGATCTGGGATCTCCTTCATCATGTTGATGACTCCTTTCAGAGATTGAACCATATAATTCTCTGATGGGAGTTTGTTATTGATCGGCTTGGCTATGACAGGGTAGTTCAGCACTGCCGGTCTTTTGCTTTTCCGACTGTAAAAACTATCCCAGGATCGCCGCCTGTTGATTGGACAGTAAGTGGGGTCGATCCTGAGATGTTGGGGCACATTCCTGTAATATGTTTTGTCAGTCGGTCATTGATTGAACCATTTCTTTCTCTAGAGAGGTTAATTGTCAAGGACTATTTCAATATGAAGAGCTGTAATTGGGACCTCTCTGTAATTCCCTCTACTGTTTGGTTCAATTTCGGGGAGCATCTTTTGCTGCCATCATTTTGTGACCAAATTTTTTTACAACCTCATCTGGAGTGATCATGAGGAGGCAGCTGATTCCAGCAATTTCAATTCATATTCCAGATATGCCTTGTGCGACGGGTCTTTGACTTCTGAGATCCAACACTGAATTTCATCTTTGGCCGATTCTGAGGTGGATGTCGTGGTGGATCTGTAGACTCTTGTGTTTCTTTTCCAGTGCTTGTAGTTGCTATCTCCGTTTGTTGAGTTTCAAACTCGAAGTGATCTGATCTTTCTCCCTGCTCAAATTCTCCGGTTTCCGACTGATCTTTTCTCTGATTGGCTTTCAGATCCTCTACTTCCTTTCTTGCCTCAGTCAGCTGCTTTTTCAAGTCTTCAATTTCCTCATCTTTTGCCTGTTTTGCAGGGCCCTATGACCTGCTGTCATGATCTGTCTATCATATTTTTCTTGTTTTAGGGCTTGTTTTAACTCCTTGATTTCCTGGCTCAAGGAAGTAGAGCCTGCCGGCATAGTCAAAGAGGAGGGTGTCTCCTGTATTGCCAAGAGTTGAGTGAGAGACCTGCTAACCACGTTGTACGAGCCTTGTAGCTTCTCATTTTGTTCCTTTTCCCTGGTTAACTCCTCCTCGAGGCGTTGTTGTTCAATCTGTAGAGACGAGTTCACCTCATTGAATTGTTGCACTTCTTTATAATAGTAGCTTTCATTTTCTCTTTCTCTCTCTGCAGCTCCGATTACGCCAAGACTTGCGCGTTCTTTAGTGCCTCTATTTGTTGTGTCAATTGCTCGGATTCTGTTGTTGTTCTAGCTACCTCCTTTTTGTTATCTTCCAATTCCAACTCCTTGAGGTTATAAAGAGCTCTTTGACATTGAAATTGCAGTTTGAAATGCTCTATGTGACTGTCAACATCGAAGGAGCTAACCATCTCAGGTCCTTCTTTTATGACCGCTTGAGTGCGTTGCGTTCTTGGCCTCTGCTGATCTGAATGCTCGACCACCTCAGTTTGCTTTTCCTCTTGTTTTAAACCCTCTCTTGTGTTAGAGGTCGTGGCAGGCTGCGTCCGTGACTCCGTTTGTTGATTGCCTTGTTGTTCCATCTGCTTTTCGTCGGCTTTTTGCTCCGACTGTCCTGCACTTTGGTTTTTTTCTTGTTCTGACCTCTCCGAAACTATCTCAGCATCCTTGGGTGAAATGAGGTCTTGGTCTTGTTCTTCTTGTCTCTCATGTTGTTACTCACCTTGCGACAGACTTTTCTTCTCTATTCTTTTTGCAAATTCATCAGATGATTCCAAATCATCAATGCATTGCTTTTTTGATTCTTCTTGCTGTCTCTGTTCCATCTTTCGTTTGAGCTCATTGTGAATTCTTTTCCACATGGCACTGACAATTTCTCGTTTCTCTTCAGCTTCCTTTCTATTTCATTGCTTGATTCTTTCCAAGGCCTCTGTGTGCCTGCGTATTAGAGGAACATCCTCAACTTCATCATCTTATTTCTTTCCGCTTCCATCTCTTGGGTTTGCTGATGATCTTTCTTTTGTTGGCATAGCTTCTCCCTCAATGCCTGTGCCTCTTACATTGTTCTTCTGGCATGAGTGATGGGGATACCTTCTGCCAAATGTGTAGCCTTTTTCTTTAATCGAGTGTATCCTAGGGTGTAAGGGGTATCCTTCTCTTCCTTCGAAGACTGGAATTTTGAAGGAGTATCCCGTGGGTTGGATTTCTCGCCTTGGCTGGTGTGAGCATCCGACTCTGTTCTCTCACTGTCCGAATCCCTTTAAGGTGCACTTTGCCTGGTTTGTTTGACTCCAAGATTCGGTCTTATAGAAGGCCCTGCCACTAGTCTCACGGCTCTTTTGGGATGTGTGGATTATGTCAATTTGCACTTTGGCAAGTGGTAGATCATCAATCATGCCCAATGCTTGATAGGCTATTCGTGTGAGCATGGGTCCTCCGTTCATGTAAGCTTTACTTTGTTGGCCACCCTTTAAGTTTGCTTCCACAATCGTGTCAAGGAGGTAGTTGCCAAAGTCGCAATTAACCACCCTGCCTTCAGCCAATCCCATCGCCATCACCACTGCCATATGCAACAAGGGTTCAGTGTATCTGGGTGGATTTTGTACCTTGAAATGCTGGGATATAAGACGCAACGGTATTTCTGTTTTTGAGTAGATCAGTTCTTGATATGTCAGTTTGTGTCCCCGTTGCTTCAAAAAGGCCTTATCATTGTCGATTGCCTTTGTTTTTTTCAAGAGGTTGTGCGTCCCTTACGACAGATGGAGGGCTTCATTTATGATTTCCGCTGTAACTTTTACTTTAACGGCTGCCCCATCCTTGTCTGTCAGTGTTGCTTCCCCATTGTACTGAATTGTGCTTATGAGCTTGTGAGCTCGTCTGAAATCTGTTCCCGATGGAGGCAGTCTCAAGAAATTGTCAAGTTGTAAACACTTGACCCCTGCTTACACTTCTGGATTCTAGTGCAAAGTCCACATTTCCTGGGGAAAGATGGTGGCCCTTACAATTTCTCCGTCTACGGCTTGGAACCTTCCTATGAAAATACTTTCCGGAATTGCTTCAAGTACTTGTTCTGTGAGGTGACCTTTCTCATTTGATGAGATGTCGGTTATCTCATAGGGTGCCACATGCCACTCCTTTTGTGCTTTCCTTCGAGGCATCTTGTTGCCAATTTGTCAGTGAAATCAGATTTTATCCATTGATCAAAGTTTTCGGAAAGTGTAAACTTGACCATAAAATAAAAAAGTGAGCTTAACTCTTTCAAAACTACTCCAAATTTGACCAAATTTCACCAGTGCACCTACGATTACTATAGGCACAAAACTATAATGAAACAGATAGATTTTGGCAAAAAGAAACATGGATCGCGATCCATGTTGGGAAACATTTTGAAATTCTAACTTTGGGAAGTTGTCCCTGAAGGGGATCGAAGAGCACCACAGACGAAGAGTGAGAGAGAGAAGGAGGCACACGACACATAGATATGGGTGGGGAGACTCAAAGAGTGAGCAGCCCCCTATACACTTATGCTATGTATAAGGTATACAAGTCAGTGGGTGCCCAGACTCTGGGCGGCCGAGCAAGGCACAGGCGCCTATACCCCAACAACCTCCCACTTAAAGGCGACTGTGCCTTTAAGCAAGGGAACCTAGTCTAAAGACTACAAAAGGTGAGAGAAAACTGCTCTCAACCAATGCCCACTGGCTGGCTGTGATCGTGTGCATCCGGCTGTCCTGGTCCCGTGTAAGTCCATACACCACTAGACGTACCGCACACGTACTGCAAGTATGTACGCAATACCTACATATCTCCATCGTGCACTATGCCATCATTAGTCAACAAATGACTGAAAACCCCAACTGCAAATGCTCCCACTACAGCTGCGATATCCGATCTCAAGATCAGCATCTCATACATGAGACCACCGAATGCCGATGCAATGCTAGTGGGCCCTGCTAGCTCTACGGAGCATGCATCAACATATATATACCTGGCAATAGGCATCTCGGGCTGATAAGGCATGTCAGCCACATGCATCTCTTGACTCTCCACAAAAGACGCATCAACCTGTCGTGCAACCTCAGAGAAAACCAGCTGATCTAGGTGTCTGCTGGAAGACATATCCTGCACAACTATATCCCCATGCTCACTATCGAGCATAGAAAGGAATGACTGCATAATCGCTGACCTCTCAGCCTCCTCTACAATCATCCACTGCAAACATGACCACTCAATCTGCTGTGACTCACTAGAGCTCTCATGCTCTAACTTCGTATGCATAGACTCTTGCACAACGTCCTCCTGTTGTGACTCACTAGAGCAAGACCGCTCTACCTGTCTATCCTGCATAGAAGTATCTCGCACAAATAACTTTCTGCTTTGCTCAATCACTAGCAAAGCATGCATGTCTGACTCTGTCACCTCTCTGTGTGACTGCTCAAGTCGTGCCCCAACTATGTGCACAATGAGCTCACTACTCTGCACTCCATGCAAAGTACCCTGGAACCCATGAGCAAAAGAGATTTTCCGGGTCTCTCGCTCTCTGCATGGTTGTAACAAGATTGAGACTCGACCATCTCGCACTAGTACTACGTGCAATGGGTACCATGTGCCAAATCTAGCACCTCTCGCAATCACTAGCGAACCCAAATGTAACGCAAAAGATCGCTCAAGCAGCGATACCTGACATCCACTATGTTGAGATGACCAATGGAGATCAAACTCATCGTCAAATCTGACACATGACACCATCTCTGAGCATGTACGATGCACCGCTCGATAATGACAGTCTCACATCTCCTGAACCATCAATCTCATGCAGTGACCCATCTGCCAATCGCACACTACCATGCACTCTGCTAGAATAGCTACTGAACCAGTCACGATACGGAGTGACATGAAAAGTAGCGTCCCTGTCTAGCACCCAATGCAAAAGAAGTGCACTATCCTCAGACGTCAAAAAATCAGGAGTAATACAAGAAGCAATTGTGACCTCACTGTCACTAGGGTATTCAGACACTGTATCTGATCTTGCAACTGTCAAGTCAACGGAGCCTATAGCATCTACTGCATCCTTGAGACTAGCCTGTCTCCTGTGCTACCTCATACGATGAAAGCATCACCGTCTAATGTGCCATGTGTGACCACAATGCCAACATCTCAAGTGTCGACATGAACGAGAACGCCGTCTCTCATGAGTCATTGTCCTAGACTCAAAAATCTCACACATATTGACTACTATAAGTGAATGTCAGAAATAACCAAGAGCTGTAACTCTACTCTAGGTACGGTAGCAATGAAATGCACTCAATTAATCCAAAAGAAGCAACCTGCAACGAGAAAATGCTCTCCGAAAAAGAGCTCACCAGCACCTACAATGCTCATGCGAATCCACGCATAAAATCTCTCACAGTAGTGTAACCACACTGTGCTCCACAAATGGCAATGATGCAAATCCCAAATGCCAAGTGTATGAGGCTCCTGTAGAGTAAACCAAGCTCCTGTATGGCTGTAAAATATGGCTGCAAATCATCCCCAAAACAACTCCAAAATTCAGCTCTTAAACAACTGCATAAACAAGTCACAAACGTGTCCCAGATCAGCCTACAACTGAGCCATACATGGACACCTGCAAAGAGGAAACAATGGCTGAAAATTCAGCGCCCAAATAAGCCCTCAAACCTACCTTTAAACTTGTAAACCTGTAGCTGAAACCTGCTGAAAAACCTCAAGCCATTAGTGCTCGAATCCGGCTACCTAGCTCGTAGCCACACAAGCATACATCACAATATTCACTCATGTGAGTGTGCCAAGATAACTGTACGCCTGTCAAACCGTGAGCTAATCACCAAGCCCACACTCTGCGGTATTGATGCATACACATGCACAAATCTCCCACCTGCAGAGAACACCACACGCAAATGCTGAGTGCAACCCGCAATCTCTACGTAGATCGCATAAATGACGAGCATAAAACTCCTGGGAAAATTTCGCTAGAGTTTCGACGCACTGACGGGAGAAAAGCGAACCCCGAACCCCCAACGGCCTCTAAAACACCGGGGACCGAATGGCGCGCCTCGAGCCTGTCATGGTAAAGCAAACAGGGGGCACCACCTAGCTTCAACGGCTAGGACGCAAACAACACACCACCATAACAAAGTTTTCATCCAAGAGAGATGGATGCTTGGGAGCAATGATGAAGAGGAAAGGGAATGAGATCAAGTGAGAGAGAGAGAGAGAGAGAGAGAGAGAGAGAGAGAGAGAGAGAGAGAGAGAGTGAGGAAGGGGGTATAGCGGCTTAGTACTTAGGCACCACAAAAGGATGGTGTGGGTGTGTGTGTGTGTGCACTAGGCACACACAGTGCATAGTGTACTCTTTGGTGATGGTGTGTGTGTATTTAGTGTGATGGTGACCCCTTTTTATATAGGGGAGGAGGGGGGAGGAATTCTAGAATTTAGAAATGAAGAAATCATTATCTACATAGGCCATGCGACTGTGGGTCCCACTTGTCTCGCTGTGTGTATATCTGCCAGAACAGCAGTCTCATGAGAGAGAGACTAAGAGAGAGAGATGGGTTGATGAAAAAAAGTGAGAGGTGACATGGAGAATAAAGTAATTACAAGAGGGGAGAGAGGGGAGTGTGTTCAGAGGTGAATCTGTGTGCAGATGTGTGTGAACACAAGAAAAATCGGGTAACCACTGGGTGGGGATGGGTCTGTGGGCACCTTTTTCAGTGAAACTGAGTGTGTGTGAGTGTGGGGGAGGTTATTTAGCTACAAGACAAGAGACATGGCGCCCTTTAAAGAGAGAGGGGGGATTTGGATCAATGGTTTGACACTTGGGCTAAATTTTGAAAATCAAGTATAAATTCAATGATTTTGGCTTTTGGAAGTGGGTTTTTAAGATTCAAATGGCTTGACACTTGATGGCTTGGCTTTCTTGATCATCCTGAATCAAATGGCATGGATTTTACTTAGTTTGGCTCAAAAGGTACATGGATCGTGATCCATGTTGGGAAGCATTTGAACACAATATTTGTGCACATTGGTTCCTATAGGTTTTCCTAGTACAGTGGTAAAATCTTTTCAACTTTGGACATGTTTTTCCATAGTTTGCCCCATTTCTTAGTTTATGGCCATATTTTTTTCGTTTTGACCAAATCTGTTTCTAGCCACCACTTTTGGAGTCATGCTTTTCCTAAAATATCTCCTTGCATTGATTTTTGATGGTTAAGGTGTGTAGTTCATAGCTTTGTTTGGTTCTCTGGCAAGTTTCCCCAGATTTTGAAGTCTTTTGGGAAGGCAGACTAAATCTTGCAAGTTTCACCATTTTGCAAGTATACTTTTTCTTGGTTTTGATCCCATCACCCTTCTTAGGTTACCATTGCTTGTTGATAGACTTCGAGGAAAGTTTGAAGTTTTTCAAATTACTTTAGCAGTACTTTTGACCAAAAGACCATTTACAAACTGACTGTAGCACTCCACGTGGACCTGATGATTTTTAGAGCATTGTTTGTGATCATTTTGCAGCCCCAGGACTATTGGTACATTATCCAGCTAGTGAACCTCTTTGATCCTGATTTTGGCAAAAAGGTACATGGATCAGATCCATGTTGGGAAGCACTTTGCAAAAGCAGTCATGGGGTTTTGTTCCTGGGCCTCTATAGTTGCTCCTGTAGATTCCTTGATTTTAGGGTTTTGGGAAGATGGATCACAATCCATGTTCCAACACTTTTTTCCATTGTTCTTAGTTTGGCTGATTGTACCAGGTTGTTGGAGTCTACTTATGAAGTTTTTCTTGTTTTTAATGAGTTTTGGACCCCCACATTGGCCCTATGAGTTTGCCGATTTTGTGACCTTGTACTGCTTTGATTTGTTGTTTTGGTACTATTGATGCAGTATGGGTCACACACACATGCTCTTCCAAGGTTAATGATCATACCTGCCAAATCTGGTGTAGTGATATCCACCGAGGTGGTCGTAGCAGGCAGAAGTAGTTCCAAAAACACTATGCTCCTGTGGCTCTCTCTCTCTCTGAATGCAAATGAGCTCTTGCTGCCCTTTTTTGACTATATGATCCCAGTCTACCCGGAATGCCCCATTTATACTTACCTTCATTGCTCATATCTTGCTGGGAACATTACCTGCGGTTCGAACCGTTAGTCATTCTGACACTCGGTTTATAAATGGCGTTCGATCTGCAGTTTTGATCCTTCAGAAGTTGGTCCAAAATTCATTTTGTGTTGAATTTTTCCATATTTGCCATGTTTGTAGTCCTTGCTTTGAAGTTTCGGTGTTTGCTTTCAAAAGTCAATTCTGACTTTCTGGGCTCGGCTTATCAATTTTTTGTTGATCACCTGTCATTTTTTGCATTTTTGTAAAAGAAAATTATTTACAATGATTATTAGTGGCCAAAATTAGCCAAAATTAGTGTCACCTTGCTTATATACATACTCTTATTCTGGTAATAGATCGTGACGGTATGGCTCATGATTATGCCAACTAAGAGTCTGTCAGGCTCCGAAAACTTGTGTTTTTAAGGAAACGAAAAGAAAAGAAAAGAAAAGAAATAGGATGATAGTAATGGTATATACAAGTGGTACTCCAACCACTTTTCCCCCCTTCCTAAAGTGAGTCGTCCGAGACGAGCATGTGTCAAAGTGCATGGGAATAAAGCACGTGTCTATGCATAGCCGTATAGGGTGGCTCTATGATTCTTATGGAGGAAATGCATGGGAAAACAAATTATTGTGCAAGAGATAGGTGCTGAACAATATGTTCAGTGGCTGCTCGTGGCAAGGTTCCTTGCAAGCTGCGTCGCCTGAACAATAGTAATTGTAGAAGGCGTTCTATGTGTTTGACTATGCACTGTAAAAGTTTTGATGGTGGCAGTTGTTGGCACTTTTTGGGTTGCCATCGAAATTCCCGAGGTAGGGATCCACTAGAAGAGGCATCGTGAAGGCGATGTTGTTTCGGTTTCCATACCCATTTTAGTGTGGTTGGATGTCTAAGAGAGTGGTCCATCAGTTTAGGCCGTTTGACAACGGCTGTGGGCAATTCGTGATGGTTTCAATTTTTTGTAGGCAATGTAGGTTTATGGGTATTGATTTGGCGCTTAGGTATCCACAATTTCCTGGGCTTGGTTTCCATGATTGATTTCTTGACCCATATTTTCGTAACCTTGGTGATGGATGATTGTTGAGCTGTCGCCTATGGCGAAGGTAGAGGTTCTCATTCATAGTCCGTTTGTACGAATGGTGTGGCTAAAGATTGGCCCTCATAATTGATGTGTAATGTGTTGTCCTTCCAGTTTGGTGTTGCCTGATAAGTGAGCATCCACGGCACGCCTAGAATAACTGATTCGTTGAGATGATGATCTTCGACCACATGAAATTGATGTGGATACACTATTCCATCAATGTTGATTGGCAAATTTATGTGGCCTAGACTGTCCATAGTACCTCTGTTGGCGACCTTGAACCCCATACTGTTTGGCATTAGAGGTTCCTGTGTGATTTTTCTAAAAGTGGAGTAGTTAATCACATTAGCTTTGGCTCCTGTATCCACTAACCCTTGTTCGGTGGTGCCGTGACCAAGCCGCAACTGAATACGCAGATCCATCCCCCCTAACCATGTAGTCGTCGTTTGTATGGATGATAGCGGAGCATGCTGATTTGCCATTGCCGGTTGTTCTTTCCTCTGAAAGTTTGATTGTTCCTTGCGTTTCAATATTTTGAGTTTGGCCTCCTGATGTGCTTGTTCCCGAATGTCCTGTGCTTGACATCTGCGTTGAGTTTTCGCATGGAGTGTTGCGAGTTCGTCTGGTGTCAGAGGAAGAAGATATTTCTTTAACCTGCAACCACTCGTCCAATTAGGCATCTCCTCTCCTGCCAATGTTGCAAGTTTAACGACACCACTCAGCAATATATCATGGATCACAAAAGGCCTCATTCCTCGATTTTTGAGTTTCTTGGAGTGCTATTTCAGGGTGTACATGAGAACGTAATCCCCTTTCTGGAACTTCTCACCAATCACGTGTCAATCATGAAAAGATTTTGTTTTCTTTTTCGAAGCATATATCCCAGCTATTGCTTTGAGTCTAGTTTCATCTAATTGTTCTAAGTTGTCTAGTCTCTCCGATAGCTCATGGCCCATCCATCCTAATTGTGTTGTCACCCTGAGGGATTTTACTAGGAATTCCAATGGTAGTATCACATTAATTCCGAAGAGCAGGTTAAATGGAGTCGTGACAATGGAAGTTTTAAAAGCTACACGGTAAGCCCATAAAGTGGTGTGTAATTTCTGATCCCAATCATTTCTTGAGTCACTGACTGTTTTGGTGAGCATGGTGCATAGGATTTTGTTAGTGCTTGCTGCCTGTCCGTTGGCTTGCGGATGATAGGGTGTTGACTTTCGGTGGACCACCATGAATTCATCAAGGAGAGTCTCAATGACGTCGTTCACAAAGTGTGTTCCTCTATCACTTACTATTTCGATTGGTAGTCCATACGGTGTAAAGACGTGTTCAAAAAGGAGCTGAGTTGTAGTCCTTGCATCATTTTTTTGGGTTGCTTTGGCTTCCGCCCACTTCGTCATGTAATTGTTCCTACAATAATGTATTGTGCATGTGTCTTGATCCTCGAGGGTTGATGGGACCAATGAAGTTAATGCCCCATTTGACAAAAGCGCGAACTCCCATCACCGGCCTCAATGGCATGTCATCTCGCCGTAGGGGTGGTTTTGTGCGTTGACATTCAGCACATTGTTTGACATATGTTGTTGCATCCATGAATAGGGTTGGCCACCATATACCTGAGTTTAGCACTATCTTTGCCGTTTTATCAGCGGAGAAGTGTCCTCCGGGTTGTCCCGCGTGTGCATGATCTAGGATGACGTAACATTTGCTTTTTTGTAGTACATAGCCATATTTGCTCGTCTTTCCCCCGCCTATACAGTTGGTTGGCAATGAGAAGATAGTGGTTGGCCTCTTCCTCAACAATTTTCCTTCTTGATTTGTCCCATTCCTCTGGAAAGGTTTTCTTTTTCAAGTACTCAATGATGTGAGCACTCCATTTTGGTGCTTGCACTACTCGAAACATTGTGGCATGTTCCACTGGTGGCTGTATTATAAATTTATTGCAGGATTTGACATATTGATGGACACTGTATTCCATGTTTGTCCAGTAGACACACAGTCTTTGTAACCGTTGGCCTGTCTGTATTTCACCAGCGTGAAACCCCGTGTTTTGTATATGAGCTTGTTTGAGGTAGTAGGTGATATCTTCAGGTTGTACATATAGTCTCCGTATTCCATCCTTACATTGTTTGTACAACCGTCTTGCTAAAAGGATGAGATTCCGTGTTTTGTGTATCATTGAGGGTTGTCTTTCTATCTGCAAAGAGCCGATTATGAGTAGTGGCATGACCTCTTCACTCCATCGTGGCACCATTTCTATGTTGAACAGATATGAATCAGGAAGTTCATCATCGACACCCGCAGGTGCTTCCCCATGAAATAGTCATGAAAGATGATGTGCTCTCTGGTGTGCGGTCCCCTTTTTTACAACCACCGTGAAGTCAAACTCAAGCAATAGTGTAAACCAGCAGAAAATTCTTCCAGTGTTTCAAGATTTGTTCACTAGATATAGCAGTGCTTGGTGATCGACGAAGAAGAAAAACTTATTTGCTAGAAGGTAGTGTCTAAATTTCTTGACAGCATAGATCATTCACAGGCCCTCTCTTTCCATAGTGGTATAATTTTTCTCTACGTTGTTTAGTTGTCGATTGGAGTAGAAAATGGGAAAATCAATTTTCTTCTCCCCTGGCTGGGCTAATATGCACCCAATGGCATAGGCTAACGCATCCACATGGACATGGAAGATTTTTCTCCAGTCAGGGGCTTGCAAAATTGGAGCTGAAATCAAATGTTGCTTCAATTTTTGGAAAGCTTGCCCACATTCCTATGTCCATTCAAACTTAGTTATGAGGGCTTACAATGGCTTGGCTATTACAACATCCATATATATGAATCACCGCTAATATCCGCAATGCCCCATAAATGCTTGCACCTCTTTTATCTTCGTTGGTCTCGGTAGTGTAGCAATTGTCTTCACCTTTTCTTGGTCAGTTGAAATGCCATTTTTGACACTATGTGGCCTAAAATTCTACCCTGTCTCACCATGAAATCACATTTTTCCAGGTTTAAGCAAATACGATACGTTTTGCATTTTTCAAAGACTTTACCCAGATGAGTGATGTGGTCACTTCGTTGATGGGAATGAACACAAAGATCATCCATGTAGATCTACAGAAATTGTCTGAGATATTCTTTGAATGCCTGGGTCATTAGTCTTTGAAATGTGGTCGGGGCATTGGTCAAGCCGAAGGGCATTACCCTATATGAAAATATACTCCATTCTGTCGCAAAGTCAGTCTTATGCTGATCTTCCGCCTTAATCGTCAGCTGGTTGTAGCCTGAGAACCCATCCAAGAAACTATAGGCCTCTTTCCTTGCTACCCTCTCAATAACATGATCAGTTATTGGCAGTGGATAGTTATCCCTAATGGTGGCTCCATTTACTTGCTTGAGATTTACACAGACCCGCAGTTTGCCATTCTTTTAGGGTACCACCACAATCAGGGACACCCACTCTGTGTGCTCAATTTCGTAGATAAACTCAACGTCCTTTAATTTTTCTATTTCCTCCTTGATTTTCTGTGCAAAATTTTCATTGTACGTGTAAGGATGTTGTCTGTGTGGTCTAGCATCGCTCTTAAGGGGAATCGTGTGTGACATATCTCAGGATCTATACCCTTAAGATATTTGTAAGACCATGCGAAAACATCTTTATATTGCCTGAGCGTATCGACTAGAAGTTGCTCTTCCTCTTCAGTAAGGTCCGTGGCAATATAGGCCGGTTGAGGCTCCTCTTCGGGTTCTGCTAAGCCGATGCGTTTCGTGTTTTTAGGCCCATCATATGAAGTTCCTGGTTCTTTGGGATCTCGTTTGGGTTTTTGCACCACTATCTTCCTATCCTGAATGGTATACTTCTTATAGTGGGATGGTGCATCGAATTTATCATCATGTGATTCCTCATCAATTTCCATTTCGGTTGTCCAGACTTCTTTCAATGCCCGTTTTAAATCATTGTATTTGACTTTGCGTTCCATTTTGAACAACTTAGATGGTTTTTTGGTATTTTTCTCTTTTTTTTTGTTTATTTTTTGATGATGTTTTGGTTGAGTCATCTTTCATGTATCGCCTTGATATCGTGTCCTTAAGGCAGTCAGTCGCTTCGACTAATCTCAAGTACTGTGTTTTGTTAGTTAACATAGGTACTAAGTCCTTGTGGTGCTTGTTGTGGTTGTTTATACATTTATCTTGATACTTGCATTGTCTTCGAGGGTTTTGGTTTGGCAAATCATAGTAGATTACTCGGTGATCCTTTCGTTTGATGCTCTGGCCCGAGCTATTGGATAGTTCATTGTCCGTGTTATCCTCTAGCGCCCTATCAGTCGAGCTTTGAAACTCTTCTTCGTCATTCGTTTGGACAAGGTCCCTTACAGAGATTTCGTCCACTACGCGTCGGCACTCGGCAATCCCTTCTTTGTCAGGTACGAACATTCATCATCTAGAATGGAATGATATCATACCCTTCCTCATCACAAAATTTGGTGAGGGTCACTTCGTTGACACAAACATCAAGCGTAGCTAGTATTTGTTGCCATCCAAACGGTTTGAACATCTCTTCTGGAAAAGGCTCTGGTATGTATGCTTCATCTTGGGCAGTCCTATCAAGAATGCAGTCTTCCTTTTTTATACTTCCAGAATCAGAAGCTTCTCTTGTCCATTGGTAAGCTTTGTTCCAGAGCTAGGCTGGTATTCCTCCTTCCTGGTTAGTTGTGGAATGCAGGACTTCTCCTGGGGCCCTGTCTACATCCTTATAGCTATGATCGGTGACTCTAATTTTCGTAGTGACATCCTTGTTCCTTAGATAGATATAGTCGTAACCCCAATCTTGGACCATTTTGAGCTGACGCATGGATGGTCTACCCCGAATGATGTCGAAATTGCTGCTCTCATTGAAATTCATGATAGCAAAGGTGTGTTCATATGCAATTCCATAAGAGGCTACTACAATCTACTCCAAGATGCCAATAGGTCTCTCCAGGTACCCATCTGCTAGTTGAAGTTTCATTCTCGTCTTCCTTAGAGCAGGTTTTCCCCATTTTTTCCACATTGATTTGGTGGCTATGGAAATTCTGGCTCCACTATCCAATATCGCGATCGATTTTACATCCTTCTACTCTATAGGTAGGGTAGTATTTCCTTCTTCACCTTCACAATAATCCCCTACCTTGTTGACTAGCACTGGCTCATGTTTAGTCTGCTTTGTGGGTTGTGTTTTTAATGTGTTTTGAGAAACCTCGGTTGAAGGAATTACAAGCCCTATTTTTTTCAAATTTTTCGCGACCTCTCCCCAAAGATGCGGTCTAATATTCAGTAACTCTGACAAAGTCAATGTACAACGGATAGGTGATGACATCAGCTCATAAAGAGTTTTAGTGTCCATCATCTTAGGATTGGCTTTCCATTGAGATGGAACTTTTCTTACCTCTGATCGAGTTTCAGGGTTACCAATAAATGAAGGTAAAGTCTTCAACGACTGCGGTTTGCTGTCTTATGATATCGATGTGCCTGCATCTCCATACAATGATTGGATGTCATTTGGGTAGAGCTCATGCTCCAGGTGGATTTCGAGGATAGGAGCTGACATAAGTGTGGCACTCCCGTCCTTCCTATTCCTAATCTGTTCCCATAGCTCTTGAGGCCATCGTTCTTCTACCTCCAGAATTGGTAGTGGTGCCTGAGAATGCGTTCCATCTGTTGTATTGGCTACTAACCTTGTGTCCAAAGGTGTTTCGTCGACCGGATTGGGTAGGTTATTCACTCCAATTCCCCTCTCATCCAACTCCCGAATCTTTTCTTGTATGAGTACCTCGGTTTTCAGAGTCGTAGGAATTGATGGTTCCATAAGCGCTTGAGCAGCTTGAATGAGCTCCTTGCACATCTTGAGCCTCTCTTTCTCATACCTTGGATGAGGGTACGTTAACCACCGATCCTCTTGGGTTTGGTTAGTAGGCTTTAGCCTTGCTTCGTAAGCTTTCAGAATTGCATCCAAGGGTTCAACCACCTTGTTTAGTAGGACTGACCCCCCGGATGGCAGTTCCGACAGTTTCTTTGTCTGGTTGTTACCATTAAGGCCTCTTTCCCTTTGAAGTTGTTCCTCCGTTTTCCGCAATTTGGTTTCCAATGCCATTTTTCCTTTTCTCTTTTGGATTTCATTTTGTTTCGTTTCGCCCTCCAGGATTTTCTAGGGGTTCGGACGGACAAGTTGTCTATCTCTATTTGGCTGGCCGGAACACTCTTTGCTACTTCATGTTCTTGAGCTCTAGTGACCGCTTTTATTGGAATGTTCCGTTCTGTTTTTGATCCGCTTGAGCTTGGCACAATCCCTATTTTGTTCATGGTTGCTTTCCCTTTATTTTCGGGGTTTTTTGGGCAGTGTGGAATAAGATGGTCCCTCATGCATCCGTTGTAGAATCCAAAAAATTTCACCTGCTCTCCTTTGTTTGGACACACTCTAGCCCAGTGATCCCCACCGCATTCATAGCATGGTCCTACAGGTGGTGGAGAAGCTTGAGGAGCCCCATTGGTCGTCCTGTTCTAGGAGGGTAGCCTTTAGGCTTGTAGCCCTGATTTTCCATAAACATTAGCATATTTTCATCGACCAGGTAATGATTTTTGGTTGGTTGTGCTATGTATGAGGGCTCAAGCATTTATTCTGGAATTATCCATGGATTATATCCCTCTGGAGAATATGCATTCCTATCACTTTCCTTTTCATAAGTACTATCTGAATCTTCTAGGTGTGAGATTACCTGGATCATACTCTAATCAGATGGTGGTTCTATAGGTTGAGAAATCCTTACCATAGCACTATTTTCCTGGGGTAAAGGAGGTTGGTGTCCCAACACCGGTTGTGAGCTTTTTCCTAACCCAAGATTGCGTTATCTGGCCCCACTTGGTACCTTGGAGGGGGTGGAAGTTTTTGTCCTCCAGGTGGTCCGTATTGTCTCTCTATAACATAGTTCCGATTGTAGAAACATTTGTGAGTTTCATGGTTTGTCCATTTTTGTTCTGTAGCACACCATTTTAATATCCGTTGTGCGTTAGCTCCCAGCCTTTGTTGAAGGTTGCACCACTGGTTTGGATGGTCACCCCCACAAGTATCACATTTTTGGGTGGGCGGTTGTCGTGTGTTTGGGTTTTTCCTATTTCCTTGGTTCATCCTCCTGATCACTTCCTCGATCACTCGATCAACATCCGGTACAGTTGGGTTTTTCCCTCCCGATTGTGTCGTGGACTCACTCGTAGTTGAGGATGTGCTACTAGTCCCCTGATCTGTGTCTTCAGTCCCCTCAACATATGCTTTGCAGTTATCTACAAGATATAATCTAAAGAATGAGGATGCAAGAGAGCTACACAAGACAAGCACAAAGCACACAGAGATGGAAAGCTTCTTCTTCTTCTTCACAGAAAAGAGAGTACAAAATGACTAAGTGCTAAAGCTGAAAAGTAGCACATATGTACATGCGGTCACTAAGTGTGAACTCGCTAGAAGCGTACTAGGTTGGCACTATAAGTGTAGTCCAGTTGTAGAATCACTGGCAGAGATCCTCCGTGTCGGTCACCTAACGTGCCAGTGAGTAAATGCCGTAAGCGGCCAAGACCCGTAGTGGATGCCAGCTCAAGGTGTAGAGCTCGACATCTCAACATATAATGCCTCTTTCTTGACTTGCTCAAAGGTGACACAGGCTTTCAGGTGCAAGACCTTCTTGAGCGTGTCATTTCACAGTCCCTCTATGAAGAGGAATGATAGTCTTTCATCCTGAGGTAGTTCTTGAGGAGGACATCTTTCAATGTACTACCTGGAACGAAGTGATGCTTCTTTCACTTTTTCCTTTTGCTTTTGTCTAAATGCATAAATCTGGGAGACAGTGTTATGCTTGATCCCTCTTTTTGAGAATTCCTCAGTGAATTCTCGGAGAAGTTGCTCAATACTTGGGAATTCCAAGCTGTTCAATGGTTGAAACCAAGTCAGGGCATTACCCTCCAATGTCAACCCAAATCCTTCATACTCAGTGTGGAAATCAGTCACCTGTTCTGCTCTCAATACTTAATTGAAGGTTGAAACATGGGCATACGGATCGCCATATCCATTATACTTTTTGGGTAAGCATTTTTCCACTTGGGATGGTCGCATACGGCTGGCCTCTGCAACCATTCTAACAACTCTTGGTCCCCCGGGGATGGCTTCTCTTGGTTCGTAATCTCCTCTTGGTACTAACAGTGGTATCCTATCCGCCCTATGTTCATCAATTCCATCTCTTGTGATAGTTGGAGGGATTCCAATGGTGTAAGTGAATTCAGGAACAGAGCTGCCTGTGTGTTCATGGAAGCCCTAGTCGCCGTCGACCCTAAGGGTTCTATTCTTGGCACTCGTTCATGTCGATAAGAATCCCCCATTCTTGTTCTCAAGGGACTCTCAAGTACAGTCTCAGGTTTGATGTTAGTGGTCGTGGTTTTTTCAGCTTCCGGATCTACATAGTATTGGTGGAGTGGTCCTCCTAAATATGTATATCTCTCTAACTCCTTCTGGTCCATTGGGGAGTACTTTCGGCCATATTTGTCCATTATGACCACCTAAATACTTCTACCCTCCGTGTAAGTGTTAACATACAAGTTTTTTCGTTTGGTTAATTCCTTGATGCGGGGCTCATCACATATGTAATAGAGTGTTTGGTCTCCATTATTGAACTTATAAAGCCCCACATATGTGTTTTCTGTGTTAAGGCGCTCAATCTCATTGGTGCGTCTGAGTACCACGTTTTGTTTTTCCATTTTGGGTGGTGTATCGGCCGATTCATTATCTACTTTGTCCTTGGTGCCGGCCATTCCCCATTTATCCACAATATATGGGTTATGAATCACTAAGTACATCATTCCCTCTCGGTCGAAATACCTATCTCCGTCATAATCAAAATCTACAAGGTCTCTGAACTCGCTCGGTCTATTTTCCAACTTAACATAGTAGCGGTCCATTCCATCCTTATAGATTTTGGCTTTAAGCACATTTTCAAATTGAAACTTCAGATGAAACAAATTTACATCAAATGTGGGCTATGAAGGACCTGCACCCATCGAAGCTGTTCCCTTAGGGTTTGACTTGTTAGAATCTTCAATCATGAGGCCGTATGATCTCTTAGATGAAGTGTCAGAGAAATTCTCCTCCAAAATGGGTTCCAAAGGCGGTAGTGGTCTCTGATTCACGCTTTCTTCTGTTGAGTGATTACTCCCTTGATCAAAGATGTTGTGGTTCCTATTCTAGTACAATCTTCCTGATCGCAGATTCATGAAGAATGGATAACAAGAAAAATCCAAACCGAGTTACCTCATTAAATAGTTTGAATCTCTTGTTTGTTCCTGCTTGCTGGAAATATCTTCTAGTACGTGTAACCTGTCAAGAATGTGCTTGATAGCTGTAAGCTTACAGCTGTTCTTGTCAGTTTTTGCTTTTGTTCGACAAAACTTGGTACACAATTCCCTACAGAACCTTCACAATTTTGATCCAATTTCAATTTTGAAAGAAGCACCTGGTTGCTATGTCCTAGCTCCTTGTGTGATAAGTTTCTATCTTTGTTCTGGCTCAAAGGTACATGGATCGCGATCCATGTTGGGAAGCCATTTGAACTTTTGTTGATACCTTTAGCTTCAGCATGGTTAAGGGATCCTATGGTATCAAAATTTTCAGAAATTAATCTCTGGGTTGGAAGCTAAGTTGATTTTGTCACTTTGCCTGAGCTCCTCTCAGTTCTGAGCTTTTGGAAGGGTTTCTTGCACCCAATTTCAACTCTGGAAGGACCACCAGACTCTCTGTGATACTCTCTAGCTACGCTACTAGTTTGTTGTCAATTTGTGTCAGAGGAACATGGATCATGATCCATGTAACTTTGTGTCAAAATACATTGAATTTTGTCCTACATCTAGTCCTTGGCCTAGTGATGCTTCCTATATGGTTTTTGAATGTTTTAAATCTTTTTAGGACAGGCAAAAGTCAGTTTTCAGGTTTATGTCAGTGGTTTCCTCCCTTGTCCTAATTTTTACCACCTTTTGCCCTCTTTTTGAGATTTCCTGATAAGGGTCATTTAGGAGAAAGTGTTCCAATTGTTATCAGTTCCCTGCTTGTCTTTGATCAGCTCAAACTTCCAAAAAGGTACATGGATCGCGATCCATGTTTGGCATGATTTTGGACTGACACTTTGTGAGCTGATCACACAAGCTATGATGATGCTATTCCCCAAGTATTTTTGGATTTGGTCAGTTTTTTCCAAGTGAAAAGAAAAGTTTTGTGTCTGTTTTGAGGTTTTTTGCAAACCACTCGTTTTCTGGTATTTTGACCAACTTGTTTCACTTTTTGTCTATGGCTCCTTTTGGAAAAGTTGCTCAACTAATGATCAGCAGTACACTGGTCAAATCTTGATGTCATATGCCTACCTGGAACATGGATCGCGATCCATGTTGGGAAGCACCTGGGCATGAAATTTGGTTCAGTGGATTCCTTGTTTCTAGTTGGTCCCAATTCTCATCTCTTTTTGGATTTGGCCAATTAAAAGTTCAATTTTTCCTTGTTTTCCCCTTTCCTCCAAGGTTTTTTGTCTGATCACCCCATTCTTGATTTTTATGATCTTCTGATCCTCTTCTTCTCACCAAACTCAATGTTCTGTTGCGTGAGAGCCTATTCTAAGCAAAGGAAATAATTTTAGCACATTTTGCCAAAATGGTACATGGACCGCGATCCATGTTGGGATTTGGCCAATTAAAAGTTCAATTTTTCCTTGTTTTCCCCTTTCCTCCAAGGTTTTTTGTCTGATCACCCCATTCTTGATTTTTATGATCTTTTGATCCTCTTCTTCTCACCAAACTCAATGTTCTGATGCGTGAGAGCCTATTCTAAGCAAAGGAAATAGTTTTAGCACAGTTTGCCAAAATGGTACATGGACCGCGATCCATGTTGGGCAAGATTTTTGACAGGTTTTTTCACAGTCTTTTTCAACAAATGTTTTTATCCCTTTCTTGAAAGTTTTACTGGGTTTGGTCCAGTTTTGAAGCTCTAACCATCACTTCTTCAATTTTCCCGAGTTATGGTCTTCAACACCAAAATAAGGTTTTCGACAGTTTTCCCTCGATCCTTTTGGCCACAAATGATGGTGTAATTTGTTACCTAACCTACTCCTACAACTGAAATGAATGTGAAAACATAACTGAACTTAACAGTACAGAAATAACAACAATGTGTGTGGTGGAACAGCCTTTCCAAGCATGTGAAAAATCAAAGAACGAAATACTATCTTGTACCTCACTCACAGCTTTCTTTGCTCTTACGATAGCACTGCCTAGTCTTGGACTCCAGTCGTTATTAAGCACTAAACCTACGTCTAGTTGCTTCACTGTCTATGGGTAAATGGAACGGGTATCAAAAGCTTGAGGGGAGCTTTCTCTTTTTGTTTCTTTTGTACACTGAGTCACTCACCACCTAAGGATCGGTTTCCCCGGCAGCGAAGCCAATGTTAGCGGGTCGCCGTGAGACGGACGTCTGCAGCATAGCTCTTTTGTACTAACATAATGTCAATATGCAAGGAAGCGACTTGGGGTGGGGCACGGAGACTTAATGAGAGTGTCAATCTCACCAAAGTGAACTCAAAGACTACTCGTTCTTACAACAAAATCAAATCAACCACTTCCTAGTCAAACAAGCAGTATGCGTCCATTCTCAACACTCAACACAATCACGCCATTTTGGTATCCAAACAAATCCGGAATGTCACGAAACTTAAGGAGAGGTATCACAACACTTATGGGCTCAATCCTACCAAGTTGTGTCACCATCTGGGAAGGTACATAAATCACGATCCATCACAAAGAATGTGTAGAAAACTGAAATAGAAGTACTTGGAAAGATCCTCCTTAAGCATAGAAACACTTATCCAAGGTCAAAACATAAAAAAATAACCATTTCAACTCCCAAATCAATGCATTTAGCTTACAAACGACTCGCCGCGAACCACAACAGAATTAGAAATGATTACACTTAGATTGAAGAGCAAGGGACAAGGAGCATTTGGAGCAGAATTTTGATTACCGGTTTAGGAGAAATGATGATTAAAAATTGTAGTCGCAAGAAGCTTTAGCAGTGTACGCTTTCTTGCCCAAGCTAATGATGATTATTCTTTCAAAACTAAGGGTTTTGACTTTAAAAGTTAGGGGGCTTTCCCATGGCCAACCGGCCTCATACAAGGGGTAGACTCAGAGAACATAAAGAGAATATGGTCTAATCTTCTTCTGATTACAACTCAATTTAGGCAGAATTACAAAGTTTTTGCCGAAAAAATAGAGTATCTGCCGGGTATGGTGTGCATACGCCAGCTCAAAGGAGTACCCACCCAAAGAGTAAGTTCTATACATAGGTATCATACTATATAGTTTTTACCTTTGCCATGCAGCAATACAACATGGTCTCAATAAATGTTCTTTTTTAATTAATAGCAGAGCATACTGTGTCACGGAAGGAAGCCGTTGTGATAGAGGATGCTCTATCTCCAAACACAACAAAGAAATCGGACAAAAAGAAATAGGCCTCAAAGAAAGACCCACAAGCACCATTGGATGACCGTTGCAGAAAGAAGAGAGATGTTGCTTTCAGTGATAGTGAGAGTGATCATGTGGTTGAGGAGTATTATGTAGAAGTCAACGATAGTGCTCATAGACTTGGTGCCATGAGCCACAGTGTACCGACACTTTCCTTCACTCCAAGACCAGTAGGGGGCATCCACGAGTCCCCTCCATGTTCACCATCACAAGGCAAGGCTACAGAGGACCTATCAAACATGGACAGAGTGGTGGGAGAAAACCCTCGAGGTACGTAAAAATGGTTAATGTTGTGTTGTTATCTTTAGCATTTCTTGAAAGATATATTTGATCTTATGTTGCTACATATAGATATGCATGCAGAGACATGCTACCTTGCAGTGCATGCTAGTGTCAAGTGCTTGGCAAAAGCTATTCCAGATGTGTTGTGCAATGACGGGTAAGCTAGGCTAATTTACATTCAAAGTTATGTCCACAATTTTAGTGCTAACAAAGATTTCATGCAGTTCTATATGGTCACTACATAGATTCTTGGGCTCTTTATCAGGAACGGGCAGATGAACCCCATTTTGAGATTGGGTGGCGTACATTTGATGGCCTTTCCCTTACACACTAGGCCACATGCAGCTAGCACGGGTGGGGTTCCTTTATGGAACCAATGGGATAGTGAGCTTGTGGATGTTGCATTCCTTCTGGCAGCCGAGTTTCTTTTGGTTGATGGCATGGTTGTGGAAACATGTTGTGTAGAACATCTGTCCATTGTCACTTCAAAGGCATAGGGAGCTCATTTCTAGTTGTTGAGGATATTGTACATACGGCTGTCAGAGTCTAGTTGCACGACTATTCAGGACTATGTAGAGGGGGTATTTTATTTTTTGTTTTGATATTGGATAGTAACTTCAATGTTGCATTTCAAAATAACAACGTTTTACTATTATTCGCAGGTTGGTACTTTGTTGATGGTCATTTTTTCACCCCCTAGAACCAGTGGGTGTCGACTTCCGAGGTATGATCGAATGGATGGAGAGATTTCAACAAATGTACGTGGCTTCTCTATAGATGATGACATGTTGTGGGAGAAGCTACCAGGTACAAATTCACCACAGTGGATGCTTGATTGTATGGGCAGGCCCTATCGTAGAGGTGTTGAGAGGAGTCCAGCGTTTGCCACGTGCCAGAAACTTTTTGGAAGTTTTTCTTCATGTTTCTATAAAATTATAGTATAACAAATCTAAAGATTTCTGTTTTTTTGTAGATGGCTACTAGGTACCTTCACAGACATGGGAGATTCTGTGTTGGATTGTTTTGCAGGAGCGAGGGACTTTAGCAGCACAATGCTTCCTACTACGCAAGCATTGTATCAATTGTGAGAAGGATTGGTCAATTTTTAGTGCTTGTCTAGAGCCAGCTCAACGCCTACCTTCCGATTTAGGCTCGACATTGATGTTTCATAGGAGTGATAGAGCTCGGGTAATTGAGCATCCAAAGCAGGTGACAGATCAGCTTCATCCGCTGGAGCCACATTTCCCAACACCATTTGGTGCACTGCCCCTGTTGGCATGACCTTTGTTTCCTCCCAGATCATATGGCCCCCCACCACCCTTCTTTCATCCACCTCACCCATGATGTATCACCCCCCCCTGTGTATTTACTTTTGATGCAATGGAACACATAGATTTGGGGTTTGCTATATGAAATAGACCATAATTGTGTGTAAGGAACTTCTATTTGTCTTATTAATAGTGTATTGAATGCATCCATGGTGGTTTTTGTTTGAATGTAAGTTGGCCGTGAACCGACAATCAAGTTTTAGTGGAAGAGAGAGAGAGAGAGAGAGAGAGAGAGAGAGAGAGAGAGAGAGAGAGATGAGTAGATTATCCCTTGTTTTGGGAATCCACTTGCTCGCTTCTTAAAAAGCGCTCACTAGAAATTTCTCGCCCAAAAATTGCGCCCGTAGCGGTGAAGCTGAGCAAGGACTTGATGGGGGTAGCCGTAGGGGGTTGGAGGCATGAATGAGGAAAGGATTAGGAAGTGATATTCATCATAAATTTTCTGAGCAAGGATGTATTGCACTTGTAGATGAAGCACCCTAATTTCAAGCAGGAAGTAGCCATTTTTGTTTGCATGAAGGGGCAAGATCTATTATAGGTGAGATAGAAAAAAACATGCAACTCAACTCAGAGCTAGTGGAGTCATCACGGGCTGTCCTCAATAGATTCAGAAACACTTTTGCTAGCTGCAATCTGTAGCTACTTGACTCAACTCCTCCCCATCAGCTATGAAGCAACAATGCTACCCAAAAGCACCAATCAACAAATAGTCAGGTGCTCTAGCGGCTTATGTTGCATCCAGATGTGAGCATGTGGCAGGGCAGTGGGTTGTACCATCTAAAGCAGTCACCAAGATGTGCAATAGTACCATGTACATGTATTGTGTGGAGCATATGGGTTGTGCATGGATGCATGAGAGCATGCATGCCTCTGCCTGTCAGCCAAGGTTCACCCAATAGATAGATATGGGAGATGTCTCTCATGGCTATAGTCTAGACAATTTGCATAATTTTTCAAGATGTGACAATGCGTACTCCTGAAATATTTATCTTAGAATTAGTTATGTATCTAGTGATTCACAACAAAGAATTTAAAGGTATTTACTAGATTTGGATATTCTCATGTGACATTAAGTATTAATGATATATATATATATATATATATATTTGACAATGATATATAAGTTTTTCTACTTGATTGGATGGTATTGCTTGGTTTTTTGTTCGCTCAATAAATCTTACTCAATGTTTAGAATTCCATAGGAAAGAGGGTTACACCATGTGTGGTTAATGGATTCATGAAGCTCGCTGTATTCATAGGTTCAAGGAATCTCTGTAGGAGCACAAGCTTGTATTGTAATCAGCGTTCTCATTGAGAGAATTATAATACAAAAGTCCTTTTGGAGGGGGGTCCAGCTCCAAGCAAGCCCAATCATCAACAAGTTCTCAATCTTAATGTGTTTCTCTCTTCAAGTTAGCTTTCATGATTTGATGTTTTAATATGTAAATGATCCTATGAAATCAACCCTGCACTACCTATGGTTCTCTAAAGAATCCTCTTAATTAAAAATTCTCATTTCATTTACTAATTGCATTGTGATTGCATAAAAATAGCAGATTCTTTCACATCGGTATCAAAGTTAAGGTTTCTCTTTTCTTGCCTAGGAAGAGAGGTCCTTTAGTAATCTATGAAAGGTTTGACAATGATATATATATATATATATATATATATATATATATATAGAGAGAGAGAGAGAGAGAGAGAGAGATTTGACAATGATATATAGGTTTTTCTACTTGATTGGATCGTACTGCTTGTTTTTTCGTTCGTTCAATAAATCTTATTCAATGTTTAGAATTCCCCGGGAAAGAGGGTTACACCATGTGTGGTTAATGGATTCATGAAGCTCACCATATTCATAGGTTCAACAAATCTCTGTAGGAGCGCAAGCTTGTATTGTGATCAAAGTTCTCACTGAGAGAATTATAATACAAAAGTCCTTTTGGAAGGGAGACCAGCTCCAAGCAAGTCCAGTCAACAACAAGTTCTCAATCTTAGTGTGTTTCTCTCTTCAAGTTAAGTTTCATGATTTGATGTTTTAATGTGTAAATGATGCTATGAAATCAACCCTGCACTACCTACAATTCTCTAAAGAATCCTCTTAATGAAAAATTCTCATTTCATTAACTGATTTCATTGTGATTTCATGAAAATAGAAGATTCTTTCACACTGGTATCAAAGTTAAGATTTCTCTTTTCTTGCCTAAGAAGAGAGGTCCTTTCGTAATCTATGAAAGGATTGACAATGATATATACATATATATAGATTTGACAATGATATATAAGTTTTTCTACTTGATTGGATGGTATTGCTTGGTGTTTTGTTTGGTCAATAAATCTTTCTCAATGTTTAGATTTTCCCCCAGAAAGAGGGTTACACCATGTGTGGTTAATGGATTCATGAAGCTTACCATATTCATAGGTTCAAGGAATCTCTGTAGGAGCACAAGCTTGTATTGTAATTAGTATTCTCATTGAGAGAATCATAGTACAAAAGTCCTTTTGCAGGGGGGACCAGCTCCAAGCAAGTCCAGTCATCAACAAATTCTCAATCTTAATGTGTTTCTCTTCAAAGTTAAGTTTCATGATTTGATGTTCTAATGTGTAAAATCAACCCTGCACTACCTCTGGTTCTCTAAAAAATCCTCTGAATGAAAAATTCTCGTTTCATTAACTAATTTCATTGTGATCGCATGAAAATAGCAAAGTTTTTCACATTGGTATCAAAGTTAAGGTTTCTCTTTTCTTGCCTAAGAAGAGAGGTCCTTCAATAATCTATGAAAGGTTTGAGAATGATATATATATATATATATATATATATATATATTTGACAATGATATATAAGTTTTTCTACTTGATTGGATGGTATTGCTTGGTTTTTTTTTCGCTTAATAAATTTTACTCAATGTTTAGAATTCCTCGGGAAAGAGGGTTACACCATGTGTGGTTAATGGATTCATGAAGCTCACCATATTCATAGGTTCAAGCAATCTCTATAGGAGCACAAGATTTTATTGTAATTATAGTTCTCATTGAGAGAGTTATAATACAAAAGTCCTTTTGGAAGGGGGACCAGCTCCAAGCAAGTCCTGTCATCAAGAAGTTCTCAATCTTAATGTGTTTCTCTCTTCAAGTTAGCTTTCATGATTTGATGTTTTAATGTGTAAATGATGCTATGAAATTAACCCTGCACTACCTATGGTTCTCTAAAGAATCCTCTTAATTAAAAATTCTCATTTCATTAACTAACTTCATTGTGATTGCATGAAAATAGCAGAATTATTTCACATTGGTATCAAAGTTAAGGTTTCTCTTTTCTTGCCTAAGAAGAGAGGTCCTTTAGAAATCTATGAAAGGTGTGACAATGATATATATATATATATATATTTGACAATGATATATAAGGTTTTCTACTTGATTGGATGGTATTGCTTGGCATTTTGTTCGCTTAATAAATCTTACTCAATGTTTAGAATTCCCCGGGAAAGAGGGTTATTACACCATGTGTGGTTATTGGATTCAGGAATCTGACTCTATTCATAGGTTCAAGGAATCTCTGTAGGAGCACAAGCTTGTATTGTAATTAGAGTTCTCATTGAGCCAATTATAATACAAAAGTCCTTTTGGAAGGGGGACCAGCTCCAAGCAAATCGAGTCATCAATGAGTTCTCAATCTTAATGTTTTTCTCTCTTTAGGTTAAGTTTCATGATTTGATGTTTTAATGTGTAAATGATGCTATGAAATCAACCCTACACTACCTATGGTTCTCTAAAGAATCCTTTTAATGAAAATTTGACATTTCATTAACTATCTTTATTGTGATTGCATGAAAATAGCAGAATTCTTTCACATTGGTATCAAAGTTAAGGTTTCTCTTTTCTTGCCTAAGAAGAGAGGTCCTTTAGTAATCTATGAAAGTTTTGACAATGATATATAAGGTTTTCTACTTGATTGGATGGTATTGCTTCGTGTTTTGTTTGCTTAATAAATCTTACTCAATGTTTAGAATTCCCCAGGAAATAGGGTTACACCATGTGTGGTTAATGGATTCATGAAGCTCATCGTATTCATAGGTTCAAGGAATCTCTGTAGGAGCACAAGCTTTTATTGTAATTAGAGTTCTCATTTGTAAGGTTTCTGACCCCGACCAAAAAGAGCACCATTGTACCATGGAATGAACATAATGGAAAAAGTTACTATTTTTAGCAGTTTTCCAAATTCTGTCAGTGCCATGATGTTTAGAATGTTATAAAGCTTCCAAAAGTGAATTAAAATAATTTTTGGAAAAAATTTTCACAAGTAGTAAGTTTTTGGTCACCCGACCCGTTTAGTTTTGACCGTCTCGAAAAAATGCACCCATACCTCAAATTTGAAAAAAAATGCATTTTCGAACCCCGGGGGATGCTTAATCTAGTAGGTACTCGGACAGATGCACCTTAGTTAGAGCTTAGTATAGCAATGTACGGCATAAAATTCTCACTCGTATGGCCCGTTTTAGCCTAAAGTCAAATTTCCTTAGGTTGTGCGGGAGGGCACAGGAGCTCGAGGTTGTGTGGGAATAGGTCCCAGGACACTCAAAGCTTACTTTAGCAGCTAGGGGGCACCTTCACATGACTAGGGAGTTGTGGGAGAGTTACCATGCTTGAGAGAGAGTGAGAGAGTCAGTTACACTAGCTAACTAGATACTTGGTAGGCATGTAACTGGACTTGCCATTCATGAGTTGAGTAGCTCTGATATGCATATAATAAGCAAGGTTGATTTTCAGCATGAGAGGGCCTATTTAAGAGTGCACTCACACACACACACACACACACATATGCTCACACACACACACTTACACACACACCTTGGGGAGGTGCTACCGGCACACATAGTTTTTGGAGAAGAAGCAAAGGAGGGAAGTGATGCCTGATTCTCATCTCGAGGACTCCATTGGGTCAGAAATTCGAGTAGATTTCAGCCCCTACTCATGGTAATATCAATTTATTTTATGCTTTTCTGCAAATCTCTCTATCATTCTCCTAATCTCGCAACTATTATGATTAATCATAGCTAAATTACTCAATAGCTGCTCTCTAATTCTCCATATCATTAGTCTACTACATAATTATTAATCTAATTTTTAATTATGCAAGCAATTAACCTCTCCTAATCATAGATTAATGCATGATTAGTAAGAAGAAATCTCCCACTAGTCATCATAGTAAATAATTGTCAAGCCGGTAATGTTGTGGAATTGGTCAATTTCATCCTATTACCACACAATGTTTGAATAACTAAGTTAAATTCAATATGTTCATAGATTAGGATGTAATTAAGGGAAAAATTAATCCGTCATTAATCCACTAGGAAGGGAATATCCTCTCACCTATGCATATGGTAATTCTGCATCTCTCTACTTACATTAAGAAGGTGATTGAACATGTCTAACTCACCCCTCTAGTAATTTGATTAGTATAAAATACCATGTCTTGAAGGAAATCTAACCCTCTCGAAGAAAACGAATTGTTCACTGATTCTAATCTGTCATCTTGGTTGTTATGGTACTCTCGGACATTACTTCTTTTCCCCAATTTTGTCAATTATGTAGTGAGTATAAAAGGGCCCCGGTAAAGAGAAATCGCTTCGGTGATGCCCACGACCGCGAGGCGGGAACAAGCAACGTGAATGGGAAAGGGAAAGATCCCATGGACGACCAAGTACCGGCCATCTCACGGGTCAATGACAAGGAAATGGAGGAGATAGGTCACATTTTTATTCAAGTTTGTTTAATTTAACATTGCATACGATAAGTTAGGAAGGAACATATCCCTAAACATGTTGGAGAAATCCGACGGAAATCTCAACATTTGAATTCAAATGTATATTAAATTCCAAGTAGGAAATAATGGTTGATGGATATACTGTTTGAAATAGGAAAGAATGTCTGCTAGGGAAAATTTAGCTCGGCATGTTCATTTCTATTTCCAATGTTGAACTAGTCCTGATCCCCCTACTAATCACAGGGGGCGGCTCCTGATGATTTCGCAGTAGCTCGAGTTACTAGCTTAGGGCGTCTATCCACGACTTGCTTTCTATGCAGTGGGAACCCACGTCTTTCTTTCTATGCGGCTGGAATGTCCATGTCGTGTGTTCTATGCGGTGGACATACCTAGTTGTATGGGCAGCTAGGCGACAACGGGAGGAGTAAACTCTCGCTGGAGGGGGGATGTTGTACCTCCAGAACATTGAAACTTTAATGAATAAGTTTGAGTAGAATTTTTACTAGAATTACTGTCTTGGTGCCGCTTTGCAATACTGGTTGAAGGGCTGTCCTAACAAACCATATGAATCATAATCTAATAAAGGAACTTATATGTTGAACAACCATTGTGGTAGTAATTAGGACACACGAAGAAGTGTGAGTGTGGGGGTGGAAAGTGGGGGCTTGGCTCAGGTTGCCAATGCCTATGAGAAGGGTGGTCCCGATTGGTCGGGAACTCTCTGTCCCCATAGTGTTATAAATTGACACTAGTAATACTCATTGTCCCAAGAGCGGCGAGGTCTCAAGTGTTCGTGCCTCTGAAACATGGGAAAAAAGGCACTCGGGGTTTCTCTCCTCTTGGAAGGTGGGTCTTAGGATCGCTAGATAAGCTAATCACGCTTCCCCTGCAAGGTGGAGCTAGATCTCCTTGCTAGTAGGCTGGAACTTGACTCACTTTGTGATGAGAGATCGTCCGCTAGATGAACCCTGAACCACTTTGTTTGCTTTCGCTATAGATCTAGTGGCCACCAGGTTTACCATCAGATCCGCCCTTTGAGACGGTGGGGTGGGGACCTCACACCTGGTATCAGAGCCAAGGTTAGGTTGGACTGAGAAATAAAGTCGTATTGTTTGAATATTTAAAAGGAAGTAAGGGTATATAGGTAGCTGATCCAAATTCCTTGCATTGGTGTTGCTGGAAGACCCCGTGCTAGAATATCGGTTGTTCCAAGTGTTTAAGATATTTACGAGCAAGCTCGACGGTCCCCAGTTTACCAATTTAGGCGAGATGTCATAGAGATACTGTTGAAGGCTCATACATCGCACTCCACTCGCATCGATAGAGGATGGAGGCTCGATTGGACACTTACAGGAGGGGTTTACTACATCAACGCTCGAAAGCTAGGATGCATATCTATCGATTTGAAGAAAATACGTTGGGGAGAAGAATTGAGGGTGGTGCAGATATTCTACTTGCTGCCTACACGTATGGACGTGACTGTCTCTGACGGCACCAATCAAACCCTCAACGAGTGGCTTTTGGAGAAGGTCACTAATGTAATCCCAACAAACAGAGTTAGAACTTTTGGAGTACCAAAAGAAGAATCCCGGCACGACACCATAGTTTACTATCCACTCAAAGATGAATATAGGAACTACTTTACGAATAAAGTAGAGTATCATGTGAAAACAACCTGCTAGGCATATCTTATAAGCATTCCAAAAGGCATGTAATAAATTGATCATGAGTTATCCTAAGCCTTGAGGGGTTTTGATTGTAATAAATCTTCATCAATAAAGTGTTTTTTTTGTCTCTGAGTCTCTGTCTGTTGATAAAGTGGGATCTTGAATTTTATTTAAGTCTCCTGTCTAATTGAAATCCAAGTAATGGTATCAAGAATCTCGTATAACCCATGTAGGCACCGTCTGCTGCTCTCTACTCGGCGGCGCAAGAGAAGAAGCTCCTCCTCCACCAAGCCCAACCTCCACTCTTTAAGGGCGAGGGGGAAAATGTGGAGAGAGATGCGGAAGTATGGATGGAGGCTATGGACGATTACTTTGAAGCTACGGGAACCCAACCAATGAATCAAACCATGCTTGCGATGTTCCGCTTGTCTGGTGATGCCAAGATATGGTGGAAGCAACATTGCAGGGACTTAGATATTAAGGGATCTTCCCAATCCTGGGAATACATCAAGGCTGCAGTGATGGGGTGATACTTACCACCCGCCTATAAAACCTTGAAGATGAACGAGTTCTTTTCACTTCGGCAATTGACTTCATCTGTCAAAGAATATTATTCAAAGTTCGTCACTCTTCGGAGATATGCTCCTAAGATGACATTGGAACAATAGGTAGCAAGGTTCTGCCAGGGGCTAATCGACCCTTTGAATACTCGGTTGGAAGCTCTCAGGCCGACAACACTGCAGGATGCTTTGTTGAGGGCCAAACGTTTAGCTCTTGAAGTACAAAAAGTTAATCAAAATAGGAGGAATCATTTAGCAAAAAGGGCAAGGACAAATGTTTGGAATAACAGACCAGCCAGCCAACCATATGACCAGCACCCTATTGTGGCTACCACCACAACCATGGAGTCCCCAGATGTTCGATGCTACAGTTGTGGCGAGTTTGGACATTATAGATCCAAGTACCCCAAGAGGACTCAGGCAACCAGCGCCAATGCCATACCCTTCAATGTCCATGGGCGTGGACAACCTAATGGAAGAGGAGGATGTGGAAGGGTAAACAGAGGGCAAGGACGTGGAGCTACCACCAGAGTGAATCCCGCAGTGGTACAACCAATTGTGGGGGATGAAGCAGTGACGAGAGAAACCTTGCATGCTGCAATTGACAACCCCATTGGTTGCGAGCAATACGCAGTCATTCATACGTCAGGATCTCTCAGAGGTGAACAAGTTAACTTCCTTATAGATTGTGGTAGCATTTTTTCATTTCTTTACCCCAGATGCATGAGGAAGCTAAAGCTAGATAAGTATCCAACAAGCAAGCTAGTTGTAGAGTTAGCAAATGACAAGGAATTAGTATCTCAACACTCTACAGGAAAAATCAACTTTGATTTAGGGGGACACCCAACTTCTGCCCAATTTCGAGCCCTACCCTTAGGATTCTTTGATGGGATACTAGCGATGGACTGGCTAAAGAAAAATCAGGCCCACATCCATTGTGAACAAGGGAACTTTATCTTTACAGATAACTTGGGTAATGAAGTCTTAATCGAGGGGGGGAAATGGGATACCTAGGGCTACTCTAGTTAAGGCCAGCATACTTTTGAAGGGGCTGAGAAAGGGGCAACAAATTTATGCGGTAAAGCTCAACAAGGTGGACCAATCAGACACCAAACTGGTTGAGGGAGTATGATGATGTATTCCTTGAAGACCTTACAAATCTTCCACCACATAGAGAGGTAGACCATGAGATTGAGACTATCCCTGGATGTGAACCTATCTCAAAAAGACCTTATAAAATGTCACTTCCAGAGGCCATCGAACTCAAGGAAAAACTTAGGCAACTCATTGAACAAGGATTCATTCAGCCCATTACTTCTCCTTGGGGTGCACCAGTTCCTTTTCAGAAGAAGAAGGATGGAACCTTAAGGCTATGCATAGATTGCCGTGGACTGAACCAGGTAACTGTCAAGAACAAGTATCCGATTCCAAGGATTGACGAACTCTTGGACAGAATCCACGACACCAAAATGTTTAAAAAAATTGAACCAAAGTTAGAATATTACCAAATCAGGATCAAGGAATCAGACATTCCAAAGGCAGCTTTCAACACTAGGTATGGACACTACGAATTCACAGTAATGTATTTTGGTCTAACAAAAGCTCCTGCAAGCTTCAATCGACTTATGCAGGATATTTTCCTTATCTGGATGATTTTGTCTTGGTTTTATTTGATGACATTCTGATCTATTCTAAGAACGAGGAAGATCATGAAAAACATGTTCACAAAGTACTCGATCTTCTTCGAGAACACCAGCTTTATGCTAAAGCGAGCAAGTGTACCTTCTGCTCACCAAAGGTTAACTATCTTGGATTTGTCATATCGATTGAAGGGATTTCAGTGGACCCAGATAAAGTCAAGGATATAATTGATTGGACTCAACCATCTACCGTCATCGAAGTAAGAGGATTTCTTAGGATAACGGGATGGTACATGATTTTTGTCAAGGACTATGCACGTATTACTGCACCTTTGATGGAACTCCTGAAGAAAGGAATGAGGATCGAATGGAAGACCGAGCACGAGTCTAGTTTTGGTAAGCTAAAATAATTCTTGGTCTCAGCTCCTATCTTAAAGCTTCCAGATTTCAGTAAGGAATTTGAAGTAGCGACCGATGCTAGCAAGTTTTCTCTAGGCAGAGTTCTTACTCAAGAAGGAAGACCGGTGGCGTATACTTTACGAAAGTTGAGGGACATGAGAAGAATTATCCTACTCATGATTTGGAACTTTTAGCGGTTACATGCGCTGAAGTTATGGAGACATTATCTCCTCGAACGCAAGTTTCAGCTAGTGACAGACCACAAGAGCTTAGAATGGATTTTTACTCAACGTATTCTCAATATGCGACAACGGCGATGGATAGAACTCTTACAAGAATATGACCTTGACATAAAGTATCGACCAGGGAAGTAAAATGCTATTGCAGATGGACTTAGCCAAAAATCTTTTCTCGGAGCTATCTCTATTCCAAATAACCCTATCTGGGACAAAATTAAAGAAGCATCTTTGGTAGATCCAGAATAACAACGTATAGTATCATTAGTCAAGCAGAATAAGATGCCTGAAGCTAAAGATTACTCTCTTATGGTAGGATGTCTTTACTACAGACATAGACTCTATGTACCCAGAGACCCTTTAAAGAAGGCTATTATGTATGAAGCACACGATAGCCTTACATCTGGACATCCAGGTTATGCTAAGACTCTTCATGCTATCAGGAGGAGTTATTTTTGGTCTGGAATGAAAGGAGACGTACTTCTCTATGTGAGGCAATGTCTTTCTTGTCAGCGGATAAAAGCCGAAAGAATCAAGTTACCGGGGAAACTTCAATCTCTTGACAGGAGGTTATGACTCTGTTTTCGTGGTAGTTGATATGCTCACAAAAGTGGCTCATCTAATACCCGTAAAGACAACCTTTACTGCTTCGGATATTAGCCGGGTATTCATCAAGGAAATTTTTAGGTTACATGGTTTACCCAAGCGTATCGTCAATGATAGAGATTCCAAGTTTACATCAAAATTTTGGGCTTCTCTTATCCAATCTATTGGGTCACAATTAGCCTTTAGCACAGCGTATCATCCGCAGAAAGATGGACAGACTGAAAGAGTAAATCAAGTCATTGAGGACATTCTCAGGGCCTATTGTTCGCGAGAGCCAAAGAAGTGGTTACAATATCTTCCTTTGGTAGAATATGCCTACAATTCTTCCGAACACAGAAGCATTGGAATGTCACCCTTTAAAGATCTTTATGGACAGGACTGTTTAGCACCACAGAACTTCTCATATCCAAACATCAGGGTAGAAGCCTCTAGGAAGATGTTAGAAGATATGGAAGCTCAGACTAGAGCTATTCGCCAAGACATTCAGGCCGCTCAGGATAGACAGAAGCACTATGCAGATAAGAACCATTTGGAAAGAAATTTCAAAGAAGGAGATAAGGTTTTTCTGCGAGTCCAACCAAAGAAAAGAAACTTATCACTAGGCAGATACAAGAAGATAAGCCCAAGGTATTATGGACCATTCGAGATCGTTAAGGTTGTGAGTGACCAGGCCTACAAACTAAAGTTACCTACAAACTTAAAGGTTCATGATGTATTCCACATCAGCTTACTCAAACCCTATATCCCTAATCCTGATCAACTCTTCGACTCAAATCAGATAGTCATGCCAGCACAAGGAGTTCTCGAGCTCCAACCTGACTATGTACTTGAAACAAGGGAAAGGAAGTTACACAACATAACAATCATGGAGCATCTAGTAAAGTGGAAGGATTACCTTGAAGAAGATGCAACTTGGGAGGAAGAACCAACGCTCATAAAAGATTACCCAAACACATTCTTGAGATGAGGACATCTCAAATTTTTCACGTTGGGGAGGTTGTAAGGTCTCTGACCCCGACCAAAAAGAGCATCATTGTACCATGGAATGAACATAATGGAAAAAGTTACTATTTTTCGCAGTTTTCAAATTCTGTCAGTGCCATGATGTTTAGAATTTTATAAAGCTTCCAAAAGTGAATTAAAATAATTTTTGGAAAAATTTTCTAAAAATAGTAAGCTTTTGGTCACCTGACCCGTCTAGTTTTGACCGTCTCGAAAGACTGCACCCATACCCCGAGGGTTGCTAAATATGGCAGGTACTCGGACACATGCACCTTAGTTAGAGCTTAGTATAGCAATTTATGGCATAAAATTCCGACTCGTATGGCCCGTTTTAGACTAAACTCAAATTTCCTAAGGTTGTGTGGGGAGGCACCGGGGCTCGAGCCTGTGTGGGAATAGGTCCCAGGCCACTCAGAGCTTGCTTTAGCAGCTAGGGGGAAACTTCTCATCACTAGGGAGTTGTGGGAGAGTTACCATGCTTAAGAGAGAGTGTGAGAGTCAGTTACACTAGCTAACTGGACACTTGGTAGGCATGTAACTAGACTTGCCATGCATGACTTGAGTAGCTCTCAGATGCATATAGTAAGCAAGGTCTATTTTCAGCATGAGAGGGCCTCTTTAAGAGTGCTCTCACACACACACACACAAACACATATGCTCACACACCCACTCAGTACACACACACACACACACACACTTACATACACACCTTGGGGATGTGCTGCCGGCACACATAGTTTTTGGAGAAAAAGCAACGGAGGGAAGTGCTGTCCAATTCTCATCTTGAGGACTCCATTGGATCAGAAATTCGAGTAGATTTCAGCCCCTAATCAGGGTAATATCAATTTATCTTATCCTTTGCTGCAAATCTCTCTATCATTCTCCTAATCTCGCAACTATTATGCTTAATCATAGCTAAATTACTCAATAGCTGCTCTCTAATTCTCCATATCATTAGTCTACCACATAATTCTTAATCTAATTGTTAATTATGCAAACAATTAACCTCTCCTAATCATAGATTAATGCATGATTAGTAAGAAGAAATCTCCCACTAGTCATCATAATAAATAATTGCTAAGCCGATAATGATGTGAAATTGGTCAATTTCATACTATTACCACACAATGTTTGAATAACTAAGTTAGATTCAATCTGTTCATAGATTAGGATGTAATTAAGGGAAATTAATCCGTCATTAATCCACTAGGAAGGGAATATCCTCTCACCTATGCATATGGTAATTCTGCATCTCTCTACTTACATTAGGAAGGTGATTGAACATGTCTAATTAACCCCTCTAGTAATTTTATTACTAAAAATCTGAAATTTCTAATTACCTAGGCCAAGTATTTAATTTTTAGAGCTAATTCCCATAGAACAAGTAAGGTACTATCCATAAAATACCATGTCTTGAAGGAAATCTAACCCTCTCGTATACAAGGAATTGTTCAGTGATTCTAATCTGTCATCTTGGTTGTTATGGTACTCTTGGGCATTAGTTCTTTTCTCCAAGTTTTTCAATTAAGTAGTAAGTATAAAATGGCCCCGATAAAGTGAACTCGCTTCGGTGGTGCCCACCACAGCAAGGCGGGAACAAGCAACGTGAATGGGAAAGGGAAAGCTCCCATGGATGACCAAGTACCAGCCATCTCACGGGTCAATGACGAGGAAATGGAGGAGGTAGGTCACATTTTTATTCAAGTTTGTTTAATTTAACATTGCATACGATAATTTAGGAAGGAACATATCCCTAAACATGTTGGAGAAATCCGACGAAAACCTCGGCATTTGAATTCAATTGTATATTAAATTCTAAGTAGGAAAGAATGGTTGATGGATATACTGTTCGATGAATGGATTCATGAAGCTCACCATATTCATAGGTTCAAGGAATCTTTGTAGGATCACAAGCTTGTATTGTAATTAGAGTTCTCATTGAGAGAATTATAATACAAAAGTACTTTTGGAGAGGGGACCATCTCCAAGCAAGTCCAGTCATCAACAATTTCTCAATCTTAATGTGTTTCTCTCTTCAAGTTAAGTTTCATGATTTGATGTTTCAATGTGTAAATGATGTTATGAAATCAACCCTACACTACGTATAGTTCTCTAAATAATCCTCTTAATGAAAAATTATCATTTCATTAACTAATTTCATTGTGATTGCATGAAACAGTAGATTCCTTCACATTGGTATCAAACCTCTTTTCTTGCCTAAGAAGAGAGGTCCTTTAGTAATCTATGAAAGGTTTGACAATGATATATATATATATAGATTTCACAATGATATATAAGGTTTTCTACTTGATTGGATGGTATTGCTTAGTGTTTTCTTCGCTCAATAAATCTTAGTCAATGTTTAGAATTCCTCGGGAAAGAGGGTTACACCATGTGTGGTTAATGAATTCATGAAGCTCACTGTATTCATAGGTTCAAGGAATCTCTGTAGGAGCACAATCTTGTATTGTAATTAAAGTTCTCATTGAGAAAACTATAATACAAAAGTCCTTTTGGAAGGGGGACCAACTCCAAGAAAGTCCAGTCATCAACAAGTTCTCAATCTTACTGTGTTTCTCTCTTTAAGTTAAGTTTCATGATTTGATGTTTTGATGTGTAAATGATGCTATGAAATGAACGTTGCACTACCTATGGTTCTCTAAAGAATCCTCTTCATGAAAAATTCTCATTTCATAAACTAATTTCATTGTGATTGCATGAAAATAGCAGACTCCTTCACATTGGTATTGATAGCCATTTTTCAGCTCTCCGTAATTTCCATAGTGAGTTAACCCACCCTACCAAAATCATCCAGACACTGTGGCTATCCCTACCATTTCACTGTATATAGGTGTGTGTGAGTTAGGGGACTTTTCCCATATGTTCTTAAAACCCTTAATTAGCTAGTCATTGGGCTAGTTGAGCCAAGAAATATATATATATATATATAAGTATATTATGGCCCATTTGTGTGTAAATATTTCATTGTATATAGGGCCTAAATAAAAGAATTTTTTATAATTATTTTGGTATTTATTTAAATATTTCTACCTATGGTGTGTTATTTATGCTATGTACATTGACTCACCATGACCATATTTTTTCTTACCATTTTGCATACTCTTTATTCCATATAAAAATAATTTCATGCAAGCTTATCTTATTTTTGGTATAACTCCATCCCAATAAAAATAAAAAAAAACTAGTTTTATTTATGTGTATATTTTTTCACTATTGTGATTTCTTCCTTCCTACATCTATTCTCTATTACTATCATAAATTAGACCACAAAAAATATTCATCTTTTTATGGTAGACTTATAATGAGAGAGATTTATTTTGACCCCTTTATATTTTTTCCACCTATATTATTTATATTTGACATGTACATATTTTTTTTAGACCCCTCAATATTTGATTTTCTTAGTTGTACTATTCACTTATATCATGATCTCAACAATATCTTCAATTATAGACCTACCAAATAAGGTAAAGGGTATGTGGCTCACTCTTGGAGGTATTCAAAAGAATCATCCAAAGAAGGACCTCACAAGGACTTTGTGCAGTGGAAAAAATAGTCGGTTTTGCTTAATTTTTAAAGAACACATGCTCCTCGAATTTGAAAAGGTGATACAAACAAAAGTTGTATCTCGTGAGCTGAAATTTTACCTCAAAGTTTTTCATATTTTTTTGAGCTACGAGCTGTGAGCTATGATTTTATTGGTGGACCCTAGTTTGCCCATGCTATGCAGCCACACTCCCACTTCCACTTTATCATTTTCCTCTTTCATACACACTCATCCCTCTCCTTCCCACTCCCAAACCTGCAACTCCCATGTCCTAAATCACCCTTTTCACCATTGCCACATCTCTCACACCTCCATAGCCTTCATCCTCCATTTCTACACCCTATGTGTCCCCCTTTCTCTCTACATATATGTCCATATTACCATACTCTCTTCAGCTTTGTAAAGAACTTCAAAAAATAAACAAAAATCCAAGGATAACCTCTACAAATGAAGGCTTTTATCATGAATTTTTCAAGGTTTGAAGATAACATAGCTTCATCGACACGCGCTACCTCGCCATGCTGACTGCTTCTTCTTCCGATGCCGTAAAGAGGTGAATGTCAACTTCTCCAAAGCTTCAACCTCTCTTTACAAGCTCATCCCTTCTCTAAATTTTCTCATCATATATCTCACCATTTGGTGAATGATTTTGTAAATAGTTTTTAGTGATAATTACTAACTACTAACCACTAACCTTATTGTAAAATGCACCCTCTACAAGAGTAGGCACTCCCAAATTATTCACTCAATCCTCTCTCCTTTTATCCTCAATAATTCTCTTCTCTTGAGCCCACATCCATGTGACTCAAAGGACAAGAGAGACTCGCCCTCATTAAATAAAAATAAAAATATGCATAATCTTTTATTCCTTCAAATAAACTTGATTAGGACTAATCCTAATCGGGGCTTCTAAAACCTATAAATAGAGCCCTTCTCTCCCTTGTAAATCATCACATGATCACACTACACCACACCATTCTCAACACATAACACACCACTCTTCAAGCCTAGTTGTGTAGAGTGTGTGCATCGTAAGTGCTCTATTCCATCATTACACATAGGTGCATGGAGAAGCTTGAAGTTAGTTATGCCATCTAGAAGAGTGGAGTGTATGCCATACTCTTCACCACACTTGTAGCCTACTCTTGTGCATAAATAAGATTTATAGTTTTGGGTGCAATTGTATGTTGCAACTACGACTCTTCTCTCCAAATTGACTTGATAAGTTGGCTCATTAGGTGGTTGAAGATATATTGTCCTTGAAGTTTGTTGTGCCATTTCATGCTTGGTGGTTTGAGGGCTTGTTGAATTATTTGCCTAAAAGGTCAATTGTAAGAGGGTGCTCGGTGAGAGGGCTCCCGTGACCCTAAGACAATTTGTGTATTGGCCACAAGGTCAAGTTTTGTGTTGTCTCTCTATTTCTCATCAAGCTTTGTGTGCATCTAGTCTTTAAGGCTAAGACTGAGTTGCTTAAGTTGATTTGTGCCCTTTACCTCTCTCTGGCGTGGTGAATGTTTGTGTTTGGTGCGTGTGGCTATCTTGCATTCTCCTCTCTTTGTGCGTTTGAGTACAAGGAGATATCACGTGCGTTCTAGTTCGCATCTACAACTAGGTGGTGCCCCTTTTCTTGTTTGGTTTCGGATTGTGGGTTGTTCTTGTCTCTTATTGTGCTTGACGCAGCCCCAATTGAGCAGCACCGGAGCCTCGAAGGGTGTTTAGAGGCCGCTCTTCTTGTTGCCCGCCCCAAACCGCCTCAGTCTCAAAGTTAAGGTTTCCCTTTTCTTGCCTAAGAAGAGAGGTCCTTTAGTAATCTATGAAAGGTTTGACAATGATATTGATAAATATATATATATATATATATAGATCTGACAATGATATATAAGTTTTTCTACTTGATTGGATGGCATTGCTTGTTTTTTTGTTCGCTCAATAAATCTTACTCAATGTTTAGAATTCCTCGAGAAAGAGGGTTACACCATGTGGTGTTAATGGATTCATGAAGCTCACCATATTCATAGGTTCAAGGAATCTTTGTAGGAGCACAAGCTTGTATTGTAATCAAACGTCTCATGAGAGAATTATAATACAAAAGTCCTTCTCGAGGGGGGACCAGCTCCAAGCAAGTCCAGTCATCAACGAGTTCTCAATCTTAATGTGTTTCTCTCTTCAAGTTAAGTTTCATGATTTGATGTTTTAACGTGTAAATGATGATATGAAATCAACCTTGCACTACCTATGGTTCTCTAAAGAATCCTCTTAATGAAAAATTCTCATTTCATTAACTAATTTCATTGTGATTTCATGAATATAGTAGATTCTTTCACATTGGTATCAAAGTTAAGGTTTCTCGTTTCTTGCCTAAGAAGAGAGGTCCTTTAGTAATCTATAAAAGGTTTGACAATGATATATATATAAATAAATAAATAAATAAATAAATAAATAAATAAATAAATAAATAAATAAATATATATATATATATATAGATTTATTAATGGTATATAAGTTTTTCTACTAGATTGGATGGTATTTCTTGGTTTTTTGTTCTCTCAATAAATATTACTCAATGCTTATATTCCCCATTAAAGAGGGTTACACCATGTATGGTTAATGGATTCATGAAGCTCACCGTATTCATAGGTTCAAGGAATCTCTATAGGAGCACAAGCTTGTATTGTAACCAGAGTTCTCATTAAGAGAAATATAACACAAAAGTCCTTCTGGAAGGGGGACCATCTCCAAGCAAGTCCAGTCATCAACAATTTCTCAATCTTTATGTGTTTCTCATTTCAAGTTAAGTTTCATGGTTTGATGTTTCTCTTTTCCTTCCTAAGAAGAGAGGTCCTTTAGTAATCTATGAAAGGTTTGACAATGAGATATATATATATATATATATATATATTTGACAATGATATATAAGGTTTTCTGCTTGATTGGATGGTATTTCTTGGTGTTTTGTTCGCTTAATAAATCTTACTCAATGTTTAGAGTTCCCCGGGAAAGAGGGTTACACCATGTGTGGTTAATGGATTCATGAACCTCACCGTATTCAAAGATTCAAGGAATCTCTGTAGGAGCACAAGCTTGTATTGTAATTAGAGTTCTCATTGAGAGAATTATAATACAAAAGTCCTTTTGGAAGGGGGACCACCAGCTCCAAGCAAGTCCATTCATCAACAAGTTCTCAATCTCTTCAAGTTAAATTTCATGATTTGATGTTTTAATGTGTAAATGATGCTATGAAATCAACCCTCCACTACCTATGGTTCTGTAAAGAATCCTCTTAGTTAAGAATTCTTATTTCATTAACTAATTTCATTGTGATTGCATGATAAAATTAAATTCTTTCACATTGGTATCAAAGTTAAGGTTTCTCTTTTCTTGCCTAACAAGAGAGGTCCTTTAGTAATCTATGAAAGGTTTGAAAATGATAAATATGTCTATAGATTTGACAATGATATATATGTATATAGATTTGAAAATGATATATAAGGTTTCCTACTTGATTGGATGGTATTGCTTGGTGTTTTGTTTGCTTAAGAAATCTTAGTCAATGTTTAGAATTCCCCGGGAAAGAGGGTTACACCATGTGTGGTTAATGGATTCATGAAGCTCATTGTATTCATAGGTTCAAGGAATCTCTATAGGAGGACAAGCTTGTATTGTAATTAGAGTTCTCAATGAGAGAATTTTAATACAAAAGTCCTTTTGGACGGGGGACCAGCTCCAAGCAAGTCCAATCATCAACGAGTTCTCAATCTTAACGTGTTTCTCTCTTCAAGTTAAGTTTCATGATTTGATGTTTTAATGTGTAAATGATGCTATGAAATCCGCCCTGCACTACCTATGGTTCACTAAAGAATCCTCTTAATGAAAAATTCTCATTTCATAAACTAATTTCATTGTGATTTCATGAAAATAGAAGATTCTTTCACATTGGTATCAAACTTAAGATTTCTCTTTTCTTTCCTAAGAAGAGACGTCCTTTAGTAATCTATAAAAGGTTTGACAATATATATATATATATATATATATATATATATATATATATATATATATATATATATATATATATATATAGATATATATATATAGATCTGACAATGATATATAAGTTTTTCTACTTGATTGGATGGTATTGCTTGGTTTTTTGTTCTCTCAATAATCTTACTCAATGCTTAGAACTCCCCATTAAAGAGGGTTACACCACGTATGGTAAATAGATTCATGAAGCTCACCATAGTCATAGGTTCAATGAATCTCTATAGGAGCACAAGCTTGTATTGTAACCAGAGTTCTCATTGAGATAATTATAACACAAAAGTCCTTCTAGAAGGGGGTGGAAGGGGGACCAGCTCCAAGCAAGTCCAGTCATCAACAAGTTCTCAATATTAATGTGTTTCTCGCTACAAGTAGAGTTTCATGATTTGATGTTTTAATATATAAATGACGCTCTGAAATCAACCCTGCACTATCTATGGTTCTCTAAAGAATCCTCTTAATGAAAAATTCTCATTTCACTAACTTCATTGTGATTGCATGAAAATAGCAGAATTCTTTCACATTGGTATCAAAGTAAAGGTTTCTCTTTTCTTGCCTAAGAAGAGAGGTCCTTTAGTAATCTATAAAAGGTTTGACAATGATATATATATATATATATATATATATATATATATATATATATATATATATATATATATATATATATATATATATATAGATTTGACAATGACATATAAGGTTTTCTACTTGATTGGATGGTATTGCTTGGTGTTTTGTTTGCTTAATAAATCTTACTCAATGTTTAGAATTCCCCAGGAAAGAGGGTTACACCATGTGTGGTTAATGGATTCATGAAACTCACCGTATTCACAGGTTTAAGGAATCTCTGTAGGAGCACAAGCTTGTATTGTAATTAGAGTTCTCATTGAAAGAATTATAATACAAAAGTCCTTTTGGAAGGGGGACCAGATCCAAGCAAGTCCATACATCAACAAGTTCTCAATCTCTTCAAGTTAAGTTTCATGCTTTCATGTTTTAATGTGTAAATGATGCTATGAAATCAACCCTGCACTACCTATGGTTCTGTAAAGAATCCTCTTAATGAAAAATTCTCATTTCATTAACTAATTTCATTGTGATTGCATGATAAAATTAATTTGTTTCACATTGGTATCAGGGTTAAGGTTTCTCTTTTCTTGCCTAAGAAGAGAGGTACTTTAGTAATCTATGAAAGGTTTGAAAATGATATATATGTCTATAGATTTGACAATGATATATATGCATATAGATTTGAAAATGATATATAAGGTTTTCTACTTGATTGAATGGTATTGCTTGGTGTTTTTTTTGCATAATAAATCTTACTCAATGTTTAGAATTCCCCGCGAAAGAGGGTTACACCATGTGTGGTTAATGGATTCATGAAGCTCACCATATTCATAGGTTCAAGGAATCTTTGTAGCATCACAAGCTTGTATTGTAATCAGAGTTCTCATTGAGAGAATTATAATACAAAAGTCCTTTTGGAGGGGGGACGAGCTCCAAGCATGTACAGTCATCAATGAGTTCTCAATCTTAATGTGTTTCTCTTTTCAAGTTAAGTTTCATGATTTGATGTTTTAATGTGTAAATGATGCTATGAAATCAATGCTGCACTACCTATGGTTCTCTAAAGAATCCTCTTTATGAAAAGTTCTCATTTTATTAATTAATTTCATTGTGATTGCATGAAAATAGCAGATTCTTTCACATTCGTATCAAAATTAAGGTTTCTCTTTTCTTGCCTAAGAAGAGAGGTTCTTTAGTAATCTATGAAAGGTTTGACATTGATATATATATATATATATATATATATATATATATATATATATATATATATATATAGATTTGACAATGATATATAAGGTTTTATACTTGATTGGATGGTATTGCTTGGTGTTTTGTTCGCTCAATAAATCTTAGTCAATGTTTAGAATTCCTCAAGAAAGAGGGTTACACCATGTGTGGTTAATGGATTCATAAAACTAACCGTATTCATAGGTTCAAGGAATATCTGTAGGAGCACAAGCTTGTATTGTAATTAGAGTTCTCATTGAGAGAATTATAATACAAAAGTGCTTTTGGAAGGGCGACCAACTCAAAGCAAGTCTAGTCATCAACAAGTTTTCAATCTTACAGTGTTTCTCTCTTCAAGTTAAGTTTCATGATTTGATGTTTTGATGTGTAAATGATGCTATGAAATCAACGGTGCACTACCGATGGTTCTCTAAAGAATCCTCTTGATGAAAAATTCTCATTTCATAAACTAATTTCACTGTGATTGCATGAAAATAGCAGATTCCTTCACATTGGTATCGAAGTTAAGGTTTCTCTTTTCTTGCCTAAGAAGAGAGGTCCTTTAGTAATCTATGAAAGGTTTGACAATGATATATATATATAGATATATATATATATAGATAGATTTGACAATGATATATAAGTATTTCTACTTGATTGGATGACATTTCTTGGTTTTTTGTTCGCTCAATAAATGTTACTAAATTTTTAGAATTCCTCGGGAAAGAGGGTTACACCATGTGTGGTTAATGGATTCATGAAGCTCACCATATTCATAGGTTCAAGGAATCTTTGTAGGAGGACAAGCTTGTATTGTAATCAAAGTTCTCATTGAGAGAATTATAATACAAAAGTCCTTTTGGAGGGGGGACCAGCTCCAAGAAAGTCCAGTCATCAACGAGTTCTCAATCTTAATGTTTTTGCTTTTTCAAGTTAAGATTCATGATTTGATGTTTTAATGTGTAAATGATGCTATGAAATCAACCCTACACTACCGATGGTTCTCTAAAGAATCCTCTTAATGAAAAATTATCATTTCATTAACTAATTTCATTGTGATTTCATGAAAATAGCTGATTGTTTCACATTGATATCAAACTTAAGGTTTCTCTTTTCTTGCATAAGAAGAGAGGTCCTTTAGTAATCTATAAAAGGGTTGACAATGATATATATATATATATATATATATATAAAGATTTGACAATGATATATAAGTTTTTCAACTTGATTGGATGGTATTGCTTGGTTTTTCCGCTCTTTCAATAAATCTTATTCAATGCTTAGAATCGCCCAGTAAAGAGGGTTACACTATGTATGGTTAATGGATTCATGAAGCTCACCGTATTCATAGGTTCAAGGAATCTCTATAGGAGTACAAGCTTGTATTGTAATCAGAGTTCTCATTGAGAGAATTATAACACAAAAAACCTTCTGGAAGGGGGACCGGCTCCAAGCAAGTCCAGTCATCTCAACAAGTTCTCAATCTTAATGTGTTTCTTGCTTTGAGTTAAGTTTCATGATTTGATGTTTAATGTATAAATGACCCTCTGAAATCAACCCTGCACTACCTATGGTTCTCTAAAGAATCCTCTTTATGAACAACTCTCATTTCATTAACTAATTTTTTTGTGATTTCTTGAAAACATTGGTATCAACGTTAAGGTTTCTCTTTTTTTGCCTTTGACAATGATATATAAGTTTTCTACTTGATTGGATGGTATTGCTTGGTCTTTTGTTTGCTCAATAAATCTTACACAATGTTTAGAATTCCCCGGGAAAGAAGGTTACACCATGTGTAGTTAATGGATTCATGAAACTCGCCGTATTCATAGGTTCAAGGAATCTTTGTAGGAGCACAAGCTTGTATTGTAATCATAGTTCTCAATGAGAGAATTATAATACAAAATTCCTTTTGGAGGGGGGATCAGCACCAAGCAAATCCAGTCTTGAACAAGTTCTCAATCCTAATGTGTTTCTCTCTTCAAGTTAAGTTTCATGATTTGATGTTATAATGTGTATACGATGCTGTGAAAACAACCTTGCACTACCTATGGTTCTCTAAAAAATCCTCTTAATGAAAAATTCTCATTTCATTAATTAATTTCATTGTGATTGCATGAAAATAGCAGATTCTTTCACATTGGTATCAAAGTTAAGGTTTCTCTTTTCTTGCCTAAGAAGAGAGGTTCTTTAGTAATCTATGAAAGGTTTGGCAATGATATATATATATTTATATATAGATTTGACAATGATATATAAGGTTTTCTACTTGATTGGATGGTATTTCTTGGTGTTTTGTTCACTCAATAAACCTTAGTCAATGTTAGAATTCCTCAGGAAAGAGGGTTGGGTAAAAGCATGTAATGGTTTCTACATAGCTGGTGTCCATGGACACTTACTATGAAAGTATGGTGCTATTTTTTCTATATAAGAGTACAATGAGCTGACATCATATTATATATTAATGGATAGGTCTTGAAGAGTAGGATTTAAAAAAATACACTCCGCTAAGTTTTGAAAAAATTTGTAAAAAAATTACCATGTCCCCATTTTTGTGCTATGCTATATAATAGCAGAAATAGCTTTCCACCTATAGATGCTTTTACCCGGTTACACCATGTGTGGTTAATGGATTCATGAAGCTCACCGTATTCATAGGTTCAAGGAATCTCTGTAGGAACACAATCTTGTATTGTAATTAGAGTTCCCATTGAGAGAATTATAATACAAAAGTCCTTTTGGAAGGGGGACCAACTCAAAGCAAGTCCAGTCATCAACAAGTTCTCAATCTTACTGTGTTTCTCTCTTCAAGTTAAGTTTCATTATTTGATGTTTTGATGTGTAAATGATGCTATGAAATCAACGCTGCACTACCTATGGTTCCCTAAAGAATCCTCTTAATGAAAAATTCTCATTTCATAAACTAATTTTATTGTGATTGCATGAAAATAGCATATTCCTTCACATTGGCATCAAAGTTAAAGTTTCTCTTTTCTTGCCTAAGAAGAGAGGTCCTTTAGTAATCTATGAAAGGTTTGATAATGATATATATATATATATATATATATATATATATATATATATATATATATATATATATATATATATATATATATATATATATATATATATATATATTTGAAAATGATATCTAAGTATTTCTACTTGATTGGATGGCATTTCTTGGTTTTTTGTTCCCTCAATAAATCTTAGTCAATTTTTAGAATTCATCGGGAAAGAGGGTTACACCATGTGTGGTTAATGGATTCATAAAGCTCACCAAGTTCATAGGTTCAAGAAATCTTTGTAGGAGCATAAGCTTGTATTGTAATCAAAGGTCTCATTGAGAGAATTATAATACAAAATTCCTTCTGGAGGGGAGACCAGCTCCAAGCAAGTCCAGTCATCAACGAGTTCTCAATCTTAATGTGTTTCTCACTTCAAGTTAATTTTCATGATTTGATGTTTTAATGTGTAAATGTGCTATCAAATCAACCCTACACTACCTATGGTTCTCTAAAGAATCCTCTTAATGAAAAATTCTCATTTCATTAACTAATTTCATTATGAGTTCATGAAAATATCAGATTGTTTCACATTGTTATCAAACTTAAGGTTTCTCTTTTCTTTCCTAAGAAGAGAGGTCCTTTAGTAATCTATAAAAGGGTTGAGAATGATATATATATATATATATATATATATATATATTTGACAATGATATATAAGTTTTTCAACTTGATTGGATGGTATTGCTTGGTTTTTTGCTCTTTCAATAAATCTTACTCAATGCTTAGAATTGACCCTTAAAGAGGGTTACACCATGTATGGTTAATAGATTTATGAAGCTCACCGTATTCATAGGTTCAAGGAATCTCTATAGGAGCACAAGCTTGTATTGTAATCAGAGTTCTCATTGAGAGCATTATAACACAAAAGTCCTTCTGGAAGGGGGACCAGCTCCAAGCAAGTCTAGTCATCAACAAGTTCTCAATCTTAATGTGTTTCTTGCTTCAAGTTAAGTTTCATGATTTGATGTTTTAATGTATAAATGACCCTCTGCAATCAACCCTTCACTACCTATGGTTCTCTAAAGAATCTTCTTTATGAAAAATTCTCATTTCATTAACTAATTTCTTTGTGATTTCATAAAATAGCAGATTCTTTCACATTGGTATCAAAGTTAAGGTTTCTCTTTTCTTGCCTAAGAAAAGAGGTCCTTTAGTAGTCTATGAAAGGTTTGACAATGATATATATATATATTTTTTATTTTTTTATATTTTTTTATTTTTTTTGACAATGATATATAAGTTTTCTACTTGATTGGATGGTATTGCTTGGTTTTTTGCTCGCTCCATAAAACTTACTCAATGTTTAGAATTCCCCGGGAAAGAAGGTTACACCATGTGTGGTTAATCGATTCTTGAAACTCGCCGTATTCATAGGGTCAAGGAATCTCTGTAGGAGCACAAGCTTGTATTGTAATCAGAGTTCTCTATGAGAGAATTATAATTCAAAAGTCCTTTTGGAGGGGGGATCAGCTCCAAGCAAGTCCAGTCATGAACAAGTTCTCAATCTTAATGTGTTTCTCTCTTCAAGTTAAGTTTCTTGATTTGATGTTTTAATGTGTAAACGATGCTAAGGAATCCTCTTAATGAAAAATTATCATTTTATTAACTAATTTCATTGTGATCGCATGAAAATAGCAGATTCTTTCACATTGGTATCAAAGTTAAGGTTTCTGTTTTCTTGCCTAAGAAGAGAGGTCCTTCAGTAATCTATGAAAGTCTTGACAATGATATAGATATATATATAGATTTGACAATGATATAAAAGTTTTTCTACTTGATTGGATGGTATTGCTTGGTTTTTTATTCGCTCAATAAATCTTACTCAATGTTTAGAATTCCCTGGGAAAGAGGGTTACACCGTGTGTGGTTAATCTATTCATGAAATTCACCGTATTCATAGGTTCAAGGAATCTCTGTAGGATCACAAGCTTGTATTGTAATCAGAGTTCTCAGTAAGAGAATTATAATAGAAATGTCCTTTTGGAGGGCTCCAATCAAGCGCAATCATCAACAAGTTCTCAATCTTAATGTGTTTCTCTCTTCAAGTTAAGTTTCATGAGTTGATGTTTCAATGTGTAGATGATGCTATGAAATAAACCGTGCACTACCTATGGTTCTCTAAAGAATCCTCTTAATGAAAATTTCTCATTTCATTAACTAATTTCATTGTGATTGCATGAAAATAGCAGATTTTTTCACGTTGGTATCAAAGTCAAGGTTTCTCTTTTCTTGCCTAAGAAGAGAGGTCCTTTAGTATTCTATGAAAGGTTTTAGTTGTTTATTGTAATAGGGTAAGTGGTTGTAGGATGTATTATCTTTTATGCACAGTTTACGGTACACAATTGTGAACTATGGTCTTAATAATGAAGTCTTGTTAGACTTGTCTATTGATTAACCATCATTGAGCCATCAACAAACTTGATAGAAACCAATATTAGCTTAGTAATGTTAAACCCACTCCACTCCTCTTTGTACTTAACAATATTCTAAACCAAGTGTTTGGATGTTTGAGTGATTATTTTCAAGGGCTATGAGGACTAGCAACTTAGATTTTGAAAGTGCCAAAGAAAGAGCTAGCATACAAATACAAGGAACTCTAATCATGTCACAACATAATCAAGAGTAGGATTAATATTGATAGCTTGAATTTAGTACATGATGTGACCACTAATGAAGGTCAAAGAATTGTCAACTACCTTGTTGACAATATTCAAGAAACTAGGGTAATCCTACCCTACAAGAAGAGGTTCAAAGCCAACTACAAGTTCAAGTTCTACATGTTCCTTCAAATGCCCAAGAAGAGAGAACTCCTATGAAGTCACCTAGTGAGGACATCGCATCATATCTCCTAGACTCACACTAACCTATGACAAAAGGTCCAACAACATAGTCTAATCATTAAAAGGGATTAAGGAGGGTTCACCCACTCTAAAGCAAGAAGTAAGAAGAAAAATCGTAGCTAGATGTTAACACTAGGTTGGTAACCTAACAGGACATAAAAGTGTCCTTTCAGGGTTTTGAAAAAAACCTCCGAAACCATAGTAGATCCACTCATTTTGTAAAATCCTTTCATGAGGTTATAGTTCAAGGCCTACTACACATGTAAAAAATAAAAAACTTGTAAAATTTCTCATCTTTTGGTCACACCAAGCCTCCAAAGTTGATGGACCCATACATTTTCATCAAAACAGTGATTTCTTACGTTTTGTTGCATAAAAATAAGATTGGGGATTTTTGTAGGACTTGAGATAAATTTCCTAGTTAACTTCAATGGGTTGGTGATTAGAACATATGATTTCTTCTCACTCACTATTTTTTGTTTTGCCAAAAGAAATAGGTACAAAAAAGTTGAATTTTTACCATTCTGCAAACCTATCATCAAATTTTCTATAGCCACGCTCAATACAAATAATATATGCATGTTTTCTTAGTTCCCTATTGTCCTTTAGGTTCATAAGGATCCATGGAGCATGTCAAAAGAATAATACATCTCTTACCAAGGGGAATCCTGCAGACAAAGATGAAGTGCTAAATAAAGCAAACATGAAAAAAATGGGTTCAACATTATGAGTTGTAGAATCCCATAGAAATCTAGCCAAATTTGATCCTTATGAATAGATATGGTTACTACCTACAAAATGCATGTAGTTGCCACAAGAAACTAACAATATTGAAAAAGCTATACTTGATATACCAGAATGTTTCGTTTTCTTATATAATTGAAAAAATCAACCATCGTTGTCTACTATGCAAAATAGGGTATTAGGTGCCCCAAAACTCAAGGAATATTAGCTTTATGTTACAATATGGGACATAGAAAATCAAAACTGCATTTGGATATCATGAAAGCCACCAAAAAAATCATAGAAGAGATAAAATTGGCTAAAAAACAGGATTTGACAATTTTTGTAATTTGGTCATAACTTACAACTTTAACATTTATTTCTCCCTAGAAGCATCAGGACATGTTGAGGACTACTAAAGATAGTTCTCTAGCATTATAGACCTCACAAACATGAATTCTAGAGTGGTATAGTTGCAAAAAGTTGAAAAAAGCCAAAAACAGGACCCGTTTTTTCACACAGTTTAGGTGGTGAAATGTTGTGCAAGGACAAGGTTTAAGATGGAATTGATATTCCAAAAAAATGTCGAGTTTTTTTCAGCTCATGAGAAAAATTTCCAGACAGATAGCACCTCAAAATCCATTTTGAAACTCTTGACATAATTCAAGGAAAATGGTCACTTAACAGGACATAAAAGTGTCCGAGGACATAAAAGTGTCCCATTACCAACCTAGTGTTAAGAGACAGATTGAACGGGTGTCCACCTGGCCGAACACGTAGTCGGACACCACATTTGCAGTCAATTATTTTTCCAAGCTAGTGTAGTGATACTCTATGTAAATCCTAATTCTAGAGTAGCAGGTCGATTCCCTCAGTTGTAATGATGTCATGATAATTGTAAAGGTCCATGTGAGACGGCCAAGGGACCATAGCCAAAATTTGAAAAAAGTTTATCAAAGCAACAAAATTCTTCTTGATAGCCAAAAACCACAGGACAGACAGAAGGACTTGCTTTTGAATGACAAAAACAAGTCCAAATCCAAAACTTTTGATACCATAGCATCTAGTTGTTTAAGGCATAGACATTTAGAATAGACAAACACGGGAATCAGAATGGAACTGGAACTGGAACAGAACACAGAAACTAACAACAAACTAATTCCACCATAACTTCCGGTTTCACATTCCCAAAAAGACATTGATCGACAGTTACATAGTTCGAGAATACCACTGGGCAACTGTTACAAGACTGGGCACCCTCCTGTTGTAGTGGTTAGCTACAATTGGGATAGCTGGGCGTAATGGTTAATTATGTGCTGTCTATTTATTTTACTAATTGAGTTGATGATGATTTTGTAGAGTGGAATGCGAGGAGTTGATGAAGAGGTGACGGAAATTACTCTTGGCCATTTTATATTTGCACAGTACCTTAGAACATCATTTCAATAAGCCACTATGGCTCGGTAAATAGTTGTAGTGGGAACTCCCCTTATGGGTCATGCAAGAACTAATGAGCTTCACTCATTTACAAGAGTGAAGTGGTTGTAAAAAGAGGGGCCTCAATTTTTGGCACCTTAAACTCAAAATAATATATTAAATGCCAACTCCACAAGGGAGGTGCCGTGGAGTATGGGGCTAGATTTAGGCCATTCTCTTGCAGATTCTCTTCTCTACTCTCTTATGCTATGGTTATTTGTTGTGTACTCTCTAATCTAGTCTCCATCTCTTACACATCTCTTACACTCTCTTACAAGCTTGTCTATGTCAATTCTATGTTTACTGTGTGTGTGTGTGTGTGTGTGTGTGTGTGTGTGTCATAGTCTAGGTGAGTGTGTGTGCTTGGAAATTAAAAGATCTAGAAGAGGTGGACAGGTTGATGGTGATTGCTTGGAAGCTTGTGTTGAATATTTTCAGCGGTCGATCTCCCCCTCTTCTCCCAACAGTGGTATCAGAGCGTCAGGTTCGAGGATAAATCGGCACCAGATTGCAATTTTAAGAAGGAATTCCTCTAATCGACAAAATCCCAATTGAAATTCATCGACCTTGAAATTCAAAGATTCAAGGGCTCGTGGAAACTCGAAGTATAATTGATCGAATTTGCAGAAGAAAACTCGATTGTTAATTGGTGGCTAATCGGAAGCTGATTTCCAATTCGGCTTCATAACGACCCAAAATATGTTGGGCGTCCACTTCCAATTCTAATGCTTAATCATTGTGGATTGTGAAGGCAAGAAGAAAGCAGCAAAGATTGGAGAATCGAAAGGTTTTTGACTTCGAAAGAGTTGGAAGATTTTTTTTTGCAAGCGAGCAATTTCCTTGTCATGAAGAACGACATTGGAAAGTTTAAGTAGAGAAGAAGATTGAAGGAAAGAAAGAAGGGTTAGATTGCAACACCCGACGGCCTTTTGTCACACAAGAGCTTACGGATGTGTAACTAGCGCATCTTGTAGCCAACAAGAGGTTCGACATAAACAAAGAGCAGCAAGGCTATGGGAATTCCCCCTTGCTTGGCAAAAAGAAACACCGTCGACCTCTGCAGAAGCGAGCTCGGACTGCATTGAAGAAATCGCCCTGGCATGGGGGGTGTTTTACTGGGCATACACGCTGGCCGAAACGCCCTCTGCAAGTCGCCATCGATCTCCCCCTCTCTGCTCGCGCTGTTGGCGGTATCCTACACGCCATGCACAGTAGGCTCCACACTTTATTAAAAAGGTGTGGCCTTACTTAAAATCTTGGCCGGCCATCCAAATTAAGAGTCAAATTAGCCCCCTTTAATAAGGACCAATACAAACCCAACTCCAATTCTCTTGGTCAATTTCACCAACCCAATCATTAAAGGACCTCAAGCCACCGACTCCTTCGGCCACACAAGCACTCTCTCTTGCTGTTCAAAGGAAAATATGGGTTGTCCATTCCTCGTCAACCATATCTGACTACATTTGGTGGTTCAATTATTTAATGATAATTTCCAGAATCATGATCTCATCAAAGATAGCCGATTTTATGAACCAAAGTTTACAGTGAAAGCTAAAATTACCATTACCTTTTTGGGGATACGGGAGGTCGGGTGTTACAAAATTCGACTGGCTAGCTGACGCACCGTCGGACCGTCTACTCTCTGGCAATTTCCTAGCACATCGCCATTCCGGACTGGATGCCACCGCTATTTCTCAGCTAAGTACACTACATTTCTGTTATTTATTTTACTCTTTTATTCCACATATTGTACCTGTAAATATCAATAAATAGCCATTTTTAAGCATTATTCCTAAAAATTATTATTATATATATATATATATATATAAGCACGCAATCATGGCACACCTTCCTCAGGCACCCACGATTGTAGAGCAACTTCAAAATTTGCAGCATTCACTCACATATGAACGCATGCGAAGGCTAGAACTTGAAGATAAATTATTGCATTCGGCACGCACCGAATCTGCACCGGCACCCAAGAAAAACAAAATTAGCAAAAAAGCCTTCACTTTCAAAGATTTTGATGGCACTAAAGATGCTAGCACACTTCTAGCATGGGTTAGCCAACTAGATGACTATTTTCATGATGAAGACTTTCCCGAGCATGAAATGGTAAAGTGTGCATCAAATCATCTCACTAGCAACGCTGCATTGTGGTGGAACACCACCAAAAAACATGGAAGAAGACCACGCACCTGGAATGCATTTCAAAAAGTGTTTTTACCCCAATTTTTGCCCACACAGTACAAAGCTAAAGCACAACATCAATGGGATTTAATTCGAGAGGGTAGAAATGAAGATATACAGGGTTACACAGACTGTTTTTGGAATTGTCTAATTCAATTGCAAGCTATTGAACATGTTAGTCATAGGAAATTGAAGCAAAAATACATATCAGGCTTGGCACTACAAATTAGTGCTGAGGTAGATATGTTCGAACCAAATTCTCTGTCAAAGGCCATTAATTTGGCTCTCAACGCAGAAAAGAATAAAGGTGGACATTCCTCTCACACTGATCAACCTGCTAACACTAACCGCAACAAGGGACCTCCTTTCTCTCCTAATTTTGACAGAAGCAAACACCAAAGCCTTTCCTTTTTCAAAAGACGAAGATTTGACAATCCTCCTACCACTGCTCAACCTCATACGGGAGACAAAAACAACAACACTCAGCAACAAGGCAACCAACATCCTTCCAACCAGCGTTCTCCTCCAAATTTTAAATGCCTTCAGTATGGTCACTATGCAGATAAGTGCCCAAATGGTCATGCTAAGGGCAATGGTCAATCCAATGGACATTCACATGGAGTCAACAGGAATTCAAGTCAAAAACCCTTCAACAATAACCGCCCCAACGGAGCTACTCTTAACCTCATCGAAGATGCTACACCCAACGACAATGAAGTGGAAGTTAACTACGGTGAGGGATATGATCCTGATTATGATAACGATGAAAACCCATCATCAGGTACTCCTATATCTCCTCAAAATTTGTTTAAAGTGCAAGGCACTGTTAAGGGTGAAAATGTCACCATTCTGCTAGATGATGGTAGTAGCCATGATTTCATTTCCACACGGTTGGCACAGCAACTATCACTCTCTGAAATTTTGTCACCTCACAAGGTCAAAACTATTTTTAATAATCAACGTTTTAATTGTAAAACTCAAGTCACTGTTGAAGTTTGCATTGGTGAATTCACCCAAGCACGTACATTTTTGGTAGCACCATTGCATGGTCTTGACATGATTTTGGGAATGCCATTTCGTCATGGATTTGACCCGTTGATTAATTATAAAACATGTACAATGTCTCTCATTCATAATAATAAAAATTTCTCCATCCAAGCAACACCAGCACATCAAAAATATCCACTCCTCTCTCACACTCAAGCCAAACGAGCAATTCGAAAACAGGGGAAAACATACCTAGTCTTGGTAAATCAAATTTCTGCTGAAAGGAAAACTTCACATAACTCCACCCATGATGAATTTCTCTCACAATTTAAAGATTGCTTCATGCATGATCTGCCACCTCGAATTTCACCATCACGCCCAGAAGACCACAAAATTTACATCATACCGGGTAGTGAACCTCCTTATAGAGCACCTTATCGTGTAAATCCTACCGCACACAGGGAAATACAAACTCAAATCACTGATTTACTTGACCGAGGCCTAATCCGACCTAGTAGTTCACCATACGGAGCTCCAGTACTTCTTGTCAAGAAGAAAAATGGAAGCTTTCGTATGTGTATCTACTACAGGGTTTTAAACAAGATCACCATTAAGAATAGGTTTCCTATTCCTAGAGTGGATGATCTACTAGAGAAACTGAAAGGGGCACACATCTTTAGCAAAATTGACCTTAAATCACGATATCACCAAGTCAAAATGTTTGAACATGATGTCTACAAAACTGCTTTCAGAACACAAACTGGACACTATGAATTTCTTGTCATGCCATTTGGTTTGACAAATGCACCAGCTACATTCACACGCATGTTGAATCCAATTTTCATTGACCATCAAGATTTTGTGATTGTATTTTTTGATGACATTTTGGTATTCAGTAAATCTGAAGAAGAGCATAAGCAACATTTAACACGTGTATTTGATCTGCTTGCACAAAATCACTTTTATTTGAATCCTGAAAAGAGTTCATTTTTTCAATCTGAAATTGAATATTTGGGACACATTGTATCGGGTAAGGGAATACATGTCGATCCAAAGAAAATTGAAGCCATTCAATCATGGCCTAGACCCAAAAACTTGCACGAGCTACGATCTTTTATTGGTCTTTGACTCTCTTGTTGAAGAAAAACACGCCTTATGAATGGACTGATTTGCAAGAAAGCTCATTTAATGCACTTAAACATGCTTTGACTAATGCACCTGTATTGCAATTGCCTGATTTTGAAACACCATTCTTTGTGGTAGTCACTGATGTTAGTGGAAAAGGTATCGGTGCAGTCCTCATGCAAGATAACCATCCAATTGCTTTCGAAAGTCGTAAATTCAAACCGTCTGAAACAAAGTTTAGTACTTATGATTAAGAGTTGACTACTGTAGTACATGCATTGAAAATTTGGAAACACTATGTAATGGGTACTGACTTGATCATTAAAACTGATCAATAAAGTATCAAATATTCACTCTCTCAGCCCTTAATAGATGATAGACATATCAAGTGGGCCACTTTTATTCGAAGTTTTCAGCCCAAAATTCAATACCAACCTGGTAAAGAAAATGTTGTAGCTGATGCTTTGAGTAGAAGACCTTCACTTAATCATCTTTCAATCATTATGGGAACTTCATTTGACACTATGCCTGACACTTACGCACATGATGATGACTTCAAAACGACATGGTTGCACATGCTTGATAATTCTGTACACACATTTCTCGAATACACTATTCAAGAAAACTTCCTTTATTTCAAACAAAAATTGTGTGTGACTAAACCTTTCCGTACATTAATTATTGAAGAATTGCACAAACCCCCTTACACTGGACATAGAGGATTTGCTGCAACTTTTCAAAATTTATGTCGTGATTTCTATTGGCCTACTATGAGAATGGATGTTAAACAGTATGTGTCAACTTGTTTGATTTGTCAAAAAATCAAAGCAGCTACATGTAAGAAACTCGGACTTTTACACCCTCTTCCCATTCTTGAAAGACCTTGGGAACATATTTCAATGGATTTTGTTACTGGTTTCCCACTCATAATGCACAAACATGACATGATATGGACTATTATTGATCGTCTCTCTAAACAAGCGTACTTTGTTCCATGTAAGAAAACACTCACAGCACATCAAGATGCACTTTTGTTTCTTAAGACTGTTTTCCCACATCATGGTTTGCCTAAATTGATTATTTCTGATCGAGATTCAAAATTTTGTAGTGCTTTTTGGACTATTGTGTTTGAAAATCTTGGCACTACACTTGACTTCACTTCTACATTTCATCTTGAATCTAATGGTCAAACCGCAGTCACCAACCGCACTATTATACTATTAAATCCTACTCCTGCTTCACACCTTTCTAATGTTGTGCCTGCCCCGCTGATGATTTCACTATCTATTGACTTTCATGATATTTATGCAAGTGTGCATTCTGCCATTAAACACTCACAAGAACTTTACACCAAGCATGCTAACAAGCACCGCAAGGCACACCAATTCAAAGAAGGTGATGTCTTACTTCGCATCAAAAAACGCAGGATCAAAAGCGTTGATACTAATGTCTTTGTTAAGCTTGCTCCTCGTTTTTATGGACCTTTCAAAATTTCAGCTATCATTAATGATGTTTCTTTTCATTTAGAACTATCTGCACATTTGCACATTCACAATGCCTTTCACATTAGTCTTTTACGCCCATTCGGAGGACCCCTACCTACACACCACATTTATGAAGACCCACCTTCACTTGTAGACCAAGAAGAGCAACTCATCCCTTATAAAATAGTTGACCATGAGACCACCACTACACGCATTGGAATGGTTTATAACCATTAACTTTTGACTTTCAAGGGCCACCCTAGAGAGGATGCCAAATGGATGCGTGAAAAGTTATTTCGCAACTTTCCTGACCTTCTCCACACTTTCCATCACTCACAGTCCAGTTGATTTCTCTATTGAGCAACTAAGGACAGTTGCTATCCTTGGTGGGAGGGATGTTACGAGACTGGGCACCCTCCTGTCGTAGTGGTTAGCTACAATTGGGATAGCTGGGCGTAATGGTTAATTATGTGCTGTCTATTTATTTTACTAATTGAGTTGATGATGATTTTGTAGAGTGGAATGCGGGGAGTTGATGAAGAGGCGACGGCAATTACTCTTGGCCATTTTATATTTGCATAGTACCTTAGAACATCATTTCAATAAGCCACTATGGCTCTGTAAATAGTTGTAGTGGGAACTGCCCTTATGGGTCATCCAAGAACTAATGAGCTTCACTCATTTACAAAAGTGAAGTGGTTGTAAAAAGAGGGGCCTCAATTTTTGGCACCTTAAACTCAAAATAATATATTAAATGCCAACTCCACAAGGGAGGTGCCGTGGAGTTTGGGGATAGATTTAGGCCTTTCTCTTGCAGATTCTCTTCTCTACTCTCTTATGCTATGATTATTTGTTGTGTACTCTCTAATCTAGTCTCCATCTCTTACACATCTCTTACACTCTCTTACAAGCTTGTCTATGTCAATTCTATGTTTACTGTGTGTATGTGTGTGTGTGTGTGTGTGTGATAGTTTAGGTGAGTGTGTGTGCTTGGAAATTGGAAGAAGAGGTGGACAGGTTGATGGTGATTGCTTGGAAGCTTGTGTTGAATATTTTAAGCGGTCGATCTCCCCCTCTTCTCCCAACAGCAACACCCTTTCCCAAGAACACCCCTTAGAATCCCAAAAGTACAAAAGTTAATACTCCAAATTCCACTAAGGTAAAACATCCAAAATTCCCTAGGCTTAACACCTGGCACAGCTTGGTGGCTAGAGCCATAGGCTGACCTAGACCCACAATCCCTTGATCAAATAATCTACTTCCCAGCATCCCCTTCTGCATCTGTCTCCAAATCCTTTTCTGTTGTAATATCCAAATCCGCCTGCTTTTCCACCTCTGCTTCCACCTCCTTTTCCACTTTCGATTCCACTCCTACTGCTACATTCGGATCTGGTCCCAAAACATCACTGCTGAGCTTTGTTGTCCACTTACTCAGACCCCCTGCATTTACTTCAATATCCTTGCTTTTGTTCTTCAATTCCTCCATCTCTGGAACTAGTTTCTCATTCTCCATCTTCAATGCCTCATTATCCCTCCTAATGCTCTCCTTTCCAGCTAGCTAAAACCAATTCTTGAAGCGGTCCGTCGACACTTCCATATGCTCCCTCCAAAGCCTAGTTGCTTTATTTCACATCTCTTGTGCATATTCCAACACTTCCTGCTTCAAGATATCCGCATCCGAATCAACTACCAAGATACCTGCCATTCTCTGGTTCTGCAATGCCACCTTCTCCATATCCAGCAATGGAGTTAATCTATTAATCAGAAAAAAATTCTCAGTAGTCAAATCAGCCACTTTGTCCCCCAATTCTTTAAATTGCTCATCCACTGCAGTCTTTAGTCCATCTGTCCACCTAGTAAAATCCTCAGCTACACTCAAAACTTCAACATTTATTTCCATAGCCTCACCTGTAATCTTCTTAACCTCCTCGTGCAATCTTTCCTTATCTGACCTCTCTTGAAATAACTGCATCCTGACTTTTTACATTTCCCATTCTAGAATAGCACTACACTTATGTTCCATTTTCTCAGCTTCCATCACCCTAAGTGCCGCATCTTGATTCTACAGGAACTCATTCAAATGAGTCAAATTGTTAGCTGCCTCAACCACAGATAAAATCCCCCTGGCCTCATAATTGTCACTACTACCTGCTTTAACTTTCAAACTTTCCAGAACAGTCTTCTCCGCAGCTCCACCCATTCCTTTCATAAACAGTGTAACCTTCTTACCTTTGGACTCCGACTTCTTTGATTTTGATTCCATGGTGAAACTGTTCAACTTTGATTCAGACTCCTCCAAACCCTTTCAAGAAACTTTAAAAGGTGATTTGCCTTTTTCAATTGTTGGAGACCCCAACAACAACTTCCTTCTCTTAATTCCACATAATATTCCCTCTTCTTTTGCCACATCTGCAACCGGTGTCTTCAAGCCTGTTGCTACTGACGAAACCTTTGAAACATTCTCAAACATTGTGGCCAAATAGCGTGCCACTCGGCCCACTGCTGGTGTCCGACGCCGATCCCTCTTTCCAGTAAGCTGCATCCGATCATACAAAACTGATGCCCAATCAACCTTAATGCCTCTCTCAGCCTGAAACAATGGTGCAAAAGCTCCTTAGACATGTAGGCAGTCTGCAGAATGCACACCTTTTTCAAATACCAAAACAAAATTGAGGCTTTGATTCCACCCGCATTCTTCTCCATATAGTATGCCTTCGTCCCAACCGGATTTCCAAATCCCCCCTTCATCTGGGAGTCAGTCACCTTCCTCCCCTTAGCTGGCATAGGTAAACATGGAACTTTGAAGACTTTGGACACCAACCTTGGTGTCAAGCGCACATCCCCTGTAATCATTCCATCACTCTCCTTAATCATGTTCTAGTGCTGCTCAGCGAACTCATTCTCTGCCCATGTATCCCAAGGTAGACATGCAAACTCATAAAGGCCTATGCGCTCGAGCCATACGTGGGTTTCCACCTCATTTGGGTCAAACGCTGCCACTGCCATCTCCACACTACCCTGATCACTCAAAGACTCAGCCTCATCACTCTCCACCTCAATGTGCTCTTCTTGTTGTCGCGCCTTGAACAACTCCTCCATCACCATCTTCATTGACTTGGTGTTCGGCATCGATTCTGATGCATCATCCTGCATACCCGCCATCAGCTTTCCCTTAATATTTTCAAAAAACATTTTTCCCTTCTTCTCCGACTTAACAGTCAATGAACTACGACGTTCACACACTTGGATGTGATCTCCAACTCTTCTCACCACCTTACTCTTATGATGATGAATTTTCTCCTCGATTCGAGCACGCCATGAAGGATTCGCCCAAAAAACATTCGTCCTTAAGTGAGTCACATCAGCACTAAGCGATTTTTTGCCTTAAAATGAGTACCCCCACTTATGAGTACCTTTGTACCCTTTTGCCCAATTCGATTCCTCTGAATTTCCTCTTTCCGGACTTCAAATCCCACAGTCCAAATTCCAACTTCCAGTCCGCAATCCGAATTCCGAATTCTAGATCCCTTTACAAGTTTGGAATTGCTAGAACAAATTGCCAATTCTGCCTCTGAATATTCCACTGCAACCCACAAAACACCAACTGTTAGCAATTTACTCCCAATATCCTCAGCCTTATTGACCATCCACTTGGGAACCTCACGCACCTTTCCATAAAATTTCTTCAATTTGAATCCATTCACAGGTTTCAAAATTTTTGTTCCAAAGACATCTTTCAACAAAAATAATCCTTGGCCCTGTTCTCATTCAATCTGATAAGGTCCCAAATATCTCAGCTTCAACTTACCCGGATGTGGTCCCAATTTAGAATTATATAACATCACCCAATCCCCCTTCTAAATTTTTTTGAATTTCACCTGCCTAGACATCCATGCTTGTCTCCTCTTCTGCCCAACTTCCACCAAATAGGCACTCTGAATTCTATCCTCTTCCAATTTAAGCAGCTCCTTTTGTCTATGGGAAATTGATTCCTCTGGACTTAACTTATGCTGAACTGACAACCTCAAGCTTGGAATTACATATTCCATTGGCACCAAAGCTTCAATCCCAAACACCAATTTGAAAGGTTTCATTCTAGTCGCCACCTTAAAAGCCATCCGAAAAGCCCATAGTGTTGACTCCAGCTTGTCATCCCAATCTGATTTGTTTTTTGACACAATCTTCTTCAAAATTCTCACCAGCACTTTATTAGAGCTTTCTGCCTGCCCATTTGCTTGCGGATGATATGGAGTAGATTTCTTATGCAAAATCATATGTCTGGATGTCAACTCTTGAATCACAGAATTCAAAAAGTGTGTTCCTTGATCCAACACCAACTCAATAGAGCATCCAAATCTTGTCATAATGTTTTTATATACAAACCGTGCCTCACTTGCTGCTTTATTATCTCTCAAAGCCACCGCTTCCACCCATTTGGTAGCATAATCTGTTGCAACAAGAATATATCTGGAACCCATCCTCTTTGCCCGTGGTTTTATTGGGCCTACAAAATCCATTCCCCACTTCTGAAATGGTTCTAATGGCAAGACTGGATGATCCTGCATCCTATCCCCTTGTGTAGGTTGCCCCATCTTCTGACATTGAACACATTCCTTGGCAAAACTATGTGCATCCTTCAATAACAAAGGCCACCAAAGTCCAGCTTGTAAAATTTTCTGACCTATAATTTCCCCTGAGAAATGTCCTCCAGCTGATCCCCAATGTCCCTCCTGCAACACTGCTTTCGGCTCTTCATCCGGAACACATCATCGTATAATCTGATCTGCTCCTCTTTTATATAATGCTCCAGCTATAAAAAAAAATGGTCTACTCCTCAATGCAAACTTCTTCCTCTGATCCGGAGACATTGTCAAAGGTAAAACTCCATTTGTCAGAAATTGAACCATCTGATCATAAGATTACCAAAAAACTATCCTTCCACACAGAAAAAATCCTCATCAAGCAATTTGTCAGATACTCCTGGTAATTCCTCCTTATGTTCCAATTTGCTGAGGTGCCACTGCATGCTGAGTTCCTAGAGTCTTGCAACATGAGCATCCACCTTGCTAATCTGCCTTCCAATTTTGGCTTCTTTACCAGAAACAATAAAGCCTGATGATCCACATGAAAAACCACTTTATTCCCTAGCAGATAATGTCGGAATTTTTCCAAAGCAAAAATCATTCCCAGAGCTTCCCTTTCCATAGCTGTGTAATTCTTCTCCGCTGCTCTCAACATTCTACTAGCATAATAAAATGGTCTAAACCATCCCTTAATCTTCTCCTGCATTAAAACAACTCCTACTGTCATGTCGAAAGCATCAACATACACATGAAACGGAAATTCCCAATTTGGTGGTTGAAGTATAGGTGAAACCACCAACATCTTTTTGATAATCTGAAAAGCCTTTTCTTGCGCTTCTCCCCAAACAAATTCCACTTCGTTCTTGGTCAAATGACTAAGTGGTGCGCTCACATCCGCCAGATACCGTAAATACCTACCATGCCATTTGATCTATCCAACAAACCGCATCACTGCCTTCAAATTGTCTGGAGCTACAACTTTCTGAATTGCACTAATCTTGTCCCCATCAATCGACATTCGTTCTTGAGAGATGATATGTCCCAACAATTTTCCCTTCTGTACTGCTATTGCACACTTTTGAGGATTAAGTAACATCTAAAACATCCTACATCTTTCAAAACACTTCCTCAAATATTCCAGATGCCTAACTTTTTTCCCAAAAACTAAAAAATCATCCATAAAATTTGTCAAATGTGGCTCAAAGGTTTTAAAAGCTGCCTTCAAAAATGATGGTGGTCCATTCTTCAAACCAAAGCTCATCAACTGTATATGCAAAAGCTCCCCATTCTGTGATAAAAGCAATTTTTTCAATATCCTCCGCAGCCATTGGTATTTGATTTTACCCTGAAAATCCATCAAGAAAAGTGTACATCTCATGTCCCGCTACATCATCCAGAACTAAATCAATAAAAGGCAATGGAAATGGATCTGAAACTATTGCTGCATTCAATTTTCTGTACTCCACACAAACCCTTAACTTCCCCAACTTCTTAGGTACCACGACAATTGGTGACAACCATTCCGCCTAATCCACTGGCACTATGAATCCTGCATTCAACAATTTGTCCAATTTCTCTTTCACCTGCTTGGCATAATTTGGATTCATCCTATATCTTTGTTGAATCACTGGAACAACATCCTTCTCAAATTTATATGATGCTTGTACACTTGAGGATCCATGCCTTTCAAATCAGAATAATCCCATGCAAAGACATCAATATACTCTAATAGTAATTCCTTCAAGTCCTTCTTGAAGCCATCCTCCAAATGAACATTAACTCTTACCATCTTTGGACGATCCTCTGTCCCCAAATTCAGATCCCGTAAATCATCCTCCTTAACTCGAGAAACTTTCTTTATCATCTTATCATATAGAGACTCCGCTCTCTGAATTGCCTCCTTTGGCTCCAATTCTGAATCCTCCATCACAGTTTCTACTTGGATTTTCCTCTCTTCTGAATTTTCCTGTTCCACACCATCTGTATTCCTCTACAACTGATCAATTCCCAAACTGTTCTCTTTCACTGCATATTTGTCAATGATTTGCTCCACATCTACCTCAAATACCGAAAACAATTGTTGGATTTGCTGCTAGAATGTATGCCTCTTCATCATCCTCCAAATCTTCAGACATGTTAATTGCTTGTGCCAACATTGGCTTCGTCGATTCTGACAATTCCTTCTTCGGACCCATTGGTAATGTAATTTCTCTCCTTACTTTCTTAACCGTCACTTCATTTTTTCCCCAATCCTGTTTTAACTTAGCCGTGCGAAACCATGGCCTCCCCAACAACATAGAATAAGTCTTTTTTGAATCCTTCATCCTGATGACTACAAAGTTTACCATAAACTGCAATCCATGAATGATAATACCTTGCCTCCTTAACATCCCCACTGGTTGAACTCTGCTCTGATCATCCATACGCACTTGAAATGGAACTGGTTCCAACCTAACATCTTGCATCCTTAGAAATTCCGATTCCGTAAGTATATTGACCCCTAATCCACCATCCAATAGAACATCAAAAAGTTTGCGGTTATTAAATTCCAACGACAGTGTTGGTACTGAAAAATCCACATCCTCCGGGTTAATCTGGAAACTCTGAACTATCTGCTGCACCTTGTTCATACTCAGAACAGTCTTTGACCTTGGCATCACTGTAGATAATTTATCTCTAAAAATTGGAACTAATGACAACAACTGATCCAAGGTAAAAGGAATAGAGGAATCAGTTAACTCTTAAAACAAGGCATCCGTCCTTTCTCTTTCCTTCTCCTCCTTTTTTACCCCTTTCTCCTTCGATTTCAGCTTGCTCTGCTGTTGATTCTTTTCATCAAATCTTCAGCTACCTCATCCCGAATCTCCTTATGCTCCTCCCAGTCCAGCGGAGGTTTCAACCTTGCTTTTGACCTTGTTGTCACTAATACATCTACTTTCTCTTGCAAACATTTAGAACAATCACATTCCGGCTGACAAACCGTAGACCCTTCATTCACCCCTTGATCCTGAAACGATTCTACTACTATCAAACTACTTCCCGGCTCTTTGTTAGCTTCAGCTGACTGTGCTGGTGGTGTTGGCAACTGCGGCACTTGCCCCCTTGGCTTGCTGATTCCCCCCTTGATAATTCCAAACCGGTTGATTCCATCCTTGTGGTTGTGGCTGCCAGTTCTGCCAATGCTACTGCTGATCCCAATTTCCCTCCCACGGGGGTCTTGAATTCTTCCATCCTCCATATCTCGGTCCTCCTCTCGAATTGAAATTTCCTCTAAATGATGGTCCCCCTTGATTTAAATGTGGTCTCCACCCAGAATACGGTTGTTTCCTTTGCCAACCTTGATTATTGAACATCCTCTTCCTTCCTACTGTCTCTGGAAACACCCCATGAGTTTGAGGTCCTTGTTGTTGTATCTTCTGCTAAATCCTTTCTGGTACAACACCCCTGGAATTTGGATTAAACCAACATTCCTTTGTCCAATGCCCATCCTTAACACAAATTTCAAATGAGGGGTTTTTGATTCCACAACTTTCTACACTCCCAATGAATTTTGCTTGACCTAAACAAGTCTGCCAAGTTTCATTACCATTTGACACATAGGTATATGGATCATGATCCATGTTCCTTTGTCACAGAATGATACCAAACTTGCACCATAGCTAGATGACATTACAAGGAATCTAGTGGGCTTTTTAAAAGTAAAATTGGATATAAAAAACTAGACCAAAAGCCCAAAACTACCAAGTAGTGTCAAAATTGACCTCACTTTCAATCCAGAGGTCCATTTTCAAAGAATTTGATACCATAGGACTTCCTAATCATGCTGATTTTGATGGTACCAAGGGAAGTCAATTCGGGCTCCAAACATGGATTGTGATCCATGTACCCATAGTGACATCTTGACCTAATACTTTCCAGATCATTAGTGCATACACAAGGAAACATATTCCCATGCCTAGTTGTGAAAATTTTTGAGCAAAATTGGGTCAAAAGGGAGCAAAACAGGTGACAGACTAAAAACCACATTGCAGACCTAGTGTTGGCAATTTGAACTGTCAAAAAAAGTCCAAATCCAAAAAGATTTAAGATTTAGCTTGTGGATGTGGTTAGGAACCAAAGAGATCAAGTCTAGATGTGGTTGAACATGGATCACGATCCATGTACCTCAACCTCAAAATTTGATGAAAGTTGGTACATAGCCTGCATATGACCTTGTCTACACACAATCAAAATTTGGGAAAATTTGGAGAAGTTTTTTTGACAGGGAACATGGATCGCGATCCATGTACCTAAACATAGTGGGGGTATCTAACTTCATGATCTTGTAGACATACTTGAGAGCATCCCAAATCTCAAGTTTGAGCTAAAAATACCTTATGGAGACCAAGATACAAGCCAGAGTTCCTGTGTTGTGGTCTTGAGATTGTTTTGAGTGATGTTTCAAGTGCAGTTCACCAAAAGTGCTCTAACTTTTGATAGACAACTCCAAATTGATTCATGTATAGCCAAGAAGAAAGCTCAATTTTCCTAGGTTTCCTAAATTCAAACTTTTAGGGTACCTAGAACTAGATCTTAGAAACCAAAAGAGCCAGAAATTCTTGACTTTTGAGAGACCTCACCAGGGGAAAAGGTGATAAGTTGCACTAAGCCAAAGTGGGATTGTAAGAGAATATCTTATTCATGACAATTCATCCACCACCAGGGTTTTCTACTCCACTTAGAGACATGAAAACGCAACAAACACTAAAATTCCGACAATAGTGGGATTGGGAGAATACCTAGAGGAGAGGCATTCTCTAATCAACAAACCGAATGTGAGATTCATCAAAACCGATGAATCCATGAGAGTGTTTACAGATTATTCTCGTGAGAGTGCTTACAGATTATTACCAATACATCTTCTATAGGTGTGTAGAACCCAATGCTAGAGAGTTGACATTCCATAAGAATCTCTATGCATTCACGTACACAGATGCCTACGGATTTCAAGTTTTGATGGTAGATAACTATGGAAGTGAGTACAAACTTGTCGATCCAATTGACCTAGAGTGATATACGTACAAGGGTACTCCGCTCTCTACTTACTTTCAATCAAAAAATATGCCAAAGATGCATTCACGTACACAGATGCCCACGGATTGCAAGTTTTGATGGTAGATAACTATGGAAGAGAGTACAAACTTGTCGATCCAATTGACCTAGAATGATATACGTACAAGGGTACTCCGCTCTCTACTTACTTTCAATCAAAAAAGATGCCAAAGCACATATATGAGAGGATTCCGCAAGATTTTCTCCAAAACAAGAGGATATCATGAGAGACGTTTTTTCAAGAGACCACAAATTGGTTAGATTGGTGAGTGAACCACAACAATTAAGAACATATCAAGTGGCTCAATGTGTCAAAACAAGGTACAATCGGTAAGGGGATCCATATGGTCATGTCTTACTTTTCAAACAAGCTTTGAGAGCTGAATAGATTGTGGATTTCCATACTCAATATGAAGGATTTGGGTTGACATTGGAAGGAACAGCCTTGACTTGGTTCCAACCATTGAATAGAGATGATTTTCCGAGCATAGAACAACTCTTGCAAGAATTCATGGAGGAGTTCTCAAAAAGGGAAATCAGACACAACACAATGTCTTAGATCTACGCTTTCAAACAAAAAGTGAAGGAAGCTTTGCTTCGCTTCAAACAATACATAGATAGATTTCTTGTGAGAGAGATACTGCAAGATGAGAGATTATTATTTCTCTTCATAGAGGGAATGAGGAATGAAACTCTCAAAAAGGACCTACATTTGAAAGGATGCACAACGCTTGAGCAGTCCGAAGAGAAGCTCTATATCTAGTTGATAATTGTAAGTAAGGCCTACGGAGAGGTGATTGAAGATACAGACAACGCGACTAGTAGTGCCTCATCTCCGAAGAGTGAACCCACAACAAAGAAAGATGTTCAAACTTCTACTATGTAGAGCTTTGACCAAGTGGTTGAAGAGGTAATTAGAAGAATAAACCAAGGCTACAAACAAAACCTAGATGAATGACAGCCTAAATTGAGGAGATGTAATACTTGTGGAGGGGATCTTACCACTCCATGATGTAACACTAAACCAAATCTGCAACAAATGCTAGGGCAACAACCACCTCTTCATAATGATGGTAGAGTAGTATTCAACTACACTCAGACAACACATGTGCCATAACCCATGAAAAACCAGTACTCCATGGATACAAACACGCTCATGTTCATAGCCAATCAAGAGTATGGATCAAAGAATATTCTTACAAGGCAATAACAACCATCGGCTGGATCACCATCTATGAAATAAGAAGATCCATGCTATGAATGTGGAGGTGATCATTGGGCATGAAGTTATCGAAACAAGAGTCTACAAATAGAAATATTTGTATTCTGTGATGGTTGTGGGAGAGAACATCTATGCCAAAACATTGCTGAGAATCCAGACTACCAAGGGAAAGGAATAATGAATGTTGTAGGTGTGATTCCTTCTTCAAGTGGATCTAAGGTAGAACCCACAATTCTTGTAAAGGTGATGACTTGAGCTCAAGCTCAAGAAGCTATTAAAAACACAATCTTTGAGGAGGAAGCCACATTTCCTGTTCAAACAAAAATCGAAAACTGTGAAAACAGGAAGAAAATCATGAAAAGCCAAACGAGAAAAAATGAAAACAGAGGATGCAAGAGAAAGATGCTTTGGAAACTGAACTGAATCAAACAAAAGGACAGCTTGGAAGAGAGCAAGAAAGCAAAAAAAATGCAAAGGGACCTAAAGAGTCAAAGACTAACTCGGGAGGTTTAGTCTTGGTGGACAAGGTCTTTGAACCCTTGGATGTGATCTTAAAAGCTTATGATACTAGGTTAAAACCCAATTAAACCCAAGAGGATAGATGGTTGACATATCCTCATCCAGGGTATGAAAAAGAGAGGTTAAAAATGCAAGGAGCTCATCCAAAAGGCCCAAGATCTTATGGAACCACTAGTTCCAACTGCTCCAAAAACTGAGGTGATAATCTGCAGAAGGATTCATGAGTTAAAGGAGCTCATCCAAAAGGCCCAAGCTCTTATGGAACCACTAGTTCCAACTGCTCCAAAAACTGAGGTGATAATCCGCAGAAGGATTCAAGAGTTAAAGGAGCGAGGGATCGGAGACGGAGATAAAAAATATTTGGTAAAGGAAATACCCTTGGATACGAGGATGGTAGCCACCAATATGTCATGTCAAGACACCGGCAAGGCCGGACTAGACAAGGGCAAGGTCGGGTTGGGCAAAGGGCCAGAGGCTATGCTATATAGTGGGTGGTTGGGTGGTGGACTCCTAGGTTCTAGTTCCCCTTGTCTAAGATTGGTATCAAGAGCTTGGTTATTTTTTGGGAAAGGCACAGCCGTGGAGGAGGGGAGCCACACAAACTTGCATGAGCAAGTTGCATGTCGGGGTCAAGGAACCGTGGAGCACCTCTCCTGTGAGGAGGACGACAAGCAGGGAATCCGTGGGCAACCCCCCTTGCAAGGAGGATCCGCCGAGGCGGAACCTGCACCAAACCCAACCCTTGCGGGCTCTATGGCATCGCACTGGGCGGGGGAGCATTTCACGACCCAGGGCCGAAGCCCCTTGCGCACCACAGTGAATGCCATGGCCTCATCTCCTCCCTCGCGTGCTACTATAAGCGGCCATAGCCACTGAGTTTTTGTCTTTACACATTGCAAGGGCGCCCAACCCCCTTGGGTGTTAGTGGCCAAACCTTTTTTTCAAGTACAAGGGGCGGTACCCACAGTGGGGTACCCCCCTCCATCGTGTGCGGATTCGGCAAGGCACGGCATCTTGACACGGCCGGCAAAAACCTCGACACACTAATTCTCTGCGCATTACCGGCAGAAGCTTGGAAATTTAAGCAAAGCATTTCGATGGGACTTCAAAGTACCATTATCTTTCAAAATCAATTAATGGTTGCAAGCATTATTGATTCGGCTACCAAGGAATTGAGGAATTCCCTGTACGGCGGACACTTCGGATCGATTTCCACCGGGATACTATCGATTTTGACAGAATTAGCAAGGCTAATCACACTTTGCAAGTGCTCTCAATCTCAGGTATTTTTTCTGACTATTTCTTGCACCAAACTCTGTCACCATGGATTCAGATATCAATTGATATGACTTTTGATTTTGAGCAAAGTATGCCTGATCCTACCCATGATGGCCCACGGCCGGATCCTCTCAAGGAGAGTACCCTCGAGGCTACGGCAGGTGATGACACTTATGATTGCTTGATGTTCAAGAATTTCATGCACTTCAGACACGCATGCCAACCATGGATGAAAATTTTAAATCTTTAAATGCAAATGTTACTAAACTATCCACATTAGTGATTCAATTAATGCAACAGCAGTCCAAGGGTCCTGCTGACACGCACATGCATGAGCATGTTGCTACACAAGGGCAAGGCCCTTCTAATCTAGGGCAAGGCCCAAACGCTGATACGTTGCACACTCTCATTGCAAAATAGAGGTGGATGAATTGTTGAAAAACACCAAACCACTGATTTTTAAGGGAGAAGACGAAGACCGCAATAAGGATGCAGTGAATATCTTTCTCAGCAAGTGGGATGGAATTCACGCCTTACGGCGATCGCTGAACGCAGTCAGAGCTCTGCAAACAAGTTTAACTCTGGAAGGCAATGCCTACAAATGGTGGATGTCTCTCAAGGAGAAGAATATCATTTCATAGAGTTGGGCATATTTTGAAGCTATGTTTAGCAAATAATTTTTACCTACAAATGAGGTAGATCGGAATTGGATGGCTTGGGACACATGTTCCATGCACCAATACCCATCATTTCTTGAATATATCTCTCACTATTGGGATGTTATCCTCAAGTTGGAAGCCTTAGATAACTTTCAACAAGTATGGGGGTTTATATGAGGTCTGAAACTAGAGCTTAAGAAGTACGTCAAGACCCAAGGCCCTAAAACACTTGAGGAAGCCATAGTGAAAGCACATAATCATGATGATCCAGATGAAAAGAAAGCACATAATATTTCAGCAGGGCACCCGGGTATTAGAAAAACTTATGCTCTAGTACGACGACAGTTTTACTGGACAGGTATACATGGCTTTGTTCAAGCTTATGTCTTGCATTACCAAAAATTTCAAGTTAACAAAGTGGAGTGCCTGAAAGCAGGAGGACTCTTACATCCTTTGGAGATTCCAATGGAAAATGGGAAAGCATCTCTATTGACTTTATTGTGGGTTTACCAACCACTGTACGAGGTCATGACTCGATATGGGTGGTGGTAGACCGGTTGACTAAACTATGTAAGTTTATTCCAACCAAATCAATGTTTAAGACACCAAAACTAGCAAAGTTATTTGTGGACAATCTATACAAATTGTATGGTTTGCCAAGTAACATTGTCAGTGACCATGATCCCAAGTTTAACAGTCACTTTTGGAGGGATTTGTTTAAACGATTGGGTACACAACTGAACCTCAGTACAGCCGATCATCCAGAAACAGATGGTCAGAATGAATGAGTTAATCAGGTGCTAGAGGATATGGTAAGAGCATACGTCAGCAAAAAACAGTCAGACTGGGAAGAATGCTTACCCATTCTCGAGTTTTCCTACAACAATGCTAAGCATGTCACAATTGGATTTAGTCCTCTCATGCTCATGTATGGGTTGCAACCTAGGTCACCTGTTACGGTGGGGTTGGCAACCAAAAAGCTCCAACAGGTTAAGGATTTTCTCCAACACCACATGGATATGCTAACACTTGCTCGTTGTCAAAATGTTCGACAAGCACCGGATCGGTATAAGAAGTATGCTGATGAGAAATGACGGCAAGTTACCTTCGAGGAAGGGGAGGAAGTATTTCTACGTGTGTTAGAACATTAAAAAAGTTTGAAAACTGCGCCAACACCTAAATTATCTCCCCAATATTGTGGGCCTTCAAAATACTCAAGCGAGTAAGTGATCGTGCCTACAAATTATTGCTACCTGCACATTCTCTTATTCATCCGGTGTTTCATGTAAGCCGTTACATGGGGACGACAATGTCATTCACCAAAAAATTTTGGTTGATTTCATTGAACCTCCTACCTTACCGCATGAACCTAAATGTGTTCTCGATTATCATGAGTTGCGTACACATCATCATGTACGTGAGCCTTAATCAAGTGGAAAGACCAACCAGGTCCTGAGGAATGTGCCACTTGGGAAAAAATTAGTGTTCTTAAGAAGAAGTTTCCCACTTTTGTTTTCGAGGAAGGAAACTCATCTTAAGGGGGGAGTAATGTCAGGACACTGGCAAGGCCGGACTAGACAAGGGCAAGGCCGGGCTAAGCAATGTGAAAAGGGAGTCCAACTAGGGCAAAGGGCCAGGGGCTATGCTATATAGTGGGTGGTTGGATGGGGGACTCCTAGGTTCTAGTTCCCCTTGTCTTACATGACAGATAGAATGTATTCACAAGCACCTATGCCAATTCTTCAAGTGGAAAAACAATGGCCACAGGATCTGGGACCATATCCAAAACAAGAAAGATGGAAGTGCAACGCTTCATTCAGCCCCTATCAGAGATCCACCTCGAACATGAGCTCTATCCAAATGATATCCGATCACTATATAGTGATGCAGGTACGAAGATATCAAAAGACAGCAAACCTCAGTCGTTGAAGATGTTATCTTCATTTATTGGCAACCAAGAAACTAGATCGGAAGTAAGAAAGTACCATCTCAAAGGAAGGCTAATCCTAAGATGATGGATACCAAAACTCTTCATGAGCTGATGTTGTCCCCTATCTGTTGTATGCTAACTTTATGTAAGTTATTGCAAATAAGACCTCATCTTTGGGAATAGGTGGGAACAAATTTAGAGAAAATAGGCCTGGTAATTTAGCCACCAATCGTTTCTCCAAAAACAATAACACTGGAAAACCAAACCTCAAAACAAACTAAACATGAGCCGCTTACCAGTGAACAAGGTAGGAGACTATTGTGAAGGAGAAGAAGGAAACATGACCTTACCTGTGGAGTACAAAGAAGTGAAATCAGTAGCAATACTGGATAGTAGAGTCGGAATTGCCATAGCCACCAAAGCAATGTGAAAAAAATGGGGAAAGCCTGTTCTAAGGAAAACTAGAATGAAACTTCAATTAGCAGTGTTGGGGGATTTATGTTCGAAAGGTGGGCTAGGAAGGCACGGAGCCTCTGGCTGTGAAAGGTGCAAGGAAGAGAGTTGCAGCAGACATAATCAATGTAGAAAAAACTTGAAATAAACAACTTGGACTACCGAAACTTGAATACCCAAAACGGACAATGAACATTACCACTGCTTAATTTAAATGTTAATTGCGGAGTTTAAAGCTCCTTACATTGGCTTCACCTGCCTTAATTGGCCTACCAAGGTTATCTTGATGATTTTCTCTCCTTCATTCATCCGTTGCTGCTTCAAGGTCGAGAGAGAGAGCCTAATCTTGTCTTCGACTATGGCTATGGGAGTTTGTTGCATGAGAGTTGGTTATGGAGTTTAGGTTCAGGTTAGAGTTGGCTTAGCATACGATTAGAATGGCTTATGGATTTTATCTTAGGAGCGGCTTAGGATTATGATGAATCGGCTTAGGATTATTGGGCTTGAATGAGTTCGAATCACTAGGGAGGTTTTTCTTAGGATTATGATGGTTGAAAAGCTTTAGCTTAGGATTATCATGGGTTATGAAAGGTTTTCTTTTGTATATGAATGGCTATGGGGTTTAGGATTATCTTATAGCTTAGGGTATAATGGCGGCTTAGGAGTTTTTAGGCTTAGTAGGCTTAGGCTTTCAATGGCTAAGGGGTTTTGTTTGTACGAGTGAGAAGAAGAGAGGAAAGAGATCTGCTTCCTCCTTTTTTATAATAGCCGACTTTGGGAGCTGCATGCATAAGTGCCCCTTCTATTTTTGGCCAACCCATTAGCGATATCGCTAATGGGCACAACCTCGATGATGTGGTAGTCTGTGTCTTCGACTAGCGTAAAACCAAGCGATGATGGGGCCGAATAGATGCGTCATGGTGAGCATGTTGTTTCTCGTTTCTTCACCTTGTCATCCAGGACATGTGCTGCTCCTTGTGAGCGTTTTCTTCCCCCCCCTGCGTCCTTGCTGGCTGCTCTCGCCATCTCTCTCCTTCCTCTTCACATTAGGTTTTTAAAAAAACCTCTTTTATGGATAGTGGGCGGCCACACTCATTTTTCCTTTTGGTTGTCAGCCATTTTCATTAGATTTGGCGGTCATGGTTAGGTGCAAGCATAGGTGAATGAATTTAGAGAAAAAACCTTCTCTTCACATCGAGCAAAGCATGTCAAGCTCTTACTGTGCATCTCAAAACACACACCATTTGGCTTACATGTCAGTCAAGGAATTATATAAAAAATGCTTTTGTATCGGCCCACATTTGGCATACATATCCACTAAAGCATTTCCTGGAAGTGACTTCCATAAAATCACCACATTTGGCATAAATATCGATCAAAGCATTGCCGAGTTTTGGCATACATCCCGGCCAACTTTAATAAGCCATATCTCCGCACTGCGGATCCCGATTGACACGTTTTCAACTCATGTTGACTCCATTCTTGACACACCTCTCATAAGAACATTGATAAGCACCCAAAAATCTCTAATGGCACATCTTCCAATCTGACCATTCTTCCCAGAACCTAGCTGAAGCTCAAAAATTACCAGATGAACAACTGATTGAAGCGACCAGAGGGGTACGGAACTAGCCCCCAATGAAACTTAAACTGGCCATATCTTGACAACCGGAACCCCGATTGAAGAACTGGAAAGACCAAAACGCTCCTCAAAGTGAGCACTTCAGGCCATGCCTTCATTTCATCTTTGACCCTTTATCAGCAGAGCTGCCCAGTCCGGTACGGATCTACTACTGACTCAACTTCAAATTGACATAACTTCCTATCTGTAGCTCCAATCAGCGAGCCGTAAATACAGGCCTATAGAGAACCTTAAGTACTACAACTTTGATGAATAAAATCCCAGCTATGACCACTTCAAGCATACTTACTGTTAGCATTACCAAGACATCTTTTGGCCCTTAGAGCCACATCTGGCATACTTTTAGCTTAAAATTGGCTTGTTAGCAAGCCCTTATTACTGCTGAATAATCATGTAGGATTCAAATAAACCTAATTGGCATCCCTTTACTCATTTTCTTATCATGGAAGCGGAGCTGCATGACAGCGGATGGTACCTAGAGAGACCTCTTGGCATTTTGGAACAAATTGTAGTAACCTCTTGTGCAATCGCATATGAACACACATTCGCTAAAATGTATTTCAACGAGAGCATCAATTTCGATATCATATTGGCCAGACCGTTTATGCGTCAGCTCAAAATGGTACAAGATTGGGGCTATGAATAAATATACCTAAGAAACAAGGATGTCACTATGAAGATCAGTGTCACGGACCATAATTATAGAGATGTGGAATGAGCCCCAGGAGAGGAACTAAACTCCACAACTGACAAAGAAGGAGAAATACCTGCTTGGCTGCAAAACAAAGCTCACAATTGGACATGTGGAGCTTTTGAGGGTGGTAGTTTGAAAAAAGAGGATTGCATTCATGATAGGTCAATACAAGACGAGGCATATGTACGAGAGTCTTTTTCAAAAGAGAGGTTTGAACCCTTTGGATGTGATTAAATACTAGCGACTCTTGATGTTTGTGTAAATGAGGTAGCCATTACCAAATATTACGACGAAGATGGCTATGATATAACTCCCTTATTTATGATAAAGTTGTTGAAGGAAGCTAATGAGGTTTGTGAGTGTGAAAGCAAAAAAGGTGAGACAGATAGCTACGTCCTGGAGCATGGTGCCAAAGTGCAGACGCAGGAAGCAGAGCAACCGTGAGAATATGTCATCATTGACATACCTGAAGAATTAAAAAAAGCTATTTCAAAGAAGCCCACTCCAGAAAAAGCGCAAATGGACGCAGATAAAGGAAAAAAATTTCCAAGTTCAATGTCAAATGTTCAACAAACACAAGATCATAAGAAAAATAGGGACAAGGAAGAATATCAACTGTCTCTTATGATGATCAAATTCAACATATGCAGAGAAACAGTGATAGATCCATAAGCAAAAAGAATCTAATGTCTTATGATATATAAATAATGATGGGAAAGCCGCCAATCACCGAGCTTTGGCATGGATGGCCGAGGTCGTACTAAAGTTGAGTACCGGGGAGTATAAGGATACTTTCCATATATTTGACTCCCATCATATCCAAGAGAGTCTAATCCTGATAGAAACCTGGAGAAACATCTTCTTTTGGCAACAATCAAAAGCTTCAACAACAACAATAGTAAAACTCCATGAAGCTTCTCAAATCCATGCAAAGAAGAAATTGCCAACCATCATGGAAAAAGTTAAAACAAAGGTAAAGAATGAATTATATCAACCTTGCAAGATGACTTTACCTTCAACAAGCCTACATTAAACTTCCAATGAAGCTTCTACATCAAGAGCCAAACCATCAAAAATGCAATGGAGACCAAAGCAAAAAGTCTATCAACCAAATTTTCCATCACAAAAAAGAATCAAGAAGAAGACGAAGAGAATCAACCAAGTGCTAGTATTCAAAGAGCACATCCATGTCAAAGACCCAGTTTGGATACAAAAAACACCAGTTCAACCTCAACAACATAAAATGACAGGGTGGGTAGCATCAAATGACTCAATCACTGCTCAGGGCTACTTCCAAGGAAACACTAATGTTTGGGGCAAAAAGCCTAAAGTAACAACCTGGACCTACTCACCTTAATCAGAGAATTTTACAAAGAACAAGACGTGCTATCAATGGAAGACAAACAACTCAAACAAGAGAAAGAAAAATAGCAAAAGACAAAAGACAAGACCCTCCAAGCAAGTCATGTGACAAGTTTGGGTACCAAAGCTAGAATTCAACAAAGCTACCCAGCAAATACAAGTGAAGCAAAGGTTGATTCTAGTCAAGTTACTCAAAGCATAAGGATTTTACAAAGATAACACACAAATATGGTTACCAAAATTTTTAGCTCAACCTGGACAATTGAAGATCAATCATGGAACAGAGGGCTCAATCCAAAAGCAAGAAAAGACAACCAAGAGCCAACAAAAGCCAATCGCAATTGAGGGTTATACAAACTCTAGATGGATACCTCGATTCCTACTACACAAGAAAGGCTTCTACAATGGAAACAATCAGATATGGCTACCAAAGCCTAGTGTCCATCAAGTCATCGAGCAAAAGAAGAAAATGCAAAAGACGGTCACACACGGATCAAAGACAAGGTGGGTTCCAAAATCGTTTGTGGTAACTCAATCACAGAGAGCCCACACATCTTGAAAACTACTGCTTATGCAAGATAAAGAAGAGGCTACATCAGCCCCTACAAGAGCTGATGGACTTGTTTCATAGTGACAACATACGACAAGCAAGTCAAGAGGAGCCAAAATTTGCCAACCTACTCAACAAAATGGTGGCATCCAAAGATCAAAACAATGTAAGAGGCCTAAATTTCTAGAACTTATGGAATTGGGTTTCTGGCCTTCAACAGGTAAGTCTAAGTCACCATTAAAAATACATGGCATAAAAGTAAGAGTTGGGCAGCTAAGCGACTAAATGAGCGAGGCATTAGTCCCAAAACTTCATGTAATATTCTCTGTGGTCTAAATGTCCTAGCTATTCTAGGTACTGCTCAAGCTGGAAGACATTAGGGTGAAAACCAACTCATAAAGGAATGTGTAAGGAATTGGTTAACTTACTATTTAGCAGAGCCGTTTATGGTCAAAATGGCTCTAAATTTGGTCATTTTGATCATTTAAAGCATATCTACGCAATCTAAGCGTATCTAGGTACATATCTCTAATTATTCAAAAAGATATCATATTCTTCACATTCCTTTGCGGCTCACCTCAAAATTTGTTCTCATTTACTTCACTTGGCGGCAAATAGTTGTTTCCACTTTTGAATCACTCAATATCTCTTTTTTCTCTTTGACCTTTCATGAGCTTTCTCTATTCTTTTCTAATGCACCTTGTTCTGCTACTACGTATCTCCATTATACTTTTTGTGCGCTCATTACTTACAATAGGTAATACATCTTTCATTAGTGATAATCGCAAGTTTCACTTGAACATTAAGCTAGGCCAAGAATATGCTACTACACGGAGTGTCTATCAAAGATCAGTTACAACTACAAATGAAGCACAACAACTTTGCAACGAGGGAAAGAAACACATTGATCTATGGACAGATGGGAGCTTGTATCCACCGGATCCTAGCACTAGAAGGTATCCATCTTTTCACACACCTCATGGTTTGATGAAATTTGTTGGAGATAGGGTTGATGGCTTACTAAGATATAGTTCTAGGCTATCTCATTTACACATTGATCATACACATTAAAATCAATATCTCAAAACTAGTTTGTCTTCAAATGCAACAAGAATTCTAGAACTTGAAAACCAAATAGTGTCTCTGAAACAAGAAAATCATCAGCTTCATACTTTAAAATAAACTCCAATAGGATTAAGAGCACGAGTAAAATGAATGAGAGATGTAGTAAACTTAACAAAAAGGTTCTAGACAAAGAAAAAAAAGATTAAAAATTACTAGAGAACATGTGACCTGTCTTTTAGGATTTGATATGTCCAATGTTCAAGAAAGGGTGAGATTTTTGAATGAGGTAATGAACAAAAGTGACATTTTGAAACTTCTTGAAAATCAAACTTAGAAGAAATTGGTATTTCAAAATTTACTAAAAGATATGGGTCTATTGGTCCAACCTTCTCAGATGCAAGAAGTTTGCGACATAGTGGGGGTGAGTAGAAGGGGTTACAGGACCATATCTGAAACCTGGTTTCAAGTTCTAAAGTATTACAAGATTAAAACTTTTGGGTTGCCTAGGCCTCACAATGTTGGGAAAGTAAGGATTCTGTTAAACAACGAGATACCTGAACATTTTGGAGAGTACTATCATATAGAAGAAATGATGCCATACAAAATATTTTAAAAAAACTCATTTTGAGTATAATGTTTTTAATAACATTTGGATGAGTATAAAAAAAGTTCAATTTGCTATGGTGAGATACTATAACATGCCAGAAGTAGTTTGTGAAGGAAAACTTATATTTGTTATGAAATTGGATGAAGCTCAAATTCAAAAATGTCAAAAATTGGAAAGAGTATCCATACCCCTAATGAATAGAGCATTGGATTATAGCCAGGGTAAGATTGATTCCCCATACCACAAAACTCAATAAAAAATGGAGCTTTGGTGGATCGGAGTAACTCAAATACCAATAGAAAATCACGATACATTGAAATGGCTCTTTTTGCATACCGATATTCCTTCTGTTATACAAGACCAAATGCAGGTGAACAACTCCGTGTAGATGGCATGGGTGACTTTATTGTAGGATGGCACTTGAGTGCTGACCTAAAAGCATTGAAGTACATGTTTGGTGTATGTGGAGGTGTCAATACCAAGTATCCATGTCTGTATTGCATGGCAAGCACTAGAATAAAAGGATGTCTTGCACAACACGAGGTTGGAAAATGACCATCGAGAAATAATGTGAACGTCATTGACGATCCATCGTCTTCTATGATTTGGGATCCAATTCTAACAATAGATTTGAAAAATATAAATATATGTATAATGCATGCAGAGATTAGAATCTTGGACAAATTGCTTCGACTCCATCTTGATGATGCATATTCTATTAAGCCAAGTAAACTTGTAGACGAGTGCATAGAAAAATGCGAGGCTTTGCTCTCTCGAATGGGTTTTCATGGTGGTCAAGTGCATTTCAAAAAAAATCCTACTCTTTCAAAAGGAGCGGGTAATGTTTTGCAAGATATTTCAATGGGTGGAGCAAAATCCAGAATATTTTTGAGCAACCATGACAACAAAAAAGTTGACGCTATGTGGAACTCCTAGAAGGATCTTTGTGTAATAACAACCAATGTCAAAAGTAGACCAAATGTAGCCAACAAACGCATGGAAGTGTGGAAGAAGCTCGACAATTTTTTGAAAGTTTTGAGACAATAAGTTAGCTCTGCTACTTATGCAGATGACTTTAAGAAGACAATAAAGCTTTTAATAACTGCTCTCACAGATGCTTGGGGAGCAAAAGACATCACATATTACTTAGTGAGTATTCAATAACTTTTTAAAGTTTGGATAGTATTTGACATTGCATCCTATGAGTTCAACTAACCTTTTTTTAAAAAATTTAGCATATTATGTACGTGTATGGACCATATTTTGTAAATTAAGGACCCCTTGCAACATGGAGTACTAAGGGAATGGAAAATTCTCACTATCAAGCGAGGACTTCATTTTTTAGATGTACGAAAAAGGGAGGGGGACAAAGAAGGAGCAATGCACTAAAGGAATTATTCAATTGGTTGTATAGAAGGAAATTACAATGGATGAGATCAAACAACCATGTTGCTCAACTACAAATGGAGGTTAATGCTTCACTTTGAAACTTTGTACTGAGTTTTTCTAAAGAGATCCAAATTCAAAAAAGATATTTTTACACAAAATATTGTCAATTTTACATCGGTTTTTGGATTTTTTGGTATCACTAGGCATTTCACCCCTATATCTCAAAAACTTTCTTCTTTTATAGCCCCCAAGAAGGTTGACATTTGTCTCCTCAGCTGCTGCTGCATAGCTAGAATAGCAAAGAAAGTATCCTGCTCTTGAGGCATTGAATCTTGTAGCATACCCAAATATTCTAAGTGTTGAAACTCTCTCAAGTAGCATGATCTTGCTTGCATTGATTTGAAGGGGAGTGTACCCCAAAAACCGTGACAATATCTTCAGGGAAAATATTGGCAACTCAGGATCTTCAGAATATTGCATATGAAAAGCACAGAAGGTGGCACTATCCAATGTAAGCATGTAGTGCATGAGAGAGGAGGCATCCCATCTTGAAGTGACCTCTATTACTTTCCCTCTATTACTTTCCCATCTTGAAGTGACCTCTATTACTTTCCCTCTCGAGCCTTTAGCTCTCCCAAGAAAATTGTCTTTGTCAAGGAGTTCAATCTACAAAACAAGAATAATGAGTAATTTAAACAAACTTGAAAAAAAAGGAAGATTTTAGGAAGGGAGATCAAGGTGAAACTAAATCTACCTTTTGAAACTCATCCTTGGCAATGACTTTTTCTTGAAGGAGATTGTATGATCGAGTCATCTCTCTTATTTTAGTGTCCTTTTCAACTTCCTTCAGCTTAAAGTCTTTGCAAAAAGATTGGATGCCAAGCTCAATAAGTCTCTTCTCAAAATCCTCATCTTTGAGAGTAGGTTTCTCCTCTTCCACTCTTTTCATGCATAGAGCAAGTGCATCATGAGCGGGAAGAAATAATTTATCAAACGTATGAAGATCAAGTGCCAAAAACTCCTCTTTTGACTCTTCTTTTGTGTTGATGAAATCTTTGGCCACCTCAGAAGCTTCATAAATGGTTGCAATACAGTAGTCCTCCCTCATATTAAGCAGACATTGAATATGATAGAGAGGGATATACTCTTTTCCATTGATATATAAGTAGGGAAGGTTTGGAATAGAAAGGGAGATCTCAAGAACCTCTACCTCCTCTATGGGCTCATCAATGACAGTACTAGCTCTAAATTGAGCCACATCAAAATTTGAACTCTCCTAGTCCTCAAGTGCAGCATCAATTTCCTCCTCCTTTAGAATTTCAGTTTTCTCAAACTGGAAGACTGTGGAAACATTTGTATTTGTTCCCTCTTTGTCTATATCTTTCACTTCATCACCTTTGCTGTGCATATCAACTTTAAGGAACAAAAAGAAAAGAAAGGCAACTTCTTTTGGAACAAGGTTGCAAGGATTTGAATGTAATTAACAAGAAATGGTTAGTGGAAAAATAAATGAAGTCTTCTTAGAAAATCTTCCTAACCTCCTTATTACTTTGCCTTTATCAATTGAGTTGGTAGTAAATTCAGCTAGATGGCAATAAGTCTTGCCATCCAACACCAAACACTTACCCTCAACTGCCTCTTCAAACTCTTTGAATTCCTTGATAAAAAGACCTTCAAATTGTCTAACATAACTGTAAGATAAAAGAAAGGATTGAATATTTCATATTCCTTGGTGTACACTTCCATGTCACCACCACCCATGACAACAACCAAGAGCTTCTCACTTGGGCTCTCCTCTAAAATATCTTCACGACCTTCACTCATGATTCGGTTGAAAAAAAGTTTAAGGCAAGGAAGCAAGACCAAAATGGAGTGCTACAGGCATGAGCAACATCCTACTAAATACTCCTATCGCTTCGTGCAGAGGCTTAGACCGTGGAAGAAAAACCCAAACAGAGTGATAGAGGCACGAGGCACACACTGCTGGCTACGGCTATTGCATCGTGCAGGTGGTTAAGAACATGGAAATAAAACCCAAACGTAGCGATAGTGCAATGAAGAAAACTTTGCAAACACCCACCCACGTGTCGTGCAGGGCCAGCGTGATGGATAAGGAGAGAGAGCAGTGAAAGAGAGTTGAAGTGAGAGAAATAGAGAGCTTTGAAGAGGTTAAGCTTAAGAATTCTCATGGTGTGCAGCACAAACAAGTCACTCATGCACACATGCCACGTGGCATAATTCCAACGAACACTGTACGGATGGTCAGATATATAAAAAGCTCATGTCACGTGTTCATTTTTCACATCCCCCAAACAACAAGTTCACGTTGTTTTGTACCTCCAGCATCCTCTACCAGCGCTTCTTTCATCTTTTTGTTGAATTTTTCTCATCGACCCGCATGATACGATATTGAGGAGTTAAAAGTTTTGAGAACATCCCCTTTCACGTTCTTTGGATTATTTCATCTAATCTTCTCGAGCGATGCGATAGCGGGTAGTTTCAACCTTTGGAAATACCTACTATCACGTTCTGTGGGATTTCCTCTCCAATTGCCACATTATTTTCAACTTCCCGCACGACGCGATAGCGAGCACTTCCAGACTTTGGGAGTACCTCTTATCGTGTCCTCGGGTATTTCTTTTCAATTTTTTGCACGACGCAATATCGTGTTGTTCCAGACCATGGGAGGACCTCTTATTGCATTGTTTGGGATATTTGAGGAGAGTCTCTTGAACCTCCCGCCTTATTTTGGCAAATTTTGTGGCAATTTTGAAAGGACAAAGCACTTTTTGACTATCAAATGGCAAGGACAAAGCAAACTACAAGGAAAGTTTACCAAGCTCCACCAAAAGATTCAGAGAAAGATGATGATGATAACCAAGAAGAATCAGTCAATCCAGAGGTTGGCAAGAAAGAAGGGAAACCACCTACACAACCTCGCCAGAGGCCTACTTCTAGGAAGACATTGAATTATCAAGTCCAATCTCTAAGGAAGATAAGGAAAGCACATAATCCTACTTGTCTTCTTATTCCAAATCTACCCTTCATGAGAGTTGTCAAAGAGATATCAGATAGACTTGTGAGCATGATGAATATCAAAACCTTTGTTTCAGTAAGGTGGCAATCTCAAGCCTTGATGTGCCTTCAGGAGGCTGTTGCGAATTTCCTAATAGACTTTATGAATAATAGCTACATTGCAGTTGCATTTGCTCTCACAAGGTCACACTCATGAGCAAAGATTTTGTGCTTGTGTCAATGCTGAGGTACAAGTTTGATAAGGCTCTTGAGCCTATTCCTAGTGAAGATCTTAGGGCCTTTCAATTTTTTAAATATCCCCCTTCTAGGCAACATAAGAAGTCAAGGATTGTCATTGAATATGTTACACATCAGTATGAGGCAAGAAAGTCCCATGATATCAAAGTAGGCAAGGAGGCTGAGAGGGAGCAAGACATGATGTCAGACGATGCTATCCTTACAGAGAAAGAAAAAATTTTAAGAGCATCCAACTCTCTCCTTTATGAAAAAGTTACAAGCCAAATGGTTGTGGATGTCTCCATGTGTGGGGATGATGAGGTGTACTGTGACATACTTCCTTAAGACACAAGTATGCTTGTAAACCCCAACATTGAGCTTGGTGATAATGTGCTCTTTATCTGTCTCAGGTATGTGTTGGCCCTTTGCTCATTATTAATGCATGTGCGCCTACAAGGGTCTCATTGGGGGATGTGTTTTCTTTGACTTCAGGTGTCTTATGTGAGATCTTCCAGAGGCTATGCAAATTTCCAAAATTGATCCTCTAGTAGCATCTGAAATGACTGCTCTCCAAGCAGTACACAATATCCACTACTCTTCAACTGATGCGCTAAAATGAGACTGTGGCTAAGTTCGGTACATAACGTACATCTGATAACGTAAGCAATGCACTGCTAGGTAAAGACATGTATACATCTCCAGTACCCTCTATGTCATATGCTTGGTTGTGTGCAATTTACTGAACCATCAGCAAACTACACACAACCAAGTCTCCCACTAGAGAAAGAGAAAAACAAATCATGACGTGGTGTCACGTGAAAAGCTGCATGCTCGTCTAGTAGAAAACGTGTAGACAATGTGCTATCCCAAGACACAAAGTAGTCTGAAGGCAAGCTAGACTCAAAAATGACATGTCCATCACATGCATACTCTCTAGCATATGTCCTCATAGTAGAACCATGCATCTACCTCTTCCACTGCCCATCGTGGATGCAATGCAACATGTCACTCGCGATCGTGAAAGAGAACTGCCTCTAACTTGAAGCGTCTCTATATTCATGCCAAAAGTATGGCAAACAACGCTCGAGGTCACAAGACTCTCCCACTTGAGATAAAACCACTGTCTCAAGCAAAGAAGGTGAGCAAACGGTCAAGCTCACTAGTCTCTACAATAGGCATACATGTCTAGTAGACTTTGGCAAAGTCTCCTGTATAACTAGGCATAAACTCAACAGTAAATTGCAATGGAGATAATATCAAATGTCTAAATGGACAATCCAGGAATGCACTCGTGCGGAATCACCTCACAAAGACATACACTGAGCCAAACCGTTGTAGCCGGAGTATCACTCAACTACGCCACAAATGACATACATATGTGAGTGAAAAATTGCTGCCAAAATGTGTCAATGAATGAACAATGTGCCAGAAAACCATAGCATACACAACTCCTCACTCTTGCGAGAGTGGGTACAAGAACACCAAATTGTGTCCAAACTGACAAAACCTGTCAAAAGTGAAAGCTAAGCTCAATTACAAACTATGGCGAGTAAACTCCAACCACGATCTCACAAAACCAATACAACTCACAAAACATTTCTCTCTAATATTGATATGTTAGGTTCGCATTTAGAATGCCTCCCCCCCTCCTATTTGAAGTCCTCCTTGACGACACAGTATCGCCAAGGGTATGTGTTGTGCTTGATTAAAAATTGTGCCTATGCAGGCCTTCTAATGTAGCCCTATTATGCATACATAGTTAATGCATGGAAAAGATTTATGATGTGCAAGATGTGGGTATAAGCAATTTGCTTATTGGCATTTGCATACAAGGCTTCCTATTCTAAGTAATGTGATTTTTGTTGAAGTTCTTGTGTCGTTCGCTCGATGGAAGGTTGTAGAGTTTCTCAAAGGCTTACTTATCTTCAATGTTTCTTTGGAATTGAGTAAATAGCCTTGTGGTTGGTTTTCGTATTTGGAATTGGCCCTCAGTGTGGGTTCTCTTCTAATTGTACTGTAAATATAGGAGGAATCGAAAGAATTCAAGCGGCGGTGTAGTAACAGCAGTGTTATTGATTACCTTTGGGACCCAAATCTTTGTGATTATTGGTTGTTTCATTGATGCTACGCGTTTGGAAACCCATACATGTCCCTTCTTAGTTTGTGTTTGAAGAGAGTTCTTAGGGATTCACCTTGTCTCTGTGTGAGTCTTCAGTGGTCTTTGCTTCAACTCTTGTACTCTTGGTTGGCGTTGAGGCGGTCTAGGGCAGGCAACAAGAAGAGTGGCCTCTAAGCACCCTTGTAGGCTCCCGTGCTGCTCAATTGGGTTGGGGTTGGAAAAAACAACCAACACACACACAAACCCGCAACCTAACCCTACACAAATTTGGGGCACCACCTAGTTTTGGATGCGAACTAGGACGCTTAAAGAGAGAGAGAGAGAGAGAGAGGAAGAGAGAGAGAGAGAGAGAGAGATAGTGCTGGGGATGCTTTGAAATGTATCGGCAATGATTAAGCAAACACAATTATATATGTAAGAAAGAGAGAGAAGAGGGAGGGGGTGCTTGTTGCATTAATACCTTCTTACAAATCTGTCATAACCGATCAAAGTGAGATTAGTATTTGTTCAACATAGCTTGAGTAAATTTCACCACGACACATCACAAGAAAAGCCACCCCAATCACTGTCTTAAGGCCAGGGGAGTCCTCTCCACCCTGTCGCCCTCTTACAATATGTGGGATTTATGGATAAATTCATGACAACACCTAGACACAAGCTATCAAGAACTAAAAATATCACCAAGACACTTACACATCATTGTTGTCCATTACTTCACGTTGGAAGAGAGACAAAGTATCCAAGCTTAGTCCAAATCCACCCTCCTTGATTCAGTAAATGTTGGGCTTACACTAGTAGGAGGAATGATAGATTTTCCACTCTCAATTGAATGATCGCTCTCTCTCTTACAATGGCATACAGTTCCCGTGCTAATCACCCCTATTACAACACATGCACAAGCATATGACAATGAGTTTCCACTCAAGAGCTCCTTCTAGAGAGGTTGAGCTTGGCTTCTCAAGCTATAGCATAGTGCTCTTGCTTATGGCTCCCCCTTTGTGCTAGCTACACCCTCCTTTTATAGCAATTTTGAAGGCTAGGGTAACTCCTCTAACCATGGTTGGGTTAGATTTTCAGCACTTATCTAATTTCTTTTGCGTGGAATTATCAAGAAGTTGGTGTGGATAGATGAAGAAGAGAGAGAGGAGAGAAGTGGAGGTGATAGGACTTTTCATAGTAGGTTAGTGTTAGTAAATTAGTGGAGTTAGTTATTTTATTGATTTACAAATGGAATTGGATATTTACAATGGGAGTATCCAAGTAGGATACAAATAAGGAAGAAAAAACTCTTAATAGGTAAGAAAACATGGATTTCTTACAATGTTGATGCTCCAAGTGTCTTGAGTAGGGTCAATTTTCACGCTTGTTGACATTCCACTAGCTTTGACGGTACGTTTTTTTTCACTCTTGACCTTCCTTTGGGAGCCAAGGTAATTGAATATGAGTAACCAATCACCATGATGCTGTCTTTCAAGAGAAGAGGCTGAATTTTATGGTTTTTTGATAGATATGGGTAATATGGATGAGGAAAAATGAGACTAGGTGGTCAATTTTGGAATGGAAGTGTGTGTAGGAAACATGAGTTCACCATGGTTTCTCTTATTCTTCAAGGTTTAGAAGAAGGTGAGTAGGGTGTAGAGAGGAGTGGTGAGAGAGGTGGGGATGATGAGTGGAGAGGTGTGTGTGAAAGAGGAAAATGATAAAGTGGAAGAGGGAGTGTGGCTGCATAGCATGGGCAAACTGGGGTCCACAAATAAAATCCTACCTCACAGCTCGTAGCTCAAAAAAATATGAAAACATTTGAGGTGAAAGTTCAGCTCACGAGCTACAACTTTTGTTTGTATCAACTTTTCAAATTCGGGGAGCATGTCATCTTTAAAAATTCAGCAAAACCGACTGTTTTTTCCACTGCACAAGGTCCTTGTGAGGTCCTTTGGATGATTCTTTTGAATACCTCCAAGAGTGAGCTCCCCATGGTGCATGCATGCATTCCACATATCCTTGACCTTATTTGGTAGGTCTATAATTGAAGATATTGTTGAGATCATGATATAAGTGAATAGTACAACTAAGAAAATCAAATATTGAGGGGTCTAAAAAAATATGTACATGTCAAATATAAATAATATAGGTGGAAAAAATATAAAGGGGTCAAAATAAATCTCTCTCATTATAAGTCTACCATAAAAAGATGAATATTTTTTGTGTTTAATTTATGAGAGTAAAAGAGAATAGATGTAGGAAGGAAAAATCACAATAGTGAAAAAATATACACATAAATAAAACTAGTTTTTTTGGATTTTTGTTGGGATGGAGTTACACCAAAAATAAGAGAAGCTTGCATGAAATTATTTTTATATGGTATAAAGAGTATGCAAAATGGTAAGAAAAAATATGGTAATGGTGAGTCAATGTACATAGCATAAATAACACACCATAGGTAGAAATATTTAAACAAATACCCAAATAATTATGAAAAATCATTTTATTTAGGCCCTATATACAATGAAATATTTACACACAAATGGGCCATAATATACTTTTTTTTTTTTTTTTTTTTGGCTCAACTAGCCCAGTGACTAGCTAGCTGAGGGTTTTTAAGAAGATATGGGAAAAGTCCCCTAACTCACACACACCTATATACAGTGAAATGGTAGGGATAGCCACAATGTTTGGATGATTTTGGTTGGGTGGGTTAACTCACTATGGCAATTACGGAGAGCCAAAAAATGGTTATCATTAGCCCTCCCCCAGGATGATGGTATATTCATGTACCATCATAGAGCATCTTTTCCAAAGAGAGTGCTTCAGTGTCCTTGACGAGGTCTTCATTGTTTGGCCTCTCAGAATTTTGGTTTGAGTTACACTCATGCTTCACGAAACAATACCTACATGAGATAACTGCCTTTTGACAGATCTTTGGTAGATCCTTTGGTAGAAGGCGACTCAAATAAGGCTTCAAGCGATACCCGTTTACCTTCCTGGAGTGCTCTTTCCCATTCAAGTTCATATGTTGATAGTAACTTGAATTGAAAGCCTTCTTAACTATGTATGGCCCTTGCCATCTAGTTTCAAATTTGGCATCAAAACGATTGTCGAGTCGATTGTCATACCTTAGCACAAGATCTCCTTCATTGATGCCTTTGTCCTTTAGTTTCTTGTCAAGCTTCTCCTTCGCCTGCGTAGCTTTCCTCTTGTAGCACTCGTATGTTGCTTCTCTTTTCCACTCAAGCTCAGCTAAGGTAAGAAGTAGATCCATCCATGCTTCTTGATCATCTTGTGCTGCTTTGCCATGAAGTCGTATTGTTGGGATGTTGAGCTCAATTGGTTGTAAAGCCTCTTGACCATAGACCAAGTGAAATGGTGTAAACTCCATGGCTTCCCTATATGTAGTTCGATACGCCCACAAGGCATCATCCAAGAAGTCATCCCACAACTTTGTCTTGTTTCTCACCATCTTTCTAATGATGCCTACAATGACACCATTAGCTTTTTCTACCAGACCATTGGATTGGGGATAGTAGGGTGTACTATGACGATGTAGAATGTGAAGTTCTTCACAGACCTCTATGAGCAAGCCCTTTCTAAACCCTGGACCATTATCAGAAACAATTTCCAAAGGTGTGCCAAATCTACAACAAATGTGAGTGTAGACAAATTTTCTCACTGTCCTCTCAGTTACCTTTGCCACACTTTGTGCTTCCACCCACCTAGTCATATAGTCTACCGCCACTAGAATGTAGAGTTTACCATTTTTTGTCCTAGGGAGAGGACCCATAGCATCAATGCCCCACTTTTCAAAGGGTCCATTTGCAAGCACGATTTGCCTTGGAACATACACCAATCTTCTATTCCCATTTACCTGACAATTGTGACAACTTTTACACCAATGTTGGACATCCACATGCAGACTTGGCCAAACATACCCCGCAAGCAAAATCTTTTTCACAGTTAACTCTTGGGCAAAATGACCACCACATGCCTCTTCATGCAAACCTTTTAGAATGGCTGGAATCTCCTTGATAGTTGGTACTCTTCTGCACACTTGATCCTTGCCTCTTTGATAGAGGGATCCTTCTAGGAAGAGATACGTGCTTGAATTTTTCATGAGTCTCCTTTTCTGAGCCTTCGTGAAGTCTTGTGGAAACTCACCCTCCAAAATGTAGCTAATAATGGGATTCAATGACTCCAATCCCTGGTATCTCGGTTGCTTGACAGTTGCTGCCACCATGATGACCTGCAGTTCTTTCTCAACACATGTAACTGCTTGTTGTGCAAGTAAATCGGCATCTTCATTTTGTTCCTAAGAATATGAAATAGTTGCACTTCTTCAAAGTGATTAAACATCCTACAAATGGCATGAACTTTTGTCTGTAAGCTTTCATTCTTGCATGCCCAAATGCCTAAAATCTATTTAACAATGAGAAGTGAATCTCCCTTTACCATGAGATGTTGTATCCCTTGGCCAATGCACATCTTCAAACCATGAAGTAGTGTGTCGTATTCTACTTCATTGTTGCTAGTTGAACCTGGTAGATTGACCTTCTCTTTCATGACCACCTCCCCACTTGGGTTGAGCAACACAAGCCCTCCCCCTGCTTTTCTTGTGTTTCGTCGAAAAGCTCCATCAAAGAACAAGGTAAAAGCATTAGGAATATTTTTCGATGGTGGCAATGGTAGGGTCTTTATTTCAGGCACCTTAATCTCCTTCTCATGTACCCTATAAGTAAGGATCCCTGCCAATTGTGCACGCACACTATCTTCTACCTTGAAAGAGTATTGGAACTCTTGCAATTCCATAATCCACTTTGAGATCCTAGTGCTAAGATTCATTTGAGATGACACCCAAGGAAACAAATTTTCTGCAGTGAGAATTACAAAAGGTTTTGGTAGCAAGTAGGATCTAAACTTTCTCACCGCAAACATTAGAGAAAGCATCATGAGTTATGCCTCCATGTAGCCTCTCTCCAAAGCATTCATGACCCTACTAGCAAAGTAGATGGGTCGCATCCGGGTACTATGGGGATCTTGTTGTAGCAAAACCGCTCCAATTGTTTCTTTCCCAACACTAGAGCTAACAAAGAATGTGTACTCCCAACAAGGAGGCATGAGTGTTGGTAGTTCTGACAGGATGACTTTAATGTTACAAAAGTACTCTTCAAGCTCATCAGACCATGCAAATTCTACTTGTTGTGTCAACTTTTGCAAAGGATGAAGCAACTCCGAAGCTAAGTGAATAAAGCGTGACATATACTTCACCTTTTGAATGAATGAGATGACCTCTTTGAGATTCTTGGGTGATGGGAGCTCAATAAGGGCCTTTGCCTTTGAAGGATCCACCTCAATGCCTTTATAGGAAACCTTGTGACCAAGCAAGATCACTTCATCCTCACCTATGTGGCACTTGTCGGGGTTGAGTTGACCTCCCTTGTCATAGAGCTTCTTTAAACCTTCTTCTACCCTTTGTAGATGCAATGATTTTGAGCTATAAATGCAAAAATCATCAATAAAAACCCTAATGGAATTTCCAAAGAATGTTTGAAACACCATGTTCATGAAGCGTTGGAAAGTTGCAGGAGCATTTGTCAAGCCAAATGGCATGACTCTAAAAGCATAACAACCCCAAGGAGTGATGAAGGTTGTTTTCAATTGATCTTCCAATGCGATACCTATTTGAAAGTAACCCGAGTAGCCATCACACATAGTGTACTTCTCATGACCAGCTACCTCATTTAGTATCTCATCCTGAAATGGGAGGGGAAAGTGATCTCTTTTTGTTGCCTCATTAAGTGGACGGTAATCCACACACACCCTCCACTTGCCTTTTTTCTTAGGAGTGACAACAACGGGAGAGACCCACTCTGAATTCTCCACTAGATAAATGAAACCTGCTGCTAGAAGCTTTCTTACCTCCTTGAGTAAAGCCTGCTCCTTGATGACTCCTAGCCTTCGTAGCTTTTGAGTCTTCGGTGTGGCCTCTGGGTTCAACTCAATTTTGTGTTGAACAGCATCTACTCCACGCACATCGGTGTAGTCTTTAGCAAAAAGCCTCGAAAATTTTCCTAGCACACATTTGAACTCCTCTCTTTCGTCCTTTGTAAGTGTTGTAGACAACATACCTTCTAACATTCCTTCATCTTGCACATTTCGGTTCTTTTGAGTATCTACCTCTTCCAAACCTCAAGAAGAGGTCTCCTGGTTTTTTGGCTTAAACCTTACCCCCATGACTTCGATGAAAGACTCCTCTTCAATAATGCTGCCGCTACTTTCTCCTTCTGAAGTGCTATCGGTCCAGCCTTCCTCCGTCTCACTTTGAGATGATTCTTCATGGAGCTCCTCTTGGCATTTCTCCTTCATGTCAAAGACAACCTTCTTATGATTGTCATTCCTACAAATTAGGTTTCCACTCTCCCAATCCTGCAAAGCTCGCATTTTCATTAGCCATGGTCTCCCTAGGATAAATGGGTAACCATTTCCTTTGGTAGACATAACATAAAATTCCACCGCCTTCTTAATGCCAAAGGCCTCTACAAAAACATTTTTACAAATGCCTACACACCTAGCTTTGCTATTGTTTGCCATCTTGACTTTAATTTCAGGTGTCACATGGATGTGCATGCCTAGTTTTTGCATGAGTCCCTCTGTTATGATACAAATTTGTGCACCCCCATCCACTAGACCTTTCCTAACCAATCTTCCTTTGATGTAACAATCTAGCACAGGTGTAATATCCTCATTCATTTCAGAATGTGCAATTTTTACAAAAGGCACACTCTCTTTTACCTTTCTCCTAGTGCTAACTGCCTTTGTTAAATCCCTCCTAACTTGTGGGCATAATGCAAGAAACTGAGGCCATGTGATATCAGGACCCTTATCTCTCATGTCTTCCAACATGTTGTATGGAGCCATACCATGTCCAACAGGGAAGTCTTGGAGATTGATACGACATCGAGTCCTCTTAGCTTCCTTGGTCTCCTTTGCCTTCTTGCCTCGTCCATGGTCACTCTGTGATGTGACACCTTCTTTTTCTTTACCTTTTCCTCGGCCACACTTAATGCCATTTGCTTCCATGTCAACCTCATTTGAGTTTGTCACCTCTACTACATGCACATTTGGGTCTGGCAAAGGTGGAACTCCTTCCACTCCTTGTGGAGGTGGTCTTGGTCCATTTGGCCTTTGTAGAAGCCGTGGTTGCTGACTAGTTCCTTCACCTGAATTCATCACTGGGTAATTCAAGTTAGGTCTCCCTGGCTCCCCACGGGGCGAAGGACAATTATACATCCCATGTCCAGACTCTCCGCAATTCCAACATTGTAAGACTCTCCTAGGTCGTGGATCTCGCTCTTCAATCTTCCTTGCTTGTCCTTTTGGACCTACAGCTTGTGCAAGGTGAATTGACAAGCTACTTAAAGATTCATTTAACTTCTCAATCACTTTTGCCGTTACCTCAGGAAACTCCCTAGATGTTGATGCTTGTGACTTACCTTTGGGTCTAAGACCTTCTATTGGAACCTCTCCCCTTAGGCACTTGAGTTTCCTATACTTCTTGGAAGCTCTAATGTCAGCTGCATCATAGGTGGCAGGTGCATCCGCCTCCACCTTTACCTTAAGATCAGGAAAGAGTCCAGCTATGAATCTCTCCTTCTTTAGAAATTCAGCACCATCACCAGGGTTAGCAACATTTCATATCCATAGAGCCCAAAGACGTAGAAACTCTTGCTTATACAAGTAGTAGTCATCTAAATCTTTTTGCTTATGAGAAACAATGTCTTGCCATAGTTTTTGAGTGTTTTAGGGATCAAAGAAGTATCTCTTGAAATGATTCACAACTTCCATGTAATTCCATTTAACTTCCTCAGGCAACGAGTCAAACCAAGTGCTAGCATCTTTCCTAAGGACCACCTAAAACATCTCTACACGTTCTTGATCAGTTACTATCCTCTTGATACAACAAGACGTCTTGAAATTTGCTAAAAATAATTCTGCATCCTCTCCAGGCTCTCCAAAGAAAAGAGGGTATCCGGACATTTGGCGTTGGCTTTCCATTATTATGAAAGATTACAATACGAGTTGCAACAAGGGATACAATAGAAATTTAGAACCACTCGCCTGCAAATGAAGAAGTAAGAAAAGTACCACTCTAGGTTTTCTTCTTCAGCTATCCAGGCTTCAATGAGGTCTCGATTTGTTTGATCAAAACAAAAGGGTAGACTATTTATGAGCTCTAAGAAGGGTTGAAATTCTTCAAAGCTAAGACGATATACAAAAATATCTAAAACTTCATTTTCTGGATCTAGAAGAGCAACCACGTCCCAAGTAATGAATTGCACTTGCTCTACAATTCCCAATGCACAAGCGGTTTGTATAAAAACTAGATCTTCATGCTCATCGAAGGCTGTGAGAAAGTAGCAATTGACTAGGAGCTCGTTTCCTTCGAGTTCCACATAGTCGAAATGAGGCAACCTTCTCACAATTTCATAAAGAGCATCCTCCTCAAGTCCAATCAAGCTTGCAATATTTAAAGACTCCACTTGTGCTACAAAAATCCTGGACAGAAACTCCTTAGGATTATGGTTAAATCATTCATAAGCATAAAGAGATTTACAATGTCTATATGAACAAAGTGTCATAGAAAGTAGAGAAGGATGAGAATTTATACAAATTTGTAATCTTCTCGATGCTCTCTTTATTAAGAAAAGCCCTAAATAGCTCCCTATCTCCTTTGTTGAAAGTGAAAGGAAGACTATTAATAAGATGCAAATGAGGGAAAAATTCACCAAATGTGAGTCTATGAAGCATAAACTCTGGCCGCAAGTTTCCTGAAGAGTCTTCCTCAATGGTGAAATGCACTCGCCAAACACCAAATTTCACTCTATTTACCAATCTTAGGGCACACACTACTTGGATGAATGTACGGTCTTCCTTAGTGCCCAACAGCAAAAGGAAAATGGAATCCACACGCAGGACCTTTCGTCTTAGCTTCACCACCCTCTTGTTATGAGGGAGACGCTTTACTACCTGCTCCTGCAACTCAATCGGTAATAGAGCTAGATCTCTAAGGATTGAATTTTCACTGCACACACACTTCTTGTTAGAACAAATGATCGTTTTTTTGTTTTTGTAACAAACCTGGACAAACAAAAAGCCAACATACACACTATTTTGTTTGGCTGCACTTCATTTTAAAATAAAATGAACACATGTACATCAAAAGAAGTGTGGTAGTTGATGAGAGGTAGAATGACAGGTTGTGGAGATGCAAGAATTTCCCCTGTTCTTTCAGCCCCAAACATAATCACCATACGCTGCTGAAAATGTATCTTTCTACTAAGTGCAATATTTATCCTAATATGTGGTGTGAAGTAAAAAGGGAAAATTTTTGGGCCATTATCCATGCTCTATACATAACCTAATTCCTAAAATAGAACAAAGATATATACATCGAAACTAAGATCGTACCTAATGAGAGGCAAAATAAAAGGATTTACCGAAGCGTTTATTTCAGCTAACCTAAGAGAACCTAAAATTCTACGAATTACTCGTTGAAATTGCAACTTAGTACTAACAATTATGTGTACCTTTTGCCTTGCAATCGGAATGAAAGGATCATACAAATTCTTTTGATTCATGCAAGCTACTTGATTATGCTAAAGGTTGAGCCTTCACAAAACATACACAAGCCGTCCTCACTGGGGGCACCAATTTGAGGCGGTCCGGGGCGGGCAACAAGAAGAGTGGACTCTAAGCACCCTTGTAGGCTCCCGTGCTACTCAATTGGGTTGGGGTTGGAAAAAACAACAAACACACACACAAACCCACAACCTAACCCTACACAAATTTGGGGCACCACCTAGTTTTGGATGCGAACTAGGACGCGTAAAGAGAGAGAGCGAGAGAGAGAGAGAGAGAGAGAGAGAGATAGTGTTGGGGATGCTTTGAAATGTATCGGCAATGATCAAGCAAACACAATTATATATGTAAGAAAGAGAGAGAAGAGGGAGGGGGTGCTTGTTGCATTAATACCTTCTTACAAATCTGTCATGACCAATCAAAGTGAGATTAGTATTTTTTCAACATAGCTTGAGTAAATTTCACCACGACACATCACAAGAAAAGCCACCCCAATCACTGTCTTAAGGCCAGGGGAGTCCTCTCCACCCTGTCGCCCTCTTACAATATGTGGGATCTATGGCTAAATTCATGACAACACCTAGACACAAGCTATCAAGAACTAAAAATATCACCAAGACACTTACACATCATTGTTGTCCATTACTTCACATTGGAAGAGAGACAAAGTATCCAAGCTTAGTCCAAATCCACCCTCCTTGATTCAGTAAATGTTGGGCTTACACTAGTAGGAGGAATGATAGATTTTCCACTCTCAATTGAATGATCGCTCTCTCTCTTACAATGGCATACAGTTCCCGTGCTAATCACCCCTATTACAAAACATGCACAAGCATACGACAATGAGCTTCCACTCAAGAGCTCCTTCTAGAGAGGTTGAGCTTGGCTTCTCAAGCTATAGCATAGTGCTCTTGCTTATGGCTCCCCCTTTGTGCTAGCTACACCCTCCTTTTATAGAAATTTTGAAGGCTATGGTTACTCCTCTAACCATGGTTGGGTTAGATTTTCAGCACTTATCTAATTTCTTTTTATTGGAATTATCAAGAAGTTGGTGTGGATAGATGAAGAAGAGAGAGAGGAGAGAAGTGGAGGTGATAGGACTTTTCATAGTAGGTTAGTGTTAGTAAATTAGTAGAGTTAGTTATTTTATTGATTTACAAATGGAATTGGATATTTACAATGGGAGTATCCAAGTAGGATACAAATAAGGAAGAAAAAACTCTTAATAGGTAAGAAAATATGTATTTCTTACAATGTTGATGCTCCAAGTGTCTTGAGTAGGGTCAATTTTCACGCTTGTTGACGTTCCACTAGCTTTGACGATACGTTTTTTTCACTTTTGACCTTCCTTTGGGAGCCAAGGTAATTGAATATGAGTAATCAATCACCATGATGCTGTCTTTCAAGAGAAGAGGCTGAATTTTATGGTTTTTTGATAGATATGGGTAATATGGATGAGGAAAAATGAGACTAGGTGGTCAATTTTGGAATGGAAGTGTGTGTAGGAAACATGAGTTCACCATGGTTTCTCTTATTCTTCAAGGTTTAGAAGAAGGTGAGTAGGGTGCAGAGAGGAGTGGTGAGAGAGGTGGGGATGATGAGTGGAGAGGTGTGTGTGAAAGAGGAAAATGATAAAGTGGAAGAGGGAGTGTGGCTACATAGCATGGGCAAACTGGGGTCCACAAATAAAATCCTACCTCACAGCTCGTAGCTCAAAAAAATATGAAAACATTTGAGGTAAAAGTTCAGCGCACGAGCTACAACTTTTGTTTGTATCAACTTTTCAAATTCGGGAGCATGTCATCTTTAAAAATTCAGCAAAACCGACTGTTTTTTCCACTGCACAAGGTCCTTGTGAGGTCCTTCTTTGGATGATTGTTTTGACTACCTCCAAGAGTGAGCTCCCCATGGTGCATGCATGCATTCCACATACCCTTGACCTTATTTGGTAGGTCTATAATTGAAGATATTGTTGAGATCATGATATAAGTGAATAGTACAACTAAGAAAATCAAATATTGAGGGGTCTAAAAAAATATGTACATGTCAAATATAAATAATATAGGTGGAAAAAGTATAAAGGGGTCAAAATAAATCTCTCTCATTATAAGTCTACCATAAAAAGATGAATATTTTTTGTGTTCTAATTTATGAGAGTAAAAGAGAATAGATGTAGGAAGGAAAAATCACAATAGTGAAAAAATATACACATAAATAAAACTAGTTTTTTTGGATTTTTGTTGGGATGGAGTTACACCAAAAATAAGAGAAGCTTGCATGAAATTATTTTTATATGGAATAAAGAGTATGCAAAATGGTAAGAAAAAATATGGTAATGGTGAGTCAATGTACATAGCATAAATAACACACCATAGGTAGAAATATTTAAATAAATACCCAAATAATTATGAAAAATCCTTTTATTTAGGCCCTATATACAATGAAATATTTACACACAAATGGGCCATAATATACTTTTTTTTTTTTGGCTCAACTAGCCCAGTGACTAGCTAGCTGAGGGTTTTTAAGAAGATATGGGAAAAGTCTCCTAACTCACACACACCTATATACAGTGAAATGGTAGGGATAGCCACAATGTTTGGATGATTTTGGTAGGGTGGGTTAACTCACTATGGCAATTACGGAGAGCCGAAAAATGGCTATCAGCGTATAGATTCAAACTTTGGAAGTTGACACTTTGGAAGTTGAAAATTCAACCATTTTGGAATACAAATGAGCTCCTGACCTCTTTGTACTTGAGTCACCTTCTTTGAAACCCAAATCTGATTTGTGAAAGCGTGCGTCTTTGTGTTTTTCTTAGTCGTTCTTGCTAGCTTCCACTGTTTTTTTGTTGGCATTGGATCTTGCGATTTTTCATCAAAGAGTCTTATCTTCTTGATCCATACCTATTTTTTGCCAATCTGGCTCTTTGGTATCTAGATGTGTCGAACTTTTTGGTTCTGACTTGTTGTTCTTTGCTTTTGGCCATCCTTGGTTGTTACTGAAGCTGCTAGTGATCATGATGATTTGAGTGTTGGTAGGGAATGCCATAAGAATCATCACTATCACTACCATCGTCGGTAAGGTTGCATTCTAGAACTTTCCCTTTGTGGTTTGGCTAGTTATGGAAATCTACTCCTTGTTTGCTATTGGATTGCTTATTTTGGGATGACTTTGGTATCCACTTGATTAGAGCATTGGTAGGTCATTGACATGGTTGTGATCTTCTTGGGTGAGTCTTTTCGCCTTACATAGGAGTCACGTATGAGGATGCTTGTTGCAGTTTTGTTTCCACTGAGGATTTATGAATCCATTTCTAATGCACTTTATTCTTGTAGTGGTGACATTGGTTCTTGGGTCTTTGATCTGGACAATCATAAAACCGTGTATTTGTTAAAGTGTTTTTCACGTCACCTGCTGGGTTTTTGTTGTTTGCATCTTCTTAAAGCTCCAAGTGTTCTACAGAGTCATAGAACTTGTCTTCTTCTTCATCTTCAATTTTTTGAATCACACTCACTACAAGATAAGGAACGACATCATAGCCATATTCATCACAAAACTTTGTTGCTAGATCGTCTTTAATAGTGCACACATCAAGAGTAGCCAAGATGTGTTCCCATTCAAGTGGCTCTAATTCTTCCTTAGAAAAGGATTTTGGGATGTAATTCGTATCTTCAATTTTCCTTTCTAGGATGCCTTCCTCTTGCTTTAAGCTTCTGCATTGCGAAGCTCCACACATCCATAGTTCTTTAGGCTTACCCAACCATGCTGGAAGTTTTGATCCTGCTATAGTAGCGAAATAAAACTCCTCCATAGGTGTTCTCATCACATCCCTATAGCTATGGTCCTTCAAAATTTATGCTTGTCATGGTTTCCATATGTCTCAGGTGTATATAGTCATATCCCCAGTCTTGGACCATTTTGAGTTGTCTCATGAATGGTCTTTCTAGAATGATATCATAGTTGTTCTTCTTGCCAAAGTCAATGATAGCAAAGATTTTCTCATATTCAATGCCACAAGAAGTAACGATTGCTTTTTCTAGAAATCCAATGGGCCTTTCCATGTGTCCATCTGCACATTGCAGTTTCATCCTTGTAGCCCTCCCTGTTGGTTTTTCCCATTTTTTCTAGACCTCTTTTGTTGTGATGGAAACGCCGGCTCCGCTGTCAAGGATTGCCATGGTTTTTACACCTTGGAATTCCACAAGAAGAGTGGTGTTCACATCTTTTCCCTCGTAGTACTCACCTACCTTGCTTAAAGTCTAGTACTAGCTTCTTGTTTAGCTGAGGCATTTCAAGCTCTTTGATCCCTTCCTCGATTTGAGTCATTGGTCTCTTAACACCAAATTTCTCTAGGCATTTTCCCACAGTAGCCCACATGTTTGGTCTTATTCTAAGAAATTCGGCTAACGTTATCATACAGGTTACTAGTGTCGACAAAATGTTTATCAGCCCTTTTGAATTGATGACCTTGTTGGGAGACAGTCTCTATGATGGGACTGCAACAACATCTGACTTGGCGGTGTACTCTCCCGTATAGGATGGTAGTGTTCTTAGCGAATGGGGTTGATTGTCCATAGATTGTACAGATCCTTTGTCTCCCCAATACAATTCCACTTCTAGATTCATTTGAGATCCAACCTCAAATTCCTCTATTGGTGGAAGAGACACTCCTCTTCCATCACCCATTTGGTTTACTTGTCTGCTTCTCTCACTTGATTCATTGGCCTCTCTGACTTGTTTCCACAATTCGTCAAGACCATCTATTTCTTTACAACTCTCAGGTATAGCTATGTGAAATCCCTCGTGAGAGTTATCATGGTATTCAGTATTATCCTTGGATCTAATGCGGGGTCCTTGAGATTTTTTCCATGCTCGAGACTGGAATCTGGCTCTTTTCGTTCTCGGCTTGGTGGGATTATTGGTGTAGGTGGGACATGGATCACACCCTCAAGTTTTCCAACTTGTGGTTCTAGTAAATCTTGGGCTATTCGAATCGTTTTCTTACACACTTCAATCTTGCCCTTTTCTAGTTCTGCATATGGATATGTCATTCATCTCTTTTCTTGGGTTTGGTTGTTTTTGAGCCGTGTTTCATAGGATTTTAGGAGGGTACCTAATGGCTCATTAACTTTATCGACCAATACTGATCCTCCCGAACTAGCACTTCTCGGTTTTTCATATGTGGATGGTTATTCTAGGGTTTAAATTGCCTCTGTAAGAGACGGTGCAACTATTTCCTTTGTTGTCTTAACTTCTCTTCAGCTTGGGTGAACTTCTCAGCCAGGGATTTTTGCTCTCGTTCCCTACGAGATTTCATCCTAGACTTTCTAGCTTTCCAACTATTCCGTTTGTTCTTGGTTTTCTGACTAGGTGCATCGGTCTTTGGCTCACCTGTCTCTAGACTCGCTTTAGTTTTTGTTTTCTCTATCTCTGGGTTCTTAGCAGCTTCCTTTTGAGCTTGCACTCTCGTAACTACTTGAATTGGTATGACATTTTTTATTTTTTGAGCTACTGGGTAGCTGAACAATTCCTCAGATATTTGTTGTGATATGTTGACTCTATTTGGATTTTTTGGACAGTTGGGGATCAAGTGAATGAAACTTCAATCAAGACAATAGGCATTTACTTATGTAATCTCCATCTGAGGTCATTGTTTGACCAAGTGGTTGCCACGGCTTTTATGAAAATCTATTTGTGGTTGAGGAGCTTCTTCTTACAGTTCCTCCTGGCTATAAATAGGATTTGACCATGCTAAGTCTCTATTAGCAATGAACCACAATGTCCTTTCATCCATCTCATATCTTCTTTCTTTAGTTTGAAACGCAGGAGGTGGAGGTTGTACTGGCCTCATCACTCCATATCTCTCATATTTTGTCGCTTTGAAGGGCAGTACCCCTTTGGTTGTTATAATACATTGTATTTGGTGCTAGTTCTTTTTTATTGGATGCTTCCATTATCTGTGTATATCTCATGTCTACAGGCATTCTAGCAGCTGGTAGCAGAGGTTGTTGTCCTAAGACAAGCCGTGGTCTTCAATCTCCTACTGGACTTGGCGCATTCCCCATAGCATATATGGGTGGAGAAGGTGCTAATGTAATAGGTTGTACATACCTCTCCTTAGCATATTCCATGCCATAGAAACACTCTTCTCTCATATGGTTTGTCCATTTTCTCTCAATTTCACACTGACAGGAGAAAAGCCAACCCCGAACCCCGACGGCCTCTAAAACACCGCGGACCGAATGGCGCGCCTCGAGCCTGTCATGGTAAAGCAAACAGGGGCACCACCCAGCTTCAGCGGCTAGGATGCAAACAACACACAACCATAACAAATTTTTCATCCAAGAGAGATGGATGCTTGGGAGTAATGATGAAGAGTAAAGGGAATGAGATCAAGTGAGAGAGAGAGAGGGTGAGAGAGGGGGTATAGCGGCTTAGTACTTAGGCACCACAAAAGGATGGCGAATTCACACACCCTTCACACATACACAAGCTCACCACAAACACAAGATTAGGTGGCGATTTCGCACACCTCACATGGGCAAAAAATTGCAAGAAAACATACTCACAAAACCTCAAGATTTATTTAGAGAATAAGGCGATGAAATGGGGAGCATAGGGTAGGGGAATGAGAAGGGAGAGAGTGGTAGAGCACATGGTGGATAGGTGGGAGTTGATGGCGAAGACTCGCACGAGGGTGATGGCCATCATCCTTCATTTAGTTGCCCTTCATCTTCCATAGCCAAAGGTGTAGAGGTCATGCTCAAGACAAGCATGGTGATTGTGGTGATGGTGATGGTGATGGCGTGGGTGTGTGTGTGTGCACTAGGCACACACAGTGCATAGTGTGTTATTTGGTGATGTTGTGTGTGTCTTTAGTGTCATGGTGACCCCTCTTTATATAGGGGAGGAGGGGGGAGAAATTCTTGAATTTAGAAATGAAGAAATCATTATCTACATAGGCCATGTGACTGTGGGCCCCACTTGTCTAGCTGTGTGTATATGTGCCAGAACAGCAGTCTCATGAGAGAGAGACTAAGAGAGAGAGAGAGAGGGGTTGATGAAAAAAAGTGAGAGGTGACATGGAGAATAAAGTAATTACAAGAGGGGAGAGAGGGGAGTGTGTTCAGAGGTGAATCTGTGTGCAGATGTGTGTGAACACAAGAAAAATCAGGTAACCACTGGGTGGGGATGGGTCTGTGGGCACCTTTTTCAGTGAAACTGAGTGTGTGTGAATGTGGGGGAGTTTACTTAGCTACAATACAAGAGACATGGCGCCCTTTAGAGAGAGGGGGGGTATTTGGGTCATGGGATATGATAGGAGAGAGAAAGAGGGGGTGGGGTATACTATTTTGGAAGATAGGGTAAGTTGCATGTGAGTTAGGGTGCATAATTGGTGAGAGGTGGGGTAGCTTGAGGGGAGAGAGAAAGGAGAAAGGACAAGGGAAGAGAGAGGGGGTTGACCTTTTGAGTGGAGGAGAGGAAAAGGGACACCCGGCGGGGCAACAATGAAGAAAAAGGAGGCAAGGTGGGGATGGGCTACCTTGCAGGCATGAGGTGGCCTATTTTACCTTTTTTATATATTTACATAATCATACTTTATTTTTTTTCTTACTTTTTCCAATGCCTTTTATCACTCTCTCCCTAAGAGGAGGTTTTCATGGGGTGGGGATGAGAGAAGAGGGGTATGGGAGCTTGGCTTGTGAAAAGCCCCCATCATTAGCCCTCCCCTTTTGGCTAGAGACATTCATGTCTCTAGCTCATCTGTTTGATCATTATCATCGGAGGTGGCGGCTGATGGTGTGTCCTCATCTGAATGTCAATTGGTGGAGCCTGGTCAAATCGAAGAAAATAAGGTTTAAGTCGCCAACCATTTACCCTCGTTTTATGAAGTTTTCCATCAGCCTCCATAAGCTGGTAGCTTCCATTGGCATACTTTTTCCTGATGATTAAAGGGCCTTCCCATCGGAGCAGGAGTTTCTTATCCTTGCGCGTGTCGAAGCGATTGTCATAGCAGAGCACCAACATTCCTTTCTTCAATTCTTTTTTCCGGAGATGCTCGTTAAAGCTAATCCGTCTATGCTCTTCTTGTGATGCATAATAATTTATTGCTTCTTCTCTGTCCAGATGCAGTCTTTCCAAGTTGATGATGTGATCTCTCAAATGCATGTTGGGATGTTGAAGTTGGCTTGCCATTACTCGGAGACTTTGTAGTTGCACTTCAATGGGCAAGATTGCTTCCTTACCAAATACTAGATGATACGGTGTGAATCCCAAGGATGTACGAAATGAAGTTCTGTAGGCCCATAAAGCTGGTAGTAGATACTTATCCTAGTCTCCAGGATGATTGTTTACCTGCTTGGTAATAATTTTAGAAACCATTCCATTTACCTTTTCAACTAGGACATTACATTGAGGGTAATATGGTGAAGAGTGCCTCCTTGTAATGCCCAATTTCTGCATTAATTCTCCTACCAAGTCTGCTCTGAAACCTGGCCCTCTATCAGAGATGATCTCTAAAGGTGTGCCAAACCTACAGCATATGTGCTCGTAGATAAATTTAGCTACCTCTACCGCTGTGATTCTAGTGGTGGCTGTAGCCTCTGCCCATCTAGTCATGTAGTCGACCCCATGATAATGTAGAATTTTCCTGAGTTGGCCCTAGGTAATGGCCCAATGGCATCGATACCCCATTTTTCAAATGAGCCATATGAGAGAATAGGTGTCTGTGGTTTAGGCATAAGTGACCTAGTGCCGGCCTTTTGCCACAACTTACACGTTTTGCACCAGTGGTGTACATCACGGTTGGCTAGGCCATATGAAGCCTGCCTGCAAGATTTTCCTACTTGTTATGTCTAGGGCAAAGTGACCACCACAAACCCCGTCGTGACAACTAGCAATTACTCCCGTGATTTCTTGAGAGAGAGGAACCTTCCTGAGTATTTGGTCCTTACCCTTATAGTACAAACCGTCATTGATGAGTCGATACCTTGTGGCCTTCCACGTCAGCCATTGCTTCTATCCCTTTGTTAAATCTGATGGGCATTCCCCTGTTTCCAAAAAATGCATGATGTCAGGCAAGGCATCACTTCCTTGAAATAGAGGGAGCTTTAGTTTTATTGCTCCAACCACCACTTCTTGTAGTCTTTCACTTGCTAGGGCATCTGCTTCTTGGTTTTGAGCCCTTGGGATATGGTGTATTTGAACTTCTTCAAACTTACCCAACAAGGTTTTTACACCACTTAAGTGAGTCCTTAAACTAGGATTCTTGCATGTCCATGCTCCATTTACTTGCCTTACCAGAAGTAGAGCATCCCCAAATACATTAAGCCGTTGTACACCTTGTGAGACGCACCATTGTAGACCCTTGGTTAGTGCTGCATACTCAGCTTCATTGTTAGAATGTGAATCTAACAATTGGCCCAACGAAAATACCTTTGTCCCTTTGTCATCAAAGACCACTATGCCTGCAGCTGCTTTGTCGGACGCTCGCTTGTAGGCTCCATCAAAGTAGAGAGAGTATGCTCCTTCTACCATCGGTGGTACTGGAGGTAATCGGACTTCTCATTTCTTAGATTGCTTCTCCTTCCCTTCAAAGACTTGGTAGGTCACGAGTCCCCCCAAACTTGCCCTTGTCGTGCTTTCTACCTGTATCGTGTAGTCAAACTCTTGCAGACGAACTAGCCATTTAGTAATTCTAGCAGACACATCCATGTGTTGTACAACATAGGGAAATATTTCATCCATGGTTAGAATCACAAATTGCTTAGGCAGCAAATATGACCTAAACTTTGTATTTGCAAATCTAAGAGCTAGGACTAAGTGTTCCACATGGGTGAAACCTTTCTCTCCTGCTGTCATCATTCGGCTAGAGAAGTAGATTGGCCTCATGAAAGATGTCGTCGTATCCTTTTGGAGTAGCACAGCCCCCAATGAGTCATCACCAACACTTGAGGTGACATAGAATTTTTCATCCCACTTAGGTGGTGAGATAGTTGGCAGAGTGGCTAAGACCTCCTTTACCTTGTTGTAGTGATGTTCGCTTTCCTCGTCCCAAGTGAAAGTTGATCTTTGAGTGAGTTGTTGCAGTGGTAGAACAAGTTGTGATAGTAGATGTATGAATCTACTTAAGTACCTCACCTTCTGTAGAAAAGAGACCAGTTGATGTGCGGTCGTTGGTGAAGGTAGGGCTATGAGTGCGGACACCTTACTTGGGTCGGCGTTGATACCTCTTGCTGAAATTTCATGGCCTAGTAGAATGACTTTACTCTCCCCAATGTGACATTTATCCACATTTAATTGCCCACCTGGGCTCTGCAACCTGGCCAAACCTTCAGTTACCTTTTCTAAATGTGAAATACGCGAGCTATATATACAAAAATCATCAATGAACACTCTTATGGATGTTCCAAAGAACGGTTGAAAAACATATGTGACATATCTTTGGAATGTGGCAGGTGCATTTGTGAGACCAAATGGCATATCCCTGTATGAAAAACAACCCCATGGCGTGATAAAAGTGGTTTTTAGCTGATCTTCCAAGGCTATGCGTATTTGAAAGTATCCTAAATAACCATCACAGATGGTATAGCATTCAAAACCCACTACTTCATTCAGAATTTCATCCAAGAAAGGGAGAGGAAAGTGGTCTCTCTTTGTAGTTGCATTTAGTGGTTTGTAGTCAACACAGACCCTCCACTTACCATTCTTTTTAGGCGTCACCACTACGGGTGACACCCATTCTGAGTTTTCTACAGGATAGATGAATCCCGCCTCCAGCACTTTCCTTACCTCGGCCAAGAGTGCCTTTTTTTGTATGACCCCCAGTCGTTGTAGCTTTTGCACAACTGGTTTTACCCCTTCCTTCAGCTTAATATCTGTAATGCCTGTGATTCTTTCATAGTTGTCAATGAGCAGGTTAGGAAATCCCATCAACATTTGCAAAAAACTATCTTTCTCCTCAAGTGTTAATTCCGTAGACAACATACCCTTCAACCTACTTCCTCCTAGGCCAGGTGATTTGCTCTCCTCTTCATTGGGTTGCCCTTTTGGTGATGGATCACCATTTGTGCTTACCCTTTGTGGATCCTTCATAATGATACCCATCACATCAATGGAACTGTCACTTTCGTCAGTGGATGTGGTCTCCTCCTCAGAACTGGAAGATTCGCTAGTGGTTTCATCTGCCGATGTTTCCAGATTCATTCGCTTCTGCTTGCCAATCCTCATGTCGTAGTAGATTGTCTCCCCTTTCTTACCGGTCATGCGTAGAAGGCCAGTACCCCAGTCCTGTTTTGCCTTCATGGCCATCAACCATGGCCTTCCCAAGATTAGTGGATAGCCTTCCCCTTAGTAGGCATTACAAAAACATCTACCTCTACCTCAGTGTTGAAAGCTTTTATTTTTACGGCACTTACCACACCCACACACTTTACTTTTGCATTTTTTGCCATCTTTGCCTTGCATGGAGAAGGCCTGTAAACATCGAGCCTTAATCGAAGCATCATAGCTTCGCTCATTACACAGATTTGTGCACCTCCATCAATGTAGGTGTTTCCAACCCTCTTTCCTTTTATGTTTACGTCGACAATTGGAAGGATGTCATCCATGTTGCATCCCGAAATTGCTCCGGCTACCTTTGTTTTGGAGCGTCTTGTACTTACCATTTTAGACCATTGTCGCCTTTTTTAGGTACAAGATGTAGAAGCTGTGGCATGTAATCTTCGGTCCTTGCTCTTCCGCATCCAATGTTAGATCATAGGGTTAGAACTTTCCTAGCTGGAAGTCGGTGATGCCCAATTTCCGTCGTGGCCTGGATGGCCTCTTGCTAGTTTCTCCTCTCATGCTTCTCTCATCATCTGATTGTGTAGCTTTCTCTCCTAGCTCTTTTCACAATCATGGCTTCAAGTGGTTATAAAAAGGTTACCTTCTCCTTACCTTGTCCCTCTCCTTTGCTCTAGGTGGATCCACTACTACGGGTTTCCTTTCTCTTCTAGCCTTATGATGTTTACAGGGCGATCAGGTGGTGGGATGGTGGAAGAGGTGGGATGGATGTTGTAGTGGTGTCATGGGGTTGGACGTAGAATTTGTGTTGGTGGGGGTGGTGCTCGGGGTGGGGGTGTTCTTTCTTAGGGGGTGACAATTGGTTCTCCTACTCCTCTTATAGTTTTGTCGTGGTTTGGGACAGTATAACATACCGAGATTTACATATTTTAGCCGTGACCGTCTTCTCCGCAGTTGTAGCAATGATACTCCCTGTTTTGTTGTCGTGCTCTTCCAAGGTCTTGATCTCTTTCTTGACTCCTCCCTTGTTGTATTAAGTGGACAGACAAATTCTGCAGTTGGTCAATAATATGGGCCAACATATCTTGTTGGTCATCTCTTACCCCAAGAGCCGGTGGTGGTGGTATGGTGGTTGTCGTAGTTGCTGGTCGACACGATGTTCCTGCTTCTGTTGACTCGGTTTCTTTTGCTTTCATTCGCAGCTTCTTGTCCTTAAGACGAGCAATCTCAACGGCTAACTCGTACGTAGCCGGGAATCTACCTTTCACCTTCTCCTTGAGAAGCGGCCATAAGCCATGCGTGAACCAATCTTTTTTTAGGAAATCGGGTGTGACTTCCCCCCTTGCCAGTGACTCAACCCACCGTTCCCACAAATCCACAAATTTGGACTCATAGGTGGCATATTCTAAAAGACCCTCCTGCTTCAAGTCTCTCAACTTGTCCCACAACTTTTCTGAAGTGGTACCTCCCCCAAAGCGCCTCTTAAAAGCGGTTTTTAAGGGTTCCCAGACATCCTTGGTTGCTTGTGGAAGTGCATTATATCATGATCTAGCTTTTAGCTTCATGAGATGCTTAAAGATTCTAACCCGGGATTCATCCGTATCTTTGTTGCTCACTACACATGCTACTTCAAAGTCATCTAGGAAGTCTCTTACCAAATCCTCCCCCTTCTTTCCTTTAAATGTTGGAAATGCTACACTTGCCATGATTACTGAGAGAGAGCTAGAAAGACACACTGCTTAACTTGCAAAAGTTTTTTCTTCTTTACAAGGAGGCGTGTATACCCTTTTATACTAGGACATAGATTAAAACTTCAAACGGTACATTGCCTTGTACCAAAGGTAAGACAAATGGTTGATCTGATGCCAGAACCTCAAAAAATTTCTCCCCACCCAGCATGGTGTCAATGACGTGCTGGTAGTGAGCCTTCAAATCAAGTATTACCTTGATTGAGCGTACACGTGTTGGTATGTGTGATCTGTCTTGAGGTAGGTTATATTGATTCATGTGAAGCTTAGAGGTGCTTAGTTACTGTCCAAGCTTGTGGGAGAGGGTGGTGTTCTTTCCTGAAACAAACTCAGTAGATCCCTAGTTTCTCTAGTGAGAGTGTGAGCCAATGATTCCGTTATCTATGCTGCAGCATCAGGTGCGACTTGAAAACTGATTGTGATAATTACCTCGGTGACTTGAGTTACCCGATTCTCAAAGTAGAATAGTGTTGATTCTCTATTGTGTAGAGCTCCTTCCATTTTGTTGTTGTGGGTTGGTTGTAGGTTGCGGACATGGTTTCGACCTTCTCCTTCTTCTTCTTGGCACTTGGCCTATGTATATCCACTGGGTTTGGCGTGTTGGTTGACTCTCCCACTGCAAATCGATTACCGTTACGCGTGGCACTCGAGCTTCGATGGAGATGCGGAGTTCGTCTAGTTGTGCTTGGAGCTCTTCTTCTTCTGTCATCCAATTAGCAAATCCTGCTAGGCATTCATCCATTCACAATAGTTTAGGGATTTCTGTCTTGTAAACTGAAGGGTTTCATGAAAAGATCCTCAGTGGGGCACCAAATAACAGGAGCAAAGCGAACCCCGAACCCCGACGGCCTCTAAAACACTAGGGACCGAATGGCACGCCTCGAGCCTGTCATGGTAAAGCAAACAGGGGCACCACCTAGCTTCAGCGGCTAGGACGCAAAAAACACACCACCATAACAAAGTTTTCATCCAAGAGAGATGGATTCTTAGGAGTAATGATGAAGAGGAAAGGGAATGAGATCAAGTTAGAGAGAGAGAGAGAGAGAGAGAGAGAGAAAGAGTGAGGGAGGGTGTATAGCGGCTTAGTACTTAGGCACCACAAAAGGATGGCGAATCCGCACACCCTTCACACATACACAAGCTCACTCCAAACACAAGATTAGGTGGCGATTTCGCACACCTCACATGGGAAAAACATTGCAAGAAAACATACTCACAAAACCTCAAGATTTATTTAGAGAATAAGGCGATGAAATGGGGAGCATAGGGTAGGGGAATGAGAAGGAGGGAGAGAGTGGTAGAGCACATGGTGGATAGGTGGGAGTTGATGGAGAAGACTCGCACAAGGTTTATGGCCATCATCCTTCATTTAGTTGCCCTTCATCTTCCATAGCCAAGGGTGTAGATGTCATGCTCAAGACAAGCATGGTGATTGCGGTGATGGTGATGGTGTGGGTGTGTGTGTGTGCACTAGGCGCACACAGTGCATAGTGTGTTCTTTGGTGATGTTGTGTGTGTCTTTAGTGTGATGGTGACCCCTCTTTATATAGGGGAGGAGGGGAGAAAAATTCTTGAATTTAGAAATGAAGAAATCATTATCTACATAGGCCATGTGACTGTGGGCCCCACTTGTCTGGCTGTGTGTATATGTGCCAGAACAGCAGTCTCATGAGAGAGAGACTAAGAGAGAGAGATGGGTTGATGAAAAAAAGTGAGAGGTGACATGGAGAATAAAGTAATTACAAGAGGGGAGAGAGGGGAGTGTGTTCAGAGGTGAATCTGTGTGCAAATGTGTGTGAACACAAGAAAAATTAGGTAACCACCGGGTGGGATGGGTCTGTGGGCACCTTTTTCAGTGAAACTGAGTGTGTGTGAGTGTGGGGGAGGTTATTTAGCTACAATACAAGAGACATGGCACCCTTTAGAGAGAGAGGGGGTATTTGGGTCATGGGATATGATAGGAGAGAGAAAGAGGGGGTGGGGTATACTATTTTGGAAGATAGGGTAAGTTGGATGTGAGTTAGGGTGCATTATTGGTGAGAGGTGGGGTAGCTTGAGGGGAGAGAGAAAGAAGAAAGGACAAGGGGAAGAGAGAGGGGGTTGACCTTTTGAGTGGAGGAGAGGAAAAGGAACACTCGGCGGGGCAACAATGATGAAAAACGAGGCAAGGTGGGGATGGGCTACCTTGCAGGCATGAGGTGGCCTATTTTACCTTTCTTATATATTTACATAATCATACTTTTTTTTTTTCTTACTTTTTCCAATTTCTTTTATCACTCCCTCCCTAAGAGGGGGTTTTCATGGGGTGGGGACGAGAGAAGAGGGGTATGGGAGCTTGGCTTGTGAAAAGCCCCCATCAACACCATAGAGGTTCTTGGAGGTCAGATTTGACTAGAGGAGCAAGTCTCTGAGCTAATCCTATTATAAGCTTCATTTGCTCACTAGATACCTTTGGCTTTATTGTGGGTTGGGTTCTTGGTGAATCGATTCTCTGAGAAGATGTGTCACTCTCACTCTTAGTATCATATCTTCTCAAGGTTCTGCTCTGATTTGGATAGGAGTAAGTTATAGGGGTTGGTGGTGGTACATATGGTCTTGTTGTGGCCGTAATTCCACCTCTATAAAAGTCATGTTCTATGGTTGCATCTGGGTACAACCATGGTCCATTAGGGTAGATTCACCTGAGGAGACATGTCTGCCATGTCTGTGATCATTTCATCTCTCATTATCTCTCTAGAAGGGAATCCAGGTGGCTCCCTTTTTGGAATTCTCGTGCTTGGTGGAGAAATATGTGGTCCTTTCAAGTCTCTCAAAAGTCAAAAATTTGTCTCTTTTGGTCTCTGGAAACTAGTTTTGGGTACCCTAAAATTTTGGATTTAGGAAACTTGAAAAAATTCAGCTCTAAAAGTCTAGGTGTCTCCTATTGCCCGCAAGCTTTTCTCCTAGCTATACCTAACTCAATTTGGAGTTGTCTATCAAAAGTTAGAGCAGTTTTGGTGCACTGCACTAGAAACATCACTCAAAACAGTTTCAAGTCAAGAATTTTTGCTTGTATCTTGACCAAATGTGACCCAAATTTGTTGAAAATTGGTCACTAGGCTTCTTTTATGCTAGCAAACACTTCTGTGAGCTCAGATGTAACTTTTGACCTCTACTTTGGCACTTGAGACATTATACACGTATGATGTGTGCAGAATTTGACAAAATTTGGTATGTGAGCTCTCCTTGATGTCCTCTACCCATTGCAAGTTTTAGTTTGTCAATTTAATCTTTATTTTGACACTTGAGACATTATACGCATATAATGTCTTTTGTGGCAGAATGAGGTGACTTTTGTTCAAATAATTCTTTATCGCCTAAGCAACTCTCAGCAAGTTTCATAATTCAATTTGGACATTTTTTTAGCAAGTTAAGACGAATACAAGCTTGAATCTGCAGTTTTTTGTCTTTTGCTCTTTGCAAGACTAGATAATGAGCTCCAAATTCTAAGAAATTTTGGCTAGGGTCTTCCTTTATGCTCTAGGAAACTAAGGTATACTCAAATGTCTGATTCGACCCAGATCTGGCCTATGAGACATTACATGCGTATGATGTCTTTTGGCTCATATTGACATGAAATTTTGCAAACAGGCTTAACAGATCACTTCCAACTCTTATTGTGGTCAAAAGTGAAACTTGACTTTCAGATCTTGGCATGAGACATTATACGCATATAAAGTCTATGTGCTCAGATTTCGACAAAATCTTTATGTGAGTTTTGTCTTGTTGTGCTCAATTCCTGGAAAGCTCAGATTTCAATTTTGGCCTCTAAAAGTGCCCTTTAGACATCCATATGTGTATGATGTCTAACTGGTCAGAATGAAGTGAGTTTCACTCCATAGGTTCCTCACAACACTATTAACTCACAACAAGTTTCAGAATTGAATTTTGACAATTTTTGAGCAAGTTATGGCCAGTACAAGCATTAACTTTCATAGATGCGTCTTATGGTCTTTGCAAGCCCAAAAGTGATCCAAATTCGTTGAAATTTGGCCTATATGCTTCCTAAATGCTATAGATCACAAGGGTACACATAATTCTAACTTTTGACCTCAGATCTCGCCTTGAGCCATTATACCCGATTTTAGTTATGTTTCTACCAGAGGTGCCCCTTAGTGTGTACAATAGGAATATGTGCTCACAACAAATTTTGAATGTGAAAACTGCACAAAATCATCAGTTTTCACAAGGAAATCCTCTGAAAGAGTAAAATCTCCTTAACTCTCAATCTATATGTCTAAATGACATGAAACTTGGTGTATGTGCTCAACACAACATGCGGAAGACGGTATAATGTCAAAAACTTCATTTTGGCTGCCAGAATCACCCTTTAGACATCATACGTGTATGGGGATGCTTGTGAATGAGTTCTATCCAAAAATTCATCAGCAGACATCAAGTCTCTAAAGCTGGTTTTCAAGCACTACTACTAATTTTCATGCAAAAATATGCTCGGAATCACAAGTTTTTCTATTTTCCCGTTTCTGACACTCCGTCTTTTGTCTTTTGGGTGTCAAGACTTGGTCAAAACTCTTGTTTCAATGTATACTTAAGGTAAAACCCCCCTTTTGAAAACACTGGTGGAGTTAAATTTTTTAACTTTGGTCTCCAGATGCCCCTCGAGACATTATATGCTATAATATCCCAGTTTACAGAATTCAGTTTTTGCTCACAGGACCCTTACACATGCCCTTTTCTATACTTAGCACCAATCAGCCATGCAAAATGTCAACAAAACTCTTTTTATTGCATTTTTCCCTCAAAAATAGACTTTCAAAGATTCTAAATGCAAACAAGCATTGTAGCAAATAAATCAGTGATAAATATCACTAGATCAAAATCAAACTTACCTAAAGCTAGTCCTACAAATCATATGGGGTTTTGCATCTATGAGTAGAAAAACGCTTCAATGCCACACACGGACTAACAAAAGTTTTTATCACCTCACAAATCACTCGCCCAACACAACAACTACTCTAATCTACAAATCCTAACTAAATCTACCTAGTCGTAGACCCTCCACAAGACACACACTTCCTGACCATCCACTTGATCTCGGAATAACCTCTTCCGGATCCACTTAAGAAAAATGCTTTCTTTAGATGAAACTAAAGCAAGCAACCATCACATGAGTGTTAGTAGAAATACCTACCTAAGTCCTTGTATCCTCGGTAACAGCGCCAATGTTGCGGGAGCAAATCACGCCACCTATAAAGTGCGTGCAACACAACCTAGATCAACATAATTTCAATAGAGGACACAGATAACACAATAGGCACACGATAGGCACACGAAGGAATTCTCTTTAGCTTGTCAGGTTGAGACCATCCTACACATACAACACTTAGGAAGGCCAATTAAACCACAACCTAGAATCTCATTGCTCTCAACTACACCACCTATCCTCATACACACAACAGAAGGAAACCCATCAAATCATTTTAGAATCGTACGAAACTTAAGGAGCACCATCCTCTCACTAGGATACACCTGTCTCAAAGCCCCTACACTCAAAACCCTAGCTCTAAACCCATCTGCAAAAAACCCGTATAAAGACAGAGCCAAATTCTAAAAGTGTGTGAAACTGAAATCTATGAGTACCTATGCATAGCTTATGTTTCCACGATTCTAATGACTACTTGCATGCAGAAAATAGACATCATTTGATGTACTTACATCAACAAATATCTCGTAGATGCACGAGCATGTATGCTCCATTTTGTGAGGAATGCTTGGCGTTGTTGTGTAGCTCTTACCGAGGCTAACCCGATGGTGCAATCGGATCTACAATGTGATGAACGAGCGGGGAGTAGCACCAGGATGAAGCTCACGCTCTCTCTCTTCCTCTCTTATACACAATCGATGGCAGCTTAGAACTTATGACCTAGGTACCTTATATACTAAGGCTACCTTAGGTTAACCAAAAATAGAGTTTGAGGTGTCAAATGGCTTGGTATTTACAATTTGGAAGTGCCATTGCACCCCGGCTTCTGCAACTAGACTACCTACTTATTACAAATGGTGTTTATAACCATGATTCTTAGCATTCCATAACTCTCAGACAATAAGGCTTTGATACGGAAATTGAGTTATGTCGTGTTGTTGACCTAGCCTTCAACTCTCTCTCTCTCTCTCTCTCTCTCTCTCTCTCTCTCACACACACACACACACACACACACACACACACACGAGCTGTGATTTCTCTGAGTGATTGCATATCTCTCTAGAGTCTGCCCTTTTTCTGCCTCCACCCAATAGGAAATCCTTGCTTAGAAATTGTTGTAATCAACTCGCCTTGGCTCTTCGAGCTACTTGGGGCATTGAAAGGCCACACATATGTACATACATTCATGCATATACCTACCAAAAAAAAAGTTGTGTGCATCATTGCAATGAAATGCAATGCCAATGAATGACTTGTAGAAGGTGGCCTCAAGAGAAAGTGCAAATGAAAACGATTTCAGGCACTAACATAATGTCAATACTTAGGAAGCAACTCGGATGGGGCATGGAGATTCTTTTTTTTTTTTTTGAGAAAAAGATCCTTCTATTAGTTACTGAAACTGCCCATAAGGCTACAACCACCTCTTCAAGAGAGGGCTACAACAACCATGGTGGGAGACTCTCCCAATGAAAAAACCAGCATATGTACAATGGGGCTAAATCAAGAAATGGGGGGAGGGAAAAGCCACACAGGTGGTCGGTAGTTGCCATCAGAGGACGCCAGAGTCGAAGGAAAGCCTCTCTGCGCTCCCGCATGTGGTTGGAGTTTCCCTATAGCATCCCTCGTCCTAGTCTAAATCCTCTGAGAGTGTGGATCATCTCTAGCGAAATATCGTGAACACTCTCTGCAGGTGGCACATGGCACCTGCACAAGAAGCAGGAAGCGGTGGCCCACCAGATGATACCCGAGTGTCAGGCCACTAATGAGCTCCCAACACTCCTCTCACCTCTCTCAGCGTGCACTCCTGTGGAGTAATCTCTGTAGCAAGATAGAGTGTAGGTTTCCCCTCCTACATCACTATCATCCTGCTGATAGAAGATAGCTCAAATTGAAGTGTCGGAGCCCATGAGGGTGGAACAAGCCGCTGCTCCACAAGTGTACTATCAAGCCGTGAGAGAGTAGAATCAACTAAATAACTCAAAGCCACACCTTCTAGGCCAAAGGACAGTCCCAAAGACAGTGACGTTGACCTCTCCACAAGATGGTCACAAGTTGCACATGGCCGAGAGACCACTATGCACTAGCCAACTCCCAGCTACTATAGAGCTCTGTGTGCGACCAGCCACTAAAACAAGGTGACTCATCTCGGCTGTCCGGAGTCCCACAACCTCTCCCAGAAGGCTGCCAAGAACTCAGCTGTGAGACCCTCCTCCTGCCAAGGGGTGTTGCAGCGGGGCGGGCCTCTCTCTGTGCTGCTAGTATGTGACGTCCCAGTCGAACAGTGTACTGAAAGAACGGGACACCCTGGGTGGCCTGCAGAAGAGAAGGGGTCCCTCCAGAGCCACTCACCAGGATCCCATTGTACTCATGCCAGTGGACAGCACTCCATGTCCAGTCTCAAGAGCTGCTGGTCACGATCGATGACACAAGTCCTCCCACAAATTCCCACTACTCTTACTATTCTTTGAAAACAACACTTTGTCACCTGCGAGGCCTCTACTGCAACTCACTATAAGCGTCCCCCACCCTAAAGCTCAAAGAAAAGTGATGGAATAGTCCTCTGAGTAGGCCCTAATTGAGATGAGAACCTCCAGTCGTGTGAAGGCTCCCATCCACCTGGGGGCTATTGGATCGAGAGAGCGTGAGCCACTCAGTTGGAACTCCTCTGATATGTCCTGGCACATACTCTTCACCCCACTCATGCCATGTAGTAGCTGGAAGCCCTGCACCTCCTCTGAAAGCATGTGAACTCTAACCAGTCACCTAAAGAGCACGCAGGACCCCGCTGCCATGGGACCCCCCGGGAAACATGAGGCCGAATACCAACCAAGTGCCTCTCTGAGTGCTAACCATGGGTTCTAGTCAAGGGGCTTCCGTAGGCGCTCCTCCATGCAAGTAGGTTGTCTTTTCTCCAGCCTCCGCCGCAAGAGCTCCCAAGATTGAAATCGCCTCAAAGCAGAAAGCGATATCTCATTCTCTTGCTCAAACCACTCTGTGCATCTCTGTGAAGATCCATCTGGTCGAAGGTCCGCCAGGGGCCTCCAGCCTAAGGCACCTAGCACAAAGCCACTGTAGCAAGAACTCCTGCCAAGGCTCCTCACCTGGAAAAATTCCTCTTACTATGAACTTCCCAAGAAGGGCTCTGCTTTGCTGTGCTGGGTCAATGATCCCAAGCCCTCCCTGTGAACAAGTGTTAACCTCACGGCTCACGGACACCCCATCACCTACGATGGACGCGTATTATGTATTATTTAGAGTCAGGTACCGGGCTTGTCGGACCAATAGGAAAGATAAGGTGAGTCATCGCCGAGAGAGGCGCCGCTTTAACTTAGACATTCAAAGGATTAGGTTGTGATAGCATGGGACGCGATGAGAAGCATGGCATGGGCGCCCAAGTGTGAATGGGGTGAGCTCAATAAAAGCCAACTAAACCTAATTTTTACTCATTCTCTCATTTGTGCAATAGAAGAGTGCTCTTGCTCCATCTCCATCTTCTTCTTCTTCACCTCCTTGTGTGTGTGTGTGTGTGAGAGAGAGAGAGAGGGAGAGTGTGTGTGCGATCGAGCATTACGAAGGCACGACGGCGGCGAAGCGGTTGAGCGCGGCACGACTGCAGCTTCTTCTTCATCGCGGCGAGGAATCCACCACGAAGGCGAGCGTAGAGCGGTGAGTGACACACCCTTTGCTCTCTTGAGCTTGCTAGTTTAGGCTTGTTGTGTGCTTGGAGCCGTTTGTGGCTCGTACACGGTGTATTGGCAAGTCCCTTGCTTCGACAGTGCGGCAAGGAGTGCACATTTTTGGCGCCGCTGCCGGGGATATGCCCTACACTAAGCTCGGTTAGCACTTTACGCTTTCTTGTGGTGCAATTCTATCATAGGAAAGGCAGGAATGAGGTGTGTAGTTGTGTGGAGATTTCTGTTTTTTGCGTTTTCTACGTTTTCTGGTTTGCGTTTTTGCATTTTCTGCATTTTCTGGTTCTGCCAAGCTCAATTTCTGCATTTTCTTCTGCGTTTAATTTTCTGTCAAGTTCCAATTTCTGCATTTTTTTTTTGCATTTTCTGTGTTTTTTCATTTTTTTGCATTTCTTGCGTTTTTTCAATTTTCTGCATTTCTTGCGTTTTTCAATTTCTGCATTTCAATTTCTGCAATTTTAATTTCTGCTTTTTCTTTTCTGCGTTTTCAATTTCTCTGCGTTCAAGTTTTCTGCATCTTCAATTTCTGCATTTCAATTTCTGCGTTTTCTGCATTTAAAATAAAAATAATAATAATAATAATTCTGGAAAAAAAATTTCCACAAAAATTCAAAAAAAATAAAAAATAAAAATAAAATAAAATCGGAAATTAAAAACGCGAGTGAGTGGGCGGCGAAAATTTTCGAAAATAAAAAACGTGACTCTTAAAACGGACGGGTGGTTTGTATAAAAGATAGATCGGGATCGGATCATTTCCCCAAGCCCTAGCCCAAGCCCAGGCCCAGGCCTCAGTCCTAATTCCTATGATATATACTAGACTCACTCTTATATATATACCCTACTCCCTCAAGAGAGAATGAGAGCATGTGGGACAAGTCCTCCACTCTCCTCCTTTCTCTTCCCACTTGCACCCTTAGACTTTCTAGTTTGGACCTAGTTCCCTACTGGAAATTGACAGTTTTAGGGATTCCGAGGGCATACAGTGACCAAACGGAGGGCTGTAAAGCACGGCACGACCCTCTGACCGATACGCTCGTTTCGAGCTATCACACGGCCCATTCCACGACACGCTCTAAAAAATATAGCAAAAAAACAAACAAAAAACACGCTAAAAACTAGTCACAAGGCCTCCTAGAGCAGCTTTTTGACACCTTAGGGTATCAAAAGCACATGCACTTACGCTCTGGGCGGGTGCTAGAACACGAGCATATTGAGGGTGCCTCTGTTCATATGGACACCCATTACCCATCCACGATAGGATCTAGACCCTCAACGGGGACACAAGGTAGCACCACCCAAGACCCTAAAATAGCCGCTAGTGATTCCTCCTCCGACTCAGAAATCATGGAAGCATACCCTACCCAAAACACTGAGAGAGAAGGCCATGCACCTCCCGAAGCTCCACAGCCTAGTACTAGTATGTTTAGCCGTTTCATGGAAACATTAGGTAGAGCTACTCGCTCGGAACCTGATGCAAATGAAGCACACGAAGGGGGTGGGGAAGTGGACTCTCCTTTCACATCGCACGTGGACCCCACACCCCCAAAGAGTGTCCATGTGGATATCCTACCAACTTCTTACCAAGAAGGCCCTGTTGAGCTGCCTCCTTCAGAAGTTCCCTCTAGAGTACCGTTGGTGACAAGTAAAACCACGGGGAGCAACATTGCTTCTACCTCACAAGAAACCGTTAACACGTCGACTCTAGAAGGATTGTTCATTAATGATCATTGGACATACGACCTCCTCCATACTGAGGTGTTGACGGATCTACACTCTGGCCACGCCTACCATGTAGGATGGATAGAGATTGTACAATCCACCTCTAGTGCCACGAGCATCGAAGATCAACAAAAAATGATCTGTAATGTTATCCATGGCATTATTCAATCAGATCGGCAAAAATCGAGGGGTAAATATACTCTCAACTGGCCCCATGAGATTTCTGGATACGAGCAAGGCTCAACAGCCTACTCTATCACAAATGGAGACTCGCTCTAATGAGCCCCATGGACCCATCTTACGTCATTTCACCAGGGGTCTCTATGAAATCTGAGCCTCCAAGCGAAAAACTTTAGCTTCCCTAACTTGCTCAACCCTCTATTAAGGAAAACACAGTGCTCACTCAGGGATAAGCCTGACAGAGAATGTACCGATGACATCTACGATTAGCGCATGTGCCACTACCTAGTGTCATAGTACCTATTATGGGGCCTCGACCATATGTGCCTCTAGCCCCTTATACCACATGGCCCCCACACCTCCAATAGTACCCACTTGTTTACGCTCCTCGAGTGCGCTCCCTAGCCTTATCCGAGTGGACCTAGCATGCCCGGTTGTGTTCACTATTCCTATCATCATCCACACATATGCCAAGACGGTACCCGTTCCTCTCCCACATATGATTCCAAGAGTACCTCCACCGGCCCTGCCGCTCTACATAGGTGACGACTGTGCAGCGTTTGCTCAAAACCATAGGTCGATCTATCGCGGAAATATGCGTCATGCATCTGATAGAGAGCCTAGAAGTAAGGCATACAAATTGCCAAACTCACGCAAAAATTCAATGGGGAACGAAGATGCTAGGAAACACATTGAAGTGTTTGAACAAGTATGTGATTCCTTAGGGGAACGCAACGAACTACATAAGTGAAATGCCTTAAGCTTGACATTAAGTGGGAAGGCTGGAGATTGGTATAGGACCCTAAGGGTGGACGAGAAAACAATCTACCCTACCTTCGAAGGTTGTTTCTAAAGATAGTACATACGAGAAGGTGTGATTTGGGGTGTAGCATCTCAGCTACAGAAGGCCGAACGTAAGGAAGGAGAGTCAGTAAGGGACTTCATTAGTCGTCTAAAGCACTAAACTCTCGCTGCCCTGTAAATGAGCGCTTCAACAATAATAAACCAACTGCTTGATCGATTCATTCGAGGGTTGAGGAATGAAGGAATCTATAATGGACTAGTGATTAGAGGTATCACAACCTGGGAAGATGTCATGCCAATGCAATCCAATTAGAGGACAACTTGATGATAGCAGGCATGAGGGTGTCTACTGACACGAGATCCACTAGCTCACAAGCCATTGAGTATGAACCCATGACTGCAAAGCCCATTGCCAATGAGCCAAAGGTATTTGAGACATTCTTGACAGACCTCACCAAGGCAATCCAAGAGTCTCTTAAGGATAATCGACCCCTCTAAAATAGTCACATGTATCCAAGAAGGAGCAACAATGGTGTTCCATTTGCTTAGGTCCACATAGCACTAGTGAGTGCCCTACGTTTAGAGTAAAATTTAATGGAACTTGCAACGCATGTGGTAGGTATGGTCACCAAGCTAAGGATTGTTTAATGATCAAACGTATGATGGCAAATAGACCACCTGTAGCCTGGACGGTATGCACCTCGAGCTCCTGTATTGATGCCTGCTCCACCTGTTGAGCAAACTACCGCAACACATGGTCCCTAGACCTCAAAATGTTGTACAAGCTACACCGCTACCACCTCCTGTGCTAGGACCACAGCCCCGCATCCAAGAGTCGCCCCTATGAACCAAGTGGGTTGCGAGCCATCAAATGCTTATCCAGATGGCTGTGAGGAGGAAATAGACACTAGTATTGCCTACGGACTTGATACATTGGAGAGTGTCCTATATACTACATGGAAGATTGTTGGGGACAAGTCTAGAGGTGTTATCAAGCTGCTGCTCTCGCATCCAGGTCAAAATATCAACACCCAGGCTAGGAGGCCACCTCTTCAATGCTACAAGTGTGGTGGACCACAATCGAAGAGCAGCGGAGTGCCCTATTAGGCTGCAAAAGAATGCTGCACAGATGCAAATAAATCAAGGGAGCACGTCTGCAATGCCAATACTCACATGTAATCATTGTGGCATAGATCACTTGATTGCCCATATGCCCCTAACCCAACAAATGCGCCTAAAATCACACCCTGAATTTGGTCAAAATTGCTAGTGTGACATCGCCAATACCACCCGTCACACCCGCTTATGCGATTACACGGTCCATGCTTCAAGGGCAGGCCATATCCTCGAAGAGAGAGATACGCGTCAGTTATCCAAGCAAAGAAAAAGAAGACACGAAGGAAGAAGTCACAGAATACGGAAAATTCAAAGCCAAGTTCCAAAACAAACATAGGAACAGGAGATGACCCCGTGTATATGAATGACCTCGAGGATGATTCAGATTCAGTCGAGACAATGGAGACTAGAACCAATACCACAAAGGGAAAGACCGATAAAGAAAACCGTAACATGGAACAAAATGAAAACCGAATAAGAGAAAATCATAAAGAGCCTCTGAAAAAACACCACATGTGTTTCCAAATCCAATCCAAGACCCCAAGATAAACCGCAGGGGCAAAAAGGGAAGAATCGTAAAAGAGAAGATTGGGACGTACCCAAACCCAATAGACGAGATTAAGCAGGTGAAACATCTAAGAGGTTTGGTGAGGAGACTCAAGGAAAACTAGAACCAGGCACCCATGCAGGTCAAATTCATGACACAGTGTTTTCCCACGCAAGTTCATCCACCCCCACATGAACCATAGACCGTTAGCCATATCTAGTATCATCCAAGAAGGGAGTGAAGATGGGACATCAGAAAGTGAGCATACACCCTTCTTGTTGGAAAGGATGTTTAACGAAGGAATAACTGATCCCATTGAGGAATATGAGATTCCATCCTCACAGTTCCTAGTCAAGGACCTACACCCTGCAAAACGCCAATGAATGTTGCCAAACTAGTGGACTTCATGTCTTCTGAGGTCCGAACCACGATCATAGCAAAGCTGTATGGAGATCCTGAGTATTCCTTGCACTTCAAGCATTCCTTAACGGAGAGCTACGAACGGGATTACCGCAGTTTGCGCAACCAAATAGGCCTGACTCGATTATGATTGATGAGGAAAATCATGTGCAATCACTTGACTTAGATGGACACGAGTCTGTGATCGAGGTACCCATTAACGAATTAGGGCAGTATTTTGAAGCGACGAGTCTAATGCAACCCTACCCATCACTACCAAGGGATTAACTATAAAGGGAATTCTTGATGGTGGTGCGGGGAGTTAGCATCGTTACAAAAGATTGTTGGGAATCATGGGAAAACCCCGCCTCAGTGTACTAACATTGTGGTAAAGATGGCAAATGGTACCATAGCCAACCTATGGGGATGCTCAAGGATCTTAAGATCAAAGTTCTAGGACACAAGGTACGACATACGTTCATTGTAATGGATTTCTCTAAACACCTTATGTCATATGAAATGATTTTAGGACGACCATTCATGAGGGAAGCACAAATGGTTCATGATGGTCTAAAAATCATGTCTATTTGCAATTCCAAGACTCTGTCCTTAGAGTGGATTTTGTGACTGGTAAGGTACACCCTTAGGGAGTAAAACCATTATTGATCATCGCTCTGACACCACAGTTCACTCGGCCCCACTACAATATTGTGGTACAACTTGTAAGAAGGATACAGACATTGGCCAAGATTCTCTTACATGGATGTGTTATCGGGTATGACTGAGTCGGACAATGTGGATTGGGTCCACCTAGCATCAACCATAGACACTTGGGGAAATAGGGGGACGACCTGGGGTAACACCTGAGGGGGGATGAAATGCATGTACCTTAAATATGCTACAAGCAATGCATATCGCTTCTGACAAGACTCATCCTAATGTAACGAAGAAAAACATACAAGTGGGTCCCTAAAGCTTCTTTAGTGACCATTGCTAGTGCTAAAAAACAGAAGCCTTGTGTGAGAAACGTACCACTCGCTTCAAGAAAAGTAGACAAAGTGTTGCGATGGATCCCTAAAAGACTATTGGAAGCCCAAGGCTACTATCAAGGAAATGATCAACTATCTGGGTGCCAAAACGTTGATTGTGCTATTACCTATCCACCTGACCAAGTGAGCCCAATCCGTAGATCCAAAACAAATCAATGATCAGTGGAAAGAAAAAAAATCACAGATGCTACACACCCGCTCCCGAGCTAGTTTGGGTACCAAAGAAAGAACAAATGTTCCACCTAGCTCAGGAAGGGGGGAGTCCATGAAGCTTCTAGCTCTCATGTAATAATCCATAGAGGTAAAAGCTTCTTCACAGCCTCCATCTATAGTAGTGCGACTGTAATGGAATTTGCCTATTCAATTTGAGAATAGCGGAATTTAATGAGAGTACTTTCAAGAAATGATTTTGTGAGCATAGCGGGTAGACATAATTGAAGATAGCAACATAATCATAGCAATTAGTTAACTTGGCATAGACAATACTTTTGCAAGAGAGAGAGTTTAGAGAACATGACAACAATTGAGGACCGGATTTACGTGGAGCCGGTCCCCCCTCCATAGGCATTTGTATTATGATTTTCTCCCATAAAGAGAGACTTGTTACAATACAGTCTTTGTGTTCCTTGTGACGTAGGTGATGCCATGAAGATGGAAGGCTTCATGCACCACAAACATAACATAAACTTGAAGAAAGCTTTAACTATCCCAAGCCTCAGTCCCAAGACCTCAAACACCTTCGAAGGTGGAGAGAGCTAGCAGGGAATGAGGGTAGGAAGAGGAAGAAGAAACATTTCGTAGGAGAAAGAATTAGTTCCTCACTTATCATACTCTTGTTGCTAGCATACATAATGAGCATAGTAATGAAGAAGAAGGAGATGGCAAGCTTAAGCATTGAAGCATGGCTCTTGGTTGGATTTGCACTCCATAGCCCAAGTGTGTTGGTGTAGGCTCTCAACCTCTACTTGCTTGGAGAGGGAGCTCTTGCACTTTGCATATCACACAATGAGAGTGCTTGTGAGTGTGTGTGGGTGAGTATACCCCTAGGCACCCCCTAGCTTGCTTGGGTCGACCCCCCCTTGTAGCTCATGCCTGAAGCTCATTGGACCCCTCCAGGCCTAGCCAATCACAAGCAGGAGCCATTACAAGCAACATGGGTAGCCTTGGGACAAGTGTCCCCCTTTCCCCTTTGAGAGAGAGGACTTGATAAATGCTAAAACAATTAGATAATTCATGTAATTTATCATTGGACCCCTTTGAAGCCTAGCCAATAGGCTTCAAGCAACACATGAAGGTAACATGGGTAGGGGCCTAACATGTGTCCTTGCTGCCTCTTCAAGATGGCTTCCCTTGTGTGTGTGTGTGGGTGTTCTCTCTCTAGGCCCTAGGAAAAGGGCTCGCCCCCCCTCTTGTAGGAATGCTTTTGACTTTTAGGTGATCAAGCACCTTACTCACCAAGCATGACAAAGCACTTGAACTAGGGGGTGTTCCCACAAGCATCTCAGGCAAGCTTCTCAAGGCACCTCAAGTACCTTAATCATGCAGCAAGTCAAGCACCTCAAGCATGGAGCCAGTCAAGCACCTCAAGCATCTTAATCAAGCACCTCAAGCATGAAAAACACCTCAAGCATGACAAGCACCTCAAGCAGGACAAGCACCTCGAGCTTGGGCCGGGTTCCCACCTCAAGCTCAGCCCTAGCTTACTATTAAGGTCAAAAGGACTTTTACACACATTTATTGGAGGTCTTCAATGAAGCTAACCCTAAGGTCTTATGCTCCATTGGTTAGCCTTGCTCTTTGATAGACCATCTCCCTTTTGGGCCCCTTTACATTGGCCCCGTGTTGAGATAGATCTAAAAGCACATACCTATATCTTAACACTTGTTCCCGTTTATTCTCCCACATTAAGTGATCAATTTAATATGAGAAAATCATTTGGGTTAGTTAGATATTAGATTTTATGACATTACCTCTCTCTTGAAATCATAGTCGTCCTCGACTGAGGTAGAAGAGATAAAGTCTTAGTCATTAGTCAATCGTACTTAGCGGGTAAAGGATCCCTTTTTACCCTACGACATCTTTCCAAGATGGATGACTAATCCATTTGGTGCTTGGGAGACATAGCTGCCGCAAGCATGTCTGCTCTTTTAGTCCATTTCATTCTCCCAAAGTAGAGTGACAAATTCTACTTCTTGGTGTTTGAGAGACGTCGTCATCACAAACATGATTCTAAGCATGCATACTAGTTAAATTTGTGCACAATTAAAAAGAGGACTAGTCATATAAGACAAAAACATGAGTTATTTAAAAGAAATTTGTACATTTGCTTACTCTAATGTAGCATTGTAAGCATTGACAAGGTTCATACTATCCTTAAGTTGTACTCCTTGCATCCATTTAGCATCTTCAAAAGGATAATTTTTGAACTTAATAAGATACCGTCTGATATCTTACCATGTCGTAGTACCTTGTCTTCATGCCGAAGGATAGCTTCGGGTTGTAGCACCTCTTCTTGGTCTTCAACTTCGGGAGGGTCTTCAATAATTGGTTCAATTGGTGGCTCTCCTTTGTAGGGCTTAAGTAAGCTTACATGAAAGGCATTGTGTATAAGCCAATGGTTGGGCAACTTGAGTTGATAAGCCGTCTCATTGATAGGCTTCAAGATTTGGAAAGGACCATAGTATCTTTTTGCTAGTTTAGCATAATACTTTTGATGGCCCGTAGATTTTTTGCCCGTCGTTTGCCTTAATCGAGCCTTAGGAAACTTGAGTAAGACCCAATCATTTTCTTTGAACATTAAGGCTCTTCTGTGCTTATCAGCAGCAGCTTTTTGCCTTTGTTGAGAGATGGCTATAGCCTCCCTAATCTTTTGAAAAGATTCTTGTAGGTCACGGCTATACTCATCGGCGGCGAAGATCTTCCCATGTACTTTCAGTAGCAAGGGACTTTTAGGTCTTCCTTCTATGATCTCGAAAGGTGCTTTGCCCGTAGAAGTATGTACAGTATTATTGTAGGCATACTCTACTAGCGGTAAATACTTTTCCCATTGTGAGCGTTGATCTACTTCGGTAACATAAGTCTTGAGTAGATCGAGTATCGTAAGATTGGCTATCTCACTTTGGCCATCCGTTTGTGGGTGATAGGCCGAAGAGAAATTCAATCTTGTTCCTAGATTTTCAAAGAGACCTTTCCAGAAATTACTGGTCATTCTAGGATCTCTATCTGACACGATGGATGTGGGTAATCCATGGTGTTTGAAAATCTGAGATATGAAGAGAGTTGCCATTTGATGTGCCTTAATAGTCTTTTTGATAGGAATAAAATGTGCTTGCTTGCTAAACCTGTCGACTATTGTCCATATTCCTGTATTCCCATGGATAGACTTGGGTAATCCAAAGATGAAATCCATGGATATACTCTCCCATGGTGAATTTGGAATAGGCAATGGCTGGAGTAATCCAGGTTGCTTCCCTCTATCATACTTGGTCTTTTGGCATACTACACATTTTGAAACATAATCTTGTATGTCCACTTTCATGGTAGGCCAATAGAAATACGTCTCTACTCCTCGGAGAGTAGGTTGAATACCTCTATGCCCTGCATATGGAGGAGCATGGGATTCATACATAACCTTCTCACGAAGGGATGGGTAACACATAGCCTATTGCCGTGGAGAAGATAACCATCCTGCAAGGTGAATGGTTCCTCTTTCTTCCCCAAAGCAAGGGCTGACATTATGTCTCTAAAGTCAGGGTCAGTAGCATACTCATCTATCATAGAGGATAGATCATTGTGAGTAGCTATAGACACCGCATAACTTTTGGTCGTCGTGAAAGTGCATCGGCAACTTGAATGTGCTTACCAGCTATGTGAGCAATATGGAAATTAAATTGCGAAAGAAAATTTGCCCACCTCATTTGTTTGTCGGAAAGCTTGGTTTGCGTCATGAAATACTTGAGACTTTGGTGGTCGGTTCGTAGGATAAATGGAGTCCCCAATAGGTAGTGCTTCCATGTGTCTAGGGCATGTAGAACAGCTAAAAGCTCTTTCTCATAAATGCCCAAGACTCGTTCATCACCATTGAGCCTTCGGCTCTCATGCTATGGCATGCCCTTCTTGAAGCAAAACCGCTCCAAGGAATCACCACAAGCATCACATTGGACCTCAAATGGCTTTGAGAGATCCGGAAGCACGAGGACTGGTTGGGAAGTAAGCTTCTCTTTGAGTTTTTCAAAAGCATTTTGCTCCTTAGCAGTCCATACAAACTTAACGTTCTTCTTGTTAAGTCGTGTAGTGGTCCTGCTACTTGAGAGAATTTTGCTATGAAGCGTCTATAGTATGCACTCATACCAATAAAGCTTCTTAGCTCATGTAGATTCCTTGGGTTAGGCCATGATTTTATTCTCTAACTTTGATGGATCCATACAAATACCATCGTGAGAGATAATATGGCCTAGATATTGAATCTCTTGAAGGAAGAATTCACTTTTCTTTTGGTTGAGAAAAAGTTTGTTCTCCCTCAAGGCTTGAAAAATCACTTGGAGATGTTGCTTATGTTCCTCCAAAGACTTGGAGTAGATGATGATATCATCGAAGAACACTCCAGTGAATTTTCGATATGGTCTAAAAATTTTCTCCATCAAACGATTGAACGTAGCTGGTGCATTAGTCAAGCCAAAAGGCATGACTAGATATTCATAAAGACCAATGTTGTGCGCGAAACGCGGTCTTTAAGATATCCTCATCCACTATCCTTATTTGATGATAGCCACTCTTAAGGTCAATCCTACTGAAGTAGGTAGAGCCTTGTAGCTTATCAAACAGATCTTCTACCCGAGGTACGGGAAATTGTTTTTGATAGTGATATGGTTTAGTGCTCGATAGTCCACACACATACGGTATGTACCATCTTTCTTTTGCACTAAAAGGACTGGAGAACAAAAGGGAGAGGAACTAGGCCTCACCATCCCTTTGTCTACCAGCTCTTGTACTTGCCTCATGATCTCCTTCTCTTGTGAGCTTGTGAGACTCGATAAGGAGGTGTTTGTTAGGCGGTGAGCTTTCTGGAAGGAGCTCAATACGATGGTCATCATCCCCTCGTTTTGGAGGTAGGTCCATAGGGATATCATCGATGAACACATCTTGGAATCCTTTTAGAAAATTAGACAAGTCTAACTCTTCTTGATTCCTATCATTTTCATTTGATGAAACATTATTAGCTTTTTAGAGACTCTTTGACATAAATCATGTACGCAGAAACTGAGCTCTTCATTGATTTATCAAAAGAAAGAGGATTTACAAGTGGAATAGTGCGACCACGCTCACTAGCATCTATATACATGTTCTTTCCCTGTAGGTGAAGTAAATTCTCCTTTCAGGGAACTTCATGTTGGCAGCCATGCGATCAAACCATGGTGCCCCTAGGATAACATCCTGATGTTGGAGGGAGAGATGAAGAAGTCTTCTTTGTCGACATAGCTTTGGACATGAAGCCTCAACTTCCCAATCAAGGGAGTAACGGAGGCTTGTTGTCCCTTGAAAGCTGCATCAGCTGTTACTATATCTCCCATCTCAAAAGCTTGAATGCCCAACTTGGTGGCCAACTCTATTGATATGAAGTTGAGAGTAGAGCCAGGGTCAAACAAGATGAAGGCATCATGCTCTCTTACCTTTCCCAAGCATAGGAGAGTGATGATCCTTTGCAATGAGCATCCTCTTTTGGAGCTTCGATGGTGGAAGCCCTAGGAGTCTCATTGCGAGTATTCTTCTTGGGGCAAGAACGATAGCCATGTCCTTGCTCCCCACACTTATGGTCCTTTGCGAAAAGCTTCAAGCTCTTCAGGAGAGAGTTTGTTTTTACCTTTGTAAACTCCCTTCTCCTTGGACCGATTGTTGTTGTTGTTGTTGTTGGAAGTGCCTTGGGAATTATTTTGAGCATTGGATTTCCCCTTTGCATCATTTTTATCTTTGTTTTCCATGGGCTTGACATTACGTCTAGCCCCTTGATGGAAATTGATGCGTGAAGAAACCATGGTGTGGTGGATTACTTCGGTAATAGTACCGGGCCGTTGAGTTGATATATTCGGCCATCTCTTCAGGTAATCCCGCACAGAATTGCTGTCTTTGCTCGGCAAAGTCTATCTTTTGAAAAACAGTAGCTTTGAGATGTAAATCCCAAAACTTATCTACATACTTGTTGATAGACTCATGAGAGAGGAGCTTCAAGCCGCGCCATTCGGTAAGAACTTTATCTTTAGTATCGCTTGGAAGAAATTGCTTCATGATGGAAACTCGTAGAGTTTTCCATGTCTTTGGGGCTTCTCCATTGCCACGAAGGCTAGCCCACCATTGACGAGCTGATTTTTGGAAGTGCATAGCTACATGGCGTAGCTTGGAGGACTCTGTGAAGCCCTCGTCCCCAAAGGCCGCATCAAATTGCTGGATGAAGGCCAAACTTTGTCGGTAGCACCAAAGGTGCCATCGTAGGTGAGAAAAGAGATACTCTTTCCTCCCTCCTTGAACTTCTTTAGCTTTTGTGACCTTCGCCATGCAGGAAATGATTTGCGATGCCCTCCCCTCTTGTATTCTCTAGGAGAATAGCCATAACTTTCATCGGAAGAGAAGGAAGGTGAAGAAGAAGGAGAAGAGGGTGACCTCTTCCTAGCCCTTTTCTTCCTTTGTTTCCTCTCTTGCCTTTGAGAGTGATGAGGAGAAGGACTATGGGTTGCTCTTTTCCTCTTGGGAGGAGTAGGCGCGATCGTCTAGACCGCCTTCTTCGTGGAGCCACATCTTCAGAAGAACTTAGACTTTCATTGCTTTCTTTCTCTTTGGATTCCTCCTCTCGAATGGGAGAGAGTCTTCTTTTGGGGGTCTCTTCAAGAGGCCTCCTAAGCTCTCTCTCCTCTTGGAGAGGAAGGGAAATTCCATAGGCACGAAGTTGTTGAGTAACTTCGGCTTGCAAGGTAGGGTTGCCCATAGCTTGTTGCAACCTAGTCACAAGATAATTCACAAACATGGGAGCATCATCATTAGCACCTTCATGTGCAAAATCAAAGCTATCAATGTTCATTCTACTCTCTTGATTATTGTCAGCCATGTTAACAAAATTTTATGTATGTACTTAGTGTATGCTTTGGCAATTCAAAACCTTAGTTGCCACTCCTCTTAGCCTTTGAAAATCGGCTCTTAAGTATCTACACCCACGGCTCAAAGTGGTTAAATATAGAGAGTAGAGGAGTAGGTCTAACATAGCAGAGTTGCCAAGGGCTAGCTCCTTTCGGACTTCTTATGGCTCAATAATGGTAAAGCCGTAGGCAAGTCTAAAAAGACTCCATTATTAAGTCCAAAGCTCCCGAGGTGTGCACCATCCCCCACATAGTGGGCTTAACAAAACGGTATTAGATCCCAGTTCCACTTACTCTATTATAATTAACAACATCAACCATTTATAGGCTACTTAAGGACCTCTCTTCTTAAGCAAGAAAAGAGAAACCAAATGCTCTGATACCAATGTAATGGAATTTGCCTATTCAATTTGAGAATAGAGAATTTAATGAAATGAGTATTTCAAGAAATGATTTTGTGAGCATAGCGGGTAGACATAATTGAAGATAGCAACATAATCATAGCAATTAGTTAACTTGGCATAGACAATACTTTTGCAAGAGAGAGAGTTTAGAGAACATGACAACAATTGAGGACCGGATTTACGTGGAGCCGGTCCCCCCTCCAATAGGCATTTGTATTATGATTTCTCCCATAAAGAGAGACTTGTTACAATACAGTCTTTGTGCTCCTTGTGACCTAGGTGATGCCATGAAGATGGAAGGCTTCATGCACCACAAACATAACATAAACTTGAAGAAAGCTTTAACTATCCAAGCCTCAGTCCCAAGACCTCAAACACCTTCGAAGGTAGGAGGTGAGAGCTAGGCAGGATGAGGTAGGGAAGAGAGAAGAAGAAACATTTCGTAGGAGAAAGAATTAGTTCCTCACTTATCATACTCTTGTTGCTAGCATACATAATAGCATAGTAATGAAGAAGAAGGAGATGGCAAGCTTAAGCATTGAAGCATGGCTCTTGGTTGGATTTGCACTCCATAGCCAAGAGTGTTGGTGTAGGCTCTCAACCTCTACTTGCTTGGAGAGGGAGCTCTTGCACTTTGCATATCACACAATGAGAGTGCTTGTGAGTGTTTGTGGGTGAGTATACCCCCTAGGCACCCCCCTAGCTTGCTTGGGTCGACCCCCCCTTGTAGCTCATGCCTGAAGCTCATTGGACCCCCAGGCCTAGCCAATCACAAGCAGGAGCCATTACAAGCAACATGGGTAGCCTTGGACAAGTGTCCCCCTTTCCCTTTGAGAGAGAGGACTTGATAAATGCTAAAACAATTAGATAATTCATGTAATTTATCATTGGACCACTTTGAAGCCTAGCCAATAGGCTTCAAGCAACACATGAAGGTAACATGGGTAGGGGCCTGACATGTGTCCTTGCTGCCTCCTTCAAGATGGGCTTCCCTTGTGTGTGTGAGTGGGTGTTCTCTCTCTAGGCCCTAGGAAAAGGGCTCGCCCCCCCCCTCTTGTAGGAATGCTTTTGACTTTTAGGTGGCTCAAGCACCTTACTCACCAAGCATGACAAAAGACTTGAACTAGGGGTGTGTTCCCAGCAAGCATCTCAGGCAAGCTTCTCAAGGCACCTCAAGTACCTTAATCATGCAGCAAGTCAAGCACCTCAAGCATTGGAGCCAGTCAAGCACCTCAAGCATCTTAATCAAGCACCTCAAGCATGAAAAAACACCTCAAGCATGACAAGCACCTCAAGCAGGACAAGCACCTCGAGCTTGGGCCGGTTCCCCCACCTCAAGCTCAGCCCTAGCTTACTTAAGGTCAAAAGGACTTTTACACACATTTATTGGAGGTCTTCAATGAAGCTAACCCTAAGGTCTTATGCTCCATTGGTTAGCCTTGCTCTTTGATAGACCATCTCCCTTTTGGGCCCCTTTACATTGGCCCGTGTTGAGATAGATCTAAAAGCACATACCTATATCTTAACACTTGTTCCCGTTTTTTCCCCACATTAAGTGATCAATTTAATATGAGAAATCATTTGGGTTAGTTAGATATTAGATTTTATGACAGGACCTCCATGAAGCTGCAAAAGAATCCACACCTCCCAGTGTTCAAGAATCACCTGAATGAACCACTTCAAGTTCAATCCTGGGAGAGTACCTTACCACCCTTGCAACTTGACGAGGCACCTAGGGTAATAGAAAACTACTGGCAAAAATCCTCCACCTATTACCAACTGGAACAATTGGTTTCAAAGGGTGACAAGCTCATTTCAAACGGTAATCTACCCAAGGAAGGGGGGAGTGTTTGCTGACAGTCATCATTCACTTGCTTCCCTCTCAACCTTTCTCCCTGACCTCTTAATCTCCGATCTTAGGGAATGTACATATAAAGCTTTATACTCACAAAAAAAATAAAAAAATAAAGAGCAAGAGCAAAGAGCAAACGAGTATGCACATTAAAAGTCAAAACATTGACTCAGACCTACACATGTCACATCTGGTACAGTGAAACAGAAACCTATGCCATAAAACACCTTTGATCCTCATCACTTGAGTGATGGAGGGTAGGTAAGATTAGTACGATAGGAGTGTTTTTGTTTTAAAGTTGAGTGATTAGCAAAGATCTCTTTTCCCACTAATGTGCCTCCTGGAGGTATTCCTTTTGTTTTCTAGTGTGTACATGAGTGTGTTTGCTATTGATAGGATTTGGACCTTCATGGAATCTTTATCTCGACTCACACTTCAAATCAAGCGCAACCATCGACACAAAACAGGTGTTTTATGACCATTAGCATTGCCCTTATCTTTTGCATCCATGTTTGTCTGCCTTGATTGTGATTGGTAGCATAATATTCAGCGCATTTGCTTACTATCAAACATTTAATCAATGTAATGTTTTGTCATAATCACTTGTCTAGGTTTAAAAATCAAGCAGTCTGACTAAGCTAGTTTGACCAAGCTAGGTATTAGAAATCTTCTCTTAATACCATGGGGAATGCCTTCCTAAATAAGAAAATGGTTTACTTAGGTTCTTAATCGATTTAGGCAGCATTGTATGAAATGTACTAGGGCTTTCTAGTGGGCTTAACCCTATTGACCTTTAGCTTAAGTATTAAAAGGGGAGTTTACTAATGTGATGAGCCTGGGGAGGGTAATAGTGTTTTATATGACCCCCCAAAGTTACAAAATAAAATGCTGAAAATGAACAAACAAAAAATCAAAGTGCCACAATGTAAAATTTTAAGCTGGAAGAGAAATCCCTGCTTAAATTGGTACTTCACTCACATGTATTGCCTATGGTACTTGAGCCCTAGAGGTTCCCAGTGTGGGCGCTTTTCCCTGAAAAGCAAAAAAACCCAAGGCATACAAAATAAGCACACACATCATAATTGAATCAATGTGAAAAGACTTTGGGGGGTCAAAGAAAAAGTAATCAGTCAGGCGATGATTTCATGAGAAATTCCTTTTATGGTAGCTTAAACTACAAGGTTTTCTAGATATAGCCTCTAGTCAGCCCTCGAACATGAATACTTGGCTCTTGCGATTAAACAACTTAATTGACCACAGAAAATTAAGAAGCTTACCACATGGTATTAATATTCGATCTCTAGTGCCTTTTGACCGTTAAATTAGCAGACCCCAGACTTGTTTAATTTTCTACCTTTACATCTATTTATGAATTTGATTATAATTGCAATTTAATGTTCATTGCTAACAAATTGTTTGAAATTCTTTTACCAATCAATTTGTCTACCTAAAACTGCATATGCTTTTTAAGAGAATGCAATTACTGTGGAAATGTTGTTTGATTTTGCAGTGACTGAAGAAGGCTAAGGACATTCATCTCAAATGCTCTTCCACCTCGACGAACCACCTTCAACTCAATAGCTTCCGAGGATGGAATCTACATCAGGAAGGGGGGCATGTTAACCCTCACGGCTCACGGACACCCCATCACCTACGATGGACGCGTATTATGTATTATTTAGAGTCAGGTACCGGGCTTGTCGACCAATAGGGAAAGGTAGAGTGATCGCCGATGAGAGGCGCACTTTAACTTGGACATTCAAGGGATTAGTTGGTTAAGCATGGGCGCCCAAGTGTGAATGGGGTGAGCTCATATAAAAGCCAACTAAACCTAATTTTTACTCATTCTCTCATTTGTGCAATAGAAGAGTGCTCTTGCTCCATCTCCATCTTCTTCTTCTTCACCTCCTTGTGTGTGTGTGGAGAGAGAAGAGAGAGGGAGAGTGTGTGTGCGATCGAGCATTACGAAGGCACGACGGCGGCGAAGCGGTTGAGCGCGGCATGACTGCAGCTTCTTCTTCATCGCGACGAGGAATCCACCACGAAGGCGAGCGTAGAGTGGTGAGTGACACACCCTTTGCTCTCTTTGAGCTTGCTAGTTTAGGCTTGTTGTGTGCTTGGAGCCGTTTGTGGCTCGCACACGGTGTATTGGCAAGTCCCTTGCTTCGACAGTGCGGCAAGGAGCGCACAACAAGGAAGAGTGATGACCTGCCAAGCCACCTTCGCTCGGGCTATCTGAGTGTCACATTCTGACCAAAGGAAGTTCTTGACCATCCTCTCTACCTGGTTGATACAAGAACTCAAGAAGATCTAGCAAGAAGTGATGTACCACATAGTCGCCAACAACACCTGGTTGGGCCACTACTACTCTGCCAGCTAAAGAAAGTCATGATGAGCTCCAATGTAACAACTTCCTCCTCATAGATAGGAGGAGCGAAGTAATCTGTTGCTCAGGAGACAAGTCCAAACCAACCTGACAACCCAAGTACCAAAGTGCAGTCCCTGGGGGAATCCACCTAAAACCCTCTCCTGGCATCCAATCGGGCACAATAGCACTACCAACCGAGAAAGCCACTGTCTTTCTCAAGTTGATTAGTGCACCCAATGCACAACAAAAGGTCTCTAGAGCCTGCTCACACCTATGAAGGTTGTCCTCATGGCCATCTAAGTACAAGGATGAGTCGTTGGCAAACTCAGCGTCTAGTAGCTCATCTCCCAAATAGGGAGTGCTAAGCCCTGTAGACCAACCTGCTGTGACACCAAAAACCTGCTCATCACCTCCGCATAGAACAAAAAGAGGAAGGGGGCAAGAGGACAGCCCTGTCTGACCAAACATGTGAGCATGAAGCGATCACCTCTGTCTCCTGCCAAAAGTACCTGACTGTGAGCCTGTCTGTACAAAGCTGACACCCCTCTAATCCAAGCATCTGAGAAGCCCATCCTGCATAGAGTGCCCTCTAGAAATTCCCAGTCAACTCTGTCGTATTCCTTCTAAAAATTGAGAAGAAGAATCACTAGGTACTCCACGGAGCCGTGCTAGGGTAGAAGCCTCCCAAAAATTAAAGATGTTGTCAAGGATACTCCTTGACAAAACCTGTATGAGTCCCATGTATAAGGCTCTCTAGAAGTGGCTGAATCCTCAAACTCAAAGCCTTGGCAAGAATTTTGTAGGCTGATTTGAGGATGGTGATGGGGTGCCACTGTCAATCTCATCCAAGGAGCCACCCTCCTGGGGAATGAGGTAGATCAAGCCCTCACTCATGCTGTCAGGCATCAATCCTGTGTGCAAAATGTACTGAAAAGCACTATAGAGATCTACGCCATGCAGGTCCCAGTACTCCAAGAAAAAACTGGGAGTCAGCCCATCCTCAGTAGGATAGCTACCACGGGCGAGGGCCCTAAGAGCCGTGTGTAGCTCCTCAAGCTGAAGTGGCAAATCAAGCCTATGACGCATCTCCTCAGTCACAAGACAAGGCATCTATGCCCAAACCTGCATCTTGACGCTCTGACTAGGGCTCTGTAGACAGTAGCTCACGGAAAAAGTCAGTAGCAACTGCACACATATGCTCGGGCTCAGAAGAAATTGACCCTTCGGGCCTCCTCAACTGACTGAACTTGGCATGTAAGTGCCGAGGTCCCACTACCTCAAAGAAAGCACCAGTCACTCTGTCGCCCACCTGTATCCACTGAGATGCCTGTCGGTGGAAAGCAAACTCATGTCGCCTCTCCTCTGTGCTAACAAGCTCCTGTCGAGCCTACTATAGCTGCTCCTCCAACAAGGATTGTCTGGATGCTACTCCTGCATCCTCTGTAACGCAGCATTGCCTCGTCTGATACGCTGCTCCTCCTCTTGCTACAGCCCAGTGAGCCAAAGACTCTTAGAGAAAGAAACGGATAATCTGAGCTAGTCTTGAGGCCACTTTGTCAGCAGGAGAATCCTGCCTGTCCAATCTCTCTATCCAAAGAGCCTCTACTCGCTCTCTGAGTGTAGAGTCCAACAAGACCCTCTCAAGGATGCAAAGAATCATGCTCCCTCTCCTCTGCCTATCTGTCACTGTGAGGATCACTGGTGCATGGTCCAAGAAGAGGTCCCTGTCAGAATGCCAATTGTCCCTCCCAAGTCACTGAAATGGTCACTAGTGTAGAAGTGATCTATCCGCAATAGATTCACTCTTCCCACTCTGCAGTCCGAACGAGAGAAGGCAAGGTTGTCTGGGGGCCTCACGAAACTAGAGTGCTACCAAACATCCGAGACCCTCAGAGTCATAAAAAACCTCTCCCAAGCTGCCAGCTCAACTCCATGCACAGTAGCATGGCCACCACCAATCCTGTCAGAAGGGCCCTCCAACATGGTGAAGTCCCCTCCTATGCACTAGTGTTTTGCGTGCAACAGAGACTCAACTATCTGTGACTAAAAATCTACTTGAGACTCGCCACATTGGGCGCATAGATGTTCAAGAATCCCACTAGGCAACCCTGAACCTGCATAATAATCCACTGAGCCCTGCCTGGCACAATAATCCCTCTGCCCACAATGGCCTGCTACAAAGAGTCCACAATAGTCATACATACCCCACCCTGGATGCCTCCAGGTCCAAAAGTAGCTGACCAAAAAGTGTCATATCGTCCATGCAAGAGCTGACCACAACGTCTAATGCGGCTCTCACATAGATGGTTCTCCTGACGCATAAGGAGATCAATCTCTCTTCCCACAAGGCAGCGTTAAAGCTCCTGATGCATGCCCCCCCGCTTACGCTAAAACTGGGGCCCACCTAGTCCCTACACGTTCCATGAGACAATCCTCATGGGGAAGAGAGAGAACAGATGTTGTCGTAGCAGCTAGATGGACTATCTTTGAGGCTGGCTTGGATGGGGATTAATCTGTATCCGAGCGTCCTCTAGATAGGCGTGACTGCAACGAGTGCCTCGCCCAAGACCAAGCAAAGCGGGCCGTACGTAAAGCAACCTCCTCTATTGAAGAGTCCTCATGAATGTGTACATAGCATGGCAAGCACTGCGTATCGGCAAAGAAGTAAACCACAATGTGTCTACATACTGCTGTATCTAGATGTGTCACCGCAAACTTAGCCAATGGCCACAAAGTCTGAAGAATGTCTGTAACTCCTAGTTCTCCCATGTGGTGAGAGAAATCTAGGATCTGTGTGTGCAACCATCCCAACACTGAGTCAAGAGTCCACTTAGTCTGCTCTCTGCCGCAAAGGGAAAAGGAGAAGCCAACTACTGAGTCCAAGGCCTCTGTTCCCCTAACTGCAAGGAACAGAACATGGACCCTGAAGCAGGCTGCCTCATGGTCTGCTGAGGGGTCACCGAGAAAACAAGTAAAGTCGTAGTCAAAGAAGTCCCCCCGACGCCGGATGTCGATGCTCATCAGACCATGAGGGATAGCTGCAAGGGGGGACGTCTGTACCTATAGAGGGGTCGCAAGAAAGGTTGTCCCTCTCTCACCAAGAGACTCGTGGAAAAGGTGCTGCCAAAAAATCTCCTAGCAGTCAGAGAAGGCCCTGCCCTTGGGTCGACTGTGGCACTGAAGCAGGAGGGGGGGGAGTAGGGATCAGGGGGGAGCGGAGGAGAAGAGAGGCGGGGGGGGAGCGGAAAAGGTAGAGGGGTGGGGGGAAGAGGCGGCGGGAGCAAGAGGAGGGGGGGGAGGATGATGAGGAGGGGGGGAGCTATTTTGGGGGGGAGGGGCTGTTGAGGGTGAATCTAGGTGGGGGAGGGAGCAAGGACCTCATTTTGCTCAAGAGGAACAAACCGGTTCCCCATGGGAACCCACTGCTGCTAATTAGGCGCTGAGGACCACTCTGAGTGCCAGGTGCTGTTGCGTGTGGCCCCTGTCGTCATTGACCATGGATCTGCTACCATCCCTCCTCCGCTGGAGCACCAGGCTCAGAGGGTGGCTCTGCATGTGTGCGCTATGTCTTTGTCTGTGGCTGCTGGCCAGCCCTTGCAGGCTAGGGCTAAGGCTGTGTGTAGGTCAAGGTCTCCTCTCTGGATAGGCCTTTGCAAGATGGCCCATCTATTGACAAATCAAGCACTGGTTCGGGAGGCCCGAATACTCCACACTCTGTCTAAACCAACCCCACTCACCCGAGGCAGAAGAATGACCTTCGGGAGCGTGTGAGTGTCTCTGACCAAATCGTGAACTGAGGGAATGCCAGCCGCCTTGGCAGCTACTGAGGCTGCCGTACAAGTGTGTCTGCAGGACAGTCCCAATGCCTGAGCCTATCCTGGACAAAAGTGGTAAGTACTCCCTCTGCAAACCTAGAAAGCAGATGAAGATGGGGATATCTGCATGCTCTACTAGAACATCTGAAGTAGGGTCAAAACCATGCCTCCACTATCAAAAGTGGCTCGTGCTTTCTCGAATGGTCAATGGACTCATGGTGATGACCTTGGACGCCATCTCGGAGATCTTGAACTCGATCTGATAGTAACCTTGTCCGAGTATCTGTATGTCCAAGATCTTGACCACCTCTACGCAAAGTCGGGCGTGGAGAAGGTCACGTAGCTCTCCTTTGCTAGATCGGGTGCAGAGAATCTTGCAGATGACAGAAATTGCCTGCAAGCGCTCTACCTCTGCGGCTAGGCTCGCTTGCTCTCTCGGTGAAAGAGCAAGTCGAATGGTGGGCTCATCGGGGTCGGGCGAGGGGGCTTCTGATGAATCCTTCTGTGGAGGAGCTGGAGCCTCCATCTGTGTCTACTGCTGTGGCAATGAAGCGGATGGAGAAAGAACTGTGCAACCGAGCGTGCCGAGCACTATCCAAAGAAAAATCCCGCGGAGGTCACCTAGTAAAAGGTAACCTATCACGTGAGTTCAACAAAAAGGTATTTAAAGTTCTTGAAACTTACAGAAATATATATATAAGGGAATTATTTTTTCAAATTTGAAAAAAACTTACAAATTTTAAAAGAAAAGGGTACATTATATTCCTAATAAAATTCACAAATAAGGGTGTTTACAAACATGTCTTGAACGCACGTGATATGGTAGTTTTACACATAGTGAACCCCCCGAGAGAAAAATGCCCCAGAGCCAATTGCATATTGACGTCAGGAAAGAGGAGGTGGGGGGGGGGGGGGGGGGGGGGGGGAAGGGGGGGGAGCTCAAGGAGATAAGCAGATTGGCAAAGCGAGGCAAGGTGGCGGGCGGGCACGAGAGAGCGCAGCGGGGGAGTGAAGCGAGGCGAGCGGAGGCGGCACTGAGCTGGAAGAGGCGGGGGGGTGACTTGCGGCGGCGGGGCGGAGGGCGAGCGGACGTGGGATCAGCACGAGAGCGCAAGCGGGTCAGCACGACTGAGCGACATAGCAACTCCCGGCAGAGTCGTCGAGGCAGAGGACAGGAGGGTCTAGCGACGACGATGAGAAGAAGGTGATCAAGAGTCGTAGCGAGCGACTGGTATAATCGATCTTGTCCCTCAATCGTCGGGCACAGAGATTATTTGAGGGTGTCAACCTCAAGAAGTGAACCTACAGAACGACACTATCTATAGCACATGCGACTCTATCACTATTTGATCTGAAACCTGGCTATGTCCTATGTCACCACACTCAATCATCAACCTATTTTGGCACTCGAATGAAGTCCAAATGCTACAAAACTTTAGGAGGAGGTTTAAAGACACTTAGGATACTAACCTACCAAGTTTGGTTGCAATCCAAGGAGGTATCAAAATTACAATCCATCATGAGCAAGGTCTTAAAAACTACAACATAACATACTAGAAAGGTCACTCTCCTATGGTCAAAAATCCAAAAAGATCATTAATGCACTCAAAATGGAAAAAATAGCCTATAACGTATAGTCACAAATCAACACATAATTGACAATGAATATTCTTGAACGAAGAGCAATGGGACAAGGAACGTAATGCAAGTTTTGGAATCAAAATGTGATTGCTAGAGCTCAAGATATGAGGGTTGCAAGTTGCAAGAGATTAGTCACTCTCATTCGTATGCTTTAAAACTCAAAACTTGATAATGATCAGTGTGTGTTTTTCCACTTTAAAAAATAGACTTTATACTAGGGATCTCTTGACCCATCTATAATCAAAGATTATCAAATAAGTACAAGGCTTCCCGAAAAATAATGAAGATGCATCAAAATTTTGGGGCTCATGGAAGAAGGGGTCAACTCGAAGGGCACCTGTCTGGCTTGACTGCCAACACTCTTGGCATGCCTTCATGTCCTAGTCAAGTCACTTGCTTCTTATGATTGACATTTGTCTTGGTTCTGTCTCTTATGATAGGTTTTGATCGTTGTGGGCCCGAGAAAAAGGCCTAGTCTACATTGATGATCAATAATTTTTTTATCATAGATGGCCTCATGATCCAAAGCCTCACAATGAGCTAATCATGGCCATGGTTTGGAGTGCACCAAGAATATAAGTTCTAAAAGGATAGAGGGCCTCTATATTTTCTCATATTGATCATGATTACTAGAATCCCATCTCCATTAAAGTTACCTAGCATGGATTTGAAAATGATTGGCTTATGACACCCACATAACCTAGCCTTGGGCCAAGTCAATCCCTTATGACCATTGATTTTGAGCATGAATCTTAAGAGTAATGAACATTGGGCCAATAGCCCTTTTAGAGTTGTACAAAAATGGATCAAAGATGTTATATCCTCCTAAGGATGACCCAAATTTCAAGTGGAATAGAAATGTAGCCATGCTAGCAAAAGCAGTAGAGAGTCCACCAATTGAGAAACCACTTGAATCTTCCACAAAAGTGATAGTATTTGTATTAGTGTTCAATGAGCCTACAATGCGATTATCTAGAGAAAGTTTTCTAAAACCCCTCAATAATGGATGGTAGTTGTGCAAAGCTAGAGAACATCAAAACCAAATGTTGACCTGTGGGTCAACAATACAACATAACATCAACAAAGCCTTATTTTTGGGAGTTATGAAATGCTATGGATTATGGTTAAAAACATCATTTGTAAATGAGTAGCTAGTCTAAGTCCAGAAGCAGGGGTGTGATGGCACTTCCAGATTGTAAATACAAAGCCATTTGACCCTTTGAACTTTATTCTAGGTTTAACCTATGGTAGCCTTAGTATATAAGGTACCTAGGTCATTTGTAAAGAGAACTTTGATCATAATCAATTTTTAAGCTGTCGTCGACTACATTAGGAAGAGAACGGGGTCTAGGAGGGCCTCTTTATTTGGAGAATTTAAGGAAGTCAAATCTTTAGTACTAAGAAATTAATCATATGACTGTTTTTGAATTCAAACAGGCAAAATGGCTAGTTTATTTGAATTCAAAGTTTCTTCCCAAAATGGAATTTAAAATCTAGCAGGTAAAACCATATCATGTAGCATATCTATGGAAAGATCTCAACGCGTAGATTGCAGATCTATGAACTCGGCTCAAATTGGAGATCATATGAGGGAGTTGCGGAAGGCCAAAAATCATAAATTTTTCCACCTCCTTTTTTGGGGGAAGTGCATCCTTTGACCACTCTTACACATCGCTTACACACCCACCATTCTTGCACACATGGCGTACACCTATTCATCAAAATGTTAATCACGTCCATAAACTCATGGAAAATAAAGGGGCCCTCTTACACCCCATCCTCTTCCTAATGTGTGTGAGAGAGAAAGAGAGACAACATTAATGAGAGATGAAGTGATCACAGAGATGGCAGACATGCCTCCTCAAAGACCAATCTCCCACAGAATGACCAATCCCTTCAAAGAAGAACTTAGCCATAGTAGAATGCCTGAAGAGAGAGAAGGATTGGGAGAGTCTATGGTTAGACTTATAGACAATCGGCGAGTTAGACCATTGCAAGTCTAGAAATGGGTTAACAAGAAATACTCTAAAGATAAAGATCCGAAAGATCACGTAGCGGCTTTCAGGAGAGTAATTATAGAGAGATGAAGTTTTGGATTTTGCAACACAATGTGTGGGATTTGGGCTGACTCTTGAAGATGATATAGCTACATGGTTCAACTCACAAGAAAGACGCAATTTTGAGACTCTAAATAAGCTATTTGAGGAATTCACTGAACAATTCTCACAGAAAGGCATAGCTCACAATACGGTCTCACAAATCCACAAAATCAAGCAAAAAGAGGGTGAATCAATATGCAAATCGGATTTACAGCTCAAGAGATATGTCAAGTTCTGTTCAAGAGAGGAACTACCTATGTAAGAATATTTAATACTGATCTTTATGCAAGGAAGGAGATATGCGGGTCTTCAAAAGGACCTGATTAGGATAAGGAGCAAGATGCTAAACAAATTGATCAAAGAAGCTCTTTATGTGGTGGATAACTATGAGGAATATAAAGAAAAGGATTGTAAGAGTCAAGAGGATGACACATCCTCTTAGCATAGTGATTCACAGATGAGCCGCAAGTCCATTGAGGAAAAGTGGCACTATCGATCAAGAAAATTTTTATTGACAAAATGGTTAATAGATTAACTCCTCTTGTAAGTTCGATCCTAGGGAGCTTAAGTGGTGAAAATTTGAGAGGAATGGACAAAACACACGAGGGAAGAGTGTTAATATAGCATGGATATTCTAGAGAAGGTATGTACAACTTGTTCTAGTAGCACCTACTCCAGCTAGATATGTTACGGGGAATGTGCAAAGACTAGTACGAGTTTCAAGGACACAGTTTGTCCTAGGACAACAACCTCCATTGCTAGGTGCTAGAATGCTTGTAGACATGAGATACACACCGATGATGGAATCATCTTATAAAATCGCGAGTAGTTAATATAATCTATTATGAAAATCGAAGTGGGTACTACATTGAAAGCGACAGAAGATGAGTGAAACACATGGAGGAGTGACGCCGTTTAACAACTTCCACCTCCTACGTTTTGACTTGAAGAAAGAAGGTACAAGTTGGATGAAAGGACATTGCGGTTCATTTGTGAATAGAGTCTTAGCTAGGTCACATCCTGTTTACAACCAAGAAGAAATGCAAGAATAAGATCGTCAACCAGAGTGTCATAAAAGCCTTGACAAGCACTTGGTCAAACAATGTCCTCAGGTGGAGATCACAAGTAAATGCCGATTTGTCTTGAATGTGGTGTCATTCACTTATCCTTGACGTTCAAAAAAACCATAATTGAGTCAGAAAGATCACAACAATTGTCTCAGGAATTTTTCAGCTACCAAGTAGCTTGGAAAACAATAAACATCATACCAGTTCAAGTAGTTATGAGAGTGCAAGCTCAAAAGGAAGCTGATGAGAACCAAAAGATAGAGAAATAGAAATTGATGCGAGCCGTCCAAAGAGATGGTGAACCAAATACTGATTCACCTACTCAAAAAACCAAGAGCAAACGGAATAGCTGAAAAGCTAGAAAGGCTAGGATGAAAGCATGTAGGGAATGAGAGAAAAAATACCTATCTGAGAAGCTTTCCCGAGCTAAAGATAGGTAAGACAACATGAGAAAATGGTTGCACCTTCTCTTATGCGGACGTCTCAACCTCCAAAAGAACCATCCATAGAGAAGAAACCGAGAAGTGTTAGTTCAAGAGGATTAGTATTGGTTGAGAAGGTTAATAAGCCATTATATGCCCTCCTAAAATCCTATGATACATGGCTCAAGGAAAACAAACCCAAGAATAGAGGTGGATGACATATCCATATGCGGAACTAGAAAATAAAAAGCTTGAAATGTGCCACAAATGATTCAAACAGGCCAAGCTTTACTAGAACCACTAGTTGGAAAACCTGAGGGTGTGATCTTGTCCACTACACGAGTAACCACCAAACCAGAACAAAAAGAGCTAGATTCTAGTCACAAGAATGGACCATGTGACAGTGCTATAAAGAATTAGATGGTCTTGATAAATTGTGGAAACAAGTTAGAGAGGCCAATGAAACAAATGAGATAAGCAGAAGAGTAAACCAGATTGGTGTTGGAAGAGGAGTGTCTCTTCCACCAATAGAGTATTTGAGAATTGATCTCAAGTGAATCTTAAAGTGCAATCGTACTGGGGAGACAAAGGATCTATACAATCTATGGACAGTCAACCCCATTCTCTAAGTACACTACCCACTTATACGGGAGAGTACGAGGCCATGTCAGATGTTGTTGCAGTCCATCATAGAAATTGTCTTCCAACAAGGTCATCGATTCAAAAGGGTTAATAGATATTTCTATCTACCCCAGTCACTTGTACAATAACGTTAGCAGAGTTGCTTAGAATAAGAGAAAAACATGTGGATGATTGTGGGTAAGTGTCTATAGAAATTTGGTGTGAAAGACCCAACAACTCACATACAGAAGGGATCAAAGAGCTTGAAATTCCTCACCAAGGCCAATGCCATTTAACAAGGTAGGCAAGTACTATGAGGGAGAAGATGGGTACACCATTCTCTTTGTGGAATTCCAAGGTGTAAAAACCGAGGCAATCCTTGACAGTGGATCTGGTGTTGCCATCGCAACAAAAGAGATCTGGAAAAAATGTGAAAAATAGTAGTGAGGGCTACCAAGATGAAATTACAGCTTGCACAAGGGACACATGGAAAGGCCCCTAGGACTTCTAGAAAAATAAATTGTTACTTCTTGTGGCATTGAGTATGATCATTCTTTGCTATTGTTGACTTTGGCAAGAAGAACAACTATGGTATCATTCTAGAAAGACCATTCATGAGACTATTGAAAATGGTCCAAGATTGGGGTTATGACCATATCTACCTGAGACATATACAAACCACAACAAGGATAAACTTGAAGGACCATAGTTATAGGATGTGAAGCAAACCCCTGTGGAGAAGTTTGATTCTGATACTATAACAAGATCAAAACTTCCAACGTTGGGTTAAAGCCTAAAGAATTGTGGATGTGTGGAGCTTTGCAATGTGGAATCTTAAAGCGAGAGGAATGCATCTAGAGAGGGCAATTGACGATAAGGATTGTATCCCAGAACCATTTCTTGAAGAAGCTTTAGAGCCACTCAAATGGGAAACACATCTTGGCTACTCTAATGTGTGCACTATTCAAATACAGTCCAACAACAAAGTTTTGTGATTAAAGTGGCTATAATGTCGTTCCTTACTTCGTAGTGAGTGTGATCCAAGAAAACGAAGACAAAGAATAATACGAGTTCTATGACTCCTTAGAACACTTGGAGCTTCAAGAAGATGTCGACAATGGAAATCCGACAAACCCATAGGTGTTATAAATGACATTTTAACTATTACGGTTTTATGATTTTCAGATCAAAGCCCACAAGAAGCATTGTCACTGTATCAAGCATCCTCATATATGGATCCTATACAAAAGAAAAGACTCACCAAGAATAACACAACCATGTCAATGGGCTAACAATGCTCTAATCAATTGGCCTCGAAAAGCCCTTCCAAAAACAACAATCCAAGAGGAAAACAGATAGTAACTCTCCATAACCATTCAAACCACAAAGAGAAAATACCAAGATTCAACGTTGTTAAGGATAGTAGCGACAATGATGATCCTTTATGACATCCCTACCAGGAATCAGGTCATCACCATCACTATCAGCTTCCATAACAATCAAAAGGTCATAATCAAAGAACAATAATTCAGAACAAATTTTTTGACAAATTTAATACCAAAGAGCTTGCTCGGCCAAAGGAAGGTATGGATTAAGAAGATGAGGATCTCTGATGAAAAATCACAAGATCCAATGCCAAAAGAAAAAACAGTCAAAGTGCACAAGAAGGCTAAGAAAATCACAAAGTCACAAGCTGTTGCAACTCAAATTTGGGTTCGAAAGAAGTTGATTCAAGCACAAAGAGGTGAAGAATTTATTTGGATTCCAAACGAGTAAAGTATCAATATCCAAAGTTTGAATCTCGTCGCCAGCCAAGCGTACAAGGACTGAAGCAAAGACCACTGCAGACTCACATAGAGACAAGGTGGATCAAAGGAAGTCTCTTCAAACACAAACAAAGGAGGGATAAGTATGGGTTCCCACAAAACGAGTAGCATCAACAAAACAACCAATAATCACGAGAAGTGGGTCTTAAAGGAAAACCAATAAAACTACTTCACTACACTGCCGCTTGAATTCTTTCTTTTTCTACTTTGTTACACTATAGTTAGAAGAGAGCTTGCTTCAAGATGGAACCCATTGTTGAAGAACAATGCCAAATACAACAACCAACAAACAAGGGTAAAATGGATTCAAAAAATCATTAATCTGTAAGTTAACCATCAAAAAAAATATCTACAACCTTCAATCAAGCAAGCGACATAGGAGCTTCAAAGACCATCACATTGCTTAGAATTGTGAGGTCTCCACCCACCAACACCAAAATTGGGATGGGGTCCTTGACAAGTCTCTAGGCCTAATATAAATCATTAGTCTCTAAACAAGAAAAATCCAAGGAATAGACCTTTACCATTGACAATGGCTTGGGTCTATAGCCCTAGAAAGAGAAGACCTAGTCTGTTTCGCAGTAAAACGAGACAACATTTTAAGTCCAAAAACTATTTCGGCTCCACAAATTTGGCTAAGGTATCCTCAACAATGCTTTTTTTACGCTAACAGATGTGAGGAAACAATCGTTGGTGGACTCCTCTTCCAAGTGAATAAGTTTTCTAAACGTTTTTAGTGTGCAGGAATGGATAGTTACCTGACTAATCAGGTCCTCCACATCCATGATTGACAACCTTAGTCAATCCCACTTACCACCCACACTCACACATGATTCTTTTGTTTTCTAATTACTATCACATTGTTTTAACATTTAATTTAATGGTTTCTTTTAACTTTTCATCACAGTGATTCCTTTATCAAGTATTAAAGACAACATTAAAAAAAATTCTTTTAGAAAACAGACATCTTTAAACTTAAGACATGGTACTATCAATCAAAACATTGTCCATAATAACCATGACCAGTCATCTTCTTGTCTCAAGACCACTTAAGGGTGAAAAAAATGGCACCCATCCCTTATTCACAATCTGGGGTGGATAAACCCGCCCAAGTTTCGGGGGGGTGCCCATACCTCAAACCAGTTGCCCATACAACCGGGCGGCTCCCCTAGGATATAAAAACGGTTATCTTAACTTATGTAGAAACATCAAGACATGACACGGAGTAGAAAATCATTGTTCATGGGGGTAACCAACTTATCATGCTGGAAAGCCATCATTATTCATAAAAATATACCAAGGAGTCAAAGGTGTCTTGAGACAAGTTGTCTTAAGGATGCTCAATCATATCTTTCCTAATTCAACCAGCCTTAATCCAGACAATCCTTTCCTACTTTGTAAACAAGTGCACGTTGGTTTCGTGGAAGATACCTTCCGTCTTTGGCCAGTTATTCCTTTTGTGATTCTTACTCACTCCTTACGTATGCAATGTTAACTTATAAAAGAGTTTAAAGTATTTAAAGACTTGATTGAATAATGGGAAACCCACCTGGGACCGATCGGCCATCTGCTACAGCGCTTGCGCCTGAAGACTCTGCTTCGTAGACTACTACTAGGCCCAGCCTTGTCGTCATGCGACACTCTAGATCCTTTAAGAATACTACCCTCATCATTAAATTGAGGATTTGTTTGGGTCCTTCTGGGTGCCATAACTTCTTATTCTTAAAATAAAGGATGTCTAATCATTAGGTAAATTATCCAAAAGCTAGACTTAACTTTTGTATTCAATCATAATCCAATCAAGGTTAAATTTATAGTCTTAATTGGTAAATTATTGACCTAATAATTTCTTATTTGCCTATATAGATATGATAACTTTTTCCAAAGCTTCTCTAAGGGTTTTTTAAGCTCTTCTAATTTTCTTCTAGTTTTCTATATCTTTTTCCTAATTCCCTATCAATTTTTTAAGCTTGGAATCTTCTTATATTGAGCTTAATATTTATTCTATTTACTTTCTCTTAAATATTTTTTCTTCAACTTTATATCATTGGTTTACTCTTACTATAATTTTCTTAGAAACTTTTGATCGCAAAGTTTAATTATTTGAATTAATCTAGGATTTTTTGGTCGATTATAATTTCCTAAACTCACTAGTTAACTATGGTATAAGTATCACAATTAGATAGTGATTATTTTGACCTATGGTGATTACCTTTTAATTTTTCTAACTTAATTGTCTAATTTCCATCTTTAATTTTCAGCTAGAATTAGTTCAATTTGACTTTAATAAATAGCTATATTGATTTTCTAACCTTAAGATGATTATCACGGCTTTTTTATCGTATAAACTAACTCTGGTAAATAGCACCAAATTATCTAACATGATTTATTAATTTCCCACTTTCAGTTTTAGCTAATAGTAGTACAATTTGACTTAGATAAATAGCTATACTAATTTTCTAACCTTGAGGTAATTATCACAACTTCTTTATCATGTAATAAAACTCTGATAGATAGCATCTAATGATCTAACATGATTTACTCATTTTTTATTTTATTTTTTAGCTAAAATTAGTATAATTTGACTTAGATGAATATTTATACTAATTTTTTACCTTGAGATATTTATCCTAGATTTTTTTTATCATGTAGTATAACTTTGAAAGATAGCATGTAATCATCTAGCATGATTTACTAATTTCCCCCTTTAATTTTCAGCTAAAACTAGTATAATTTAACTAGATAAATGTCTATATTAATTTTCTAGCCTTGATATACTTATCATGAATTTTTTATTATTTAATATAGCTTTGATAGATAGCATGATTATCTAACATGATCTACTAATTTTTATCTAGAATTAGTATAATTTGACTTTGATATATATTTATATTAATTTTCTAACCTTAAGATACTTATCACGGCTTTTTTATCATGTAATTTAACTCTAATAAATATCATGTAATAATCTAACATGATTTACTAATTTGCCCCTTTGATTTTTGCTAAAAAACAAGCAAATTTGGTCTAATTAATTAAAAACTAATTTTTTGTGCATACCCCTTTATATTTGGCTTTTTAACATTAATTTCTATCTCTAATAATTACTATATAATTATCTTATTAATTTAACTAATTCCCACCTTTAATTTAGGCCTAAAAACATGTAGTTTTGGCCTAATTAATTAAATAAACTAATATTTTGTGTATGCTCTAATTATCCCGACCTTTTAATCATGATTTCTGTCTCTATAAATTACTATGTAATTATCTAATTATTTTAACTAATTTTTGTCTTTGATTTATGCTCCAAAACAGGCCATTTTGGTCTATTTAAATAGATAAACTAATTTTTTTGTGTATGCCATAATTATCTCGGATTTATAACCTTGATTCCTATCTAATTATCTAATTAATTCAACTAGTTTCCCAATTTAATCTATAGCTAGAATTAGTCTGATTTGATGTAATTAAATAGCTATATTATTTTTTTAGCTTCAAGATGATTATCATGACTTTTTCAACATGTCAGCTAACTCTGATAAATAGAACATAATCATCTAACATGATTCACTAATTTCTCTCTAATTTTTTAGCTAAAAATAGTTAATTTTTGCTTAATTAAATACTTAGCGTAATTATCTATTAATGAGTAATTTTACCCATGTTCCTAGTAGTATTTTCTAATTGTGATTATTAACTTAAGAATTTTTGAGCTGATGAAATAGATTTTCCATCAATTTTTGATTAAAAACAACTAATTTTTACGTAATTATATAACAAAAATTAAGAGATAATTCTTTTAGCATCTTGACAATCCAATACATCTTTGTTAATTATCTTTTACTAATGTAAGTTTAATTAGTATAACTACCCTTAATTCATGACCAAAAAGACTAATTTTAGCCTTTATATGGCTTAATAATTAATTAGATTAATATCCCTAATCTTAATCTAAGTAATCAACCAAATATTAGGAATTAAGAGAGTAATTTAGAGTGTAAATAAGCTTAATCTTCTTAATTAATTAAGAAGATATAAGTAAATTAGCATAATTTTGCTAATTGAAAAGGGATTAAGCTAATTACCGTGGATAATCAACTAGAGTTTTTTTCTTTCTAGTGATTTTTGAGTAGAGTTGTCTCTAGGTGAGAGAGAAATGGCCAGGACTCCGTGTCTGCCTGAAATTGTGAAGCAAGGGGTCTTATTTATACGTTTCTCTGCACTCATAAGCTCTCATAAGCTGAAAATGGCAGTTGCTTGCAGCTCAAGCATTCCCCAGCCTTCCCCTAGCGCCACCTGCTACTAAATTGTCTTGGGGAAGTTCATGACTGCTCCACACAGTCCCCATATGCACCAAATCGATTTTCTGCTACTATCTGACCGTTTTCATGATTAATTTTAAAAATATCTGTAAATATCTAGGGATTTTATGATAAACGCCTTTTACAGAAATGATTACCAAAAGATTACAATTTATTTAATTAATTAAAAACAGTGTAAACTTCTAGGGGGCATAACTATGTCAATTTTTATCGAAATTTAGTTTTGAAAATTTCTAGCCTGAGGTTTGTTGTGCTTAAGATTCCCAAAATACCATTTTTTATTGCTTTTGAGGTAGTGTTTTTACATGATTGCCTGATCAATGCTTTTCTCCTAAAGCTTGAGTTCATTCTCGACAGCTAGAAAGGTGGAGACCTTACAAGAATAGAAAGCCTCGCTAGCAAATGCCAATAAGAAATTTTCTTATACCCACATCTTGCACATCATAGTTTTTTTCCATGGATTGATTGTGTATGCAAAATAGGGCTACATTATAGGTCCTGCATAGGCACAATTTTTTATTTTCCAAGCACAACATATACCCTTGGTGATACCCTATTGTCTAGGAGGACTCGAATAGGAGAGAGGGAGGCATTCTAAATGCGGACCTTAAATTATGAATATTAGAGTGCAATGTTTTATGAGTTGTATTGAATTTTGTGTTTGATTGTGATGTTATATTGACAAAATTCAGAGTATATGCCTTTATAATAATGTTACAAGAGAAGTACATGGAAAAAAAACCATATATGAGCCCCTAGGGACATGTATACAGTGTACATAGCATTTATAATTCTATAAGAATGATTTTGGTTTTTGATTGAGTTGATTTTTGGTTTTATTTAATTATATTTTAGATTTTCTTAAAAAAAGGAGAAAATCCATAATCCACGTGACAAAGACTGAAGAGATTCTTGAGCAGTACAAAGAGAAGAAGTACAACAAAATGACAAAACTTTATGAGGTATGTGTCAAAATCCATATGCACAATGGGTAATGTCAGAGGTAAGAAATAATTCCAATCAGTCTTCAACAACAGCATGAGGCCAAAAATGATTGAGAATGGTCATCAAACTTTGGGGTGGCCTATAAGGACAAAGGGAGTTGGTGATGCAGCTAGACGAAAGCACCCATCAAGTGTAAAGTTTTATCAGACACTTCATGGAACTACGATGACGTATATAGGAAGTAGATCTTTATAATGTAAATCTTCTATCTTGTATGTGACTTAATGAAGCATAACAAACAAAAGAGACTAGCAGTATGACAAGAACAAAAGGGGTAGAAACGACAGTTCAATCATTTTCGGGATAGATGTTTGTAGGAGCAACCATGTATCAAGACAAATTCTAATCATCATCATTGGTTCTACATGTGATTGGCAACTAGAAGGTGCTAGAGATGCCCATCAGTCATTCTTGAGGCTGAAATCCAAAAAGTTAGCTTGTAAAGCCAAATACAAGTCCAAATCAAGCCAAACTCTGTCAAGAGGCTATGAATAGAGAATAAAAGCTAAGGGTTATTAAGTTATTATTTAAAAAGAAGAGAAGTATAACCTCTAGCTAGCCAAAGATGCAATTTTTCAAAACTGAAGCGATGATAGCCATCTACATACTTTGTACATCATGTATATGAGTTTTGGGGACCAATGGAAAATGATGGCTCATAGATGGTCATCTATCATGAATGATGTCGGATAAGGCCCTTTTGAAGCAAGTTACTAACTAACTGGGGTTTGTTAGGATTTAATCAAGCCATGTATCAAGTAGAAGTAGTGCAATGATTTACACAGAACACAAAAGATAACAATGGAAAATGCGACTTTGATCACCATGATGCAGGAACAAAGGAGTCACCAATGAAGAAGAGCAAACACAAATGGTAGACAAACCAACCTTCACATGGCTACATATCTTTCCCTTGATGAGGAAGATCAAATGGTGGACATGGGTTTTGAACCTCAAATCAAAAAAATTATCTCCCAGATTCAGCCGTGACAGACATACATTGTATTGGAGTGCAACTTGGCCTAGAGAAGTTGAAGGTTTAGCCATACAATTGCTACAAAATCCTTACAAAGCTATCAGTTAACAGCAGTAGATGTTGTAGCTTGGGGCTTGGATATGAAGGACATAAAGTTCTTCATCAATTATGATTTTCATGGATCATAGTTCTTGTTGTGGTTTAACAAGCAGTGGAGCACAAGAAAGAAAAACAACAACAAAGACTGCATCGACATTGAAAACCAAGTCATGTTAGGAGGACGACATGAATTTGGAGGGGAGGAGTGTTGAAATATGGGTCAACAATGTGACATAACTCACATTAGGAAGGGAATGGGCTCTAAGGGGGCCTCTTTATTTGCCATAAGATTAAAAAGAAGATTATGGAAGGGGCAAATGGGTGGATGCCATGTGGATTGAAATGGTGGGTATGGTAGGGTCTGAAAGTAAGTGGTCAAACTTGTACTCTCTTATAGAATATAAAGACAAAATCTCTTTTAAATTCAAAAATGAAACTTTTCTCAAAATAGTTGAGTAAAAACCAATTCTTTCTCTCTCTATTGGCTGCTAGTTTCCCCCCCTCTCTCCTAAAATGGGGTCCCTCCAAAAACGTGTCGATCATACCCTCCCTCACTCTCTACTGTACCAGCTCTCACTTCTCTTCACTTCACCTTGTTTCTCTTTCCATTCTTTCATTTTTCCCTCCCAAAAGCTCTACAATAGAAGTTTGAACCTCCTTTCTCTCTCAAGCTTACTGCATTCTTGAGGGTTGCATTCTCCTCAAGCTAAATTTTCCCATTTCTCCATGGGATTCACTAAACACCTCTAGCTAAAGTTGAATTCTACAGCATATCCTTCTGCTAGATCATCCCTCTTTCTTTCCTCAACCTGTTTCTTGCTCCTTCTCCATTAAGATCTCTAGAGACGATCTACTTCTCTCTCAAGCTTTGCAACATTATCTTCCACATTAAGCCAACAAGCACGTGGAGCAGTATAGAGTGGCATCCTTCACCTTTGTGTACCATCAAGAATCTTGCTCTTTTACAGTTGAGAACATGGATGTGCAATGTCTAATCATAAGTGTTTGTGTTCAGGTTGTGCCACTATTCCCCATGGCATCATCAGGTACTCGACAACCTGGGAGTGTCATTGACTCCATTTCATGCAGCAATGTACAAGATGACAATGGATATTGGGTGACGATGGAGTTAAAATGAATGATGTGGGTGACAATGCAACCCAGCTCAAGAGGTGCACATAGGGTCTCAAGGAGACACATGGCTTCTCGAGCACACCATTGGAAGGGAAGAATCATGGAGCTCAAGCAAAACAAGACGGCAGGAGGCTTGCAAAGGTGTAGCATGTGTATGTTGCTTCACAACTAAAGCTAGAGACAGCAGTGTCTCCATCAAAGTTTCCTGCAAATTGTAATGTTTACTCCTCTTTCAAGTTTTTTGGTTATCTATTTAGTATTTTTGCCTTGTGTGTTTCTTTTGATGACTGTAAGATTTCCATTGCTGTTTTTTCATGTTTATAGATGTTTTTCCATCCAATTTTGTAGAGTGGGAGTCAATAGAGTCCTTCACAAGAACTTTTGAGGCCATCCACACCGAGCTTGGCAAGTTGCTCAGTGTTGTTTGTTCATGCTTACAGATGTTTTTCCATCCGATTTTGTAGAGTGGGAGCTAATAGAGTCCTTCATAGGAAATTTTAAGGCCATCCTCACTGAGCTTGGCAAGTTTCTCTATGCTGGTTGTCAATCCTCTGAACTTGTCTCACGTACATTTTTTTTTATAATCATACTTATGTCACACCCAGGCAAAATGGATATGGTAATCTGTCTCTGGTTCACTCACCAACCTTGGAGTGTTTGCAATGGCCTAAGCTAAACAAAGCTGTTACCATATACATGTGGTAGTGATGTGTGTGAACACACTAGGACCGCCGGGGCATTTTTTCCCTCTTTAGGAGGTTTTTTCCCCCGAGCATTGTATATACGCCCATCACGCTATCTATCTTTCCATTGCATACTAAGTAACATACTCTCTATTGTGTGCCTTGAGCTTCCTTCGTCTTCTCCAAGCTATGTGTGTTTCTGTGCAACCCTAATTCCAACAATTGGTATCAGAGGAGGTTGCGTCCTCTCGGGCTTAGTCGCCAGCTGCTCCAGCACACGCCTGCTCACTTTCTCCGATTTCAGTGAGGTTTGGCGAGCGTTCGCAGGTCGAAAAATATTTTGGGATTTCTCAAAGAGCTCAGTCTACGCATATTTTTGATTCGGGCTCATTTTGGCCTTCGTTTCCACTACAGGCAGGTTTCACATGCAATTTCATCATTTTGTGCAGAATTTCAGCCAGTGTCATTTTTTGCATAACAGGTGTCTTACAGTCTTCTACGGTTTGTGCTATATAGCACGTGTTGTTCCCACTCCGTTTCTCCTATTTTTGGGCAGTTTTCACATCAGGTGCATTATTTACAATGGTTGACAACAACAACATAGATGTGTTCAAGATGCTTGCTGGTGAGGACAGGTTGGATGGGGACAATTACCCTATGTGGGCTTATATGATGCAACACGTTCTTGTGTCAAAGGGCGTCTGGACTATTGTGCAGGGCATTGATGTGTGTCCTGGTTCTGAGGGTGCAGGCAATGTTGAGGTTGTTGCAGGTCTTGCTGCAAGGATTGCTGCTATTAGAGTTGTTTTGCCTACGGCAGAACAAGCTCGTTGGGATTTAGAGGATGCACAGGCTCATGCATTGATTGTGTTGTTTGTGAAGCACACCATTGTTTCTCACATCTGTTCAGCAAAATCTGCAAAATAGGCTTGGTTATTTTTGCTGGTCTTTATGCAAGTCGCAATGAGGCTAAAATTGCTTTGCTATGTAAAGAGTTGGAGTCGAAGATTATGCATGAGGAAGATGTTATGGACACTTTCCTTGCTAGTGTCAAGGATATCAATGAGCAACTCGTTTCTGCAGGCGAAGTCATTTCAAACAGTTCCCTAGTGCAGACTGTTCTTGATGCCTTACCAGATTCCTACCAGACTTTTGCTAGTACTTGGAGACTTATGACCCAAGGAAATCCTGAAGTTTTCAAGTTTGATGCATTATGTGCATTGTTTTTGCAAGAGTCGCTTTCAAGAAAGGGTGGTAACAACAATGCAGCCACTTCTTATGGTTCTGCTGCAAGTGGCAAAAATTCTGTTCCTAATGCTTCTGCTGGCAGCACTTTGTCTGGTAATTTTGGTGATAAGGGCAAAAAGAAGATGCGTTGCCATTATTGTAAAGCTAATGATCACTTGATCAAGTCGTGTCCTAAGTTTAAGGCCAAGAGGCTAAGAAGAAAGAGGGTGGTTCCATTGTAAATGCTGGTTCCACTACAAATGCAGCATTGTTGAGTCTTCTGTAAAAGAAGACTATAATGCTGATGTTGATGCAGAATGGGCTTTTAGCATAGAGTGCACTTAGAATCCTGTTGTCCATGATGCATGCTTGTCAGTTGCTGCAGATTCACATGTGTGGTATTTCGAAAGTGGTGCTACAAAGAACATTACCTCACATCGTGAATTGTTCACCTCTCTCGAGTCTTTCCCTCATGGGAATTCATTCACTTGTGCCAACAATGCCTCTTATCCGATTCAGTGAGTTGGAAAGATTGTGCTTACTGCTGCAAATGGCAGTTACTTTACACTTGTTGATGCACTTTATGTACCTGGGATCAAGAAGAATCTCTTGTTTGTATCCACACTTGCTAGACTTGGACTCGTAGTCAAATTCATGGATGACAGATGTAAAGTTCATGATCTCAGTTTTGGTGATGAAATTGTTGCATCTAGCCTTTTGTGCCGTGGGCTGTATAAGCTCACTTTGTATGACAATGTGGACAAAATTTTGCAAATGTTGTTGCAGATTCAAGGGCTATTTCAGATGCAAAACTTTGGCATGCACGTTTTGGTCATCTAAATTTTGCCAGTTTGCTCTATTTGTAGAAATCTGATATGGTTGCTTCTTTGCCACCTCTTGAAGCACCTGCCAAACATGTTTGTGAAGGCTGTATTTTGGGTAGGATGCAGCATTCTAAGTTGCCAAAGGATGGTTCAGTTTGGGCCACATGCAGGTTGTAGCTTGTGCATAGTGATGTTTGTGGGCCCATGCAAACTCCATTCTTGGGCAATGATCTGTACTTCGTGACTTTTATTGATGATTACTCCAGGCATGCATGGGTATTTTCTCTTAAAGCAAAGTTCAAAGTTTTTATGTGCTTCAAAAAATTTCTGGCTATGGCTAAAAATGTCTCGAAATGTACTATGGACACCCTCCGTTCTGATCGAGGGGGGGAGTATATGTCTCATGAATTTAGTGCATTTCTGGCTAGTCGTGGGAAAAACACCAATGTACAATGCCTTATTACCTCAGCAAAATGGTGTTGCTGAGAGAAAAAATAGATCACTGACGGAAATAGCATGATGTATGGTCAAAAGTCAAGCTTTGCTGCATTCTTTTAGGCTTGAGGCCATCATGTGTGCCACTTATGTACTTAACAGGTGTCCTACGAAAGCTTTGCAGTCTATTACTCCATATGAAGCATGGCATGATAGAAAGCATTCTATTGAGCACATGCGTGTTTTTGGCTGTTTGGCATATGCTTTGGTTCCACAAACACAGCGCAGAAAATTGGACGATAAGGCTGTCAAATGTATTTTTGTTGGTTATAGTGCTGAAAGCAAAGGTTACAAGTTGTATCATCCGCAAACAAAACGTATTTTGGTTTCACGGGTGTAGTGTTTGTGGAAGATTTTGTTCATCCCTTGTTGTCATTTACTAGAGACAGTAATGTAAGCTTATAGAACATTTATGACACTTTGTTGCCTCTTTTCAGTGGTGGAAATATGAGTGTAAGTTCCAATGAGGAAAATGTACAGCCTTATGGGGTTTCTGAAAATGTTATAGATCAGCCTATTACTGATGCAGATGTACATGATGTACTTGATGAGGAAAGGCTGAAAATGAGAAGGCTAGAGGTATGCCAAAATGGCTGGTGCACACTTTGCGTCACAATAAATTGGATGCACCTTTGTCTAGTCGTACTCGTTCAGGCTCTCGCCATTCATCTTATGCATCAGATTGTTATGCTTTGGCTGTGTCTAGCTTACATGATGTTGAGAGCCTCTGTCTTTTAATGAAGCACATAATTAGAAAATTGGATGGCTGCCATGCAATTAGAATATGATGCACTTATAGAAAATGACACATGGACTTTATGGACTTGCCTCCTGGCAAAAAGGCCATTGGTACAAAGTGGGTTTACAAGTTGAAATGCAAGCCGGATGGTGAGATCGATCGCCATAAGGCTCGACTTGTTGCAAAGGGTTATGCATAGAAAAAAGGCATAGATTATGAAGAGACTTTTGCTCCCACTTGTCGTATGACTACTGTGCATTTTCTATGTGCATTGGTAGCTCATTTTGGTTGAGATGTACATCAATCAGACTTGTTAATGCTTTCTTGAATGGTGACATATTTGAGGAAGTTTATGTAACACAACCTCGCGGTATTGTCATAAAAGGACAAGAGGACCAAGTGTGCAGATGTAAGAAGACTTTGTATGGGTTGAAGCAATCTCCTCGTGCTTGGTATGAGAAAGCTGACCTCATTTGGTCAAACAAGGCTTTCGTACAGTCCAACAGAAAGCACATTGTATGTAAAGCGTGAGGATGATGTACTTCTCATTGTGGTTCTTTATGTCGATGATTTGTTGATCACTAGACTAAATGAGAGACATATTGCTGAATTTAAGGCTGATTTGAATGCCAATTTCAAGATGAAAGATTTGGGGTTGTTGCATCATTACTTGGGCATACAGTTTAAGCAGTGTGATGGTGGTATTTCCCTGTGTCAGAAAAGTTACATAGAGACCTTGCTATGTAAGTTTGGACTTGAGGATTGCAAACCTATTGCCACTCCCATGGAAACAGGTTTGAAGTTGAGTCTACATGATGCTGGCGATCTTGCTGATGTCACTCTTTACCAAACTGTTGTTGGCTGCCTCATTTATGTATGCAACACAAGGCTGGATATTCAGTTTATAGTCTCACAGGTCAGCAGATTTATGCATAGCCCAGGGTCTAAGCATTGGCAGGCTGTCAAGAGTACTTTTTGCTACCTTAGTGGCACTTTACATCTTGGCTTGTTTTATCCCAAGCGGGGATCATTGCCGCCACACTTACATGCTTTTTCGAACTTTGATTGGGTTGGTTGTTTTGACACGCGAGTGTCCACAAGTGGTTTTTGTTTCATGCTTGGCAATTCATGTATATCATGGTTGAGCAAGAAGCAACCTTCTGTGGCCACTTCGAGTTGTGAGGATGAGTACAAGGTAGTTCATAGCTATAGTTGAGTGTTGTTGGCTCAGACTCTTATGGATGATTTGGGTGTTGGACACGACACTACCAACACTATCTACACTGACAGTCAGAGCACATTGGCAGTTGCGAGGAACCAGTTCTTCATGCTCGCACAAAGCACATTGAGGTGCATTACCACTATGTCAGGGAGAGGCTCTCAGTAGGAGAGATCAACTTGGCTTATGTGCCAACACAGGACAACCTTGCAGATCTTTTCACAAAGGCATTGTCTCGTGAGAAGCTTGAAGCTTTCCGCAAAGCTTTGGGCTTTCCCCTTTGCAGACTGATCATGTCCTCAGAGCATGGAACTTCACTTTACTCATGTGCCAGCTCTCGTTCACCGCATCACTCCAGGGGAGATTTTTTGCCATATACATGTGGTAGTGATGTGTGTGAACACACTAGGACTGCTGGGGCATTTTTTTCCTCTTTAGGAGGGTTTTTCCCCCGAGCATTGTATATACGCCCATCGCTCTAGGGCTATCTATCTTTCCATTGCATACTAAGTAACACACTCTCTATTGTGTGCCTTGAGCTTCCTTTGTCTTCTCCAAGCTGTGTGCGTTTCTCTACAACCCTAATTCCAAAAAATGCCTCGATCACAAAAACCAAGAGGAGAATCAAGGTGGATGTGCAAGCAACAATGAAGTGCACCTATGGTTTCCATAAATCCACGGTATCATGGTTTATGTATCTTCATGTGTTTGTGTTTATATTTTGACTTCAAAGTGTTCACAGGGCACCGACAATGTGGACTAGCAAAGGGGGAAGTGCGATCAACGGGTTTCTCAACTGGATGGGAAACTAAGGTGTTCAACCACCATGGAGATAGAATCAAGTGCTCTGTAGTTGTCGACAATGTGGTGTTCAGATACCATATTGCAAATCAAAGCTTGTCGATGGTCTTTCCCTAAAGAAGATGGAAGCTGCCAATGGGAGAATGGGAGGCACTAGACTCTAAGATTGCTGCTAGAGAATCAGTTGACTTGAAAATACGTCTCCACGATGATGTAGTGCACCACATTACAGTGAACAATGACTGGCATCTTAGTCACCTTCGCGAGTATCTTAATCTCAGATATACCTTGCCCAAGCAATATCTCTTTGTAATCAATGAAAAGATTTTTCGCTCCAGAAAAGAGAAGAGATTTTTGTGTGAGAACATTTGGTTTCTGCGATGTATTTTTTGTAAAAGCTTGTAACTAACATGGATTTTGTCCACATTAGTACTTACGGTGTTTTGAATCTCGTTTCTATGCATACTTGTTTATTCTCAACTTGTTCAAGTTTTCAATTGAAACATGCAATTTATTTGATGTGGAGCACCAATGTTTTCAATGTTGGTGTCTTTCAATGCTTTGTCACGTGATTTTGTTTAAAATTAAGTTTTAAGTTATTTTGACATTAATTTAAGTGCTTTTTAAAAAGTGACTTAGGGTATATAAGTGACTTTTATAGTTTTTAAACTTCATTTCTCACATTCACAAAACTCTAGCTCTAAGCTCTCTTCACATCTTCTTCGCAAAAAAACCCATGGCAACATCTACTGATGCACTTCTCACACAATTAGAAAAGGTAGGACTTGCAGATCAAGCACATGAACTACTCAGTGTGTTCGAGGGGACAATTGACATGCAGGCCATTGGAAACCTTCATGCAGAGGCATTTAGAAGCTTTCTTGACTACATGGCACATAACATGGAAGAATATGCCATAATCTTTGAGGGATTTGACATGGCATGGTTGCCAATAGATTTCTTGAAGCATCTCTATGCGGCTCCCAAAAACTTCCAGTTTTGCTTGTTGAGGCTTTTTAAAGGCCTCACGGAACGGGACTACATGATAGAGGATGAGGATGATCTCATGGATTTCGGCATGGGGTGCATAGGCACCCAATTTATTTCATGGGACATGGTTCTAGCATTACTTGTGTTGCTTGAGGGCATGGATAAGGGAAAATCAAAGGAAAAGGTCAACCAACGACCTCCTGTGACCATTGTGGAGGAATCAAATGAAGTTATCAAAGAGATTGATGAGCAGATCAAAGAATCTATGGCACTTGTACTCTTGCAAGATCCCAACTCCATTGAGGACAAAGATCGGATGATAGAGGGAGATGAGATGGTGGAAGAGGTCCTGGACCTCCAAATTCTCACTTCGCATCTAGTGGTGGGGTGGATGATCGTTAGTTTCTGTTCCTTGACGACATTTCCAAAACATTAGGACTTAGAGAAGATGAGTCGCTCGCAGTGCTTTCTATCTATGTGGACATGAAGGATCCCAGTGGAAAGGAAGAGAAATTCAATTTCAAATTGACTTCGAAGACCAAGATCTCCCAACAAGCCTCTATTTCCTCCCCAAGGAAATGAAGAACAGTTGGTGCAAATAGTAGTAAGTACACTAGTGGAAACAAAATCATGTGCCTCTTTCTACAAAAGCCTACCAGAGAGCGCATTTCATCCACACAAACCACTGATTGTGATTGGTAGAGATGATCGATCTAGCATCGATCTTACAAAGAAAAATCTTGAAGAGAAGGATGAAGAAACTGAGGTAAACAAATCTCAACCTAGTAGAATTTCTATTATTCCTTACTACAAGTGTTAAAATAAATTAGAATGCTTTGCAGATGGCATATCATGTTGAAGTTTGCAATGCGTACTGGAGGTTTGTGCAACATCTCCATGGGTAGGGATATCTCCCTTTGGAACTACCTGAGCCACCTGGGGCCATCGATTCTTAGAGCTCATACAGAGTTCTCCAAGAATGGTTTTGCAAAGCTGCTAAAGTGTAAAGCATTACGTGGCATACTCGCTAAAGATTCTCTCACCCTAAATGCTCACAAATGTATATTGGTGGACCGAGAGGCAACATTGTATGCCTTTACAGGCAAGCACCCATGCTCGGTCCTCTCCCACTTCGCCTTGCGCCTAGGTCAAGGGTTGACAAACCCAGAGAAAATTGTAAAATCCCTCGGTGTCAAGTCAATCATTTGCCCCATACCCACAAATGTAATTAGTAGAAAAAGTAATCGACCATGATGTAACATCCAAAATCAATAAAGAATAATTGTTTTTATCAATGATTTTTGTCACCATTCAATACTTGGTTTTTTATCGATATTGTTCAATAATTTTCATTTCTACACACGATGCACAAAACCTCGAACTTGCATCCACCAGGCGGTTGGGGGGTACGTCTCGATGATTCTTTTGTGAAACGGGGCAAACGGGGGGCGTACGGGGTCAACAAGACCAAGTAGCACATTGGTGGCACCCGACGGGGTCGCACATAGGCGTTCTTTGCCACGTTTGTCCCCATCGTGTGTCATCAATGTGTTACTTGGTCTTGTTGACCCCGTACGCCCCGTTCACCTTGTTTCGCAAAAGAATTACCGAGATGCATCCGCCCAGTCGCCCGGTGGCTGCAAGTTTGAGGTTCTGTGTATATGTGTACATTGTCGGACCGTGGTGGTCAACTTAAATTTAACATATCCAACAATTCAAATACTTATAAAAAACAATGTACAAATTAAAATTGAACATTTCCACAAAATGCTATAAATTTTCCATTTGATATTATAGAGAAAAGATTACAAATCTCATGAAGAGAAAGTACATGGGATACATTACATCTTATGAAGGCATCCTTCATTTCTTAAATTGATTGCTAAGGCTAAATTTGTATTTTTTAATGTTGCACGCTTTGCATGCGCCATACAGGAGACACCATCCTGAAAAAGCTGCACCAAAATATCTTTGACGGCATCCTGTAGGGCACAGTAGAGCTGTGTGTTGAATCCTTGTAATGGAGTTGCTATATTCGTCTATCATCTCTCTCACCACCTCAGAGAAGGATGCTTTGGGTATGGATTAGCTCAGTGCTCTTTGATATTTTCTCATCTCACGCAGAGCTACTGTGCCTGGCCTCCATCTCCGCTTTTTTTGTGTTGTTAGTGGTGGTAGGGAGCCACCTACCTGGCCCATTGAGGAGGATCATCTTTATATTTTTTCCTCATCTCCTCTTGGGTTTGTTGCTCTTCAGGTGTCACCTTGTCCCTTTTTCTCTTTACACATTGCTTGGCTCTCTTTGAGGGATTTTTGAAGGCCTTGAGCTCCAGCCTTTGCTTGCTGGGTGGCTTGAGCTCTATCTGGTGTCGCCTTTCTCTCTGCCTCTGCTTGTGCTTGAAAGTTTTCCAGATGAGCTCTCTTAGCCCCATCTCTCTGCCTTTCCTCTTGTTCTCTCTGCCTTCTCTGCTCTTCTTGTACTCTCAGTGCTTCCTTATTAGCTGCCTCTTTCTTCAGTTGCCTCTTTCTTTTCCTTCTCCTTTGCCTTTTCCTCCTCTTGGCCTCTCGTGCTTTACAAACCGGGTCGCATGGTATAAACTTGATTACTCTTTCTTTGATTCGTGGTGGAAACTTTTGCAGCGTAGTATTTGGGGTGGCCTGAGCACTAGTGGTCGTGACAACAGGCAAGGGCAACGGATTTTCAAGCGGACCTCGGTATTATTCTTCTGTTTCTCTCGTTTCTTGTGTTTCTCTGTGAAGAGTTAAAATCAGTGGGGGATCTAGCAAAGGTGTGCAATTGGCATGGGTTATATTGCCGAGATCTCCAAAAATATATTGCATGTTGCTTAGATCATTTGGATCCGATGGTTGGGGAGGCTCTTGGGTGTTTGGAGTGGGCTGGGATGCTAGGTTATCCAAGTGGTTGGGGATGTGGATTTGAAGCCGTAGATTTTGCATGGTGTTCGGGCTCCGGATTTTCTACGGTGTGAGTTGTTGTGGTGGTATTGTGTTGTGTGAGTGCCAGTCTGCTCGTGTGAATCGTCCATGTAGTGCAAGATGTGAGTGCCTGTGTGTTTGTGCTCAAGTGTATCTTTTACAATGTGCAAACAAGAAATGAACTTCAAGTTGTGATTTTTGACTTATAAAGTATAGTGTTTTAAAAAAAAACTTTAAAAACTCAATAATACCATTAAAAATAAAAAAAACTCCAAAATTGTCGAAATTTGTTACATGGAACCACTAATTGGGGCATCAACAAGTCACGTGGCATTACAATGTATGCTTAATATGAAATGGTTAGTGTCAAAAATTTATTGGTTTTCCACCAAATGCCTGCCATTTCGTCGCCTTGTCGCCAACCACCATAGGAATCGATCTTTTGCACTAGAAGCATGATATGATTGTGATTGCCTCACGCTAACCACTTTCTCTAATCTACATTTCAAGATTCTTTGCACTCTAGTCTTCTTCCTTTCTCTCCACGCTAAAACTCTGTAGAACCAACAGAACATTTTTTGTAGGGCATTGCTCTTTTTCCTCCCACCTCCATGCCTTGTATTTTAAAATACGCTACTTTTGCTTGATAGTGTGAGCGCTCCATTCCTTGGCTACTCTAGATGCCCAATGAACCGAATGTGTCAAGAAAAAATGAGGTATGAAAAAAGAATGTGCTGCAAAAAATAAAACTTTAGTTCAAACACTGATGTTTTTTTACTAGAAAGACAAAGTGTTTACGCACCATGTAAAGTGTTATGTGCGTCTCCTCTCAGGCATCCACCATTTGTGTTGTGAAACTATTGATTACAAACATTAAGGTGGATATATCAGTAGAATTTAGATTTGCCTTTTCAAGAAAACAAAAGTTATCATCTATAGACTGCCACACACAAGCACACTTAATTACTAGGCTGCTTTGTTACCTCTATAGGTGGTAATGTCACACACCTTTTTCCACAATTGAAACTCATTGGGACTTTGGGAGTCAAAATATTCTAAAAGATTATGCCTATCTTTACTACCACCCATACATATTTTATTAGGACGATCTTGTGTACTTCCAGATACCTTCTTATCCTTTGATAACTCTACTACACCCCCATGTAGGCTAACACTTGATAGAATATATTCGAGTTCTCTGATATACTCTTTCCTTCTTTCTGCAGGATCCATATTCCAAGCATAATTAATATGGAGCATAAGCGACTTGTTAAGAATTCATAGATGGGCATGAAGAGTGCACACATACACATTTATCAAGGAATCGGTAGAATAGGATCCAATTTCGATCGTCCATGTCTCGATTAGAGGGTACACTTGATTACAGCTAAGGATACCTTGAAACCATTGTTGTAGTGCTTTACCCACTGTTTGTGTAGTGGTCACACCTTTCACATAATTGACTGCAGCTTTGCCACCGTTACCTTACCCTTGCCCTCAGTTCCTAATGAGACTTTATTGTGGCAGCAAAAAATGCATGGAAAGAGGGTCATTGCACTTTGCTTGCATCCTAACATACACTTGAGAGTTTTCAAATCTCTTGCCAAATGCCACTCCACTTGGAATGTACCCAGACCTGAAACCTGCAATCGTTGTCCTTCTTGTTGTTGCCGAATGACATCAACGATTGGGGTGTGATTAAAATACCATTTGAGGGACTCATGTGTCTCATGTGGGAGATGAAAAGATGTCAGCCACCAAATATTCTTCTCACATTGAACACCTAAACAGGTGTTTCCCTTCTCACTGGCATTTAGCTCAACATCAACGCCCACCAAGGCTCTGTTCATAAGCGTAACGCTTACCCTTTGACAATCTAGAATTCATCAAGCTTCATCTCACAAATATAACTTTTCCATCACACTCTTCTTTGTCAACCCATAAAATCTGATCATTGATTCCTGGAGCTTCAACAAGTCAACATAGACATTATTGAACTCTTTGTAAGGAAAGGATTTTCTCTCTTCTAATGGTAGGGAGTCCTCCACATATTGAAATTCACCCAACAAGATTTCAACATCATTGGTGGCGCACCTGTTTGCAACGCTAACACTGTAAGGCATTTGCAGCAACCTAAACAAACCTTTTGCTCTATGACCTAGTGTGACAAGTCTATACAAAACTTTGTAGGCCTTGAAACTTATTCCTTCACAGTCACACACACTCCATCATCTCGTGAGGTGAAACAATGCTCTTTAGCTCACTGAAATACTTATGGTGCAAAAATTTAGCAATGCCAGCATTGGATGGATCATCCGATAGCTCCACCGACTCTTTGGTTGATGATATACTGTAGCATAGTATGTCCAGTTGTTTCAGCATCGAAATCCATTCCCATCATTGTCCAAGCCAAGTTCTTGCATATTGAAATAATATTACAGCAACCTACAAAAAAGGTAAGAAATTAGAAGCTTGCATCTATTTCCTACCGAGTTTGACGGATACGTTTCTTTCGAGATCCACCGCTTGAAGATAGCATAGACATTGACTGTCTCTTGCGGTTGCAAATGTGATAGCTCAATGGAATGTGTGTGAGACGATTGATTTGTCGTTGCATATTATGTGCAATGTGTTGTAGCTAAGCATAATTGTCTAGACGCGTTCTTGCTCCATTTTTTGATGCTCTACCTTTTTGATAATCTTTGACATCTGTCATTTAGCTACTTTGTCTTCTTGTTGGATTCCTTTCTAACTTGCTAAATGTCTTTCACGTACTTCTCTTGCAATGATGAATAGGCAGCACATAGATGTTTTCTTTCTTCCCTTTCATTGACAAAAGCTAAATGTAATCTCCAGCAGTAGCCAACAATCCGTCTCTACCGTCTTTAATAAAACGCAGTAGCTCAGTGACATTAAGGAAAGGTGGTGATGCATTTTCATTGGATTGCTAGGGTAAATATGGCCATCAACACATAAGTTGATTGGCTTGCATCCATGGTTCCGTAGCTGGTCTCCAGCATTGGGATTAGATGTACCAAGTCTCATAGTAGCATACTCCTGCTCTAAATCAGCGTTTAATGGATATCATTTTGACTTGTTAGTAATGTCTTGCAGTGGTAGGAAATTGAATGACATTTGTGTAAGTTAATCAAGAAAATTAGTGAGAATGTGTAATGGTGACTGCTACAAGTAGGTGAAGGTGTCTATGGAGGAAAGAAGTGGAATTACTCAGAGATAGGAGAAAGGATTTATGTTGTGGAGGGAAGAAAGAGAGAGAGTGCAACTTAATCTCCTTTGAATCCGATATGTTGATCATGAATGTAGAGAGAGAAATTTTGTTGCACACAGGGGTAATGGAGTTTTCCATTGCACTCAGTTGGAGCTCGTGTGGGAGAAAAATGAGGGGGAGAGAGAGAGAGAGAGAGTGGGAGAGAGGGCACATCTGCAACTTTGGAGGATCTGCACTTTTTTCAAAAGAGGCAGCCAAAAATGTTCCTTAATGATTGGAAGAGGAAGTGACATGAGAGATAAGGGGGGAAAGAATGAGAGAGAGTTGGCTCACATTTTAGAGAGAGAATGCAGTGACAAAATGTGGAAATCTGCTTTTCTGGCAAGGAGGCTAAAAAGTGCCTCCTGTAATGAGTTTAAGTGAGAGGAGTGTTTTATATGTTAGAGAGAGAAGAGGGGTGGGCGAAAGGGACTTTTGAAATTCATTTACCCACCTCTCTTTTGGTTACTAAATAGACTATTTTTAAATTCAAAATATGATAATGCTTTTTTAAAAATCTCAGCATAGCCTTTTTGCCCTCTCTTTTAGGCTTGGTCAAACTTGCTTAAAGTTTAAGCATTCCCTTAAACTACCAAATAAAGAGGCCCTCCTACAACCCATTCACTTCCTAATGACAAAACCTTATATTCTAGAGTTATGAAATGCTACAGATTATAATTAAAAACATCATTTGTAATGAGTAGGTAGTCAAAGTGCAGAAGTCAGGATGCGGTGGTACTTCCAGATTGTAAATACAAATCCATTTGACCCTTTGAAATTTATTTTAGGTTTAACCTATGCTAGCCCTAGTATATAAGGTACCTAGGTCATTTTGTAAAGAGAACTTTTATCATAATCAAGTTTTAAGCTGTCGTCAACTATGTGTGAGAGAGAAAGAGAGAGAGGGTGAGATTCTTCTTGGTGCTACTTCACGCTTGTTCATCACATTGGAGATCCGACTGCACCATTTCCATGAGCTCGGGAAGAGCTACACATCAACACAAAGCATTCCATGCGAGACGGAGCAAACGTGCTCGTGCATCTACGAGCTATTTACGACCGTAAGTATAACAAATGATGTTCACTTTAAGCATACTCTTTTTTAGCATCATTAAGGAATCTATTGACCCTTTAAAGTGGCATCTAACATACATTAACCGTACAAATAGCTTGTTAACAAGCCCTGAACACTGATCAAGGATCAAGTAAGCTTGAATGAAGCTCAATGTGAATCTTTTTGGTATCTTTGTTAGCATGGGAGCAGAGCTGCATGACATCTACCCCTCTGAACCTACAGAGTCTTCGGTCTATGCCGATTGTACTTAAGTATCATCATCAAGAGCATCATCAAACTTATCGTCTAATGCATACATAGCATTATCTTCAGGAGGTTGATCTGTGTTGAAATATTCAATATTAATCTCACCTTCACGTTGCTTAAACAACTTAAATCTTTTTTCTGCAATAGGCACTTTGAGCTCAGTGCCATCCAGCTCACATAGCTTATATGTCGCATTTATTATAAACATGAAGTATTACATGTGGTCCAAACCATTGTTTAACCATCTTCCATATAGCATTGTACTAGTTCTCCAAGTTACTATCATATACAAGGACCCAATCCCCATCTTTAATAGCATGAGGTCGTAGTCTATGCTTACCATCAAATGCTGCTTTATTCTTTAACCTTGCTTTCTTAAGCTTCACTTTAGCCTGTTCAATATCTTTCTTACGCCTTTCAAGTTGGTGAATGCGCAAAGCAAGCAAATCTTCTGTAGACATACCTTCTTCCCATGGCATTATGGTCCAAGAAATAACCGATTCCTCTCTAGGCATAATTGATTTTTGCCCATGTATTAGCTCAATGGCATAAAACCTATAACAGAACTATGTGTAGCTCAATCAGCCAATAAAACAAATGGTAGGAGTTTAGGCCAATCACCAATATGTCCCTAGCATGCCTTTGCTAAAGCTTTAACAATAGGCGGATTCCTGGCCTCTTTGGCTTTTACCATTGAGAGGCGGAAGTGATAAAAATAGACCCGGTGGCCTCTAGATTAAGCCAAATTGATTCTTTGCATGCCTCTGATGCTGCAACATATTCAGCCTCTATAGTAGACTCAGTAACACAATCTTGTAATCTAGAACGCCATGATACTGCTCCACCAGCCAATGTAAAGACATACCCTGACGTAGACCTTCGGTTGTCTAAGTCACCTGCATAATCTGAGTCTGTAAAACCTTGCTAGGAGATCTATTTACAAGATGAACAGCTGTTGATACAGCTTCAGCCCAAAACCCATTTGGCAGCTGTGCATTAGACAACATACTACTGACCTTCTCTTGTATGGTCCTATTCATCCTCTCAGCAACACCATTTTGAGGAGGATTGTAAGGAGTAGTAAGTTCACGTTTTATACCTTTTGACTCACAAAAGTCCTAAAAGGCCTTTGAAACATACTCTCCACCATTGTCAGTGCGTAAGCATTTAAGCTTCTTGCCACTCTGATTCTCCACAAGTGTCACAAACGTTTTGAAAACACTAAACGCTTCATCCTTGTGCTTGAGAAAGTAAACCCATACTTTCCTCGAGTAATCATCTATAAATGTCATAAAGTAAGAAGCTCCCCCTAGAGATAGGTTAGGCATAGGTCCACACAAATCACTATGAACAAGTGCCAACTGTGTATCTCTTCTACTGCTTCTATGCTTATGTGGCTGTTGTGTCTCGCTTCATCAGGGAGGGGAAGTGCTTTGGATGTAGGGAACCTGGACATATCTCCGCGAAGTGCCCTAAAAAGGCACAAAAAGAACAAAATGACAAGGACGACGAAAGGCCTGAGAGTTCGAGAGTAGCTGAGGAACGTGGAAGAAAAGGCAAGATGAAAACAGAACTGGTTTCAAATTGTGTGGGTATCGATCTCAACATGATGGACGAGAGTACAGAACTTTGCCGAGCTTGGGGCAAAGTGAAAGACCAAGAGGCCCTGATCTTCTTTGATGGAGGAGCCAAGGCCAACTTCATTTCACCGGAATTGGCGGCGCGGCTTGAGATCACTCCTGATCGGATGGGACCACTTGCGAAGGCAGTTCTAGCGGCACCCGGCAGGGAAGTAGCCATTACACCTGTCGTTGGCAAACTTCGGTTGCATTGTCAGGTGTATTTGGGGCATGAGGACTTTTACATAATGCCTGTGGAAGGTAGAATGGCCACTGCATATAAGGTTGAGGATTGTTCAAGTGATTTTAATTCCATATCTATTGTATTATTTGCCTTTGCTAGACTAAAAAACTAAGCACTTTCAAAAATTTGAGTCACCATTGAAAAGGTTTTTTTGGTGTAATAGAGGAAAAACTTGTGTATTTATTAAATGGGATTATAAATGCCAGCCTAAATCCAATGGGGGCCTTACATCTAGTGGATAAGAAAATGTATGTGATGGTTTACCGTGCATTACAAGAAGGTTGGATTAAAACAAGGTTTTCACTATGAATGATAATGCCATGTTTTTTATTTTCTCTAGGATTAGGCGGAAAGGAAAACTTGTCCTTTGTCCATGCAATTAGTGCATGCTATAATAGACTTGGACACTCCAAGTCGGTAATCTACCACAACACATGAGAGAAAACTAAAAGAAGTGAACAATATCGAGAGAGAGAGAGAGAGAGAGAGAGAGAGAGAGAGAGAGAGAGAGAGAGATGACACATCACGACGTAGCTCCACACCCAGAGAGATTGGCCACAAATACTGGTGCCCCTTTCAATTTTCTTTATTATTAATGCTTCACAAAGTACAATGTCCAAGGGTCCTCATCTCAACAGTGCTCCCAAGCTTATATACTTGAGATCAAGGCTTTGGCACTTTATTTATAGGCCATAGGCCTTCCAAAAGCAATACATATGAAAAGAGTCAAGCCTAAAAGCATCAGGGCCCCAAAAGCTAGCTCTAGGGCTGCCAATGCAATTTGCAAAAAATTGTATAGGTGCCATGTCAACTGCACAAATTGCAAAATTTTACCACATTAGTAGCACAATTCATGGGTTTGTACAACTACCACATCCTTAGCCTTTCCACACATTTCTTTTAGCCCTTGTCCCTTGGGTCCCATCAAATAGGACCCCATAAGTTAGTGCAACTTATAAAATTGGATGTCCTTCCATTTTTGGCTTCCCAAATTGGTTCTGCAAGTCTGTACAACTTTTGCATCCCGCAGTAGGGCTTGACCCCTCTCTGTTCGAAGTCTGTCCTTTAGGTCATGCCACAACATCACTTTGTGACATACCCCCCTCTTGAGAGAAATGTAATCTCCCTTGATTATGCTTGCAAAACCAACGTAAGCTAAAAAATAGTTCAGTAGAAACTGACTCTAAGTACCTACGCACTAGACAAGAAATATCCAATACTTGCACAAAGACGATAGTCACTGAACATTCACATGACACTTACATCACTATCCCCATTGAGGTCATAGATGAGAATCATGATCATCCCAATGTATTTAGAAATCACATTAAGATCTCACCAATCTCTAGCTGATGTCTTGATTGATTAAACCTTGTTACCTGTCATATTCGTAAGTAAATAATATCAAAATGTTGCAATCATTTTGTCTTTCAAGCATGCACTCAAACACAACACACATGAGAGAGAACATATATCAATTCATTTAAGAAATTCCCATTTCAAAGTACTTCTTTTCATAAAGTCATACGACATAATATTTTTAGATTATCAATACCCCTAAATCTGAAAGGAAATCAGTGACTTTAATCCATCTGGGTAATTTGTGACAAAGGAGAAAAATAATTCCCCTCTTGTGCAGTCCACACAACACCAAACTCAACCAGTTGATCATTGGTAACTCTTGGAATAGTCAAAGCTAGATTTGAATCATCAAGATAAAGCTATAAAATCCAAGGAGTATCTGCTAGGTCCTTCTTCTCCATCCATTTTGCACCTAGTGCCAAATAGTTCTTAAACTTAATTATATTAACATATCAGCTTACCTTTCACTTTCCTTTCCTTGTGAGTATCTGTTTTGGAATGAGATTCTCTCTCTCTCTTCCTCCTCAATTTGCTCCTTTGGCTCCACCAATCATCTTCCTTTAGCTTCAAGTCATGTTGATGCTTGTCTGTTGGATTCTTGTATCGTTCTTGAGACTTCCCAAGAGATTTGTGCACCTTGGCAAAAGCAGTCTCTAGATCTTGACCATAATGATCTGTTTCAAAAATCTTATCCTAGGTGTTTAGCATAGGTGGAACCTTATTAGCACCCTTGATGATCTCAAATGGTGCCTTCCCCGTAGATGTATGTACTGTGTTGTTGTAGGCAAACTCAACCAAGGGTAAATACTTCTCCCATTGAGCCTTCTGATCAAAGATATAGGACTTCAACAAGTCCAAAACCACTAAATTTTCTATCTCTGATTGCTCATCTATATCTCCAAGATTGCCCTCCCAAACAAACTATTAGAACAAAGATCTCTATCTAAAACTATAGACTCAAACATTCCATGTAGTCTAATATCTGTGAAACAAACAATTGAGCCAAATGATTTAGCTTAACCATCTTCTCTACCAACTCTCGATCTTGGGAAGATAAAAAATGAAATCCATTGCTATACTGACCCAAGGTTGGCTAGGTGTAGGTAAAGGTTGCAAAAGACCTGGTGCCGTATGCCTATCAAACTTGACCTTCCAGCATACTAAACAACTATGAACAAACTCATCCACATCCTTTTTGAGCCTCGACCACTAGAAAAACCACTCTACACTTTTCAAGGTGGTTTCTTTGCCATGATGGCCTGGAAAAGGTGGATAGTGGCAAACCTTATTTCGTAATACTTGTATCACACACAAGGTTTTTCTACATCAATTAGCCTTCCTTGAGAGAATAGGCAGTAATCGATTCCCCACTCTGTAATCAGTCAAAAATGTCTATAAAATTTGGATCTGTGGCATATTGATCTTCCATATCCTTAAAGATGTGGTGATGAATTGCTAAAATAGCCAAAACCAAAGGCTTATAAGATAGTGCATCTGACACCACATTCTTCTGTCCCTGAACATGCACAATCTAAACATGCATATTCTGTCCCTGAACATGTATGTTATGTCCTTGAACATGCACAATCTAAAAGTGAAAACGTGACAAAATGTTTGCCCACCTCATCTGCTTGTCTAAGAAAATAAATAGCATAAACTTTGATGATCAATGAATGCTGTAAGATTGGCTCCAAGTAGAAAGTGTAGCCACTAAGTAAGAGCATGGATATCTACCAAAAGATTTTTTCATAAATATATGCAACCCTTTTTGGTTTTGAAAACATTCTACTCTCATAAACTACAACATGGCCCTCCTACATTAAGACTGCTCCTAGACTGTGACCACATGCATCACAATATACCTCAAGTGAATTTTGCAAGTCTAGAAAAACTAACACTGGTCCAATTGTCAAGTTCTCCTTGAGAGTCTTGAAGGCTGCAATCTCAAATGGAAACCTATTCTTGATGGTGATTTTATTGAGAGCCTTGTAGTCAATGCACATTCTCCAAGATCCATCTCTTTTAAAACCAGAAACACTAATAATAATGAACTATAAGGCGATGTACAAGGTTGAATTAAACCTTTTTATAGAAGTTCTTTCACTTGGGTCATAATTTCTTTGTTTTGGGCGTACTGCACGAAATCAAATTAGTAGTGTGATCCTGAGGATGCTGAGGAGGCAACTCTCTTGGTAAGCCTTCAAAAAACAATCATCTTGAAAAAATTCTCAGCATTCCTTCTCAAGGTCAGACAAATTTGACATTTTCTTGTCATCTATCTCATGTAAGAAGATCGAGTACATAAAGAGACTAGATTTCATTAATTTGGAAATGGTCACACCAGGGGTAGGTACACAAGACACGGTGGTGCAAGCAAAGTTGGTCCAAGCTATAAGTGGTGTCAAGTAGTGTGAAGGATGCCTACAAGTGTGGGGTAAGATGTTAAAGCCAGTGTGGGAGACCTAGACATGATACTTGCATCTAAAATATATGCTTAAAGTGGATTTTTAGGCCAGAAAGGCCTGCATGGGTGGGCTGATTGGAATGGCAGATAAAAGTGTACAAGATGTGGGAATTGTACCCTAGAAGTTAGTGTTCAAATTACTCTATAAGCCCATCTAGATGGCTCATCAAACAGAGCCACGATGTGAAAGCTAGGTAGTTTAAAATTAGAAGGTCTGGTAGATTCCCGATGGGTGGGGCAGATAAGGATAGGTGGTCCAAGCTAGAATGGGTAGATAGGTGTGTAAATCTCAAGTTGTGAAGCATACCAATCTTCTTAGATTGTCAATTAGAGCCCCAGGGGAAATGTTATGGCCATTCAAAGATTTGTTGGGGACCAGTTATGTGCCCACCTGGTTGTATTGGAAAGTGTGTCATCTGAAAGTTTCAGAGCCGGTGCCAAGGTTCCCAATGGTGGTATGCAAAGTGAGAATAGAAAGAAATGATGCGGCGTCAATCAAACTTTTGACAAGGAAGATATCCAAGTTTGGAATTTGGGTACATTGCCTCAAAGGAAGACGTCAAATGTTTTTTTCCAGTTTTCATGGCCTTGGTGGGCGGGGCTCCAAGTCTTGAGCGGTGGCCAAGGTCATGCAGATTGAAGCCGGAAATGGAGGGTTTTGCATTGTGAATTATGGCTCAGGGACTAGACCTTCAAGCGCCAAATGACCAGGCATAGAAGGCGGGTGAAGAGAAAGCTACAAGCTGTTGGCTAAGGTGTCCATGTGTGATGGTCGCAAATGACGAAGTCATGTTGGTGGCTTTCTCGATGGTGTATGATGCCTACGGGAAGAATAATGGCCGGTTTTGGGTGGCAATAGGGTGCAAATAGGATGGTGACATGGCATGCAAGCTCATGCAAAGCCCCACACAAAGAAAATAAATCTAGACAAGGGCACGTGGGCCCCTCCCCTAACATTTAAAAAAATAAAAGAGAAGCTTAAAGGGAGCAATGATGGCACCGTCATTGCCCCTTGAGGATATAGAAAAGAGGGGAGAAGGGTTTCCAAAAAAGGTGGAATGCAAAGGTAAAGAAAAGGAAAGGAAAGAGGCATTTTTGGAGAAAGAAGAAAGGAGAAAGGAAGAAGAAGAAGAAGAGAAGGAAGGAAAAGAAAGGGAAAAGGAGATGAAGAAGAAAAGGAAAAAAGAGAGAAGAAGGTGGGTTTCTTTTTCGGCGAGCGAGGGCCTAGGGCAAGGAGGAAAAAATTCATCTGCTTCTTCGGCTTGGGGAAGGGTGAAGCGAGCGGAAGAGTTTTTTGGCTCTGGCAAGTCGAGCAAAGAGAGAGAGAGAGAGAGAGAGAGAGAGAGAGAGAGAGAGAGAGCTTCGTGTGAAGAGAGAGGCAATGGAAATCTTGGTGTGGGTAGCTAGAGAGATCTCGCCCCCACGTTTTGTTTTTTGTATGCATCGGTTTGCGGCCATGGTTGTATTGGTTTTTTGTTGTTGAATGAAGAAAGTCCCCACAATTTGAAGCATACGATTGTTTCGTACCGCGTTCCCCTCCCCCTTCTTATCTGCTCTATTGCCATTTGGTTTGGGTGTATGTTGTCAATGTTGCCCCCCTAACAATGTGTGTACAAAGAGGGAGAGAGTGGGTGTGTTGTTGTGTTTGAGAGGTGGAAATAGTTGCATTTTCTATTGGTGTGGGTTGTGTTGTGCTCTGTGTGGGCTCGAGGGAGTCTGTGTGACTGCGTGTGCACATGTGGCTTTGGTGATTGTGTTGTTTGGAGGTGGTTCTCAAGTGGGCAGGGGTGCTGTGTATGCCCTGAGCTATAAGAGGCATTTTTGTGTGTGTGTTGGCGTGTTTCCCATTCCCCCTCTCCGTCTTCTGGTGCCCCCATGGAGTAGCACATTAATTGTTCCTTGGTGATGCGTTTGTAAGAAAAAATGTGACAAAGTGTTGGCTCAATTTTCAATGGTGATGAAGATACAGACAATGGTTGGCAGATTCAAGCTGTTTATGCTATCATTGCACATGTGGAGTGATAAAGAAAATTTGGAGATAGTGCCATTGGTGGTGCAAGGTAAAGCTAAGGCTTGGTTTGATTTGCAAATAAGCAGGATTGGGCTGGTTTCCAAGAGTGGTTTCTACACAGATTTAAAGGAGTGTTGTCCGCTAGTGAAGCGGATGCGAAGATTAAAGGCCTGCAACATGATATAGGTAAAGAATTTGATGTTTTTGTGGATAAATTTAAAGCATGCTAGAGAGATTTGGTGGCTGTCACCCAAGTGGCCAATGCCGAATTCTTCAAACTGGAGAAGTTCTTAGCTTGCTTGCATCCATGTGTTAGAGAGCAAGTTGATTATGAAGAGTCGGGATGCTATGCCGAGGCTGTCATAATTACCAAGGTGAAGAGCAAGAAAATGAAAATAAATCTAGAGTTATGATTATTAAAGCCTACAAATTATGCACCCATGGTGGTAGCAGGATGTTCTATGGACCAATCAAGGATGGTGCTAGTGATGCAAAGTGTGAAGCCTCTTAGGGTAAGGCCTATTAAAGCCTACAGATTATGCACCCATGGTGGTAGAAGTATGTTCTATGGACCAATCAAGGATGGTGCCAGTGATGCAAAGTGTGAAGCCTCTTAGAGTAAGGCTTATGATTGACTATGTTCCTTGTGAATTACCTATTGGTGAAGCGTCTATGCCAATTGTGGAGGAGATAATCAATGAGGATGAGCCTTTTGTTGAAGAGATCCTGCGTGTGGAGGAAATAGAAGATGCCAAGTTCCCAGTGCACCTTGAAGAGGTGGAGCCTTTTCTTGTGGAGTGATTGTACAAAAAGGTAGAAGATTGTGGCCAAGTTGTAGGTGCCGAGAGCTTGGGGTTGGGTGACAAAAGTGGGCACAATGATGGTCCAGATTTTGTGGATAATCTAGAGGATGATGGTGCTGAATTTGAATCGGCCTATGGTAAAGATGGTGAGGCTACAAGCTTGAGTTTCAGGGAAACAAGCGAGGAGGATAGAGATACAAGCTGGGAGACAAAATCCGAACAGCCATTGCGGGTAGAGGTAAAGTTACCTTCTTATATGCATGAGGATGTGGTGGTTGCCACTATGGATAAAGAGCAAAGGAAGAGTGTCGGAGCTTGAGAATGAAGACATGCAGGTGAGGGTACTGTATGGCACTATGCTGATGATGATGCTTGTCAAGGTAGCAGTGGAAGGTGCTTTGATTGTACAACATGTACAAGGGTTTTCCAAGAAAGAGAGAGTTGTAGTGGTTGAGGAAGAAGAACAAGGTGAAGAAGATGGCATGTAAGAGGTATTGGATGCTCATCAAAGGGAAGAGCAGCCACACTATGGATTTCACGAAAGATGCCTTGGATACGAGTTCTTTTGAGGAGGTATTCTTGGAAGATGAGGTTGGTTGGGGGTTTGATGACCCAATGGTTGACCTAGAAAAGAAATCACAAGTACTTATTGAGAAGGATTTAGCTAGGGTACAAGTTAAAGGTGCATTTGTGCTTTGTCCGCCACTAGATGAGGAGAAGCTTGAAAAGCAGGTACATGTTGTTGATCTCCAAGAGGTGGTGGTATACCCCTATGAGCTAGATGGTATGGAAGTGCTTGATGATGCTGGAATTGAGTGCATGGCAGGTAAAGTGGAGAGCAAGGAGCCAAAGATGGAGCTTCTAGTGTTACACGTGGGCTCTATGATAGGCGATGGATATTCCCTGGGTCGGGCCAATCTTTCAAAGGAGGTTTGTGTGTGGTGATTTAAATTCACTTTATATGGATGGGAGGGAGGGTATGGCATGTTCCATGTCAGTGATGGCATGTCTGATTGGAATGGTGATGTGTTTGGTGATGCTTTGTTTGAAGTAGGTAGTTTTCCAATGGATGCTCGGAGCAGTGGAAGTATGCCAAGGACAAATTATGTGGATGATTGGATGCGTGATGGGTTGTAGCATTATGAGTGGTTGTTGTAGGTGGATGGGTGAGACCAAAGCCAAGTGTTTGACCCAAGTGGTAACTATGTGTAATGCAGGGGGTTGGGCAACCCGCTTAAAAGGGAGTGGCAGGTAATAGGAGACAGGTTTTTGTACATATGGTTGTGGTTTTAAAGTGCTTTTGGTTGCAATTTTGGTGCTGTAATTTTTTTAGGTGCAATAAGCAGACATGTGGTTGAACATAGCTATTCAACTAGGGGGTGGGCAATGATGGTGCAAGAAAATTTGGTCTTAGCTAGAAGGTTTTTCAGCTTTGGAAAGTTGAGCGAAGAGAGAGAGAGAGAGAGAGAGAGAGAGAGAGAGAGAGAGAGAGAGAGATTTGTGTGGAGAGAGCGGCAATGGAAATCTTGGCGTGGGGAGCTGGAGAGAGCGCCCTCGCGTTTTGTTTTTTGTACGCATTGGTTTGCGGCTATGATTGTATCGGTTTTTTGTTGTTGAATGAAGCAAGTCCCCCCATTCTAAAACGTGCAGTCGTTTTGTACCGGGTTCCCCTCCCCCCCTTCTCTGCTATGTTTCCAATGGGTTCGGGTGTATGTCGGCAGTGTTTCCCCCCTGACAGTGTGTGTGCAAAGAGGGAGAGAGTGTCTGTGGTGTTGTGTGTGAAAGGCAGCAATTGTTGGATTTTGTTTGGGTGTGGGTTGTGTTATGCTCTCTGTGGGCTCGAGTGAGTCTCTATGAGCACATGTGCACATGTGGATTTCATGATTGTGTTTTTTAGAGGTGGTTTTCAAGTGGGCAGGGGTGCTATGTACGCCTTGAGCTATAGGAGGCATTTTTATGTGTGTGTTGGTGTGTTCCCCATTCCCCCTCTCCAGTGGTCCTCCTTTGAACACAAAGCGGGAAAGGATGCACAAAATCCCCTAGACCCAAGGTGGTATACACAAAATCCTCCCCTTAACACACATCAAGTGGTAGGCACACACAAGCCTTCCCTGAAACAAAATTAGGTGAAGGAACACATTGATCTCCGTGAACATATAGGTAAGATCCACAATCCTCCCCTTCAACACAAAGGGTTGAGGAACACATGGCTAAAGTGCAACAATTCACATTGATGTGGTCTTACCACTTGGGTTCATTGCAACCTTGAGGGTAGTGTGCGAATCTGTCACAAAGCTTTTTTGTGTGTGACATGTATGACAAAGAAAAAAAGATTATTTGATTATTCCAAAATCAAAATGTGTGAAATACTTCCCAATATTTTAGTGCTACTTGGCCAAAAGACGTGTGAATAGTGAATCTTCCTTTGTGAAGGGATTGTCATGGTGCTTGAGTTTATAATGCTAATAGGCCCAAAAATTGACAATGGAATCAATACAGGAAATAGGGCTCAAGATTTGAAGGCTTAAAATGGAAAAGCATGGTGTCTACTGACTAAATGGGACTGCAAAACATCGTGCACATAAGTAGGGTTGTCAACAAAAGCACAAGTAGAGCAACCCATGTGCAAGGCAAGGCAGAAGAGGTGATGACATGTTCTAGATTGAGCTTAAGAAAAGGTATGGTAGAGCCAATAATAACTCACTTAGCAGAGAGTGTAAAAAGTTCACAAGCTTAAAACGACATAGTCAGGACTATGGACGGCGTGTTGGCTAGTGGGTTGTGGTGGTGATGGTGAGAAAGTAGCAAGCTTGATGGTGTAAGTGAGCCAAGGCATACCGGGAAGGCTGAAGTGCTTGCATGTATTTTTGCGGATCAAGTGATGAATTGGTCGATGGGATAGCAGAGAGTGCAACAAGGATTTGTGTCACAACAAGATGGAGCGTTGTAAGCATGGCATCATGATTTCAAGTTTGGGGTGGAGTCTACTACTAAGGGAGCTAAGTAGAGTAGATGATAAGGGAACATTAAGAGAGTTGCACATGTTGGCACTTGTGGCAGTTTTGCAAGGTTTAGCATCATCGATGGTGTTGATGGGACAACTTTGCAAGGCCAAGGTGAGACTACAAGGGGGTGCAAATGTCACGTGCTTGTGATGAGCTGATGTAAGCAAGTTAGAAAATTTACAATGCATCAACAAGTTAGAATCAGGGCCTGGAGATTATTGGTGAGTGAAGCAAGTTGCAGGGCAGCGTGAAGAGGGGGTGGGATTAAGCAACCTATTGAAGCGGTGTCATAGATTGTCCATGAGTAGAGACTTGAGAGGTCATTGGGAGGGGTTTTTTGTGCATGCGATAACGCGTGGAATAAAAGCTTTTGCAAGTTTTTAGGGGGAGTGACATAGTGAGGCAGGAGTTGCACATGGCCTCCTTATTTTGTTATAAAAAAAAGTGGTTTCCACCACTATTAAGTGCTATCACAAACAAACACACACACTTAAAACAAGCAAAAAATTGATTACAAATGGATGATTCTCACTTCTAGAGAGTAAACTATCACACCAAAGCTAAGAACAGAGGGATGTTGGACACCAAATTGATGTATCAAACATCATGCAAATCAAACAATCAAGGGTTCCATGGAATGGCCTAGTGAAAGACTATGGAAACACACCAGCAATGCGACAAAATAGGTGATATGATTAAAGTAATTAGGGATGCAAAAAAAATGAAAAATAAGCATAACCTCTTACAAAAATTATAATTAAAATAATGCAGTTGATGTCTAATTATGCACACACATCTATTAATCTTTGACAATCATGCCAAGAACGTGCCCAAAAGCTTGTTAATCAAGCAATGATTAGTGTGATTATTAAAATAGAGATCTATGGCAATAAGGAGATGCTAATTGCTCTAGTAGCTTTGGTACCTTTTTGTAGCTAAGGTGGATTAGCTAATGAGGCATTCATGTTTAATAGCATAAGTAAGAGAACTATGAATCAAAACTACACACTTAAAGTAATGAATACATAGAATCATAGCATAAATACAAAATGATTATTAATTTGTTATTGAGTGTACACACAAGCTCAATTTATAGCCTTGAGATAGGCATCTTTGCACACATAGGTTATGATGTCACAGGGATTTCCAAATAGGCTTCACATTAGGACCTGTCACATGGTTTGTCACATGTCATATGCTCACTAGGCATCCACATGTAAAAGGGATTACACACATTAGGTGCCACAAAACCCACACCCGAACAAAATTAAGAACATACATACTCATTTAGGAGTGCAGAGACATTTAATGTGAGTGCACACATTTGAAATTAAACCATTCAAGCATGCATTTGGCACATTCACAATGCAATTTACCAAGTGAAATCACCAATTTATGCATATCCTATTGTAGGAAAAATTCAGCATTACCACGACATGCGAATGAAAAAATCAAAAGCTTACAACATCAAAGTGATAACAAATTTTCATATTACACATATCCCACTTTCACAGGCACCACACAATTGCCAATTGCTTGATGTAGAGGTTGATTTTGTTGACACTCCAAAGCCATATGCTTGCATTCCAAAATCAAGAAATGGTTATGTGATTAGCACAAATCAACCTTGTTAGAATGAAATCAAAGCCTCTAAATAGGCAAATATCAAAGCATATGCACCAAATGTAAGTGTATTAGTAAAAATTTAGTGTGTAAGCTAGCAAAAACTAATGAAATTAGAAAGAAGTTAGTGAGAAATTAGAGTGTCTAGGCACACAATTAGAGTGATATGGTATCAAGGAGAAATTGAACATGCACACATATCCAAAATCCACAAAACAGCCAACAAAAACATCAAATTAATGAGAAAAACTAATATATTATGCCAAGATGGCACCAGCATAGGCCATCAATCCCTAGGAATGGCGCCAAATGTTGGGGGTGTCCATCGTAGTATAACTTCAATGACCAACATATAAGTGTCAATCGGGGAGTGGGGATGGTGGTACAAAACTGGTTGTCCTTGACACCACCTAGGCTTGGTGGGTTTCCTACGTAGAACAAAACCAAAGTAAAAGAGGGAAAAAGGTTAATAAAGGAGAAAAATTAAAGTAAAAATTTCCAATTTTTTTATACTTTGGTCTATTTTTTGAAACATCCCATAACAGATCGACGTGGGTGCAAGACGTGAGTGGGGATTTTGTGTGCAAGGAAGCAGATTCCACAGCACTCTCTCTCATGATGTGTGTGTGTGTGTGTGTATTCTTGGATGTTTTATACTTCAGTCTTTTTTAAAACATTCCATAACAGATCGACGTGGGTGAAAGACATGGGTGGGACTTCTAGTGTACAAGGAACTAGATTTGGCTACACATGCTCTCATGCTCTATGTGCATGTGTGTACATCCATGGCATCACCGGCCAATACCATATCTATAGAGATGATGATGGAAGTTGAGCATGATTCCTTCACCAATCTTGAGTTAGTGATACCTACATTTAGAGAGGGTACTATCATGGAAACCATGAGAATTGACGAACCTATCAACAACCAAAAAGATTTGCAGGGCTATTGTGTGAACAAGAAGCATGACCAATGACACAAGGAGCACAACCCTGCTAAGACACCTGAATTTTCTAGAACCAGGTCAAGGAGAAATATATGCAAAGCCATGGCTATATGTTGGCATCGGCCAACCCAAGGACTAACAATCGTAGAACAACAGGAAATTCTAGAGCAGCTCATGCATCATCAGCCATTTTCCAAGTTGAGGAGTTTGGTGTGCAATCGACTCTTCTGTTTGGCATTCACAACACATTGACTCAGCTGAAATTACCCCACTCTTCAAGCGAGATTTTTGTGAAGAGAACGTCTTTGACAATGATATTGAACAATGGTAATCAAAGAACAACATCAGTTAACTAGTCCAATATTACTGTTGTCCTTGGTGTTCATCAACAAATATAGTAGCAGCAAGTAGTCAATTTAAAATGAAAGATGAGTATGAAGTGTTGCCACATAGTTCTTGTCACAAAAAATTGCCTCTGCATACAAGTATCACAAGTAAAACTAGATATTGGTGATTGCTTTTTGGAAATCTGCATACAAGTATCACAAGTGAAACTAGATATTGGTGATTGCTTTTTGGAAATCTAAGAGAAGATTTTCACCTAACAAAAAGAATATTTGTAAGCACAAGATCGAGAAAAATGCGTCATCAAACATCCCATTCATCTTCTAGATGACTCTCAGGTAATATGTCTTTCCTACAATGCAATCCTTGATGGCCTTGGCTTCTATTTGAATAGTACAAAATTTGTAATCTTGGGCAACACTCATGTTTGGTTGTATGGTACCAAATTGGTAGTTTTTTACCAACAATCACTCTAAGAATAATGGTACCAATTTGATACCTTTTGGGTAGCAATCATTGTAGGTACCCAGCTCCATAGCCTCATTGTAGGAACCAATTCCTACCTCCATAGTACCAAATTTGGTGCTTCTTTGGATTTTTCATAGTACCAAATAGGATGCACAACACAATTTTTTGGTTGCAATAAGTATGGATGCACAGTCCCAATTTGGTACTTTTGAGCAATTTGGTACCTTAGGGGATCCACAATACCAAATTGCTTTTATGCAGCATAGTACCAAAGATTATATCCATAGTTGAGCAATTGAATTCTTTTGGGAACTAGTCACTGTAGGTAGTATATTACCAAATTGAATTTCATAGGTTACATAGAACCAAATTTAGTGCTCTTGTTTATAGATGGAGCTCTACAAAAGATTCAAGAGCACGTATCTTGCAGGGAAGTTTTCACTTAGGTCCTTCAAACACTCAAGCTATTCTTTGTCCAAAGATGGAAAGAGCACTATACTTGTTGGTGTATTTAGCATATCCACATGGCATACTTCAAGGATGCTTTCAATCAAATGAGCTAGAACGAGCTTGGGCATCACACAAAAGAACATCAATGAACATGCTCCATTTGTAATACCAATAGTGATGCAGGTTAGTATTTTGCAAACCAGGCAATCTTTTAGCACATAAGTAGCTTGCTAGATTCCATATTGTTCCCTTGTCCTAAGGATCATGCAAAAAAAAATCTTTCTTGGAGAGTACCCTAGATGTGATGTAAGAAAGCTGTCATTGTTTCCATACGAGATTACAACATATAGTAGAGAGGTGACTATTAAGATATTTAAGGATGTGGATATTGGACACGTTAATGCCAAATGAAAAGACAATAAGAGAAAGGACTTGGTTGTGGAAAGGATGAAAAGTGTTGTATTTATTTGTCTTTTTTCAGATCATCTAAAAAGGTTCATCAAGCATAACTTTGTGTTTAGGTGGCAGGCCCAACAATTTAAAGACTGGTTGTTGAAGTTTCCTAGAGATGTGGTTTTTGTTGTTGATTTTGCAAAGAATTATAGCTTTAAAGTGCAAAATGAGATCTGGTCAATGCATTGGTCAACATATGTAACAAAACTGGTGCAAATCTCTTATATAAAAAATCCAGTATAACTCCTATTGAGAAGACTCTGCATTTTTACATATCAGCGAAGAATATCCATGAAATTCTCTTTGTTTAGCACTATTTGATGATGACAATTGGATGAAACAAGAAGGACATTTTTTGGGGTTATCATTGGGTATGGTTATATGGTGTCACTTCACAATTCAAGGCAGAACAACCACACTATTTTGTAGTCAGGTCTTATTAGCTGACATGATTTCATATGATGCATAACTTTTCCCATTTAGGACATGCAAAAGGAGAGAATGATGGTTTAGGTGCTATTATCGAGAGAACACTGATGCATGATGAACTAAAACTTGGTGGATGCCCCTGAAATGTGCAATTGATGTGGTAAACTTTCTAAACATGAGGTTTTAGCCAATAAGGGAATTTGGGAGTGTCATCACAAAGAGGGTGTTTTGGCTGGTTGCATTGAATGATGTGTTGCATTCTCTGTTAGAAGCTGGACACACCCCACAGCATCTAACTACTCCGCGGACTATTATTTTTGTAATTATTCATTCATTGAGGAAAACCCGAATTTTCACCTTGTAAATATTGGGACTTATAGAAGTTTCCAGATTGTATCCCAGTTTTGATAGTTAGATTGAGTAGATGGTTGATTTTGGAACTTTAGGGTTTGAGAAGTTTTAAGGTATATATACCACTTTTTGACCTTAATCAAAAGGACCTTTTGTCATTTTAAAACAAGTTTGAAGTCTGTGAGTGAGCGTACTGTGTACGAGAGAGAGAGAGTGTGAGCTTCATCTTGACGCTACGTGTGCTAGGATGGTTGGAATTGAGTGTGGAGAAGTGCAGCGTGTTGCCCCCGACTAGAGCTACGCGCCGATACCAACATTGCGCGCGTATGGTCCAGCTTTGGGAGTTCCTTCTACGAGCTTCATCGGTTGTTTGGGTGAGCATACGTTATCCGATTTTGCATTCAAGCATATCCACGCGTTCACATTGAGTAGAACTACACATTAGGCACTTCAAATTTCGGAACCAAAGACCTGCAGATTTCGGCCAGACATTCTACATGTTTCTGCACCGGGTGTTTTGGGTCATGATTTTGGTTCATAGACCTTAGGGAGAGTGGCCTATAGGTATTAGTAGGGTATCCTTCAAGTTCTATGGTGTTTCGAAAGTGTTTGATGGGTGTTCGGCTCTAGCAAGTGTTGTAGGAAGTTTCCTCTTTTTCACTCTTGAAGGCTGTGACTTAGACAAGTGGTAGAGACATCTGTAGGAATTAGTTAGGAGTTGTTCGAGTGTAGGTTGACACCTTATGCTTGCTTCCACGTGTCTGTGGGTCGAGCTTCTTCCTTAGCTGACATTACTTGTTAGGTGAGTTCTCGTTGTGCTGACGTCCGTCGCGGCGTACCCGTTTAACATTGGCACCGCTGTCGGGGACGAAAACCTTAGGTAGGTGACCGAGACTAATCCTTGAGGATTGGGATTTCTGGCTAGCCAAGAGTCTCGCTTTACATTTAGATAGGATCAGAGGGTGGAGGACTCTCTAGGTCTTAGAGGGAGTCTAGGAAGCATGTGTCTGGCCTAGATCCTTCGACTTAGGTAGAGGAGGTAGACTTAGGTAGTTTTAGGTAGTAGTCGAGTTCTAGAGTAGGCGTTGGAGTGGTAGAAGTGGTGAGAGGAGAGCTTGAGAGTCCGGAGAGGCCAAAAAGCAACCAAAAGCACCATTATCACCATTTCTTCATGATAGGTAGGAGTAGAGTAAGTAGGACATCACGATTCAGATCTAGAGCATTTCATGCATGTACACTTGCTTGGTAGAATCATTACAAGTTTTTAAAAGACGCAAAAAGACTAAAAAGTGTGGTTGAAAGCCTAATTGAAGTCCAAAAGTTACTGCGAGTGTTTCTGATAGATCTACAGAGCATCAGGAGCATTCCTGTCAGAAAAGACTTTAATTTTAAGCCAATAGACATCCTACGTGTAGGATGTCTACAGGCCAATCTGGGAGGAATTTTGGGATTTTGAGTTGACCAGTGTGTTCAGAAGGTAGGGTTTACCCTAATTTCAACTGGAAAGTGGAAATTTGGCCATACCTTGACAGGATAACGCCAGATAGACTGAAATTGCTAGACATCCTACCCAAATAGTCCCAAAACATTAACTTGAGACCAAAACCATAAGTTGGCTGCATGAGTGTGTCTTGCATGATATATTGAGTGACTGAAAGGGGTTTCACCTCATTTGGGTAAGAAAATTGGGTTCAAAGTGGACTTTAGCACTTTTGACTGAAAAAGAAAAAACAGATGAAGATTGGGACTTTTGACACCCAAATCAAAATCTAAGCATACCACGAGGATACTGACATCAAGGGGAAGCTGTGGGACAAATCTGGGGTCAAACAGGCCAAAAAGACATCCTACACGTAGGATGTCTTCAGAGTGATTTGGGACTCCAAACTGAATTCTGAGTATACCCAAGTGATCAGAAACTCAAGGGGAGCCTGGGCTTTGAGTTTGAAGCCATTCTGATGAAAAAGACATCCTATGCGTAGGATGTCTAATGCAAGAAAATGAAGCCAGACTTTGACTTTGAGCATTGTAAGGTGTTATATAGCCTAAGGCAAGCCTCCTAGTCAATTTTGGTCCAATTTGGAGTTGATTAGACTGATCAATACCATCAACAGGCCGTCGGAACAGATTTCTGACTCATTGACTAGCTAATAGGTGCCCAAATCAAAAAGTAAAAGCAGCTGTAAGCTCAGCACAACAAAGGGAAACAACACTGAAAAAATCCAGGCAAAACACAGCAGGAGACATCCTACGCGTAGGATGTCTATTGGGGCATACTACAAAGAAAATTTGACTTGGCCTACACAGTGAGGTTCCATTTGGCTTAAGGGTTCCAGAACTTCTTTCAGAAGTGAATTTGGACCTTGTTTGCCCATTTGATGAAGCAAGGACTGAATTCAGACTTTTTCGAGTAAATTGACCAACATCTGAGGGAAGTATTGTTTCATATTAGCAAACTAATCCAGAACATCAGCAATGTATAAAATACAGTAGTGGTTGAGATTAACTCTCCAGTTATACCAATCATTACTAAGATAACCTCTAGTAGATAAATGCTTTGATTCAATTGCCGAACTTAAAACGCTTGTGTACAGGTATATTCAGCAACAAAGCAAGAAGTTGTGCAGAAAGTGACCCATTGTGGTGCGAGGTGAGTTGTTGGAATTGTGATAAATTGCATTGATAAGTTTGATGAATTTAAGATCAGGAAGATACATTGTTAGAGACCAGAAGGTGGCAGGTGACCAAGGTAGCTTAGTGTCCACTGAAGAGAGTGTAACTCAGGCAAGGCTAGATCCGCTAGCACTGATTATTGAGGAAGGTAGTGATACTGACACTTCGTCAGACAAATATTTCTTCATGATGGGTAGTCAACAGCTAGGAGGTTTCACCTATGATGGACCTATGCGAGGAGGAAGCACCTCCCAAAATCCTTTGAATGATTCCAAGCTCACGGTGATCTTCTTAGAGGGAACAAACTCAAGAGGAGCCCTAGTCTATTCTGACTATCGAGGCCGCAAGTGCATTTGTATCGAAGAGAGGCCAGCACAAAGATTGGAGATAATCCGAATGTATGATGATGGAGATAGATTCCGAGACGAAAAGGGGAACCACTATTTAATAGTTAACAACCCTAAAGATTACAACAGATATGGAGATAACATGGCAAAAGGAAAAATGGTTTCAGAAACTCAAGAACCGCCACCAAACATTGATCGGCCCGGAGCTATTTTTATGTATGATAAGAAAACAACCAGGATTCCAACTTATAACGAAAATGTGGGAATCTACAAACAGGAGAGTGAGGGTATTGTCTCTTAATTTCGCAGCAAAGAACCATACGTAAATGAACTAAGCAAAGACAAGGTTCTTTACTTATTCTCTTATGAAACTGTGACGGTGAAGGGCATAGTTCGTTGATAGATACGGGCGAGAATACCAACGTATTCTCCCAGAGGAAGTAGAAAGAGCAATAGGTCTAGGAGCATCAACATATGCCCCTGAGGAAATGTCGAGAGCCGCCCACACCCCAAGCAAGTCAACAAATCCATTTTCAGATGAGTATGACACTACCTCTTATTCCACCCGACCGCAAGCATTCAACAACCAAGACCAACCAGCAAACTAGCCATCATTGCAGGCATGGCTTCGATAGAGTGCAACAATGGAACCAGACCGTAACCGAGATGGTTATCAAGCCGCACAAGGGCTTAGGGATTTGCAAGAACCACCACACTATTCAAGGTATCAAGCAGAAAGTAAGACAAAGACACAAGGGTCGAGAGAGCTTGGAGGACCACCCATGGAACGAGTTCGAAGAGAAGAACCACCTCCAGCGAGAACCGTTAGAAATTATGGCTTAGGAGCACCATTGGGAGAAGAACCAGCCTATTACAGAAGGCTCGAGGAGGTGTATCGACTGGGACGGGGTGATCCAATGATGAGGTTTGTAGACCATCGCAGAATCAAACCTTCTCAAGTGCAAAAATGGGTAAACAAGAAATACACAGGAAACTGAGACCCAAGAGATCATGTAGCAGACTTTGTGCGTGTAATTAGAGGCGAATAGGTGTTAGATTTTCCTACCCAATTCGCAGGGTTTGGACTAACCCTAGAGGATGATGCTGCAAGTTGGTTTGACTCTGTGGAGTGTAGAGACTTTGAGTCGATGGAGGAAGTGTTTGACGAGTTTATTGAGGAATTCTCTCAAAGGGGAATAGCTCATAATACCATCTCACAAATCCATAAATTCAAACAGAAAGATGGAGAATCTGTACGGAAGACAGCCCTAAGACTAAAAAGATATGTTAAGCTCTGTCCTGTTGAAAAACTGCCAACTCAGTCCAGACTTATGCTGATATTCATCCAAGGACTAAGGAATGCAGATCTCCAGAAAGACTTACATATGAAGAGGAGCACGACATTGAATGAGTTGACCAAGGAGGCTTCGTACCTTGTGGACAATTGTGCGGTCTACAAAGAAGGGGAGTTCAAGGACCTTGATGACGATTCATCTTCATAGCATAGTGGAAGCAAGTCCTCCAAGACAGCATTGAAAGGCGAAATGGCGGTAAACCAGGAGCAGCTCGTAGATGAAGTGCTAAAAAAGATCAACGTGTACGCAAAACCCCAGGCTAAACATCCCAAGTGGTGTGCTATTGAACAAAAATGGACAAACCATGGGACCGAGGAATGTTATTACAACAAGGGATATGTGAGGGAGAGACCTTACGCTCCCCAAGCTCCATTAGCTTCCCCTCAAGTTCCACCGATGCCCAGATATCAAGCAAGCAACTTACCAGGACCTGTAGGTGTAGAAAAACCACAACCGGTGTTGGGGCAACAACCACCCCTACCAGGTTTACGACCAGTTGGTATAAGATACACACCAATGGTAACTGAATCAGAAGAAAAGGCTTTGGTGCCTATGCATGCATATTATGAAGATCCCAATGGATATGTGGCAAACCCTGCCTATTATCCATCAGAAGAACCCTCGACACCAGAACCATGGAGCATGATAGGGAATCAAGGACCACCAACTGTTGCACAGGCCGCAGGAGAAGGAAGATATAGCTTAGATGAACGAAAACTGATGTTCATAGCCAATGGAGGCATGGACGGACAGAGACAGGCTTACCAGCAAAGAGGGACTTAAGGAGCACTTCAACAACCCAAGGGACCCTGTTACAAGTGTGGAGGAGACCATTGCCTGAGAGACTGTCCTCATGATGAAATCATTAGAGTCAATGCGTATAGCCCGGAATGTGGAATTACTCATTTGATTCCCGATTGCCCTAAAAACCTGTGCAAAGGAGCAAAAACCACCTTGAACATGTTAGAAATAGTACCCTCCAGTGGAGGATCGGAAAATGAAACAATCATACCTATTCAGGCGGTAACATGAGCCCAAGCCCAAAGAAGGACGAATGAACCCATAGTTGAAGAACCAAAAACCGATGCCCAAAGTTCAGAAATGAAAAATCAGAGAAACACTTGGAAAGCTAGAAAGGCGCGTAGGAAGGCCAAGAAAGAACGGGAGCAAACAGCCCTATCCGAAGAGTTAAAACATACAAAGAATAGATTGGAGCGGTTAGAGGATCTAGCTAGCTTAAGCTGACACACCAAAGCAGCCATAGCACCCAAGGAAATAGCAGAGCCCAAAAGTGCAGGATCAGGAGGATCTGTACTGGTAGACAAGGTAAATGAGCAGTTGAATGTACTGTTAAAAGCTTATGAAGCTCGACTTAAAAATAACCAAACCCAGGAGCAAAGGTGGATGACTTATCCATATGCAAAAATAGAAAAACAGAGGTTGGATATGTGTAAAAAGATGATCGAGATGGCTCAATCATTGATGGAAGACCCGTTGGGTAAATCAGCAAATTGTCATGACGCACCAGCTCCAACCCCTATCCAACAACATTAGAGAAACATGAAGAAACAAAGGAAAGACTCACTAATGATTATGAGTCCAGAGGAGAGCCTATCGTAGTGCCAAATACCACTGATGGGGCAAGTGACGGGTTCCAGCCTAAAATATTGGCAGAACTGGGTAAGGACGGTAACGGTCTAGATGATCTGTGGAAGCAAATCCGAGAGGCCAACAAGGCTAATAGGATGAGTAACCCCATGAATAGCACGAGAAAAGAAAAGAATGTGATCGTACCTCCTATTGAAGAATTTGAGGCAAGATCGCAGATGGACTTTGAGATACGTTTACAAGGGGGAGACCAAGGATCTATTAGTTCGGAGCACAACCAATCAGACTCTTTGAGAACTTTACCCTCTTACCTGGGAGAATATGAAGCTATCTCAAAGACTTTCTTCTAACAAGGTGATGGATTCACAAGGATTGATTGAGCTGTTATCCACCCCGGTGGCATGCACAATCATGTTAGCAGAACTCCTAAGGTTAAGACCAAACATGTGGACCACAGTAGGAAAATGCTTAGAAAAATTTGGAGTGAAAGACCCCACCTTGAAGCTTCAAGAAGGAATCAGGGAGTTGGACAGACCTAACCTAAACACTAGACCAGTACCATTGAATAAGGTTGGAGAATATTGCGAGGGAGAAGACGAAAACACCACGCTACCGGTAGAATTCCAAGGAGTAGTCTCCAAGGCTATTCTTGATAGTGGAGCGGGAGTTGCTATCGCCACCAAGGAAATCTAGAAGAAATGGGGAAAACCAGCTCTGAGGGCTACCAGAATGAAACTGCAGTTGGCAGATGGGTTCATGGAGAAGCCTCTAGGACTCTTAGAAAAAGTAATTGTCACTTCGTGTGGAATCAAGTATGAGCATACATTTGCAATAGTCGATTTCGACAAAAAGAACAATTATGAGATAATATTGGGACGACCATTCATGCAACAACTAAAGATGGTCCAAGATTGGGGTTATGACCACATATATCTCAGACATGGGGAGGCAACAACTAAAATACACCTAAAAGACCATAGTTACAAAGATGTAAACCAAACACCAGTGGAAGAGTTTGATTCGGCTACGGTAGCAAGATTGGAACTACCAGCATGGTTAGGGCAACCAAAAGAGCTATGGATGTGCGGAGCTTCACATTGTGGAATCTTAAGAAAAGAAGAATGCATCTTAGAAAGAGCAATTGAAGACGAGGAGTATATTCCTGAACCTTTCCGTGAAGATGCCTTGGAACCTCTAGAATAGGAACACATACTGGCAACATTGGATGTCTGTACCATTACCGACAGTCCAATAATAAAATTTTGCGATAAGGATGGCTACGATGTGCTACCCTATTACATGGTAAGCGTTGTACCAGAAAAAGAGACGGTAGAACCTACAGAACAAGAAGAGTTTTACAACTCCTCTGAACAATTGGAAGTAAATGAAGATGCAAATAATGAGTGTTCAGACACCTCAAGTGAGCGTGGAAATGAAGCCGAGAATGTCAAGTTTTATGATTTTGCTAATCAACACCCTAGACGCCAAGAGCGCTATAGGAGAAAAAGAGCAGGAAACAAAGCGAGAGAGAACCTGGTGCCCAAGATAAAAGGTAAAATTCACTATTTGATGCTTGTAAAAGCAGAGGATTGTGTGAAAGATTGAATATCAGGAAAATTCTTAGAAAATCGAAAAGAAAAACGCGAGAGGAAACAAAACAGGTAAGAAAAGCTAAAACCGAAACAAAATCACAAAAAATTGAAAATAAAAAAAAAGAAACAACAAAAGACCAAGAGTGGATCAAACTGGAGCGTAAATAGAAATACCAAGAATTGAAACGGTCTTTTAGAGATATATGGACTACTGAAGAAGATAGTGATGGTAAAGGGGAATCAGAAAAGGGCAACATGAACGTACCAGCACACTATCAAAAATTTACTATCCAGGACAGAAAAATCATCATGACACCACCAGTCAGGGAAAGAAGCAACCAAGAATCTTACGATGGACCTGAAAATGCAAAAACGATAAACCTCGCAGAACCAGGAGAAAAGCCTCAGCCGGTCTATATAGCTAACGATTTAGAGCTTGAGGAGGAAGCACAGCTAACACAACTTCTCACGACGTATAAAGATGTGTTCGCCTGGTCCTACAAAGACCTCAAGGGAGTTGATCCATTGATATGCCAACATACAATTCCTTTGAAATCGGATGCAAAACCTAGCAAACAACGTCCTTATACATATAATGACACATTTGCTAAACGAATCAAGGAAGAGATTGATAAACTGATGGAAGCGGAATTCATCTATGAGATTGAACATACAGATTGTGTTAGGAAATAAGACGTAGCTAAATAGATAATTGAGTAGATTACTTAATGGAGAGAGACAGATTTACATACACGAGATTATAGAGTAGAGAGAGAGAGAGAGAGAGAGAGAGAGTACACACGATATACGTGGTTCACCCAATGTGGGCTATGTCCACGGGAAAGCAGCCACTCAATGGCTTTAGTACTTCAAAACAAGAAGTAGTTTACAAAGGGATTATACCCTTAATGGAGCTCCCGCCTTGCTTCACTCTCACCACCTCACACTCACCTTGTTGCATCAACTTCACACTATGAAATGTGTGTAGAAATGGCCTCCTTTTATAGGCCAAAAGGGCTGTCCTCTCTTATGAGAGACAGCCATGTGTAGCCGCCCTTGTGCGAATAAGTCCAAATTGGACCCTCCAATCCGCCCATGTGTGGCCACCCTTGAGAAGACAAGTCCGCTTTTGAATTCGGCCACCGGCCACTGGCCATTGACTTCCGACCACTGGCCACCGGCCATTGACTTCCGACCACCGGCCATTGGCCATTGACTACCGGCCTCCGACCAACCGACCGGTTGTTTTCCGACCACTTTTTGACCACCGTCTGGCCATAATATTCCGAAAAAAAGTCTCGGGGGCCTCCGCCCCCGAGGCTTCTAAAGTTGCCCCTGATTCTTGTCCATGAAAATTTTGGTTTCCGGTGAGTGATTTTCCTTCACGCACGATGGCTTCTCCTCATAATGGGGGCCTTACAAATGTGCGCTTTTACCACAGAAAATTACAAGGGTAAATCAAGGCTCCATACTTAACAATCTCCCACTTGGAGACTGATCTCCAAACCAAACCTGTGACTGCTTTCCATTCTGGCTTCTTATCCTTGAATGCCGATTGAAGATGAGAAAAAGCTCAACTTCTCCTTGTTGACCACCTTTGTAAACATGTTTGCAGGATTTTCACTTGTATGCACCTTTCCTAGCTTTAGTTGTCCCTCTTCCAAAAGAGTGCGTATGAAGTGATATCTCACCTCAATGTGCTTTGTCCTTGAATGAAAGGCTGAGTTCTTCGCAAGATGGATAGCGCTTTGGCTATCATTGTACAAGACACAATTGTCTTGTTTGAATCCAAGCTCTTCTAAGAATCTGTGAAGCCACATAATTTCTTTGCTTGCCTCCGTCATTGCTACATACTCTGCTTCCGTGGTAGAAAGTGAAACCACTTTCTGCAGCTTTGAAGCCCAGCTTACTGCTGTGCCTCCAACCGTGAACACATAGCCAGTAGTGCTCCTTCGAGTATCTTTGTCACCTGCCATATCTGCATCAGCATACCCTTCTAGAAAAGTATCAGTTCCTCCAAAATACAAAGCATTTGTTGTTGTCCCTTTTAGATACCTAAGTATCCACTTCACAACTTGCCAATGCTCTTTACCTGGGTTGTCCATGAACCTACTCACAACTCCCACTGCATGTGGAATGTCTGGCCTTGTCCAGACCATAGCATACATTAGAGAACCTACCGCTGCAGCATATGGAACTTTAGACATATAGGCTATCTCCTCTTGTGTCTTTGGACACATATCCTTCGTTAGTTTAAAATGACCAGCCAAAGGTGTAGAAACTGGTTTTGCATTTTGCATTGCAAACCTTTCTAGTACCTTCTTGATGTAATCTTCTTGAGATAGCTTTATTGTCTTCTTCGTCCTGTCCCTTGATATTTTCATACCAAGTATCCTCTTTGCAGCACCTAAATCTTTCATTGAAAAAGATTTGGACAGCTCCTCTTTTAGGTCTTTGATGTCCTGCATGTTAGCACTTGCAATCAACATGTCATCAACATACAACATTAGGATGATGAATTTCCCATCTCCCAAATTCTTCGTGTAGATGCAGTGATCCGATTTGCATCTTGTGAATCCATGATCCAACATCCATCGATCAAACTTCAAGTACCATTGTCTTGATGCTTGCTTTAAACCATACAATCTCTTCTTTAATCTGCAAACCATTTTCTCCTTACCTTTTACTTCATACCCCTTTGGTTGAAGCATGTAGATTTCCTCCTCTAAGTCACCGTGAGGGAATGCCGTATTTACATCCATTTGCTCGAGATTTAGATCATGAGCAGCCACAAGGCTTAAGACAAGCCTAATTGAGTTCATTTTTACAACAAGAGAAAATATTTCATTGAAGTCAATACCTTTCTTTTGAGAAAAACCTTTTACCACAAGCCTAGACTTGTACCTTTTCTTCCCACCTTCTTCTTCCTTTAGCTTGTACACCCATTTTTTTTGAAGTGCCCGCTTACCTTTAGGCAACTCAACCAACTCCCATGTTTGGTTGCGATGTAGTGAGTCCATCTCCACTTTCAAGCTCTTCGTCCATTCTTCTTTGGATTTATGTTGCATAGCTTCTTCATATGATTCCCGCTCTCCAGAATCTGAGATCAAGAGATGGTTGAAGGAAGGAACAAACCTTTCTGGAGGTCTACTTGCTCTTGTAGATCTTCGGGGAATAGGTTGAGGCTCCTCATTTGGTTGACGTTGTTGCACATTGTCACCGTTTGCAGTCCTTGAGTCTTCACCGTCCTCAAGCTCCATGTACTCATCACCTGTTTATTTTGTTTGTTTTCTTTCCAAGTAATCTTTGTACATATTTTGTTCGTTAAAAATTACATCCCTACTCCTTAAGATTTTACCATCTTCAGGATTCCATAGGCGATACCCAAAGTCTCCTTCTCCATAGCCAATGAAGAAACACTTTTTGGACTTTGCATCTAACTTTGATCTTAGGATTCTATCTATGTGCATGAAAGCCTCACACCCAAACACTTTGAGAAATGCATAATTCACCGGTTTACCTGTCCATGCCTCTTCTAGAACTCCCCCATCCAATGCCGTTGAGGGTGACCGATTGATTAAGTACACAGATGTACTTACAACTTCTGCCCAAAGCTCAAGCGGTAGGCCTGCATGTAGCCGCATGCTTCGTGCTCGTTCCATGATTGTCCTGTTTATCCTTTCCGAAATCCCATTTTGTTGAGGTGTCCTTGGGGTTGTCCTTTGCCTCCGAATGCCATTGCTAGCACAAAAGCTTTCAAAATCTTGGCTGCAATATTCGCCTCCATTGTCAGATCTAAGGCATTTATCCTTGGTACCTGTTTCATTCTCCACAAAGGCTTTCCACCTTTGAAATATGGAAATACATCGGATTTATTCTTCATGACATAAACCCGTGTTTTTCTAGTCGCATCGTCTATGAATGTTACATAGTACAATGAGCCACCAAGTGATGGTGTACTTGAAGGACCCCAAACATCAGAATGAACCAACTCAAGTTTTTAATTTTTTCTTTCATTTCCTGATTTTTGAAATTTTACCCTCTTTTGTTTACCATAAACACAATCTTCACAGAACTCTAAGTCCACTTCTTTCAAATCTGGTAGAAGCTTCCTTGTTTGAAGGATTTGCATTCCTTTGGCACTCATATGCCCAAGTCGGTAGTGCCACACCGCACTGTCAACTTCTGTAGTTGCTGCACAAGCTGAAGGTTGCGTGCTAACAGTACACAAGTAAAGTGTGCCGACTTTTTCACCCTTGGCAACCACCAAAGATCCCTTTGAGATCTTCCACCGTTTGTTTCCGAATGCAATGTTGTGACCTTCATCGTCCAATTGTCCTGTAGAGATCAATTTTTTGCGAAGAGAAGGAACATGCCTAACATCTTTAAGCTTCCATTCATTTTCGTTAGCAGTTTTGACAAAAATTGTACCTTTGCCGACAATCTCACAAGCTTCATCATCTCCCAAGTATACATACCCAAAATTACCTTTGGTGTAGTCTTGGAAATGTTGCTTGTGTGGTGTCACATGGAATGAAGCCCCGGAATCTACTATCCAAGAATTAGACACATTGTCTAATGAGAGAATTAGAGCATCTTGCTCTACTTTACCTGCCACATTGGCCTCCGATGTTGGCTTGTTGTCTTGAGACTCTGTCTCCTTATTCTTCTTGGACCAGCAATCCTTCTTGACGTGGCCTTTCTTGCCGCAGTTCCAACATTCAAGAACTGACTTTGTGCGTGACTTGCTCCGCCTTGAGCGATCACGACCCTTTTGGTTTTTGAACCTCTCCTTAGGCCTTCCTCTTGTTTCCACTGATAGTGCAGCACTTGATGATTCTCCTGTGCTTCTCCTTCGCATTTCCTCGCTTAGGAGAGCACCCACAACATCATCAAACTTAAGAGTATTTGTGCCAGAGATAGAATTACTTACAGCCATCACAAGGCTGTCCCAACTATCCGGTAGAGATGATAGTATAAGGAGAGCTCCCACTTCGTCATCGAAATTGATTTTCACTGATCGAAGTTGACTTATGTTTGTGTTAAAGTCATTTAGGTGTTCTGCAACTGAACCATTCTCTGCCATCTTTAGATTGAACAAACGCTTCATAAGAAATACCTTATTGGATGCCGATGGTTTCTTGTAGAAGTCGTCAAGTGACTTCATCAAGTCCTCCGTGGTCTTCATCTCCGAAACATTGAAGGCCACCGTTGACGCCAAGCTTAATCGGATTGTTCCCAGTGCCTTTCGATCAAGGACAATCCATGCTTCATCTTCCATTGTTGCGGGCTTCTTCACAAGACCGCCTAGTGGCAAATAGAGGTCCTTCTGGTAGAGATAGTTTTCAATTTGCATCTTCCAATGTTGGTAGTTTTTGCCGTTGAACTTCTCAATCTTGAGCTTCCCTTCCTCCGCCATAACTCCCACTCAATTCAAGGAATTCTTTCCTTGAGATAATTTAGCTACGAGCAAACCTTGCTCTAATACCATTTGTTAGGAAATAAGACGTAGCTAAATAGATAATTGAGTAGATTACTTAATGGAGAGAGACAAATTTACATACACGAGATTATAGAGTAGAGAGAGAGAGAGAGAGAGAGAGTACACACGATATACGTGGTTCACCCAATGTGGGCTACGTCCATGGGAAAGCAGCCACTCAATGGCTTTAGTACCTCAAAACAAGAAGTAGTTTACAAAGGGATTATACCCTTAATGGAGATCCCGCCTTGCTTCACTCTCACCGCCTCACACTCACCATGTTGCATCAACTTCACACTATGAAATGTGTGTAGAAATGGCCTCCTTTTATAGGCCAAAAGGGCTATCCTCTCTTATGAGAGACAGCCATGTGTAGCCGCCCTTGTGCAAATAAGTCCAAATCGGACCCTCCAATCCGCCCATGTGTGGCTGCCCTTGAGAAGACAAGTCCGCTTTTGAATTCGGCCACCGGCCACCAGCCATTGACTTCCGACCACCGGCCACCGGCCATTGACTTCCGACCACTGGCCATCGGCCATTGACTACCGGCCACCGGCGAACCGTCTGGTTGTTTTCCGACCACTTTTCGGCCGCCGTCCGGCCATAATATTTCGGCGAAAAAAAGTCTCGGGGGCCTCCGTCCCCAAGGCTTCTAAAGTTGCCCCTGATTCTTGTCCGTGAAAATTTTGGTTTCCGGTGAGTGATTTTCCTTCACGCACGATGGCTTCTCCTCATAATGGGGGACCTTACAAATGTGCGCTTTTACCACAGAAAATTACAAGGGTAAATCAAGGCTCCATACTTAACAGATTGGGTGTCACCCGTTGTGGTAGTTCCCAAAAAGAATGGAAAAATGCGTGTGTGTGTAAACCTCAAGAAGGTGAATGCAAGAACCATAAGGGATAATTATCCCTTGCCAATCACAGAACATGTAGTGTAGCGAGTGGCCAGGAAACGGGCTTATTCCTTTCTGGATGGGTTTTCAGGATACAACCAACTGGCAATAGCAAGGGAAGATCAACACAAAAAAACCTTTGCCACATAATGGGGGATTTATGCGTATCGAGCTATGTCATTTGGCATAACTAATGCACCAGCCACTTTCCAAAGGTTAATGACTCACGCATTCGAGGAATACCTAAGAATATTCTTAGAAATTTACATGGATGACCTGTGTGTACACTCTCTTCTACGAGAGAAACATATAGACCATTTGCAAAAGGTCTTTGAAAAGTGCAGAACATATCGAATCTGTCTAAACCCGGAGAAATGTGTATTTATGGTTAAACAAGGACGAATCTTAGGACACATTGTCTCAAGAAATGGCATAACCATAGACCTAGACAAAGTCAAAGTCATTGTAGACCTTCCCAGGACTACTAATGCGAAACAAGTGCAATCCTTCATGGGACACTGCGGATATTATCGAAGATTCATATACATGTATGCGGTTATCACACAACCTCTGTATCGGTTGCTAGTCAATTTCGAGTGGACCGATGAGTGTGAAACTTCATTCCAAAAGCTGAAGGAAAACCTATATCAACACCTGTATTAAAGGCACCAGATTGGAAAAGATATCCATGTACACATTGATGCTTCACCATATGCCATTGGAAGTATTCTAGCTCAACTTGGAGACGGAACAATGGATTTTCCGGTTTGCTATGTGAGCCGACAGTTAAACAGTGCAGAAAAGAACAACACAACCACCGAGAGGGAAGGGTTAGGAATGATTTATGATGTAAAGAAATTTCGGCATTATTTGCTTGAAAAAAAATTTGTGTTCTTGACGGATCATCAAGCTCTTTTGTAACTAGTAAATAAACCTTGGAATACAGGAAGAATCGTACGCTGGTTTATTATATTGCTAGAATTTGACTTCACAGTGGTGGTCAAAAAAGGTAAAACCCATCTGTGAGCAGATCATCTTTCAAGGATATACAACGGGGAAGCTCCTGAAGGAGTAGATGATGACATACTAGATGCTTATCTTTTCAACATTGAAATGGTACCCAAATGGTCTCAGGAAATTGTTAGCATTCTTTCCTTCAGAAGTGAGTTTGATAATACGGAATGCAGATCCAAACAGCAAACAATTCGACAAACAAGAAACTTCCAGTTGATAGCAGGACGGCTGTATCATCTTGGATTGGACCTAATCCTACGATTATGTATAAATCCAGAAGAATTCGAGTGCTACCTTGAAGAGCCACATGTCCAAGGTTGTGCATTTCATTGTTCAACAGTGAAAACACACCAGAGACTGAAACAATTAGGGGTTTATTGGCCAACTATGTATGGGGACACACATTCCTATGTTACCAGTTGTACAGTATGTAGTGCCAAACTACCAGTGAACATAGCACTTGCATGGAGTCAATCTATTATTGACTTCTTAACCACCAGGACGTTCCCTCAGAACATCACAAGAGCACGGGGAAAAGCTATAGAGCTGGAAGCTCATGACTTTCAGTTAATTGGGAACCAACTATATAAGCGGGGGAAGGACAATCAACTTCGAATCTGTGCAAGTGAAATTGAATACCTACTGATTCTAGAACATGCACATAGCGGAATAAGTGGAGGCCATTTTTCAGGTGATAAGACGACAAAAATTGTCTTAACCGCAGGAATTTGGTGGCCTACATTGCACATGAATGCCGACGAGTTTGTAAAGCGTTGTGATGCGTGTCAACGCACCAAGATACCAATAAAAAGAGATGAGATTCCATTAAGGCCAATGATGGGGGCAAGGGAATTTGGAAAATGGGGCATTGATTTTGTGGGACCTATATCACCCCCTGCATATCGCACCCAAACCCAATATATCATTGTGGCTACGGACTATCTCACAAAATGGGTCGAAGCCAAAGCAACACAAAAATCTGATACACACACCACGTCACAATTTTTGTATGAGAATGTTTTTGTACGTTACGGGTTACCCATAGAAATTGTCAGTGACCGTGGAACACACTTTCTCAATGAATTCATTGAATATCTGCTAGAGGAATTCATGGTCATACATAGGAAATCAGCACCATACCATCCACAGGCCAATGGGCAAGCTGAGGCCACAAATAAAACACTATGCATGGTTCTCACTAAAATAGTGTCAGACTCAAGAATAGATTGGGATCAACAACTACACTCAACACTATGGGCATACAGGGTAGCTTATAAAACATCAATAGGAACAACACCATACAACATGGTGTTTGACTAAATGCTATACTACCCATAGAGTTTTTAATCCCATCTCTACGAGTAGCAACAAGCTTGGAATGGACAGGGCATGAGCTCTCTTCAAGGATTGATGATCTTGAAAAGCTAGATGAACTCCGCTTGCGAGCTGTCGCTTCAATCTATGCTAAAAAGAGAACACAAAAGGAATTTTTTGACAAACATGTGCGTACCAAAGAGTTCAAAACAGGTGATTACGTACTTGTTTATACCTTGAAGCAACATGCCAAGAAACTTAAAAAGCAAGGGATGGGACCATTTGTGATTAGTGATCTATCACAAAGTGGAGCTGTCAAGCTTTCTACATTAGCAGGTGAAGAAATGCCAAACTGGATTAGTGGATGTCGACTGAGGAGGTATCATCTACCACTCACACAGGAAATGCTCCAACAAATTCATCAAGGAAAACAACGAATGAAGGAAAAAGAGATAGTACAGGAGGAAGCTCAAGCTGAAGCACGGGAACGCATTGCAAAAAGATGGCTTCTGTGACAACAGTAGAAAAGTGGAGCACCATTGCGAATCAATGCCATTCGACTGACTGAGTTGGAGGAGGAAATAGTGGAGCCAATAATTACAGTCAAAGTAGGGAACAATCAAGTTGAATCAACATCTTTGCTTGATTTGGGTGCTCAAGCAAATTTGATCTCATACGGATTATACCAATAGCTCAAAGTCACAGATCAACTTCATCCTACTCCCCAAGTGCTGGAAAGTAGCACATCACACCCATTGACAACATTGGGATGGACTATATTTCATGTACAGATACATCAATATATCTATCCACACAAATTCTATGTGGTGATAGATGAAAGCACACAACACCCAATGATGCTAGGGCAACCTTGGCAAAAAGCATACAATGTGCAGATAGATTGGAAAGCAAAGGCTGTCAAAATTCAACATGAACATGAACGACATGTGATAGCTTTTGCTCAGCAATACCATCATGATCAACTGCAAGCCATGCAATCACTGGCAACAAAGACAAAAGCACAAATGCCATCAAAGAACAACATGAAACCCGAGACCAACAACCAGGTAAAAGCCAACCATGCTAATTACAGACAGATGAAGTCACCGGCCACAATGCAAAAATCTAGGCTACCAAAAACAAGGTAAACAAGTATGGATGCGGAAGGATAGAAATGCAATGGCGGAAAAAACAACAAAACAAACGGATTCCAAAAGAGCAGACGGTTCGACCCCAAACCAAGGGTATAAAACAGATGTGGATAGCAAAGAAAATGCTTAGCAATAATCCAAATGTCACTCAGATTTGGATACCAAAGAAAAAGCAAAAGGAACTACCTGCCGTACATGCAATAATGGAAGGCAGAGAGCGGCATTTCAAAAAAGGAAACTGATATATGTGGATGCCAATGAAAGACAAACCAGTGGCAAAAAAGAAAGAGCCAAACCATCTACAAAAATCGACAACAACAAAATACCAGTGGAAAGCCATAGCCATAAGGCTCATAGCCATTACATCCCCGCCAATTCTATCCTTAGACACAGCTATGACTCCATCAACAGTGTCAGCAAAGCAATTGCCTTTTGCCAAAAAGACAATTAAATAGAGAGCAGTAGAGTTACAGCTATTACTTGCAAAGAAAGCAGGAAACCTCAACGGCGAATGCCAATAAGCATTTTGCTTATTCCCTTCTCTTGCACATCATTAATTTTTCCATGCATTGACGGAGTATGCATAAAATAGGGCCACATTAATCGGCCAAGTATTAGCACAACTTTTTCCACCTATGTACGGCACATACTCCGAGGCAAAACCTTGCCGTCCGGGAGGACTCCGGCTAGGAGGGGGGGAGGCATTCTCAAATGCGTAACCAATAACAAAAACAGCAAAAAAGGGCATGATTTTCGACTATTTTAAGGGTTGACGTTTGATTGCAAAATTTTCTGGAGTAACCCAAGCACATATGCCCTTATAAAACATGAATCTATAGGTATAGGGGGCCAAATGCCAAATCAAGCCCCTAGGTGTGTGTATATAAGTAGAAATAGTCATTTTTCAGGCAAAATATTGGTAAAACGGAGAAATCCAGCCATAAAAATTGCATGTGAGTGTATATAGTGTGTTGCGGTGATGTTTACGATTTATTATGATCTTTGGGGATTTTTTGGGTTTGATTTGCTATTTTCCTTTTAATTTTGCTAATTTTTAGCAGAAAAACTTCAAAATTACAAAAAGCAGGTGAAAAACAGTCGTAATGAAAAACAAAAAATATGGTGATGATCAGTGACTATAGGACAACCTATGGTACAGTGGGGGTACAATTATGAGACTGGAGCGGAAAGCGTGTTTTGGCCAAGTTTTGACCGAAATGCCAAATTTCTGGAAAATAGAGCAAACGGGGTCCAAATCAAGAAATTTTTGAGCCTAAACCGCATCTCGCAAGAAGATAGGAGCACATGTCAAATTTCATGAAAAGTGGTTCGAGGACCTCCATTATAAGAAATTTTCACTCCATTTTTAGCTCATTCTCACTATTGACCTTGTGGAGAGAGCTTCTGCCACCTAGAGCGGATCGACCTTCCAGCAGCTTCTATGACGCGCACGTCTACCCGACCAGCTCCAGACATGAGAGGTAGGCTCACCACCTTGAGCTTTTCGCGCATGTTTGTCATTATGTCGCGAAAACTAGCGTAGAGGTCACACACAAAGCGAGCGGTAGAGACCTGCAAGTAGAGACGGCGGCCTAACGGCTAACCCGAAAGCAACAAGAACTCATCGGCAGCTTACCCTAGTCTAGAATACCAGTCGTGGATAGCCAAAGGCAGTGGGAAACCATCAGGAAAAACCCTAATTCCCAGAAACCCTCAAGAGGGCACCAAATGGGAAATTGGCGAAATGGCGACCAAATGCTATCAAAATTCATGGATAGGAGCATCTCGACATGCTCGACAAGTCCATATGACCCGCATGACCAAAAAGTGACTCGAAGCGGCACTAAATCTCAGAAACAGCATCAGACACACAAAGCGTCAAAATGCACTTGCGGCCAAACCGCAAGTCCGTTTGCCACCAAACTTTACGAGTGGCTTTCCTAGACCATCAACAACCAAGTCCTATGGTGGAAGACCACCACAAATCATCAAAGGTATGTAAACGCAACCACGGGTGCTTCTAGAGCGACAAATTGCCAAATGGAGCTCCGGTGAAGCCAAAGTCCAAAAAAACCATACGGCAAGGATCCCCAAGGGATTGGGAAGCTATGAAGACCAACATCAAAAAATTTCATCGCCAAAAACCACTCCAAAAGTCAGAAAACGGCTCGGAGGCTCTAAAGTCCACACAGGGAGTTATACTCTATCCATTTGATTTTTTTGTTGAAATTAGGCTCAAAAGGGACTTAGGGGGGCAAAGGGCAAGCACTGGGAGCACTAGCACTGAAAAAATCACCAGGAGATATCCTACGCGTAGGATGTCTCAAGGGCACTTTTTGGCACGAACCTCATCAATTTTTGTCATGCACATGTTATGAATGACATTTACAAGCCATACACCAAGTTTCATCACATTTGGACCAGATTTGACCTCATATGCATGGAAAAACGCAAAGTTAGGGCATAAAGGCAATAATGGGCCATTGACCTACCAAATCTTGTCCAAATCTCATGAAACTTGCACAACACATTCACATACACATCAGCAAACAATCTGTGTGGTCAGGGAGTCAAAATGATGAAAAAGACATCCTACGTGTTGGATGTCTAATGGACCTTTTTGGCATGGAAGGGATGTTTTGTTATATCAGATCTAATTACCTCATCATCAAGAGCCCATATGTCAAGTTTGAAGCCATTCTAATCACTTTTGACCCCCAACACCTTCAAGATACACTTTTTGAGCCCAAAAACAATCAAAGAAGAAAAGAATGACAATCAAAGATTATCTGGACGAGGTGGAACCCTTTGTCATTCCAGAAGGAACATTAAAGCCCACCAGCACCTGGATACAAGAGGATCTGTTAGAGTCCAATGACCTAAGGATCTACCAGGGAATGTTCAAAGACAACGAAGGCAATATAATAGAGCTACCAATGCTACCAAGAGAGCTCAATGAATTTGTACGAAGAAAAATGGCCGGCTACTTGGAGAAAATTGACCTCCATAACTACTTCGAAGTGATACCAGCAGGAGTGGACATCAAAAGAGTATGGGAGTTTGTAACAAGCATCAAAGAGAATGGAGTGGCCAAGGTGACAGATTTACAAGGCAGACCAGATGCAAAGATCATAATCACGGAGCGGGTTGTAGCACATGCACTAGACCTCTCCAATCAGGGAGACAGTGTGACAAAAAGAAGGGATGAAGTCAAGGTGTACAAAGAAAAAAAGGCAAATTACACCTTTGAAGACATTGCCAACCCAAAGGTGGCAATCATGAGCCAATTGTACAACCAGTACTTCTGTCATAATAATCAATATCTAATTCTCCTAAATGATTTTCTCATATTAAACTGATCATTTAATGTGGGGAAGTGCCAAGGGAGAAAAAGCTAGAATATTGGTTAAGCTAGCAGACCGGCCACAGTAGGGATCCAAAGGAGGGAAAATAGGGATCCAAAGGGGGGGCCATCTGCAAAAGAGCCATGTGAAACAATGGGCCAAAAAGACCCTAAGGTTCAGCCCATTAAGACTTCCAAAATGCTAAGGTTCCAAAATTCAAAGTTTGAGTCCAAAGGTCAACCCTAGGGAACATTGGATGCTTTGTGTGTGCCCTAAAATTCTTTACACATCCCTACATGGGAGGGGGCGAGCCCCAAAGCTAGGGGATGAGAGAGAAAGCCACACACACACACACAGGCTCCCTTTACACAAAGGGAATGAGGGACACATGTCAGCTCCCTAGGCCAGATGCCCACAAGGTGTGCCCAGTTCCTATTGGAAGACCCTTGAAGTGGACCAATGAGAATTAAGCTAGAGTAAATGTAGTTTAATTAATTTAAAAACATTTAATAAAAGAAACCAATGAGAAATAAGTCTCCTAGAAGACTATTGGGCAGCCTCCCAAAGGGTCCAATGAGCATTCAGAAGCCTCATGGCTTGCCTGATTCCTATTGGCCAGGAGACAAAGGGGTCCAATGAGAGTTTTGTTTAATTATTTAATTATCTAAAGCTCTCACAAAAGGGGAAAGGGGGACACATGTCTAAAGGCTATCACTTATGCTGCTTCATTCCTATTGGCTTGACCTGGGGAGGTCCAATGAGGCAAAAGCCAGACCTTTTTAGCAGCTAGGGCTCGCCCAAGAGAGAGAGGGGGCTGATTTTTTTGCTTGGCATTGACACACACACACTCACACTTGACCATGTGTGAAGGAAGAATACTCTATCTCCTCCCAAGCTTTAATGGAGAGCTCATCACCTACTCCAAGCTTGTGAGATAGAAGCCTACATCAACACTCTCTTGGCATGTGGATGCAAATCCAACCAAGAGCCAAGCTTCAATGCATGCTCATCTTCTCTACCAAGCTAATTACTAAGCTAAGCTATGCTAATATGAGTGATTATGTGAGGAGATGTACATCTTTCTCGTAAGATACTTCTTTTTCTTCTCAATCTACTCTCATACCCTGCTATCTCTCACCATCTTCGAAGGTGTGTGAGGTCTTGGGTCTGAGAACGGGGATAATTCAAGTTGTGTTTGATTAAGTGTTTTGCTTGGTGTATGAAGCTTCCATCTTCATTGCACTAGCTAGTCTTGAAGGAACACAAAGAATTGTATTGTACAATGTCTCTCTTGATGGGAGAAACCATAATACAAAGCCTTTTGGAGGGGGGACCGGCTCCATGCAAATCCGGTCCTCAACTGTTGTCAATAGCTTAATTTCTCTCTCTTTTGAAAGTATTGTCGATGCTATCTAACTAGGTGTTATGCTTTTTGTTGCTCTCTCCACCCAAGCACTCTTGTAATTCTCATTAGGAATCTATTCTAATGAAATGCCCACTATGTTCATGCTAATTTCCGCTACACATAAGATTATAGGCCATTAAATGTTACATTGGTATCAAAGCTCAAGGTTTCTCTTTTCTTGCTCAAGAAGGGAGGTCCTCAAGCTAGCTACAAATGGTTGGTATTATTAATTGCCTGTGAGTAAGTAGAATAGGGATTTTTCAGCCTTGCAGTGTGCCTGCCTTTGTGCAGTTAACGGGGCATCACCGTCGAGAGCTATGGTCTCAATAGTGGAGTCCTACGGGGCTTGCCTACGGCTTAACCACTATTGAGCTATTAGAAGCTTGACAGGAGCCGGTGCTGTCTTGGTGTCGAAAGACCCTCTCTTCTATTCCTTGCAATTAATGGTATTCGAGCCACGGGTACAGTAGCTTGAGTGCTTTTTCTAAAGGGGTAAAGAGGAGTAGCAACTAGGGCTTGAAGTGCCAAAGTACACCTAAAAGTTGTTAGAATGGCCGACAATAGTAAAGAGAGTGAAATTAATGTTGATAACTTTGATTTTGCTCATGAGCAAGCTACTAATGATGCTTCAATGCTTGTTAACTATCTTGTTTCTAGGCTTCAACAAGCCATGGGCAATCCATCTCTCCAAAGTGAAGTGCAACACCAGCTCCGTGCTCACGGGATTCTCCAAGCTCATCACCATGATGAGAGAACACCTAGGAAGCCTCCTTGTGAGACTACCAAAAGAGGTCTCTCTCCGATTCGTGAAGAAGAAGAGAATCCATATGAAGGGCTCAAGAACTTACTTCTTGATGATGCATCTCCTTCCCAAAGGAGAACTCAAGAGCCTCCACCGAAGGAACGAGAAAGAAGCGAGTCTCCCGTCACCTCGGTGGAGATGGCTCCACGAAGACGGCGGGCTAAACGCTCTCCATCACCACCAAAGCGGAGAAGACCATTACACTCTTCTCCACGCCATAATTCAAAGAGGGATGATAAAAAGCAAGAGAAGAAAAAGGCGAGAAAGAGGACACCCTCTTCTCCATCTTCTTCATCCTCTTCCTCTTATGAAAGCTATGGTGAAGACGACAAAGATCAAGACAAGAAAAAGGCGAGAAAGAGGTCACCCTCTTCTCCACCTTCTTCAAATTCTTCATCTTCTGAAGCAAGTGATGGTGCAACTTTTGAACCATCAAAAAGAAGAGGCCATAGGAAATCCTATGCCGCATGGAAGAGGTCGTCCAAGCTGAAGAAATTCAAAGAGGGAGGGAAGAGCATCTCTTTCCTTACCTATGATGGCACCTTTGGTGCTACAGACAAAGTTTTGGCCTTTATCCAGCAATTCGATGCGGCGTTTGGAGATGAGGGCTTCACGGAGTCCTCTAAGCTACGCCATGTAGCTATGCACTTTCAAAAGTCCGCCAGACAATGGTGGTCTAGCCTACGAGCCAACGGTGAAGCTCCACGAACATGGAAGGCTTTAAGAGCTTCCATTATGAAGCAATTTTTGGCCACTGATGCCAAAGACAAAGTACTCACCGAATGGCGAAGCTTAAAGCTCTCTCCCAATGAATCCATCCACAAATATGTAGACAAGTTTTGGGACCTACAACTCAAAGCCACTGTCTTCAAAAAGTTGGATTTTGGAGAGCAAAAGCAACAATTTTGTGCGGGCTTAACCGAAGAAATGGCGGAGTATGTCAACTCCCAAAGGCCACGTACCATATCGGCAGTAATACACCATACTATGGTGGCCTCGCGAATCAATTTCCAAACGGGGGGTAAAAGAAATAATAAGCCCCCGGAAAACAAGGGTTCCAATGAGCCTAAGGGGAAGGACAATGTCCAAAAGTCTCCTAAGGGCAATTCCAACAAAGCTAAAGAGAAGGGAGTTTACAAAGGAAAGAATAAACTCTCTCCTGAAGAGCTTGAGCGTTATCGTAAAGATAACCGGTGTTTCAAGTGCGGCGAACAAGGGCATGCGTATCACGCTTGTCCCCAAAAGAACAACCGCCAAGATCCTCCTAGAGCTTCTTTGGTTGAAATCCAAGAGAAGGAGATTCACCAAAATCACCACAAAGGATCTTCTCTATGCCATGCTTGGGGAAAGGTAAGAGAACATGATGCTTTTATTCTCTTTGACCCTGGTTCTACTCACAATTTCATATCTATGGAGTTAGCCACCAAGCTAGGCATACAATCCTACGAGATGGGAGATATCCTACCCGCAGACAGTGCCTTCAAGGGGCAAGAAGCTTCAGTCACTCCCTTAATCGGGAAATTGAGGCTTCATGTCCAAGGCTATGTGGACAAAGAGGACTTCTTTATCTCTCCTCTCAAGCATGAGGATGTAATCCTAGGGGCACCATGGTTTGACCGCCTGGCTGCCCATGTTAAATTTCCTGAAAGGAGAATCTCCTTTAAGTTCAGGGAAAAGGACATGTATATAGATGCTAGGGAGATGGGTAACACCATCCCCATTGTACATACACCAGCTTTCAACAAGTCAATAAAGAGCTCTATTTCCGTGTACATGATTTTTGTTAAAGATTCTCAAAATGAACCTAATGCTTTAACAAAAGAAAATAAAAGCAACCAAAAGGAATTAGAGTTATCTAATTTTCTCAAGGGGTTTCAAGATGTCTTTATTGACGACATCCCTTGTGAGCTACCTCCTAAACGAGGTAATGACGACCATGCAATTGAACTTCTTCCAGGAAGTTCACCGCCTAACAAACCTCCTTATAGAGTTTCTCAAGCTCAACAAGAGGAGATTATGCGGCAAGTGCATGAGTTAGTTGAGAAGGGCATGGTTAGGCCTAGCTCATCTCCATTTTGCTCACCTGTGCTATTAGTGCAAAAGAAAGACGGCACATATCGTATGTGTGTCGACTATAGAGCACTAAATAGGATCACTATCAAGAATAGGTTTCCCGTTCCAAGGGTAGAAGACCTATTTGATAAGCTACAAGGATCGACCTACTTCAGTAGGATTGACCTAAAAAGTGGCTATCATCAAATAAGGATATCATCAAATAAGGATAGTTGATCAAGACATTGTAAAGACCGCATTTCGTACTACATTTGGTCTTTACGAATACATTGTCATGCCTTTTGGCTTGACCAATGCACCAGCCACATTGAACCGCTTGATGGAGAAGCTGTTCAGGCCTCATCGAACCTTCACTGGAGTGTTCTTTGATGATATTATCATCTACTCTAATTCATTGGAGGAACACAAGCAACACCTCCAGGTAATATTTCAAGTTTTAAGAGAGAATAAACTTTATGTTAATCGAAAGAAAAGTGAATTTTTCTTGCAAGAGATTCAATATTTAGGTCACATTATCTCTCAAGATGGAATCCAAATGGATCCATCCAAGTTAGAGGTAATAAAAGGATGGCCTAAACCAAGGAATCTTCATGAACTAAGAAGCTTTATAGGTATGTGTGCATACTATAGACGCTTCATAGAAAAGTTCTCACAAATTGCGGGACCATTACATTACCTAACAAAGAAAAATGTTAGGTATACGTGGTCTGCTAAGGAGAACAATGCTTTCGAAAAGCTTAAAGAAAAGCTTATCTCTCAACCTGTGCTTACACTACCGGATCTCTCAAAACCATTTGAGGTCCAATGTGATGCTTGTGGTGATTGCCTTGGGGCTGTTTTGCTCCAAAAAGGGCACGCCATAGGCTATGAGAGTCGAAGGCTCGACCCTGTTGAGCAAGCTCTAGGCATATACGAAAAAGAACTCCTTGCAGTTCTACATGCCTTAGACTCATGGAAGCACTATTTATTGGGGACTCCTTTCATTCTGCGAACGGATCACCAAAGTCTTAAGTACTTCATGACGCAGACCAAGCTTTCCGACAAACAAATGAGGTGGGCAAATTTCCTTTCGCAATTTCATTTTCATATTGCTCACATTGCTGGCAAGCATAATCAAGTAGCCGATGCACTCTCAAGACGACCGAGAGTGAATGCGGTTTCCATAGCAACTCACAATGATCTATCTTCAATGATAGATGAGTATGCTATTGATCCCGATTTTAGAGATGTGATTTCAGCCATTGCATTAGGGAAGAAAGAAGAACCATTTACTTTACAAGATGGTTATCTTGTCTATGGCAATAGACTATGCGTTACTAACTCACTACGTGAGAAAGTAATGTATGAATCTCATGCTCCCCCATATGCGGGGCATAGAGGGATTCAGTCTACCCTAAAGGGAATTGAAACATATTTCTATTGGCCTACCATGAAAGTGAACATACACGAGTATGTTTCCAAATGTGTGGTATGTCAAAAGACAAAATTTGATAGAGGGAAGCAACTTGGATTGCTTCAACCCTTGCCAATCCCTAATTCACCTTGGGAGAGCATATCCATGGATTTTATCTTTGGATTGCCTAAGTCTATCCATGGGAATACGGGAATATGGACGATAGTAGACAGGTTCAGTAAACAAGCTCATTTTATACCTGTCAAAAAGACTATCAAAGCCCATCAAATGGCAACCCTCTTCATTTCACAAATTTTCAAGTACCATGGCTTGCCAATGTCCATAGTGTCGGATAGAGATCCTAGAATGACCAGTAATTTCTGGAAGGGTCTCTTTGAGAATTTAGGAACAAGGCTAAACTTCTCTTCGGCCTATCATCCACAAACTGATGGCCAAAGTGAAATAGCTAACCTAACCATTCTTGATCTACTAAAAGCCTATGTAACGGAAGTAGGTCAAAGATCCCAATGGGAGAAGTACTTACCTTTAGTAGAGTATGCTTACAATAACACTGTACATACTTCCACAGGAAAAGCACCTTTTGAGGTAATTGAGGGAAGATCAAAAAGTCCCTTGCTACTTAAGGTACATGGGAAGATCTTCGCTGCAGATGAGTATAGCCGAGACCTACAAGAATCTTTCCAAAAGATTAAGGATGCTATCTCTATCTCACAGCAAAGGCAAAAGGCTGCTGCTGACAAGCACAGAAGAGCCCAAGCCTTTAAAGAAAACGATTGGGTCTTGTTAAAGTTTCCCAAGGCTCGATTAAGGCACACGACGGGCAAGAATCCTACGGGCCACCAAAAGTACTATGCTAAACTAGCAAAAAGGTACTATGGTCCCTTCCAGATTCTTAGGCCAATCAATGAGATGGCCTATCAACTTAAGTTGCCCAATCATTGGCTCATACACAATGCTTTTCATGTGAGCCTCTTAAAGCCTTACAAAGGAGAGCCACCTCAAGAACCAAATATTGAAGACCCACCGGAGATCGAGGACCACGAGGAGGTGCTGCAGCCCGAATCCATTCTCCGACATGAAGACAAGGTATTAAGAAGCGGTAAGACTATCCGACGATATCTTATTAAGTTTAAGAATTATCCTTTTGAAGATGCTAGATGGATGCAAGGCATACAATTAAAGGATAACCTAAACCTTGTCAATGCTTACAATGCTTCCCAAGAGTAAGCAAATGTACAAAATGTTAAAAATGAACAAAATTTTTTGTCTTATAAGACTCTCTTTTTCTTTATTTGTGCACAAAAATGAAGTAGTATGCATGCTTAGATCAAGTTTGCGGAGACGACGTCTCCCAAACACCAAGTAGAGCTTGTCACTCTACTATGGAAGACTGATAGGACTAATGTGCAGACATGCTTGCGGCAGCCTCAGGCTCTCAAGCGCCAAATGGACTAGTCATCCATTATGGAATGATGTCGTAGGGTAACATAGGGATCCTCTACCCGCTAAGAAAAGGACTCATGCATATGCTTTATCTTCTCTACACCATAGTCGAGGACGACTATGATTTTAAGAGAGAGGTAATGTCATAATAATCAATATCTAATTCTCCTAAATGATTTTCTCATATTAAACTGATCATTTAATGTGGGGAAGTGCCAAGGGAGAAAAAGCTAGAATATTGGTTAAGCTAGCAGACCGGCCACAGTAGGGATCCAAAGGAGGGAAAATAGGGATCCAAAGGGGGGGCCATCTGCAAAAGAGCCATGTGAAACAATGGGCCAAAAAGACCCTAAGGTTCAGCCCATTAAGACTTCCAAAATGCTAAGGTTCCAAAATTCAAAGGTTGAGTCCAAAGGTCAACCCTAGGGAACATTGGATGCTTTGTGTGTGCCCTAAAATTCTTTACACATCCCTACATGGGAGGGGGCGAGCCCCAAACCTAGGGGATGAGAGAGAAAGCCACACACACACACACAGGCTCCCTTTACACAAAGGGAATGAGGGACACATGTCAGCTCCCTAGGCCAGATGCCCACAAGGTGTGCCCAGTTCCTATTGGAAGACCCTTGAAGTGGACCAATGAGAATTAAGCTAGAGTAAATGTAGTTTAATTAATTTAAAAACATTTAATAAAAGAAACCAATGAGAAATAAGTCTCCTAGAAGACTATTGGGCAGCCTCCCAAAGGGTCCAATGAGCATTCAGAAGCCTCATGGCTTGCCTGATTCCTATTGGCCAGGAGACAAAGGGGTCCAATGAGAGTTTTGTTTAATTATTTAATTATCTAAAGCTCTCACAAAAGGGGAAAGGGGGACACATGTCTAAAGGCTATCACTTATGCTGCTTCATTCCTATTGGCTTGACCTGGGGAGGTCCAATGAGGCAAAAGCCAGACCTTTTTAGCAGCTAGGGCTCGCCCAAGAGAGAGAGGGGGCTGATTTTTTGATTGGCATTGACACACACACACTCACACTTGACCATGTGTGAAGGAAGAATACTCTATCTCCTCCCAAGCTTTAATGGAGAGCTCATCACCTACTCCAAGCTTGTGAGATAGAAGCCTACATCAACACTCTCTTGGCATGTGGATGCAAATCCAACCAAGAGCCAAGCTTCAATGCATGCTCATCTTCTCTACCAAGCTAATTACTAAGCTAAGCTATGCTAATATGAGTGATTATGTGAGGAGATGTACATCTTTCTCGTAAGATACTTCTTTTTCTTCTCAATCTACTCTCATACCCTGCTAGCTCTCACCATCTTCGAAGGTGTGTGAGGTCTTGGGTCTGAGAACGGGGATAATTCAAGTTGTGTTTGATTAAGTGTTTTGCTTGGTGTATGAAGCTTCCATCTTCATTGCACTAGCTATTCTTGAAGGAACACAAAGAATTGTATTGTACAATGTCTCTCTTGATGGGAGAAACCATAATACAAAGCCTTTTGGAGGGGGGACCGGCTCCATGCAAATCCGGTCCTCAACTGTTGTCAATAGCTTAATTTCTCTCTCTTTTGAAAGTATTGTCGATGCTATCTAACTAGGTGTTATGCTTTTTGTTGCTCTCTCCACCCAAGCACTCTTGTAATTCTCATTAGGAATCTATTCTAATGAAATGCCCACTATGTTCATGCTAATTTCCTCTACACATAAGATTATAGGCCATTAAATGTTACAACTTCCACATGTGCACGAAGAGGCCACAGAAGTACAGGATGCTGCCAATGCAATTGCCACAACGTTTACTTGGGCAATGACAGCTTGGTAAAAATGGGCAACAAAAAGCCAACCTACATAGTGCCAAGAGAAATGATAACCAAGGTGGTTTATGCAGCACTACACGCTAAAGGAAGGTGGCCTGATCCCCCATCTCAGAATGATTGGTTAAGGGTAAAAGAAGACAAGGAAGATGAGCCACAAAGAGCACCAAGGGTGGCTACGAGATTGAAGAGACGGTTAGAGCCAGTTGAAGAGGAGAAACCTGAGCAAAAGAAAGGAAAGAAGGATTCTACTCAAGTGCCGGCCAAAGAAACCAGGTCTCAGAAAGCGGCAAGACTCGAGAGGCTGATGGAGAGTTTTCGAGCAGAAAGAGCCCTCAAGGGCTATTTAAACGAACTCTGGAAGCCATCTCTTGAGTCTATGTCCGGATCATCCAGAAGAGTGAAAAGGGACTGCTTTGAAGATTATATCAAGAATTTCGAGATTCTTGATGCAGCAGCGGAAAACATTCCCCATGTCCCTTTCACCGAGGAGGAAGTGGAGCAGATAAGGCAGACATTGCTAGATGAGCAAGGAAACCAAGAAAGGGAAAGGAAAACAAAAGCATACAGGGATTTAAAGGGCAAACCGACAACTTTACCAGATAGCCCTAAACCCCACCCATATCCATCACCACCACCATCACCACCTCCTAGCAGCCCTCCACCAGAAGATAAGGAGGCTGAGGACAAACAAGAAGAAAACCAAGTTGAGGAGCAAGAGCAAAGGCAAGAACCTGAGCCAAAGGAAGAGGCCAAGCCCGAGTCTGAACAAAAAGGACTAGATGAGGCCTATTATGCATTTTTGGACCTACTAACTGCAGTCTATACAAGGGAAGAAGCCACCACAGTCGCATTCGACTTGGTGAGGACAGGGCATAAAGAACAGGTGCAAGGCATTCGGCTAGTGGAACTTAAAGAAATTGCTACAGACACTGTAGACCTACACCCTTCCTCCAATGACTGGGACGTGGTGATGACAAAGCTAGCTGGAATACGAGCACAATCTATGGCATTAGAGAAAGAAATGATAACTCTAAAGGCCACCGAAGAAAAGACCAAGATGGAAAGGGATTCTCTGCAGGCACAAAGCCAAGCCCAAAAAGAGAGAGAAGCTGACCTCCAGGCCAGCTTGGCAACGACTCTACAAAACTTCCAAGAAAAGGAAGAAGCAAATGAGGCAGCATAAAAAAGAATACAAGTAGCTGAAGAAGAGTGTCTGCAGCTCAGCAAGTCATTATGAGATGCTGAAAAAGAACGGGATAATCTCACACTACAGATGGCAGAAGAAACATAAGAAGTAGAGGCCATGAGAAATGCCAAGGAAAAAGCAGAGATAGAACTAGAAGCAAGTCTGGATGAAGTCCTTGAGCTCAAGGACCAATTAGAAGTCAAAGATCAAACCATCCAGAGGCTACGAGCATCCCCTGCTAGAGTTAGAGCTACGAGCTCGACTCAAATCATTTTTGAGAGTCAAATATATGAAGAGCAGATGGAAGAACTTTAGAAGGAGCTGACTCTCGAGAAAAAGCAGAGGTTAATGATGGCTGAAGGTTCTATAGCAATGCAAACAAGAATGGAGGACACCCAAAAAACCCTACAAGAAGAGGTGGAAAGCATAAGTAAAAAGCTCGAGGAGGCGGAAAGAGTAAACACTGAGCTTAATGACCTCCTCGTAAATATAGGCGAAGAAGCTGAAGCCGAAAAACAAACACTCCTCAGGCAAATTGAGGAGTTAAAAGGCCAGCAACAAGCAGAGGCAGAAAGCTCAGGGCCAGCCACCAATGAGGGCATCGACCTCAAAAATGTGACAGATCGTGTGGACACACCCATGCAAGAGAAAATCATAGCAGGATCCTCTCAAGAGCCGCAGGATCTAACAAAAGAAGAGGAGGAAAAGTTGCGTAAGAATATAGAGGCAGAGCTAAGAGAAAGCACAAAGGAATCCTGGGAATGGGAGCAGAGGGTCTTCAAATCTATGACCATTCAGAAGATCGACGCCAGCAATCTCAGGCGCGAGTGGCTTCAACCCTCTCTCCCGTATCCATTGTTGAAATATGAGGCAGCAACAATAAACAAGCGAATGAGAGAAGAGACAACGGAACCTCTCTACAATGCAGACACCTCGAGGCCAGAAGGAGTTAAGCTCATAGTGGACTCTCAGCCAAAGTGGAGGAAGGCTTGGCTTACCAAGTACCTGCAATACCTAATCCACTTGGTAGAGGCACCTAAACATATCATAGACAACCTTAGCTTCTGTCCTCTACCAAGAGTTAGGACGTGGAAGGCACAAGAAATCCTGCAAAGAAGCCAACCCACTTGGCTGAATTAACCAAAGCTACCAGGCGTGAAGGCAGGTGAGAGAATAAGTGTCCAATACATGGTGAAAACCCTAACAGGCGCCATAAAGTTGTTCACTGGCTCACCGGACCTTACATGCATTATGATGAGAAAAATCCACAGAACCATCCTAGCAATGTTCAAGACCTTCAAGCCGGGCCAGGTGATCGATAGCATATTCTTCTTTCAAGATACATACAGATGTGCTTACGATCTGTCAGGTCAGCCTTCCAAGGAGGTGATACATGCATTGTACCAAAGAATCATGTTTCTACCATCCTATCACCTCTAGGCTTTTGAAGAAGCATTTTATACGGGATTCTTCACCATGCACACAGATATCTTTGGCCCAACAATGTTGAACCTACATGCAAGGTAAAAATCACTGCTAAAGATGCGGGAAACCATAAGATGAAGCAGTTGATCCAGGCCATGTCCGGGACGACATGAACAAGGAGGGGGGGGATGTTAGAAGCTGGACACACCCCACGGCATCTAACTACTTGGCGGACTATTATTTTTGTAATTATTCATTCATTGTAGAAAACCTGATTTTTCACCTTGTAAATATTGGGACTTACAGAAGTTTCCAGATTGTATCCCAGTTTTGATAGTTAGATTGAGTAGATGGTTGATTTTGGAACTTTAGGGTTTGAGAAGTTGTAAGGTATATATACCACTTTTTGACCTTAATCAAAAGGACCTTTTGTCATTTTAAAACAAGTTTGAAGTCTGTGAGTGAGCGTACTATGTACGAGAGAGAGAGTGTGAGCTTCGTCTTGACGCTATGTGTGCTATTGTGGTCGGAATCGAGTGTGGAGAAGTGCAGCGTGTTGCCCCTGACTAGAGCTACGCGCCGATACCAACATTGTGCGCGTACGGTCTGGCTTTGGGAGCTCCTTCTATGAGCTTCATCAATTGTTTGGGTGAGCATACGCTATCCGATTTCGCATTGCAGCATATCCACGCGCTCACATTGAGTAGAACTACACATTAGGCACTTCAGATTTTGGAATCGAAGACCTGCAGATTTCGGCCAGACATCCTACGTGTTTCTACACCGGGTGTTTTGGGTCGTGATTTTGGTTCATAGACCTTAGGGAGAGTGTCCTATAGGTATTAGTAGGGTCTCCTTCAAGTTCTATGGTGTTTCGAAAGTGTTTGATGGGTGTTCGGCTCTAGCAAGCGTTGTAGGAAGTTTCCTCTTTTTCACTCTTGAAGGCTGTGACTTAGACAAGTGGTAGAGACCTCTGTAGGAATTAGTTAGGAGTTGGTCGAGTGTAGGTTGACACCTTATGCTTGCTTCCACACGCCTGCGGGTCGAGCTTCGTCCTTAGTTGACATTACTTGCTAGGTGAGTTCTCGCTGTGCTGACGTCTGTCGCGGCGTACCCGTCCAACATTCTCCACTATGGTATTGTAAACCAATTGTAGGCTCTCGCTCATTCCATTTTGTTGATAGATACTCAACGCACAATCCATGTGATGTACATTAATGGAAATATGTCTCTCTGGCAAGCCATTCAAAGAGTCAATACAAGGAGATAGCGAGGATGAGGATGATGATGATGAGGAGGAGGAGAACTACAATGATCGGTTTTCCTCCCAAATGAGTCAAGATTTAAGCATGCCTATGTATGAAGGAGACTCTGAGGTGTTGAGCCAATTATTACCCATTGGGGATAACTTTGTAGTGAAAATAGCCAAGAAAAACGAGGACTTCTACCTTCTTAAGTGCACAGAAACCATGTACTAGGCATCAAGAGTACTAAAGGACCTTTGGCATAACAAGATCGTAAAAGGTGGAATTCTAGTTGATGGTTTTTATTATGCCCAAATTGAGGGAAAAGTTGATATCTAAACCCTATTAAATCAAAAACCATCTCTACTCCCATTTTGTTAGAGCCGTGCGGTTTCTCATGGAGGCTATCCTTGGCCTGCACATGTATAGATCTATTAAGTATACATGATCCAATCAAATTTACATGAGCACACAAAGAATAGGGGACAATCACACAGGATTAGAGAGAAAGCAACCACTAATTAGTTAAGATCAAATACAGTCAATAGAGAGTGAAAGAGGAATAGTGAAAGAGAATGAATAGCATTGATTAGTAGCAATCAATTTTCATGATCAAGGAGTACATAGCTACACACCACATGAGCTTCTGCTAGAAGTGCTCTCAACAAATGAGGCTGAGAACCCTAATTCCATTTACACTAATTTATATACCTAGGGTTAAAATGTGCAACGTCCAAGATCTTTAGGGCTCTAGATTACTATATTTGTAACTTAGCAATACTAACTATCATCTTTATAGCTTGGAACTCTCATTAAGCCCTAACACACATTACTATTATTACAATGGCTTGAAATAAATTGGGAGTTTACAATACACTACCATTTGGGAGAATGTGTAACTCCAATTTTCAGTGCTACTTTGTGCCCATCCTTGATGTGTAGTTGCTTGGCTTTGGCCTTTAACAGATCATGTTAACTGATATTGTCTCAATTAAAAATTTCCCCTTAGAAAAAATGGCCAAAATAATTGAATGGAGTCCACCCATAGGTAGTGAGTGGCATGAGAAAAATATTTAGAGTGCCAAATAAGGAGCTCCTATGTATTGTTGAGGTGGAGTTAGGGAGATCCTTTTAAAGTTGAGGACTGGCAAGCTCAACCAAGGAGGGTAAGGCCTCTTATTCTCACTACAAGCAGACTTGCTTCTCCACGATCAATGAATTTGATAACAAGTCAATGATCTAGCAAGGCAGAGGTGACTAGGCCGGCTTAGATGTTTATGTTTGTATAACCTTGGGCAAACATCTTGGTAACTCACAATAGTAGCAACATCCTAGTAGTTGAATCCAGGAAGAAGTGTGACTTGATTGAGCAAGATAAGGAGATACACGTGAACAATGAGTTTCTTGGTGTTGGTGGTGGGTTGCGAATAGATTGTAAGCCAATGCAAGAGAGACCAAAGTAATGTTGTAGGTGGTGTGAACACTAATTTAGGCTGAAAGTGTCTACCCCTATTGGGGCCGAGTTGATGGTGCGTTTGGGTGAGCATTAGTGTAGAGAAATGGGGCTATCCACACCCACTTTGAGACTCAAGATCTTGGATGTGTGCAAAGGACTAGGGCAAAGATTAGCATCTTTAACATGTTAGCTCATCTTTGGTAACCATGGGCTAATAAAATATAAGGAGTGTGACTCTATAGTGGGTTGTTGAGCATAGTTGGAGTAGTTACAAGATGAGATGAGATGCATTGTAGTTGGATGGAAACACTGAGCAAGTGATGGGGCTCCTTGGTGATGAGAAAGAGAGCAATGCTCCCTAGTTTGATTGTAGGTGGGAAATGGATTTCCAACTACAGTGCACCTTCAAAAGGAGCCAAAATATTCCACGTGCTTGATTACTGATGATAGTACACCTTCAAAAGGAGCCAAAATCTTCCAAATTTAGATAAGCTTGACTTTGGTTTTTTTTTGTGTGGTATATATCTAACTTGGAGGTGCCCATGACTCAAAATAAACACTTAAGCCCCTCTTGGTGAGCCTAATAGATGAGCTTCTTCTTGAATCAAGACTCCAAGGGCTAGTAGCCACATGTGCATAGCCAATGTGAATTTTGATTAAGGAAAGTATTATTAATACCTAATCTTAAATTCAATGCAATGTGGATTATATCAACCAAGTGATTAGAGGATTTAGACCGAAATAATGATGTTAATGCCTAGTATCTAAGGATTAAAAATGAGGTTAACCTTATATGGATCTGATACCAATTGTAAAGCTAGGGTGGTAGATCAATCATTGCATTTATGACTGATGACACTTAAGTAGTTGGGACAAATTAATCAAGATAACATGACAATGATGCAAAATAAGATAATTTCACTTAACTAGCTTCTCGACAACTTAATCAAGGTAACATGATAATGATGCAAAATAAGATTAGATTAATGTAAAATGCTACATGCTTGTTTGTGCCTACAAGTGATGCTCTTAAATAGAGCTAGAGGAGAGGTAACTTCATATATCATTGCTTATGTGAGATGAAGTGTAAGTGGATGCCATGTGTAGAGTAGATTCAAAGTTAGGTAAAGCATGAGAGTTTGTTTATGGTGTGAGAATGTCTCATCTCCATATCAACATACTCTAATTAACTCTATGATCAAGCCATGAATGCAAACCTAATATATCCCCCATAAATCTCAAAGACTAATAGTAAATTTCCATGGTGAAGGTAGGTAGACCGTACAGGTTTGTTAGTGGTGTGAGGATGTCTCACCTCCATAACAACATACTTTAATTAACTCTATGATCAAGCCATGAATGCAATACTAATATATCCCCCACATAGCCACATAATCTACATGTAGTGTTAGAGCTTAAAGCTAGAATTTTCCTTAATTTAACATAAGATCCTAGTTGCATTTGCATGCCTCCAAATCTATGTCACATCTAGTGTTCTCTCTCTCTCTCTCTCTCTCTCTCTCTCTCTCTCTCTATTGATATGAGTTCCATTGAACCTCTCTTGCATTGCATTTAGATATTTCATTATTGTTTTGTTCCATTGTGTGTACTCCATTCATCTAAATCCCCACATAATTGATTAAACCTCTTAGTGACGATTGCTTCAATTACCATGTGTCCATAAAGTCCCAAGAAATAAATTAAATTGTCATTGATCCCATTTGAGCCTTATTTGAAGCTAGTATGAGCTATTTAGCTTTGGGCACACTATTGTATGGCAAGAAGAATCTCTGTGGAAGACACATCCCCAACAAGGAAATGGCCTTGGTGTTGTCATGTTGAGGGATCAATGTGTGCTTCATATTTTGGGAATCAAGGAAAAAATTCAAGATCCCCATTGAAATTGAGCTTATTTGTGCATTGGCAAGTCCGTAGAGAGGTGTCACATGCAACAACTTTAGTAGTGGAAGCAGACTAAAAAACGTTCACACAACTTACCCTTTTGCAACCCAAAGCCATAAGGCTCAAGATCTTAGTCCCATTTCCATTGAGATCTCTTGAGCCTAAAGGCCTTAGACCTAGCAAATAATCATGCGACACCTTGAGTCTTATAATCCCAAAGCCTTAAGGCTTTCACTTGGGCACACTTCACACCAAAAACCAAAATTTTGAGGCTTCAAGAGACTTATCTAAAACAATGCCACTTTCAAGAGGTTTGTTAGGATTTGTGCCTAGCTCACATCGTGGAACACTGCCCCTAATACATCTTGATGAGATACATTGCACTTGGGCTAGATATCCCTTTGCTACATTTAGAGGATGCTTGCACACTAGATACATTATCATGATGTCAGCAAAAGCTCTACTTAGTTCATTTTCCCAATTCTAATCAAGCCTAGTTTATGATAAAGCTGCCTTACTTTTGTGTCTCTTATATTATCATTAGCATACTCTAATAAACTCTATGATCAAGTTATGAATACAAGTTTAATATATCCCCCATAATCACCACTTACTCTACACACATGTGTCTCCACTTGTGTAGATTTCAAGGTCTCCCACACCACCTTTGCCACATGCACCAATATACATTCCTCCACTTTCTCCCATAGGTGAAGATCAGTCAACAGCCTATATCTTGAAAAAGATAAAGAAAATGCAAAGGTAAGAAGAATAAAATTTGATGATATGGACACATTCAATCAAGGGAAGGACCCTAACAAAGGTTCATCTCAATCTCAAAAGATGTAGGGGGACATATTTGTATGGAGGACTTTTTGATGAGAGTGGGATCTTTACCCTATGATTTGGTAGCAGATATCAATAAACAACGGCCCAAGATTACTTAGCAATAGCTTCTTCATCTCTCACCTAAGATAAGGAGATCCATGTCAACAATGATAAAAGAAAAAGAGAGCCAAGTTTAAATGTATGGGGTCTATTTGTGCTCGAGGTATTGAAGAATATAGTGCCACTAATATATGTAGAGATTAATAATCAGTGGATTTATAATATGTGCACGGACTAGGGCTAGAAAGAAATGAGCACACTTCCTTGCATGTGAGGATTGCAAACAATGTCGCAGTCTCACATGTGAAAAAAGTCAATGGTGTGAAATTAACAACATCTGGGGTGATTGTGCCAGTAGATGCTTATGTAATTTCTACCAAGGAGAGTTGCTACTTGCTGATTTTGGGGAGTCCCTAGCTTATGGAAATGAAGGCTAGGAATCAATGGGAATCTGAGGTCATTTTTTTCCTTTTAGTGTCTAGGGAGAGAGAGAGAGAGAGAGAGAGAGAGAGAGAGAGAGAGAGAGTTCTCTCTATGCCAATGAAGGGAAGGATTCCATTATGAAGCCTTCATTTTGAACATTTCTCTTGAATTTCCAAAATGTTTTTTATTTAAGAGACAATTTGAGATAATTTTCACTTACATGATGCTTTTACCTTAGAAAGTCTCTTTCATTAAGACAAAAAAAGATTTTCGATCTTCCCATGACCTACTTGTCCCTCATATTCCCACCTCTCTCCTCTTCCTGCTATTCTCGTTTTCCCTTTCTTCTATGTATCATCTTCTTCAAGAAACGGAATCCATATGACCAAAACTCCCTAGCACATCTATTGAAACCATCATTGATTATGGAACGCTCTACAAACACAATAGGTGGATCTCAATATCCATAACCAAGATTAGCTAGGTAATCATGCAGCAAAGCAAGAGAAGGAAAGATTCTTCAAAAAACTAATTATTGTCATGCTAGAAAAGAAGAGTGAAGGATGTCATGCTTTCTAGAACAAATAAGGCATTCAAGGAAGTTTCAATGCAACATGTTTAAATGTACAAGGAGCTACAATCTTCTTTTTCTCCGAGCTAATTTTAAGTGATATAATTATTTGCACTAGACTATCGAATCTTTTAGTTTTTCTTTTTCTTGCTTGTGCTACTATGCGCCTGTGATTGTTCTTATATTTTCTTGTGCTACTATGGTATTAGCAAATTGACTAACCTTTTAGCTTTAATTTTGCTTGTTTGTGCTAATATGCTATGGGGGATACCATCATAGCATAGCTCCAAGGACCAACATATAATTGTCAATCTGGAGTGACAAGCTACCCGAATCACCTTGCCTTGAAAGTTTCCTTGACCACTACCTATGTTCTGAACCTGATTGTTGTTCTTCTTGGTGATTGCCTCTCCCGCAACCTCGTCCATGAAGTCTACCATTCCCTCTTCCTCTTCCTCTATTGTTGAAAGGACATGTTCAAAATCGTTTGGACCCTGTGTAGAGGAGTCTTCCTCAAGTTCCTTTTCTTCCACAATCAATAAGGACACCAAATTTGTAAATGAGGGAATGTTATCTCAAAGATGGATGCCAGTTTTAAATTGTTTATATTCAGGACCCAAACCTCATAGATAGACCTCTACTTTATCATCATCATTGACTATAACACCAATCAATGCAAGTGACTTACATATGCTATTTATCTTTAGCAAATAGTTATTGATGGACATGATTTTCTTTTGCATAATATTCAGCTCAGTCTTCAATTGTAGCTTCCTTGCCTTTGTGTTGGTCACCCCAAGCCTCCTTAGGAGATTAAGCATCATGTATATTCCCAATCATAGTTTCCTACACACTGACAGAAATCGAGTACATGACCTTCCGAGCTCCTTGGTTTTAATCTTTAAATGTCTTAATTTGCACAACACTCGCACCTTCCTCTAGCAATGGTGGTGATGTCTTATGCTCTCCATAAACGTAGTTCCATTAACCTTTGCCCATAAGAAAATTGGTCATTTTGAAATTCTAAACATGGAAGTTGTTCTTCCAGCTTCTCACTGACAACTAGGTTAAGCCCATCATTGTTGGATGACATGTTTCCAACCCTTCACATAGTCTCTGAGCAGCCTACTAAAAATAGTCAGTTACCACCTGTAACCACAATCCATGTACAAATAATTGTTTCACTATACAAAAAAATATCTATGCACACTATAGCCAAACCAAATATTTCTACACCACCTTTATTGTAAGGTCCCTCCCTAAACTCTAGATCCATTTAGAACTTCTTCAGCCTAGAAAATAATTTAGAAGAAGCAAGATCGACAAAGACGTCATACAAACGAGACTTTACTCCAGAATGAAAAGACAAGGATATTTCGGATAAGTATATTTTCCCAAAAAGATTAAGACTATTTTTATGCTTCTTCGTCAAAAGCCGCGTGGGAACTGATCTAGATCGGGAACTAGGAGAAAAAAGGGACTAACTTAATTGAAAGGTAAAGTTAAGAGATAAGAACTAAGAAGAAAATTGGGGTCCAATAGCATTTGAGAAGAGAAATGGGGTCCAATAGCATTTGAGAAGAGAAATAGGGTCCAATAGCATTTGAGAAGAGAAATAGGGTCCAATAGCATTTGAGAAGAGAATTTGGGGTCCAATAGGAATTGAGAAGAGAATTGGGATCCAATAGGAATTGAGAAGAGAAATTGGGGTCCAATAGGATTTGAGAAGAGAATTACACCCACATTTTTCCTATATAAGCACCCCTCTCCTTTGTATTTTTGGACACACACATATTGCTAAGCTACTTGCATACTTGCCATACTCAAGACTATGCTTAAGTAACTCAAGGATTCCATTAAACCTTGCTCTTGCTCTCTCTCTCTCTTGAAGGACAAACCCTCAACTCTCTTCCTCTCTTGAAGGCCAAACCCTTGAGGGTTTTGTGAAGAAGCTCCTCTCTCCTTCCTCTTCACCACAAATCCCTTCCTTCCTCCTTGAGCCTTACATCTCTTCAAGAAGGACTTCAACCCCACTTCCCTCTTGCTTAGAGGAAGTAATCTTCATTTCTAGTAAGATCATTAATCCATGTGGTTTAATACTAGGAAGGTTTATGTGCATCATTTTAGGTTTTAAGCTTTAATGGAAACCTTGCAATTAGGGTAAGCTATAAGAGTATCTATGCATCATAAAGCTAAGTTTCAAAGGTAGATTTGCACTCATAAGCTAAGCTTTAATGGTAACTTTACACTTAGAAGTAAGCTTTAGTGATTACCTTGCATTTTTTAGGTTTTAAGCTTTAATGGAAACCTTGCAATTAGGGTAAGTGATAAGAGTATCTATGCATCATAAAGCTAAGCTTCAAAGGTAGATTTTCACTCGTAAGCTAAGCTTAATGGTAACTTTGCACTTAGATATAAGCTTTAGCGATTACCTTGCATTTTTAGGTTTTAAGCTTTAACACTAGAATGGTGACACGACACTTTTATGTCCTTAGACACTTTTGTGTCCTGTTAAGTGACCATTTTGCTTGAATTATTTGAAGAGTATGAAAATGAATTTGTAGGTGTTATATATCCACAAAGTTGCCTTATGAGCTGAAAAAAACTTAGCATTTTTTTTTTAGTATCGATCTCACCATTAACCTTACTCTTGCACAACATTTTTGAACCTAAACTGTGTGAAAAAACGGGTCTTGTTTTTGGCCTTTTTTCAATTTCTGCCAACAATACTACTCTAAACTTCATGTTTTTGAGGCTTAGATGGCTAGAGGTTAGGCCTTCATAGTTCTCAACATGTTTTGATGCTTGTAGGGAGAGGTAAGAGCTAAAATTGAAAGTTATGACCAATTTATAAGAATTGCATAATCCTGTTTATTGGCCAAAATTAGCACTTTTATGATTTTTTTGGTGGCTTTCTTAATATCCAAATTCAATTTTGATTGTGTAAGTGTAATGTATAACATAAAGCTAATCTTCCTTGAGTTTTGGGGGACCTAATATGCTATATAGCATAGTATATGATGATGGTTGAGTTTTTTGATTGCTGAAGAATACGATACATTTTAGAGTAGCAAGTATAACTTTCTCAATATTGCTAGTTTATTGGGCCAATTGTGTGTATTTTGTAGGTAGTAACCATATCTAATCATAGACTACAAACTTGGCTAGATATTGAGTAGTTTTTATGGGTTTCTAGAGGTCACAATGCTAAACCCAGTTTTTTCATGTTTGCTGTATTTAGCACTTTATCATTGCCCCCAAGGTTCCAATTGTAAGAGATTCATTATCCTTTTGACATGGTCCAGGGCTCCTTTTGAATCCAAAGGCCCAAAGGAAACTAAGAAAACATGTATATAGTATCTGTATTGAGCGTGACTATAGAAACTTTGATGATAGGTCCGCAGAATGGCAAAAATGCAACTTTTTTGTACCTATTTTTTTTTACCAAAAAAACATTAGTGAGGTAAAAGCAACCATATGTTTTGGTCACCAACCCATTGAAGTTAACGGGGCATTTTATCTCATGTCCTACAAAAATCCCCAGTCTTATTTATATGCAATCAACCGTAAGAAATTGTTGTTTTGGGCAAAATACACTGGTCCATCAACTTTGGAGGCTTGTAGTGACCAAGGGATGAGAAAAATTACAAGTTTCTCATTTTTCCCATATGTAGTAGTTATTGAACTATAAGCTCATGAAAGGATTTTTCAAAATGAGTGGATCTACTATGGTTTTGGAATTTTTCCCAAAACCCTGAAAGGACACTTTTATGTCCTGTTAGGTTACCATTCTAGTGTTAATGGAAACCTCGCAGTTAGGTTCAAGTAATAAGAGCATCTATGCATCATAAAGTTAAGCTTCAAAGGTAGATTTTCTCTCGTAAGCTAAGCTTTAATGGTAGCTTTGCACTTAGATGTAAGCTTTAGTGACTACCTTCCATTTTTAGGTTTTAAGCTTTAATGTAAACCTTGCAATTAGGGTCAAGTGATAAGAGTATCTATGCATCATAAAGTTAAGCTTCAAAGGTAGATTTGCTCTCGTAAGCTAAGCTTTAATGGTAACTTTGCACTTAGATGTAAGCTTTAGTGACTACCTTGCATTTTTAGGTTTAAGATTTAATGGAAACCTTGCAAATAGGTTAAGTGCTAAGAGTATCTATACATCATTAAGTTAAGTTTCAAAGTTAGATTTGCACTCTTAAGCTAAGCATTAATGATAACTTTGCACTTATGTGTAAGCTTTAGTGACTACCTTGTATTTTAGGTTTAAGCTTTAATGGAAAGCTCGAAAACTCATAAATTATAGGATGACCTTCTCGCTTCCTAAAATGGAAAGCTAGGTACCATAAGAAAAGAGTAATTGTCTAAGCTCGATAGAAGTAGTTCAACTTTTGGTATTGAAGAGTATTTCTAAAGTTTTCAATTTCAAGTTTGTTTGCAAATACGGGATGGGGGAGATAGGGGATAACTTCGCGGAATTGATCTCCGTGTTGTTGAACCGAAAACTCTACAAGCTTCCATGGAGATGCCCCATGGATGGCAAAGGATTGCAAAAAACCTGGGAATCCCTAGAGCTTTAATGGCTCTAGGGTTTAGGGAGGGACCTTACATTTATGCAGGACTGCAAAATCTTGAACCTTAGCATTTCTGCATGAAAATGCTCTCTACCTCCAAAAGGGGGGTCAAAAAGCACCCAAAATGGAGATCTAGCTGCACAAATTCAGTCCAAAGGATTCCAAAGGACTATATTTGATGCATAATGACCTCTTCTCCATAGTTGTAACACCTATCGGGTGGCCTCGCCCTGCCCGTGGCTTCTCTTGGTTGTTTTTCAAGAGAAAGAAAAGGAGACAGTTTGAGCTCTTGCAAGCACGCGCGTGCGCGCACACACACACACACACAAAGACACACACACATACACACAAATACGGGGACAAAAAATTGAACTTCTTCTTCTTCACTCACTCAAGATAAGAGGCCTACAAAATTCTAGGGGAAATACAACATAAAAGAGGAACTAGTACACAAGCCCTTGATAAAGAGAACGGATAATCTTTTATCTTGCGGTAACCCTCTAACATGACATCTCTCAATGTATTTCTTGAAGCAAAGAAAAGCTTCTTTCACCTTTCGTTCTCTTTCTGCTTAAAGGTGTGGATTTGGGAAACCCTGTTATGTTTGATTACCCTCTTTGAGAATTCCTTCGCAAAATTTCACAAGAGTTTCTCTATGTTAGAAAAATTTCTATTGTTCAATGGTTGCAACCATTCCAATACCGTACCTTCCAAATTTGCTACATGTTCAGCTCTGAAGACTTGCTTAACACTAGTTTGGTAACGTAATAGGACATAAAAGTGTCCTTTTAAGGGTTTTGGGAAAAAATCTAATACTCCTTGTATATGTGTGAAGTTTCAAGTGTTCTTCCATGAGCTTGATTTTAAGAACCCAATCTACATGGGAAAAATAAGTATCATGTATATTTGTTGATTCCTAGGTCATAACAAGCTTTGAAAGCCAACGTAGTGCTAAATTTGACTAAAAATAGCATATTTTCATGATTGACCCCATGCTATACCACACAAAGAATTTTTCATGGAACCAATCTATTTTTCCCACTAACTTCAATGGGTTCCTAATGTAAATATAAGGCTGCATACAAATTTTTTGATTGTGCATACAATTAAGTAGACAAAGGTGGAATTTTTTGTATTGTGCATACCTATCATCGATGTTTGCATGACTACACCCATATTTACTTGTATATATGATTTATATCAATAAATTGGTTTTCAATTAATATAGATACAAATTTTGATTGTGCATACAATTAAGTAGACAAAGGTAATTTTTTGTATTGTGCATACCTATCACGATGTTTGCATGACTACACCCAATTTACTTGTATATATGATTCAATAAACCTTGGTATTAGTCTCACCTTCATATTACCCACAAAGCACCAAAAATCCAAACATGCTTATGTTTTTATGAGAATTCTACAATACACCATACAAAGTGAAAACTAGACAACAAAAAAAATTGGCTTCCACATTGTGGCATCTAGCTCTTTGAAAATGATATGTACATAATGTTTTTATTCTTCTTGTGTTTGTTGTAAACTACAAATTCACCATGTTTATTGAAGGAATTGAGCAATATTTGACATGATACGTTTCTAGCTCAAAATGAGTTTGATTTTTATAAAATGATTATTTTTTTTGACTTTGTGTTGTTAGCTATTGGGGTTATTATGGTGCCCAAAAACTCAATAAAGATGTAATACATAGTGATGAGTCTATATTTACAATAAAACTTGGATTTCTATTGCATATACATTGCCAAAAATTTGATCAAAGTGGAAAATTTGTCCATAAATTTGCATGGCATGATTTTTATAAATATGCCATAAATTCAAATACTTAGAGTATCGATGCGTTGAAAGAATTTGAACGCCTTTATAATGACAAATCATACTTATGTAGCACCCAAGAACTCACTAAGAGGCATTTTAGGGTGTTCTATGGCTAATTTTATATAAAATGTGAAAAAATAGCACACGTTTTTTGGCATAGTTTAGGTTGGAAACTGCTTATGAAAAAGAACTCTAGACCTAGAATGCATAGCCCAAAAGATTCCAAGTTCTTTTCAGATCATAAGATATATTTGTGGATATCAAATACTCTAAGACCTCATTGGCATCTCATGTAATAATGCTAGGAAAGTGTCCAGTTTCCAATCTAGTGTTAAAGAGTGAAACATGTGCATACGAATCCCGTGACCCATTGTACTTGAGATGGCCACATACATTGATTTTTTGCAACCATTTTCATAACTCTAGGTTCTCCTAAAAGGACATCTCTCATTTCATAACCCCCATTTGGAACTCTAGTCAGAGTTCTTTTTGTGGCTTTATTGTTTGGTCACACATCCCTCACTTCAGTATAGGTATCTAGAACCCTCATTGTATAGACTATTCTCAAAGCTTCACTATCCTTGTGTGTGTTTATTGGAACCCTCAAATTCAAAGGATCCCATTGGTCTTGGTACTAAAAATTATGGTCAAATAAATGAGTCTTTCACCTTGGTTCTATCTAGACTCACTCTTTTTGTTTCAAGTCTGGTCTCTAAGACAGTAAGTCTAAAAAGACCATATTAGGTAAAGTGGGAAAATCCCAATTCCCAGGTTGGACAACTTTCAATATATCATGTATAAAATATAGAGATTTTGTCAAAAATTTGAGCTTTCTTAAGGTCTCATTCCACTTTATGCACATACAATACACAATGAAAACAACTAAAATATCATGGTTTCAATCAATTGGATTATTAGGAGAGGAGTATATTGCATCCATTATCGTTGTCTATGTTCTACTGTCCTACCTACAACTTATCTCAACATGGAGAGCTTGGTTTCTAGGTCCACCACTTGTCCAAGTTAATGTAAAAGTGACTCAAGGTTCACAACTTGTGAAAGCAAGGATCCATTGAGGAATACAATCCACTTGGCTATTTTTCCTTAATTTATTGCATGTGACATTTAAGCAAGGTCCACTTCTAATCTATAACTTCTTAATTTGAGGCATGGGGCATACATAAAATATGTAGCATATGCTCTATTGCCTCATAGGAAGGTTGGTTTCAAGGTGCACTTATCCATGCTAGCCTATCTTGGAGAAATGATGGAGCTTGCTTCTCTCCTTGTTTCAATGGAGACTAGCTTGGACAAGTGGTGTACCTTTGCTTCTCTCTATGTTTCAATAGAGTTAGCTTGGACAAGTGGTGATCTTGGAACAAAACCCCCATGTAAAACATATCATGGGTATTCCAAGTGATTAGAAAGATTACCATTTAAGATATAACCTTATAGGTTGGACAACTAGATCTTGGCTTGGAGAAATGGTGGACCTTTGATTCTCTCCATGTTTCAATGGAGTCTATCTTGGAGAAATGGTGGATCTTGCTTCTGTCCATGTTTCAATGGAGCCTAGCTTGAACAGTTGGTGGACCTTTGCTTCTTTCTATGTTTCAATAGAGTTAGCTTAGACATGTGGTGGATCTTCAAAATAAACCAACTACTATCAATGTTGCCTAGCTTGGACAAGTGGTGGAGTGTTTCTCTACTCCATGTTTCAATGGATCTTAGCTTGGACAAGTGTTGGACCTTAAAACAAAAACCCCATGTACAACATAGAATGGATTTTCTAGATTTCAATGGAGTCTAGCTTTAACAAATGGTGGAGCTTGTCTTCATCCATGTTTCAATGAAACTAGCTTGGACAAGTGGTGGACCTTGTAACAAACCCCCCCATGTACAACATATCATTGGTTTTCTAAGTGATGGGAAGGAATACCATTCAAGATATAAACTTATAGCTTGGATAAGTAGTTGACTTTAAAACCAAATTCATCATAATACAATGAAATACAGGTCAGCCAATTCCTAAATCTTGAGACCAAACCTCCCATGCTATTAGAGATAATATATTGGATAAGTGGTGGACCTTCTATTATTTTCCCATGCCTAGTTTAGACAACCGGTACACTTCGCAGCTATAAAGGTTGGACGAGTTGTGGAGCCTTGTTTCTATCCATGTTTTAATGGATCCTAGCTTGGACAAGTGGTGGAACTTGGAAAAAAGCTTCCATGTACAACATATATGAGGTTTTCCATGTTTTAATGGAACCTATCTTGGACAAATGGTGAAGCTTGCTTCTCTCCATGTTGATTTTGGAACTACCTTAGACAAGTGGTGGAGCTTTTCTTTTCTACTCTTCATAATACAATGAAGTATATGTTGGTTACATGGTGAATCTTAAGGCCAAACCTCCCATTTTACTAGAGATGATAGGTTGGACAAGTGGATCAACCTTCTATCATTTCTCCATGACTATATTGGACAATTAGTAGACATAACATCTCTCTATGTTGTCTAGAGATGAGCTTGGACAAGTGATGGACCCTGCTTCTCTCTTCCCTTGGTTTACTAGTTTGAAGACTCAGTATATATACTTTCTTAGATCTAGCTTGAGCAAGTGGTGTACCTTGCATCCACAATCTTAATTCAGTACAAAAAAGTATATGAAAAAATAACATAGGAATCTTGGTTTGAAGGTCAAGCAATTAGGTTCCAAATGCACATAATAATATATTTTCCACCCATATTAAAAGAAAGTTAAATATGTTATTACCAAATTGACAAAGGTAACGTCCAAGAATTATATCTTTCCATCTTGTCAGATCTAAATCTTCATCAAGGCGACATGCATGTATACATCAACTTTCAAGCCATTCAAGAATACATGCACTTAGATTCCATAGTTTTGTTTTCAAAGTCTTTTAGGTTCTAAAACTCTTTCACATAAAGTATGTAATGACAAAATTCTTGAAGCAAACATTTGTGCCCACCAAGAAAAAGATCCTCTCACATATTTAAAGTCCATGAATTCTCTGATCCACACTTACAAGTTTTATTTTGACATCAAACATCAATTCTTTCATAGTTCCAAATAAATGCAACCTCGATATGAATTGACAAAAAATGAATTTATTTTACTATATGACCCAACATAGGCCCAATCAAATAAAAAATGAGTCCCCAAAAATTTGGGTGCACTCTAGCAATACATCAGAGTCCCCTTACAATAGATGCACTCTAATAGTACATTGAAGTCCCCTTAGAGTAGGGTGCACTCCATTCAAGTGTTCATAAAATTGACAACACCTTTATAAAAAAAAAAAAAGACTATATCAAATTAAACAAATGTTGAAAGATACACACTAGAATAAAAAAAGCCATCTTATAGCCATATTTATTCAATGCTTTCGTGTTGACAAGTACACACCAAGGACATAATTTGTCTCAGAATCACTATACTGATTTACAATTGTCTTGTATGTATAGACTCTCTAATCTCTTGCATACAACCATCCTACCAACCATGGAATTATGGTTCTTTGCAAGAAGTTTTGAAGCTGCTCGGAAGTTTGCCTCCACATCTTTGGAAATATAAGATATGTCCCTGGCATGTTCCACATCACCCTATATGGAGTGTCATCAAAAATTAAGGTATTGTTTGCATCCAAATCCTCAAATATCTTCCAAATATCACTCAGATTTTTGTGATAAACCCTTGTAAATCCTAACATAATATTTGGATTTTGGCAATTTTGTTACTCATAAACACCTTGAACTTGGTATACTGCTCAGGAAAACATTTTTTGTGTGATGCGTTGCACCCTGTTAAGTTATAGCAACTCCATATCCATAGCTCAAAGTATTCAGCACAAAAATCCAAAAAACTTTGTGCGTCTGGTCGCACCACATGATAAACTTCATCTTTGTCCTCCACAAGTCGCATGTGTTGAGCCCAAGATGGCATAGAATCTCCATGTTTCATTCAACTGTCTTGAGAAGTAACCCCTCTAGATCCAAGATAAGTACTCTTTTGATGTCCTTGAAAGCAAGTGGTAGTGATAAGGAGTGATTCATTCCTTGGACAAGGTCTTGGAGGAGTTGGATGGGTAATTCAATAGTTTTTTTATTCAATTTATGCCAGCATATAGCCAATCCATTTTTCTGTAATGGTTCTAAAATTAAAGAACAAGAACACTTAATGCAAACACAACAATAGACATGAGTTTTACATTGTCTACCCTAAGGTTTTATTAGATACCAAAATCCATCTATGATCTACTCATTAATAGAAAGAAAGTCAAATTAAAATCCTGACTCTTTTTTATGCTACACTCTCTCTTAGTCTCAATACCATGGAGTTCAACTAGACTTAAGTCAACTAATAACTACTACTTGTTGTTAAAGGTATGCTTGAAGTGTATAAGGCTTAACCAATGCTCTAGTGTAGAATGGGTATTTAGGTCTCAAGGTCTACCACTTATCCAAGCAAAGATCCATTTAGATATGGAAACCCAATTTTTTCTAATATAATGATATAGAGTGGACAAGTGGTGAATCTTGAGACCAAGCCACTCATGCTACTAGGGATAATAGGTTGGACAAGTGGTGACCTTGAATGTAAACCTCCCATGTACAAAGTATCAGGGGTTTTGGGTATTTCAATGGACTCTAGCATCTTGGAAACATGGTGGAGCTTACTTCTCTCCATGTTTCAATGGAGTCTATCTTGGATAAATGGTGGAGCATCATTCTCTCCATGTTTCAATGGAGCCTAGCTTGGACAAGTGGTGCACGTTTGTTTCTCTCTATGTTTGAACAGATTTAGCTTGGACAAGTGGTGGACCTTGGAACAAAATCCCCATGTAAAACATATCATGGACATTACAAGTGGTGAGAAAAAATACCATTCAATATATAACCTTATAGGTTGGAAACGTGGTGGACCTTAACACCCAATTATTATTAATATAATGACATAGAGTGGACAAGTGGTGAATCTTGCGACCAAACCTACTAGGAAAAGTACGTTGGACAAGTGGTGGACCTTGAATGCAAACCCCCCATGTACAAAATATTACTCATGCTACTAGGAATAATTTGGTATTAAGGTCCATGTTTCATGGAGCCTAGCTTGGAAAAGTGGTGGACCTTTGTTTCTCTCTATGTTTCAATAGAATTTGCCTGGACAAGTGGTGAACCTTGGAACAAAACCCCCATGTAAAGCATGTCATGGGCATTACAAGTGGTGAGAAAAAATACCATTCAAGGTATAACCTTATAGCTGGACAAGTTGTGGACCTTAGCACCCAATTCCTCTTAATATAATGACATATAGTGGAAAAGTGGTGAATTGTGAGACCAAACCTACTAGGGATAATAGGTTGGAGAAATGGTTGACCTTGAATGTAAATCACCCATGTACAAAATATCATGGTTTTGCGTATTTCAATGGAGCCTAGCATCTTGGAGACATGGTGGAACTTACTTCTCTCCATGTTTTAATGGAGCCTATCTAGGAGAAATGGTGGAGGTTCCTTCTCTCCATGTTTCAATGGAGCCTAGCTTGGACAAGTCGTGGACCTTTGTTTCTCTCTATGTTTGAATATGGTTAGCTTGGACAAGTGGTGGATCTTGGAATGAAACTCCCATGTAAAACATATCATGGGCATTTCAAGTGGCGAGAAAGGATACCATTTAAGATATAACCTTATACGTTGGACAAGTGGTGGACCTTAACACAATATAATGACATAGAGTGTACAAGTGGTGAATCTTGAAACCAAACCACTCATGCTACTAGGGATAATAGGTTAAACAAGTGGTGGACCTTGAAATAAAACCCCCCTAGAGTGTTTCAATGGAGCCTAGCTTGGAAACATGGTAAAGCTTGCTTCTCTCCATGTTTCAATGCAGCCTATCTTGGATAAATGGTGCAGCATCATTCTCTCCATGTTTCAATGGAGCCTAGCTTGGACAAGTGGTGGACCTTTGTTTCTCTCTATGTTTGAATAGAGTTATCTTGGAAAAGTGGTGGACCTTGGAACAAAAACCCCATGTAAAACATATCATGGGCATTACAAGTGGTGAGAAAAAATACCATTCAATATATAACCTTATAGGTTGGACAAGTGGTGGACCTTAACACCCAATTATTCTTAATATAATGACATAGAGTGGATAAGTGGTGAAATTGGGACCAAACTACTAGGGAAATAGGTTGGACAAGTGGTGGACCTTGAATGTAAACGCCCCATATACAAAATATCACTCATGCTACTAGAAATAATTTGGTATTAAGGTCCATGTTTCAATGCAGCCTAGCTTGGAAAAGTGGTGGACCTTTGTTTCTCTCTATGTTTCAATAGATTTATCTTGGACAAGTGGTGTACCTTGGAACAAAACCCCCATGTAAATCATGTCATGGGCATTACAAGTGGTGAGAAAAAATACCATTCAAGCTATAACATTATAGGTTGGATAAGTGGTGGACCTTAACACCTAATTCCTCTTAATATAATGACATAGAGTGGACAAGTGGTGAATCATGAGACCAAACCTACTAGGGATAATAGGTTGGACAAGTGGTGAACCTTGAATGTAAACCCCCCATGTACAAAAAATTATGGGTATTGGGTATTTCAATGGAGCCTAGCAACTTGGAGACATGGTGGAGCTTATTTCTCCTCCATGTTTCAATGGAGCCTATCTAGGAGAAACAATGGAGGTTCCTTCTCTCCATGTTTCAATGAGCCTAGCTTGGACAAGTGGTGGACCTTTCTTTCTCTATATGTTTTAATAGAGTTAGCTTGGACAAGTGGTGGACCTTGGAATGAAACCCCCATGTAAAACATATCATGGGCATTTCAAGTGGTGAGAAAGGATACTATTTAAAATATAACCTTATAGGCTGGACAAGTGGTGGACCTTAACACATATTTCTTCTTAATATAATGACATAGAGTGTACAAGTGGTGAATCTTGAGACCAAACCACTCTTGCTACTAGGGATAATAGGTTGGACAAGTGGTGGACCTTGAATGTAAACCCCTCATGTACAAAATTATGGGTTTAGGGTATTTCAATGGAGCCTAGCTTGGAGACATGGTGGAGATTGCTTCTCTCAATGTTTCAATGGAACCTATCTTGGAGAAATGGTGGATCATCCTTCTCTCCATGTTTCAATGGAGCCTATCTTGGACAAGTGGTGGACCTTTGCTTCTCTCTATGTTTTAATGGAGTTAGCTTGGACAAGTGGTGGGTCTTGGAACAAAACCCCACTTTGTAAAACATAGCATGGACATTACAAGTGATGAGGATAAATATCACATTGGAGATAAACCTTATAGGTTGAAAAAGTGGTGTTGGACCTTGACAAGTGCTGAAGGATACCATTTAAAGATATACTCTTTTAGGTTGGACAAGTGGTGACTTTACACCAAGTTATGTCTTAATTATAAATGACTCATACAGTGGTTAAGTGGTGAATTCTTAAGACCAAATCACTCATGATTACTAGTTATAAAACGTTAGAGGAAGTTGTAGACCTTGAATGTAAACACCCCATGTAAAAAAATTTCTTGGTTTGAGGGTGTTTCAATGGAGCCTTGAATCTCGGAGCCATGGTAGATCTTGATTCTTTCCATGTTTGAATGGCACATATCTTGCCAAAATGATGGAGGTAACTTCTTCCATACTTCAACGGAGACTAGCGTTGACAAGTGGTGAATCCTTTGCTTCTCTCTATGTTTGAATAGTGTTTGCTTGACAATGGTGGTCCTTTGCTTCTCTCTACCACTACAAGAGGTTGTGTGCTCTTGTGACGCTGTTAGCGACGGAAATACACTGGGTTTTTATAACCCCCGGCGTCGCTAAAACCGTCGCTACGAGCGTCGCTACGAGAGCGTCGCTATATGCGTCGCTATAGGCGTCGCTATATGCGTCGCTATAGCGACGCTATAGCGACGCTTATAGCGACGCCTATAGCGACGCTCTCACAGAAGACTATAGCGACGCTATAGCGACGCTACAGAGCCATAAATAGCGACGCTTATAGCGACGCCCGAGAGAATATTTTTTTGGTGGCAGGGCATTGAATGCCCTGCCACCCATCAACCATATTGTACTTGATTCACTTTTTAAAAAAAGTGCAAAGGTAGATAATAGACCCAAAATAGTCACCCACAAGACGCATTGTTTGCAAAATTGACAATTGTACACATCATAGGCAAAATGAATTGATTGGCAAATGTAATAATGACAATTGTACAACATCATAGGCATAAAGAATTGATTGGCAAAAGGAACTGCGGTGACAAATGTAATAATATACATGGTTCAAAAAGACGTATAAAATCCGTCTCATGATACATAAGCTATGAGAAACCCTAAACTAATGCTATCTAGCTACGGCTAAACTGACGTCGTCTAGTCAGACGTCTCATCGCGTCCAAGCGGCGTATCTGTCGGATTCTGCAAAAAAAGACAATAAGACAGTTTTCAGTAAGTATAAACATATAACGACATTTATAAAACAATACAAAAAATAAAAAAGAGTAAACCCTAATACTAACCATGCCGCCGCGAGAACTGAGAATGTCCATCAGGGCGTTTAAGCCCTTCCTGCCTGCGTACTCGCGCTCGTACGGTGTGGGATCACGTCCTGTCATCGACCACTGTCAAAACATACAAAGATTTCATTATGTTAGAACTAAAAAACTCATAAACCCTAAACTATCGAACATGCATAAAGAGCAATGTGAAAGACTTACAAAATCGGCCTCAAATGATGCCCATCCACCGCTCCCCAAGTGGTGCGAGCTCCCTGCCTCTACTCGCGCTCTGGCTGCATCCTTTTGTTGCTTCCACTTGTCGGGATTCTCGCGCGCTGCTTTCTTCGCATTCTTCAATCTTCTTTGGCCAGCCAATCTGGCCTGTTCCACCCATTCTTGATTGCTTTTTGCACTTCGGAACGCTTGTGTTTGCAGTATTCGCGCATTCGAATCTTCATCAGGTCTTCATTGAAGCGCTGATCCCGTGTTGGAACGGGAAACTCATCATGAAGTATGCTGATGACTCTGTTTTTTAAATCACTTGGTACTTCACTCCATTTGTTTAGTATATAGTGTCTAAACAGCTGAGAGCAAAGACCACGCATGCGCGAGATCACCTTCTTGCCGTCATCATCCATGATGATGCCGCCGCTGATGTCGACGGAGTAAGGCAAGCCCTCTGGCCGGTGACGCGTGAACCTGGGTGTCCCGGCAGGGGTCTCTAGCGGCGTGTCGATGGGGGTACGGACGTCAGGTGTCTCCACCGGCGTCTGGGCCCGAAGCGAGGAGTGTCGAGTGGGGTGGCTCCTGGCGGAGTAGGTAGAGGTGTGTAGCTTCTAGGAACAGTCAGCCGTGCAAAACCTGGCGTAGATGGCGATGCTGTGGCTGGTGTGGGGGCGGGCAAAGAAGGGGAGGGTAAAGAGCCTCGTCGAACACGAGGCGGTGTGGAGGCATCGGTGGCGGAATCCCCACAACAACCGCCACCGCCACCACTAGAGCGCCGGTGTCTAGACGAGTGTGACGCTCGTCTCGTCGACGCCGAAGCTTCGGAGCGCGCCGAATGCTCCGAAAGAGAGGAGATGCGGATGGAGTAGGAACGCGCGATGATGCGCCAGAGCGATGACGCTCCACGTACCACTGTCTCTGCTGCGGTGACAAAGAAGAAAGAAACTCCTCATCATCCATACCTGCATTAAACACACGAATATTTAAACTTAATATTGAATGAATAGAGTAGACAATGACGCAAAGACCATTAAATACAATGACGTAATGACGCATATAAATACAATGACGCAATGAATCGAGTGATAGAAGAGGCAAGTCAAAAACTCAGAATTTTCAATCAAAAGATGTGAGCGCGAGTCTAGAAGAGCGTTATACACCATGGAAGGTACTTAGAGAGCCAGAGCTTTTACAGCACGGAGCAAAATTGTTCAAATACAATATTTGTGGCTTTAAGAGATCTCTCTCTCATCCTCGCATAACTCAGCATAACTTCCTATATCTATATAGAGCTCTCCGTTTAAACACACATCCTCTGTTTCATTTTGTAGCTCCTCTGCATGCACCCCATATAGAGTAGTAGCATCTTGATGCTCGTCTGGCACCACCGCAGCGGCTTCTGATTGAGCATCTTCTCTGATATCCTCCATTGATGTCGTTGTGATTGGCACATGGTAGCCTTCATACGTCCTTGCACTACGAGGGGCTACCTCTATGACGTACCACCAGTTTGATGTAGACTTTGTAGGATGAAATACTACCTGCCAGAGCCACATAACTTACATGAGAGCTTTCAAGCACATAACTTGTAAAAGGGGGATGTTAACTATTTATATACTTACTTGTTCACAATGCTCGGGTAGTACGAAAGTGTCTCTTAGGTCAGTCCATTTCTTAGTAGAATCCACCTCAAGAAAACCAGACTCTCCTCTACGCACAGTAGCGTTGCGACCCTCCATGATTATCTTGAACCATTGCACGTCGAACAAGTCGACAAAAAATCCTCTGTAATCGATCCTCAAAATCTCTTGCAGCGTGCCGAAGTAAGTGAGTTCCGCCACCACAGGATCTGCATCAGAGGAACGTCGTCGACTAGACTGTTCAAATTTTGCCATGATTCCACAATCTTGAGTAAAACGCTTTTTGTCGATTCGTTCCACCCTAAAATGTCGACCTTTACACCATGCTGCTGTGTATGACTTATACTACAACGAACAAAGATTATGAGTGGCCGTTCAAACGTTTATAAATAAAGTCACTTGCTAGTCGTACATTGCAAACTTACCTTGGTCGCGCAACCCCAGAGTACTCCCACTCTTCTTCAGTCACTTCGTCACCGCATTGTTGTGCGCTTTTCAATTGGTTGTGCAACCATCTTAAGCTCATGAAGGTTGGTAGGCTCTCCAGAACCGCTGGATAGTGCATCGGTGGTCGTCTTCCCCGTCTCCACTCGATTCGTGCCCTTTGTCGCTCTTGCTTTGCATCCTCATATTGTGAAATCCACTTTTGCATCACTGGATTGTGAAGCATGCAAAATCGGTTGATTTTAGCCTCTAGATCTTCCGTCATCTTCTTCTCAACACCGAGATTGCACATGACAATCCCAGATATGCGCTCATCATCTATGGTTCGCCATAGCGTGTCCCGGGATTTATCAAATCCGTCTAGCCACTCTCCAATGTACACTAGGGACTCTGATACCAACCAACCTTCTGCCATGCTACCCTCCGGACGTGCCTTTTGACGCACATATCCCTTAAGCGTTTTCATGAAACGCTCTAAGAAGAACATCCATCTGGAATGAACTGTGCCAGCTATTTCCACCTCATCAACTATGTGAACAAGAAGATGCACCTGAATGGTTAGCATTGTAGTAGGAAAATGTTTCTCAAACATGCACACAAGCTCCGCAGCATTTAGTTTGGCGAATGGTATGGAGTCTACGTCGATCTCCTTTTGTGAGATCCATTGCACCAGCTTTGCAAGTTTGTAGATTGTGTTACGGATGTCGAGAGACAAACATCCCTCAATGGCAACCGGTAAGATAAACTGTAAAGTATGTGCAGCAATGATATTAAAGTCCACATTTTATGCAATGATATTAAAGTCCACTATGAACGTACCTGACACATTTTATGCCAATCGTGTGACTTCAAACCGGTAAGCTTTCCTTCTTTAGTAAAACACGTTCGGAGCGAGTGCATTACGCCAGTGGGGGTCCGCAAAGATCGAATGGCCTCTTTTACTTTGCGTTCTTGGGCTCCTGTGAAAATCCATGTGCTTTAGGGAGTTTTATCGATCCATCAGACGCTGTTTGCGGCCAATATTGCTCCATACGATCCACATTTCTAAGGTCAACTCTGGCTCCCAAAGTATCTTTCTTGCCGGTCAAATGGTCCCATAGTAGATTACCCACATTCTTGAATATGTGCATTGGATCGAGCAAGTGATTGATCACGAGTCGGGGCCAGTATGGTAACTCGTACCATAGAGATAGTCTCTTCATCCCTGGAGGCAATCCGTCATCGCACATCTCCTTCTGCTCTAACCATGCTTGTGCAGACATCCTTGGTGGCTCTCTTCCCAAAAAGCCGTCGCGTAACACATGATTCTCTGGAAGATACGCTTGATGACCTTCGTAGATTTGCTTCTTCAGTGAGGGTGCCCTACGTGCATTCAGTCTAGGTCCACATGTGACACATGCTCTGTATCCGCTTGTTTGAAGCCCTGCATGTATACACATGATAATAGATCAACTATGGGAAAAAACAAGATTTACAGTGTCTGAGTGAGGAGTGTCAATAGATCACCTGAGCATTCTGTTAGCCCGGGATAGTCATGCATGGTCCACATTAGAATACCTCTGATCAAAGCATTCCGTCGTCCTGTGTGTCGGCTCATATCCACCACCTCTATGCCAATCCACAATTGTTGTAGCTCTTCCAATAGTGGACGAAGATAAACATCCATATTCCCCACTTTATATCGCCCTGGCACAATCAAGCTTAGCCATAGGTGCCCCTTCTTCGTAGTCAACCACGGGGGAATGTTGTAGTTGACGATGACAACGGGCCATACACTGTAAGATGTTGATCTTTGACCAAATGGATTTACGCCATCCATAGCCAGGCCTAAGCGCAAATTTCGAGCTTCCCTGGCAAAATCTGACCATGTTCCATCTATATGTTTCCAGGCTGCGCAATCTGCAGGAATTCGTAGCACACCATCCGAAGATTTATTCTCCTCATGCCATGATGCTAGGGCGGCCATGGACTTACATTCGAAGAAATGCTTGATGCGAGGAAGCACAGGAAAATGTCGCAAAACCTTTTGTGGAATTTTTGTCCCGTGGAGATCTACTCGATATCTTTCGGAATCACATTTCGGACACTTCTCCATGTCTGTGTATTCCCCTCTGAAAAGAATGCAGTCATTAGGACAAGCGTGGATAGAATTGTAATCCATCCCCAAGTTTCGCAAAATCTTTCTTGCTTCATCTCGGGAATCTGGCATCACATTGTCAGCTGGTAGTATGTGCTCTTTCAGCAATCTACACAACATAAAAATATGATACAGTCGTGTAAAAATCTATCAGATCATTATACATTTAGAGTTCTATTAAAGTAAACTAATTGTAATAGATCACCTGAAAAGCGCTGTGACGCTAGTGTCACTCCATCCAAACTTTGCCTGCATGTTGAGAAGAACCAGGAGTGCTTTCAATCTAGACATACGTGCTCCATTATACAATGACGTATCGGCTTCACTTTTCATATCATCATAGATAAGCCTTTCTGAATCCATGATCGTCTCGATCATTTCATCAATCTCGGGCTCAGACATTGCCTCGTTGGGAATGTGCTCTGCATGATCATCCCCCGAGCTGTCAGAGGCTACATCTTGTGGCCTCACATATGCTGCTTGACCAAAGCGCCTGCGAACACGTCTATTGGGTTGCAAGATTGCTGCTTGTTGGCCAGCGTCAGAGTCCGACGAGTTATAATTGGCAACAACTCGATCTATAATAGATGGATCGAAACTCGCCAAATTCGCGAACGTGCTGCAAAGAAACACGTCTTGTCCGTCGCACAGCATGCTTGCATTGATTACAAGGACATAAGACCCTCGTTGAGAGATAGGTGTTTCGATTGGACGGTCCCACATCCTCGTCGCTACTCATAATGAGGATAAAAAACTTATAACCTGGACAACAAATTTAATATTCTATTGGCATTCTTCGTCTTATCTCTCTCTCTCTCTCTCTCTCTCTCTCTCTCTCTCTCTCTTCTCTTATCTCACATTCTCTAGTCATGTCCAATCCCCGCACACCTCGGTCTAGAGGTGCACGGAGATCAGAACCACCGGGTTATAATCTCGTCTTTATTGGTCAATACCTATATTTGTGGGTACAAGAAATCTACACACCCACGTCTACATGATACTGCATGTAGTGGACAAAATCCCTTTGCCTCTTCTCTAGCTGTAGCACTTCACTTCATCTTAACATCTTTTCACAGTAGATCTTTTCACTGTTCGTCTAACTCTAAACCCTAAACTGTAAGTAATTCTTGCGTGGACTCGATCTAACGTAAATAAGCGTAAATCTAAATAAACGTAAATCTAACTAAAAAAAAAGCTAAATCTAATTTAACGTAAGTCTAATGACTAGAGGTTGTCTAGATGGTCATTGTGTCGGGGATGTAGTGACTCTTGCCGCCCTGAAGATCCACCTTCTTCCCTATCTTCTGAAGACATTTCACCAGTACTTTTGGATCGACGGAGCCCACCATGAGTGAAGACAGCAATACCCTATATTCCATTGAGGGCTTTCTTCACCCGCTTCATGCAGGCATCGCAGTCTATGGAGACCTAAATCTAATCTAATATAACGTAAATCTAAATCTAGCTTAAATAAACGTAAATCTAGTTAAAAATAAACCTAAATCTAATTTAATGTAAGTCTACATATAACCTAATCTTTAACGTCTTTTAAGATAGTTTCCTACGACGTTATAACTCTCTTCTTCTTGTGTGTGTACGCGTGTGTGGATGTGTGTGCCAATAAAAAGAGATAAACGGTATAACCTTTCTATCACCCATGCCAAGTATGATAGATTGATTATGCCATTTCCCTCTTGAATAATAGGTCTTAGTTCAACTCCTCGTCGGTTAGATCTTTAGGTCTTTTAATTTTAATTAGTTTCCTACGACGTTAAATTAGTTTCTCTCTCTTTCTCTTTCAATGTGTGTGCATTTTTTTGGATCGTATGCATGTTTTTCTCTCTTTTCCTCTCTCAATGTGTGCGTTTTTTGTTTATGCATGTTCTCTCTCTCTTTTCCTCTCTCAATGCGTGCGTTTTTTGTTTATGCATGCTCTCTCTCTCTTTTTCTCTCTCAATGTGTGTGCATTCTTTGTTTATGTATGTGTGTGTGCGTTTTGTTTTTGTTTGTACTCTTCTCTCTCTCTCTCTCTCTCTCTCTCTCTCTCTCTCTCTCTCACAAAACACTGTGTGTGTGTGTATGTGTGTGTGTGTGAGAGAGAAAGAGAGGGAGAGAGAAAGAGGGGAAGGGAACATGAGAATGAGGAGAGGGAAGGAGCATACTGGCTCTCCTTCCTCTCCTCGTGTGTGTGTGTGTGTGTGTGTGTGTGTGTGGAGAAGAAAAAGAGAGAGAAAGAGAGAGAGTGAGGGAGAGCGTTACCTGCTCTTTGCTTGAGGGCGCCGAAAAACTCAGATCTGAGATCTGAATTTTTGGGCGCGCTCGGTTATTTTTTTTACCCCAGCTGGCGTCGCTATGAGCGTCGCTATGAGCATCGCAAATTTATTTGTAAATTTGCGACGCTCATAGCGACGCTTATAGCGACGCTCATAGCGACGCCGGGAAATGTTTTTTTGAGCGTCGCTGTGTGAGCGTCGCTAATATGAAGAACCTCTTGTAGTGCTATGTTTGAATAGAGTTAGCTTGGACAAGTGGTGGACCTTGGAATGAAACCCCCGTGTAAAACATATCATGGGCATTTCAAGTGGTGAGAAAGGATACCATTTAAGATATAACCTTATAGGTTGGACAAGTGGTGGACCTTAATACATAGTTCTTCTTAATATAATGACATAGAGTGTACAAGTGGTGTATCTTGAGACCAAACCACTCGTGCTACTAGGGATCCTAGCTTGGACAAGTGGTGGACCTTGGAAAAAAGTCCCCCTGTACAACATAGCTGAGTTTTTTCATGTTTTAATGGAAGAGAGATTCGACAAATGGTGGAGCTTGCTTATCTCCATGTGGATTTTAGAACTAGCTTGGACAAGTGGTGGAGCTTTGCTTTTTTACTCTTCATAATACAATGATGTATAGGTTGGTTACATGGTGAATCTTAAGGCCAAACCTCCCATCTTACTAGAGATGATAGGTTGGACAAGTGGTCAACCTTCTATCATTTCTCCATGCCTATAATTAGACAATTAGTAGAACTAGCATCTTTCTATGATGTCTAGAGCTGAGCTTGGACAAGTAGTGGACCTTGCTACTCTCTTCCCTTGGATTATTAGTTTGAAGACTCATTATATATACTTGCTTAGATCTATATAATTACTCATTAGTTAGGTTACAAGTGGGTATGTAATTTGTTAGCCTCAAGGGACTTTGAATATTGAATAGTAAGAAAGTCAAGTGCTGGTTTGAAGATCTTTTGCTTATCTAAACTAGACTCTAACTCAATAATAAGTTTCATAAGTTCCACGAATTGTCCTATCTAGGATCCAAAAGAGTCTTAATTGGTTTGTGCTAGATTCTAACTTCCTTGATGGGGTAGAATCCTAGAAAAATGAGGCACTATAAGTTTTACCTTAGCTCAAATGGATTTTTCACTTAAACTCGACTGCAATTTGGCTATCTAGTCTTTGTCTCGATGGAGTTTAACACTAGATACATAGTAGTGATATTTAAGCTTCATGTCTCTTCACTTGATCGAGATATGAGACCATACTTTCAAGGTCACCACTTGTCTTACCTAAAGACCAATGTGAGACATGGGAGCAAGAAAGCCATCCAATATTGTTTTAAGGACTATTACATAGGCAATCAATAACTTAAGTAAAGCAAAAAGACTTGGATCTTATACAATTAATAACTTAAGTAAAGCCAAAAAGACTTGGATCTTTGACAGTTTTTTTCAAACTAAAAAAGCACAATCTCATGCTAACAAAACTATAAATCACAATTGAAAGGTTTGAACAAGAAAAAGATCAACAATCTTAATAAGAAGGATACTTTTCATTTCATTTGATGATTACAAACTAAAATAAAGTCTCTCAAGAAATTGATAAACAAAAAATGTAGGTGACTGCTTCATTATTTTGAGCAAAAATATCAAAATCTCTATTGATTGAGCTCCATCTAGTAGTATCCTTTGTAAGATCCTGCAAGAAGGAATAAAAAGAAAGATTTGTTAGATACCATGCACATGAGTGTTCAAGCATGTGTATCAAGAATATATGACATGTCACTAGTACCTTAGGGTTGCTTTCTATCCAGCCTTAGAAGATTGTTCTCAGCTTTCACCTTATTTATATAAGCCTTTGCTGTGGTTGCCTTCAAAACTCCTTTTGTGTTACAACCCAATTGCCTAGCTAAAGTGGTCAATTGTGACGCCTTCATGCTTTCAATGGGTGTACGCTCCTTTGCCAAGATCTCTTGTATTTGGGCTCTTCTCATTTCATTGCGGTGGCTTGTGTCACTTGCATCTTCAATGATAGTTTCATCTCTGTCACCTTTTGCAGGTGGTATTCTTCTTGTAAAGAACACCTTAGCTGACCAAACATCATTTTTCTGCTTCCAATACTCCATGATTTGTTTGTATTCACTATCATTTGTCACTATAGGTTGTCCATAACGATTAGAAGCAATTAAATCACGCACATCCCTTCTCTCATCAAGCTGAATCAAGTATGGCAGTAGCTCCTCCAAGAGCATATTGTCAACCATCTTCTCAGTATCAAATTGTGGTGGAAAAATGCAATTGTTTGCTGGTGAAATACATCCCTTGTAAGGAGAGTCATCAATAAGCACTGTTCTTTGTGGATCACATTCAAACCCCATGGCAATTTTGGCTAGAGGCTTGAACATTGCCTCAACGTTTGGATTGTCGGGTCTAAACAATTTTTGAGTTTGAGCGGTGCAGCAAACATCTTGCGACCAAATTGCAAAGAAAGGCAATGTATCCTCAGCTAAGTTGTTTAGTGCTGCAAGGATTTGATACACATTATTCCTAGTAGCTGTCGACCAAATTGCAACATTAAACCTTTGTAAAATAGTCTTCAAGAATTGGATGCAACCTGGCCTGAGTATAATATATCTTTTTGAATCCATTTGCACTGAGTTGTGGTATGTGAGGATGGTTGAGGGGAACGTTTCAACAATAGACCATTTAAATCCAATATAATTGTAAGCATGGATTTCTCAACATCTACGCTACATGACGTAGTACCAATTGGCAATAGCTCGTGAGTGGACTTTTCAGTCTCTTTTGATGTATGTTGCATTTTTGAAGCATCGATTTCTTGGTTCTCATTATTGGAAGCTTGCTCAAGTTGCACAACACTAGACTCTAGTATAGAAATATCATCCATCTTGGGCACTTTAGAAACCATAGAATCTATGGATTCTATAGTTGTTGACTGAACCATAGGAGCATTATCCATCCCAGTTTGTGAATCTAAGAAAACACACACACAAATGGTATCTCAAAACCACTAGAATTTTATTCACCATATTTATATGTAGAACTCCTAGTAAGAAATTTATTTAAGGTAAAGTCGTTGTTAGAATCCTTGCAACCATTTTCAGCATTCGTACACCAAACACCACTTGTCTAAAATACAATCTACTACCTCAACATTTTCCATCCTACACTTTATTAAAGATGAGTACTTAAAGTGAAAACTAAAAGCCACCCTTGTTGAGGAAACATGGATACAAGGTCCACCAAATGTCCAACCTAGACTACAAGAAAATAATTAGAGATTTGGCTTAGATTTGGATTCAAAGGCCACCACTTATTCAAGTAAGATAACTCCACTTGTTTAAGACAGTAATGTTTGAAGCCCCACCACTTGTCCAACCTAGACATTGATTAAATTTTGGTAAGATTTATCACAAATCTAGAGTAGAATCAAGATTCTATGGCCAAGGTAGTCAAATATGTTAGACAACACACAAAGCATAAGAGCACTCTAGATTCTCGTTGAGCATAAACTAAACAATAATCAAATGTTATATTCACTTGAGATTTCATCCATGAAAAATGAAAATGATGCATGTACTTGAGATTTCCATCCATGTACAATACTTTACAATGTCAAGTAAAGTTATAGTCAGCAAACAACTCTTCTCCTGCTTCAACTTGACAAATAGTCTCAATGCATACATGGCCATATTCTTCTGACTTGATGTGTGAAGAGGTGCATTTATGCCAAGGTGGAAAATTTGGATCAAATGTATAGCGTACGTTGGGACATACATTTGTACTGTGAGAACTATTTATATAGCCCGACACGTTTCCTTCTTCTACACAACCAATAATGTATGATTGATCTTCCTCTTCTTCTATGTTTGGATCCTCTAGAAGAGAATATTTATAAGCTCTTGGAAATATTTTGCATATCTTTTTCCAGTCTTGAAATCTATACTTATGCCCTCCATAGTTTAGAATAGTTAAACCACTTTCCAGGGTAGTATGCACAAATAGCCCATAACCAGCTCCTTCAATACATGAAAGTCGCACTTCAAAATCCACACCGTTAATATGGAAAATTACATCTTTGGGAATAGAAAAAGTTGGTGTCCCAAAAGGATCTTCATGCCAATCATAGTGTGAAATACATCTAGTTTTTATATCACTTAACTCCTTTGTGTCTGCAAAAAGAAGAAAATATTATGCATAAAATAATGACAATATCAAAGAAAGATATCATTATTTTATAGTCCAATAGGTCCATTGTATGGAAGACTTAGAGTGCCTCTTACCTGGTGCCTCCAAGGTTTCCAAAAAATAAAATCATTGGAAAAAAAAGGCCACTGTGTCTCCAATCTATTGCCCATTTGAAGCATAGAGAGAACCAAGGTCCACCACTTGTCCAAGCTAGACATGGAGCATTGACACAAGATCCAACACTTATCCAAGAACCCTATAGTATATGTGGTAACATGGGATGCATTGATCAACAAAAGTAGTCTAGCCTCCTCATCATCTCTTTTTTCTTGTAGCCTAGAGGGATTAGTTTCAAGGTCTATCACTAGTCAAAAACTACACATAGAACATTGATACAAGGTTCCACCACATGTGAAACCTATCATCTCTAGTAGCATGGATGGTTTGATATCAAGGTTCATCGCGTGTCCTACCTATACTCTATTGTAGCATATAGATTCTGGTTTGGTGGTACTACACTTGTCCAAACTTGGCTTGTTGTTGATATCAGGAGGTAATCAAGGGTCCTCCACTTGTCCAAGTTAGGCATATAAAACAATTGCAAGGTCCAACATGTGTACAACATATGATTGATTATAGCATGCATGGTATTATTTAATGGGCAACCATCTTCTCTCCAACATGTGTCCAACCTCGGCTCCATTGAAGCATGGAGAGAAGCAAGGTCCACCACTTATCAAAGCTATTATTTTCTCCCAGTGCTTTCAAAACCCATAATACGTTGTACATGGGGGGGGGGGGGATTCTTGTTTCAAGGTCCACCCTTGGCTAAGATTGGATCCATTGAAACATAAAGAGAAGCAAGCTCTACCATTTGTCCAAGCTAGGAGCCATTGAAACATGAAAACCCCATAATATGTTGTATACGGGGGGTGTTTTTCAAGGTCTACCACTTGTCTAAGCTATGGTCCATTGGAACATGGAGAGAAGCAAAGCTCCACCACTTTTCTAAGCTAGGATCCATTGAAACATGGAGAGAAGCAAGCTCCATTGTTTGTCTAAGCTAGGCTCCATTGGAACATGGAGAAAACAAGCTCCACCACTTGCCTATTATTGCATAGAGATTCTGGTTTGAAGGTCCACCACTTGTCCAACCTTGCCTTCATGTATGAGATAATCAAGAGTGCAATGCTTCTCTAAGCTAGGGACATAAAAGAGTTTCAAGGTCCACTACATATACGATCTATGATGGGTTGTAGCATGGGAGGTTTCATTTTAAGGTTGACCACTTCTCCAGCTCCGCTTGTCCAACCTCAGATCCATTGAAGAATGGAGAATAAAGGTGTACCAACTCTCCAAAATAGGCAAGACAATCTCTATAAAACCCATGAATTGTTAATATATGCTATGCTGTGGAGTTTTGTTTGAAGTTCCACTCCTTATCCAAGCTACAATCCATTGAAGCATGGAACTAAGTAAGATATATCTCTAGTCCAAGATAGGATCCATTGAAACATAGAGAGAATCAAGGTCCACCACTTGTCCAAGCTATGCATGGGTAATTGATATAAGGACCACTACGTTTTCACCTATACTATGCTCTATCATGGATGGTTTCATATCCCACCAATTTTCCAACCTATTTAGTAGGTTGTCGGGTTGATTATGGGTGGTTGGTTTCAAGGTACTTCACTTGTCTAAGGTGGGTTCCATTGAACCATGGGAGAGAAACAATGTCTACCACTTGTCCGAAATATGCTCCTTTAAAACATAAAAACAAGGTCCACCACTTGTCCAAGCTAAAGTTTTCTCTCCATTGAAGCATGGAGAGAAACAAGTCTACCACCTGTCCAAAATATGCTCCATTGAAACATAAAAGCAAGGTCCACCACTTGTCCAAGCTAATTAACAAATGGGTGTTGGTTACAAGGTGTACCACACTTGTCTAAACTAGTCTTCATGCAAGGTCTACCACATGTCCAAGCTATATGTGCTTGTTTTGAAGGTCTACCACACCTCTTGAAATTAGGATCCATGTAAGGTCCACCTTTTGTCAAGCTATGCATTTAATGAGTACTAAAACTAAGTAAATTGCAGTACTTAAATACCCTTTCCAAGCTCATTAAGATTTTGGTCTCTAAGGCCGGCACCACCACATGTCTAATCTATGCTCTAATTGATTACTTATGCTAGTTCTCAAAGTCCAAACATAAGCTCCCTTCTAGCAAGGTTAGTTTAAATTTAGGCTCCAGCACCTGTCTAAGCTAGGTTCAATTTATGAAGCATCACCATTTAACCATGCTACGATCTAATGTATCATATCAAGGGGGTATTGATAAAAGGTCCAAAACTTATTGAGTTCAAGCTCTTAAGTAATTAAGTCTTTGTGAGTATTAAATGTTATAGTTTTAGTCTACAGATCCACCATTCAAAAACTCAAGTAATTTACTATATTTACATTCAAACCTTGAATGCTTGAGATAAAAAATACAAACTCAATCAATACTATATAAAGCAAAATCTAACATTAAGAGTATCAAATCAGTAACAAGAAACACTAACATGCACAAGAAACTCAAAACATACGTGTCTCCATTCCAAAAAGTCCTCCATTGACAGAGGATGGTGTTGTTGTTGTTCTTCTTCTCTTTGTGGAGAGCACTCCTCTGTAACAGGCACAATGTCGCCTGATTGCGAAGTGGATTGTTGAAGTCCAGCCCATTTTTCTATATCTTCATGAGACTTAACAAAGTCTAGCAGCATGGTCTCCACGCTTTTTGCCTCCTCCACACTATCAATTAAGCAGATAACTTCTTTTTTCTGTTGTATTCCTTCTTGTGCAACCAAGGAGCCATCACCAAAAACATCAACAAGCTTGCGGTCTTCAAAACAATATGTACGAATGTAGTGCTTGACCAAAGCTCTTTTTTGGCCTCCAAATATTGCAAATCTGACATATCGTTATCTGCTACTTGAAGAAGAGAACAATCAATTGGCATGGGATGTTCCTCTGATCTTCTTCTCAGGTCTTCAAATGCATTGCCTTGTCCCAAGAAGGCAATAACTGTTAGGAATTGAATTGCTCCTTTGCAAGGAGCTGATGGAAAGTGATGCAATGCACCACACAACAATGGTAGCTCAGATTATCTCCCATGGCGTGAAAGGCACATTGCAATTTTGTGAAGTTAGTGAAATCCACAAATGCAAGAAAGACAAATCCAGGATCTGTTGACCCTCCAGCAATAGCCAAGATCCCATCCAAAGCATTGTTAAATGTCTCCTCACTCCACTTCAAATTGCCTCCAACGTTTTTTGTCATATCTAAAACACATAAGCCAATAGGCACTTTATTATTGAAGTGGCGCATCAAGTAGAGATTGCCTTCCATTTGTAGGCTCACCACATAGATTGACCATGGCAAATCTCTAGGCTCAGTTTTCTCCTTTTGAAGGTGAATTGCCCATTGCATGTATTTTATTGCTCCATCTGGAAAAGCCATTTTCTTTGTTCCACGCGTCAAACTAGATCTGATCCATTCCTCGCATAGCATTAAAATTGTTTTATAAACAACATCATTGATGTTATACATTTTGACCACCTCCTCCCAGTCTTTACATGGTGAAGACTCATTCAAATTGTTGAAGCCTTCAAGAAGTGCATCTTGAATCAATTTGTCTTGCTTCAACTGCTTGATTCGATCATACATGTCAGTTGCATCACCATCCTTTGCACTCTTTGACAGTAAAATCTTCTCATCTCTAATCTCTTCTTGAATAGTCTTTACCTCTGATTCCTCAAGGCCACAAAGGTATCTAAATACAGTTGTTGGGGGTTTCTTATTCTCCTCTTCTAGCTTTTCAATGATTTTCTATCCAGCAATCATAAACTAAATCAGAGTACGTGACCATGTGTGCCTGTTTAGCAATCCAACTTGCTGCTGCACTCATTCTTGCCAATCGAAGAAAAGCCTAAAAAGAAATAGAGAAATAATTAAACTATTGAGCAAGATTTGTTAATTAAACACTATCAAAAAGACAAAGAAAATAACTTACATCCCATCCGGCACGAGATGCATGTCCCTCTGCAATTCCACTTGCTGCCTTTGGTGGTCGTCCTGAGAAGATCCATTGACTCCGTAAATGTCTCAATATTTGGCTGTAAGGTTGCTTGACATACAATGCCTGAGCCTCCTCATTTGCAATGGCAGATATAGCAGTTGCAACAAATGGAGGAGCATTCACAACAATGCGAGCCTTTCTAAATTTATACACGCTAATCAGTCTTTCAAAGATCTCTTTGTTGTTTTGTTCATTGTGAAGCAAAACTTTTGCAGCATAGATTGAATGCTGCCCATCAAGAATCCAATAATGATAATCTTTAATTTTTTGCTCCTCTACCTCTTCTACTGCCAAAGGAGTCCCCTTCTTTGATTTTGCATTTCGAACAGGCATCAAATATGCACATGCTGCAGGCTTGGTCGTACTCCGTGAAAATCCAAATAACACACTTTCAGCGTGTTTTTTATCCATAATACGTGCATTATAGTGATCAGGAGCAAGCCAACAATTTTGAATAGGGATATCAAATTCCCTATATTGGAAAGGAAAATAATTTATGTACTTATTCATTCCACCTGTATCTTTTTCTTGTCCTTTCATGGCCTCAGCTTCTAAAACATCTGGATCCACAATTCTCATCTTTGACATTGAACCCTCTGTTGATGAGGATGCCAAAGATGCCTTGTCTACATCCAAAATGGAACTAGTTCGCTTAGCTTCTACTTTCTGCACTTTTGCTTGCTTCTTTGTGGATGGTGGTCGTGAAGCTTTCACCTTTTTCGTTGTAGTGTGGCAATGATGGAGCTTTGAAGTTGATCTGCTGTGATATTTGGATTTGATTCTGCAAACTTCCATCCTCGAGAAAACATTGTCTCTTCTTTGTTTCTAGACATGCGCTCCAATGCATATGCTCCTGGAGATAGTTGAAATTCTAGATTCATTGGAACTAGAATGTCAATGCATTCCACCTCTGGATGACTATCAACTACAGAGACAGATGCTTCCACAACTTGTCCAACATCTTCAAACAAGCTGTCATTCTCCTTTTTGGCAATAAATAGATGCACCTTATGAAATTGTGCACCCTCTATACCATGTATGTCCAAATACCATTTCCTAAGATCATTGCAAGTATAGTCAACTGAGACAGCAACCCTTGCAACCTGTTTTTTTGGAGCCATCTTTCCTGAAACAAAAAAAACCAAATGTTATTTTAACATATACTTTTTTGTAATGGATTAAGTTTGTGTGAATACAAGTTCCACCACTTGTTCAAGCTAGATCTAAGCAAGTATACATAGTGATCATTTAAGCTAGTAAACTAAGGGAAGGGAGAAGTAAGGTCCACCACTTGTCCAAGCTCAGCTCTAGACAACATGGAGAGATTCGAGGTCTACTAATTGTCTAATATAGGCTAACTATATTGAAACATAGAGAGAAGCAAAGGTCCACCACTTGTCCAATCTAGGGTCCATTGAAACATGGAGAGAAGGATGCTCCACCATTTGTCCAAAATAGGCTCCATTGAAACATGAAGAGAAGCAAGATGCACCATGTCTTTGAGATGCTAGGCTCCATTGAAATACCTTAAACCCATGATATTTTGTATATGTGGGGTTTAAATTCAAGGTCCACCACTTGTCCAACCTATTATCCCTAGTAGCATGAGTGGTTTGGTCTCAAGATTCACCACTTTTCCACTCTATGTCATTATATTAAGAAGATCTGGGTGTTAAGGTCCACCACTTGTCCAACCTATAAGGCTATATCTTAAATGGTATTATTTACCACCACTTGGAATGCACATGATGGGTTTTACATAGGGGTATGGTTCCAAGGTCCACCACTTGTCCAAGCTAACTCTATTGAAACATAGAGAGAATCAAAGGTCCACCACTTGTCCAAGCTAGGCTCCATTGAAACATGGAGAGAAGGATGCTCCACCATTTGTCCAAGCCAGGTTTGATTGAAACATGAAGAGAAGCAAGCTGCACCATGTCTCCAAAATGCTAGGCTCCATTGAAATATCTTAAACCCATGATATTTCGTACATGGGGGGTTTACATTCAAGGTCCACCACTTGTCCAACCTATTATCACTAGTAGCATGAGTGGTTTGATGTCAAGATTCACCACTTTTCCACTCTATGTCATTATATTAAGAAGATCTGGGTGTTAAGGTCCACCACTTTTCCAACCTATAAGGCTATATCTTAAAGGGTATTCTGTCTCACCACTTGGAATGACCATGATAGGTTTTACATGGGGGTTTGGTTCCAAGTTCCACCACTTGTCCAAGCTAACTCTATTGAAACATAGAGAGAAGCAAAGGTCCACCACTTGTCTAAGCTAGGGTCCATTGAAACATGGAGAGAAGGATGCTCCACCATTTGTCCAAGATAGGCTCCATTGAAACATGAAGAGAAGCAAGCTGCACCATGTCTCCAAGATGCTAACATCCATTGAAATACCTTAAACCCACGATATTTTGTACATGGGGAGTTTACATTCAAGGTCCACCACTTGTCCAAGCTATTATCACTAGTAGCATGAGTGGTTTTGTCTCAAGATTCACCATTTTTCCACTCTATGTCATTATATTAAGAATATGCGCGTGTTAAGGTCCACCACTTGTCCAACCTATAAGGCTACATCTTAAAGGTTATTATTTATTACCACTTGGAGTGACCATGATAGGTTTTACATGGGGGTTTGGTTCCAAGGTCTACACTTGTTCAAGCTAACTCTATTGAATCATAGAGAGAAGCAAAGGTCCACCACTTGTCCAAGCTAGGCTCCATTGAAACATGGAGAGAAGGATGCTCCACCATTTGTCGAAGCTAACTCTATTGAAACATGGGGGGTTTACATTCAAGGTCCACCACTTGTCCAACCTATTAACGCTAGTAGCATGAGTGGTTTTGTCTCAAGATTCACCACTTTTTCACTCTATGTCATTATATTAAGAATATTAGGGTGTTAAGGTCCACCACTTGTCCAACCTATAAGGCTATATCTTAAGGGTTATTCTTTCTCACCACTTGGAGTGACCAGCATAGGTTTTACATGGGGGTTTTGTTTCAAGGTCCACCACTTGTCCAAGCTAACTCTATTGAAACATAGAGAGAATCAAAGGTCCACCACTTGTCCAAGCTAGGGTCCATTGAAACATGGAGAGAAGGATGCTCCACCATTTGTCCAAGATACGCTCCATTGAAACATGAAGAGAAGCAAGCTACACCATGTCTCCAAGATGCTAGGCTCCATTGAAATACCTCAAACCCATGATATTTTGTACATGGGGGGTTTACATTCAAGGTCCACCACTTGTCCAACCTATTATCTCTAGTAGCATGAGTGGTTTGGTCTCAAGATTCACCATTTTTCCACTCTATGTCATTCTATTAAGAATATCTGGGTGCTAAGGTCCACCACTTGTCCAACCTATAAGGCTATATCTTAAACTTTATTCTTTCTCACCACATGGATTTACCAAGATAGGTTTTACATGGGAGTTTGGTTCCAAGGCCCACCACTTGTCCAAGCTAACTCTATTGAAACATAGAGAGAAGCAAAGGTCCACCACTTGTCCAAGCTAGGCTCCATTGAAACATGGAGAGAAGGATGCTCCACCATTTGTCCAAGATAGGCTCCATTGAAACATGAAGAGAAGCAATCTGCACCATGTCTCCAAGATGCTAGGCTCCATTGAAATACCTTAAACCCATGATATTTCGTACATGGGGGGTTTACATTCAAGGTCCACCACTTGTACAACCTATTATTCTTAGTAGCATGAGTGGTTTGGTCTCAAGATTTACCACTTTTCCACTCTATGTCGTTATATTATGAAGATCTAGGTTTTAAGGTCGACCACTTGTCCAACCTATAAGGCTAGATCTTAAAGGGTATTATTTCTCACCACTTGGAATGACCATGATATGTTTTTACATGGGGGTTTGGTTTCAAGGTCCACCACTTGTCCAAGCTAACTCTATGGAAACATAGAGAGAAGCAAAGGTCCACCACTTGTCCAAGCTAGGCTCCACTGAGACATTTAGAGAAGGATGATTCCCATTGGTGGAAGATAGGCTTCATTGAAACATGAAAAGAAGCAAGTTGCACCATGTCTCCAAGATTTAGGATCCATTGAAATACCTTAAACCCACATATTGTTTACATGGGGGTTTAACGTCAAGGTCAGTCACTTTTCCAAGCTATTATCCCTAGTAGCATGAGTGGTTTGGTCTCAAGATTCACCACTTTTCCACTCTATGTCATTATATAAAGAAGATCTAGGTGTTAAGGTCGACCACTTGTCCAACCTATAAGGATATATCTTTAAGGGTATTCTTTCTCACCACTTGAAATGTCCATCATATGTTTTACATAGGGGTTTGGTTCCAAGGTCCACCACTTATCCAAGCTAACTTTATTCTTCTCATAGAGAGAAGCAAAGGTCCACCACTTGTCCAAGCTAGGCTCCATTGAAACATGGAGAGAAGGATGCTCCACCATTTGTCGAAGCTAACTCTATTGAAACATGGAAGGTTTACATTCAAGGTCCACCAGTTGTCCAACCTATTAACGCTAGTAGCATGAGGGGTTTGGTCTGAAGATTCACCACTTTTTCACTCTGTGTCATTATATTAAGAATATTTGGGTATTAAGGTCCACAAATTGTCCAACCTATAAGACTATATCTTAATGGTTATTCTTTCTGACCACTTGAAGTGACCATGAAAGGTTTTACATGGGGGTTTGGTTCCAAGGTCCACCACTTGTCCAAGCTAACTCTATTGAAACATAGAGAGAAGCAAAGGTCCACCACTTGTCTAAGCTAGGGTCTATTGAAACATGGAGAGAAGGATGCTCCACCATTTGTCCAAGATAGAGTCCATTGAAACATGAAGAGAAGCAAGGTGCACCATGTCTCCAAGATGCTAGCCTCCATCGAAATACCTTAAACCCACGTTATTTTGTACATGGAGAGTTTACATTCAAGATCAACAATTTGTCCAACCTATTATCGCTAGTATCACGAGTGGTTTGCTCTCAAGATTCACCACTTTTCCACTCTCTGTCATTATATTAAGAATATTTGGGTGTTAAGGTCCACCACTTGTCCAACCTATAAGACTATATCTTAATGGTTATTCTTTCTCACCCCTTGAAAGACTATATTTTAATGGTTATCCCTAGCTATTATTGCTAGTAGCCTCAGTGGTTTGGTCTCAAGATTCACCACTTTTATTAAGAATATGTGGGTGTTAAGGTCCACCACTTGTCCAACCTATAAGGCTACATCTTAAAGGTTATTCTTTCTTACTACTTGGAGTGACCATGATAGGTTTTACATGGGGGTTTGGTTCCAAGGTCCACCACTTGTCCAAGCTAACTCTATTGAAACATAGAGAGAAGCAAAGGTCCACCCCTTGTCTAAGCTAGGGTCCATTGAAACATGGAGAGAAGGATGATCCACCATTTGTCCAAGGTGGGCTCCATTGAAACATGAGGAGAATCAAGGTGCACCATGTCTCCAAGATGCTAGGCTCCATCGAAAAACATTAAACCCACGATATGTCGTAGATGAGGGGTTTACATTCAAGGTCCAACACTTGTCCAAGCTATTATTGGTAGTAGCCTAAGTGGTTTGGTCTCAAGATTCACCACTTTTTCACTCTATGTCATTATATTAAGAATATGCTCCTGTTAAGGTCCACCGCTTGTCCAACCTATAAGGCTACATCTTAAAGGTTATTCTTTATTACCACTTGGAGTGACCATGATAAGTTTTACATGGGGGTTTGGTTCCAAGGTCCACCACTTGTCCAAGCGAACTCTATTAAAACATAGAGAGAAACAAAGGTCCACCACTTGTCCAAGCTAGGGTCCATTAAAACATTGAGAGAAGGATGCTCCACCATTTGTCCAAGATAGGCTCCATTGAAACATGACGAGAAGCAAGCTGCACCATGTCTCCAAGATGCTAGGCTCCATCGAAATACATAAAACCCACGATATTTCCTAGATGAGGGGTTTACATTCAAGGTCCACCACTTGTCCAAGCTATTATTGGTTATAGCCTGAGTGGTTTGGTCTCAAGATTCACCACTTTTATTAAGAATATGTGGGTGTTAAGGTCCACCACTTGTCCAACCTATAAGGCTACATCTTAAAGGTTATTCTTTCTTACTACTTGGAGTGACCATGATAGGTTTTACATGGGGGTTTGGTTCCAAGGTCCACCACTTGTCCAAGCTAACTCTATTGAAACAAAGAGAGAAGCAAAGGTCCACCCCTTGTCTAAGCTAGGGTCCATTGAAACATGGAGAGAAGGATGCTACACCATTTGTCCAAGGTAGGCTCCATTGAAACATGAGGAGAAGCAAGGTGCACCATGTCTCCAAGATGCTAGGCTCCATCGAAAAACATTAAACCCACGATATGTCGTAGATGTGGGTTTACATTAAGGTCCAACACTTGTCCAAGCTATTATTGGTAGTAGCCTGAGTGGTTTGGTCTCAAGATTCACCACTTTTTCACTCTATGTCATTATATTAAGAATATGCGCGTGTTAAGGTCCACCACTTGTCCAACCTATAAGGCTACATCTTAAAGGTTATTCTTTATTACCACTTGGAGTGACCATGATAGGTTTTACATGGGGGTTTGGTTCCAAGGTCCACCACTTGTCCAAGCTAACTCTATTGAAACATAGAGAGAAGCAAAGGTCCACCACTTGTCCAAGCTAGGGTCCATTGAAACATGGAGAGAAGGATGCTCCACCATTTGTCCAAGGTAGGCTCCATTGAAACATGAGGAGAAGCAAGGTGCACCATATCTCCAAGATGCTAGGGTCCATCGAAAAACATTAAACCCATGATATGTCGTAGATGAGGGGTTTACATTAAGATGAGGGGTTTACATTCAAGGTCCACCACTTGTCCAAGATATTATTGTAGTAGCCTGAGTGGTTTGGTCTCAAGATTCACCACTTTTTCACTCTATGTCATTATATTAGGAATATGCGCTTGTTAAGGTCCACCACCTGTCCAACCTATAAGGCTACATCTTAAAGGTTATTCTTTTTACCACTTGGAGTGACCATGATAGGTTTTACATGGGGTTTTGGTTCCAAGGTCCACCACTTGTCCAAGCTAACTCTTTTGAAACATAGAGAGAAACAAAGGTCCACCACTTGTCCAAGCTAGGGTCCATTGAAACATGGAGAGAAGGATGCTCCACCATTTGTCCAAGATAGGCTCCATTGAAACATGACGAGAAGCAAGCTGCACCATGTCTCCAAGATGCTAGGCTCCATCGAAGTACATTAAACCCACGATATTTCGTAGATGAGGGGTTTACATTCAAGGTCCACCACTTGTCCAAGCTATTATTGCTAGTAGCCTGAGTGGTTTGGTCTCAAGATTCACCACTTTTATTAAGAATATGTGGGTGTTAACGTCCACCACTTGTCCAACATATAAGGCTACATCTTAAAGGTTATTCTTTCTTACTACTTGGAGTGACCATGATAGGTTTTACATGGGGGTTTGGTTCCAAGGTCCACCACTTGTCCAAGCTAACTCTATTGAAACAAAGAGAGAAGCAAAGGTCCACCCCTTGTCTAAGCTAGGGTCCATTGAAACATGGAGAGAAGGATGCTCCACCATTTGTCCAAGGTAGGCTCCATTGAAACATGAGGAGAAGCAAGGTGCACCATATCTCCAAGATGCTAGGCTCCATTGAAAAACATTAAACCCACGATATGTCGTAGATGAGGGGTTTACATTCAAGATGAGGGGTTTACATTCAAGGTCCAACACTTGTCCAAGATATTATTGGTAGTAGCCTGAGTGGTTTGGTCTCAAGATTCACCACTTTTTCACTCTATGTCATTATATTAAGAATATGCACGTGTTAAGGTCCACCACCTGTCCAACCTATAAGGCTACATCTTAAAGGTTATTCTCTATTACCACTTGGAGTGACCATGATATGTTTTACATGGGGTTTTGGTTCCAAGGTCCACCACTTGTCCAAGCTAACTCTTTTGAAACATAGAGAGAAACAAAGGTCCACCACTTGTCCAAGCTAGGGTCCATTGAAACATGGAGAGAAGGATGCTCCACCATTTGTCCAAGATAGGCTCCATTGAAACATGACGAGAAGCAAGCTGCACCATGTCTCCAAGATGCTAGGCTCCATCGAAGTACATTAAACCCACGATATTTCGTAGATGAGGGGTTTACATTCAAGGTCCACCACTTGTCCAAGCTATTATTGCTAGTAGCCTGAGTGGTTTGCTCTCAAGATTCACCACTTTTATTAAGAATATGTGGGTGTTAAGGTCCACCACTTGTCCAACCTATAAGGCTACATCTTAAAGGTTATTCTTTCTTACTACTTGGAGTGACCATGATAGGTTTTACATGGGGGTTTGGTTCCAAGGTCCACCACTTGTCCAAGCTAACTCTATTGAAACATAGAGAGAAGCAAAGGTCCACCCCTTGTCTAAGCTAGGGTCCATTGAAAACTGGAGAGAAGGATGCTCCACCATTTGTCCAAGGTAGGCTCCATTGAAACATGAGGAGAAGCAAGGTGCACCATGTCTCCAAGATGCTAGCCTCCATCGAAAACATTAAACCCACGATATATCGTAGATGAGGGGTTTACATTCAAGGTCCCACTTGTCCAAGCTAATTATTGGTAGTAGCTTGAGTGGTTTGGTCTCAAGATTCAACACTTTTCCACTCTATGTCATTATATTAGGAATATGCGGTGTTAAGGTCTACCACTTGTCCAACCTATAAGGCTACATCTTAAACGTTATTCTTTATTACCACTTGGAGTGACCATGATAGGTTTTACATGGGGGTTTGGTTCCAAGGTCCACCACTTGTCCAAGCTAACTCTATTGAAACATAGAGAGAAACAAAGGTCCACCACTTGTCCAAGCTAGGGTCCATTGAAACATGGAGAGAAGGATGCTCCACCATTTGTCCAAGATAGGCTCCATTGAAACATGAGGAGAAGCAAGATGCACCATGTCTCCAAGATGCTAGGCTCCATCGAAATACATTAAACCCATGATATTCGTAGATGAGGGGTTTACATTCAAGGTCCACCACTTGTCCAAGCTATTATTGGTTATAGCCTAAGTGGTTTGGTCTCAAGATTCACCACTTTTATTAAGAATATGTGGGTGTTAAGGTCCACCACTTGTCCAACCTATAAGGCTACATCTTAAAGGTTATTCTTTCTTACTACTTGGAGTGACCATGATAGGTTTTACATGGGGGTTTGGTTCCAAGGTCCACCACTTGTCCAAGCTTACTCTAATGAAACATAGAGAGAAGCAAAGGTCCACCCCTTGTCTAAGCTAGGGTCCATTGAAACATGGAGAGAAGGATGCTCCACCATTTCTCCAAGGTACGCTCCATTGAAACATGAGGAGAAGCAAGGTGCACCATGTCTCCAAGATGCTAGGCTCCATTGAAAAACATTAAACCCACGATATGTCGTAGATGAGGGGTTTACATTCAAGGTCCACCACTTGTCCAAGCTATTATCACTAGTAGCATGAGTGGTTTTGTCTCAAGATTCACCATTTTTCCACTCTATGTCATTATATTAAGAATATGCGCGTGTTAAGGTCCACCACTTGTCCAACCTATAAGGCTACATCTTAAAGGTTATTATTTATTACCACTTGGAGTGACCATGATAGGTTTTACATGGGGGTTTGGTTCCAAGGTCTACCACTTGTTCAAGCTAACTCTATTGAATCATAGAGAGAAGCAAAGGTCCACCACTTGTCTAAGCTAGGCTCCATTGAAACATGGAGAGAAGGATGCTCCACCATTTGTCGAAGCTAACTCTATTGAAACATGGGGGGTTTACGTTCAAGGTCCACCACTTGTCCAAGATATTAGTGCTAGTAGCATGAGTGGTTTTGTCTCAAGATTCACCTCTTTTTCACTCTATGTCATTATATTAAGAATATTAGGGTGTTAAGGTCCACCACTTGTCCAACCTATAAGGCTATATCTTAAAGGTTATTCTTTCTCACCATTTGGAGTGACCATGATAGGTTTTACATGGGGGTTTGGTTCCAAGGTCCACCACTTGTCCAAGATAACTCTATTGAATAATAGAGAGAAGCAAGGGTCCACCACTTGTCCAAGCTAGGGTCCATTGAAACATGGAGAGAAGGATGCTCCACCATTTTTCCAAGATAGGCTCCATTGAAACATGAAGAGAAGCAAGATGCACGATGTATCCAAGATGCTAGGCTCCATCGAAATACCTTAAACCCACAATATTGCATAGATGGGGGGTTTACTTTCAAGGTCCACCACTTGTCCAAGCTATTATCGCTAGTAGCATGGTTTGGTCTCAAGATTCACCAGTTTTCCACTATGTCATTATATGAAGAATATCTGGGTGCTAAGGTCCACCACTTGTCCAACCTATAAGGCTATATCTTAAATGATATTTTTTTTGACCACTTGGAATGTGCATGATATGTTTTACATGGGGTTTTGTTTCAAGGTCCACCACTTGTCCAAGCTAGATCTATTACATATATATTATACATACAATATTCAACTAGATTCCCTACCTATCATGTCCAGTAGCATGGATGCTCTAGCTTGAAGGTCCACCACTTGTCCAACCTATACTCTCTTATGTAAGGGAGATCTCGCTATAAATTCAAAACCTTCCCGCCTAAATTTAAAATATCCCTCCCAAATCTTAAATATCCCGCCTAAATTTTAAAATATCCCACCCAAATTTTAAAATTCAAACTTTTTTATAAAAATTTAAAATTTACTACTTAAATTTAAAATATTCCACGCGAAATTGATTTTAAATTCAAGTTTACCACAAAAAGATATCATTATACCACCTAAATTCAAATATGCAAACCTCAAATCATTATATTGTACATAAATTCAAACAAATTCAAATTAACAAGCCTAAACTGATATTAGTTTGCATAGATATGAATTTATCACACTTAAATTATGTCACCATGTTAGAGAGAGTGGTTAGAGAATTTGAACAAGGTCCACCACTTGTCCAACCTAGATACCAAGAAGGATTGAGTGTACAAGGTATTGTTTGGAGGTCTTTATAGTCCACTGGTCTCAAGGTCCACCACTTGTGGTAAGGGTCACCAAAAAGTGTATATATTCATCCAAAGAAATACACGTATTTTTGGTCTACATGTCCTAGTTTAAACCATTTATGTCCATTAGGTGTATCACTAAACAACACTACTATTTTTGAGAAACAGAAGTTACAATCATATCTACAAATGGATTAGAGGAAAATCAGCTCAGCATACATCCAGAACTCGCTACAAGAATCGACTTTAACAGATCATGCAAGTAAGTCTTCCATTCAATTTTACTAGTATTACAATGTGTTAGTTATTTGTGATATTTATGTATGTATATATACTATGTGTGCATATCGTAATTAAGTGTAATTGTGTATCTGCATTATGTATGAGTATTACAATGAAATAACACAAATATACATACATACACATAGATAACACAGACGCACAAATACATGAGCATGTATTTTCAAGAGAGAGATAGCAAGATACAGAGATAGATAGAGAGAGAGAGAGAGAGAGATAAATACCTGTTTTTTAGAGAGAGGAGAGAGAAAGATAACAGATTTCACTGTGTTTATGTATGTGGAAGAGAGGAAGACGATGTATGGGAATATGTGCACGTATTTTCAAGAGAGAGACAACAAGATAACAGATTTCATTGTGGTTATGTATGTGGAAGTGAGGAAGACGATGTGTGGGAATATGTGCATGTATTTTCAAGAGAGAGACAGCAAGATAACAGATTTCACTGTGGTTATGTATGTGGAAGTGAGGAAGACGATGTGTGGGAATATGTGCATGTATTTTCAAGAGAGAGACAGCAAGATAACAGATTTCACTGTGGTTATGTATGTGGAAGAGAGGAAGACGATGTGTGGGAATATGTGTATGTGTGCGGGGATACTTTTAAACTATGTATCTCTGTCTTTTGACGAGAGAGTCTGTGTGCAAGAAGAGTTACAGAGAACTATCTTCTCTATATGGAGAAAGACAGAGAGTGAGAGAGAGAGAAATACATGTTTTTTCTCTATTCGTGAGGTGTGCAATGTCTCCTGAGAAGACTGCCCGATCCTGCCCTTCTGGAAAGCGTTGTGTACGCTGCTGTTTCTTTATCTTGTGCGCGAACTTTCAATCCTGTGCACTCCACCTGTGTGTTGTGTACGATGCCGAGCTTGCTCCTCTACGCGCGCGTATACTCCAACTGTGTGCGATCCATGTGCGCTTTCTGTGTGTTTGCTGCTTGCCTGCTTTCTCTGTGTGCGTTGCTCGTGCGCTCTCTGTGTGCCTAATCTTGATAGGGTTTATTAGAATGCCACGTATGCTACAAGTCCATGTTTTATCATAGGATTAAAAAAACAAAAGCAATATAAAAAATTAACCAATTCACACGGCCAAAATTAAAGAAATCATGGTTGAAAATATGAAAAACATGCGTAACTCTATACTAGGAATTCACTTTTTAAAAAAAAATCTTTGGGCGCTGCCCCTAGCCCCGCCCAGAACAATATCCCAAAATCAACCTCCCAAGCCCCGCCATCAAGAGCGCTATATTCCACATCCCCATCAAGAGCGCTACCCCCAAACCTCACGTGGAAGCGCTGCCTTATCACCCCATTGTGGCATTGCCCTAACACCCCGCATCTGGAGTGCTAAATGGGAACATTCTTCATTAGTGAAATTTTGAACATAAATTATATTAGCATATACTTAAATATAATACAAATATTAACATATTAGCTATACTACTAATTTACTATAGCAGTTCTAGATTATGTCCCATACTATATTTAAGGTGCCAAAGGTTTGGCCTTATGGTCCTAGATTTAGCCAAGTGGTCAACACATATAGGACCAAGTGCACACTATGCCACAAAACTTGGCCACCACTTCACTTGCCAAAGTTTAGGCCACATGGTCAATCCTAAGTTTCCAATGTTCTTATTATGTCACCTTTTGCCTCGTGGAAAACCTAGGCTTGTTTTCACATACTCAGGCACTTCAAGCCACAATAAATTGTCATTACTCTTCGGCAACCTTTTTTTCAAGTCTTTGAAAAAACATTGTTTAAGGCCACCCTAAACCATTTTCATTTAGGGGTGTCTAAAACTAGCTTTTTGGCAATTCGAGAAGAAAATGGTCAAAGTTTTATACTTAGTTTTAACCACTTGACCAATTCAAATATTGGAAAGCAAGGTCTTGTAATACTTTTCTTTGGACATCACACATTAAAACTAGGTCCCTCACTTGTCCAAGCTATGCTCTAATACAATAAAGGGCTTTTGGTTTCAAGATGCACCACTTTCCCAACCTTGATTCCATTAAAGAAGCTAGCTCTATTTAGACATTCAATAGCAAGGTCCTGCAGCAGTTCAGATTGAACATTTTCCATGGCAGCTAGGTCCACCACTTATCTAAGCTATGCTCTAATAGAGTAAGGGGGTTTTGGTTTCAAGATCCACCACTTGTCCAAACTTGATTTGGGAAGCAAGGTCCTATAATAGTTTGCTTTGGACATTCACCATTACAACTAAGTCCACCACTTCTCCAAGCTATGTTCTAATACACTAAGGAGGTTTTGGTTTCAAGGAGAACCACTTGTACGACTTTGTTTTTGGAAGTAAGGTCTTTACATAGTTCACCTTGGACCTTGGACATTGGATACTACAACTAAGCCCACCACTTGTCCAAGATATCCTCTATATATAGCCAAAGGGTTTGGGTTTCAAGATTCACCACTTTTCCAACCTTTCTTCCATTAAAGAAAGGAGGGGCATTATAACTAGGTCCACCACTTGTCCAAGCTATGCTCTGATATAGAAAGGGGATTTTGGTTTCAAGGTCCACCACGTGTTCAACCTTGCAAGACTCAAGGGATACTTGGACATTGGAAAGCATAGTCCTATAGTAGTTGATAGGTGGCAGTGGGTATTACAACTAGGTCCAACCTATGCTCTCATATAGCAAAGAGGCTTTGCTTTCAAGGTCCACCACTTGTCCAACCTTTCTTCCATTAAAGAAATGAGGGGCTACGTAAAAATTGGCAAGCAAGGTAGCAAGGTCCTAAGGTGTTTCACCTTGGATATTGGGCATTATAACTAGGTCCACCACTTGTCCAAGCTATGCTCTGATAAAGAAAGGGGATTTTCGTTTCAAGGTCCACCATGTGTTCAACCTGTCTAATATAGAAAGGGGATTTTCGTTTCAAGGTCCACCACGTGTTCAACCTTGAAAGACTCAAGGGATACTTGGACATTGGAAAGGATAGTCCTATAGTAGTTGATAGGTGGCAGTGGGTATTAAAACTAGGTCCAACCTATGCTCTAATATAGCAAAGAGGCTTTGGTTTCAAGGTCCACCACTTGTCCAACCTTACTTCCATTAAAGAAATGAGGGGCTACGTAAACATTGGCAAGCAAGGTAGCAAAGTCCTAAGGTATTTCACCTTGGATATTGGGCATTATAACTAGGTCCCCCACCACTTGTCCAAGCTATGCTCTGATATAGAAAGGGGATTTTTGTTTCAAAGGGTCCTCCACGTGTTCAACCTTGAAATACTCAAGGGGATACTTGGACATTGGAAAGGCATAGTCACTTATAGTAGTTGATAGGTGGCAGTGGGTATTAGCAACTAGGTCCACCACTTGTCCAAACCCATGCCTCTCCATATATATTGGGCAAAGAGGCTTTGGTTTCAAGGTACACTCCCTACTTTGTTTTCCAAACCTTGCTTCCATTAATATAGCAAGGATGATTTGGTCTCAAGGGTTCACCACTTTGTCCAACCTATGCAAACCTTTTTCATGTTGTAGCATGATTTTTTTTGTTTTGAAGGAGTATTTTTCTATAACTATGGATTTAACAATGTAATCTTTTTACTTACAGGATGGACTCGAATCTGGGAGAAAGTACATATGATACTTGACAATGAAATCGTTGGTATGGTTGTGTGTGTAGAACAGATCCAGATTCCACTTATGGTGGTACAAAGATAGGGCTGGGAAATGTCTCCATACTAGTGGAGGAATGCTTGAAGGATGTGGTCCTACCTTTTCCTACAATGGATACTTCATCTCTCCAAGGCTCATTATGGAGTGCTGTTCGATGGTCAAAGCTTCTTTTGCAATCTTTTGTATTAAATGGGAACTTAATTGATCCACACGAAAGCTACAATGGTGATGAAGAACATGATCATTCTGATCCTCTAGTTACAGATGCAATACCTATGACAAGCCCAGAATTAGAAGCAATGATTCGAGAGTCTTGGAGAAATCAGAGGGTCCTTTTAAAAGATGACACAATGATGCAAACCATGAATGAATGGACCATCTTATATGTATTTCCACATGATTATGTCAACTTTCAAGAACTTGGTCCTGATTGTGTGGGTGTGGGTATTGAAAGAGAAAATGCAAGCATTGATGATGTGGTTGAAGTGGGTAGCATCACTTTGCTGAAGTGGCCCATCAAGCAGACAACAATGTTGAATGGGAGCCCATTACAACGCTTTGTTCCTGTTGATGGCATGCATGCTACATATGAGGATGTATCCAACGATGGCAATGTTGGAAAAAAACTTGATGGGAGTAATGTTGTCCAGTTGTCAAGGAAGAGACGATACACTTTCATGAACAGGACTCAAAAATCAAAAGCAGCACCAGCTTCGACTTTTTACCTTTCAAACAAATCAATTCAAAGGGTATCATGCATTGACTGTTGTGCACAAAAATGCTGCCAATTTGTAGATCGTGATATGGTGACAAGGTTACGACAACAATTTTGGGGAGAGTCTCAAAAATCACGCACTAATTATGTTTATGATGATCTTTCTATATGTTATCAGAAAGATGAGAAGTTACGATACCAATTCCGGCTAAATGGCTCTATTGTTTATTGTAGAGCATGGTATGAGCTACATGGAATACCAAAGACATCATTTTATCGATACAAGGAGAACTTTGAGAAGGGGACTTCAACATACTAGTTTAGCAAGAGCACTACTAAATGAGTTTGTGGAAAACAACTCTGAGAAGATGCCACATAGAAGTAGAACACTACTAGATGGCTCAAGAGAGACTCAATTGGTGATTCCATCAACATACAAACAAGTGGATATTTTATGTAAAATCAACACGACACTTGACCAAATGGGCTATGAGAAGAAGCTATCCCAATCTTCTTTTGGTAGAATTTGGAACAAAGAGTACCCACATGTCACTTTAACAAAGACGAGTGAGTTCTCTAAGTGCAATATTTGTAGCTCAATCAAGGCAAGGTTAGAAGCTAAACCTTCTCTTGAAGAGAGAGCTCTTCTCTTGAGGGAGAGAGAAGTTCACATGGCACAACAAAAGAGTTGCAGAAGCCTATATTATGCATGGCGCACGTATTCAGAAACTCAACCACAAAAATATGTATGCATAATCCATGATAAGATGGATCAAAAGAAGACTGCCATTCCTAGATTACGCATTGTTCCCAAGGGTGTGGATTCAGGATATAATCTGCAGGTGGCATTGATTAGCATGATCACTCATGGACATGGAGAAGGTCATTACGGACACTTTGTCTTGAATGGTTTGTGGCCAGCTGATCCAAATCTTACAATTGGCTCAATTGCTAATTGTTTACATAACCTCGAGAGGATAGATAAGCATCCTCTTGGTGATCTAGTAACAAATGGACTTCCAAGGAGCAATATTTCACTACTACATGCTTTGAACTCAAGGGATTCTTTGGACTACCATAACTTGAGTGATGGAAAAGAGCCCATTGTGCAGTCGTCAGAAATTGCAGAAGAGGAATTGGGGTCAACATTTCGCAGATTGCCAGAGAACTTGTTGCTACAATTGGATAATTGTGCAGGGGAAAACAAAAATCGATACTTATTTGCCTATTTGTCAATGCTTGTTACAAGGGGTGTTTTCAAAACCATCCAGCTGGGATTTTTAATGGATGGGCATACATGAGGACATAGACACCATGTTTAGTAGGTTTTCAGAGAAGTTGAGAGTTACACAAACCTATACTTTGCCACATTTGATGGATACATTACGAAACAGCTCATCTTCATCTCTAGCTCCATTTTTTCTCACAAAGATCCCCGATTTCAAGCAATATTGTGATGGCTATCTTTGTGATGGACAAGACATACTTGTTGGACATTCCAAACCGCTTCAGTTCAGGTTCTTTATGCAGGATGAGACACCAATGATGCAATATAAGGCACATGTAGGTGTATCAAGTTGGAGTGGAAGTATTCGCCTTTGGAAAACAGACACAGAAGGCAAGCCAATGTTACCACATGGAGATCCACCTCTAGTACAAATGGCTGAGTATGTCAAGGCCCACGAAGAAGTCATTTTGGGACTAAAGAACTATATAAAATTTTGGAAAAATTTAGGGAATGGTTCAAGTATTCCGCGATATTATAGACCCGTGATAGATTATTGGAGTAAGATAATTGAAGAGATTGGAAAAGCAATCATATCAGAGGGATTCTTGTATGAAATGTTTTGGCCAAAAACTCAAGAATATTCTCACCTACAAAGCACTACAATGAATTTGCAACAAGGAGCAGAAAGATTCCTAGGCCTTGAAGAGTTGAACGATCATTTTTGTGGGCCTCAACGAGATAGGCCAAGGGAAGAGTTTGACCCTATGTCTGATGTGCACCAAGGTGACTTTCTTATACTTGTTTCGAGTGACACAGAAATCTATCCAGTGTGGCTTGCAATGGCTTTATCTGACATTGATAATGAGCCTACATCACCAAACTCAGTGATTCCGCGGTCAGTGGAGTTAAGCTAAGGTTATCGGCTCTCTTTTGTTCCTCGCGGGTAGCCGGATGCCTGGCGGTTAGCAAGATGCCTCACGATTAGCAAGATGGAAAGGTTGTACAATTTGCGGTTAGCGAATAAATCCTTTGCAAAGGCTCCATTGGTTAGATGGAGAAAGTCCACGGGTAGCGGCAACTCATGAGAAATTGGAAAAGTTATTTTGTTGAATTATAGGGTTGTCTTCATTAGGTCTTGTTTGAATTGTTTTGGTATTGTTTGAAAGGAATCTGTGTCTGAAATTAATTAAAGAACACTGTTTGTATATGTAAAGCAGTGTGGTAGTAATTAGAATCAAGATAAAAAGTGTGTGTGGGGTGGAAAGTGGGGGACTGGCTCAGGTTGCCAGTCAAGGATGGGTGGTCTCGATTAGTCGAGAAACTCTCCTCTCCCTCTTATTGAGAGAAGTGAAATTAGAGACTCATTGTGCCAAGCGTTGAGACGTCCCAATCTGCGTGCCCCTAAAAGCTATGGACCTAATTAGTCGAGTTGATTTAAACTAAGTCTCATATTATATTTATAGTTTATGGATGGCAGCCGGGCCGCTTAAACATGGAGAAAAAGGCATTGTTTATGGATTCTAAATACGTCAATGGGATTTCATCTTTATGTTAGGAAACATCTTTCATTAGAATCCTTGATTTATCGTCTTGGCCTGTGGCGTATGACCCTTATAACCACGAACACGATGGATATAGGACTTCCTCTCTTCTGTTGCTTGTATCTCTACTTTGTGGAAACGAAGTAGGGTGTCATCACGGAAAAGGAGAATAAATGAAGGCCATCTATCAAGTCGTCCCAATCTTCTTGGGGTTGGGGACCTCACAATTGGTATCAGAGCCTAGGTTAAAAATATTTAATTAGCTACTTCAAGCTCCCTCATGTGTATGGTTTTCATACCCATTACCCAACTTGCAGAGATATTACAATATGCCGATTGATGTGTACCATAGTTATGGTTGAAACCTCCATTAAGTTTTCTCATGGAGAGATATTTTGTAGATCCCTATGTGACATTTTGATGACTTTATGATTAGAAGATTGAGTTGTTTTTCTACAAAGAAATTGTTTGACTAGTTAAGTCATGTAAGTGAGTTTTTTTGTGTGGATTGAATGAGCCATGATTGGTGAAGTCATGTGATTGGATGACCCATGATTGGTTAAGTCATATGATTGAGTTTTGACGGACTGGATAAGTCATGACTGGTTAAGTCATGTGACTGAGTTTTGTTAGATTGGTTAAGTCATGTGATTGAGTTTTAATGAATCAGATAAATAATCATTGGTTAAGTCATACGATTGAGCTTTTAGTGGACTAGATAAGTTTAAGTTTGGAAAGTACCCTATTGATTTGAGTTATTATAAACATTGATCTACACTCAGGGGAATCCTCAAATCACTTCTACGTTAAAACCCCCCCCAGAATGATGCTATCTATACAAAGATTCAAGAGAAGAAGCTATTGCTCAAATAGATGCAACCACCTTCTTTTAAGGGAGAGGGTGATGATATTGAGAAAGATGCAAAAGTATAGATTGAAGCTATGGATGATTATTTCTCTGCTGCAAGGAACACACTTGCAAATCAAGCAATGCTAGGGATGTTTCGCCTCTCAGGGAAGAAAAATTATGATGGAAACAATATTGTCATGACATGGGAGTGTTAGAGAATTCTCTGAGTTGGTGGGAAATCGTGAAGGAAAGATACTTACCTCCTGTCCATGAAGCAATAAAGATGAATGAGTTCTTTAGCTTGAAACAATACAGTTTATCCTTGGAAGAGTACTACTCAAAGTTTGTAAGGCTTAGACGTTACGCACCATCATATAGAACAACAGTATCGAGTCATAGAGAACAACTAACCGTAGACGAACACAAGAATAGACGAACCAATACAAGAAGTAGCACCTAAACCTAACAAGAACAAAATATAAGAAGAAGCCTAACTGTACAAGATGCTTTATACGAGTTTAATGAAACAAGGGATTATAAGAAGAATTGAATAGAATCAAAGCTTTAGAGATACCCAACCAAAAAGAGCTTATGCTGTTATTGTGCAAGATCATCCACGCTTGAATGTTTGATGCTTTGAATGTGGAGAGTTGGGACATTATCCAAACTCTTGTCCATGATTGACTAATGGAGCAACAGTAGCAAGGGAAGCAGACTAAAGACACCACTCTTTTGGATATTATGATGATTGAGATAGTAATTAGAGTAGGAATATCCTCACTTTTTCTCGAGATGAGGACATCTCGAATCCCTAGGTTCGGGAGAATGTAATGTACCCAACATTTTTCAATAAAAGTATTTTATTCACTTTTCAAATATTTAAGGTTCGCATTTTGTTAAGTCATAATTTGTTCAAACGAAACGATCGGATAAAAAATCAGACTCTGGAACTATTACTTATGCTCTTTATTCACTTAAAAACTATAGGTTGATGGGAAACTTAAGCCTCAAGATGGTATCTAATGATAAGAGTTGACCCTTTAGGAAAGAGAGAGCAATTTTAGGAAAGAAGGAGTATTTTTAAGAAAGGAAGAGGAGGGAGTTAAGTTTAGAGTTTTTGTATTAGAAGCCAAGCTTCTTCTAATATTAGAGAATCGAATTTGCACAACAAAATTTGTGTCCAAAAAAAATAAAATAAAAATAAAAATAAAAATCTATAGAAGCTGCGAACGTGCATGAACTTATCTCTCCTTGTTCCCTCTATTCTTAGCTGGCCTTGAGAGCCTATATAAAGATCCCTCTCCCTTCACTTTGAAGACATAGACACACACTCTCAGAAATGGAAGCTCTCTTGCCTTGTCATCAGAGTTACCTTCTCTCCCTCAACCTCTCTTCCTCAAGCTCTTACCTTCAAGACATCTCCATCTCCAGTACCTCTCATCGGCAATCACTCTACCCTTTTTCTATTGGATCGACAAGCCCGGCCCATGACTACTAGAAGTGGACGCCAGTGGGTTAACATGCCCTCCTTCCTGATGTAGATTCTACCCTAGGAATATAACAGTGAAACATCGGGATCCACGATAGAAGTACCTGTGTCAGAAGAAAAGCAACATTGTGAAAGCTCAAAGGCAGCATGTGTAGGCGTGCAATAAGTGAGATGCATACATGATATTTTAGGAAATGCAAAAAAAATCATGAATTGTAACATTGCCAACTAGAACAAGCGTAGTACATGAATGAAATGCAATTGAATTAAGGTCTATTAGGTTGACTCTAAGAGAAGTACACAAGAGCTAGGGCTAAAGTAAGTACTAGATTGTCTAACGGCTAATTTAAAAGTGTCGACTAAAGAGTAGTTAACCCTAGGAATGTTGGTCGGGGTCTAAAGACTAGTGATCTTGTCACTTATACCACTTGAGTGTGATCAACATAAAATATGAGGAAGTTTATGCTATTTTCTTTCTTTATTTGGCATTGTCATAGTTGCTACAAGTAGCTCGAGGACACGAGGTCTCAAATATGAGCAGCTGGGAGACTCCAGGTCTCAAATACCAGCTTGAGCATAAACTAGCCGGAAGACTCGAGGTCTCAAATACCAGCTTAACACATGGACTTCCACAACACAAGTCACACTTAGGTGGAATAAGATAGAGAGAACTATATCCTCATAGCTCAAAACATTACTAAAGTTACTACAATTAATAGATTATTTAGGAATTAAAGGCAACAATTAAGTGGCCTAATTTAGCTTAAGGCCCTGATACCTACTTAAAGCCAACTAATAGACCAAACTCAAAGAGAAGAACAAGGTACTAGAAGTTTGAAAAAATTATAGCATCTAAATTGGCAATGTCACAACTTCATAAATTTTATGCATTGTTAGAAACTTAAATGACAAGATGCAAACATGTAACTGTGGAAAGTATAGATAAAAGGAAGTAGTTTACATGGTATAATGGAGAACATCCGTTGTAACATGTAAACATCCATTGTCGTCCTTTGAAGGCAAAACTGCACAATAGTCACCACCAAACATCCACCTTCTAGAGGCACATCAGTGGGAAAAGGTACCAACCCTTATTGAGCACAATGAAAAGACATAAGGAAACCTAACCTAATTACTTGCAGTCTCCCTAGAGAGTCAAGGGAATAGAATATTGTAGAGATTGGGGGAAAACCCTAAGGCTAAACCCTTATCTTTGTCGTTGAGAGAAACAAAGTCATCATCCATGAGACCATATGTGCCATCCGTGTAATCATGTAAATCTTCTTCATCATTAGAGGCACCAATGTTTACTAAGAAGGTCACTAGACATCTATAGTCATCTTGGTCAAAAGGGTGGGCTTGTGAAATGGTAGAAACGCTCTCAACTAAGTATGGATTAGTCGTGGTCAAGAGACATATCAACCATTCTAACTCCTCGAAATTCCTCTCAATGTTAGCGTACCTACTAAATCCCATTCATAGGCAAGCACCGGAAAGACCATGTGAAACACTTGTGAAAAGTAGCAAGGGTATCTCTCACCCAAGGCAGGAGTGGATGACTCTAGCATACTAGCCATATATGTACACACAGATAGATGATAATTAGAGTATAAATATTATAAGGGTTGTGTCAAAAGGTCGTGTTCTTGTGCATAATGTGTTTTTATGATTCTATGCTATGTATAGAACTTGTAAGCTTCCGGATTATTGTTTGGTGGCTCTTGCTCTTTTACTTTTTTATCCTGTTTTTGTGAGTTTAAAGATTTATATATACATTCCCTAAGATTGGGAGATTGAGAGGTCAGGGAGGAAGGTTGAGAGGGGAGTGAGCGAATGATGACTATTAGCAAACACTCCCCCCTTCCTTGGGTAGATCATACCTTTTGGAATGATATTGTCACCTTTTGAAACCAATTGTTCCAAGTTGTTATGGGTGAAGATTTTGACCAATAGTTTTTGAACGCCCTAGGCATTTCATCTAGTTGCAAGGGTGGTAAGGTATTCTCCCATGATTTTATTTGCAACGTTGTTGTAGGTGGTGAACTTACAACGGGAGGTGCAAATTCTTCCTTGTTTGTATGGATAGGTACAATGGTAGGTGGAGGTTCTATCAAAGCTTCTATTTCCATATAGGAACTACATGAAGTGCAAGAAGCTTCATTTGTCTTCCCTGTTTCTGAGTTAGGTGTAACAAATCGTTCTTTCTTGGGTACCCAAACTAACTCTGGAGCGAGTGTGTAGCATTCCGTGATTTTTTTCTTTCTAAGATCTTCAATTCATTTTGGAGCTATAGGATTGGGCTCACATAGGTCAGGTGACAGGTAAGAGCACAATTTCCATTTTGGCACCCATATTTGATAATTTCCTCCAGAAGACAGTGTGACAAAGAGGCGAGATGAAGTCAAGGTATACTTGGAAAAGAAGAATAACTACACATTCGAAGATATTGCAAACCCAAAGGTGGCTGTCATGAGCCAACTCTACAATCAATACTTCCACATGTGTACAAAGTGGCCACAAAAATACAGAATGCCACCTGGAGCCATTGCAACCACTTTCACATGGGCAATGTAGAAGAGCAAACCAAAAGTGATAAATTACGCCGCTTACATCCACGACAATCTGGTGAAGATTTGGAACAAAAATTCCACCTATATTGTACCTGGTGAGTCGATAACAAAAGTTTTCTATGGAGCATTGCATGCCAAAGGAAACTGGCCTCTACCTCCCTCACAAAATGATTGGCTAAAGCTGAAAGAAGACAAAGAAGAAGAACCTCCCAAAGCACCCAGGGTAGCCACACGTTTGAAGCACCGGTTAGAGACCATGCTAGAAGAGCCGCCAGAGTCAAAGCAGGGAAAGAAAGAAAGTCTACAAGTGCCAATCAAGGAAACCAAGTCACAGAAAGCGGCACGGCTAGAAAGACTGATGGAAAGCTTCAGGGCCGAGAGAGCACTAAAAGGAGATCTAAGCGAGTTGTGGAAGCCATCCCTTGAAGCCATGTCGGGATCATCTCGAAGGGTTCACCGGGATCGATTCGAAGATTATATCAAAAACTTTGAGATCTTAGATGCTACGGCGGAGAATATCCCAAATATCCCATTTACAGAAGAAGAAGTGGACGAAGTGAGACGGCAGCTGCTAGAAGAGCAAGAAGGCCAAGAAAGAGAGAGAAAAACCAAGGCGGACCGGGATTTCAAGAAGAAGCCACCAACTCCACCGTCAAGCTGGGAATCCAGCCCACCACCATCACCACCTCCTCTTAGCCCTCCACAAACCCAACTAAAAGAGGAGCTGAACAGACCGTATGAACAAGAAGAGTCCAAGCAATAGAAGAACAAAGAGGAAGAGCAGAACGCAGAAGCTGAGCCAAAAGAGGAGAAGCTCGATCTAGAGGATAGAAATTTTAGAATATTTCTTGATCTACTAGTTGCGGGGTACTCTCGAGAAGAGGCAGCTACTGTAGCTTTTGAGTTGGCAAGCACAAAACCCAAGGAATCTTTGCAGATCCTTCGGTTAGTAGAGTTGAAGGAGATGGCCACCAATACAGTGGACCTACAGCCACCACCCAATGATTGGGATGTGGTAATGCAAAAGCTAACCGGGCTTAGAGCAAGATCAATGGCCACTGAGAGTGAGATTGATACTCTCAAAACAAATGAAGTTCATATCAAGGCTGAAGTGGATTTACTGCAAAAACAGGGCCAAGAAAACATAGAGAAACAAACAAAGCTGGAAGCTAGTCTAGACGGGGCATTACAAAGATGCCAGGAGATGGAACGACAGAATCAGGCAGCAAAACAAAAACTTCAAAGAGCAGAGGAAGAATAAAAGAAAATCAGCAAGTCACTGACAGATGCGGAAAAAGAGAGGGACAATCTAACTCTACAACTTGCTGATGAGTCCAAAGAGGTGGAAACCTTGAGGAATGCCAAGGAAAAGGCCGAGATAGAGCATGAGGCAAGCCAGGATGAGGTGATCGAGCTGAAAGATCAGATGAAAGTAAAAGATCAGACCATCCAAAGGCTACGGGCATCTCCGGCCAGAGTCAGAGCTGCTAGCTCGACTGGCACAACTTTAGAGAATGACCTGTATGAAGAACAAATGAAGGAACTCCAAAAGGATTTAACACTGGAGAAGAGGCAAAGACTGATGCTGGCTGAGGGATCTCTTGTAATGCAAAACCGCTTGGAAGAAGAGAACCAGGCCATGAAAAATGAGCTAGAAGCCGTGAAAAGAAATATGGACAAGGAATTTCAGAGATGGCAAACAGAAAACGAAGACATCAAGAGGAAGCTAGAGGAGGCCGAAAAAATCAATGCAGATCTGAACGACCGCCTAGTAGACATGGGAGATCAAGCGGAAGAGGCAAAGAAGACATTTCAGAAGCAGATAGAAGAGCTGAAAGGCCAACAACAAACTGAAGAGCAACAATTTAGCACCGAGCCAACAACAATGGAGGGTATTGACATAGAAAATGTGTCAGATCCAGTGGACACCACCATGCAAGAGGACATCCTGGTGGGACCCTCACAAGAACCCCAGGATCTGACACAAGAAGAAGAAGAAAAGCTACAGAAGGCCATAGAAGTGGCAGTAAGAGACACAACCAAAGAAGCATTGGAGTGGGAGCAGAGAGTGTTTAAAGCTATGACCATTCAGAAGATAGATGCCAATATCATTCGACGTGAATGGCTACAGCCTTCTCTCCCATATCCACTTCTAAAGTATGAAGCTGCTACGATCAACAAACGGATAAAAGAAGAGCCAATAGTGCCATTATACAAAGCAGATATCTCCAAACCTGAAGGAGTTAAGCTGATCGTGGATTCTCAGCCTAGGGGGAGAAAGGCATGGCTCACCAAATATCCGCAATATTTAATCCATCTGGTAGAGGCACCCAAAAGAATCAGAGACAACCATCAGTTTTTTGCCCTCTACCAAGGATGCGGACATGGAAAGCACATGAGCTGTTGCAGAGAAGGCCAATCCACTTGGCCAATTACCAACAAGCTTCCAGGCTTAAAGTTAGGCAAGAGAATGAGTGAACAATACATGGTGAAAACCCTAACAGGCGCCATCAAATTGTTCACTGGCTCGCCTGACCTATCTTGCATCATGCTCAGAAAAAATATGTAAAACCCTTCTGGCGGTTTTCGAAACCTTAAAACCTGGACATGCAACAGACAATATCTTTTTCTTCCAAGATACATACAGATGTGCATACGATTTGTCTGCTCAGCCTTCTCACGAGGTGATACATGCACTTTATCAGAGAATTATGTTTTTGCCTTCTTATCACCTCCAGGCCTTTGAAGAAGTCTTCTACACTGGCTTCTTCACCATCAACATAGAGATATTCGGCCCAACATTGCTAGCTCAGCATGTGCGATATGAGTCCCTTCTAAAGATGCGCGAAAGCCTACACTAAAGGAGAAGCTCTACTGCCCCATGTCCGGGACGACATGAACTAGGAGGGGGGGAGTGTTAGCGGCTGGACACACCCAATGGAGAATGATTGCTCGGCAGGATATTATTTTTTGTAATTATTCTTTAATTGAGAAAAACCGTCACTTTACCTTTGTAAATAGTGGGGCTTGCAGAAGCTTCCGGATTATATGTCATTTTGACATTTAGATTGAGTAGATGGTTAAATTGGAACATTAGGGTTTGAGATTGTAAGGTATTTATACCACTTTTGACCTTAATGGGAAAGAACCTTTGTCATTTTTAAAAGTTCTATATGTGTGAGTGAGCGTACTGTGTACGAGAGAGAGTGAGAGTTTCATCTTGACGCCACACGCACACAGATGCTCGGAATTGAGTGTGGAGAAGTGCAGCATGTTGCCCCCGACAAGAGCTACGCACCAATACCTACATTGCGGGTGTACGGTCTGGCTTCACGAACTCAACCCACGAGCTACATCTGGTGATTCGGTGAGCATACGTTGTCTGTTTTTGCATTTCAGCATATCCACGCATTCGCATCGAGTAGAGATACACATTAGGCACTTTAGTTTTTGGAAATGAAGACGTGCAAATTTCGACCAGACATCCTACGTGATTTTGCACCAGGAGTTTAGGGTTGGGATTTTGGTTCATGGACCTTAGGGAGAGCGACCTATTGGTGTTAATAGGGTCTCCTTCAGGTTTTGTGGCGTTTTCAAGAACGTTTGATGGGTATTTGGCTCTTGAAAGCGTTGTAGGAAATCTCCTCTTATGCACTCCTGAAGGCTGTAGCTTAGACATTGGGTAGAGACCTCTGTAGGAAGTAGTCGAGAGTCGGTCGAGTGTAGGTTGACACCCTATGCTTGCTTCACACGCCTGCGGTCGAGCTTCATCCTTAGCTGACAATCTTGTTAGATGAGTTCTCGCTGTGTTGGCGTCCATCGTGGCGTATCCGCCAACAATAGGCATGTGTGCTTAGGTCTTATAAACCTGTCCTAGAAGTTTTGTTAAGTTTAGATGTCATTTGATGCTGTAACGAATGTGATTTACTCTCAGATAGAGGCGACTTTCCCAACTGCACCACACCCCATATGATAGCAAATTATACTCATCACCCGTGTCCAATAAGGCGTTATATAGTACTTTTCCATAGGTGATGTTTAGCTCAATAGGGTATTGTAGAGGTGTATCAGAGTCCAACCAACCTCCTCGTCGGTTTCAACGTGGAATGTATGTGTAACTCCAAGGTTAGCCTCTCGTTGGCGTCTTATGCATTGCTATCGCTTCTTAGCCTCAGCTTGAGCTTGTATCTTCTTCAATTCTGTTTGTGCCTTGGTTGACTTTTTTTGATGATGGCATGGAGTTCCTCTTGGCCTAAAGGATCATAATATCTTTTAAATTTTCTCCCATTGAGGAATCCAATGGTTTCAACTCCATCAAGAGTCTCCACACGAATGGTTCCTTCTGGGATGATTTCACATACTCTATATGGTCCTTTTCCTGCATATTTCAAGTTTTTCCTTTTGTAACGCACTCCATACATAAGGACTTTATCACCAACATTGATATCTTTTTTCTTTAGATGACGATCAAACCATTTCTTCCTTCTTCTACCTTTCTCCACAAGTGCGTTTTGCACAACCTGTTGCCTTTCTTCATCTACCTCTCAAGGATATATAAGCGCTCAACTAAAGGGTTACCGTACCAACCTTCTTGTGAAGCTACATGCAGACTAGAAATTACAAAATCCCATGGCATAACTGCTTCTTGGCCATATACCATTTTGAATGGTGTACAATTAATAGCCACTTTGTAAGAAGTACGATAAGCCCATAGAGTGGATGTAAGCTTTAAATCCCAATCTGTATGATGAACTTCCATCGTTTTGGCCAAGATAGAGATTAAGGTCTTGTTGGTGCTCGTAGCTTGGGCCATTTTCTTGTGTATGATAAGGTGTGGACTTATGGTGAGCTATCATGAAGTTGGTAGTGAGTTCTTTTATCACTCCATTTATTAAATGAGTGCCATTGTCGCTCACAATCTCAAAGGGACAACCAAATCTTGTAATAATTTTCTCAAAGAGAAACTTGGCAGTTGACCTTACATCAGCCTTACGTGTTCACTTGGCTTCCGTCCACTTTGTCACATAGTCAGTGGCAACAATAATATATTGAGATTGAGTGCTACAAGCTGCTGGACTAATTGGGCCTACAAAGTCCAAACCCCATTTTTCAAATGGTTGAGTCACTTTAACAGGATGTAAGGGCATCTTATCCTTTTGTTATGTGATCTTGTAACGTTGGCATTCATCACATCCTTTTGCAAATAGTGATGCATCCTTGAACAAGGTAGGCCACCAATAGCCTGATTGCAACACCTTTCTAGCTATTAGTTCCCCTGAGAAATGTCCTCCAGCTATACCCATGTGGGCTTCTTGCAGTATGTATAAATACTCATCCTCACTTGCACAACGTCTAAGAATATTATCCTTTCCTAGCATGTAGAGAGTTCCTATAATGAGAGAATAAGGTTCACATTATTTTAAGAGTTTTCTAGCTATGTCCTTACGAAGCTCTTTGGGGGGAAAACCATTAACTAGAAAGTTCACAATCTTCTCACTCCATTCAGGTATGGTCTTGACTAGGAATAGAGAAGTATCAGGAAATTCATCATCAACTCGTGTAGGGGCTTCACCATTGGGTATGCAAGACAAATGATCCGCCTTGACATGTTTTTTACCACGTCTCACTACAACGATAAAATCAAACTCAAGGAGAATTAACAACCATCGTGTAATTCTTTCCGTGGAACAAGGTTTATTTACTAGATACAACAAGGCTTGATGATCTAGATAGAAAACGAAATTGTTGGCAAGAAATTACTAGCAAAATTTCTTCACAACGTAAATCATACCTAAACCTTCCCTCTCTGTAGTGTTGTTTTCTCTCGGCATCATTCAATTGATGACTTGCAAAGCTGATGGGGTAGTCCAGTTTATGTTCTCCTAGTTGAGCTAGAACACACCCAATAGCAAAGTTTGATGCATCAATATGCACATGGAAAATTACATTCCAATCGAGCACTCATAGAATAGGAGCGCTAGTCAAGGTCTTTTTCAATGACTCATAAGCATGATCACACTCCGTGGTCTAGTGGAACTCAATAAGAAGCTTGTACAAAGGACAAGATATCTTGGCAAAGTTTAAAATAAATCGTCGGTAATAACCAACATGGCCCATGAACCTTTGAACTCCTTTATAGTTTGTAGGTGGTGGCAATTCAGCAATGGATTTAATTTTACTTTCATCTCTGGAAATCCCAATAATTGGACACTAATGCCCTAAAATGACTCCATGTTTAACCCAAAATTGGCATTTGAAAGGTTTAAGGAGATGTGATACAATCTGTACTTCTCAAACACTTTTTGTAAGCATGATATATGTTCTTTCCAAGAGGAATAAAAACAAATTTCATCTAAGAAAGCTTCCCAAAACTCCCTCAAATATTCTCTAAAAGTAGTGTTTATTAATCTTTGAAAGGTAGCAGGGGCATTGGTTAAGCCAAAAGCCATAACACAAAATGCGAACACTCCAAATTCGGTTATAAAGGCTGTTTTAGCTTGGTTCTAGCGCAATTGTGATTTGATTATAGCCAGAGTACCCATCTAAAAAGCTATAAGCTTCCTTCCCTGCAACTCTTTCAAGCACATGTTCTGAACATGGCAAGGGGTAATGGTCCCTCCTAGTGGCAGCATTGACCTTCTTGAGATCCAAGCACACCCTGAGTTTCCCATTCTTTTTTGGCACAATCACTATTTGAGACACCTATTCTGAGTGCTCAATAGGGTATATGAATTCACATTTCACAAGATTTTCAATCTCTTCTTGAACGATCTTTGCATATTTAGGATTCATTGGGTAGGGTCGTTGCTGAACTGGTTTAGCCATGCTATTCATGTGGATTGTGTGTTGCACCACGGAAGGTGGAACACCTTTCATATGATGATATGTCCAAGAAAATATATCCCTAAATTCCTTGAGAAGTTCTTTAAGTACACACTTCTCAGTCTCTGTTAGATCTTGGGCAATGAAAACAGGCTTGGACTCTTGTCCTGAATCTGCTAGCTCTATTTCTTGAACTATCACTGGACCATCATAGACTCCATTGCTTCCGTCGATAGGTTTTCTTTGGGCCTTTGTATACACAACCTTACGTTCCTCTGTGGTGTAGGATTTGAAATGTTTAGATGCTGGGTGTAAGTCTGTGGGGTCCTATTGTTCTGTGGACCGTGATTTCACTTTTGATTCCTTTGGTTGTTGAGCTAACTCTTGATTTTGTTGTCTCCTTATGGTGCGGCTCAACTTTGGATTCTCTGTAGCCTCTAGTTTTGCGATGTCAATGGGTTGTGGACTACACCACATAACGCTTTGAAGGTATTCACCCCAATTATCTACCAACTTTCGATGAGCATCACATGCCCCTATATAATTAACCCATTCTGGGGTAGATTTCTTTTCATTTATTCTAGCATGCACATTTGCTCAATATCGTTTCCTCTTATATCTCTTACTCCTCTTGTCTAATTTTCAATCACGGCCGATCTCTAGTGAAGAGTCACTAGATGAATTGCTACTTGTGTCTTCTACTCCCTTGGATAGATTGTCATCTAGGGTACCACTGGGACCTGAATGGTTTGTCCCCACATTTGCACTAAGATTTAACTCAAATTCTTTGTCCTCAGAGTCAATTTCAATTGATGATTCTGACCCCAAATCCTGTTGGCTATAGTCTTGTGACATGCTAGTGGTTCCAATGCCAGTCAAACCTTCATCTTGTAGGTCATCAAAGCTACATGCATTTCTTCTAGCATATTTAAGGGTACAAGTGGTGGCACTCAGGTGTTACCCAGGTCGTCTCCCCCTATTTCCCCTTCTGATGGTTGCTGCTAGTGTGGACCCCATCCACATTGTCCGACTCAGTCATCCCAGGTAGTACATCCATAGAAGGAGAATATTCGCCAACATCAGTGTTCGTGTTCGCTTTACGTGTAACAATACTGCAATGGGTCCGCATGAAATGTGGTGTTAGATCTATGATCAATTATAGACCTGTTTCCTAGAGGATGTGCTCGACCAGTTACAAGATCCACTTGAATGACAGAACCTTGGAACTGCAAGTAGACATGGTTTTTTAGACCAATCATGCACCATGTCCTCTCATGAAAGGGACGTCCTAAGATTATTTCAGATTCCATAGTGTGCTTGGAGAAATCCATAAAAATGAAGGCAATTTGTATTTTATGTCCAAAGACCTTGATCTTGAGATCCCACTAGGTTTAACAACAAGATAGCATATACAACTAGATCTGGCCATCTTTACTACTATGGTGTGGTCCCAAGGTGAGGTCTTCCCATAGTTTCCACTCACTTTAGTCACAATGCTAACCCCATCGCCACCATCAAGGATTCCTTCACAGTTAATCCCTTGGTAGTGATTGGTATGGTTGCTTTGGATTCATCTCCCTCAAAGTATTGTCCCAACTTGTTAACATGTATTTCGACAACAAGGTTCTCATCTAGGTTGGGTTGTGGATGTAAGTGTTCCTCCTCTATTGGCATTTCCCTAGATCCATCCATCTATGCAAATTGTGGTAGCCCACCTTTAATTCTCCATTGAGGAAAGCTCAAAGAGCTAAGAATAGCTTAGAGTCTCCATTTAGTTTGGACATGATGGTGGTTCTAACTTTTGAAACCATGAAACCCATCAATTTGACAATATTTAACGGCACCTTTTGGGATTCAGTCCCTTGACGTGGGGAAGATGGGATCTCCATTTCTTCAATATGGTCAGGCACTCCCTCTATAAACATTCTTTCCAATAAGAAGTGAGTACGCCCACTTTCCCATGACTTTAAGTCAGTTTCTTCTTGGATGACACTAGGTATGGCTAAGGGCCTATGGAATTGGTGACGTTGTTGTTGCGTAGGGAACACTGTGTTTGTAATCTGGATCTAGATCCCTTTGGGTCTCTTCAATCAAACTCCTTAATTGCTTGACTCGCTCGATCTCCTCTATAGGGTTGGGGTAAGTTCCTATCTTCTTTTTGGGTTCTGGCCATTGTGGCTCGTGCTGATCTTCCTTGTTGGTTTCATTCCTAGTGGTCGTTTTGGTCTCCATGGTTTCACCTCAATCAAAATCCTCTTAAGCGTCGTTCATATATACAAGGTCGTCACCAGTCCCTATGTTGGTCTTTGAACTCGGGTTTGACTTCACTGCTTTTTGTGATCTCTCCTTCGTGTTTTATTTTTCTTCTGAGATTGGGCAAATGATGTCGTGTCTCTTTCTTCAAGAATATAATTTTTTTTTGGAGCATCGATCATGTGAGTACATTTACTGGTACCACAGATGTATTTTGTGATGGCTCCTCAGTAGTCTCAATCAAGGTTAAATGGCATGATCTTTGGTGCATTTGGATTGTTCGGACATCGGCAATCAAATGACCTATGCCACATCGATTACACATGAGTATTGGCATTGTAGACGTGCTCGCTTAATTGGTTTGCATTAATGTGGCATTATTTTGTAGCCTAATAGGACACTCGGCTACACGATGTGGACCTCCACACTCGAAGCATTAAAGAGGTGGTCTCTTGGCAGTGTAATTAATATTTTGGCCTCTTGTAGTAAGAGCAGCTACTTGATAGACAGGTTTGACTTGTCCCCAATAGTCCTCCATGTAGTATTGTGGACTTTATTCAAGCGCATCCATCCCATAGGCAATATTAGGGTCTATATCTTCCTCACAGCCTGCCAAACAAGCAATAGATGACTCACAACCCACTTGATTCACAGAAGTGATTCTTGAATATGGTGGTTGCGGTCCTAGCATTGGAGGTGGTAAGGGTGTTGTTTGAACAACATTTTGGGCCCTAGTGACCATGTGTTGTGACGTTTGTTCAAGAGGTGGGGCCAGCATCAATGCAAGCACTTGAGGTGTGTTTGTCCATGCTAAGCTTGGTCTATTGGCCATCATACGCTTAAATACTATGCAATCCTGAGCTTGATGACCATACCTCCCATAGGCATTGCAATTCCCATTGAATTTTACTCTAAAAGTAGGGCATTCACTGGTACTATGCGTACCATAGCATACTAAGCACCATTTTTCTCCCCTTCTTGGATACATATAATTGTTTTGTGGACCATGATTGTGTCTCCAAGACTCTCTTGAATGGCCTTGGTGAGATTTGCTAAGTTATCTTAGATATCTTTGGCTCTTTATCAATAGGATTTATGGTCATTGGCTCATGCCCCGATGCTTACGAGCTAATAGATTTAGGCTCAACATACACTCTTTCTCTTTGAATCTTAAATTATCCTCCAATTGGATCGCATTGGTGGTGACCGCTTTGCAAGTGGTGATACCTCTAATGACTAGGACATTGTAGATATCCTCATGATCGTAAATGAATCTATCAAGCAATTGATTATTATTGAAGCGCTCATTTGGATTATAACAAGAATTCAAATGCTTTAAGCGACTAATGAAGTCTCTCACCCACTCTCCTTCCTCTTGTTGGGCTTTCTGGAGCTGAGAGGCTACACCGCAAAGCAGTCCCTATCGTATGTATTCTTTCAAAGAACAGTCTCATAAGAGTAGGGTAAATATTTTCTTCCCCCTTTGAGTTCTATACCAATCCACAGCCTTCCCACTTAAGGTTAGGCGTAAAGCATTAACTCTTATGCACGTCATTTCATTCTCCTAGAGAATCGCATATTTGTTCAAAACTTCATATGCTTTCTCACATCCCCATGTCCACTAAATTTTTGTGTGAGCTTGGCTATTTGTACTACCTTACTTCTAGGTTCTCTATCAGGCGTGTTACGCATATTCTCAGCAATACATCGACCAATAGCTTGAGCAAATGTTGCCCAAGTCACATAAGTGAGCAGGCACTGTGTGTGCAGGCGCTCTAGCGACTATATGTGGAGTAGGTATTGGCATTAGGATTGGCGCATAGGAAGCCCTTGGGTTCCACGTTTGGTATGATGTTGTGCCATGTGGAGGCCCAAAGTTCATATGTGTGGCCCTAGGAATAGCAGACATCGGATGTGACATGCTAATGCTAGCCGGTATGGTCCCATGGAAATAAGAGCTTGGGTGTTGTGGTTGTGGAGCATAGGTTGTTGAAACAATGGGGGGGTAGGGTCTACATGAGTGCGAGGACCCATAGGTGTATACAATTGGTACACACTTGTAGGTACTGTCGCAGGCATTGAGCTAACATATAGCATATAGACGATGCTTTACCAACAAATGAGGTCCGTGGCATGTTTCTCTCGTCGCTGCCATGATTGGGGTAGGGATGGTAGCCATGGTGTCATCAAGGGAAAGATGAGCTAGACTTGGAAAAGTAAATCTATCACTTGTGGGCTCAGATTTTGTTTTTTTTGTTTTTTTGGGATAAGGTTGCCGTGGTCGCGCCGCATGTGCGAGTACACACACACCTAACCTACCTACTTAAAACTAACAGAGCTACTGTTACACACTAACATAGTATTACAACAACTAATTAACTAACCGATCTACTACTTACTCTTACTTACATACTAACATTATAGCTCTACTACCTTAATTCTAACACACATTATGAACTGAAAACACAGTACATTGCAACACCTTATTAACAAAAATAGTACACTGCAGCAAAATAAAGGTCACAAATCCTTCGCAACAAGCCACACACCCTCTTTCTCTACCTTTCCTATAATGCACCACAAAGCAGCATAGAGTGTTACTCAAGCTTAATGCATGGAATTTCTCCGGCAACGGCACCAAAAATGTGCGTGTCTGTCGCATGTGCCAATGCAAGGGACTTGCCGTACACTGTGTGCGAGCCATAAATGGATGCAAACACACAACCAGACTAATCTAGCAAGCTCAAGAGAGCAAGGGTGTGTCACTCTCACCGCCCTATGCTCGCCTTCGTGGAGGATTCCTCGCCTCGAAGAAGAAGGATCTATTGTCGTGCCGCGCTCAACCGCCTCGTCACCGCCCTCGTCACCTTCGCGCCATAGCCACAATGCTCGATCACACACACACACTCTCTCTCTCCTCTCACACATACACACACACACACACACACACACACACACACACACACCACACACACACACACACACACACACACACAAGGAGATGAAGAAGAAGATGGATATGGAGAAAGAGCACTCTTCAATTGCACAAATGAGAGAATGAGTGATTTTTAGGTTTAGGTGACTTTTATATTAGCTCGTCCCTTCATACATACTGGGCGCCCATGCTTAGCCAACTAACCCTTGAATGTTCCAGTTAGAGTGCACCTCTCATCGGCGCTCACTCTACCCATTTCCTATTGGACTGACAAGCCCGACCCATGACTACTAGAAGTGGATGTTGGGTGGGTTAATGATTGTTAGTAGAGCCTCATAACTATGTAAGGATTCTTTCATGAGTATTGGGAACCTAATACCCAAAGAGCTACAAATACAAAGTTGGAAAGAAAATTTCACTTTATCAAAATCGCACTCATTTTGAATTAGGAATGTATTATGTTCAATATTGGTCATTACATTCAATGAACATTTTCAACTTCTAGCTTAGATCCATATCTAAGTATACAAACCCAATTTGCGTATAAGTATCTATTTTTTTAGGAGGCTAGGATGGCCACAATTTGGAACCCAATTTTTTCATTCTCGCAGTTTTTGTGTCTTGTAGTTGTGTCTAGAATGATCATAATAAGACATGTTTGCATGTCTTTGATAGTTTTTGGGTATCAATATGAGTGTGAAATGCCAACTTATATCAATAGATAGGTTATATAATGCAAAATATGGGCGTGGACAAGGAAAATATGGAGGATAGGTCAGTAGAATGCAAACAAATCCACTTTTTTGTATCTAATTCTACACATAGCTAAAGAATTTTTGTGGCTATAGCAGCCATATACTAAGAATAGGAACCCATTGAAGTTCATGGAAAAAATAGGTTTGTAGCATGAACAATTTTAAATATGATGTACCATGGGGGTAACCGTGAAAGTATGCTGTCCTTTGTAAAATGTAGCACTACCTTGGCTTTGGAAGCTTGTCATGACCAAGAAATCAAGAGATAGGCATGTTAGTTATTTTTAAAAATTGGAGTGGGTTCTTAGCTTGAAGCTCATGTAAGGATCTTTGAATATTTACACATATACTATGAGCATTGAATTTTTTTCCAAAACCTTGAAAGAACACTTTTATGTGGTTACCAAACTTGTGCTATGGTTCAAACAGGAGGGGCTATTGTGAAAGTATTAAAAGAAATTAAGAGAATCCCAAGTTCAGTTCTAAAGATGGCTGTAGACCACGTTGGAGAGGGGGAACGGGGAACATACTTAGAAACAAACTCATGCTTAAAGATGGTGCCAAGGTTACTGATGTCGAGAAGATTATGCAAGTATGTGTGGATTATTTCTCACAAATTTTGGACAAACCTGTGGATGATTCACGAGAAAGAGAAGAGTCCATTAAACTTATGCTTGGAACTTTGGTAAAATGCATTTTTGAATCTGATGCATCCAAGATTGAGAGCCCATTTCAAGAAAGTGAAGTTTTGTATGCCCTTAAAATATTGGGCTTTGATTAAACCCCTGGGATTTGTGTCTTATCAAAGGAATTTCCTTTGGCATTTTGGCTAGCTCTGAAAGATATGGTTATACCGCTACTGAATGCAATATCGGGCTCTCAAGCCATGGATGCTAGATTAAAGCAAGGTCTAATCAAACTTATCCCAATGCAAATATATTGTACCCCACTCTCACATAGTTTGATGTAAATAACTTCTAGCCAACATAGTAACATCAAAATCTCTCCCTTGTTGAGGAAAGATGCTTACTTCAACCAATCAAGGTTTTTTGGGTAGCTGTGAAATTGGAGATTGAGCTCACACAAAAAAAACCAAAATTTGGTGATGTTGCATGTGCACTTTTTTTCACTTGTCGACAAACGTTTTTTTCACAAAGTGCTTGTGACTCTCATCACGAACTCTCACAGTCAGAGGTTTTGCACCTTCCCATCTAGACTCCACACATTTCGACATTTCTGGTTAACCCGACGCGAAGTTGCTGGTGTGGGAGTTTGTGAATTGATCTACACACTTTGTTAGCCATGGATGAAAATCTAGAGACACATGGCATGCACTTTGATCCTACAGTCATGCAGATGTTTCAAGCATTTTCCACGTATATGTAGCAACTACAGGCAACAAAAAGAAGCCAGATTTCAACCACCAAAGCATTGTAGTCCATTGTGAAGAGAATTGACCAGTTTGATGGCAAGGACATCACAAAGTATCTAAAACATTATATGAAGGAAATGGAGTTGAACCAAGTGTGTGAGGAAGACATGGTGCAAAGTTTTGAGCTAGTTTGTGTCTCAGAGATCAGAGACCATATTAGGGAAATTCAAAATGCTCATGGAATAAATTAAGCATAGGGGATGTGAAAGGTGAGAAAAATTTATTTGTTCAAGAGATGTCAAGCTATCATCTAATCCTTAAACAACACATACATACATCACCACAGTGCGAATGGAGACAAAAGCCAGGGTCAAAAGCAAACATGGAAAACAAGATATTTAATCCTTGATAGTTTGCTTTGACCATGAGAGAAATCCTAACAGCTTAAGGGACCATTCTCTACCAAAACCAAGCAAGGAGTTTTGAGATCAAGCCGAGTACCATTGTAAAGCAGGAGTGCAGTGGTACAAGAAGAAAAAGGTTCTTGCCTTATCCAAAGGGAGATGAAGCTTTTTTACAAGTGCCCTAGTTGAAAAGGATGGATTAGTATCATTTACAGTGCTTGGAGATTTACAGAAAGGACAAAAACAATATGTAAATAGTGTACAGGATGGATTAGTATCATTTACAATGCTTGGAGATTTAAAGAAAGGACAAAAACAATATGTAAATAGTGTACAGAGAAAATAAAAAACCATGGTTTGCTAGATGACGACGAGTACATTTCTGGTGTTTTTAAAGAGGTTTCTATTGTAGATACTATGAGTGATCTGAATGCTATAACAGGTTCTAGTTTTCAACAAGGAAATGACCTGGTAAAAGTAGCTTCTATGGACATGTATAGGATCATTAAGTCTTTCAAAGACGAGGAGTGCTTCGATGTGCAAAAAGATCTAGAAGTGTGAGTGGAGACAAATTACAAGACTATAGCAAAGAAGGTGAAACCAGTGGCATTACCTTTGCCTATAGATTGCAAGGAAAAGATGTATTTGCAACCTAGTCTCCGAGACCCAAAAAGAATTGGACACAAGTTTACGCAAGAGTCATCATTGAAGATGTGAAAAGTTGGAAGCAATGCATTAGGAAGGGAATGGGGTCTAAGGGGGCCTCTTTATTTGCCATGGGATTAAAAAGGAGATTATGGAAGGGGCAAATGGGTGGATGCCATGTGGACTAAAATGGTGGGTATGGCAGGGCCTAAAGTAAGTGGTCAAACTTGTACTATTTTATACAATATAAAGAGAAAATATCTTATAAATTCAAAAAACTGAACTTTTCTCTAAATAGTTAAGTAAAAACCAATCCTTTTTCTCTCTAGTGGCTACCAGTTTCTCCCCCCTCTCTCCTAAAAGGGGGTCCCTCTAAAAACGTGATGATTTTTCTCCTCTCTCTCTCTACTGTACCATCTCTCACTTCTCTTCACTTCACCTTGCAAGCATTGCTTCTCTTTCTTCCTTTCAATTTTCCCTCCAAAAGCTCTACAACAGAAGTTTGAACCTTCTTTCCCCTTTCAAGCTTATTGCATTCTCCTCAAGCTTGTTGGATTATTCTCAAGCTGAAGTTATCCATTTCTCCATGAGCCTCACTAAACACCTCAACCTAAAGCTGAAGATCTGCAACATATCCTTTTGCTAGATCATCCCTCTTTCTTTCTCAACAGATTTCCTGTTCCTTCTCCATTATGCTCTCTAGAGAGGATCTACTTTCCTCTCAAGCTTTACAACATTATCTTCCCCATTAAGCCAACAAGCAGGTGGAGTAGTATAGCAGTAAGTGGCATCCTTGTCTTTGTGTACCATCAAGAATCTTTCTCTATATAGCTGAGAACATGGATGTGCAATGTCTAATCATAAGTGTTTTTCTACAGGTTGTGTCACTATTCCCCATGGAATCATTATGTACTGGACGACCTAGGAGTGTCATTGACTCCATTTCATGCAGCAATGTACAAGATGACAGTGGATATTGGGTGGCGATGGAGTTCAAATGATTGATGTGGGTGACAATGTAGCCCAACTCAAGAGGTGCACAAAAGATCTCAAGGAGACACATGGATTCTTGAGCACACCATTGGAAGGGAAGGATCACAAATTTCAAGCAAACGCATGACGGCAAGCGACTTGCAACGGTGAAACATGTGTATGTTGCTTCACAAACTGAAGCTAGAGTCAGCAATGGCTCCATTGAGGTTTCCTGCAAATTGTAATTTCACTCCTCTGTCAAGTTTTTAGATTGTATATTTTGTATTTTTTGCTATTGATAGCCATTTTGTGGCTCTCCATAATTGCCATAGTGAGCTACCTCACCCTACCAAAATCACATAAACACTGTGGATATCCGTACATTTTCATTGTACATAGGCGTGTGAGAGTTAGGGGACTTTCCCCATATCTTCTTAAAAACCCTCATTTAGCTAGTCACTGGCTAGTTGAGCCAAAAAAAAAAAAAAAACAAAAGCCAAAGTATATTATGGCCCTTTTGTGTATAAGTATTTCATTGTATATAGGGCCTAAATATAGGGATTTTTAATTATAAATATTTTTATCTAGTTGTGTGTTATTTATGTACATTTACTTACCATTACAATAATCTTTCTTACCATATATTCTATAAAAAAAACATTTCATGCAAGCTTCTCTTATTTTTTGTGTGAATCTAATCTAAGGAAAAACCTCAAAAAATACCTTTCACCATCAGTCATTGCCTTTCACTAAATTCCTATTTCTTACATGTATTCTTTCTTGCCTCTTGTTAATAAATATACATCAATAAAAACAAATGAGTGCCCTCCTCATTTGATTCCCTATATTTTCATATATATATTATATATATAAATAGCTAACACTATTCTAGATTCCATGAATTATTTATATATACTAGCTTATTTTTTTCATCATATCCATATATTATATTTATGCATAATCCACAACCATGCATATTTTCAGATCCCTAAGAATCTATTAGGTCATGCTCTAATGCAAGGAGGGGCTCACCTTTGGAGTCTTATGAAAATTCAACAAAAGGGGGGCCACTGAAGACTTTTTTGTGAAGAATACTAGGCATTTTGGTGGGATTTTTTATATCCATCTCCACTCCAAATTTGAAGTGGTTTAGAAGACAAACTGTGGACCAAGAGCTGAATAATCATCTTAAAATTTTTGATAATTTTCGGAGCTACCACCGGTGAGATAGGATTTTTTGTGTGGACCCCAATCTGCTCACATTTCTCACAAAGTAACCCATAGTCTTCTCTCACCCCTCCTTTCCTACTTTCACACACACACACACACACACATAGACACACACACACACACACACACACACACACACACACACACACTCATTCCTCTCCCTCTCTCACTCAAACCTACAACTTTCATGGCTTCTTTTATCTTTTTCACCATTCCCATCTCTCCCTTACTCCATAGCTCAAGATCATCATCTCTACACATACAATTTCTCTCTCTAGAATCAAACTCATATTACCATAACCTCTTCATCCTTTCACAAAAAAAGAAAAAATAAAAAAATAACCAAGCTCAAGATCTACAAAAGGAGGAGTTTGATCATTAACAATTTAACTTTTCCATGGTCACAAGAACTACACTGACAGAGTTCTACAACCGCTCATTCGCTGGAGGAGATAGGTGGACAATTCCCTTTCCATCTTGTGGTTTCCATAAAATTGTGTATATTCTAATTCTTCTATTACTTTTTATCATTGTATAAATCACTTGCAATGTATATCCCATGTAATTTTACCCCACCGTACTAACTACAAAACTACAAACTACACACACTAACCACTAACATACTAACACAAAATAGCCATTGACCTAACCATAAAAGACACCTCACCTCAAGCCTACATGTGCATAGTAACTCTCTCTCTCTCTCTCTCCTCTCCTCTCTCTCCTTTCTTAAAACTCTACTTTCACCAATAATGATCTCTTTTGAACCCACATCCATGACGCAAGCAGACAAAGAAGGCCCGCAATGTTTTGATATTAAAAAAAAATCATAATCCTGATTTGTTAGCTTGTAAATTAGGATTTTTAATAATCTTAATGAGAGGTCTCCAACCTATAAATAGGACCCTCTCCTTCTTGTAAATCACCTCCAATATCTCACATGCACCCCAACACTCTATGCGTGAGGAGAGGCTTAGGCATAGCAACCACTTTGTGAGATTCACTTTTGGCATGAGAGAAGCTTTCAAGATACACATTGCAAGTGAGAGAGTGTGAGTTCAAAAATCTCAAAATCACTATTGTATATGTTCCTCCATCATTGATAAATTTAGGTTTGGTGCATCAAAGACATGATTTGACGTTCAAATCTTCGTCCTTCCACTTGTGCAATATGGTTTGGTGTATTCAAGGTGAATTGTGCATTTTAAGTTTCTATCATTTGATCTTGTTGTTTTTTCTATTTTAGTGTGTTTTCATTGTCAATTTTGTGTCCATTGTAAGAGGGTATTGTGGTGAGAGGTCTCCCACACCCTAAGACAGCGTGTGTGTGTGTGTGTGTGTTGGCAATGTTTAGCATTTACTAAGCATGAGTAAGTTTTGTACAAGCTCTACGATAGCATCATAATGAACCATCTTCATTTGCACAAGTGACAAACAAGGTATTATGAAAGTTCCATTCCTCTCTCTCTCTCTCTTTTCCCTTTGCTCTAGATCTCTCTTCTCTATTTGGTGTGTGTCTTGGTGTGAGATTGCTTGTGTGTGTTTTGTGGTGAATCTTCTTGGGTGTGAAAAAATCTCTCTTGCATATTAGTTTGCATACCATAACTAGGTGGTGCCCATTCACTTGTTTGGCTGTGGGTTTGTTGTTGTCCCTTGCTTGTGGTTGCCCCAACCCCAATTCAGTAGCACGGGATCCTTGAGGGGTGTTTAGAGGTTGCCTCTCTTGTTGCTCGCCCCGGACCACCTCAATTTTGGTGCCCCCACTGAGGAGGGCTTGTGTATGTTTTCGTGTAGATTCAACCTTAGAATAATCAATTAGTTTGCATGAATCATGAGAGTTTGTATTATCCTTTCATTCCCATTGCAAGGCAAAAGATACACATAATTGTTAGTCTTAAGTTGCAATTGCAACGTGTAATTTGTAGGATTTTAGGTCCTCTTAGGTTAGTCGCGAGATAAACGCTTCAGTAAATCCTTTTATTTTGTCTCTCATTAGGTACATGTTAGCTTAGACGTCTATATTTTTGTGCTATTTTAAGCATTAGAACATACATAGGCCATGGATAATGGCTCAAAATAAAGGTTTTTCACTTTCATTTCACTCCACACATTAGAATAAACGTTGCAATTAGTAAAAAGATCCATTTTCAGCAGTGTATGGTGTTCATGTTTTGTGCTCAAAGAGTAGGAGAAATTCTAACGTCACCAAACCCTATCATTTTGCCTCTTGTTGACTATCATAGATCATTTGATGTGCATATTTTATTTTGTTGTAGAATAGATTGCAATTTAGAAAACATTATTGTGTAAATTTTCTAAGAAAGAAAGAAAATGTATTGTCACTTTGAAATCGATTCAATGGAGGCCCAACGCCAAATGTTTGGAGAGTCTGGTGAGGATGTCAAGCTATTTCTAGAAAATTTCAAAATGGCTTGCCGCATAAAAAGAGTGAAAGGAGATGAGGAACGCTTATAAATGTTTGAGTTAGTTTTGAGGAAGGATGCTAGCACTTGGTTTGACTCTCTATCTCAGGAGGTTTAGGGAAACTATAACGAAGTCGTTGATAATTTCAAGAAATAATTCTTTGACCCCTAAAATACTCAAAAGCCATGGCAAGACATCGTTTCTCACAAGCAAAAAGACTTAGATTACTACTACATGTATAAACAAGAGTTTCTACGTCTTTGGGCTGTATGGGTGAGAAATGTTGCTAACGTTGGTGATGGTGCAGAGTTCCTAAAGAAGGAGAGGTTCATAGCTGGTCTCTTTTCCACACTCAAGATAAAAGTTGAGGTAGGTGCACCTGCTACCTTTGATGCAGGTGAAACTAAGGATGTTGAAAAGTATAGGAAACTCAAGTGTCTAAGAGGAGAGGTTCCAATAGAGGGTCCTAGACCTAAGGGCAAATTGCAAGCATCAACATCTAGAGAGATTCTTGAGGTAATAGTAGAGGTAATTGAAAAGCTAAATGAATCCTTAAGTAACTTGTCAATTCACCTTGCACAAGCTGTAGGTCCCAACGGACAAACAAAGAAAGCAGAAGAGCGAGAGCCACGACCTAGGTGACTTTTGCAATGTTGAAATTGCGGAGAGTCTGGACATGGGATGTATAATTTTCCTTGGCCTCATGGGGAGCCATTAGGGAATTTTGAAGGTCATTTGGAGGGCCTTCTAAGAAAATACAATTTTTTTCCTTCTCTCTCTAGAAAATTGGTGTGGTAAAAGAAAAGGTGTCCTCATCAACCGTTCAAAAATTGTACTTCGAAGTGGATTCTTTTCACATAGTCATAACGGCTGTAATGATTGATGGAATGTCCCTTTTCAGTTATATTGTATGCACCTCGTCATATAGGAAGGAATTTCTTTTCCATATGATGTATGCAGTAGGTAGTCTAGGGAGTAATGGTGCTATACTCTTTCGTTTCTTGATTTTCTTGACTATTTATTCAAGGCTCCTTCATCCACCACCTCAAACCTTCTCACTAAATGTCATAAATATTATCTACATGTTGATTTGAGTCCTGAATATGAAGCCTTTATGCAAGAAAAGTAAAACAAACACAACAGTAAACAAACGGAGAAAGCAAGACTTAGAGTAGAAGGAGCAAAACACATAGATTTATGGAAAAATGGCTATGACCTATGAATCTATGACCAATGCCTCCCATGCATTTGTAAATACGACTACTTTATTGACCTTTGCAAGTGACAGAAAGAATGGTTTACTTGGCTACTGCAAAGCTCTAACTGGGAAATCAGAAATTCAAAAAAACATTGTTCACCATCAAGAAAATGAGATTATACGACTTTCTACTTTGCATTGTGAGGACCAAAAAACCCTTTTGCAGTGCACACAAGAAATACAAAAATTGCAAGAAAAAGTGTGTAACTTACAAAGGAAAGATACAACTTAGGTGTTCGTGTTTGAAATAAGAGAACGGAATCTTAAAACCTAGTAAAGAATGAGGATGCAAGAGAGCTACACAAGACAAGCACAAAGCACACAGAGATGGAAAGCTTCTTCTTCTTCTTCACAGAAAAGAGAGTACAAAATGACTAAGTGCTAAAGCTGAAAAGTAGCACATATGTACATGCGGTCACTAAGTGTGAACTCGCTAGAAGCGTACTAGGCTGGCACTATAAGTGTAGTCCAGCTGTAGAATCACTGGCAGAGATCCTCCGTGTCGGTCACCTAACGCGCCAGTGAGTAAATGCCGTAAGCGGCCAAGACCCGTAGTGGATGCCAGCTCAAGGTGTAGAGCTCGACATCTCAACACTCCCCCTCGAGCTCTGCATGTCGCAGAGTCCAAGCATAGTCCGGAAACGTCGAAGCTTCTCAGCTCCGAGGGCCTTGGTAAAGATATCCGCTATCTGCTCCTCTGTGCTGACGTAGACCAAGTCGATGTCGCCCGCCAACACTCGCTCTCGAACGTAGTGGTAATGGACCTCTATGTGTTTGGTCCTGGCATGGAACACTGGGTTCCTAGCCAACTGCATGCTGCTGAGGTTGTCACAATGGATGAAAATCTGCTGGTCCACCTGCACTCCCAAGTCCTCAAGTAATGTGCGTAGCCAAGCTACCTCGCACGCCGCAACTGCTGCACCTCTGTACTCGGCCTCTGTGCTCGATAAAGCAACCGTAGGCTGCTTTTTGCTGCTCCAAGTAACAGCAGCACTCCCAAAAGAGAACATGAAGCCACTCGTAGATCTCCTATCAACAATGCTACCTGCCCAATCTGCATCTGTATACCCATACAATGCTAATGGTGCATCTGCTGCATAGAACAATGCGTAGTCAAGAGTACCTTGCACATACCTAAGTGTGCGTCGTACTCCATCCAAATGTGGCTTCCTCGGAAGTTGCATGAACTGACTCTCCAAGCCTACTGTGTAGCTCAAGTCTGGCCTCGTGATAGTCAAGTAGATTAGACTACCCACAATCTTCCTGTACATGTTGACATCCTCAACAACATCACCTTCACCCTTCTGCACTCAGCTTTGCATTCACATCCAAGGGAATAGAAATTGGCTTACAATCAGCCATACCATACTTTGACAACATGTCCAAAGCATACTGTCTCTGTGATAGCCATACACCCTCTGGAGTCCTGATCACTTCAATGCCAAGAAAGTAGCGCAACTCGCCTAAATCTTTCATTTCAAACTCCTGTTTGAGAAGACCCTTCACATGGTCAATCTCCATAGCATTGTCACCAACAATAATAAGGTCATCTACATATATGGTAATGACCACAATCCCCACATCACTCTCACGTACATAGAGTGAATGATCAGCATGAGCTCTCCTAAAACCAATACTGACAAGATACTTGGCAATCCTGTCATACCATGCTCTAGAGCCCTGCTTCAAACCATACAAAGCTTTGAGAAGTCTGCATACATAATCTGGGTAACCTGGATCGACATAACCAGGTGGCTGATCCATATACACTTCCTCTTGCAACTCACCATTCAAGAAGGCATTCTTTACATCCATTTGATGCATAATCCATCCTCTAGATGCAGCCACTGCTATGACAGCTCTCACAGTCGTCATCTTTGCCACTGGAGCAAAGGTCTCCTCATAGTCTATGCCATACGTCTGTGCATAACCCTTTGCGACCAGCCTTGCCTTGTGACGCTCAATGTTACCATCAGCCTTATGCTTGGTTTTATACACCCATTTACAGCCAATAGCTTTCTTGCCACTTGGCAATGGCACCAACTCCCATGTGTCATTTGCTTCCAATGCAGCCATCTCTTCATTCATTGCATCATCCCAATGCACATTTCCAACTGCATCCTCAAAACATGTGGGCTCCACATCCTGTATCACCTTAGCCATGTAGGCTTGGTGATGCGCTAGATACCCATCATAAGTCAATTTCTGAACTGGATTTCTGACTCTATTAGATCTGCGCGGTCCTGGGTCACTCCTTTGCCCTCTAGCATCTTCTTGTACTTTCCTTACACCAGGTGTCCTGACAGCCGGAATTCCAAATTCCTCATCAAGACTTTGTTCAGAACCATCTGAATCCATGTCTACATGTGAAAAACTTGATGATGCATCAACCATAAAGGGAGGTTCATCAACCTTTTCCTTTCCTTTTCGTGATACATTCCCTGTACCTGTTGGTGGAGTAACCTGCGTACGTAGTCTACCATTCCATGGTTTCTCAACAGAGCCACGAGAAGAGGACTCTTGTGGTCCACTCAAAACCTGTGACTGTGGCCTCACATTTTGTACAACCACATCATCTTTTACATCAGCCCCAATAGTGCCATGTGCATTACTGTACCAGCTGCTCATCTCATCAAAGACTACATCTCTGCTCACTCGTAATTCTCGTGTAGTAGGATTGTAGCACCTGTACCCCTTTTGTTCAAGGGAATATCCCACAAGAATACATTTCTCTGCTTTAGGATCCAATTTCCTACGCAACTCATCTGGTACATGCACGTAAGCTATGCAGCCAAACACTTTCAAGTGTGCCAAATCAGGCTTTGTACCTGTAAAATTTCCTCAGGTGTTACATCATGCACCGCAGCTGTAGGTGTCCTGTTCATAATGTACACAGCTGTATTTACAGCTTCAGCCCAGAAATGATGAGGCATGTTCTTCTCATTCATCAATGCACGTGCAACCTCTGCAATGTGCCTGTTTTTCCTTTTTGCGACCCCATTCTGCTGTGGAGTATATCTGCATGTAAACTGCCTGTGTATACCATGCATTCGCAGAAAATCTGAAAAAACATTGGAGAAGTACTCTCCCCCTCCATCTGACCTCAATGTCTTGATTTGCATATCTGTCTCCTTCTCAATCATGACTTTGAAGTCTTGAAAGTGACCAAACACTTCACTTTTGTTACGCATGAAGTAGACCCATACTTTCCTTGTATGGTCATCAATGAAAGAGACATAATACCTGCAACCATGTATACTTGCAGTATCGGTTGGACCCCAAACATCTGTGTGCACCACCTCAAGTGGCTTTTTACATACATTGCGCTCATGTGGAAATGAGCCCTTTGATTGTTTTCCAAACTGGCATGCTGCACACACTTTATGCATACCATCCACCTTGAATTTGGGCAAACCTTTTACAATCTGTTTTGATTGCATGCTGCGCAATCTCTGCTCATTGACATGGCCAATGCATTGTGCCAAATGTCAACATCAGCCACAACACCTGTGCCCTGTGCAAATAATGCAGCTTTTACCTCAGGCATGTCTACATTCAGCGTAAACATTCTGCCCACACATTTGCCCTCTGTGATCAGCTTACAGCCATTCTGGAAATCTTCTACATAACAGCCATTTGGATTGAAGCGAACCTGCAAACCCTGCTCAACCATTTGTCCAACAGAAACAAGATTCTTTGTAATGTTTGGGACATGAAGTACATCTGCTAAGTACTTTGATTTCCCACTCTTCGTATTTAGAGGTATGTCTCCTACATGAGCAATGGGGTGAGCTGTGTCATCTCCTGTCTGCACATAGCCTGACACATCTGGTTTGTGCATATCTCTAAACCACTCTCCACGAGATGTCATGTGATTAGAGGCACCTGAATCCACATACCAAACATCATCTTGGGTGGAATTCTCTGCAGTCATTGTATTCATTACATGTTGCATAACAAACATACGCTCGTTTTTGCTGTCATCTGCATCTCTGCTAGTAGATGCATAGTTGCCCTGTTCTCTCTTTCTACTTGCTTTTCCCTTTGGACAGTCACGTGACATGTGACCTCTTTCACCACAAGTCCAACATTCTCTACTATCTGGAGTATGTTGCTGCCTGCTTGATCCTGCACCACGACCTCTTTGACTCCCCTGCCTTGAGACTGGTTTCCCCTACCACCTGTATTGTTTTGATTTGATTGACCTTCCAGAAATTGCCCTTGCAACCCCTTGGGCCTCGACCACGACCTCTACCTCTACCTCTGTTGGAGTTAGAATAGAAGGCCTGTTCAGAATTATTTCTGCCATGAGAAGAAGATGTGTCAAGGTTCTTCTCCTCAAGAATAAGCATAGAAATCAAATCTTGGAACACGGGGATGTCGTCTCTTGTATTCATGGAAGACCTAAAATGTACATACTCATCTCCTAGACCATCCAAGCATGCACGGACAATGTCATCGTCTTCCACTGAGACTTTAATAGATCCAAGAGCCTCAATGATACTCTTGATCTTCAAGCATAATCATTGATGGGAGGTTGTTCCTCTTAACCTGATTTAGCTCCGACTTTAGTTGAAGCTTCCTGGCCTTGGTGTTCACCTCGAACACTCTGCGTAAGTTTTTCCATGGAATGGCGGGGGTTTCAGCATCCTGTAGATAGCCCATCATGCCATCTGTGATGCTCATAGAAAGCCAATACATCACTTTGCTCTGGCCTTGTTGCCAGTCCCTCAAAGCTTTCCTTTGTTCTGCTGTAGCATTTGCCTCGGGAATCTCTGGTTCCTTTTCATTGTCTCCTTCTACATAGTCCCAATAACCTTTTCCTTTTAGGAAATTTGTTATTCTGAACTTCCATGCAGGGTAGTTATTTTTCTCAAGCTTCTCAGTAACAATCTGACTGAAACCGTCAGACATCTTGAAGCACTAAGACAAAATAGCTGCAATCTGCAAAAATCTGCAAATCTGCTGAACCTGCTATCGTGGTTCCTATAACGCTTTCTACACTCAACGAGTGTCCACAATCAAGCGTACATACAACCATTGTACTTGTACAGTAAATCTCTGTATACTGCACTTTGGAGACCTGTTCAGAAACTTGTGCGAAAAACGAGTGTCCACAATCAAGCGTACATACAACCACTGTACTTGTACAGTAAATCTCTGTATACTGCACTTTGGAGACCTGTTCCATCTGGTCGTGGATTGCGAACGAAGGGATTGTGATGCTCTTGCTCTCTTAGCCTCTCTTGCCTGCACCAGGCTCTGATACCATGTAAAGAATGAGGATGCAAGAGAGCTACACAAGACAAGCACAAAGCACACAGAGATGGAAAGCTTCTTCTTCTTCTTCACAGAAAAGAGAGTACAAAATGACTAAGTGCTAAAGCTGAAAAGTAGCACATATGTACATGCGGTCACTAAGTGTGAACTCGCTAGAAGCGTACTAGGCTGGCACTATAAGTGTAGTCCAGCTGTAGAATCACTGGCAGAGATCCTCCGTGTCGGTCACCTAACGCGCCAGTGAGTAAATGCCGTAAGCGGCCAAGACCCGTAGTGGATGCCAGCTCAAGGTGTAGAGCTCGACATCTCAACAACACTAGCGTCACAGCGCTTTTCAGGTGATCTATTACAATTAGTTTACTTTAATAAAACTCTAAATGTATAATGATCTGATAGATTTTTACACGACTGTATCGTATTTTTATGTTGTGTAGATTGCTTAAAGAGCACATACTACCAACTGACAATGTGATGCCAGATTCCCGAGATGAAGCAAGAAAGATTTTGCGAAACTTGGGGATGGATTACAATTCTATCCACGCTTGTCCTAATGACTGCATTCTTTTCAGAGGGGAATACATAGACATGGAGAAGTGTCCGAAATGTGATTCCGAAAGATATCGAGTAGATCTCCACGGGACAAAAATTCCACAAAAGGTTTTGCGACATTTTCCTCTGCTTCCTCGCATCAAGCATTTCTTCGAATGTAAGTCCATGGCCGCCCTAGCATCATGGCATGAGGAGAATAAATCTTCAGATGGTGTGCTACGAATTCCTGCAGATTGCACAGCCTGTAAACATATAGATGGAACATGGTCGGATTTTGCCAGGGAAGCTCGAAATTTGCGCTTAGGCCTAGCTATGGATGGCGTAAATCCATTTGGTCAAAGATCAACATCTTAAAGTGTATGGACCGTTGTCATCGTCAACTACAACATTCCCCCGTGGTTGACTACGAAGAAGGGGCACCTATGGCTAAGCTTGATTGTGCCAGTGCGATATAAAGTGGAGAATATGGATGTGTATCTTCGTCCACTATTGGAAGAGCTACAACAATTGTGGATTGGCATAGAGGTGGTGGATATGAGCCGACACACAGGACGACGAAATGCTTTGATCAGAGGCATTCTAATGTGGACCATGCATGACTATCCCAGGCTAACAGAATGCTCAGGTAATCTATTGACACTCCTCACTCAGACACTGTAAATCTTTTTTTTTCCCATAGTTGATCTATTATCATGTGTATACATGCAAGGCTTCAAACAAGCGGATACAGAGCATGTGTCACATGTGGACCTAGACTGAATGCACGTAGGGCGCCCTCACTGAAGAAGCAAATCTACGAAGGTCATCAAGCGTATCTTCCAGAGAATCATGTTTTACGCGACGGCTTTTTGGGAAGAGAGCCACCAAGGATGTCTGCACAAGCATGGTTAGAGCAGAAGGAGATGTGCGATGACGGATTGCCTCCAGGGATGAAGGGACTATCTCTATGGTACGAGTTACCATACTGGCCCCGACTCATGATCAATCGCTTGCTCGATCCAATGCACATATTCAAGAATGTGGGTAATCTACTATGGGACCATCTGACCGGCAAGAAAGATACTTTGGGAGCCTGAGTTGACCTTAGAAATGTAGATCGTATGGAGCAATATTGGCCGCAAACAGCGTCTGATGGATCGATAAAACTCCCTAAAGCACCATGGATTTTCACAGGAGCCCAAGAACGCAAAGTAAAAGAGACCATTCAATCTTTGCGGACCCCCATTGGCGTAATGCACTCGCTCCGAACGTGTTTTACTAAAGAAGGAAAGCTTACCGGTTTGAAGTCACACGATTGGCATAAAATGTGTCAGGTACGTTCATAGTGGACTTTAATATCATTGCATAAAATGTGGACTTTAATATCATTGCTGCACATACTTTACAGTTTATTTTACCGGTTTCCATTGAGGGATGTTTGTCTCTCGTCATCCGTAACACAATCTACAAACTTGCAAAGCTGGTGCAATGGATCTCACAAAAGGAGATCAACGTAGACTCCATACCATTCGCCAAACTAAATGCTGCGGAGCTTGTGTGCATGTTTGAGAAACATTTTCCTACTACCATGCTAACCATTCAGGTGCATCTTCTTGTTCACATAGTTGATGAGGTGGAAATAGCTGGCACAGTTCATTCCAGATGGATGTTCTTCTTAGAACGTTTCATGAAAACGCTTAAGGGATATGTGCATCAAAAGGCACCTCCGGAGGGTAGCATGGCAGAAGTTTGGTTGGTATTAGAGTCCCTAGTGTACATTGGAGAGTGGCTAGACGGATTTGATAAGGCCCGAGACACGCTATGGCGAACCATAGATGATGAGCGCATATATGGGATTGTCATGTGCAATCTCAGTGTTGAGAAGAAGATGACGAAAGATCTAGAGGCTAAAATCAACCAATTTTGCATGCTTCACAATCTAGTGATGCAAAAGTGGATTTCACAATATGAGGATGCAAAGCAAGAGCGACAAAGGGCACGAATCGAGTGGAGATGGGGAAGACGACCACCGATGCACTATCCAACGGTTCTGGAGAGCCTACCAACATTCATGAGCTTAAGATGGTTGCACAACCAATTGAAAAGCGCACAACAATGCGGTGACGAAGTGACTGAGGAAGAGTGGGAGTACTCTCGGGGTTGCGCGACCAAGGTAAGTTTGCAATGTATGACTAGCTAGTGACTTTATTTCTAAACGTTTGAACGGCCACTCATAATCTTTGTTCGTTGTAGTATAAGTCATACACAGCAGCATGGTGTAAAGGTCGACATTTTAGGGTGGAACGGATCGACAAAAAGCGTTTTACTCAAGATTGTGGAATCATGGCAAAATTTGAACAGTCTAGTCGATGACGTTCCTCTGATGCAGATCCTGTGGTGGCGGAACTCACTTACTTCGGCACGCTCCAAGAGATTTTGAGGATCGATTACAGAGGATTTTTTGTCGACTTGTTCGATGTGCAATGGTTCAATATAATCATGGAGGGTCGCAACGCTACTGTGCGTAGAGGAGAGTCTGGTTTTCTTGAGGTGGATTCTACTAAGAAATGGACTGACCTAAGAGACACTTTCGTACTACCCGAGCATTGTGAACAAGTAAGTATGTAAATAGTTAACATCCCCCTTTTACAAGTTATGTGCTTGAAAGCTCTCATGTAAGTTATGTGGCTCTTGCAGGTAATATTTCATCCTACAAAGTCTACATCAAACTGGTGGTACGTCATAGAGGTAGCCCCTCGTAGTGTAAGGACGTATGAAGGCTACCATGTGCCAATCACAATGGCATCAATGGAGGAGATCATAGAAGATGCTCAATCAGAAGCCGCTGCAGTGGTGCTAGACGAGCATCAAGATGCTACTACTCTATATGGGGTGCATGCAGAGGAGCTACAAAATGAAACAGAGGATATGTGTTTAAACGGAGAGCCCTATATAGATATAGGAAGTTATGCTGAGTTATGCGAGGATGAGAGAGAGATCTCTTAAAGCCACAAATATTGTATTTGAACAATTTTGCTCCGTGTTGTAAAAGCTCTAGCTCTCTAAGTACCTTCCATGGTGTATAACGCTCTTTTCTACTCGCGCTCACATCTTTTGATTGAAAATTCTGAGTTTTCGACTTGCCTCTTCTATCACTCAATTCATTGCGTCATTGTATTTATATGCGTCATCACGTCATTGTATTTAATGGTCTTTGCGTCATTGTCTATTCTATTCATTCAATATTAAATTTAAATATTCGTGTATTTAATGCAGGTATGGATGATGAGGAGTTTCTTTCTTCTTTGTCACCGCAGCAGAGACAGTGGTATGTGGAGCGTCATCACTCTGGCGCATCATGGCGCGTTCCTACTCCATCCGCATCTCCCTCTCTTTCGGAGCATTCGACGCGCTCCGAAGCTTCGGCGTCGACGAGACGATCTTCACACTCGTCTAGACACCGGCGCTCGAGTGGTGGTGGTGGCGGTTGTTGTGGGGATTCCGCCGCCGATGCCTCCACACCGCCTCATGTTCGACGAGGCTCTTTACCCTCCCCTTCTTTGCCCGCCCCCACACCAGCCACAGCATCGCCATCTACGCCAGGTTTTGCGCGGCTGACTGTTCCTAGCAGCTACACACCTCTACCTACTCCGCCAGGAGCCACCCCACTCGACACTTCTCGCTTCGGGGCCCAGACGCCGGTGGAGACACCTGACGTCCGTACCCCCATCGACACGCCGCTAGAGACCCCTGCCGGGACACCCAGGTTCACGCGTCACCGGCCAGAGGGCTTGCCTTACTCCGTCGACTTCAGCGGCGGCATCATCATGGATGATGACGGCAAGAAGGTGATCTCGCGCATGCGTGGTCTTTGCTCTCAGCTATTTAGACACTACATACTAAACAAATGGAGTGAAGTACCAAGTGATTTAGAAAACAGAGTCATCAGCATACTTCATGATGAGTTTCCCGTTCCAACACGGGATCAGCGCTTCAATGAAGACCTGATGAAGATTTGAATGCGCAAATACTGCAAACACAAGCGTTCCAAAGTGCAAAAAGCAATCAAGCATGGGTGGAACAAGCCAGATTGGCTGGCCAAAGAAGATTGGAAGAATGCGAAGAAAGTAGCGCGCGAGAATCCTGACAAGTGGAAGCAACAAAAGGATGCAGCCAGAGCGCGAGTAGAGGCAGGGAGCTCGCACCACTTGGGGAGCGATGGATGGGCATCATTTGAGGCCGATTTTGTAAGTGTTTTCGCATTGCTCTTTATGTTCGATAGTTTAGGGTTTATGAGTTTTTTAATTCTAACATAATGAAATCTTTGTATGTTTTGACAGTGGTCGATGACAGGACGTGATCCCACACCGTACGAGCGCGAGTACGCAGGCAGGAAGGGCTTAAACGCCCTGATGGACATTCTCAGTTCTCGCGGCGGCATGGTTAGTATTAGGGTTTACTCTTTTCTATTTTTTGTATTGTTTTATATAATGTCGTTATATGTTTATACTTACTGAAAGCTGTGTTATTGTCTTTTTTTGCAGAATCCGATAGATACGCCGCTTGGACGCGATGAGACGTCTGACTAGACGACGTCAGTTTAGTTGTAGCTAGATAGCATTAGTTTAGGGTTTCTCATAGCTTATGTATCATGAGACGGATTTTATACGTCTTTTTGAACCATGTATATTATTACATTTGTCACCGCAGTTCATTTTGCCAATCAATTCTTTATGCCTATGATGTTGTACAATTGTCATTATTACATTTTCCAATCAATTCATTTTGCCTATGATGTGTACAATTGTCAATTTTACGCTTGTCAATTTTGCAAACAATGCGTCTTGTGGGTGACTATTTTGGGTCTATTATCTACCCTTGCAATTTTTTTAAAAAGTGAATCAAGTACAACATGGTTGATGGGTGGCAGGGCATTCAATGCCCTGTCACCAAAAAAAATTTCTCTCGGGCGTCGCTATAACCGTCGCTATTTATGGCTCTGGAGCGTCGCTATGAGCGTCACTATAGACTTCTGTGTAACCGTCGCTATGACCGTCGCTACGAGCGTCGCTATATGGCGACGCGTATAGCGACGCCTATAGCGGCGCATATAGCGACGCTATTAGCGACGGTTTTAGCGACGCCAGGGGTTATAAAAACCCAGTGTATTTCCATCGCTAACAGCGTCACAAGAGCACACAACCTCTTGTAGTGTGATTCTAGAGTAGCAGGTCAATTCCCTCAATTGTAATGATGTCATGATAATTGTAAAGGTCCATGTGAGTTGGCCACTAGTCATTTGGAATACCCTAGGTATAAATGTCAATAACCTTAATGTGAAAGGGAGGCTTATCTTTAGAGAAGAAAGGAGCTCTGAAAACGTACGCTTAAGCTACGAACTTGCTCCAACTTGTAATCAACTTTTATAACGATTGGGTAATCAGTTTTAAATTCCAAAACTTGCATTGTGCTCCTCTCTCTTTGCTCTTTCATTTAAGTGTAAGCATTGTCAGTTTTCTTGTGGTTCGTGACTACGTGTCTGTGAGTCTTAATTGCAGATTTGAGTGCTTAACACTAGGTTGGTAAGCTAACAGGACATAAAAGTGTCCTTTCAGGGTTTTGAAAAAAACCTCCAAAACCATAGTAGATCCACTTATTTGTAAAATCCTTTCATGAGGTTATATTTCAAGGCCTACTACACATGGAAAAAACAAGAAACTTGTAAAATTTTTCATCTTTTGGTCACACCAAGCCTCCAAAGTTGATGGACCACTACATTTTCATCGAAACAGTCATTTCTTACGTTTTGTTGCATAAAAATAAGATTAGGGATTTTTTGTAGGACTTGAGATAAATTTCCTAGTTAACTTCAATGGGTTGGTGATCAGAACATATGATTGCTTCTCACTCGCTATTTTTTGTTTTGCCAAAAGAAATAGGTACAAAAAAGTTGAATTTTTACCATTCTGCAAACCTATCATCAAAGTTTCTATAGCCACGCTCATTACAAATAATATATACATGTTTTCTTAGTTTCCTATTGTCTTTTAGGTTCATAAGGAGCCATGGAGCATGTCAAAAGAATAATACATCTCTTACCAAGGGAAATCTTGGGGAGCAAACATGAAAAAGCTGGTTCAACATTATGAGTTGTAGAATTCCAAGGAAACTATTCAATATCTAGCCAAATTTGATCCTTACGACTAGATATGGTTACTACCTACAAAATGCATGTAGTTGTCACAAGAAAGTAACAATATTGAAAAAGCTATACTTGATATACTAGAATGTTTTGTTTTCTTCTATAACTGAAAAAAACAACCATCGTTGTCTACTATGCAAATAGGGTATTAGGTGCTCCAAAACTCAAGGAATATTAGCTTTATGTTACAATATGGGACATAGAAAATCAAAACTGCATTTGGATATCATGAAAGCCACCAAAAAAATCATAGAAGAGCTAAAATTGGCTAAAAAACAGGATCTGACAATTTTTGCAATTTGGTCATAACTTACAACTTTAACATTTATTTCTCCCTAGAAGCATCAAGACATGTTGAGTACTACTAAAGATAGTTATCTAGCATTATAGACCTCACAAACATGAATTCTAGAGTGGTATAGTTGCAAAAAGTTGAAAAAACCCAAAAACAGGACCCCTTTTTTCACACAATTTAGGTTGTGAAATGTTGTGCAAGGACAAGGTTAAAGATGGAATTGATATTCCAAAAAAATGTCGAGTTTTTTTCAGCTCATGAGACAAATTTCTAGACAGATAGCACCTTATAATCCATTTTGAAACTCTTGACATAATTCAAGGAAAATGGTCACTTAATAGGACATAAAAGTGTCCCATTACCAACCTAGTGTTAAATCATTGTTTTTAGTCATTTTTTCCATAGGAGAGTGTTCCTAGACCATAGGGAGACCTTTCTAGACTAATCTATTGCAGTTTCAAGGATCTTTTTCATGATGGATCGTGATTTTGTTACCTTGTCGGATTGCAACCAGAGTTGGTAGGATAGTGTCCCTAGGTGTACTAGACCTCCTCTTAAAGTTTCATTGCATTTTGAGTCTGTTCGAGTGCCGAAATGGCATGATGACCTAGAGCTATGAGAAATGACATATGCAGATTTCCTTATCATTGAGTGTTGGTTTGCTTGTTGAGTTAGTGTGTTTGCTTGTTTAGGTTCACTTCTTGAGATTGACAATCTCAAAGAGTCTCCGTGCCCCATCTGATCACTTCCTTGAGTATTGATATTATGTTAGTACCAAAAAGCTATGCTGTAGATGTCCGTCGTGGAACGGGCATCCACATGGCCGAACACGTAGCAGGACACATTTGTAGTCAATTATTTTGTCGAGCTAGTGTAGTGATACTCTATGTAAATCTTGATTCTAGAGTAGCAGGTTGATTCCCTCATTTGTAATGATGTCATGATAATTGTACATGTCCGTGTGAGTCGGCCACTTTCCATTTAGAATACCCTAGGTATAAATGTCAATAACCTTAATGTGAAAGGGAGGATTATGTTTAGAGAAGAAAGGAGCTCTGAAAACGTACACTCAAGTTACGAAGCTGCTCCAACTTGTAATCAACTTTTCTAACGATTGGGTAATAAGTTTTCAATTCCAAAACTTTCATTGTGTTCCTTTCTCTTTGCTCTTTCATTTAAGTGTAAGCATTGTCAGTTTTGTTGTGGTTCACGATTACGCGTATGTGAGCCTTAATTGCAAATTTGAGTGCTTAAATCAACGTTTTTAGTCATTTTGACCATAGAAGAGTGTTCCTAGACCATATGGTGACCTTTCTAGATTGATCAGTTTCAGTTTTATGGACCTTTTTCATGATGGATCTTGATTTTGGTACCTTGTTGGATTGCAACCAGAGTTGGTAAGATAGTGTCCCTAGGTATCCTAGACCTCCTCCTAACCTTTTGTTGAATTTCGAGTCCATTTGAGTACCGAAATGGCGTGATGACCTAGAGCTATGAGAAAGGATATAGGTAGATTTCCCCGATCATTGAGTGTTGGTTTGCTTGTTGAGTTGGTGTGTTTGCTTGTTTAGGTTCACTTCTTGAGATTGGCGATCTCAAAGAGTCTCCGTGCCCCATCCGAGTCACTTCCCTGAGTATTGACATTAGTTAGTACCAAAAAGCTATGCTGTAGACGTATGTCATCGCGGTGACCCGCTAACACTAGAAATGGTAAAAAGATGGTGAAAAAAAAAAAGGAGAAGGGTATGGTTGCTAAAGGGAAGTGAAAAAGTTGAGAGAGTAATCATCAAAAAGTGGGAGATTGTTTAGTATGGAGTCTGATTTACTCCTTATGATTTTTAATCTTAAAAATGCACATTTGTAAGTCCCCCATTATGAGAAGAAGCCATTGTGCATAAGAAAAATCACTCACCAAAAAGCCAAAAATTCACGCCCAGTCTTGAGCTACCAAAATATTCCATTTTTATCAAAACAATATAGCCAAATGACAGTCAAAAATTGATTGGAAAACGGCATGTCGGCTGGTCGGTTATCAAAAGTCAATGGCCAGTTGGTTGGTGGCCTAAAGTCAATGGCCAATGGCCTAATTGAATCGCCGGTGGCCAATCTCTAGGCGGACTTGTTTTCTCAAGGGTGACCACACATGGGTGCATTGGAGTTCAACTTGGACTTGCTTACACAAGGGTGGCTACACATGGCTGCCTCTCATGAGAGAGGATAGCCTTTTTGGCCTATAAAAGGACGCCTATGCTACATAAAAATTTCATTGTGAAGTTGATGAAACAAAGTCAATGTGAGGTGGTGAGAGTGAAGCAAGGTGGGAGCTTCATTAAGGGTATAATCCCTTTGTAACCTACTACTTCTAGTTTGAAGTACTAAAGCCATTGAGTGGCTGGTTTCCCATGTACATAGCCAACATTGGGTGTCCCACGTATATTGTGTGTGCTCTCTCTCTCTCTCTCTCTCTCTAATCTATAATCTCCCATGTGTGAAAATTATCTCTCTCCATTAAGTAAATTACTCTAATATCTACTTAGCTATGTCCTATTTCCTAACAACTGATATGAGAGCAAGGTTTTCTCGTAGGGCTAAATCATCTCAAGAAAAGTATTCCTTGATTTGAGTGGAGAAATGGAGGAGGAAGGTAAGCTCAAGATCAAGAAGTTCAACGGAAAAAACTTTCAACATTGGAAGATACAAATTGAAGACTATCTTTACCAAAAGGACCTTTATTTGCCACTAGGCGATCTTGCAAAGAAGCCCGCAACAATGGCATATGAAGCATGGATTTTCCTTGATTGAAAGGCATTAGGACCAATTCGGATAAGCTTGGCATCAATGGTTTCCTACAATATTTCGGAGATGAAGGCCATGGAGGACTTGATGAAGCCACTGAACGGTCTCTACAAGAAACCATCGACATCCAATAAAGTATTTCTCTTGAAGAGTTTGTTCAATCTAAAAATGGTAGAGAGTGGTTTAGTTATCAATCACCTAAACAGCTTTAACACCAATATAACTCAATTTTGATTGGTGAAGGTCAATTTAGATGATGAAGTGCAAGCCCTTCTTATACTATCATCTCTGCCAAATAGTTGGACAGCCTTGCAATGGTTGTAAGTAACTCTATCTCCGACACAAAGACTCTTAAGTTTGATAATGTTATGGGTGTTCTCCTAAAGCAAGGAAATGCAAAGGAGAAGCACCGGTGAATCATCAAGCGTTACACTATCATGAAACAAGGGGAAGATCAAAGGAGAGGTTCAAAATGAAAAGGATTGTGATCGCCCAAGGCGGAACAAGTCACACACAAAGTCAATTCTTAAATGTTTGAATTGCGAAAAGAGGGGCCACATCAAGAAGGATTGTTGGTCCAAGAAGAAGAAAGAGTTAGAGTCTCAAGACAGCAAGCTAACATCAAAGGCCAATGTGGCAGGTAAAGTAGAGAAAGATGATCTAACTCTCTCATTAGACAATGTATCTAGTTCCTGGATAGTAGACTCCGGGGCTTCATTTTATGCGACACCACACAAGCAAAATCTTCATTACATCAAAGGTAATTTTGTGTATGTATACTTGGGAGATGATGAACCTTGTGAAATTGTTGGCAAAGGTACAATTTGTGTGAAAACTGCAAATGGAAATGAATGGCTTTAAGATGCTAGGCATGTTTCTTCTCTTCGCAAAAATTTAATCTCTATAGGACAATTGGATGATGAAGGTCGCACATTGCATTCAAAAACAAACAATGGAAGATATGAAAGGGATCTTTGAGAAAAGGTTTGCACACTTTACTTCTGTATTTTCATCACATAATCTTCAACTTGTGGAACAACTATAGAAGTTACGGTGTGGCACTGCCGGCTTGGTCATTTGAGTGCCAAAGAAATGTAAATCCTTCAATTAAATAAGCTTCCACCAAGTTTAAAAGAAGTAGACCTAGAGTTCTTGAAGATTGTGTTTATGGTAAACAAAAGAGGGTAAATTTTCAAGAAATAAGAAATGAAAGAAAAATAAAAAACTTGAATTTGTTCATTCTTAAATTTGGGGTCCTACAAGTACAACATCCCTTGGTGGCATGTTGTACTATGTAACATTCATAGATGATGCAACTAGGAAAACATGGGTTTATGAAATGAAGAATAAATTCAATGTGTTTTCCATATTTCAAAGGTGAAAGGCCTTTGTGGAGAATGAAGAAGGTACCAAGATCAAATGCTCAGATCCAACAATGGAGGCAAATATTGCAGCCAAGATTTTGAAATCTTTTGTGCTAGCAATGGAATTTGGAGGCAAAGAAAAACCCCAAGGACACCTCAACAAAATGGCATTAGGTGATGAGTACATGGAGCTTGAGGATAGTGAAGACTCAAGGAGTGAAAGTGGTGAAAATGTGTCATCCAAATGAGGAGCCTTAACCTATGTCTCAAAGATCTACAAGAACAAGGAGGCCTCTAGAAAGATTCACTCTTTTCTTCAATCATCTCTTTGTCTCAAATTTTGGAGGGCCAAAATCATAGAAAGAAGCTATGAAACATGAATCCAAAGAAGAATGGTTGAAGAGCATGCAAGTGGAGATGGACTCATTACATCGCAATGAAACATGGGAGTTTATTGAGTTTCCTAAAGGTAAGTGGGAACTGCAGAATAATTAGGTGTATAAGCTGAAGGAAGAAGAAGGTGGAAAGAAAAGGTACAAGTCCATGCTTGTCGTAAAAGGGTTTTCTCAAAAGTATTGATTTCAATGAAATATTTTCTCCTATTGTAAAATGGACTCAATCAGGCTTGTCCTAAGCCTTGTGGCTGCTTGTGACTTAAATCTTGATCAAATGGGTGTAAATTTGGCATTCCCTCATGGTGACTTAGAGGAGGAAATTACATGTTTCAACCAAAGGGGTATGAAGTAAAGGGTAAGGAGAAAACGGTTTGTAGATTAAAGAATAGCTTGCAAATTAAAGAAAATAGCAATGATACTTGATGTTTGATTGATGATGTTGAATCATAGATTTAGAAGATGGAACTCATATCAGTGCTTTCACACAAAAAAATTGGGAGATGGGAAGTTCATCTTTCTATTGTTGTATGTTTATGACATGCTGATTGCAAGTGCTAACATGGAGGACATCAAATACCTAAAAGAGGAGCTATTTAAATCTTTTCTAATGAAAGATTTAGGTGTTGCAAAGTGGATACTTGATATGAAGATATCTAAAGAGGATTACATCCAGAAGGTACTAGAAAGGTTTGCGATGCAAGATGCAAAATTGGTTTCTACACCTTTGGCTAGTCACTTGAAAATAGCCAAGGATATGTGTCCAGAGACACAAAAGGAGATAGCATATATGTCTAAAGCTCCATATGTTGCAATGGTAGGTCCTCTAATGTATGATATGGTCTAGACAAGGCTAGATATTGCACATGCAGTGAGAGTGGGGAGTAGACTCATGGATTATCCAAGTAAAGAGCATTGGCAAGCTACGAAGTGGATACTTAGGTCTCTAAAGGGGACAACCACAAATGCTTTGTATTTGGAGGCACTGACATTTTCTTGCAAGGTTATGCCGATGCAAATATGGCAGGTGACAAAGACACTCAAAGGAGCACTACTGGCTATGTCTTCACAATTGGAGGCACAACAGTAAGTTGGGCTTCAAATATATAGAAAGTGGTCTCGCTTTCTACCATGGAAGCAAAGTATGTAGCAATGACGGAGGCAAGCAAAGAAATTCTATCACTTCACAGATTCTTGGAGGAGCTTGGATACAAGCAATTAAAATGTGTCTTGTACAGTGAAAGTCAAAGCACCATTCATCTTTCAAATAATTTAGCCTTTTACCCAAGGACAAAGCACATCAAGGTGAGATATCACTTCATACGTACTCTTTTGGAAGAGGAACATCTAAATCTAGCAAAGGTGCACACAAGTGAGAATCCTAGACATGTTTACAAAGGTGGTTTTAACAAGGACAAGTTGAGCTTCTACTCATCTTCATTCGGCATTCAAGGATAAGAAGCCATGGTCAAAAGCAGTCACAGGTTTGGTGTGGAGATCGGTCTCCAAGTCGGAGATTGTTAAGTATGGAGCGTGATTTCTCCCTTGTAACTTTTAGTCTTAAAAAATGCACATTTTTAAGGCCCCCATTATGAGGAGAAGCCATCGTGCATAAGAAAAATCATGCGCAAGAAAACAAAAAGTTCATGAACAGTCTTGAGCTATTGGAATATTTCATTTTGACTGAAAATTATGGCCGGACGATGGCCAAAAAGTGATCGAAAAATGGCCGACCGGTTGGTCGGTGATTGGAAGTCAATGACCGGTTGGCCAATGGTCAGTGGCCAGTGGGTGGAGGTCTATGGACGGTGGACAAATTCAATGGTTGATGGCCTATTTCTAAGCGGATTTGTCTTCTCAAGGATGGCCACACATGGACGCATTGGAGAGTCCAACTTGGACTTGTCTACACAAGGGTGGCTACACATGGCTGCCTCTCATAAGAGAGGACAACCCTTTTGGCCTATAAAAGGAAGTACACAAAAAATTCATTGTGAAGTTGATGAAACAAGGTAAGTTTGAGGTGGTGAAAGTGAAGCAAGGTGGGAGCTTCATTAAGGGTATAACCCCTTTGTAACCTACTTCTAGTTTGAAGTACTAAAGCAATTGAGTGGTTTCTTTCCCGTGGATGTAATCCACGTTGGGTGAACCATGTATATTGTGCTCTCTCTCTCTCTCTCTCTCTCTCTCTCTCTCTCTCTCTCTCTCTCTCTTCTATATCTTTTGTGTGTGAAAATTATCTCTCTCCATTAAGTAAACTACTCTAATATCTACTTAGCTACACCACTATTTCCTAACAAAAGCAATAGTGACAAGTGCTACTTTGTACATCTACGGGTATAACAAAAACCCTAAGAAGCTTTTTGTTTAATAAAAAATATGTAAGAGAGTGTGTCTTGCCAAAACATAGTGAAAATAATGTGTATGTCGGTGTTTTTTTTTTTTTTGGGGGGGGGGGGGGGGGGATGGGGAAGAGAGAGAGAGAGAGATGTAGCCAAAAATTTACACAAACGTGTTTTGCTTAAGATCTCATCAGTGGTGTAAACCATACAAAAGGAAGGGATAGGGTTTAAGTAGCAAATGAGTTAATAGTCACAAAAAGGTTACAAAAATTTAAGAGAGATGGATACTCTTTTGGGAGGGAGAATTTTTTACCTTCTAGAGGGGGTTGGTGGTGTCTTTTAAGAGAGGAATTTGATACAATCAAGGATGCACCCTTCCATAAAGATGGCGGAAAAACATGGGTAAAGGAAAACTAAAGAAAGAAAAGATAGGACTAGCCCAACACAAGGAGAGCATCTAGGACTTTTATTACAAATAATAGGTATAGGAGAAAGGGTGTCCATGGAGATGTGGTAATACTTCATCCGAGAAAAGTTGAGGAGGATGCCTGATTACCACTAACTAAAGGATGTTGAAAAAAGAAAGGGTGGAAGTTGTCCATGGAAAGGATTTTGTCAAGGTTGGGTGAGTTCAACCAACAAATTACCGGCTTGGGAAGATGTGAAAGTTTGAGATTAATGGATAGCCATTTAAAGAGGTTTTTATTGATTGAACATCCTAAGTTGAGTCGGCATCCATTGGGTGAAAATGGTACTTTGACAAGGGTGGAGAGGGAGGGGGGGGTTAGATTTCCTTTTGGGGAGAAATGAGCTAAAATTGTAAGAAATGTGGAGAAATAATGCCATCAAGAGAGGGAAGGGATATCCTTTTGCCCTTAGCTTAGAGAAGAACAAGTTACAATAGAGATGAACCTTGAAAGTAAACTCTTTAATGTTGTATCTTTTGAGCTCAGAAAGGATAAAGGAAATTTTTTAATGCATGGGGTGCCAACACTCCCCCTCCCTCACACACACACACACACACCCTCTTCCCTCCTCTCCCCCTCTTAACCTACAATAGATATAAACAATAAGTGGGGTTTACCCGTATTGTATACGCTTATGGTACCCTATTAAAAACCCCTCTTCCTTACACTCACGTGATACCATACGGAACCACATAGTGAATCCCCCAGGAGAATGCTACAAATCCAGACTTTAAAGATGTAATGTCAGCTATTGCATTAGGGAAGAAAGAAGAACCATAGAATGTGCAAGATGGTTATCTTCTCTATGGAAATAGGTTATGCACTACACATAGCTTGGTGAAAAATTTATGTATGAATCTCATGTCTCTACTTATGTGGGGCATATAGGGATTAAATCTACTCTTAAAGGAGTAAAGATGTATGTTTATTGGCAAAAAATGAAGCAAACATATAGGAAAATATAACCTAATGCATTGTATGTTAAAAGACGAAGTATCATAGAGGGAAGCATCCTAGCTTACTTCAACCATTATCCATACCTAATTCCCCATGGGAGAGTATATCCATGGATATTATCTTTGGATTGCCAAGGTCTATTCCTAGGAATACATGAATATGGACAATAGTAGACCGGTTTAGTAAATAAGTGCATTTTATACTGGTCAAAACATCTATTAAAGCACACCATATGAAAATACTCGTCATATCATAGGTCTTTAAGTATTATGGCTTCCCAACATCCATAGTATGCAAGAATGACTAGTACTTTTTAAAAAGGACTCTTTGAAAATTTGGGTACTAAGTTGAATTTGTCTTCTTCCTATCAACCACAAATGGATGGCCAACGTGAAATAGAAAACTTGACCATTATTGACCTAATCAAAGCCTATGTTATGGAGGTAGATAAAAAAGATCAATGTCAAAATTATTTGTCACTAGTACAGTATGCGTACAATAATGCTATCTATAAATTTACAGGGAAGGAACCATTTAAAGTTATTGAAGGAGTACCCAAACTCCCATTGATATTCAAGACACTTGGTAAGATATTTTTTGTTTATGAGTATAAAAGAGACCTTCCTTAATATTTTAATATAATTAATGAAACTATATCCATCATGCAACAGAAGAAGAAGTCTACTGGTGATAATCATAGAGAATCCCTGACCTTCAAAGAGAATTATTGGGTATTGCTTGAGTTTCTCAAAGCATGCATAGGCATGCAACTGGAAAGGGGAAACAAGGATGCCCAAAAACAAGGATGCCCAATGGGTCATCAGAAAAAATATGCTAAGCAAGGAGAAAGATATTTTGGTCCATTTTAAATCCTTTCATCAATTAATGAATTGTCTTATAAGTGAAGGTTACCTAACATTTGTCTTATTCATAATGCCTTTCATTTGAGCCTTTTGAAATTGTATAAGGACAAGCCACCCAAACATTTAGTAATTGAAGGTCAAGAAGAGATCTTGTAGCATGAGAGCATCCTGCACCATGAAAACAAGGTTTCAAGAAGTGGAAAGGGTACTAGGAAATTTTTTTATTAAACTTAAAACAATTTCATTTGAAGATGCAAGTTGGATGCAAGGCATGCACATAAAGGATAATGTAAACCTTGCAAATGCTTACAATGACTCATGAAAAAGGTAAGAACCATGTATGGAACAAACATACCTTGTAAAGAATTTTGTCTTGTTTTGACTCTATAGTTTCTTTTTAATGTTCATAAATTTTTTAAGTGTATGCATACAATAAATCATGCTTGCAGAAAACATGTTTCTCTCAAGCACCAACTTGTAGACTTTGCCAATCTACTATAAGGAAGATGTAAGGGCTAAGTAAAGACATGGTTGTAATAGCTAAGTCTTCCAAGCACCAAGTGGAATTAGTCACCAGTATGGAATAATGTCTACGGGTAAAAAAGGATCTTCTACCCAAAGTAAAAGGACTAGCTATGACTTTACTTTTTCTACTCCATAGTCAAAGATCACTATGATTTCAAGGGAGAGGTAATGTCATGAAAATGAGTTTCTTTCTAAAACTGTTTTCCATCTTAAATTGGCCACTTAAGTCTAGGATAAAAAAGGGAACAAGTGAAGTTGATTTTTGTGCTTAAAGACTTAGTCTGGTCAAAAGGCTTGGTACCAAAGGAAAGAAGTCTATATGAGAGCAAAAATAATTTTTATTTAAACTATTGTGGTCAAAGGTACATGTCAAGAAGCAACCTCCCAGCTTCTTCTAGCGCCCCCTATTGCTTTTTTTTCTGTCTTGGGAAGCTTCATAATATCACATTACAACACTTGCCCATACCCAGCTTGGTTGGTCAAAAGTGCTAACTTTTGTTCACTTTAATGATTAACTCAAAATATTTGGCCCATGTACTTAATAATACCTACTAGGCCATGTGAAAATTCATGTGCTTCATTAAATACTAAAAGTATTCAATTATCTCTAAGAATTAAACTAGTTGTGAAAACTTCCACAGGGAATAGCGAGAGTTGTTTTTGCCCGAATTAAGTTCTGAATTTTTTTGGCTATAGTATTGTCGTACTTAAGATTCCAAAAATACCAATTTTGGCTACTTTTGAGATAGTGGTTTATAACTTTGTATTTCTAGTGCTTTCAAATAAACCTTAGGGTTCATTTTTATGCTTTTAGAATGGTGAAAAGCTTACAACAGTACCCGACTAATTGGGTCCACCCGTCCATAGACATAGTTCCATTTGGATACTAATCTCCCACTTCCACACTATTGCACTCATATGTTTCTTTTGTTTTCTAATTACTACCACATTGTTTTACAGGTACAATAGGGTTGTTTCATTAGTTTCAATTCATACAACCCTTCAAACTTCACCCAAATAATTCTTTCTCAAACAAGGCTTAATGAAGACAGTCCTATATTTAAAAAAATAAAAAGAATTCAAATTTCTTATGAGTTTGCCTCTACCCCGCACTTTCTTTGTCTAACCAACAAAGCCCTTGCAAATGATTTATTTATTCGCTAACCGTAAAATATGCAGACTTTTCCAATTTCTAACCATAGGGGGCATCTTACTAACCACAAGGGACGAAAAGAAAGCTGATAACCTCATCTTAATTTTTGCTAACCACAAGATTATCTCACTAACCACGAGTCTCAAACAAGTTATTCCTTCAGCAATTGCTCTCATTAAGTACTTCTTCAAACATGATCCACTAACTCCTAATATCAAACAATAACAATCTAATAACAATTTATCGGCGGACAATTCTTTCGCTAATCTACGGATTCATATGCTTGTTTTTTGTGATTTATTCACATTTTTAGATGGGTTAATGGGATTCCTAGGATTGACTTACCAAGTTAGCATGTATAACAATGAAAAATTTTAAATTTGTCTTATCAAATTAGCGATGTATTCAAGAGAAAAGTAAAAGCTAAGAATAGTGAAAATTAGGAAGATAAAAGAAGAAAAGAAGCTCTAATCTTGACTTACCTCTTTTGTTTCTCTAAAAATACTATTTCTTTGCTAAAAATAATCCTTCCCTAAAAATCCTCTTTCTTTGCTAAAATTATTGGTTCCCTAAAAATACTCTTTCTTTCCTATAACTTAGCCAAAAGTTTCTCTTTATTTCTTAAGTTTGAACCCTTATCTTTAAACATAGTCTTAAGGCTTACATTTCACATAGTGACCTGTCGCTCCCAAGTGAGTAAGGGTCATAATTAATAGTTCCGGAGTCTAATTTTTTATCCAAATGTTTGGTTATGACTCTCTATGACTTAACAAAAATGTGAATCTTAAATACTTTTGCAAAGTAATTGATATAGTTCTTATTGATAAATCTTGAATATGTTACAATTATTGAAGAAACTTGGTAACATAGTCGGCCCTCTTCTCCTTCACCTCCACTTGAAGACCACAAATTGTGTTACTTGGGGTGAGACAAGGGAGATTAACGCTATGGAAATATTGAGGATTAGGAGAGAGGAGAGGGAGAGTGTAATGATAAGAAGAAGATCAAGTTATGGCAAGCTTGGTTATTTTGGCATGGCTTTTCTTGGAGAAGAGGTGTGTGTAGGAGGTATGCATTAGAAGAGGTTTGGATATGGCTTCCCTAATCTTTCTCTACAACTTACTTTCTAATTTGCATCTTTAAAATGGATGACAGAAGTGTAAAATGAGAAGAGAAGCCCTCTTTTTATGTACATTTTTTATAAGTGTCTTTACTTATCTCGATATCTTATCTTCCTTATCAATAAGTTCTTTTTACTTATCTTGATAACTTATCTTTCTTTTCAAAACTTTTTCAACAAGTAACTTGTTCACCTTATCCTTATCTTATTGTTTTTTTCCCCTTTTCTTATCTTTTCTCATGCTACTTTTCTTGAGATGAAAAGCTATTTTTTCATGCATTTCCTATACCCATGTTCCCATGGTGTAAACCTAAAGTGGCTCGTAAGTAAACTTTGGTTCTTTGATTTAGCCAAAATTTACCTTGAACTATCTTTGAATGTTTTATTCTTATTACTTTGATGGATTAGATGCATTGGTGAAGAATAAGAGCTAGGAGGAGGCCCTTACAAACTTTCCAACAAAAAGAAAGAGCTATCCTCAACTTGGAACAATAAAGGGAGGTGGTAAATCTTCAAGTAAAAGTTACACCTTTAACTTCTAGATTACACTAAATCATTCTGTGATAGTTTTCTCATCTATATAAGGTGCAATCTATCCTCATCTCTCACAACAATATTACCTCCATCTTTCTCTTTTCTTTCCATCTCCTTCTCAAGAACTTCCTAGGAGTATATCTTTTAATCCTTCAGGGTGTCTGTTAGGCCATTCCTCATCTCACCAAGCAAGTGAATTCGTAAGGAGAAATTTTGTGGAGCGATATGAGCATCTTGAGTAATAGGTCTTGAGTTCAACTCCTCATCGGCTACATCTTTAAGGTCTCTTGAAATAGTTTCCTACAACGCTAAAACTCTCTTCTTCTTCTTCTTCTTCTTCTTCTTTTTCTCTTCCCTCGATCGGGAACTTGAGTAGCACAAACCAAATGGTGGATGTTTCAAGGCGTAACAAGGGTGACACTTTGGGGTCGAGATCACTTTTGCAACAGTGTTTGCTTGGCTATGGTTATCAAACCTATGGGTTTGGTCCCTCAATATTACTATGCGTTGAGGTCAAGGCATCATGGGTTCTCTGAGTGATTCTTTTTTGCTAGAATAGCTCCTTCCTCACCACAACATTTGCCTCTATTTCAATTTTTCTTCTCTCTTAGAGGTCCTTTTGACATATCACCTCATGCTAGTGAGGCAGGTACTATGATAATATGTTCAATTATTTCAAAAAATGAGTTACCTAATATGTGCCTTGCTTGTGATACTTGCGTTTGTGATCAGGTAGTCAGAAAGTGTGCGGTCTAGTTGGGAAGGTGCAGAACCTCTGGCTCTGAGAGTTCGTCAGTGACAGTTACAAACACATTGAGAAAAAGTGTTTATGAAAAATCACCAACTCTATTTCTAAAGATGACTAAAAATCTAAGAGAATTTTTGACAAGACAGTCACAAACCCTTTACCTTATTGTGCTTGGAATTTACTTGTTTTTTGTAGGCGAGTTTGTGATGAAAGGATCACCAATTCACATTCAATTTTACTTGAAAAGAGAAATTAAAAACACTAAAGTTTCAGCCATGAAACCTCAACTGTCATGCAAGCACAATTCCCAATCAAAACCCAAACCTCTTTCATGGAATTCCCAATCAAAGCCCAAACCTTTTTTGTGGAATCGTGTAGCCTTGCCCCAAATTAGATGGTCGTAACTTCAAACAATTGAAAGGAATACACAAGCTTCCTCCTTCATAACGACCATTTTTTGATTTTGCAAAGATTTAAGAGATTCTTAATTGGATCGCACTCATCATTTTGATGAGGGGAAACCCTAACTCACTCCCTCACAAGCTTATAGACAAGATTGTGAAGAGGCGGGACTACACTACACATAGATCGAGCAACCATGGAAGGAATAGCACAACAGTGAAAAATTGTAGGTTTTTTCACTTAAGAAGCAGCCTTTTCTCTCTTCCCCATGGAATACTCAGTTGATGTGTCAAATTTTGGGCATTTTTTTCAATTTTGACCAAAAAATATGTCATTTTTGGCCCATTTTTCACCCAAAAAAGCCATTTTGATGTGAAAAATCCCAAATAGTCAAAAAAATCCCTAAATTTGTGGAATTGATCACATTTCATAAAAAGCATAGACATGCATCAATTTTCATCACCTTTCCAGTTTTGGTCACTTTTAATGCAATTTTAGGAAGACTTTGTATGAGCTGCTATTTTTGGCAGTTTTTATCTGCATCAACCTTTGTAGGCGAGATGAGTGTGCCACTATAGAACGCATGGAGTATGTACATTCTCAAACCAAATTAATCATTTTACCGAGTGGAAAAACATGCAATGATTCAATATCCAGAGCCACGACTTCCCATAGAGGTATGTACATGTGGCAACAATCGTAGTAGGCGCTTTAGAATATATCACAATATGTACAGTATTACTTTTCTTTCCATGCATCGAGAAGTGTCAAAGTGAGGTGATTTTTTTTATTTCACACTATGTTCAATCCATGACATGAAACCGCCTTTGTAAATTTTTACACCTTGTTCATTTTCAAATTGATATTTCAAGTGCAATAGTTTCATGGTTGGTGTGGTTTGGGATGGTCCTGCTCTTATGTTAGTTCCCTCTTTGAAACTCATATTCTTGAACCCTTCGGTCATGTTAGTTCCCTCCTTGAAACTCACACTCTTCAACCCTTCAACCATGTAGGTATAATATAATTTTGAAGAAGTATAAAAAATATTCTCTTCTACAATGGGCTCTAAGGTCAGCACAATGAAAATTGATTAACACTCTCGTCTATTGAAATGTGGCTCATTTGGTCTCCTACAATATGGTTTCTACTCTAATAAAGTCTATCTAATTGGAAATACATCAAGAAAACTCAATTGCAAAATGCTAACCTATTATCTCAGTTGATGTATTCAAATCTTTGAAATAAAGCAATTTGACCTGCACACTCTAGCTCTTGCAATTTGTACCAAAACCACTTGGTGGCTATGAGTTTACAGCCGCTCTATTAGCTTGCATGAAAATCCACAAATCAAGTCTAAATTCAATTTTGAAAAGACCACTATGATCCTTGTGGCTAGCTCTAGCTATGGCACAAGTATAGGCTCAATCTCTGACAAAGGAACATAATTTGATATCCATGTACCTTTGTGTCAGATGTTGATAAAACTTGGTACACAGCTTCCCCTTGTTCTATTGAGCTTAGCTATATGATTTTTGTGTGATTTGGATCAGTTTCGGTTATCCAAAAGTCAAACCCTAATTTTTCTTGGTGGTTTTTGGTTTTGAAGTGTTTTTGTCCAGTTTTGACCTACTTTTTGAACTTTTTGACTATCTTGCATTTGGAAGTTTTGTTTGAAATGTTCTCTGCTACATGTTGGTATGGTCTCTATCCAAAAAAAAAACAGAAAAGGTACATGCATCGTTATCCATGTTCCATCAAATCTAGACCCCAAACTTGGCACGCTGATTACTTGTAGTGTCACTAGCCTATTCCCAAAACATTTGGATCTGGATCACTCTTTACCAATCACTCTTTTCTCAACGGTTTTTGACTAGCTCCTGTGATGTTTTGCTAATGAAAGTTTCTAATTTACTTCTTATGAGTTTGGTAATCCCCTTTTGCACCATATTTGTGAGCATACAAAACAATTCATTTTGAAGGTGAAATGAAGGGTGGAATGGTACTTTCAAACCATCAAGAAAAATGCAGAATGAAATTATTTTTGTATCTCACTCATAGCTCTCTATGCCCATCAAAAGTAGATCTAGCATGTCCTCCACTTCTAGCCTCTACCAAGCAGTAAACCCCGAGTCCAACTGCTTGACTGCTAATTTGTAAACGGAATGGGTAACTAAATATATGGAAATAAGGCCACAAATACGACTAGGTCACTCACCACCTAAGGATCACTCCCCAAAAATGGCACCAATGTTAGAGGATTTCCACGATCAAACATACGCAGCATAGCTATCTGGCACTAACATAAATTCAATACTCATTGAATAAATTAGGATGGGGCACGGAGACTCTTTGAGGGTGTCTCAAGAAGTGAACCTACAAAACTAGGCTAGCATTAGCAAAACTATCACTCTCTACTCTAGAAAAATTGCATATGTCCTATCTCACCTCTCTAGGTCATCATGCCATTTTGTCAACCAAATGAGCTCGGAATGCAACAAAACTTTAGGAGGAGATATAGTAGATCTAGGGAAACTATCCTATAAAGTCTGAAGGTCGTCCAAAATGGTGGCAAGATCACAATCCATCATGGTACAGATCTTGAAAACTGCAACAGAACTATCCAAAAAGGTTTCCCTATGGTCTAGAAACACTCTTCTAAGATTTTAAAAAACCAATTTTGCACTCAAAATTGTAGATTTAGCTCATAGATAGGTAGGCACAAACCATAGCCAAATTAAGAATGATTACAGTTAAATGAAAGAACAAGAGACAAGGAACACAATGCACTTTTTGGAATTGAATTCTATTTGAGAAAATTTATTACAAGGTGCTACTGAGTTGCCTCTTTCAGTCGTACATACAAAGCTCTTCCAAAACTTTTGATAATGTTACAATATATGTTCAAACTAGAAAATCAAAACCTTATACCTAGGGCTTCTCATTTAACCAATGGTCAGCTTACAAGTCTTTTTAGTTCACAACAAAAGAATTACAGCTTGATGTATGAAAATGAGGCTCAATAACTATGACTCCTCTTTTATACAAGGCTTTTCCGAAAAACATAATGTGATTACATCAAAATCATGGCTTTGTGGTAGTAGAACAAGGTTGACATAGAGCCTAAAGATAAGCCGCCAAAGCTGGACATTCCTAATGTGAAGCTAAGGCAAGGGAACAAGATGACTCGTGTCAACATTGATAACACTCATTGTACAAGTATGAAAACTGAGAGAAAATGCTCTTTTATGAGAGAAACAAACCCTACATTGGAGCCAAATGCTTGTATGTTTTCACATACATAGAAGGAATATATATTTAGGTAATCATGCTTGATAAGTATGGGCAAAGGTACTCTGTAGTGTACCACAAGGATCTAGAGAGATATACATACTTTGGGAGACCACTCCATGAGTATTATGTCACTCCTATCACGTTTAAAGACCATATTAGGTATTTTGGTAAAAATCTCACATTATGGGAATCTCCAAATCGACCGAATTCATGTAATTTGGGAATTTTCCACTTAAAGTGGGAAAAATTGAGGTGTGTGGCTAGTAAATAAAGTGAAAATCTCATAGGATTGTGGTGTTGATAAACACCAAAAGTCAAGAGGATGTACAACACATGGATTTGAATAATAACTATAAATTACATAAAACAAAGGAAGATACAGAAAAGATTTTGTTTACAAATTGACTAGTATAGTCACAATAGAAGCTCCACATAATTCTACTCCACATTTGATACCATATCTGAACTTTGATCCAAGTGTGGCTGATGTGCACGAGTGAGGCCTTCTTTGGCTTTTAGAGCATGTCTTTCTGGAATCTTTATTCTAGAAAATGGTCCTTCTTTGTTGGGTCTCCAGGACCAAACAATTGCATCTATAGTTTCCCACACTTGTGGGTCCTTATAGTTGACAGCCCAATAACCCTTCCAACAATTACTGTAAGCTTGAGTATCTGTCATCCCACTTTTTCTCGCGCAAGGTGCCCAATATTGAATCAAGAGTTTTCTGTAGTTTGGTGATGTAGGCTCATTATCAATGTCAGATAAAGCCATTGCAAGCCACACTGGATAGATTTCTGTGTCACTCGAAACAAGTATAAGAAAGTCACCTTGGTGCACATCAGACATAGGGTCAAACTCTTCCCTTGGCCTATCTCGTTGAGGCCCACAAAAATGATCGTTCAACTCTTCAAGGCCTAGGAATCTTTCTGCTCCTTGTAGCAAATTCATTGTAGTGCTTTGTAGGTGAGAATATTCTTGAGTTTTTGGCCAAAACATTTCATACAAGACTCCCTCTGATATGATTGCTTTTCCAATCTCTTCAATTATCTTACTCCAATAATCTATCACGGGTCTATAATATCGCGGAATACTTGAACCATTCCCTAAATGTTTCCAAAATTTTATATAGTTCTTTAGCCCAAAATGACTTCTTCGTGGGCCTTGACATACTCAGCCATTTGTACTAGAGGTGGATCTCCATGTGGTAACATTGGCTTGCCTTCTGTGTCTGTTTTCCAAAGGCGAATACTTCCACTCCAACTTGATACACCTACATGTGCCTTATATTGCATCATTGGTGTCTCATCCTGCATAAAGAACCTGAACTGAAGCGGTTTGGAATGTCCAACAAGTATGTCTTGTCCATCACAAAGATAGCCATCACAATATTGCTTGAAATCGGGGATCTTTGTGAGAAAAAATGGAGCTAGAGATGAAGATGAGCTGTTTCGTAATGTATCCATCAAATGTGGCAAAGTATAGGTTTGTGTAACTCTCAACTTCTCTGAAAACCTACTAAACATGGTGTCTATGTCCTCATGTGTATGACCATCCATTAAAAATCCCAGCTGGATGGTTTTGAAAACACCCCTTGTAACAAGCATTGACAAATAGGCAAATAAGTATCGATTTTTGTTTTCCCCTGCACAATTATCCAATTGTAGCAACAAGTTCTCTGGCAATCTGCGAAATGTTGACCCCAATTCCTCTTCTGCAATTTCTGACGACTGCACAATGGGCTCTTTTCCATCACTCAAGTTATGGTAGTCCAAAGAATCCCTTGAGTTCAAAGCATGTAGTAGTGAAATATTGCTCCTTGGAAGTCCATTTGTTACTAGATCACCAAGAGGATGCTTATCTATCCTCTCGAGGTTATGTAAACAATTAGCAATTGAGCCAATTGTAAGATTTGGATCAGCTGGCCACAAACCATTCAAGACAAAGTGTCCGTAATGACCTTCTCCATGTCCATGAGTGATCATGCCAATCAATGCCACCTGCAGATTATATCCTGAATCCACACCCTTGGGAACAATGCATAATCTAGGAATGGCAGTCTTCTTTTGATCCATCTTATCATGGATTATGCATACATATTTTTGTGGTTGAGTTTCTGAATACGTGCGCCATGCATAATATAGGCTTCTGCAACTCTTTTGTTGTGCCATGTGAACTTCTCTCTCCCTCAAGAGAAGAGCTCTCTCTTCAAGAGAAGGTTTAGCTTCTAACCTTGCCTTGATTGAGCTACAAATATTGCACTTAGAGAACTCACTCGTCTTTGTTAAAGTGACATGTGGGTACTCTTTGTTCCAAATTCTACCAAAAGAAGATTGGGATAGCTTCTTCTCATAGCCCATTTGGTCAAGTGTCGTGTTGATTTTACATAAAATATCCACTTGTTTGTATGTTGATGGAATCACCAATTGAGTCTCTCTTGAGCCATCTAGTAGTGTTCTACTTTCTATGTGGCATCTTCTCAGAGTTGTTTTCCACAAACTCATTTAGTAGTGCTCTTGCTAAACTAGTATGTTGAAGTCCCCTTCTCAATGTACATGTGTTCCCATGTACATATTGGCGCACACCATTTTCAAAGTTCTCCTTGTATCGATAAAATGATGTCTTTGGTATTCCATGTAGCTCATACCATGCTCTACAATAAACAATAGAGCCATTTAGCCGGAATTGGTATCGTGACTTCTCATCTTTCTGATAACATATAGAAAGATCATCATAAACATAATTAGTGCGTGATTTTTGAGACTCTCCCCAAAATTGTTGTCGTAACCTTGTCACCATATCACGATCTACAAATTGGCAGCATTTTTGTGCACAACAGTCAATGCATGATACCCTTTGAATTGATTTGTTTGAAAGGTAAAAAGTCGAAGCTGGTGCTGCTTTTGATTTTTGAGTCCTGTTCATGAAAGTGTATCGTCTCTTCCTTGACAACTGGACAACATTACTCCCATCAAGTTTTTTTCCAACATTGCCATCGTTGGATACATCCTCATATGTAGCATGCATGCCATCAACAGGAACAAAGCGTTGTAATGGGCTCCCATTCAACATTGTTGTCTGCTTGATGGGCCACTTCAAGCAAAGTGATGCTACCCACTTCAACCACATCATCAATGCTTGCATTTTCTCTTTCAATACCCACACCCACACAATCAGGACCAAGTTCTTGAAAGTTGACATAATCATGTGGAAATACATATAAGATGGTCCATTCATTCATGGTTTGCATCATTGTGTCATCTTTTAAAAGGACCCTCTGATTTCTCCAAGACTCTCGAATCATTGCTTCTAATTCTGGGCTTGTCATAGGTATTGCATCTGTAACTAGAGGATCAGAATGATCATGTTCTTCATCACCATTGTAGCTTTCGTGTGGATCAATTAAGTTCCCATTTAATACAAAAGATTGCAAAAGAAGCTTTGACCATCGAACAGCACTCCATAATGAGCCTTGGAGAGATGAAGTATCCATTGTAGGAAAAGGTAGGACCACATCCTTCAAGCATTCCTCCACTAGTATGGAGACATTTCCCAGCCCTATCTTTGTACCACCACAAGTGGAATCTGGATCTGTTCTACACACACAACCAATACCAACGATTTCATTGTCAAGTATCATATGTACTTTCTCCCCAGATTCGAAGTCCATCCTGTAAGTAAAAAGATTACATTGTTAAATCCATAGTTATAGAAAAATACTCTTCAAACAAAAAATCATGCTACAACATGAAAAAGGTTTGCATAGGTTGGACAAGTGGTGAACCTTGAGACCAAATCTTCCTTGCTATATTAATGGAAGCAAGGTTGGACAAGTGGTGGACCTTGAAACCAAAGCCTCTTTGCTATATGAGAGCATAGGTTGGACAAGTGGTGGACCTAGTTGTAATACCCACTACTGCCACCTATCAACTACTATAGGATTATGCTTTCCAATGTCCAAGTATCCCTTGAGTATTTCAAGGTTGAACACGTGGTGGACCTTGAAACAAAAATCCCCTTTCTATATCAGAGCATAGCTTGGACAAGTGGTGGACCTAGTTATAATGCCCAATATCCAAGGTGAAATACCTTAGGACTTTGCTACCTTGCTTGCCAATGTTTACGTAGCCCCTCATTTCTTTAATGGAAGTAAGGTTGGACAAGTGGTGGACCTTGAAACCAAAGCCTCTTTGCTATATTAGAGCATAGGTTGGACCTAGTTTTAATACCCACTGCCACCTATCAACTACTATAGGACTATCCTTTCCAATGTCCAAGTATCCCTTGAGTCTTTCAAGGTTGAACACGTGGTGGACCTTGAAACGAAAATCCCCTTTCTATATTAGACAGGTTGAACACATGGTGGACCTTGAAACGAAAATCCCCTTTCTTTATCAGAGCATAGCTTGGACAAGTGGTGGACCTAGTTATAATGCCCAATATCCAAGGTGAAACACCTTAGGACCTTGCTACCTTGCTTGCCAATGTTTACGTAGCCCCTCATTTCTTTAATGGAAGAAAGGTTGGACAAGTGGTGGACCTTGAAAGCAAATCCTCTTTGCTATATGAGAGCATAGGTTGGACCTAGTTGTAATACCCACTGCCACCTATCAACTACTATAGGACTATGCTTTCCAATGTCCAAGTATCCCTTGAGTCTTGCAAGGTTGAACACGTGGTGGACCTTGAAACCAAATCCCCTTTCTATATCAGAGCATAGCTTGGACAAGTGGTGGACCTAGTTATAATGCCCCTCCTTTCTTTAATGGAAGAAAGGTTGGAAAAGTGGTGAATCTTGAAACCCAAACCCTTTGGCTATATATAGAGGATATCTTGGACAAGTGGTGGGCTTAGTTGTAGTATCCAATGTCCAAGGTCCAAGGTGAACTATGTAAAGACCTTACTTCCAAAAACAAAGTCGTACAAGTGGTTCTCCTTGAAACCAAAACCTCCTTAGTGTATTAGAACATAGCTTGGAGAAGTGGTGGACTTAGTTGTAATGGTGAATGTCCAAAGCAAACTATTATAGGACCTTGCTTCCCAAATCAAGTTTGGACAAGTGGTGGATCTTGAAACCAAAACCCCCTTACTCTATTAGAGCATAGCTTAGATAAGTGGTGGACCTAGCTGCCATGGAAAATGTTCAATCTGAACTGCTGCAGGACCTTGCTATTAAATGTCTAAATAGAGCTAGCTTCTTTAATGGAATCAAGGTTGGGAAAGTGGTGCATCTTGAAACCAAAAGCCCTTTATTGTATTAGAGCATAGCTTGGACAAGTGAGGGACCTAGTTTTAATGTGTGATGTCCAAAGAAAAGTATTACAAGACCTTGCTTTCCAATATTTGAATTGGTCAAGTGGTTAAAACTAAGTATAAAACTTTGACCATTTTCTTCTCGAATTGCCAAAAAAGCTAGTTTTAGACACCCCTAAATGAAAATGGTTTAGGGTGGCCTTAAACAATGTTTTTTCAAAGACTTGAAAAAAAGGGTTGCCGAAGAGTAATGACAATTTATTGTGGCTTGAAGTGCCTGAGTATGTGAAAACAAGCCTAGGTTTTCCACGAGGCAAAAGGTGACATAATAAGAACATTGGAAACTTAGGATTGACCATGTGGCCTAAACTTTGGCAAGTGAAGTGGTGGCCAAGTTTTGTGGCACAGTGTGCACTTGGTCCTATATGTGTTGACCACTTGGCTAAATCTAGGACCATAAGGCCAAACCTTTGGCACCTTAAATATAGTATGGGACATAATCTAGAACTGCTATAGTAAATTAGTAGTATAGCTAATATGTTAATATTTGTATTATATTTAAGTATATGCTAATATAATTTATGTTCAAAATTTCACTAATGAAGAATGTTCCCATTTAGCACTCCAGATGCGGGGTGTTAGGGCAATGCCACAATGGGGTGACAAGGCAGCGCTTCCACGTGAGGTTTGGGGGTAGCGCTCTTGATGGGGATGTGGAATATAGCGCTCTTGATGGCGGGGCTTGGGAGGTTGATTTGGGATATTGTTTTTGGCGGGGCTAGGGGCAGCGCCCAAAGATTTTTTTAAAAAAAGTGAATTCCTAGTATAGAGTTACGCATGTTTTTCATATTTTCAACCATGATTTCTTTAATTTTGGCCGTGTGAATTGGTTAATTTTTTATATTGCTTTTGTTTTTTTAATCCTATGATAAAACATGGACTTGTAGCATACGTGGCATTCTAATAAACCCTATCAAGATTAGGCACACAGAGAGCGCACGAGCAACGCACACAGAGAAAGCAGGCAAGCAGCAAACACACAGAAAGCGCACACGGATCGCACACAGTTGGAGTATACGCGCGCGTAGAGGAGCAAGCTCGGCATCGTACACAACACACAGGTGGAGTGCACAGGATTGAAAGTTCGCGCACAAGATAAAGAAACAGCAGCGTACACAACGCTTTCCAGAAGGGCAGGATCGGGCAGTCTTCTCAGGAGACATTGCACACCTCACGAATAGAGAAAAAACATGTATTTCTCTCTCTCTCACTCTCTGTCTTTCTTCATATAGAGAAGATAGTTCTCTATAACTCTTCTTGCACACAGACTCTCTCGTCAAAAGACAGAGATACATAGTTTAAAAGTATCCCCGCACACATACACATATTCCCACACATCGTCTTCCTCTCTTCCACATACATAACCACAGTGAAATCTGTTATCTTGCTGTCTCTCTCTTGAAAATACATGCACTATTCCCACACATCGTCTTCCTCACTTCCACATACATAACCACAGTGAAATCTGTTATCTTGCTGTCTCTCTCTTGAAAATACATGCACATATTCCCACACATCGTCTTCCTCACTTCCACATACATAACCACAATGAAATCTGTTATCTTGTTGTCTCTCTCTTGAAAATACGTGCACATATTCCCATACATCGTCTTCCTCTCTTCCACATACATAAACACAGTGAAATCTGTTATCTTTCTCTCTCCTCTCTCTAAAAAACAGGTATTTATCTCTCTCTCTCTCTATCTATCTATCTCTGTATCTTGCTATCTCTCTCTTGAAAATACATGCTCATGTATTTGTGCGTCTGTGTTATCTATGTGTATGTATGTATATTTGTGTTATTTCATTGTAATACTCATACATAATGCAGATACACAATTACACTTAATTACGATATGCACACATAGTATATATACATACTAAATATCACAAATAACTAACACATTGTAATACTAGTAAAATTGAATGGAAGACTTACTTGCATGATCTGTTAAAGTCGATTCTTGTAGCGAGTTCTGGATGTATGCTGAGCTGATTTTCCTCTAATCCATTTGTAGATATGATTGTAACTTCTGTTTCTCAAAATAGTAGTGTTGTTTAGTGATACACCTAATGGACATAAATGGTTTAAACTAGGACATGTAGACCAAAAATACGTGTATTTCTTTGGATGAATATATACACTTTTTGGTTGACCCTTACCACAAGTGGTGGACCTTGAGACCAGTGGACTATAAAGACCTCCAAACAATACCTTGTACACTCAATCCTTCTTGTATCTAGGTGGACAAGTGGTGGACCTTGTTCAAATTCTCTAACCACTCTCTCTAACATGGTGACATAATTTAGTGTGATAAATTCATATCTATGCAACAAATAATCAGTTTAGGCTTTTAATTTGAATTTTGTTTGAATTTATGTACAATATAATGATTTGAGGTTTGCATATTTGAATTTTAGGGGGTATAATGATATCTTTTTGTGGTAAACTTGAATTTAAAATCAATTTCGCGGGAATATTTTAAATTTAAGTAGTAAATTTTAAATTTTTATAAAAAAGTTTGAATTTAAAATTTGGTGGATATTTAAAATTTTAGGGGGGATATTTAAGATTTGGGAGGGATATTTTAAATTTAGGCGGGAAGGTTTTTGAATTTTATAGCGAGAATCTCCCATACATACGAAAGTATAGGTTGGACAATGGTGGACCTTCAAGCTAGAGCATCCATGCTACTGGACATGATAGGTAGGGAATCTAGTTGAATATTGTATGTATAATATATATGTAATAGATCTAGCTTGGACAAGTGGTGGACCTTGAAACAAAACCCCATGTAAAACATATCATGCACATTCCAAGTGGTCAAAAAAAATATCATTTAAGATATAGCCTTATAGGTTGGACAAGTGGTGGACCTTAGCACCCAGATATTCTTCATATAATGACATAGTGGAAAACTGGTGAATCTTGAGACCAAACCATGCTACTAGCGATAATAGCTTGGACAAGTGGTGGACCTTGAAAGTAAACCCCCCATCTATGAAATATCGTGGGTTTAAGGTATTTCGATGGAGCCTAGCATCTTGGATACATAGTGCATCTTGCTTCTCTTCATGTTTCAATGGAGCCTATCTTGGAAAAATGGTGGAGCATCCTTCTCTCCATGTTTCAATGGACCCTAGCTTGGACAAGTGGTGGACCTTTGCTTCTCTCTATTATTCAATAGAGTTATCTTGGACAAGTGGTGGACCTTGGAACCAAACCCCCATGTAAAACCTATCATGGTCACTCCAAATGGTGAGAAAGAATAACCTTTAAGATATAGCCTTATAGGTTGGACAAGTGGTGGACCTTAACACCCTAATATTCTTAATATAATGACATAGAGTGAAAAAGAGGTGAATCTTGAGACAAAACCACTCATGCTACTAGCACTAATATCTTGGACAAGTGGTGGACCTTGAACGTAAACCCCCCATGTTTCAATAGAGTTAGCTTCGACAAATGGTGGAGCATCCTTCTCTCCATGTTTCAATGGAGCCTAGCTTAGACAAGTGGTGGACCTTTGCTTCTCTCTATGATTCAAAAGAGTTAGCTTGAACAAGTGGTAGACCTTGGAACCAAACCCCCATGTAAAACCTATCATGGTCACTCCAAGTGGTAATAAATAATAACCTTTAAGATGTAGCCTTATAGGTTGGACAAGTGGTGGACCTTAACACGCGCATATTCTTAATATAATGACATAGAGTGGAAAAATGGTGAATCTTGAGACAAAACCACTCATGCTACTAGTGATAATAGCTTGGACAAGTGGTGGACCTTGAATGTAAACCCCTCATCTACGACATATCGTGGGTTTAATGTTTTTCAATGGAGCCTAGCATCTTGGAGACATGGTGCACCTTGCTTCTCCTCATGTTTCAATGGAGCGTACCTTGGAGAAATGGTGGAGCATCCTTCTCTCCATGTTTCAATGGACCCTAGCTTAGACAAGGGGTCGACCTTTGCTTCTCTCTATGTTTCATTAGAGTTAGCTTGGACAAGTGGTGGACCTTGGAACCAAACCCCCATGTAAAACCTATCATGGTCACTCCAAGTAGTAAGAAAGAATAACCTTTAAGATGTAGCCTTATAGGTTGGACAAGTGGTGGACATTAACACCCACATATTCTTAATAAAAGTGGTGAATCTTGAGACCAAACCACTCAGGCTATAACCAATAATAGCTTGGACAAGTGGTGGACCTTGAATGTAAACCCCTCATCTACGAATATCATGGGTTTAATGTATTTCGATGGAGCCTAGCATCTTGGAGACATGGTGCAGCTTGCTTCTCCTCATGTTTCAATGGAGCCTATCTTGGACAAATGGTGGAGCATCCTTCTCTCCATGTTTCAATGGACCCTAGCTTGGACAAGTGGTGGACCTTTGTTTCTCTCTATGTTTCAATAGAGTTAGCTTGGACAAGTGGTGGACCTTGGAACCAAACCCCCATGTAAAACCTATCATGGTCACTCCAAGTGGTAATAAAGAATAACCTTTAAGATGTAGCCTTATAGGTTGGACAAGTGGTAGACCTTAACACGCGCATATTCCTAATATAATGACATAGAGTGGAAAAGTGTTGAATCTTGAGACCAAACCACTCAAGCTACTATCAATAATAGCTTGGACAAGTGTGGACCTTGAATGTAAACCCCTCATCTACGATATATCGTGGGTTTAATGTTTTTCGATGGAGGCTAGCATCTTGGAGACATGGTGCACCTTGCTTCTCCTCATGTTTCAATGGAGCCTACCTTGGACAAATGGTGGAGCATCCTTCTCTCCAGTTTTCAATGGACCCTAGCTTAGACAAGGGGTGGACCTTTGCTTCTCTCTATGTTTCAATAGAGTTAGCTTGGACAAGTGGTGGACCTTGGAACCAAACCCCCATGTAAAACCTATCATGGTCACTCCAAGTAGTAAGAAAGAATAACCTTTAAGATGTAGCCTTATAGGTTGGACAAGTGGTGGACCTTAACACCCACATATTCTTAATAAAAGTGGTGAATCTTGAGACCAAACCACTCAGGCTACTAGCAATAATAGCTTGGACAAGTGGTGGACCTTGAATGTAAACCCCTCATCTACGAAATATCGTGGGTTTAATGTACTTCGATGGAGCCTAGCATCTTGGAGACATGGTGCAGCTTGCTTCTCGTCATGTTTCAATGGAGCCTATCTTGGACAAATGGTGGAGCATCCTTCTCTCCATGTTTCAATGGACCCTAGCTTGGACAAGTGGTGGACCTTTGTTTCTCTCTATGTTTCAAAAGAGTTAGCTTGGACAAGTGGTGGACCTTGGAACCAAAACCCCATGTAAAACATATCATGGTCACTCCAAGTGGTAATAGAGAATAACCTTTAAGATGTAGCCTTATAGGTTGGACAGGTGGTGGACCTTAACAAGCGCATATTCCTAATATAATGACATAGAGTGAAAAAGTGGTGAATCTTGAGACCAAACCACTCAGGCTACTACCAATAATATCTTGGACAAGTGTTGGACCTTGAATGTAAACCCCTCATCTTGAATGTAAACCCCTCATCTACGACATATCATGGGTTTAATGTTTTTGGATGGACCCTAGCATCTTGGAGATATGGTGCACCTTGCTTCTCCTCATGTTTCAATGGAGCCTACCTTGGACAAATGGTGGAGCATCCTTCTCTCCATGTTTCAATGGACCCTAGCTTGGACAAGTGGTGGACCATTGCTTCTCTCTATGTTTCAATAGAGTTAGGTAGGACAAGTGGTGGACCTTGGAACCAAACCCCCATGTAAAACCTATCATGGTCACTCCAAGTGGTAATAAAGAATAACCTTTAAGATGTAGCCTTATAGGTTGGACAAGTGGTGGACCTTAACACGCGCATATTCTTAATATAATGACATAGAGTGGAAAAGTGGTGAATCTTGAGACCAAACCACTCAGGCTACTACCAATAATAGCTTGGACAAGTGTTGGACCTTAAATGTAAACCCCACATCTACGACATATCGTGGGTTTAATGTTTTTCGATGGAGCCTAGCATCTTGGAGACATGGTGCACCTTGCTTCTCCTCATGTTTCAATGGAGCCTACCTTGGACAAATGGTGTAGCATCCTTCTCTCCATGTTTCAATGGACCCTAGCTTAGACAAGGGGTGGACCTTTTCTTCTCTCTTTGTTTCAATAGAGTTAGCTTGGACAAGTGGTGGACCTTGGAACCAAACCCCCATGTAAAACCTATCATGGTCACTCCAAGTAGTAAGAAAGAATAACCTTTAAGATGTAGCCTTATAGGTTGGACAAGTGGTGGACCTTAACACCCACATATTCTTAATAAAAGTGGTGAATCTTGAGACCAAACCACTCAGGCTACTAGCAATAATAGCTTGGACAAGTGGTGGAACTTGAATGTAAACCCCTCATCTACGAAATATCGTGGGTTTAATGTACTTCGATGGAGCCTAGCATCTTGGAGACATGGTGCAGCTTGCTTCTCGTCATGTTTCAATGGAGCCTATCTTGGACAAATGGTGGAGCATCCTTCTCTCCATGTTTCAATGGACCCTAGCTTGGACAAGTGGTGGACCTTTGTTTCTCTCTATGTTTCAAAAGAGTTAGCTTGGACAAGTGGTGGACCTTGGAACCAAAACCCCATGTAAAACCTATCATGGTCACTCCAAGTGGTAAGAAAGAATAACCTTTAAGATGTAGCCGTATAGGTTGGACAGGTGGTGGACCTTAACAAGCGCATATTCCTAATATAATGACATAGAGTGAAAAAGTGGTGAATCTTGAGACCAAACCACTCAGGCTACTACCAATAATATCTTGGACAAGTGTTGGACCTTGAATGTAAACCCCTCATCTTGAATGTAAACCCCTCATCTACGACATATCATGGGTTTAATGTTTTTCGATGGACCCTAGCATCTTGGAGATATGGTGCACCTTGCTTCTCCTCATGTTTCAATGGAGCCTACCTTGGACAAATGGTGGAGCATCCTTCTCTCCATGTTTCAATGGACCCTAGCTTGGACAAGTGGTGGACCTTGGAACCAAACCCCCATGTAAAACCTATCATGGTCACTCCAAGTGGTAATAAAGAATAACCTTTAAGATGTAGCCTTATAGGTTGGACAAGTGGTGGACCTTAACACGCGCATATTCTTAATATAATGACATAGAGTGGAAAAGTGGTGAATCTTGAGACCAAACCACTCAGGCTACTACCAATAATAGCTTGGACAAGTGTTGGACCTTAAATGTAAACCCCACATCTACGACATATCGTGGGTTTAATGTTTTTCGATGGAGCCTAGCATCTTGGAGACATGGTGCACCTTGCTTCTCCTCATGTTTCAATGGAGCCTACCTTGGACAAATGGTGTAGCATCCTTCTCTCCATGTTTCAATGGACCCTAGCTTAGACAAGGGGTGGACCTTTGCTTCTCTCTTTGTTTCAATAGAGTTAGCTTGGACAAGTGGTGGACCTTGGAACCAAACCCCCATGTAAAACCTATCATGGTCACTCCAAGTAGTAAGAAAGAATAACCTTTAAGATGTAGCCTTATAGGTTGGACAAGTGGTGGACCTTAACACCCACATATTCTTAATAAAAGTGGTGAATCTTGAGACCAAACCACTCAGGCTATAACCAATAATAGCTTGGACAAGTGGTGGACCTTGAATGTAAACCCCTCATCTAGAAATATCGTGGGTTTAATGTATTTCGATGGAGCCTAGCATCTTGGAGACATGGTGCAGCTTGCTTCTCGTCATGTTTCAATGGAGCCTATCTTGGACAAATGGTGGAGCATCCTTCTCTCCATGTTTCAATGGACCCTAGCTTGGACAAGTGGTGGACCTTTGTTTCTCTCTATGTTTCAATAGAGTTAGCTTGGACAAGTGGTGGACCTTGGAACCAAACCCCCATGTAAAACCTATCATGGTCACTCCAAGTGGTAATAAAGAATAACCTTTAAGATGTAGCCTTATAGGTTGGACAAGTGGTGGACCTTAACACGCGCATATTCTTAATATAATGACATAGAGTGAAAAAGTGGTGAATCTTGAGACCAAACCACTCAGGCTACTACCAATAATAGCTTGGACAAGTGTTGGACCTTGAATGTAAACCCCTCATCTACGACATATCGTGGGTTTAATGTTTTTCGATGGAGCCTAGCATCTTGGAGACATGGTGCACCTTGATTCTCCTCATGTTTCAATGGAGCCTACCTTGGACAAATGGTGGAGCATCCTTCTCTCCATGTTTCAATGGACCCTAGCTTAGACAAGGGGTGGACCTTTGCTTCTCTCTATGTTTCAATAGAGTTAGCTTGGACAAGTGGTGGACCTTGGAACCAAACCCCCATGTAAAACCTATCATGGTCACTCCAAGTAGTAAGAAAGAATAACCTTTAAGATGTAGCCTTATAGGTTGGACAAGTGGTGGACCTTAACACCCACATATTCTTAATAAAAGTGGTGAATCTTGAGACCAAACCACTCAGGCTACTAGCAATAATAGCTAGGGATAACCATTAAAATATCTTTCAAGGGGTGAGAAAGAATAACCATTAAGATATAGTCTTATAGGTTGGACAAGTGGTGGACCTTAACACCCAAATATTCTTAATATAATGACAGAGAGTGGAAAAGTGGTGAATCTTGAGAGCAAACCACTCATGCTACTAGCGATAATAGGTTGGACAAATTGTTGATCTTGAATGTAAACTCCCCATGTACAAAATAACGTGGGTTTAAGGTATTTCGATGGAGGCTAGCATCTTGGAGACATGGTGCACCTTGCTTCTCTTCATGTTTCAATGGACTCTATCTTGGACAAATGGTGGAGCATCCTTCTCTCCATGTTTCAATAGACCCTAGCTTAGACAAGTGGTGGACCTTTGCTTCTCTCTATGTTTCAATAGAGTTAGCTTGGACAAGTGGTGGACCTTGGAACCAAACCCCCATGTAAAACCTTTCATGGTCACTTCAAGTGGTCAGAAAGAATAACCATTAAGATATAGTCTTATAGGTTGGACAATTTGTGGACCTTAATACCCAAATATTCTTAATATAATGACACAGAGTGAAAAAGTCAGACCAAACCCCTCATGCTACTAGCGTTAATAGGTTGGACAACTGGTGGACCTTGAATGTAAACCTTCCATGTTTCAATAGAGTTAGCTTCGACAAATGGTGGAGCATCCTTCTCTCCATGTTTCAATGGAGCCTAGCTTGGACAAGTGGTGGACCTTTGCTTCTCTCTATGAGAAGAATAAAGTTAGCTTGGATAAGTGGTGGACCTTGGAACCAAACCCCTATGTAAAACATATCATGGACATTTCAAGTGGTGAGAAAGAATACCCTTAAAGATATATCCTTATAGGTTGGACAAGTGGTCGACCTTAACACCTAGATCTTCTTTATATAATGACATAGAGTGGAAAAGTGGTGAATCTTGAGACCAAACCACTCATGCTACTAGGGATAATAGCTTGGAAAAGTGACTGACCTTGACGTTAAACCCCACATGTAAACAATATTGTGGGTTTCAGGTATTTCAATGGATCCTAGAATCTTGGAGACATGGTGCAACTTGCTTCTTTTCATGTTTCAATGAAGCCTATCTTCCACCAATGGGGGATCATCCTTCTCTAAATGTCTCAGTGGAGCCTAGCTTGGACAAGTGGTGGACCTTTGCTTCTCTCTATGTTTCCATAGAGTTAGCTTGGACAAGTGGTGGACCTTGAAACCAAACCCCCATGTAAAACATATCATGGTCATTCCAAGTGGTGAGAAATAATACCCTTTAAGATCTAGCCTTATAGGTTGGACAAGTGGTCGACCTTAAAACCTAGATCTTCATAATATAACGACATAGAGTGGAAAAGTGGTAAATCTTGAGACCAAACCACTCATGCTACTAAGAATAATAGGTTGGACAAGTGGTGGACCTTGAATGTAAACCCCCATGTACGAAATATCATGGGTTTAAGGTATTTCAATGGAGCCTAGCATCTTGGAGACATGGTGCAGATTGCTTCTCTTCATGTTTCAATGGAGCCTATCTTGGACAAATGGTGGAGCATCCTTCTCTCCATGTTTCAATGGAGCCTAGCTTGGACAAGTGGTGGACCTTTGCTTCTCTCTATGTTTCAATAGAGTTAGCTTGGACAAGTGGTGGGCCTTGGAACCAAACTCCCATGTAAAACCTATCTTGGTAACTCCAAGTGGTGAGAAAGAATAAAGTTTAAGATATAGCCTTATAGGTTGGACAAGTGGTGGACCTTAGCACCCAGATATTCTTAATAGAATGACATAGAGTGGAAAAATGGTGAATCTTGAGACCAAACCACTCATGCTACTAGAGATAATAGGTTGGACAAGTGGTGGACCTTGAATGTAAACCCCCCATGTACAAAATATCATGGGTTTGAGGTATTTCAATGGAGCCTAGCATCTTGGAGACATGGTGTAGCTTGCTTCTCTTCATGTTTCAATGGAGCGTATCTTGGACAAATGGTGGAGCATCCTTCTCTCCATGTTTCAATGGACCCTAGCTTGGACAAGTGGTGGACCTTTGATTCTCTCTATGTTTCAATAGAGTTAGCTTGGACAAGTGGTGGACCTTGAAACAAAACCCCCATGTAAAACCTATGCTGGTCACTCCAAGTGGTGAGAAAGAATAACCCTTAAGATATAGCCTTATAGGTTGGACAAGTGGTGGGACCTTAACACCCAAATATTCTTAATATAATGACATAGAGTGAAAAAGTGGTGAATCTTGAGACAAAACCACTCATGCTACTAGCGTTAATCTTGGACAAGTGGTGGACCTTGAATGTAAACCCCCCATGTTTCAATAGAGTTAGCTTCGACAAATGGTAGAGGATCCTTCTCTCCATGTTTCAATGGAGCCTAGCTTGGACAAGTGGTGGACCTTTGTTTCTCTCTATGTTTCAATAGAGTTAGCTTGGACAAGTGGTGGACCTTGGAGCCAAACCCCCATGTAAAACATATCATGGACATTTCAAGTGGTGAGAAATAATACCTTTAAGATGTAGCCTTATAGGTTGGACAAGTGGTCGACCTTAACACCCGATCTTCTTAATATAATGACATAGAGTGGAAAAAGTGGTGAATCTTGAGACCAAACCACTCATGCTACTAGAGATAATAGGTTGGACAAGTGGTGGACCTTGAATGTAAACTCCCCATGTACAAAATATCGTGGGTTTAAGGTATTTCAATGGATGTTAGCATCTTGGAGACATGGTGCAGCTTGCTTCTCTTCATGTTTCAATGGAGCCTATCTTGGACAAATGGTGGAGCATCCTTCTCTCCATGTTTCAATGGACCCTAGCTTAGACAAGTGGTGGACCTTTGCTTCTCTCTATGTTTCAATAGAGTTAGCTTGGACAAGTGGTGGAACTTGGAACCAAACCCCCATGTAAAACCTATCATGGTCATTCCAAGTGGTGAGAAAGAATACCCTTTAAGATATAGCCTTATAGGTTGGAAAAGTGGTGGACCTTAACACCCAGATCTTCTTAATATAATGACATAGAGTGGAAAAGTGGTGAATCTTGACATCAAACCACTCATGCTACTAGTGATAATAGGTTGGACAAGTGGTGGACCTTGAATGTAAACCCCCCATGTACGAAATATCATGGGTTTAAGATATTTCAATGGAGCCTAGCATTTTGGAGACATGGTGCAGCTTGCTTCTCTTCGTGTTTCAATCAAACCTGGCTTGGACAAGTGGTGGAGCATCCTTCTCTCCATGTTTCAATGGAGCCTAGCTTGGACAAGTGGTGGACCTTTGATTCTCTCTATGTTTCAATAGAGTTAGCTTGGACAAGTGGTGGACCTTGGAACCATACCCCTATGTAAAACCCATCATGTGCATTCCAAGTGGTGGTAAATAATACCATTTAAGATATAGCCTTATAGGTTGGACAAGTGGTGGACCTTAACACCCAGATCTTCTTAATATAATGACATAGAGTGGAAAAGTGGTGAATCTTGAGACCAAACCACTCATGCTACTAGGGATAATAGGTTGGACAAGTGGTGGACCTTGAATTTAAACCCCACATATACAAAATATCATGGGTTTAAGGTATTTCAATGGAGCCTAGTATCTCAAAGACATGGTGCATCTTGCTTCTCTTCATGTTTCAACAGAGCCTATTTTGGACAAATGGTGGAGCATCCTTCTCTCCATGTTTCAATGGACCCTAGATTGGACAAGTGGTGGACCTTTGCTTCTCTCTATGTTTCAATATAGTTAGCCTATATTAGACAATTAGTAGACCTCGAATCTCTCCATGTTGTCTAGAGCTGAGCTTGGACAAGTGGTGGACCTTACTTCTCCCTTACCTTAGTTTACTAGCTTAAATGATCACTATGTATACTTGCTTAGATCTAGCTTGAACAAGTGGTGGAACTTGTATTCACACAAACTTAATCCATTACAAAAAAGTATATGTTAAAATAACATTTGGTTTTTTTTGTTTCAGGAAAGATGGCTCCAAAAAAACAGGTTGCAAGGGTTGCTGTCTCAGTTGACTATACTTGCAATGATCTTAGGAAATGGTATTTGGACATACATGGTATAGAGGGTGCACAATTTCATAAGGTGCATCTATTTATTGCCAAAAAGGAGAATGACATCTTGTTTGAAGATGTTGGACAAGTTGTGGAAGCATCTGTCTCTGTAGTTGATAGTCATCCAGAGGTGGAATGCATTGACATTCTAGTTCCAATGAATCTAGAATTTCAACTATCTCCAGGAGCATATGCATTGGAGCGCATGTCTAGAAACAAAGAAGAGACAATGTTTTCTCGAGGATGGAAGTTTGCAGAATCAAATCCAAATATCACAGCAGATCAACTTCAAAGCTCCATCATTGCCACACTACAACGAAAAAAGGTGAAAGCTTCACGACCACCATCCACAAAGAAGCAAGCAAAAGTGTAGAAAGTAGAAGCTAAGCGAACTAGTTCCATTTTGGATGTAGACAAGGCATCTTTGGCATCCTCATCAACAGAGGGTTCAATGTCAAAGATGAGAATTGTGGATCCAGATGTTTTAGAAGCTGAGGCCATGAAAGGACAAGAAAAAGATAGGTGGAATGAATAAGTACATAAATTATTTTCCTTTCCAATATAGGGAATTTGATATCCCTATTCAAAATTGTTGGCTTGCTCCTGATCACTATAATGCACGTATTATGGCTAAAAAACACGCTGAAAGTGTGTTATTTGGATTTTCACGGAGTACGACCAAGCCTGCAGCATGTGCATATTTGATGCCTGTTCGAAATGCAAAATCAAAGAAGGGGACTCCTTTGGCAGTAGAAGAGGTAGAGGAGCAAAAAATTAAAGATTATCATTATTGGATTCTTGATGGGCAGCATTCAATCTATGCTACAAAAGTTTTGCTTCACAATGAACAAAACAACAAAGAGATCTTTGAAAGACTGATTAGCGTGTATAAATTTAGAAAGGCTCGCATTGTTGTGAATGCTCCTCCATTTGTTGCAACTGCTATATCTGCCATTGCAAATGAGGAGGCTCAGGCATTGTATGTCAAGCAACCTTACAGCCAAATATTGAGACATTTACGGAGTCAATGGATCTTCTCAGGACGACCACCAAAGGCAGCAAGTGGAATTGCAGAGGGACATGCATCTCGTGCCGGATGGGATGTAAGTTATTTTCTTTGTCTTTTTGATAGTGTTTAATTAACAAATCTTGCTCAATAGTTTAATTATTTCTCTATTTATTTTTAGGATTTTCTTCGATTGGCAAGAATGAGTGCAGCAGCAAGTTGGATTGCTAAACATGCACACATGGTCACGTACTTTGATTTAATTTATGATTGCTGGATAAAAATCATTGAAAAGCTAGAAGAGGAGAATAAGAAACCCCCAACAACTGTATTTAGATACCTTTGTGGCCTTGAGGAATCAGAGGTAAAGACTATTCAAGAAGAGATTAGAGATGAGAAGATTTTACTGTCAAAGAGTGCAAAGGATGGTGATGCAACTGACATGTATGATCGAATCAAGCAGTTGAAGCAAGACAAATTGATTCAAGATGCACTTCTTGAAGGCTTCAACAATTTGAATGAGTCTTCACCATGTAAAGACTGGGAGGAGGTGGTCAAAATGTATAACATCAATGATGTTGTTTATAAAACAATTTTAATGCTATGCGAGGAATGGATCAGATCTAGTTTGACGCGTGGAACAAAGAAAATGGCTTTTCCAGATGGAGCAATAAAATACATGCAATGGGCAATTCACCTTCAAAAGGAGAAAATTGAGCCTAGAGATTTGCCATGGTCAATCTATGTGGTGAGCCTACAAATGGAAGGCAATCTCTACTTGATGCGCCACTTCAATAATAAAGTGCCTATTGGCTTATGTGTTTTAGATATGACAAAAAACGTTGGAGGCAATTTGAAGTGGAGTGAGGAGACATTTAACAATGCTTTGGATGGGATCTTGGCTATTGCTGGAGGGTCAACAGATCCTGGATTTCTCTTTCTTGCATTTGTGGATTTCACTAACTTCACAAAATTGCAATGTGCCTTTCACGCCATGGGAGATAATCTGAGCTACCATTGTTGTGGTGCATTGCATCACTTTCCATCAGCTCCTTGCAAAGGAGCAATTCAATTCCTAACAGTTATTGCCTTCTTGGGACAAGGCAATGCATTTGAAGACCTGAGAAGAAGATCAGAGGAACATCCTATGCCAATTGATTGTTCTCTTCTTCAAGTAGCAGATAACGATATGTCAGATTTGCAATATTTGGAGGCCAAAAAAAGAGCTTTGGTCAAGCACTACATTCGTACATATTGTTTTGAAGACCGCAAGCTTGTTGATGTTTTTGGTGATGGCTCCTTGGTTGCACAAGAAGGAATACAACAGAAAAAAGAAGTTATCTGCTTAATTGATAGTGTGGAGGAGGCAAAAAGCGTGGAGACCATGCTGCTAGACTTTGTTAAGTCTCATGAAGATATAGAAAAATGGGTTGGACTTCAACAATCCACTTCGCAATCAGGCGACATTGTGCATGTTACAGAGGAGCTCTCCACAAAGAGAAGAAGAACAACAACAACACCATCCTCTGTCAATGGAGGACTTTTTGGAAATGGAGACACGTATGTTTTGAGTTTCTTGTGCATGTTAGTGTTTCTTGTTACTGATTTGATACTCTTAATGTTAGATTTTGCTTTATATAGTATTGATTGAGTTTGTATTTTTTATCTCAAGCATTCAAGGTTTGAATGTAAATAGTAAATTACTTGAGTTTTTGAATGGTGGATCTGTAGACTAAAACTATAACATTTAATACTCACAAAGACTTAATTACTTAAGAGCTTGAACTCAATAAGTTTTGGACCTTTTATCAATACCCCCTTGATATGATACATTAGATCGTAGCATGGTTAAATGGTGATGCTTCATAAATTGAACCTAGCTTAGACAGGTCCTGGAGCCTAAATTTAAACTAACCTTGCTAGAAGGGAGCTTATGTTTGGACTTTGAGAACTAGCATAAGTAATCAATTAGAGCATAGATTAGACATGTGGTGGTGGCCGGCCTTAGAGACCAAAATCTTAATGAGCGTGGAAAGGTATTTAAGTACTGCAATTTACTTAGTTTTAGTACTCATTAAATGCATAGCTTGACAAAAGGTGGACCTTACATGGATCCTAATTTCAAGAGGTGTGGTAGACCTTCAAAACAAGCACATATAGCTTGGACATGTGGTAGACCTTGCATGAAGACTAGTTTAGACAAGTGTGGTACACCTTGTAACCAACACCCATTTGTTATATTAGCTTGGACAAGTGGTGGACCTTGCTTTTATGTTTCAATGGAGCATATTTTGGATAGGTGGTAGACCTTGTTTCTCTCCATGCTTCAATGGAGAGAAACTTTAGCTTGGACAAGTGGTGGACCTTGTTTTTATGTTTTAAAGGAGCATATTTCGGACAAGTGGTAGACATTGTTTCTCTCCATGGTTCAATGGAACCCACCTTAGACAAGTGAAGTACCTTGAAACCAAACCCCCATAATACAACCTACTAAATAGGTTGGAAAATTGGTGGGATATGAAACCATCCATGATAGAGCATAGTATAGGTGAAAACGTAGTGGTCCTTATATCAATTACCCATGCATAGCTTGGACAAGTGGTGGACCTTGATTCTCTCTATGTTTCAATGGATCCTATCTTGGACTAGAGATATATCTTACTTAGTTCCATGCTTCAATGGATTGTAGCTTGGATAAGGAGTGGAACTTCAAACAAAACTCCACAGCATAGCATATATTAACAATTCATGGGTTTTATAGAGATTGTCTTGCCTATTTTGGAGAGTTGGTACACCTTTATTCTCCATTCTTCAATGGATCTGAGGTTGGACAAGCGGAGCTGGAGAAGTGGTCAACCTTAAAATGAAACCTCCCATGCTACAACCCATCATAGATCGTATATGTAGTGGACCTTGAAACTCTTTTATGTCCCTAGCTTAGAGAAGCATTGCACTCTTGATTATCTTCATACATGAAGGCAAGGTTGGACAAGTGGTGGACCTTCAAACCAGAATCTCTATGCAATAATAGGCAAGTGGTGGAGCTTGTTTTCTCCATGTTCCAATGGAGCCTAGCTTAGACAAACAATGGAGCTTGCTTCTCTCCATGTTTCAATGGATCCTAGCTTAGAAAAGTGGTGGAGCTTTGCTTCTCTCCATGTTCCAATGGACCATAGCTTAGACAAGTGGTAGACCTTGAAAAACACCCCCCGTATACAACATATTATGGGGTTTTCATGTTTCAATGGCTCCTAGCTTGGACAAATGGTAGAGCTTGCTTCTCTTTATGTTTCAATGGATCCAATCTTAGCCAAGGGGTGGACCTTGAAACAAGAATCCCCCCCCCCCCCCATGTACAACGTATTATGGGTTTTGAAAGCACTGGGAGAAAATAATAGCTTTGATAAGTGGTGGACCTTGCTTCTCTCCATGCTTCAATGGAGCCGAGGTTGGACACATGTTGGAGAGAAGATGGTTGCCCATTAAATAATACCATGCATGCTATAATCAATCATATGTTGTACACATGTTGGACCTTGCAATTGTTTTATATGCCTAACTTGGACAAGTGGAGGACCCTTGATTACCTCCTGATATCAACAACAAGCCAAGTTTGGACAAGTGTAGTACCACCAAACCAGAATCTATATGCTACAATAGAGTATAGGTAGGACACGCGATGAACCTTGATATCAAACCATCCATGCTACTAGAGATGATAGGTTTCACATGTGGTGGAACCTTGTATCAATGTTCTATGTGTAGTTTTTGACTAGTGATAGACCTTGAAACTAATCCCTCTAGGCTACAAGAAAAAAGAGATGGATGAGGAGGCTAGACTACTTTTGTTGAATCAATGCATCCCATGTTACCACATATACTATAGGGTTCTTGGATAAGTGTTGGATCTTGTGTCAATGCTCCATGTCTAGCTTGGACAAGTGGTGGACCTTGGTTCTCTCTATGCTTCAAATGGGCAATAGATTGGAGACACAGTGGCCTTTTTTTTCCAATGATTTTATTTTTTGGAAACCTTGGAGGCACCAGGTAAGAGGCACTCTAAGTCTTCCATACAATGGACCTATTGGACTATAAAATAATGATATCTTTCTTTGATATTGTCATTATTTTATGCATAATATTTTCTTCTTTTTGCAGACACAAAGGAGTTAAGTGATATAAAAACTAGATGTATTTCACACTATGATTGGCATGAAGATCCTTTTGGGACACCAACTTTTCCTATTCCCAAAGATGTAATTTTCCATATTAACGGTGTGGATTTTGAAGTGCGACTTTCATGTATTGAAGGAGCTGGTTATGGGCTATTTGTGCATACTACCCTGGAAAGTGGTTTAACTATTCTAAACTATGGAGGGCATAAGTATAGATTTCAAGACTGGAAAAAGATATGCAAAATATTTCCAAGAGCTTATAAATATTCTCTTCTAGAGGATCCAAACATAGAAGAAGAGGAAGATCAATCATACATTATTGGTTGTGTAGAAGAAGGAAACGTGTCGGGCTATATAAATAGTTCTCACAGTACAAATGTATGTCCCAACGTACGCTATACATTTGATCCAAATTTTCCACCTTGGCATAAATGCACCTCTTCACACATCAAGTCAGAAGAATATGGCCATGTATGCATTGAGACTATTTGTCAAGTTGAAGCAGGAGAAGAGTTGTTTGCTGACTATAACTGTACTTGACATTGTAAAGTATTGTACATGGATGGAAATCTCAAGTACATGCATCATTTTCATTTTTCATGGATGAAATCTCAAGTGAATATAACATTTGATTATTGTTTAGTTTATGCTCAACGAGAATCTAGAGTGCTCTTATGCTTTGTGTGTTGTCTAACATATTTGACTACCTTGGCCATAGAATCTTGATTCTACTCTAGATTTGTGATAAATCTTACCAAAATTTAATCAATGTCTAGGTTGGACAAGTGGTGGGGCTTCAAACATTACTGTCTTAAACAAGTGGAGTTATCTTACTTGAATAAGTGGTGGCCTTTGAATCCAAATCTAAGCCAAATCTCTAATTATTTTCTTGTAGTCTAGGTTGGACATTTGGTGGACCTTGTATCCATGTTTCCTCAACAAGGGTGGCTTTTAGTTTTCACTTTAAGTACTCATCTTTAATAAAGTGTAGGATGGAAAATGTTGAGGTAGTAGATTGTATTTTAGACAAGTGGTGTTTGGTGTACGAATGCTGAAAATGGTTGCAAGGATTCTAACAACGACTTTACCTTAAATAAATTTCTTACTAGGAGTTCTACATATAAATATGGTGAATAAAATTCTAGTGGTTTTGAGATACCATTTGTGTGTGTGTTTTCTTAGATTCACAAACTGGGATGGATAATGCTCCTATGGTTCAGTCAACAACTATAGAATCCATAGATTCTATGGTTTCTAAAGTGCCCAAGATGGATGATATTTCTATACTAGAGTCTAGTGTTGTGCAACTTGAGCAAGCTTCCAATAATGAGAACCAAGAAATCGATGCTTCAAAAATGCAACATACATCAAAAGAGACTGAAAAGTCCACTCACGAGCTATTGCCAATTGGTACTACGTCATGTAGCGTAGATGTTGAGAAATCCATGCTTACAATTATATTGGATTTAAATGGTCTATTGTTGAAACGTTCCCCTCAACCATCCTCACACCACAACTCAGTGCAAATGGATTCAAAAAGATATATTATACTCAGGCCAGGTTGCATCCAATTCTTGAAGACTATTTTACAAAGGTTTAATGTTGCAATTTGGTCGACAGCTACTAGGAATAATGTGTATCAAATCCTTGCAGCACTAAACAACTTAGCTGAGGATACATTGCCTTTCTTTGCAATTTGGTCGCAAGATGTTTGCTGCACCGCTCAAACTCAAAAATTGTTTAGACCCGACAATCCAAACGTTGAGGCAATGTTCAAGCCTCTAGCCAAAATTGCCATGGGGTTTGAATGTGATCCACAAAGAACAGTGCTTATTGATGACTCTCCTTACAAGGGATGTATTTCACCAGCAAACAATTGCATTTTTCCACCACAATTTGATACTGAGAAGATGGTTGACAATATGCTCTTGGAGGAGCTACTGCCATACTTGATTCAGCTTGATGAGAGAAGGGATGTGCGTGATTTAATTGCTTCTAATCGTTATGGACAACCTATAGTGACAAATGATAGTGAATACAAACAAATCATGGAGTATTGGAAGCAGAAAAATGATGTTTGGTCAGCTAAGGTGTTCTTTACAAGAAGAATACCACCTGCAAAAGGTGACAGAGATGAAACTATCATTGAAGATGCAAGTGACACAAGCCACCGCAATGAAATGAGAAGAGCCCAAATACAAGAGATCTTGGCAAAGGAGCGTACACCCATTGAAAGCATGAAGGCGTCACAATTGACCACTTTAGCTAGGCAATTGGGTTGTAACACAAAAGGAGTTTTGAAGGCAACCACAGCAAAGGCTTATATAAATAAGGTGAAAGCTGAGAACAATCTTCTAAGGCTGGATAGAAAGCAACCCTAAGGTACTAGTGACATGTCATATATTCTTGATACACATGCTTGAACACTCATGTGCATGGTATCTAACAAATCTTTCTTTTTATTCCTTCTTGCAGGATCTTACAAAGGATACTACTAGATGGAGCTCAATCAATAGAGATTTTGATATTTTTGCTCAAAATAATGAAGCAGTCACCTACATTTTTTGTTTATCAATTTCTTGAGAGACTTTATTTTAGTTTGTAATCATCAAATGAAATGAAAAGTATCCTTCTTATTAAGATTGTTGATCTTTTTCTTGTTCAAACCTTTCAATTGTGATTTATAGTTTTGTTAGCATGAGATTGTGCTTTTTTAGTTTGAAAAAAACTGTCAAAGATCCAAGTCTTTTTGGCTTTACTTAAGTTATTAATTGTATAAGATCCAAGTCTTTTTGCTTTACTTAAGTTATTGATTGCCTATGTAATAGTCCTTAAAACAATATTGGATGGCTTTCTTGCTCCCATGTCTCACATTGGTCTTTAGGTAAGACAAGTGGTGACCTTGAAAGTATGGTCTCATATCTCGATCAAGTGAAGAGACATGAAGCTTAAATATCACTACTATGTATCTAGTGTTAAACTCCATCGAGACAAAGACTAGATAGCCAAATTGCAGTCGATTTTAAGTGAAAAATCCATTTGAGCTAAGGTAAAACTTATAGTGCCTCATTTTTCTAGGATTCTACCCCATCAAGGAAGTTAGAATCTAGCACAAACCAATTAAGACTCTTTTGGATCCTAGATAGGACAATTCGTGGAACTTATGAAACTTATTATTGAGTTAGAGTCTAGTTTAGATAAGCAAAAGATCTTCAAACCAGCACTTGACTTTCTTACTATTCAATATTCAAAGTCCCTTGAGGCTAACAAATTACATACCCACTTGTAACCTAACTAATGAGTAATTATATAGATCTAAGCAAGTATATATAATGAGTCTTCAAACTAATAATCCAAGGGAAGAGAGTAGCAAGGTCCACTACTTGTCCAAGCTCAGCTCTAGACATCATAGAAAGATGCTAGTTCTACTAATTGTCTAATTATAGGCATGGAGAAATGATAGAAGGTTGACCACTTGTCCAACCTATCATCTCTAGTAAGATGGGAGGTTTGGCCTTAAGATTCACCATGTAACCAACCTATACATCATTGTATTATGAAGAGTAAAAAAGCAAAGCTCCACCACTTGTCCAAGCTAGTTCTAAAATCCACATGGAGATAAGCAAGCTCCACCATTTGTCGAATCTCTCTTCCATTAAAACATGAAAAAACTCAGCTATGTTGTACAGGGGGACTTTTTTCCAAGGTCCACCACTTGTCCAAGCTAGGATCCCTAGTAGCACGAGTGGTTTGGTCTCAAGATACACCACTTGTACACTCTATGTCATTATATTAAGAAGAACTATGTATTAAGGTCCACCACTTGTCCAGCCTATAAGGTTATATCTTAAATGGTATCCTTTCTCACCACTTGAAATGCCCATGATATGTTTTACACGGGGGTTTCATTCCAAGGTCCACCACTTGTCCAAGCTAACTCTATTCAAACATAGCACTACAAGAGGTTCTTCATATTAGCGACGCTCACACAGCGACGCTCAAAAAAAAATTTCCCGGCGTCGCTATGAGCGTCGCTATGAGCGTCGCAAATTTACAAATAAATTTGCGATGCTCATAGCGACGCTCATAGCGACGCCAGCTGGGGTAAAAAAAATAACCGAGCGCGCCCAAAAACTCAGATCTCAGATCTGAGTTTTTCGGCGCCCTCAAGCAAAGAGCAGGTAACGCTCTCCCTCACTCTCTCTCTTTCTCTCTCTTTTTCTTCTCCACACACACACACACACACACGAGGAGAGGAAGGAGAGCCAGGTATGCTCCTTCCCTCTCCTCATTCTCATGTTCCCTTCCCCTCTTTCTCTCTCCCTCTCTTTCTCTCTCACACACACACATACACACACACACACAGTGTTTTGTGAGAGAGAGAGAGAGAGAGAGAGAGAGAGAGAGAGAGAGAGAGAGAGAGTACAAACAAAAACAAAAACGCACACACACATACATAAACAAAGAATGCACACACATTGAGAGAGAAAAAGAGAGAGAGAGCATGCATAAACAAAAAACGCACGCATTGAGAGAGGAAAAGAGAGAGAGAACATGCATAAACAAAAAACGCACACATTGAGAGAGGAAAAGAGAGAGAAAACATGCATACGATCCAAAAAAATGCACACACATTGAAAGAGAAAGAGAGAGAAACTAATTTAACGTCGTAGGAAACTAATTAAAATTAAAAGACCTAAAGATCTAACCGACGAGGAGTTGAACTAAAGACCTATTATTCAAGAGGGAAATGGCATAATCAATCTATCATACTTGGCATGGGTGATAGAAAGGTTATACCGTTTATCTCTTTTTATTGGCACACACATCCACACACGCGTACACACACAAGAAGAAGAGAGTTATAACGTCGTAGGAAACTATCTTAAAAGACGTTAAAGATTAGGTTATATGTAGACTTACATTAAATTAGATTTAGGTTTATTTTTAACTAGATTTACGTTTATTTAAGCTAGATTTAGATTTACGTTATATTAGATTAGATTTAGGTCTCCATAGACTACGATGCCTGCATGAAGCGGGTGAAGAAAGCCCTCAATGGAATATAGGGTATTGCTGTCTTCACTCATGGTGGGCTCCGTCGATCCAAAAGTACTGGTGAAATGTCTTCAGAAGATAGGGAAGAAGGTGGATCTTCAGGGCGGCAAGAGTCACTACATCCCCGACACAATGACCATCTAGACAACCTCTAGTCATTAGACTTACGTTAAATTAGATTTAGCTTTTTTTTTAGTTAGATTTACGTTTATTTAGATTTACGCTTATTTACGTTAGATCGAGTCCACGCAAGAATTACTTACGGTTTAGGGTTTAGAGTTAGACGAACAGTGAAAAGATCTACTGTGAAAAGATGTTAAGATGAAGTGAAGTGCTACAGCTAGAGAAGAGGCAAAGGGATTTTGTCCACTACATGCAGTATCATGTAGACGTGGGTGTGTAGATTTCTTGTACCCACAAATATAGGTATTGACCAATAAAGACGAGATTATAACCCGGTGGTTCTGATCTCCGTGCACCTCTAGACCGAGGTGTGCGGGGATTGGACATGACTAGAGAATGTGAGATAGAGAGAGAGAGAGAGAGAGAGAGAGAGAGAGAGATAAGACGAAGAATGCCAATAGAATATTAAATTTGTTGTCCAGGTTATAAGTTTTTTATCCTCATTATGAGTAGCGACGAGGATGTGGGACCGTCCAATCGAAACACCTATCTCTCAACGAGGGTCTTATGTCCTTGTAATCAATGCAAGCATGCTGTGCGACGGACAAGACGTGTTTCTTTGCAGCACGTTCGCGAATTTGGCGAGTTCGATCCATCTATTATAGATCGAGTTGTTGCCAATTATAACTCGTCGGACTCTGACGCTGGCCAACAAGCAGCAATCTTGCAACCCAATAGACGTGTTCGCAGGCGCTTTGGTCAAGCAGCATATGTGAGGCCACAAGATGTAGCCTCTGACAGCTCGGGGGATGATCATGCAGAGCACATTCCCAACGAGGCAATGTCTGAGCCCGAGATTGATGAAATGATCGAGACGATCATGGATTCAGAAAGGCTTATCTATGATGATATGAAAAGTGAAGCCGATACGTCATTGTATAATGGAGCACGTATGTCTAGATTGAAAGCACTCCTGGTTCTTCTCAACATGCAGGCAAAGTTTGGATGGAGTGACACTAGCGTCACAGCGCTTTTCAGGTGATCTATTACAATTAGTTTACTTTAATAGAACTCTAAATGTATAATGATCTGATAGATTTTTACACGACTGTATCATATTTTTATGTTGTGTAGATTGCTGAAAGAGCACATACTACCAGCTGACAATGTGATGCCAGATTCCCGAGATGAAGCAAGAAAGATTTTGCGAAACTTGGGGATGGATTACAATTCTATCCACGCTTGTCCTAATGACTGCATTCTTTTCAGAGGGGAATACACAGACATGGAGAAGTGTCCGAAATGTGATTCCGAAAGATATCGAGTAGATCTCCACGGGACAAAAATTCCACAAAAGGTTTTGCGACATTTTCCTTTGCTTCCTCGCATCAAGCATTTCTTCGAATGTAAGTCCATGGCCGCCCTAGCATCATGGCATGAGGAGAATAAATCTTCGGATGGTGTGCTACGAATTCCTGCAGATTGCGCAGCCTGGAAACATATAGATGGAACATGGTCAGATTTTGCCAGGGAAGCTCGAAATTTGCGCTTAGGCCTGGCTATGGATGGCGTAAATCCATTTGGTCAAAGATCAACATCTTACAGTGTATGGCCCGTTGTCATCGTCAACTACAACATTCCCCCGTGGTTGACTACGAAGAAGGGGCACCTATGGCTAAGCTTGATTGTGCCAGGGCGATATAAAGTGGGGAATATGGATGTTTATCTTCGTCCACTATTGGAAGAGCTACAACAATTGTGGATTGGCATAGAGGTGGTGGATATGAGCCGACACACAGGACGACGGAATGCTTTGATCAGAGGTATTCTAATGTGGACCATGCATGACTATCCCGGGCTAACAGAATGCTCAGGTGATCTATTGACACTCCTCACTCAGACACTGTAAATCTTGTTTTTTCCCATAGTTGATCTATTATCATGTGTATACATGCAGGGCTTCAAACAAGCGGATACAGAGCATGTGTCACATGTGGACCTAGACTGAATGCACGTAGGGCACCCTCACTGAAGAAGCAAATCTACGAAGGTCATCAAGCGTATCTTACAGAGAATCATGTGTTACGCGACGGCTTTTTGGGAAGAGAGCCACCAAGGATGTCTGCACAAGCATGGTTAGAGCAGAAGGAGATGTGCGATGACGGATTGCCTCCAGGGATGAAGAGACTATCTCTATGGTACGAGTTACCATACTGGCCCCGACTCGTGATCAATCACTTGCTCGATCCAATGCACATATTCAAGAATGTGGGTAATCTACTATGGGACCATTTGACCGGCAAGAAAGATACTTTGGGAGCCAGAGTTGACCTTAGAAATGTGGATCGTATGGAGCAATATTGGCCGCAAACAGCATCTGATGGATCGATAAAACTCCCTAAAGCACCATGGATTTTCACATGAGCCCAAGAACGCAAAGTAAAAGAGGCCATTCGATCTTTGCGGACCCCCACTGGCGTAATGCACTCGCTCCGAACGTGTTTTACTAAAGAAGGAAAGCTTACCGGTTTGAAGTCACACGATTGGCATAAAATGTGTCAGGTACGTTCATAGTGGACTTTAATATCATTGCATAAAATGTGGACTTTAATATCATTGCTACACATACTTTACAGTTTATCTTACCGGTTGCCATTGAGGGATGTTTGTCTCTCGACATCCGTAACACAATCTACAAACTTGCAAAGCTGGTGCAATGGATCTCACAAAAGGAGATCGACGTAGACTCCATACCATTCGCCAAACTAAATGCTGCGGAGCTTGTGTGCATGTTTGAGAAACATTTTCCTACTACAATGCTAACCATTCAGGTGCATCTTCTTGTTCACATAGTTGATGAGGTGGAAATAGCTGGCACAGTTCATTCCAGATGGATGTTCTTCTTAGAGCGTTTCATGAAAACGCTTAAGGGATATGTGCGTCAAAAGGCACGTCCGGAGGGTAGCATGGCAGAAGGTTGGTTGGTATCAGAGTCCCTAGTGTACATTGGAGAGTGGCTAGACGGATTTGATAAATCCCGGGACACGCTATGGCGAACCATAGATGATGAGCGCATATCTGGGATTGTCATGTGCAATCTCGGTGTTGAGAAGAAGATGACGGAAGATCTAGAGGCTAAAATCAACCGATTTTGCATGCTTCACAATCCAGTGATGCAAAAGTGGATTTCACAATATGAGGATGCAAAGCAAGAGCGACAAAGGGCACGAATCGATTGGAGATGGGGAAGACGACCACCGATGCACTATCCAGCGGTTCTGGAGAGCCTACCAACCTTCATGAGCTTAAGATGGTTGCACAACCAATTGAAAAGCGCACAACAATGCGGTGACGAAGTGACTGAAGAAGAGTGGGAGTACTCTTGGGGTTGCGCGACCAAGGTAAGTTTGCAATGTACGACTAGCAAGTGACTTTATTTATAAACGTTTGAACGGCCACTCATAATCTTTGTTCGTTGTAGTATAAGTCATACACAGCAGCATGGTGTAAAGGTCGACATTTTAGGGTGGAACGAATCGACAAAAAGCGTTTTACTCAAGATTGTGGAATCATGGCAAAATTTGAACAGTCTAGTCGACGACGTTCCTCTGATGCAGATCCTGTGGTGGCGGAACTCACTTACTTCGGCACGCTGCAAGAGATTTTGAGGATCGATTACAGAGGATTTTTTGTCGACTTATTCGAAGTGCAATGGTTCAAGATAATCATGGAGGGTCGCAATGCTACTGTGCGTAGAGGAGAGTCTGGTTTTCTTGAGGTGGATTCTACTAAGAAATGGACTGACCTAAGAGACACTTTCGTACTACCCGAGCATTGTGAACAAGTAAGTATGTAAATAGTTAACATCCCCCTTTTACAAGTTATGTGCTTGAAAGCTCTCATGTAAGTTATGTGGCTCTTGCAGGTAATATTTCATCCTACAAAGTCTACATCAAACTGGTGGTACATCATAGAGGTAGCCCCTCGTAGTGCAAGGACGTATGAAGGCTACCATGTGCCAATCACAACGACATCAATGGAGGATATTAGAGAAGATGCTCAATCAGAAGCCGCTGCGGTGGTGCCAGACGAGCATCAAGATGCTACTACTCTATATGGGGTGCATGCAGAGGAGCTACAAAATGAAACAGAGGATATGTGTTTAAACGGAGATCTCTATATAGATATAGGAAGTTATGCTGAGTTATGCGAGGATGAGAGAGATCTCTTAAAGCCACAAATATTGTATTTGAACAATTTTGCTCCGTGCTGTAAAAGCTCTGGCTCTCTAAGTACCTTCCATGGTGTATAACGCTCTTCTAGACTCGCGCTCACATCTTTTGATTGAGAATTCTGAGTTTTTGACTTGCCTCTTCTATCACTCGATTCATTGCGTCATTGTATTTATATGCGTCATTACGTCATTGTATTTAATGGTCTTTGCGTCATTGTCTACTCTATTCATTCAATATTAAGTTTAAATATTCGTGTGTTTAATGCAGGTATGGATGATGAGGAGTTTCTTTCTTCTTTTTCACCGCAGCAGAGACAGTGGTACGTGGAGCGTCATCGCTCTGGCGCATCATCGCGCGTTCCTACACCATCCGCATCTCCCTCTCTTTCGGAGCATTCGGCGCGCTCCGAAGCTTCGGCGTCGACGAGACGAGCGTCACACTCGTCTAGACACCGGCGCTCTAGTGGTGGCGGTGGCGGCGGTTGTGGGGATTCCGCCACCGATGCCTCCACACCGCCTCGTGTTCGACGAGACTCTTTACCCTCCCCTTCTTTGCCCGCCCCCATACCAGCCACAGCATCGCCGTCTACGCCAGGTTTTGCACGGCTGACTGTTCCTAGAAGCTACACACCTCTACCTACTCCGCCAGGAGCCACCCCACTTGACACTCCTCGCTTCGGGGCCCAGACGCCGGTGGAGACACCTGACGTCCGTACCCCCATCGACACGCCGCTAGAGACCCCTGCCGGGACACCCAGGTTCACGCGTCACCGGCCAGAGGGCTTGCCTTACTCCGTCGACATCAGCGGCGGCATCATCATGGATGATGACGGCAAGAAGGTGATCTCGCGCATGCGTGGTCTTTGCTCTCAGCTGTTTAGACACTATATACTAAACAAATGGAGTGAAGTACCAAGTGATTTAAAAAACAGAGTCATCAGCATACTTCATGATGAGTTTCCCGTTCCAACACGGGATCAGCGCTTCAATGAAGACCTGATGAAGATTCGAATGCGCGAATACTGCAAACACAAGCGTTCCGAAGTGCAAAAAGCAATCAAGAATGGGTGGAACAGGCCAGATTGGCTGGCCAAAGAAGATTGGAAGAATGCGAAGAAAGCAGCGCGCGAGAATCCCGACAAGTGGAAGCAACAAAAGGATGCAGCCAGAGCGCGAGTAGAGGCAGGGAGCTCGCACCACTTGGGGAGCGGTGGATGGGCATCATTTGAGGCCGATTTTGTAAGTCTTTTCACATTGCTCTTTATGCATGTTCGATAGTTTAGGGTTTATGAGTTTTTTAGTTCTAACATAATGAAATCTTTGTATGTTTTGACAGTGGTCGATGACAGGACGTGATCCCACACCGTACGAGCGCGAGTACGCAGGCAGGAAGGGCTTAAACGCCCTGATGGACATTCTCAGTTCTCGCGGCGGCATGGTTAGTATTAGGGTTTACTCTTTTTTATTTTTTGTATTGTTTTATAAATGTCGTTATATGTTTATATTTACTGAAAACTGTTTTATTGTCTTTTTTTGCAGAATCCGACAGATACGCCGCTTGGACGCGATGAGACGTCTGACTAGACGACGTCAGTTTAGCCGTAGCTAGATAGCATTAGTTTAGGGTTTCTCATAGCTTATGTATCATGAGACGGATTTTATACGTCTTTTTGAACCATGTATATTATTACATTTGTCACCGCAGTTCCTTTTGCCAATAAATTCTTTATGCCCATGATGTTGTACAATTGTCATTATTACATTTGCTAATCAATTCATTTTGCCTATGATGTGTACAATTGTCAATTTTGCAAACAATGCGTCTTGTGGGTGACTATTTTGGGTCTCTTATCTACCTTTGCACTTTTTTTAAAAAGTGAATCAAGTACAATATGGTTGATGGGTGGCAGGGCATTCAATGCCCGGCCACCAAAAAAATATTCTCTCGGGCGTCGCTATAAGCGTCGCTATTTATGGCTCTGTAGCGTCGCTATAAGCGTCGCTATAGTCTTCTGTGAGAGCGTCGCTATAGGCGACGCTATATACGTCGCTATATAGCGACGCTGATAGCGACGCCTATAGCGACGCCTATAGCGACGCTCTCGTAGCGACGCTCGTAGCGACGCCGGGGGTTATAAAAACCCAATGTATTTCCGTCGCTAACAGCGTCACAAGAGCACACAACCTCTTGTAGTGTAGAGAGAAGCAAAGGTCCACCACTTGTCCAAGCTAACTCTATTCAAACATAGAGAGAAGCAAAGGTTCACCACTTGTCAAAGCTAGGCTCCGTTGAAGTATGGAGAGAAGTAACCTCCATCATTTTTCCAAGATAGGTGCCATTCAAACATGGAAAGAATCAAGATCTACCATGTCTCCGAGATTCTAGGCTCCATTGAAACACCCTAAAACCATGATATTTTTTACATGGGGTGTTTACATTCAAGGTCTACCACTTCTCTAACGTATTATACCTAGTAGCATGAGTGATTTGGTCTTAAGATTCACCACTTATCCACTGTATGTCATTATATTAAGAATAACTGGGTGTTAAGGTCCACCACTTGTCCAACCTATAAGAGTATATCTTAAATGGTATCCTTCACCACTTGTCAAGGTCCATCACCACTTTTCCAACCTATAAGGTTATATCTCGAATGATATTTTTCCTCATCACTTGTAATGTCCATGCTATGTTTTACAAAGGGGTTTTGTTCCAAGACCCACCACTTGTCCAAGCTAACTCCATTAAAACATAGAGAGAAGCAAAGGTCCACCACTTGTCCAAGATAGGCTCCATTGAAACATGGAGAGAAGGATGATCCACCATTTCTCCAAGATAGGTTCCATTGAAACATTGAGAGAAGCAATCTCCACCATGTCTCCAAGCTAGGCTCCATTGAAATACCCTAAACCCATAATTTTGTACATGAGGGGTTTACATTCAAGGTCCACCACTTGTCCAACCTATTATCCCTAGTAGCAAGAGTGGTTTGGTCTCAAGATTCACCACTTGTACACTCTATGTCATTATATTAAGAAGAAATATGTGTTAAGGTCCACCACTTGTCCAGCCTATAAGGTTATATTTTAAATAGTATTCTTTCTCACCACTTGAAATGCCCATGATATGTTTTACATGGGGGTTTCATTCCAAGGTCCACCACTTGTCCAAGCTAACTCTATTAAAACATATAGAGAAAGAAAGGTCCACCACTTGTCCAAGCTAGGCTCATTGAAACATGGAGAGAAGGAACCTCCACTGTTTCTCCTAGATAGGCTCCATTGAAACATGGAGAGAAATAAGCTCCACCATGTCTCCAAGTTGCTAGGCTCCATTGAAATACCCAATACCCATAATTTTTTGTACATGGGGGGTTTACATTCAAGGTTCACCACTTGTCCAACCTATTATCCCTAGTAGGTTTGGTCTCATGATTCACCACTTGTCCACTCTATGTCATTATATTAAGAGGAATTAGGTGTTAAGGTCCACCACTTATCCAACCTATAATGTTATAGCTTGAATGGTATTTTTTCTCACCACTTGTAATGCCCATGACATGATTTACATGGGGGTTTTGTTCCAAGGTACACCACTTGTCCAAGATAAATCTATTGAAACATAGAGAGAAACAAAGGTCCACCACTTTTCCAAGCTAGGCTGCATTGAAACATGGACCTTAATACCAAATTATTTCTAGTAGCATGAGTGATATTTTGTATATGGGGCGTTTACATTCAAGGTCCACCACTTGTCCAACCTATTTCCCTAGTAGGTTTGGTCCCAATTTCACCACTTATCCACTCTATGTCATTATATTAAGAATAATTGGGTGTTAAGGTCCACCACTTGTCCAACCTATAAGGTTATATATTGAATGGTATTTTTTCTCACCACTTGTAATGCCCATGATATGTTTTACATGGGGTTTTTGTTCCAAGGTCCACCACTTTTCCAAGATAACTCTATTCAAACATAGAGAGAAACAAAGGTCCACCACTTGTCCAAGCTAGGCTCCATTGAAACATGGAGAGAATGATGCTGCACCATTTATCCAAGATAGGCTGCATTGAAACATGGAGAGAAGCAAGCTTTACCATGTTTCCAAGCTAGGCTCCATTGAAACACTCTAGGGGGTTTTATTTCAAGGTCCACCACTTGTTTAACCTATTATCCCTAGTAGCATGAGTGGTTTGGTTTCAAGATTCACCACTTGTACACTCTATGTCATTATATTGTGTTAAGGTCCACCACTTGTCCAACGTATAAGGTTATATCTTAAATGGTATCCTTTCTCGCCACTTGAAATGCCCATGATATGTTTTACATGGGAGTTTCATTCCAAGATCCACCACTTGTCCAAGCTAACCATATTCAAACATAGAGAGAAACAAAGGTCCACGACTTGTCCAAGCTAGGCTCCATTGAAACATGGAGAGAAGGAACCTCCACCATTTCTCCTAGATAGGCTCCATTAAAACATGGAGAGAAGTAAGTTCCACCATGTCTCCAAGATGCTAGGCTCCATTGAAAATACGCAAATACCCATGATATTTTGTAACATGGGTGTGTTGTTTCTACATTCAAGGTCAACCATTTCTCCAACCTTTTATCCCTAGTAGGTTTGGTCTCACAATTCACCACTTTTCCACTATATGTCCCTATTATTTTAAGAGGAATTGGGTGCTAAGGTCCCCACTTGTCCAGCTATAAGGTTATACCTGAATGGTATTTTTTCTCACCACTTGTAATGCCCATGACATGCTTTACATGGGGGTTTTGGTTCCAAGGTTCACCACTTGTCCAGGCAAATTCTATGGGAAACATAGAGGAAACAAAGGTCCACCACTTTTCCAAGCAGGCTCCATTGAAAACATGGACCTTAATAACCAATTATTCCTAGTAGCATGAGTAATATTTTGTACATGGGGGTTTGCATTCAAGGTCCACCACTTGTCCAACGTACTTTTCCTAGTAGGTTTGGTCGCAAGATTCACCACTTTGTCCACTCTATGTCATTATATTAATAATAATTGGGTGTTAAGGTCCACCACTTTCCAACCTATAAGGTATATATTGAATGGTATTTTTTTCTCCACCACTTGTAATGTCCATGATATGTTTTACATGGGGATTTTGTTCCAAGGTCCACCACTTGTCCAAGCTAAATCTGTTCCAAACATAGAGAGAAACAAACGTGCACCACTTGTCCAAGCTAGGCTCCATTGAAACATGGAGAGAATGATGCTCCACCATTTATCCAAGATAGACTCCATTAAACATGGAGAGAAGTAAGCTCCACCATGTTTCCAAGATGCTAGAGTCCATTGAAATACCCAAAACCCCTGATACTTTGTACATGGGAGGTTTACATTCAAGGTCCACCACTTGTCCAACCTATTATCCCTAGTAGCATGAGTGGCTTGGTCTCAAGATTCACCACTTGTCCACTCTATATCATTATATTAAGAAAAATTGGGTTTCCATATCTAAATGGATCTTTGCTTGGATAAGTGGTAGACCTTGAGACCTAAATACCCATTCTACACTAGAGCATTGGTTAAGCCTTATACACTTCAAGCATACCTTTAACAACAAGTAGTAGTTATTAGTTGACTTAAGTCTAGTTGAACTCCATGGTATTGAGACTAAGAGAGAGTGTAGCATAAAAAAGAGTCAGGATTTTAATTTGACTTTCTTTCTATTAATGAGTAGATCATAGATGGATTTTGGTATCTAATAAAACCTTAGGGTAGACAATGTAAAACTCATGTCTATTGTTGTGTTTGCATTAAGTGTTCTTGTTCTTTAATTTTAGAACCATTACAGAAAAATGGATTGGCTATATGCTGGCATAAATTGAAGAAAACTATTGAATTACCCATCCAACCTCCTCCAAGACCTTGTCCAAGGAATGAATCACCTCCTTATCACCTACCACTTGCTTTCAAGGACATCAAAAGAGTACTTATCTTGGATCTAGAGGGGTTACTTCTCAAGACAGTTGAAATGAAACATGGAGATTCTATGCCATCTTGGGCTCAACACATGCGACTTGTGGAGGACAAAGATGAAGTTTATCATGTGGTGCGACCAGACGCACAAAGTTTTTTGGATTTTTGTGCTGAATACTTTGAGCTATGGATATGGAGTTGCTATAACTTAACAAGGGTGCAACGCATCACACAAAAATGTTTTCCTGAGCAGTATACCAAGTTCAAGGTGTTTATGAGTAACAAAAATTGCCAAAATCCAAATATCATGTTAGGATTTACAAGGGTTTATCACAAAAATCTGAGTGATATTTGGAAGATATTTGAGGATTTGGATGCAAACAATACCTTAATTTTTGATGACACTCCATATAGGGTGATGTGGAACATGCCAGGGACATATCTTATATTTCCAAAGATGTGGAGGCAAACTTCCGAGCAACTTCAAAACTTCTTGCAAAGAACCATAATTCCATGGTTGGTAGGATGGTTGTATGCAAGAGATAAGAGAGTCTATACATACAAGACAATTGTAAATCAGTATAGTGATTCTGAGACAAATTATGTCCTTGGTGTGTACTTGTCAACACGAAAGCATTGAATAAATATGGCTATAAGATGCTTTTTTTATTCTAGTGTGTATCTTTCAACATTTGTATAATTTGATATAGTCTTTTTTTTTTTTATAAAGGTGTGTCAATTTTATGAACACTTGAATGGAGTGCACCCTACTCTAAGGGGACTTCAATGTACTATTAGAGTGCATCCTATTGTAAGGGGACTCTGATGTATTGCTAGAGTGCACCCAAATTTTTGGGGACTCATTTTTTATTTGATTGGGGCCTATGTTGGGTCATATAGTAAAATAAATTCATTTTTTGTCAATTCATATCGAGGTTGCATTTATTTGGAACTATGAAAGAATTGATGTTTGATGTCAAAATAAAACTTGTAAGTGTGGATCAGAGAATTCATGGACTTTAAATATGTGAGAGGGATCTTTTTCTTGGGCACAAATGTTTGCTTCAAGAATTTTGTCATTACATACTTTATGTGAAAGAGTTTTAGAACCTAAAAGACTTTGAAAACAAAACTATGGAATCTAAGTGCATGTATTCTTGAATGGCTTGAAAGTTGATGTATACATGCATGTCGCCTTGATGAAGATTTAGATCTGACAAGATGGAAAGATATAATTCTTGGACGTTACCTTTGTCAATTTGGTAATAACATATTTAACTTTCTTTTAATATGGGTGGAAAATATATTATTATGTGCATTTGGAACCTAACTGCTTGACCTTCAAACCAAGATTCCTATGTTATTTTTTCATATACTTTTTTGTACTGAATTAAGATTGTGGATGCAAGGTACACCACTTGCTCAAGCTAGATCTAAGAAAGTATATATACTGAGTCTTCAAACTAGTAAACCAAGGGAAGAGAGAAGCAGGGTCCATCACTTGTCCAAGCTCATCTCTAGACAACATAGAGAGATGTTATGTCTACTAATTGTCCAATATAGTCATGGAGAAATGATAGAAGGTTGATCCACTTGTCCAACCTATCATCTCTAGTAAAATGGGAGGTTTGGCCTTAAGATTCACCATGTAACCAACATATACTTCATTGTATTATGAAGAGTAGAAAAGAAAAGCTCCACCACTTGTCTAAGGTAGTTCCAAAATCAACATGGAGAGAAGCAAGCTTCACCATTTGTCCAAGATAGGTTCCATTAAAACATGGAAAACCTCATATATGTTGTACATGGAAGCTTTTTTCCAAGTTCCACCACTTGTCCAAGCTAGGATCCATTAAAACATGGATAGAAACAAGGCTCCACAACTCGTCCAACCTTTATAGCTGCGAAGTGTACCGGTTGTCTAAACTAGGCATGGGAAAATAATAGAAGGTCCACCACTTATCCAATATATTATCTCTAATAGCATGGGAGGTTTGGTCTCAAGATTTAGGAATTGGCTGACCTGTATTTCATTGTATTATGATGAATTTGGTTTTAAAGTCAACTACTTATCCAAGCTATAAGTTTATATCTTGAATGGTATTCCTTCCCATCACTTAGAAAACCAATGATATGTTGTACATGGGGGGGTTTGTTACAAGGTCCACCACTTGTCCAAGCTAGTTTCATTGAAACATGGATGAAGACAAGCTCCACCATTTGTTAAAGCTAGACTCCATTGAAATCTAGAAAATCCATTCTATGTTGTACATGGGGTTTTTGTTTTAAGGTCCAACACTTGTCCAAGCTAAGATCCATTGAAACATGGAGTAGAGAAACACTCCACCACTTGTCCAAGCTAGGCAACATTGATAGTAGTTGGTTTATTTTGAAGATCCACCACATGTCTAAGCTAACTCTATTGAAACATAGAAAGAAGCAAAGGTCCACCAACTGTTCAAGCTAGGCTCCATTGAAACATGGACAGAAGCAAGATCCACCATTTCTCCAAGATAGACTCCATTGAAACATGGAGAGAATCAAAGGTCCACCATTTCTCCAAGCCAAGATCTAGTTGTCCAACCTATAAGGTTATATCTTAAATGGTAATCTTTCTAATCACTTGGAATACCCATGATATGTTTTACATGGGGGTTTTGTTCCAAGATCACCACTTGTCCAAGCTAACTCTATTGAAACATAGAGAGAAGCAAAGGTACACCACTTGTCCAAGCTAGTCTCCATTGAAACAAGGAGAGAAGCAAGCTCCATCATTTCTCCAAGATAGGCTAGCATGGATAAGTGCACCTTGAAACCAACCTTCCTATGAGGCAATAGAGCATATGCTACATATTTTATGTATGCCCCATGCCTCAAATTAAGAAGTTATAGATTAGAAGTGGACCTTGCTTAAATGTCACATGCAATAAATTAAGGAAAAATAGCCAAGTGGATTGTATTCCTCAATGGATCCTTGCTTTCACAAGTTGTGAACCTTGAGTCACTTTTACATTAACTTGGACAAGTGGTGGACCTAGAAACCAAGCTCTCCATGTTGAGATAAGTTGTAGGTAGGACAGTAGAACATAGACAACGATAATGGATGCAATATACTCCTCTCCTAATAATCCAATTGATTGAAACCATGATATTTTAGTTGTTTTCATTGTGTATTGTATGTGCATAAAGTGGAATGAGACCTTAAGAAAGCTCAAATTTTTGACAAAATCTCTATATTTTATACATGATATATTGAAAGTTGTCCAACCTGGGAATTGGGATTTTCCCACTTTACCTAATATGGTCTTTTTAGACTTACTGTCTTAGAGACCAGACTTGAAACAAAAAGAGTGAGTCTAGATAGAACCAAGGTGAAAGACTCATTTATTTGACCATAATTTTTAGTACCAAGACCAATGGGATCCTTTGAATTTGAGGGTTCCAATAAACACACACAAGGATAGTGAAGCTTTGAGAATAGTCTATACAATGAGGGTTCTAGATACCTATACTGAAGTGAGGGATGTGTGACCAAACAATAAAGCCACAAAAAGAACTCTGACTAGAGTTCCAAATGGGGGTTATGAAATGAGAGATGTCCTTTTAGGAGAACCTAGAGTTATGAAAATGGTTGCAAAAAATCAATGTATGTGGCCATCTCAAGTACAATGGGTCACGGGATTCGTATGCACATGTTTCACTCTTTAACACTAGATTGGAAACTGGACACTTTCCTAGCATTATTACATGAGATGCCAATGAGGTCTTAGAGTATTTGATATCCACAAATATATCTTATGATCTGAAAAGAACTTGGAATCTTTTTGGGCTATGCATTCTAGGTCTAGAGTTCTTTTTCATAAGCAGTTTCCAACCTAAACTATGCCAAAAAACGTGTGCTATTTTTTCACATTTTATATAAAATTAGCCATAGAACACCCTAAAATGCCTCTTAGTGAGTTCTTGGGTGCTACATAAGTATGATTTGTCATTATAAAGGCGTTCAAATTCTTTCAACGCATCGATACTCTAAGTATTTGAATTTATGGCATATTTATAAAAATCATGCCATGCAAATTTATGGACAAATTTTCCACTTTGATCAAATTTTTGGCAATGTATATGCAATAGAAATCCAAGTTTTATTGTAAATATAGACTCATCACTATGTATTACATCTTTATTGAGTTTTTGGGCACCTAATAACCCCAATAGCTAACAACACAAAGTCGAGAAAAAAAAATCCATTTTATAAAAATCAAACTCATTTTGAGCTAGAAACGTATCATGTCAAATATTGCTCAATTCCTTCAATAAACATGGTGAATTTGTAGTTTAGATCCAAACCTAAGCATACAAGACTAATTTGGGTATAAGTACATACTTTTCAAAGAGACTAAGATGGCCACAATGTGGAAGCCAATTTTTTTTGTTTGTCTAGTTTTCACGCGTTGTAGTTATGTGTAGAATTGTCATAAGAAAACATGTTTGGATGTTTTTGGTGCTTTGTGGGTGCTAATATGAAGGTGAATTACCAAGGTTTATTGATATAAATCATATATACAAGTAAATATGGGTGTAGTCATGCAAACATCGATGATAGGTATGCACAATACAAAAAATTCCACCTTTGTCTACTTAATTGTATGCACAATCAAAAAATTTGTATGCAGCCTTATATTTACATTAGGAACCCATTGAAGTTAGTGGGAAAAATAGATTGGTTCCATGAAAAATTCTTTGTGTGGTATAGCATGGGGTCAATCATGAAAATATGCTATTTTTAGTCAAATTTAGCACTACGTTGGCTTTCAAAGCTTGTTATGACCTAGGAATCAACAAATATACATGATACTTATTTTTCCCATGTAGATTGGGTTCTTAAAATCAAGCTCATGGAAGAACACTTGAAACTTCACACATATACAAGGAGTATTAGATTTTTTCCCAAAACCCTTAAAAGGACACTTTTATGTCCTATTACGTTACCAAACTAGTGTTAAGCAAGTCTTCAGAGCTGAACATGTAGCAAATTTGGAAGGTACGGTATTGGAATGGTTGCAACCATTGAACAATAGAAATTTTTCTAACATAGAGAAACTCTTGTGAAATTTTGCGAAGGAATTCTCAAAGAGGGTAATCAAACATAACAGGGTTTCCCAAATCCACACCTTTAAGCAGAAAGAGAACGAAAGGTGAAAGAAGCTTTTCTTTGCTTCAAGAAATACATTGAGAGATGTCATGTTAGAGGGTTACCGCAAGATAAAAGATTATCCGTTCTCTTTATCAAGGGCTTGTGTACTAGTTCCTCTTTTATGTTGTATTTCCCCTAGAATTTTGTAGGCCTCTTATCTTGAGTGAGTGAAGAAGAAGAAGTTCAATTTTTTGTCCCCGTATTTGTGTGTATGTGTGTGTGTCTTTGTGTGTGTGTGTGTGTGCGCGCACGCGCGTGCTTGCAAGAGCTCAAACTGTCTCCTTTTCTTTCTCTTGAAAAACAACCAAGAGAAGCCACGGGCAGGGCGAGGCCACCCGATAGGTGTTACAACTATGGAGAAGAGGTCATTATGCATCAAATATAGTCCTTTGGAATCCTTTGGACTGAATTTGTGCAGCTAGATCTCCATTTTGGGTGCTTTTTGACCCCCCTTTTGGAGGTAGAGAGCATTTTCATGCAGAAATGCTAAGGTTCAAGATTTTGCAGTCCTGCATAAATGTAAGGTCCCTCCCTAAACCCTAGAGCCATTAAAGCTCTAGGGATTCCCAGGTTTTTTGCAATCCTTTGCCATCCATGGGGCATCTCCATGGAAGCTTGTAGAGTTTTCGGTTCAACAACACGGAGATCAATTCCGCGAAGTTATCCCCTATCTCCCCCATCCCGTATTTGCAAACAAACTTGAAATTGAAAACTTTAGAAATACTCTTCAATACCAAAAGTTGAACTACTTCTATCGAGCTTAGACAATTACTCTTTTCTTATGGTACCTAGCTTTCCATTTTAGGAAGCGAGAAGGTCATCCTATAATTTATGAGTTTTCGAGCTTTCCATTAAAGCTTAAACCTAAAATACAAGGTAGTCACTAAAGCTTACACATAAGTGCAAAGTTATCATTAATGCTTAGCTTAAGAGTGCAAATCTAACTTTGAAACTTAACTTAATGATGTATAGATACTCTTAGCACTTAACCTATTTGCAAGGTTTCCATTAAATCTTAAACCTAAAAATGCAAGGTAGTCACTAAAGCTTACATCTAAGTGCAAAGTTACCATTAAAGCTTAGCTTACGAGAGCAAATCTACCTTTGAAGCTTAACTTTATGATGCATAGATACTCTTATCACTTGACCCTAATTGCAAGGTTTACATTAAAGCTTAAAACCTAAAAATGGAAGGTAGTCACTAAAGCTTACATCTAAGTGCAAAGCTACCATTAAAGCTTAGCTTACGAGAGAAAATCTACCTTTGAAGCTTAACTTTATGATGCATAGATGCTCTTATTACTTGAACCTAACTGCGAGGTTTCCATTAACACTAGAATGGTAACCTAACAGGACATAAAAGTGTCCTTTCAGGGTTTTGGGAAAAATTCCAAAACCATAGTAGATCCACTCATTTTGAAAAATCCTTTCATGAGCTTATAGTTCAATAACTACTACATATGGGAAAAATGAGAAACTTGTAATTTTTCTCATCCCTTGGTCACTACAAGCCTCCAAAGTTGATGGACCAGTGTATTTTGCCCAAAACAACAATTTCTTACGGTTGATTGCATATAAATAAGACTGGGGATTTTTGTAGGACATGAGATAAAATGCCCCGTTAACTTCAATGGGTTGGTGACCAAAACATATGGTTGCTTTTACCTCACTAATGTTTTTTTGGAAAAAAAAAATAGGTACAAAAAAGTTGCATTTTTGCCATTCTGCGGACCTATCATCAAAGTTTCTATAGTCACGCTCAATACAGATACTATATACATGTTTTCTTAGTTTCCTTTGGGCCTTTGGATTCAAAAGGAGCCCTGGACCATGTCAAAAGGATAATGAATCTCTTACAATTGGAACCTTGGGGGCAATGATAAAGTGCTAAATACAGCAAACATGAAAAAACTGGGTTTAGCATTGTGACCTCTAGAAACCCATAAAAACTACTCAATATCTAGCCAAGTTTGTAGTCTATGATTAGATATGGTTACTACCTACAAAATACACACAATTGGCCCAATAAACTAGCAATATTGAGAAAGTTATACTTGCTACTCTAAAATGTATCGTATTCTTCAGCAATCAAAAAACTCAACCATCATCATATACTATGCTATATAGCATATTAGGTCCCCCAAAACTCAAGGAAGATTAGCTTTATGTTATACATTACACTTACACAATCAAAATTGAATTTGGATATTAAGAAAGCCACCAAAAAAATCATAAAAGTGCTAATTTTGGCCAATAAACAGGATTATGCAATTCTTATAAATTGGTCATAACTTTCAATTTTAGCTCTTACCTCTCCCTACAAGCATCAAAACATGTTGAGAACTATGAAGGCCTAACCTCTAGCCATCTAAGCCTCAAAAACATGAAGTTTAGAGTAGTATAGTTGGCAGAAATTGAAAAAAGGCCAAAAACAAGACCCGTTTTTTCACACAGTTTAGGTTCAAAAATGTTGTGCAAGAGTAAGGTTAATGGTGAGATCGATACTAAAAAAAAAATGCTAAGTTTTTTTCAGCTCATAAGGCAACTTTGTGGATATATAACACCTACAAATTCATTTTCATACTCTTCAAATAATTCAAGCAAAATGGTCACTTAACAGGACACAAAAGTGTTTAAGGACATAAAAGTGTCGTGTCACCATTCTAGTGTTAAAGCTTAAAACCTAAAAATGCAAGGTAATCGCTAAAGCTTATATCTAAGTGCAAAGTTACCATTAAGCTTAGCTTACGAGTGAAAATCTACCTTTGAAGCTTAGCTTTATGATGCATAGATACTCTTATCACTTACCCTAATTGCAAGGTTTCCATTAAAGCTTAAAACCTAAAAAATGCAAGGTAATCACTAAAGCTTACTTCTAAGTGTAAAGTTACCATTAAAGCTTAGCTTATGAGTGCAAATCTACCTTTGAAACTTAGCTTTATGATGCATAGATACTCTTATAGCTTACCCTAATTGCAAGGTTTCCATTAAAGCTTAAAACCTAAAATGATGCACATAAACCTTCCTAGTATTAAACCACATGGATTAATGATCTTACTAGAAATGAAGATTACTTCCTCTAAGCAAGAGGGAAGTGGGGTTGAAGTCCTTCTTGAAGAGATGTAAGGCTCAAGGAGGAAGGAAGGGATTTGTGGTGAAGAGGAAGGAGAGAGGAGCTTCTTCACAAAACCCTCAAGGGTTTGGCCTTCAAGAGAGGAAGAGAGTTGAGGGTTTGTCCTTCAAGAGAGAGAGAGAGCAAGAGCAAGGTTTAATGGAATCCTTGAGTTACTTAAGCATAGTCTTGAGTATGGCAAGTATGCAAGTAGCTTAGCAATATGTGTGTGTCCAAAAATACAAAGGAGAGGGGTGCTTATATAGGAAAAATGTGGGTGTAATTCTCTTCTCAAATCCTATTGGACCCCAATTTCTCTTCTCAATTCCTATTGGATCCCAATTCTCTTCTCAATTCCTATTGGACCCCAAATTCTCTTCTCAAATGCTATTGGACCCTATTTCTCTTCTCAAATGCTATTGGACCCTATTTCTCTTCTCAAATGCTATTGGACCCCATTTCTCTTCTCAAATGCTATTGGACCCCAATTTTCTTCTTAGTTCTTATCTCTTAACTTTACCTTTCAATTAAGTTAGTCCCTTTTTTCTCCTAGTTCCCGATCTAGATCAGTTCCCACGCGGCTTTTGACGAAGAAGCATAAAAATAGTCTTAATCTTTTTGGGAAAATATACTTATCCGAAATATCCTTGTCTTTTCATTCTGGAGTAAAGTCTCGTTTGTATGACGTCTTTGTCGATCTTGCTTCTTCTAAATTATTTTCTAGGCTGAAGAAGTTCTAAATGGATCTAGAGTTTAGGGAGGGACCTTACAATAAAAGTGGTGTAGAAATATTTGGTTTGGCTATAGTGTGCATAGATATTTTTTTGTATAGTGAAACAATTATTTGTACATGGATTGTGGTTACAGGTGGTAACTGACTATTTTTAGTAGGCTGCTCAGAGACTATGTGAAGGGTTGGAAACATGTCATCCAACAATGATGGGCTTAACCTAGTTGTCAGTGAGAAGCTGGAAGAACAACTTCCATGTTTAGAATTTCAAAATGACCAATTTTCTTATGGGCAAAGGTTAATGGAACTACGTTTATGGAGAGCATAAGACATCACCACCATTGCTAGAGGAAGGTGCGAGTGTTGTGCAAATTAAGACATTTAAAGATTAAAACCAAGGAGCTCGGAAGGTCATGTACTCGATTTCTGTCAGTGTGTAGGAAACTATGATTGGGAATATACATGATGCTTAATCTCCTAAGGAGGCTTGGGGTGACCAACACAAAGGCAAGGAAGCTACAATTGAAGACTGAGCTGAATATTATGCAAAAGAAAATCATGTCCATCAATAACTATTTGCTAAAGATAAATAGCATATGTAAGTCACTTGCATTGATTGGTGTTATAGTCAATGATGATGATAAAGTAGAGGTCTATCTATGAGGTTTGGGTCCTGAATATAAACAATTTAAAACTGGCATCCATCTTTGAGATAACATTCCCTCATTTACAAATTTGGTGTCCTTATTGATTGTGGAAGAAAAGGAACTTGAGGAAGACTCCTCTACACAGGGTCCAAACGATTTTGAACATGTCCTTTCAACAATAGAGGAAGAGGAAGAGGGAATGGTAGACTTCATGGACGAGGTTGCGGGAGAGGCAATCACCAAGAAGAACAACAATCAGGTTCAGAACATAGGTGGTGGTCAAGGAAACTTTCAAGGCAAGGTGATTCGGGTAGCTTGTCACTCCAGATTGACAATTATATGTTGGTCCTTGGAGCTATGCTATGATGGTATCCCCCATAGCATATTAGCACAAACAAGCAAAATTAAAGCTAAAAGGTTAGTCAATTTGCTAATACCATAGTAGCACAAGAAAATATAAGAACAATCACAGGCGCATAGTAGCACAAGCAAGAAAAAGAAAAACTAAAAGATTCGATAGTCTAGTGCAAATAATTATATCACTTAAAATTAGCTCGGAGAAAAAGAAGATTGTAGCTCCTTGTACATTTAAACATGTTGCATTGAAACTTCCTTGAATGCCTTATTTGTTCTAGAAAGCATGACATCCTTCACTCTTCTTTTCTAGCATGACAATAATTAGTTTTTTGAAGAATCTTTCCTTCTCTTGCTTTGCTGCATGATTACCTAGCTAATCTTGGTTATGGATATTGAGATCCACCTATTGTGTTTGTAGAGCGTTCCATAATCAATGATGGTTTCAATAGATGTGCTAGGGAGTTTTGGTCATATGGATTCCGTTTCTTGAAGAAGATGATACATAGAAGAAAGGGAAAACGAGAATAGCAGGAAGAGGAGAGAGGTGGGAATATGAGGGACAAGTAGGTCATGGGAAGATCGAAAATCTTTTTTTGTCTTAATGAAAGAGACTTTCTAAGGTAAAAGCATCATGTAAGTGAAAATTATCTCAAATTGTCTCTTAAATAAAAAACATTTTGGAAATTCAAGAGAAATGTTCAAAATGAAGGCTTCATAATGGAATCCTTCCCTTCATTGGCATAGAGAGAACTCTCTCTCTCTCTCTCTCTCTCTCTCTCCCTAGACACTAAAAGGAAAAAAATGACCTCAGATTCCCATTGATTCCTAGCCTTCATTTCCATAAGCTAGGGACTCCCCAAAATCAGCAAGTAGCAACTCTCCTTGGTAGAAATTACATAAGCATCTACTGGCACAATCACCCCAGATGTTGTTAATTTCACACCATTGACTTTTTTCACATGTGAGACTGCGACATTGTTTGCAATCCTCACATGCAAGGAAGTGTGCTCATTTCTTTCTAGCCCTAGTCCGTGCACATATTTCAAATCCAGTGATTATTAATCTCTACATATATTAGTGGCACTATACTCTTCAATACCTCGAGCACAAATAGACCCCATACATTTAAACTTGGCTCTCTTTTTCTTTTATCATTGTTGACATGGATCTCCTTATCTTAGGTGAGAGATGAAGAAGCTATTGCTAAGTAATCTTGGGCCGTTGTTTATTGATATCTGCTACCAAATCATAGGGTAAAGATCCCACTCTCATCAAAAAGTCCTCCATACAAATATGTCCCCCTACATCTTTTGAGATTGAGATGAACCTTTGTTAGGGTCCTTCCCTTGATTGAATGTGTCCATATCATCAAATTTTATTCTTCTTACCTTTGCATTTTCTTTATCTTTTTCAAGATATAGGCTGTTGACTGATCTTCACCTATGGGAGAAAGTGGAGGAATGTATATTGGTGCATGTGGCAAAGGTGGTGTGGGAGACCTTGAAATCTACACAAGTGGAGACACATGTGTGTAGAGTAAGTGGTGATTATGGGGGATATATTAAACTTGTATTCATAACTTGATCATAGAGTTTATTAGAGTATGCTAATGATAATATAAGAGACACAAAAGTAAGGCAGCTTTATCATAAACTAGGCTTGATTAGAATTGGGAAAATGAACTAAGTAGAGCTTTTGCTGACATCATGATAATGTATCTAGTGTGCAAGCATCCTCTAAATGTAGCAAAGGGATATCTAGCCCAAGTGCAATGTATCTCATCAAGATGTATTAGGGGCAGTGTTCCACGATGTGAGCTAGGCACAAATCCTAACAAACCTCTTGAAAGTGGCATTGTTTTAGATAAGTCTCTTGAAGCCTCAAAATTTTGGTTTTTGGTGTGAAGTGTGCCCAAGTGAAAGCCTTAAGGCTTTGGGATTATAAGACTCAAGGTGTCGCATGATTATTTGCTAGGTCTAAGGCCTTTAGGCTCAAGAGATCTCAATGGAAATGGGACTAAGATCTTGAGCCTTATGGCTTTGGGTTGCAAAAGGGTAAGTTGTGTGAACGTTTTTTAGTCTGCTTCCACTACTAAAGTTGTTGCATGTGACACCTCTCTACGGACTTGCCAATGCACAAATAAGCTCAATTTCAATGGGGATCTTGAATTTTTTCCTTGATTCCCAAAATATGAAGCACACATTGATCCCTCAACATGACAACACCAAGGCCATTTCCTTGTTGGGGATGTGTCTTCCACAGAGATTCTTCTTGCCATACAATAGTGTGCCCAAAGCTAAATAGCTCATACTAGCTTCAAATAAGGCTCAAATGGGATCAATGACAATTTAATTTATTTCTTGGGACTTTATGGACACATGGTAATTGAAGCAATCGTCACTAAGAGGTTTAATCAATTATGTGGGGATTTAGATGAATGGAGTACACACAATGGAACAAAACAATAATGAAATATCTAAATGCAATGCAAGAGAGGTTCAATGGAACTCATATCAATAGAGAGAGAGAGAGAGAGAGAGAGAGAGAGAGAGAGAGAGAGAACACTAGATGTGACATAGATTTGGAGGCATGCAAATGCAACTAGGATCTTATGTTAAATTAAGGAAAATTCTAGCTTTAAGCTCTAACACTACATGTAGATTATGTGGCTATGTGGGGGATATATTAGTATTGCATTCATGGCTTGATCATAGAGTTAATTAAAGTATGTTGTTATGGAGGTGAGACATCCTCACACCACTAACAAACCTGTACGGTCTACCTACCTTCACCATGGAAATTTACTATTAGTCTTTGAGATTTATGGGGGATATATTAGGTTTGCATTCATGGCTTGATCATAGAGTTAATTAGAGTATGTTGATATGGAGATGAGACATTCTCACACCATAAACAAACTCTCATGCTTTACCTAACTTTGAATCTACTCTACACATGGCATCCACTTACACTTCATCTCACATAAGCAATGATATATGAAGTTACCTCTCCTCTAGCTCTATTTAAGAGCATCACTTGTAGGCACAAACAAGCATGTAGCATTTTACATTAATCTAATCTTATTTTGCATCATTATCATGTTACCTTGATTAAGTTGTCGAGAAGCTAGTTAAGTGCAATTATCTTATTTTGCATCATTGTCATGTTATCTTGATTAATTTGTCCCAACTACTTAAGTGTCATCAGTCATAAATGCAATGATTGATCTACCACCCTAGCTTTACAATTGGTATCAGATCCATATAAGGTTAACCTCATTTTTAATCCTTAGATACTAGGCATTAACATCATTATTTCGGTCTAAATCCTCTAATCACTTGGTTGATATAATCCACATTGCATTGAATTTAAGATTAGGTATTAATAATACTTTCCTTAATCAAAATTCACATTGGCTATGCACATGTGGCTACTAGCCCTTGGAGTCTTGATTCAAGAAGAAGCTCATCTATTAGGCTCACCAAGAGGGGCTTAAGTGTTTATTTTGAGTCATGGGCACCTCCAAGTTAGATATATACCACACAAAAAAAAACCAAAGTCAAGCTTATCTAAATTTGGAAGATTTTGGCTCCTTTTGAAGGTGTACTATCATCAGTAATCAAGCACGTGGAATATTTTGGCTCCTTTTGAAGGTGCACTGTAGTTGGAAATCCATTTCCCACCTACAATCAAACTAGGGAGCATTGCTCTCTTTCTCATCACCAAGGAGCCCCATCACTTGCTCAGTGTTTCCATCCAACTACAATGCATCTCATCTCACCTTGTAACTACTCCAACTATGCTCAACAACCCACTATAGAGTCACACTCCTTATATTTTATTAGCCCATGGTTACCAAAGATGAGCTAACATGTTAAAGATGCTAATCTTTGCCCTAGTCCTTTGCACACATCCAAGATCTTGAGTCTCAAAGTGGGTGTGGATAGCCCCATTTCTCTACACTAATGCTCACCCAAACGCACCATCAACTCGGCCCCAATAGGGGTAGACACTTTCAGCCTAAATTAGTGTTCACACCACCTACAACATTACTTTGGTCTCTCTTGCATTGGCTTACAATCTATTCGCAACCCACCACCAACACCAAGAAACTCATTGTTCACGTGTATCTCCTTATCTTGCTCAATCAAGTCACACTTCTTCCTGGATTCAACTACTAGGATGTTGCTACTATTGTGAGTTACCAAGATGTTTGCCCAAGGTTATACAAACATAAACATCTAAGCCGGCCTAGTCACCTCTGCCTTGCTAGATCATTGACTTGTTATCAAATTCATTGATCGTGGAGAAGCAAGTCTGCTTGTAGTGAGAATAAGAGGCCTTACCCTCCTTGGTTGAGCTTGCCAGTCCTCAACTTTAAAAGGATCTCCCTAACTCCACCTCAACAATACATAGGAGCTCCTTATTTGGCACTCTAAATATTTTTCTCATGCCACTCACTACCTATGGGTGGACTCCATTCAATTATTTTGGCCATTTTTTCTAAGGGGAAATTTTTAATTGAGACAATATCAGTTAACATGATCTGTTAAAGGCCAAAGCCAAGCAACTACACATCAAGGATGGGCACAAAGTAGCACTGAAAATTGGAGTTACACATTCTCCCAAATGGTAGTGTATTGTAAACTCCCAATTTATTTCAAGCCATTGTAATAATAGTAATGTGTGTTAGGGCTTAATGAGAGTTCCAAGCTATAAAGATGATAGTTAGTATTGCTAAGTTACAAATATAGTAATCTAGAGCCCTAAAGATCTTGGACGTTGCACATTTTAACCCTAGGTATATAAATTAGTGTAAATGGAATTAGGGTTCTCAGCCTCATTTGTTGAGAGCACTTCTAGCAGAAGCTCATGTGGTGTGTAGCTATGTACTCCTTGATCATGAAAATTGATTGCTACTAATCAATGCTATTCATTCTCTTTCACTATTCCTCTTTCACTCTCTATTGACTGTATTTGATCTTAACTAATTAGTGGTTGCTTTCTCTCTAATCCTGTGTGATTGTCCCCTATTCTTTGTGTGCTCATGTAAATTTGATTGGATCATGTATACTTAATAGATCTATACATGTGCAGGCCAAGGATAGCCTCCATGAGAAACCGCACGGCTCTAACAAAATGGGAGTAGAGATGGTTTTTGATTTAATAGGGTTTAGGTATCAACTTTTCCCTCAATTTGGGCATAATAAAAACCATCAACTAGAATTCCACCTTTTACGATCTTGTTATGCCAAAGGTCCTTTAGTACTCTTGATGCCTAGTACATGGTTTCTGTGCACTTAAGAAGGTAGAAGTCCTCGTTTTTCTTGGCTATTTTCACTACAAAGTTATCCCCAATGGGTAATAATTGGCTCAACACCTCAGAGTCTCCTTCATACATAGGCATGCTTAAATCTTGACTCATTTGGGAGGAAAACCGATCATTGTAGTTCTCCTCCTCCTCATCATCATCATCCTCATCCTCGCTATCTCCTTGTATTGACTCTTTGAATGGCTTGCCAGAGAGACATATTTCCATTCATGTACATCACATGGATTGTGCGTTGAGTATCTATCAACAAAATGGAATGAGCGAGAGCCTACAATTGGTTTACAATACCATAGTGGAGAATGTTGGACGGGTACGCCGCGACAGACGTCAGCACAGCGAGAACTCACCTAGCAAGTAATGTCAACTAAGGACGAAGCTCGACCCGCAGGCGTGTGGAAGCAAGCATAAGGTGTCAACCTACACTCGACCAACTCCTAACTAATTCCTACAGAGGTCTCTACCACTTGTCTAAGTCACAGCCTTCAAGAGTGAAAAAGAGGAAACTTCCTACAACGCTTGCTAGAGCCGAACACCCATCAAACACTTTCGAAACACCATAGAACTTGAAGGAGACCCTACTAATACCCATAGGACACTCTCCCTAAGGTCTATGAACCAAAATCACGACCCAAAACACCCGGTGTAGAAACACGTAGGATGTCTGGCCGAAATCTGCAGGTCTTCGATTCCAAAATCTGAAGTGCCTAATGTGTAGTTCTACTCAATGTGAGCGCGTGGATATGCTGCAATGCGAAATCGGATAGCGTATGCTCACCCAAACAATTGATGAAGCTCATAGAAGGAGCTCCCAAAGCCAGACCGTACGCGCACAATGTTGGTATCGGCGCGTAGCTCTAGTCAGGGGCAACACGCTGCACTTCTCCGCACTCGATTCCGACCACAATAGCACACATAGCATCAAGACGAAGCTCACACTCTCTCTCTCGTACACAGTACGCTCACTCACAGACTTCAAACTTGTTTTAAAATGACAAAAGGTCCTTTTGATTAAGGTCAAAAAGTGGTATATATACCTTACAACTTCTCAAACCCTAAAGTTCCAAAATCAACCATCTACTCAATCTAACTATCAAAACTGGGATACAATCTGGAAACTTCTGTAAGTCCCAATATTTACAAGGTGAAAAATCAGGTTTTCTACAATGAATGAATAATTACAAAAATAATAGTCCGCCGAGTAGTTAGATGCCGTGGGGTGTGTCCAGCTTCTAACATCCCCCCCCTCCTTGTTCATGTCGTCCCGGACATTGCCTGGATCAACTGCTTCATCTTATGGTTTCCCGCATCTTTAGCAGTGATTTTTACCTTGCATGTAGGTTCAACATTGTTGGGCCAAAGATATCTGTGTGCATGGTGAAGAATCCCGTATAAAATGCTTCTTCAAAAGCCTAGAGGTGATAGGATGGTAGAAACATGATTCTTTGGTACAACGCATGTATCACCTCCTTGGAAGGCTGACCTGACAGATCGTAAGCACATCTGTATGTATCTTGAAAGAAGAATATGCTATCGATCACCTGGCCCGGCTTGAAGGTCTTGAACATTGCTAGGATGGTTCTGTGGATTTTTCTCATCATAATGCATGTAAGGTCTGGTGAGCCAGTGAACAACTTTATGGCGCCTGTTAGGGTTTTCACCATGTATTGGACACTTATTCTCTCACCTGCCTTCACGCCTGGTAGCTTTGGTTAATTCAGCCAAGTGGGTTGGCTTCTTTGCAGGATTTCTTGTGCCTTCCACGTCCTAACTCTTGGTAGAGGACAGAAGCTAAGGTTGTCTATGATATGTTTAGGTGCCTCTACCAAGTGGATTAGGTATTGCAGGTACTTGGTAAGCCAAGCCTTCCTCCACTTTGGCTGAGAGTCCACTATGAGCTTAACTCCTTCTGGCCTCGAGGTGTCTGCATTGTAGAGAGGTTCCGTTGTCTCTTCTCTCATTCGCTTGTTTATTGTTGCTGCCTCATATTTCAACAATGGATACGGGAGAGAGGGTTGAAGCCACTCGCGCCTGAGATTGCTGGCGTCGATCTTCTGAATGGTCATAGATTTGAAGACCCTCTGCTCCCATTCCCAGGCTTCCTTTGTGCTTTCTCTTAGCTCTGCCTCTATATTCTTACGCAACTTTTCCTCCTCTTCTTTTGTTAGATCCTGCGGCTCTTGAGAGGATCCTGCTATGATTTCCTCTTGCATGGGTGTGTCCACACGATCTGTCACATTTTTGAGGTCGATGCCCTCATTGGCGGTTGGCCCTGAGCTTTCTGCCTCTGCTTGTTGCTGGCCTTTTAACTCCTCAATTTGCCTGAGGAGTGTTTGTTTTTCGGCTTCAGCTTCTTCGCCTATATTTACGAGGAGGTCATTAAGCTCAGTGTTTACTCTTTCCGCCTCCTCGAGCTTTTTACTTATGCTTTCCACCTCTTCTTGTAGGGTTTTTTGGGTGTCCTCCATTCTTGTTTGCATTGCTATAGAACCTTCAGCCATCATTAACCTCTGCTTTTTCTCGAGAGTCAGCTCCTTCTAAAGTTCTTCCATCTGCTCTTCATATATTTGACTCTCGGAAATGATTTGAGTCGAGCTTGTAGCTCTAACTCTAGCAGGGGATGCTCGTAGCCTCTGGATGGTTTGATCTTTGACTTCTAATTGGTCCTTGAGCTCAAGGACTTCATCCAGACTTGCTTCTAGTTCTATCTCTGCTTTTTCCTTGGCATTTCTCATGGCCTCTACTTCTTATGTTTCTTCTGCCATCTGTAGTGTGAGATTATCCCGTTCTTTTTCAGCATCTCATAATGACTTGCTGAGCTGCAGACACTCTTCTTCAGCTACTTGTATTCTTTTTTATGCTGCCTCATTTGCTTCTTCCTTTTCTTGGAAGTTTTGTAGAGTCGTTGCCAAGCTGGCCTGGAGGTCAGCTTCTCTCTCTTTTTGGGCTTGGCTTTGTGCCTGCAGAGAATCCCTTTCCATCTTGGTCTTTTCTTCGGTGGCCTTTAGAGTTATCATTTCTTTCTCTAATGCCATAGATTGTGCTCGTATTCCAGCTAGCTTTGTCATCACCACGTCCCAGTCATTGGAGGAAGGGTGCAGGTCTACAGTGTCTGTAGCAATTTCTTTAAGTTCCACTAGCCGAATGCCTTGCACCTGTTCTTTATGCCCTGTCCTCACCAAGTCGAATGCGACTGTGGTGGCTTCTTCCCTTGTATAGACTGCAGTTAGTAGGTCCAAAAATGCATAATAGGCCTCATCTAGTCCTTTTTGTTCAGACTCGGTCTTGGCCTCTTCCTTTGGCTCAGGTTCTTGCCTTTGCTCTTGCTCCTCAACTTGGTTTTCTTCTTGTTTGTCCTCAGCCTCCTTATCTTCTGGTGGAGGGCTGCTAGGAGGTGGTGATGGTGGTGGTGATGGATATGGGTGGGGTTTAGGGCTATCTCGTAAAGTTGTCGGTTTGCCCTTTAAATCCCTGTATGCTTTTGTTTTCCTTTCCCTTTCTTGGTTTCCTTGCTCATCTAGCAATGTCTGCCTTATCTGCTCCACTTCCTCCTCGGTGAAAGGGACATGGGGAATGTTTTCCGCTGCTGCATCAAGAATCTCGAAATTCTTGATATAATCTTCAAAGCAGTCCCTTTTCACTCTTCTGGATGATCCGGACATAGACTCAAGAGATGGCTTCCAGAGTTCGTTTAAATAGCCCTTGAGGGCTCTTTCTGCTCGAAAACTCTCCATCAGCCTCTCGAGTCTTGCCGCTTTCTGAGACCTGGTTTCTTTGGCCGGCACTTGAGTAGAATCCTTCTTTCCTTTCTTCTGCTCAGGTTTCTCCTCTTCAACTGGCTCTAACCGTCTCTTCAATCTCGTAGCCACCCTTGGTGCTCTTTGTGGCTCATCTTCCTTGTCTTCTTTTACCCTTAACCAATCATTCTGAGATGGGGGATCAGGCCACCTTCCTTTAGCGTGTAGTGCTGCATAAACCACCTTGGTTATCATTTCTCTTGGCACTATGTAGGTTGGCTTTTTGTTGCCCATTTTTACCAAGCTGTCATTGCCCAAGTAAACGTTGTGGCAATTGCATTGGCAGCATCCTGTACTTCTGTGGCCTCTTCGTGCACATGTGGAAGTTGTAACATTTAATGGCCTATAATCTTATGTGTAGCGGAAATTAGCATGAACATAGTGGGCATTTCATTAGAATAGATTCCTAATGAGAATTACAAGAGTGCTTGGGTGGAGAGAGCAACAAAAAGCATAACACCTAGTTAGATAGCATCGACAATACTTTCAAAAGAGAGAGAAATTAAGCTATTGACAACAGTTGAGGACCGGATTTGCATGGAGCCGGTCCCCCCTCCAAAAGGCTTTGTATTATGGTTTCTCCCATCAAGAGAGACATTGTACAATACAATTCTTTGTGTTCCTTCAAGAATAGCTAGTGCAATGAAGATGGAAGCTTCATACACCAAGCAAAACACTTAATCAAACACAACTTGAATTATCCCCGTTCTCAGACCCAAGACCTCACACACCTTCGAAGATGGTGAGAGCTAGCAGGGTATGAGAGTAGATTGAGAAGAAAAAGAAGTATCTTACGAGAAAGATGTACATCTCCTCACATAATCACTCATATTAGCATAGCTTAGCTTAGTAATTAGCTTGGTAGAGAAGATGAGCATGCATTGAAGCTTGGCTCTTGGTTGGATTTGCATCCACATGCCAAGAGAGTGTTGATGTAGGCTTCTATCTCACAAGCTTGGAGTAGGTGATGAGCTCTCCATTAAAGCTTGGGAGGAGATAGAGTATTCTTCCTTCACACATGGTCAAGTGTGAGTGTGTGTGTGTCAATGCCAAGCAAAAAAATCAGCCCCCTCTCTCTCTTGGGCGAGCCCTAGCTGCTAAAAAGGTCTGGCTTTTGCCTCATTGGACCTCCCCAGGTCAAGCCAATAGGAATGAAGCAGCATAAGTGATAGCCTTTAGACATGTGTCCCCCTTTCCCCTTTTGTGAGAGCTTTAGATAATTAAATAATTAAACAAAACTCTCATTGGACCCCTTTGTCTCCTGGCCAATAGGAATCAGGCAAGCCATGAGGCTTCTGAATGCTCATTGGACCCTTTGGGAGGCTGCCCAATAGTCTTCTAGGAGACTTATTTCTCATTGGTTTCTTTTATTAAATGTTTTTAAATTAATTAAACTACATTTACTCTAGCTTAATTCTCATTGGTCCACTTCAAGGGTCTTCCAATAGGAACTGGGCACACCTTGTGGGCATCTGGCCTAGGGAGCTGACATGTGTCCCTCATTCCCTTTGTGTAAAGGGAGCCTGTGTGTGTGTGTGTGTTGCTTTCTCTCTCATCCCCTAGCTTTGGGGCTCGCCCCCTCCCATGTAGGGATGTGTAAAGAATTTTAGGGCACACACAAAGCATCCAATTTTCCCTAGGGTTGACCTTTGGACTCAACCTTTGAATTTTGGAACCTTAGCATTTTGGAAGTCTTAATGGGCTGAACCTTAGGGTCTTTTTGGCCCATTGTTTCACATGGCTCTTTTGCAGATGGCCCCCCCTTTGGATCCCTATTTTCCCTCCTTTGGATCCCTACTGTGGTCGGTCTGCTAGCTTAACCAATATTCTAGCTTTTTCTCCCTTGGCACTTCCCCACATTAAATGATCAGTTTAATATGAGAAAATCATTTAGGAGAATTAGATATTGATTATTATGACAGAAGTACTGGTTGTACAATTGGCTCATGATTGCCACCTTTGGGTTGGCAATGTCTTCAAAGGTGTAATTTGCCTTTTTTTCTTTGTACACCTTGACTTCATCCCTTCTTTTTGTCACACTGTCTCCCTGATTGGAGAGGTCTAGTGCATGTGCTACAACCCGCTCCGTGATTATGATCTTTGTATCTGGTCTGCCTTGTAAATCTGTCACCTTGGCCACTCCATTCTCTTTGATGCTTGTTACAAACTCCCATACTCTTTTGATGTCCACTCCTGCTGGTATCACTTCGAAGTAGTTATGGAGGTCAATTTTCTCCAAGTAGCCGGCCATTTTGCTTCGTACAAATTCATTGAGCTCTCTTGGTAGCATTGGTAGCTCTATTATATTGCCTTCATTGTCTTTGAACATTCCCTGGTAGATCCTTAGGTCATTGGACTCTAACAGATCCTCTTGTATCCAGGTGCTGGTGGGCTTTAATGTTCCTTCTGGAATGACAAAGGGTTCCACCTCGTCCAGATAATCTTTGATTGTCATTCTTTTCTTCTTTGATTGTTTTTGGGCTCAAAAAGTGTATCTTGAAGGTGTTGGGGGTCAAAAGTGATTAGAATGGCTTCAAACTTGACATATGGGCTCTTGATGATGAGGTAATTAGATCTGATATAACAAAACATCCCTTCCATGCCAAAAAGGTCCATTAGACATCCAACACGTAGGATGTCTTTTTCATCATTTTGACTCCCTGACCACACAGATTGTTTGCTGATGTGTATGTGAATGTGTTGTGCAAGTTTCATGAGATTTGGACAAGATTTGGTAGGTCAATGGCCCATTATTGCCTTTATGCCCTAACTTTGCGTTTTTCCATGCATATGAGGTCAAATCTGGTCCAAATGTGATGAAACTTGGTGTATGGCTTGTAAATGTCATTCATAACATGTGCATGACAAAAATTGATGAGGTTCGTGCCAAAAAGTGCCCTTGAGACATCCTACGCGTAGGATATCTCCTGGTGATTTTTTCAGTGCTAGTGCTCCCAGTGCTTGCCCTTTGCCCCCCTAAGTCCCTTTTGAGCCTAATTTCAACAAAAAAATCAAATGGATAGAGTATAACTCCCTGTGTGGACTTTAGAGCCTCCGAGCCGTTTTCTGACTTTTGGAGTGGTTTTTGGCGATGAAATTTTTTGATGTTGGTCTTCATAGCTTCCCAATCCCTTGGGGATCCTTGCCGTATGGTTTTTTTGGACTTTGGCTTCACCGGAGCTCCATTTGGCAATTTGTCGCTCTAGAAGCACCCGTGGTTGCGTTTACATACCTTTGATGATTTGTGGTGGTCTTCCACCATAGGACTTGGTTGTTGATGGTCTAGGAAAGCCACTCGTAAAGTTTGGTGGCAAACGGACTTGCGGTTTGGCCGCAAGTGCATTTTGACGCTTTGTGTGTCTGATGCTGTTTCTGAGATTTAGTGCTGCTTCGAGTCACTTTTTGGTCATGCGGGTCATATGGACTTGTCGAGCATGTCGAGATGCTCCTATCCATGAATTTTGATAGCATTTGGTCGCCATTTCGCCAATTTCCCATTTGGTGCCCTCTTGAGGGTTTCTGGGAATTAGGGTTTTTCCTGATGGTTTCCCACTGCCTTTGGCTATCCACGACTGGTATTCTAGACTAGGGTAAGCTGCCGATGAGTTCTTGTTGCTTTCGGGTTAGCCGTTAGGCCGCCGTCTCTACTTGCAGGTCTCTACCGCTCGCTTTGTGTGTGACCTCTACGCTAGTTTTCGCGACATAATGACAAACATGCGCGAAAAGCTCAAGGTGGTGAGCCTACCTCTCATGTCTGGAGCTGGTCGGGTAGACGTGCGCGTCATAGAAGCTGCTGGAAGGTCGATCCGCTCTAGGTGGCAGAAGCTCTCTCCACAAGGTCAATAGTGAGAATGAGCTAAAAATGGAGTGAAAATTTCTTATAATGGAGGTCCTCGAACCACTTTTCATGAAATTTGACATGTGCTCCTATCTTCTTGCGAGATGCGGTTTAGGCTCAAAAATTTCTTGATTTGGACCCCGTTTGCTCTATTTTCCAGAAATTTGGCATTTCGGTCAAAACTTGGCCAAAACACGCTTTCCGCTCCAGTCTCATAATTGTACCCCCACTGTACCATAGGTTGTCCTATAGTCACTGATCATCACCATATTTTTTGTTTTTCATTACGACTGTTTTTCACCTGCTTTTTGTAATTTTGAAGTTTTTCTGCTAAAAATTAGCAAAATTAAAAGGAAAATAGCAAATCAAACCCAAAAAATCCCCAAAGATCATAATAAATCGTAAACATCACCGCAACACACTATATACACTCACATGCAATTTTTATGGCTGGATTTCTCCGTTTTACCAATATTTTGCCTGAAAAATGACTATTTCTACTTATATACACACACCTAGGGGCTTGATTTGGCATTTGGCCCCCTATACCTATAGATTCATGTTTTATAAGGGCATATGTGCTTGGGTTACTCCAGAAAATTTCGCAATCAAACGTCAACCCTTAAAATAGTCGAAAATCATGCCCTTTTTTGCTGTTTTTGTTATTGGTTACGCATTTGAGAATGCCTCCCCCCCTCCTAGCCGGAGTCCTCCCGGACGGCAAGGTTTTGCCTCGGAGTATGTGCCGTACATAGGTGGAAAAAGTTGTGCTAATACTTGGCCGATTAATGTGGCCCTATTTTATGCATACTCCGTCAATGCATGGAAAAATTAATGATGTGCAAGAGAAGGGAATAAGCAAAATGCTTATTGGCATTCGCCGTTGAGGTTTCCTGCTTTCTTTGCAAGTAATAGCTGTAACTCTACTGCTCTCTATTTAATTGTCTTTTTGGCAAAAGGCAATTGCTTTGCTGACACTGTTGATGGAGTCATAGCTGTGTCTAAGGATAGAATTGGCGGGGATGTAATGGCTATGAGCCTTATGGCTATGGCTTTCCACTGGTATTTTGTTGTTGTCGATTTTTGTAGATGGTTTGGCTCTTTCTTTTTTGCCACTGGTTTGTCTTTCATTGGCATCCACATATATCAGTTTCCTTTTTTGAAATGCCGCTCTCTGCCTTCCATTATTGCATGTACGGCAGGTAGTTCCTTTTGCTTTTCCTTTGGTATCCAAATCTGAGTGACATTTGGATTATTGCTAAGCATTTTCTTTGCTATCCACATCTGTTTTATACCCTTGGTTTGGGGTCGAACCGTCTGCTCTTTTGGAATCCGTTTGTTACATTGTTGTTTTTCCGCCATTGCATTTCTATCCTTCCGCATCCATACTTGTTTACCTTGTTTTGGTAGCCTAGATTTTTGCATTGTGGCCGGTGACTTCATCTGTCTGTAATTAGCATGGTTGGCTTTTACCTAGTTGTTGGTCTCGGGTTTCATGTTGTTCTTTGATGGCATTTGTGCTTTTGTCTTTGTTGCCAGTGATTGCATGGCTTGCAGTTGATCATGATGGTATTGCTGAGCAAAAGCTATCACATGTCGTTCATGTTCATGTTGAATTTTGACAGCCTTTGCTTTCCAATCTATCTGCACATTGTATGCTTTTTGCCAAGGTTGCCCTAGCATCATTGGGTGTTGTGTGCTTTCATCTATCACCACATAGAATTTGTGTGGATAGATATATTGATGTATCTGTACATGAAATATAGTCCATCCCAATGTTGTCAATGGGTGTGATGTGCTACTTTCCAGCACTTGGGGAGTAGGATGAAGTTGATCTGTGACTTTGAGCTATTGGTATAATCCGTATGAGATCAAATTTGCTTGAGCACCCAAATCAAGCAAAGATGTTGATTCAACTTGATTGTTCCCTACTTTGACTGTAATTATTGGCTCCACTATTTCCTCCTCCAACTCAGTCAGTCGAATGGCATTGATTCGCAATGGTGCTCCACTTTTCTACTGTTGTCACAGAAGCCATCTTTTTGCAATGCGTTCCCGTGCTTCAGCTTGAGCTTCCTCCTGTACTATCTCTTTTTCCTTCATTCGTTGTTTTCCTTGATGAATTTGTTGGAGCATTTCCTGTGTGAGTGGTAGATGATACCTCCTCAGTCGACATCCACTAATCCAGTTTGGCATTTCTTCACCTGCTAATGTAGAAAGCTTGACAGCTCCACTTTGTGATAGATCACTAATCACAAATGGTCCCATCCCTTGCTTTTTAAGTTTCTTGGCATGTTGCTTCAAGGTATAAACAAGTACGTAATCACCTGTTTTGAACTCTTTGGTACGCACATGTTTGTCAAAAAATTCCTTTTGTGTTCTCTTTTTAGCATAGATTGAAGCGACAGCTCGCAAGCGGAGTTCATCTAGCTTTTCAAGATCATCAATCCTTGAAGAGAGCTCATGCCCTGTCCATTCCAAGCTTGTTGCTACTCGTAGAGATGGGATTAAAAACTCTATGGGTAGTATAGCATTTAGTCCAAACACCATGTTGTATGGTGTTGTTCCTATTGATGTTTTATAAGCTACCCTGTATGCCCATAGTGTTGAGTGTAGTTGTTGATCCCAATCTATTCTTGAGTCTGACACTATTTTAGTGAGAACCATGCATAGTGTTTTATTTGTGGCCTCAGCTTGCCCATTGGCCTGTGGATGGTATGGTGCTGATTTCCTATGTATGACCATGAATTCCTCTAGCAGATATTCAATGAATTCATTGAGAAAGTGTGTTCCATGGTCACTGACAATTTCTATGGGTAACCCGTAACGTACAAAAACATTCTCATACAAAAATTGTGCCGTGGTGTGTGTATCAGATTTTTGTGTTGCTTTGGCTTCGACCCATTTTGTGAGATAGTCCGTAGCCACAATGATATATTGGGTTTGGGTGCGATATGCAGGGGGTGATATAGGTCCCACAAAATCAATGCCCCATTTTACAAATTCCCTTGCCCCCATCATTGGCCTTAATGGAATCTCATCTCTTTTTATTGGTATCTTGGTGCGTTGACACGCATCACAACGCTTTACAAACTTGTCGGCATTCATGTGCAATGTAGGCCACCAAATTCCTGCGGTTAAGACAATTTTTGTCGTCTTATCACCTGAAAAATGGCCTCCACTTATTCCGCTATGTGCATGTTCTAGAATCAGTAGGTATTCAATTTCACTTGCACAGATTCGAAGTTGATTGTCCTTCCCCCGCTTATATAGTTGGTTCCCAATTAACTGAAAGTCATGAGCTTCCAGCTCTATAGCTTTTCCCCGTGCTCTTGTGATGTTCTGAGGGAACGTCCTGGTGGTTAAGAAGTCAATAATAGATTGACTCCATGCAGGTGCTATGTTCACTGGTAGTTTGGCACTACATACTGTACAACTGGTAACATAGGAATGTGTGTCCCCATACATAGTTGGCCAATAAACCCCCAATTGTTTCAGTCTCTGGTGTGTTTTCACTGTTGAACAATGAAATGCACAACCTTGGACATGTGGCTCTTCAAGGTAGCACTCGAATTCTTCCGGATTTATACATAATCGTAGGATTAGGTCCAATCCAAGATGATACAGCCGTCCTGCTATCAACTGGAAGTTTCTTGTTTGTCGAATTGTTTGCTGTTTGGATCTGCATTCCGTATTATCAAACTCACTTCTGAAGGAAAGAATGCTAACAATTTCCTGAGACCATTTGGGTACCATTTCAATGTTGAAAAGATAAGCATCTAGTATGTCATCATCTACTCCTTCAGGAGCTTCCCCGTTGTATATCCTTGAAAGATGATCTGCTCACAGATGGGTTTTACCTTTTTTGACCACCACTGTGAAGTCAAATTCTAGCAATATAATAAACCAGCGTACAATTCTTCCTGTATTGCAAGGTTTATTTACTAGTTACAAAAGAGCTTGATGATCCGTCAAGAACACAAATTTTTTTTCAAGCAAATAATGCCGAAATTTCTTTACATCATAAATCATTCCTAACCCTTCCCTCTCGGTGGTTGTGTTGTTCTTTTCTGCACTGTTTAACTGTCGGCTCACATAGCAAACCGGAAAATCCATTGTTCCGTCTCCAAGTTGAGCTAGAATACTTCCAATGGCATATGGTGAAGCATCAATGTGTACATGGAATATCTTTTCCCAATCTGGTGCCTTTAATACAGGTGTTGATATAAGGTTTTCCTTCAGCTTTTGGAATGAAGTTTCACACTCATCGGTCCACTCGAAATTGACTAGCAACCGATACAGAGGTTGTGTGATAACCGCATACATGTATATGAATCTTCGATAATATCCGCAGTGTCCCATGAAGGATTGCACTTGTTTCGCATTAGTAGTCCTGGGAAGGTCTACAATGACTTTGACTTTGTCTAGGTCTATGGTTATGCCATTTCTTGAGACAATGTGTCCTAAGATTCGTCCTTGTTTAACCATAAATACACATTTCTCCGGGTTTAGACAGATTCGATATGTTCTGCACTTTTCAAAGACCTTTTGCAAATGGTCTATATGTTTCTCTCGTAGAAGAGAGTGTACACACAGGTCATCCATGTAAATTTCTAAGAATATTCTTAGGTATTCCTCGAATGCGTGAGTCATTAACCTTTGGAAAGTGGCTGGTGCATTAGTTATGCCAAATGACATAGCTCGATACGCATAAATCCCCCATTATGTGGCAAAGGTTTTTTTGTGTTGATCTTCCCTTGCTATTGCCAGTTGGTTGTATCCTGAAAACCCATCCAGAAAGGAATAAGCCCGTTTCCTGGCCACTCGCTACACTACATGTTCTGTGATTGGCAAGGGATAATTATCCCTTATGGTTCTTGCATTCACCTTCTTGAGGTTTACACACACACGCATTTTTCCATTCTTTTTGGGAACTACCACAACGGGTGACACCCAATCTGTTAAGTATGGAGCTTCAGCTTTTGGAATGAAGTTTCACACTCATCGGTCCACTCGAAATTGACTAGCAACCGATACAGAGGTTGTGTGATAACCGCATACATGTATATGAATCTTCGATAATATCCGCAGTGTCCCATGAAGGATTGCACTTGTTTCGCATTAGTAGTCCTGGGAAGGTCTACAATGACTTTGACTTTGTCTAGGTCTATGGTTATGCCATTTCTTGAGACAATGTGTCCTAAGATTCGTCCTTGTTTAACCATAAATACACATTTCTCCGGGTTTAGATAGATTCGATATGTTCTGCACTTTTCAAAGACCTTTTGCAAATGGTCTATATGTTTCTCTCGTAGAAGAGAGTGTACACACAGGTCATCCATGTAAATTTCTAAGAATATTCTTAGGTATTCCTCGAATGCGTGAGTCATTAACCTTTGGAAAGTGGCTGGTGCATTAGTTATGCCAAATGACATAGCTCGATACGCATAAATCCCCCATTATGTGGCAAAGGTTTTTTTGTGTTGATCTTCCCTTGCTATTGCCAGTTGGTTGTATCCTGAAAACCCATCCAGAAAGGAATAAGCCCGTTTCCTGGCCACTCGCTACACTACATGTTCTGTGATTGGCAAGGGATAATTATCCCTTATGGTTCTTGCATTCACCTTCTTGAGGTTTACACACACACGCATTTTTCCATTCTTTTTGGGAACTACCACAACGGGTGACACCCAATCTGTTAAGTATGGAGCCTTGATTTACCCTTGTAATTTTCTGTGGTAAAAGCGCACATTTGTAAGGTCCCCCATTATGAGGAGAAGCCATCGTGCGTGAAGGAAAATCACTCACCGGAAACCAAAATTTTCACGGACAAGAATTAGGGGCAACTTTAGAAGCCTTGGGGGCGGAGGCCCCCGAGACTTTTTTTCGCCGAAATATTATGGCCGGACGGCGGCCGAAAAGTGGTCGGAAAACAACCAGACGGTTCGCCGGTGGCCGGTAGTCAATGGCCGATGGCCAGTGGTCGGAAGTCAATGGCCGGTGGCCGGTGGTCGAAAGTCAATGGCTGGTGGCCGGTGGCCGAATTCAAAAGCGGACTTGTCTTCTCAAGGGCAGCCACACATGGGCGGATTGGAGGGTCCGATTTGGACTTATTTGCACAAGGGCGGCTACACATGGCTGTCTCTCATAAGAGAGGACAGCCCTTTTGGCCTATAAAAGGAGGCCATTTCTACACACATTTCATAGTGTGAAGTTGATGCAACATGGTGAGTGTGAGGCGGTGAGAGTGAAGCAAGGCGGGAGCTCCATTAAGGGTATAATCCCTTTGTAAACTACTTCTTGTTTTGAGGTACTAAAGCCATTGAGTGGCTGCTTTCCCATGGACGTAGCCCACATTGGGTGAACCACGTATATCGTGTGTACTCTCTCTCTCTCTCTCTCTCTCTCTCTACTCTATAATCTCGTGTATGTAAATTTGTCTCTCTCCATTAAGTAATCTACTCAATTATCTATTTAGCTACGTCTTATTTCCTAACAAATGGTATTAGAGCAAGGTTTGCTCGTAGCTAAATTATCTCAAGGAAAGAATTCCTTGAATTGAGTGGGAGTTATGGCGGAGGAAGGGAAGCTCAAGATTGAGAAGTTCAACGGCAAAAACTACCAACATTGGAAGATGCAAATTGAAAACTATCTCTACCAGAAGGACCTCTATTTGCCACTAGGCGGTCTTGTGAAGAAGCCCGCAACAATGGAAGATGAAGCATGGATTGTCCTTGATCGAAAGGCACTAGGAACAATCCGGTTAAGCTTGGCGTCAACGGTGGCCTTCAATGTTTCGGAGATGAAGACCACGGAGGACTTGATGAAGTCACTTGACGACTTCTACAAGAAACCATCGGCATCCAATAAGGTATTTCTTATGAAGCGTTTGTTCAATCTAAAGATGGCAGAGAATGGTTCAGTTGCAGAACACCTAAATGACTTTAACACAAACATAAGTCAACTTCGATCAGTGAAAATCAATTTCGATGACGAAGTGGGAGCTCTCCTTATACTATCATCTCTACCGGATAGTTGGGACAGCCTTGTGATGGCTGTAAGTAATTCTATCTCTGGCACAAATACTCTTAAGTTTGATGATGTTGTGGGTGCTCTCCTAAGCGAGGAAATGCGAAGGAGAAGCACAGGAGAATCATCAAGTGCTGCACTATCAGTGGAAACAAGAGGAAGGCCTAAGGAGAGGTTCAAAAACCAAAAGGGTCGTGATCGCTCAAGGCGGAGCAAGTCACGCACAAAGTCAGTTCTTGAATGTTGGAACTGCGGCAAGAAAGGCCACGTCAAGAAGGATTGCTGGTCCAAGAAGAATAAGGAGACAGAGTCTCAAGACAACAAGCCAACATCGGAGGCCAATGTGGCAGGTAAAGTAGAGCAAGATGCTCTAATTCTCTCATTAGACAATGTGTCTAATTCTTGGATAGTAGATTCCGGGGCTTCATTCCATGTGACACCACACAAGCAACATTTCCAAGACTACACCAAAGGTAATTTTGGGTATGTATACTTGGGAGATGATGAAGCTTGTGAGATTGTCGGCAAAGGTACAATTTTTGTCAAAACTGCTAACGAAAATGAATGGAAGCTTAAAGATGTTAGGCATGTTCCTTCTCTTCGCAAAAATTTGATCTCTACAGGACAATTGGACGATGAAGGTCACAACATTGCATTCGGAAACAAACGGTGGAAGATCTCAAAGGGATCTTTGGTGGTTGCCAAGGGTGAAAAAGTCGGCACACTTTACTTGTGTACTGTTAGCACGCAACCTTCAGCTTGTGCAGCAACTACAGAAGTTGACAGTGCGGTGTGGCACTACCGACTTGGGCATATGAGTGCCAAAGGAATGCAAATCCTTCAAACAAGGAAGCTTCTACCAGATTTGAAAGAAGTGGACTTAGAGTTCTGTGAAGATTGTGTTTATGGTAAACAAAAGAGGGTAAAATTTCAAAAATCAGGAAATGAAAGAAAAAATTAAAAACTTGAGTTGGTTCATTCTGATGTTTGGGGTCCTTCAAGTACACCATCACTTGGTGGCTCATTGTACTATGTAACATTCATAGACGATGCGACTAGAAAAACACGGGTTTATGTCATGAAGAATAAATCCGATGTATTTCCATATTTCAAAGGTGGAAAGCCTTTGTGGAGAATGAAACAGGTACCAAGGATAAATGCCTTAGATCTGACAATGGAGGCGAATATTGCAGCCAAGATTTTGAAAGCTTTTGTGCTAGCAATGGCATTCGGAGGCAAAGGACAACCCCAAGGACACCTCAACAAAATGGGATTTCGGAAAGGATAAACAGGACAATCATGGAACGAGCACGAAGCATGCGGCTACATGCAGGCCTACCGCTTGAGCTTTGGGCAGAAGTTGTAAGTACATCTGTGTACTTAATCAATCGGTCACCCTCAACGGCATTGGATGGGGGAGTTCTAGAAGAGGCATGGACAGGTAAACCGGTGAATTATGCATTTCTCAAAGTGTTTGGGTGTGAGGCTTTCATGCACATAGATAGAATCCTAAGATCAAAGTTAGATGCAAAGTCCAAAAAGTGTTTCTTCATTGGCTATGGAGAAGGAGACTTTGGGTATCGCCTATGGAATCCTGAAGATGGTAAAATCTTAAGGAGTAGGGATGTAATTTTTAACGAACAAAATATGTACAAAGATTACTTGGAAAGAAAACAAACAAAATAAACAGGTGATGAGTACATGGAGCTTGAGGACGGTGAAGACTCAAGGACTGCAAACGGTGACAATGTGCAACAACGTCAACCAAATGAGGAGCCTCAACCTATTCCCCGAAGATCTACAAGAGCAAGTAGACCTCCAGAAAGGTTTGTTCCTTCCTTCAACCATCTCTTGATCTCAGATTCTGGAGAGCGGGAATCATATGAAGAAGCTATGCAACATAAATCCAAAGAAGAATGGACGAAGAGCTTGAAAGTGGAGATGGACTCACTACATCGCAACCAAACATGGGAGTTGGTTGAGTTGCCTAAAGGTAAGCGGGCACTTCAAAAAAAATGGGTGTACAAGCTAAAGGAAGAAGAAGGTGGGAAGAAAAGGTACAAGTCTAGGCTTGTGGTAAAAGGTTTTTCTCAAAAGAAAGGTATTGACTTCAATGAAATATTTTCTCTTGTTGTAAAAATGAACTCAATTAGGCTTGTCTTAAGCCTTGTGGCTACTCATGATCTAAATCTCGAGCAAATGGATGTAAATACGGCATTCCCTCACGGTGACTTAGAGGAGGAAATCTACATGCTTCAACCAAAGGGGTATGAAGTAAAAGGTAAGGAGAAAATGGTTTGCAGATTAAAGAAGAGATTGTATGGTTTAAAGCAAGCATCAAGACAATGGTACTTGAAGTTTGATCGATGGATGTTGGATCATGGATTCACAAGATGCAAATCGGATCACTGCATCTACACGAAGAATTTGGGAGATGGGAAATTCATCATCCTAATGTTGTATGTTGATGACATGTTGATTGCAAGTGCTAACATGCAGGACATCAAAGACCTAAAAGAGGAGCTGTCCAAATCTTTTTCAATGAAAGATTTAGGTGCTGCAAAGAGGATACTTGGTATGAAAATATCAAGGGACAGGACGAAGAAGACAATAAAGCTATCTCAAGAAGATTACATCAAGAAGGTACTAGAAAGGTTTGCAATGCAAAATGCAAAACCAGTTTCTACACCTTTGGCTGGTCATTTTAAACTAACGAAGGATATGTGTCCAAAGACACAAGAGGAGATAGCCTATATGTCTAAAGTTCCATATGCTGCAGCGGTAGGTTCTCTAATGTATGCTATGGTCTGGACAAGGCCAGACATTCCACATGCAGTGGGAGTTGTGAGTAGGTTCATGGACAACCCAGGTAAAGAGCATTGGCAAGTTGTGAAGTGGATACTTAGGTATCTAAAAGGGACAACAACAAATGCTTTGTATTTTGGAGGAACTGATACTTTTCTAGAAGGGTATGCTGATGCAGATATGGCAGGTGACAAAGATACTCGAAGGAGCACTACTGGCTATGTGTTCACGGTTGGAGGCACAGCAGTAAGCTGGGCTTCAAAGCTGCAGAAAGTGGTTTCACTTTCTACCACGGAAGCAGAGTATGTAGCAATGACGGAGGCAAGCAAAGAAATTATGTGGCTTCACAGATTCTTAGAAGAGCTTGGATTCAAACAAGACAATTGTGTCTTGTACAATGATAGCCAAAGCGCTATCCATCTTGCGAAGAACTCAGCCTTTCATTCAAGGACAAAGCACATTGAGGTGAGATATCACTTCATACGCACTCTTTTGGAAGAGGGACAACTAAAGCTAGGAAAGGTGCATACAAGTGAAAATCCTGCAAACATGTTTACAAAGGTGGTCAACAAGGAGAAGTTGAGCTTTTTCTCATCTTCAATCGGCATTCAAGGATAAGAAGCCAGAATGGAAAGCAGTCACAGGTTTGGTTTGGAGATCAGTCTCCAAGTGGGAGATTGTTAAGTATGGAGCCTTGATTTACCCTTGTAATTTTCTGTGGTAAAAGCGCACATTTGTAAGGCCCCCATTATGAGGAGAAGCCATCGTGCGTGAAGGAAAATCACTCACCGGAAACCAAAATTTTCATGGACAAGAATCAGGGGCAACTTTAGAAGCCTCGGGGGCGGAGGCCCCCGAGACTTTTTTTCGCCGGAATATTATGGCCAGACGGTGGTCAAAAAGTGGTCGGAAAACAACCAGTCGGTTGGTCGGAGGCCGGTAGTCAATGGCCAATGGCCGGTGGTCGGAAGTCAATGGCCGGTGGCCAGTGGTCGGAAGTCAATGGCCAGTGGCCGGTGGCCGAATTCAAAAGCGGACTTGTCTTCTCAAGGGTGGCCACACATGGGCGGATTGGAGGGTCCAATTTGGACTTATTCGCACAAGGGCGGCTACACATGGCTGTCTCTCATAAGAGAGGACAGCCCTTTTGGCCTATAAAAGGAGGCCATTTCTACACACATTTCATAGTGTGAAGTTGATGCAACAAGGTGAGTGTGAGGTGGTGAGAGTGAAGCAAGGCGGGAGCTCCATTAAGGGTATAATCCCTTTGTAAACTACTTCTTGTTTTGAAGTACTAAAGCCATTGAGTGGCTGCTTTCCCGTGGACATAGCCCACATTGGGTGAACCACGTATATCGTGTGTACTCTCTCTCTCTCTCTCTCTCTCTCTACTCTATAATCTCGTGTATGTAAATCTGTCTCTCTCCATTAAGTAATCTACTCAATTATCTATTTAGCTACGTCTTATTTCCTAACACAATCTGTATGTTCAATCTCATAGATGAATTCCGCTTCCATCAGTTTATCAATCTCTTCCTTGATTCGTTTAGCAAATGTGTCATTATATGTATAAGGACGTTGTTTGCTAGGTTTTGCATCCGATTTCAAAGGAATTGTATGTTGGCATATCAATGGATCAACTCCCTTGAGGTCTTTGTAGGACCAGGCGAACACATCTTTATACGTCGTGAGAAGTTGTGTTAGCTGTGCTTCCTCCTCAAGCTCTAAATCGTTAGCTATATAGACCGGCTGAGGCTTTTCTCCTGGTTCTGCAAGGTTTATCGTTTTTGCATTTTCAGGTCCATCGTAAGATTCTTGGTTGCTTCTTTCCCTGACTGGTGGTGTCATGATGATTTTTCTGTCCTGGATAGTAAATTTTTGATAGTGTGCTGGTACGTTCATGTTGCCCTTTTCTGATTCCCCTTTACCATCACTATCTTCTTCAGTAGTCCATATATCTCTAAAAGACCGTTTCAATTCTTGGTATTTCTATTTACGCTCCAGTTTGATCCACTCTTGGTCTTTTGTTGTTTCTTTTTTTTTATTTTCAATTTTTTGTGATTTTGTTTCGGTTTTAGCTTTTCTTACCTGTTTTGTTTCCTCTCGCGTTTTTTCTTTTCGATTTTCTAAGAATTTTCCTGATATTCAATCTTTCACACAATCCTCTGCTTTTACAAGCATCAAATAGTGAATTTTACCTTTTATCTTGGGCACCAGGTTCTCTCTCGCTTTGTTTCCTGCTCTTTTTCTCCTATAGCGCTCTTGGCGTCTAGGGTGTTGATTAGCAAAATCATAAAACTTGACATTCTCGGCTTCATTTCCACGCTCACTTGAGGTGTCTGAACACTCATTATTTGCATCTTCATTTACTTCCAATTGTTCAGAGGAGTTGTAAAACTCTTCTTGTTCTGTAGGTTCTACCGTCTCTTTTTCTGGTACAACGCTTACCATGTAATAGGGTAGCACATCGTAGCCATCCTTATCGCAAAATTTTATTATTGGACTGTCGGTAATGGTACAGACATCCAATGTTGCCAGTATGTGTTCCTATTCTAGAGGTTCCAAGGCATCTTCACGGAAAGGTTCAGGAATATACTCCTCGTCTTCAATTGCTCTTTCTAAGATGCATTCTTCTTTTCTTAAGATTCCACAATGTGAAGCTCCGCACATCCATAGCTCTTTTGGTTGCCCTAACCATGCTGGTAGTTCCAATCTTGCTACCGTAGCCGAATCAAACTCTTCCACTGGTGTTTGGTTTACATCTTTGTAACTATGGTCTTTTAGGTGTATTTTAGTTGTTGCCTCCCCATGTCTGAGATATATGTGGTCATAACCCCAATCTTGGACCATCTTTAGTTGTTGCATGAATGGTCGTCCCAATATTATCTCATAATTGTTCTTTTTGTCGAAATCGACTATTGCAAATGTATGCTCATACTTGATTCCACACGAAGTGACAATTACTTTTTCTAAGAGTCCTAGAGGCTTCTCCATGAACCCATCTGCCAACTGCAGTTTCATTCTGGTAGCCCTCAGAGCTGGTTTTCCCCATTTCTTCTAGATTTCCTTGGTGGCGATAGCAACTCCCGCTCCACTATCAAGAATAGCCTTGGAGACTACTCCTTGGAATTCTACCGGTAGCGTGGTGTTTTCGTCTTCTCCCTCGCAATATTCTCCAACCTTATTCAATGGTACTGGTCTAGTGTTTAGGTTAGGTCTGTCCAACTCCCTGATTCCTTCTTGAAGCTTCAAGGTGGGGTCTTTCACTCCAAATTTTTCTAAGCATTTTCCTACTGTGGTCCACATGTTTGGTCTTAACCTTAGGAGTTCTGCTAACATGATTGTGCATGCCACCGGGGTGGATAACAGCTCAATCAATCCTTGTGAATCCATCACCTTGTTAGAAGAAAGTCTTTGAGATGGGATTGCTCTCACTTCCGACTTAGCTTCATATTCTCCCAGGTAAGAGGGTAAAGTTCTCAAAGAGTCTGATTGGTTGTGCTCCGAACTAATAGATCCTTGGTCTCCCCCTTGTAAACGTATCTCAAAGTCCATCTGCGATCTTGCCTCAAATTCTTCAATAGGAGGTACGATCACATTCTTTTCTTTTCTCGTGCTATTCATGGGGTTACTCATCCTATTAGCCTTGTTGGCCTCTCGGATTTGCTTCCACAGATCATCTAGACCGTTACCGTCCTTACCCAGTTCTGCCAATATTTTAGGCTGGAACCCGTCACTTGCCCCATCAGTGGTATTTGGCACTACGATAGGCTCTCCTCTGGACTCATAATCATTAGTGAGTCTTTCCTTTGTTTCTTCATGTTTCTCTAATGTTGTTGGATAGGGGTTGGAGCTGGTGCGTCATGACAATTTGCTGATTTACCCAACGGGTCTTCCATCAATGATTGAGCCATCTCGATCATCTTTTTACACATATCCAACCTCTGTTTTTCTATTTTTGCATATGGATAAGTCATCCACCTTTGCTCCTGGGTTTGGTTATTTTTAAGTCGAGCTTCATAAGCTTTTAACAGTACATTCAACTGCTCGTTTACCTTGTCTACCAGTACAGATCCTCCTGATCCTGCACTTTTGGGCTCTGCTATTTCCTTGGGTGCTATGGCTGCTTTGGTGTGTCAGCTTAAGCTAGCTAGATCCTCTAACCGCTCCAATCTATTCTTTGTATGTTTTAACTCCTCGGATAGGGCTGTTTGCTCCCGTTCTTTCTTGGCCTTCCTACGCGCCTTTCTAGCTTTCCAAGTGTTTCTCTGATTTTTCATTTCTGAACTTTGGGCATCGGTTTTTGGTTCTTCAACTATGGGTTCATTCGTCCTTCTTTGGGCTTGGGCTCATGTTACCGCCTGAATAGGTATGATTGTTTCATTTTCCGATCCTCCACTGGAGGGTACTATTTCTAACATGTTCAAGGTGGTTTTTGCTCCTTTGCACAGGTTTTTAGGGCAATCGGGAATCAAATGAGTAATTCCACATTCCGGGCTATACGCATTGACTCTAATGATTTCATCATGAGGACAGTCTCTCAGGCAATGGTCTCCTCCACACTTGTAACAGGGTCCCTTGGGTTGTTGAAGTGCTCCTTAAGTCCCTCTTTGCTGGTAAGCCTGTCTCTGTCCGTCCATGCCTCCATTGGCTATGAACATCAGTTTTCGTTCATCTAAGCTATATCTTCCTTCTCCTGCGGCCTGTGCAACAGTTGGTGGTCCTTGATTCCCTATCATGCTCCATGGTTCTGGTGTCGAGGGTTCTTCTGATGGATAATAGGCAGGGTTTGCCACATATCCATTGGGATCTTCATAATATGCATGCATAGGCACCAAAGCCTTTTCTTCTGATTCAGTTACCATTGGTGTGTATCTTATACCAACTGGTCGTAAACCTGGTAGGGGTGGTTGTTGCCCCAACACCGGTTGTGGTTTTTCTACACCTACAGGTCCTGGTAAGTTGCTTGCTTGATATCTGGGCATCGGTGGAACTTGAGGGGAAGCTAATGGAGCTTGGGGAGCGTAAGGTCTCTCCCTCACATATCCCTTGTTGTAATAACATTCCTCGGTCCCATGGTTTGTCCATTTTTGTTCAATAGCACACCACTTGGGATGTTTAGCCTGGGGTTTTGCGTACACGTTGATCTTTTTTAGCACTTCATCTACGAGCTGCTCCTGGTTTACCGCCATTTCGCCTTTCAATGTTGTCTTGGAGGACTTGCTTCCACTATGCTATGAAGATGAATCGTCATCAAGGTCCTTGAACTCCCCTTCTTTGTAGACCGCACAATTGTCCACAAGGTACGAAGCCTCCTTGGTCAACTCATTCAACGTCGTGCTCCTCTTCATATGTAAGTCTTTCTGGAGATCTGCATTCCTTAGTCCTTGGATGAATATCAGCATAAGTCTGGACTGAGTTGGCAGTTTTTCAACAGGACAGAGCTTAACATATCTTTTTAGTCTTAGGGCTGTCTTCCGTATAGATTCTCCATCTTTCTGTTTGAATTTATGGATTTGTGAGATGGTATTATGAGCTATTCCCCTTTGAGAGAATTCCTCAATAAACTCGTCAAACACTTCCTCCATCGACTCAAAGTCTCTACACTCCACAGAGTCAAACCAACTTGCAGCATCATCCTCTAGGGTTAGTCCAAACCCTGCGAATTGGGTAGGAAAATCTAACACCTATTCGCCTCTAATTACACGCACAAAGTCTGCTACATGATCTCTTGGGTCTCAGTTTCCTGTGTATTTCTTGTTTACCCATTTTTGCACTTGAGAAGGTTTGATTCTGCGATGGTCTACAAACCTCATCATTGGATCACCCCGTCCCAGTCGATACACCTCCTCGAGCCTTCTGTAATAGGCTGGTTCTTCTCCCAATGGTGCTCCTAAGCCATAATTTCTAACGGTTCTCGCTGGAGGTGGTTCTTCTCTTCGAACTCGTTCCATGGGTGGTCCTCCAAGCTCTCTCGACCCTTGTGTCTTTGTCTTACTTTCTGCTTGATACCTTGAATAGTGTGGTGGTTCTTGCAAATCCCTAAGCCCTTGTGCGGCTTGATAACCATCTCGGTTACGGTCTGGTTCCATTTTGCACTCTATCGAAGCCATGCCTGCAATGATGGCTAGTTTGCTGGTTGGTCTTGGTTGTTGAATGCTTGCGGTCGGGTGGAATAAGAGGTAGTGTCATACTCATCTGAAAATGGATTTGTTGACTTGCTTGGGGTGTGGGCGGCTCTCGACATTTCCTCAGGGGCATATGTTGATGCTCCTAGACCTATTGCTCTTTCTACTTCCTCTGGGAGAATACGTTGGTATTCTCGCCCGTATCTATCAACGAACTATGCCCTTCACCGTCACAGTTTCATAAGAGAATAAGTAAAGAACCTTGTCTTTGCTTAGTTCGTTTACGTATGGTTCTTTGCTGCGAAATTAAGAGACAATACCCTCACTCTCCTGTTTGTAGATTCCCACATTTTCGTTATAAGTTGGAATCCTGGTTGTTTTCTTATCATACATAAAAATAGCTCCGGGCCGATCAATGTTTGGTGGCGGTTCTTGAGTTTCTGAAACCATTTTTCCTTTTGCCATGTTATCTCCATATCTGTTGTAATCTTTAGGGTTGTTAACTATTAAATAGTGGTTCCCCTTTTCGTCTCGGAATCTATCTCCATCATCATACATTCGGATTATCTCCAATCTTTGTGCTGGCCTCTCTTCGATACAAATGCACTTGCGGCCTCGATAGTCAGAATAGACTAGGGCTCCTCTTGAGTTTGTTCCCTCTAAGAAGATCACCGTGAGCTTGGAATCATTCAAAGGATTTTGGGAGGTGCTTCCTCCTCGCATAGGTCCATCATAGGTGAAACCTCCTAGCTGTTGACTACCCATCATGAAGAAATATTTGTCTGACGAAGTGTCAGTATCACTACCTTCCTCAATAATCAGTGCTAGCGGATCTAGCCTTGCCTGAGTTACACTCTCTTCAGTGGACACTAAGCTACCTTGGTCACCTGCCACCTTCTGGTCTCTAACAATGTATCTTCCTGATCTTAAATTCATCAAACTTATCAATGCAATTTATCACAATTCCAACCACTCACCTGGCAATGGGTCACTTTCTGCACAACTTCTTGCTTTGTTGCTGAATATACCTGTACACAAGCGTTTTAAGTTCGGCAATTGAATCAAAGCATTTATCTACTAGAGGTTATCTTAGTAATGATTGGTATAACTGGAGAGTTAATCTCAACCACTACTGTATTTTATACATTGCTGATGTTCTGGATTAGTTTGCTAATATGAAACAATACTTCCCTCAGATGTTGGTCAATTTACTCGAAAAAGTCTGAATTCAGTCCTTGCTTCATCAAATGGGCAAACAAGGTCCAAATTCACTTCTGAAAGAAGTTCTGGAACCCTTAAGCCAAATGGAACCTCACTGTGTAGGCCAAGTCAAATTTTCTTTGTAGTATGCCCCAATAGACATCCTACGCGTAGGATGTCTCCTGCTGTGTTTTGCCTGGATTTTTTCAGTGTTGTTTCCCTTTGTTGTGCTGAGCTTACAGCTGCTTTTACTTTTTGATTTGGGCACCTATTAGCTAGTCAATGAGTCAGAAATCTGTTCCGACGGCCTGTTGATGGTATTGATCAGTCTAATCAACTCCAAATTGGACCAAAATTGACTAGGAGGCTTGCCTTAGGCTATATAACACCTTACAATGCTCAAAGTCAAAGTCTGGCTTCATTTTCTTGCATTAGACATCCTACGCATAGGATGTCTTTTTCATCAGAATGGCTTCAAACTCAAAGCCCAGGCTCCCCTTGAGTTTCTGATCACTTGGGTATACTCAGAATTCAGTTTGGAGTCCCAAATCACTCTGAAGACATCCTACGTGTAGGATGTCTTTTTGGCCTGTTTGACCCCAGATTTGTCCCACAGCTTCCCCTTGATGTCAGTATCCTCGTGGTATGCTTAGATTTTGATTTGGGTGTCAAAAGTCCCAATCTTCATCTGTTTTTTCTTTTTCAGTCAAAAGTGCTAAAGTCCACTTTGAACCCAATTTTCTTACCCAAATGAGGTGAAACCCCTTTCAGTCACTCAATATATCATGCAAGACACACTCATGCAGCCAACTTATGGTTTTGGTCTCAAGTTAATGTTTTGGAACTATTTGGGTAGGATGTCTAGCAATTTCAGTCTATCTGGCGTTATCCTGTCAAGGTATGGCCAAATTTCCACTTTCCAGTTGAAATTAGGGTAAACCCTACCTTCTGAACACACTGGTCAACTCAAAATCCCAAAATTCCTCCCAGATTGGCCTGTAGACATCCTACACGTAGGATGTCTATTGGCTTAAAATTAAAGTCTTTTCTGACAGGAATGCTCCTGATGCTCTGTAGATCTATCAGAAACACTCGCAGTAACTTTTGGACTTCAATTAGGCTTTCAACCACACTTTTTAGTCTTTTTGCGTCTTTTAAAAACTTGTAATGATTCTACCAAGCAAGTGTACATGCATGAAATGCTCTAGATCTGAATCGTGATGTCCTACTTACTCTACTCCTACCTATCATGAAGAAATGGTGATAATGGTGCTTTTGGTTGCTTTTTGGCCTCTCCGGACTCTCAAGCTCTCCTCTCACCACTTCTACCACTCCAACGCCTACTCTAGAACTCGACTACTACCTAAGTCTACCTCCTCTACCTAAGTCGAAGGATCTAGGCCAGACACATGCTTCCTAGACTCCCTCTAAGACCTAGAGAGTCCTCCACCCTCTGATCCTATCTAAATGTAAAGCGAGACTCTTGGCTAGCCAGAAATCCCAATCCTCAAGGATTAGTCTCGGTCACCTACCTAAGGTTTTCGTCCCCGACAGCGGTGCCAATGTTAAACGGGTACGCCGCGACGGACGTCAGCACAACGAGAACTCACCTAACAAGTAATGTCAGCTAAGGAAGAAGCTCGACCCACAGACACGTGGAAGCAAGCATAAGGTGTCAACCTACACTCGAACAACTCCTAACTAATTCCTACAGATGTCTCTACCACTTGTCTAAGTCACAGCCTTCAAGAGTGAAAAAGAGGAAACTTCCTACAACACTTGCTAGAGCCGAACACCCATCAAACACTTTCGAAACACCATAGAACTTGAAGGATACCCTACTAATACCTATAGGCCACTCTCCCTAAGGTCTATGAACCAAAATCATGACCCAAAACACCCGGTGCAGAAACATGTAGAATGTCTGGCCGAAATCTGCAGGTCTTTGGTTCCGAAATTTGAAGTGCCTAATGTGTAGTTCTACTCAATGTGAACGCGTGGATATGCTTGAATGCAAAATCGGATAACGTATGCTCACCCAAACAACCGATGAAGCTCGTAGAAGGAACTCCCAAAGCTGGACCGTACGCGCGCAATGTTGGTATCGGCGCGTAGCTCTAGTCGGGGGAAACACGCTGCACTTCTCCACACTCAATTCCAACCATCGTAGCACACGTAGCGTCAAGATGAAGCTCACACTCTCTCTCTCGTACACAGTACGCTCACTCACAGACTTCAAACTTGTTTTAAAATGACAAAAGGTCCTTTTGATTAAGGTCAAAAAGTGGTATATATACCTTAAAACTTCTCAAACCCTAAAGTTCCAAAATCAACCATCTACTCAATCTAACTATCAAAACTGGGATACAATCTGGAAACTTCTATAAGTCCCAATATTTACAAGGTGAAAATTCGGGTTTTCCTCAATGAATGAATAATTACAAAAATAATAGTCCGTGGAGTAGTTAGATGCTGTGGGGTGTGTCCAGCTTCTAACAGAGAATGCAACACATCATTCAATGCAACCAGCCAAAACACCCTCTTTGTGATGACACTCCCAAATTCCCTTATTGGCTAAAACCTCATGTTTAGAAAGTTTACCACATCAATTGCACATTTCAGGGGCATCCACCAAGTTTTAGTTCATCATGCATCAGGGTTCTCTCGATAATAGCACCTAAACCATCATTCTCTCCTTTTGCATGTCCTAAATGGGAAAAGTTATGCATCATATGAAATCATGTCAGCTAATAAGACCTGACTACAAAATAGTGTGGTTGTTCTGCCTTGAATTGTGAAGTGACACCATATAACCATACCCAATGATAACCCCAAAAAATATCCTTCTTGTTTCATCCAATTGTCATCATCAAATAGTGCTAAACAAAGAGAATTTCATGGATATTCTTCGCTGATATGTAAAAATGCAGAGTCTTCTCAATAGGAGTTATACTGGATTTTTTATATAAGAGATTTGCACCAGTTTTGTTACATATGTTGACCAATGCATTGACCAGATCTCATTTTGCACTTTAAAGCTATAATTCTTTGCAAAATCAACAACAAAAACCACATCTCTAGGAAACTTCAACAACCAGTCTTTAAATTGTTGGGCCTGCCACCTAAACACAAAGTTATGCTTGATGAACCTTTTTAGATGATCTGAAAAAAGACAAATAAATACAACACTTTTCATCCTTTCCACAACCAAGTCCTTTCTCTTATTGTCTTTTCATTTGGCATTAACGTGTCCAATATCCACATCCTTAAATATCTTAATAGTCACCTCTCTACTATATGTTGTAATCTCGTATGGAAACAATGACAGCTTTCTTACATCACATCTAGGGTACTCTCCAAGAAAGATTTTTTTTTGCATGATCCTTAGGACAAGGGAACAATATGGAATCTAGCAAGCTACTTATGTGCTAAAAGATTGCCTGGTTTGCAAAATACTAACCTGCATCACTATTGGTATTACAAATGGAGCATGTTCATTGATGTTCTTTTGTGTGATGCCCAAGCTCGTTCTAGCGCATTTGATTGAAAGCATCCTTGAAGTATGCCATGTGGATATGCTAAATACACCAACAAGTATAGTGCTCTTTCCATCTTTGGACAAAGAATAGCTTGAGTGTTTGAAGGACCTAAGTGACAACTTCCCTGCAAGATACGTGCTCTTGAATCTTTTGTAGAGCTCCATCTATAAACAAGAGCACTAAATTTGGTTCTATGTAACCTATGAAATTCAATTTGGTAATATACTACCTACAGTGACTAGTTCCCAAAAGAATTCAATTGCTCAACTATGGATATAATCTTTGGTACTATGCTGCATAAAAGCAATTTGGTATTGTGGATCCCCTAAGGTACCAAATTGCTCAAAAGTACCAAATTGGGACTGTGCATCCATACTTATTGCAACCAAAAAATTGTGTTGTGCATCCTATTTGGTACTATGAAAAATCCAAAGAAGCACCAAATTTGGTACTATGGAGGTAGGAATTGGTTCCTACAATGAGGCTATGGAGCTGGGTACCTACAATGATTGCTACCCAAAAGGTATCAAATTGGTACCATTATTCTTAGAGTGATTGTTGGTAAAAAACTACCAATTTGGTACCATACAACCAAACATGAGTGTTGCCCAAGATTACAAATTTTGTACTATTCAAATAGAAGCCAAGGCCATCAAGGATTGCATTGTAGGAAAGACATATTACCTGAGAGTCATCTAGAAGATGAATGGGATGTTTGATGACGCATTTTTCTCGATCTTGTGCTTACAAATATTCTTTTTGTTAGGTGAAAATCTTCTCTTAGATTTCCAAAAAGCAATCACCAATATCTAGTTTCACTTGTGATACTTGTATGCAGATTTCCAAAAAGCAATCACCAATATCTAGTTTTACTTGTGATACTTGTATGCAGAGGCAATTTTTTGTGACAAGAACTATGTGGCAACACTTCATACTCATCTTTCATTTTAAATTGACTACTTGCTGCTACTATATTTTGTTGATGAACACCAAGGACAACAGTAATATTGGACTAGTTAACTGATGTTGTTCTTTGATTACCATTGTTCAATATCATTGTCAAAGACGTTCTCTTCACAAAAATCTCGCTTGAAGAGTGGGGTAATTTCAGCTGAGTCAATGTGTTGTGAATGCCAAACAGAAGAGTCGATTGCACACCAAACTCCTCAACTTGGAAAATGGCTGATGATGCATGAGCTGCTCTAGAATTTCCTGTTGTTCTACGATTGTTAGTCCTTGGGTTGGCCGATGCCAACATATAGCCATGGCTTTGCATATATTTCTCCTTGACCTGGTTCTAGAAAATTCAGGTGTCTTAGCAGGGTTGTGCTCCTTGTGTCATTGGTCATGCTTCTTGTTCACACAATAGCCCTGCAAATCTTTTTGGTTGTTGATAGGTTCGTCAATTCTCATGGTTTCCATGATAGTACCCTCTCTAAATGTAGGTATCACTAACTCAAGATTGGTGAAGGAATCATGCTCAACTTCCATCATCATCTCTATAGATATGGTATTGGCCGGTGATGCCATGGATGTACACACATGCACATAGAGCATGAGAGCATGTGTAGCCAAATCTAGTTCCTTGTACACTAGAAGTCCCACCCATGTCTTTCACCCACGTCGATCTGTTATGGAATGTTTTAAAAAAGACTGAAGTATAAAACATCCAAGAATACACACACACACACACACATCATGAGAGAGAGTGCTGTGGAATCTGCTTCCTTGCACACAAAATCCCCACTCACGTCTTGCACCCACGTCGATCTGTTATGGGATGTTTCAAAAAATAGACCAAAGTATAAAAAAATTGGAAATTTTTACTTTAATTTTTCTCCTTTATTAACCTTTTTCCCTCTTTTACTTTGGTTTTGTTCTACGTAGGAAACCCACCAAGCCTAGGTGGTGTCAAGGACAACCAGTTTTGTACCACCATCCCCACTCCCCGATTGACACTTATATGTTGGTCATTGAAGTTATACTACGATGGACACCCCCAACATTTGGCGCCATTCCTAGGGATTGATGGCCTATGCTGGTGCCATCTTGGCATAATATATTAGTTTTTCTCATTAATTTGATGTTTTTGTTGGCTGTTTTGTGGATTTTGGATATGTGTGCATGTTCAATTTCTCCTTGATACCATATCACTCTAATTGTGTGCCTAGACACTCTAATTTCTCACTAACTTCTTTCTAATTTCATTAGTTTTTGCTAGCTCACACACTAAATTTTTACTAATACACTTACATTTGGTGCATATGCTTTGATATTTGCCTATTTAGAGGCTTTGATTTCATTCTAACAAGGTTGATTTGTGCTAATCACATAACCATTTCTTGATTTTGGAATGCAAGCATATGGCTTTGGAGTGTCAACAAAATCAACCTCTACATCAAGCAATTGGCAATTGTGTGGTGCCTGTGAAAGTGGGATATGTGTAATATGAAAATTTGTTATCACTTTGATGTTGTAAGCTTTTGATTTTTTCATTCGCATGTCGTGGTAATGCTGAATTTTTCCTACAATAGGATATGCATAAATTGGTGATTTCACTTGGTAAATTGCATTGTGAATGTGCCAAATGCATGCTTGAATGGTTTAATTTCAAATGTGTGCACTCACATTAAATGTCTCTGCACTCCTAAATGAGTATGTATGTTCTTAATTTTGTTCGGGTGTGGGTTTTGTGGCACCTAATGTGTGTAATCCCTTTTACATGTGGATGCCTAGTGAGCATATGACATGTGACAAACCATGTGACAGGTCCTAATGTGAAGCCTATTTGGAAATCCCTGTGACATCATAACCTATGTGTGCAAAGATGCCTATCTCAAGGCTATAAATTGAGCTTGTGTGTACACTCAATAACAAATTAATAATCATTTTGTATTTATGCTATGATTCTATGTATTCATTACTTTAAGTGTGTAGTTTTGATTCATAGTTCTCTTACTTATGCTATTAAACATGAATGCCTCATTAGCTAATCCACCTTAGCTACAAAAAGGTACCAAAGCTACTAGAGCAATTAGCATCTCCTTATTGCCATAGATCTCTATTTTAATAATCACACTAATCATTGCTTGATTAACAAGCTTTTGGGAACGTTCTTGGCATGATTGTCAAAGATTAATAGATGTGTGTGCATAATTAGACATCAACTGCATTATTTTAATTATAATTTTTGTCAGAGGTTATGCTTATTTTTCATTTTTTTTGCATCCCTAATTACTTTAATCATATCACCTATTTTGTCGCATTGCTGGTGTGTTTCCATAGTCTTTCACTAGGCCATTCCATGGAACCCTTGATTGTTTGATTTGCATGATGTTTGATACATCAATTTGGTGTCCAACATCCCTCTGTTCTTAGCTTTGGTGTGATAGTTTACTCTCTAGAAGTGAGAATCATCCATTTGTAATCAATTTTTTGCTTGTTTTAAGTGTGTGTGTTTGTTTGTGATAGCACTTAATAGTGGTGGAAACCACTTTTTTTTATAACAAAATAAGGAGGCCATGTGCAACTCACTGCCTCACTATGTCACTCCCCCTAAAAACTTGCAAAAGCTTTTATTCCACGCGTTATCGCATGCACAAAAAACCCCTCCCAATGACCTCTCAAGTCTCTACTCATGGACAATCTATGACACCGCTTCAATAGGTTGCTTAATCCCACCCCCTCTTCACGCTGCCCTGCTACTTGCTTCACTCACCAATAATCTCCAGGCCCTGATTCTAACTTGTTGATGCATTGTAAATTTTCTAACTTGCTTACATCAGCTCATCACAAGCACGTGACATTTGCACCCCCTTGTAGTCTCACCTTGGCCTTGCAAAGTTGTCCCATCAACACCATCGATGATGCTAAACCTTGCAAAACTGCCACAAGTGCCAACATGTGCAACTCTCTTAATGTTCCCTTATCATCTACTCTACTTAGCTCCCTTAGTAGTAGACTCCACCCCAAACTTGAAATCATGATGCCATGCTTACAACGCTCCATCTTGTTGTGACACAAATCCTTGTTGCACTCTCTGCTATCCCATCGACCAATTCATCACTTGATCCGCAAAAATACATGCAAGCACTTCAGCCTTCCCCGGTATGCCTTGGCTCACTTACACCATCAAGCTTGCTACTTTCTCACCATCACCACCACAACCCACTAGCCAACACGCCGTCCATAGTCCTGACTATGTCGTTTTAAGCTTGTGAACTTTTTACACTCTCTGCTAAGTGAGTTATTATTGGCTCTACCATACCTTTTCTTAAGCTCAATCTAGAACATGTCATCACCTCTTCTGCCTTGCCTTGCACATGGGTTGCTCTACTTGTGCTTTTGTTGACAACCCTACTTATGTGCACGATGTTTTGCAGTCCCATTTAGTCAGTAGACACCATGCTTTTCCATTTTAAGCCTTCAAATCTTGAGCCCTATTTCCTGTATTGATTCCATTGTCAATTTTTGGGCCTATTAGCATTATAAACTCAAGCACAAATGACAATCCCTTCACAAAGGAAGATTCACTATTCACACGTCTTTTGGCCAAGTAGCACTAAAATATTGGGAAGTATTTCACACATTTTGATTTTGGAATAATCAAATAATCTTTTTTTCTTTGTCATACATGTCACACACAAAAAAGCTTTGTGACAGATTCGCACACTACCCTCAAGGTTGCAATGAACCCAAGTGGTAAGACCACATCAATGTGAATTGTTGCACTTTAGCCATGTGTTCCTCAACCCTTTGTGTTGAAGGGGAGGATTGTGGATCTTACCTATATGTTCACGGAGATCAATGTGTTCCTTCACCTAATTTTGTTTCAGGGAAGGCTTGTGTGTGCCTACCACTTGATGTGTGTTAAGGGGAGGATTTTGTGTATACCACCTTGGGTCTAGGGGATTTTGTGCATCCTTTCCCGCTTTGTGTTCAAAGGAGGACCACTGGAGAGGGGGAATGGGGAACACACCAACACACACATAAAAATGCCTCCTATAGCTCAAGGCGTACATAGCACCCCTGCCCACTTGAAAACCACCTCTAAAAAACACAATCATGAAATCCACATGTGCACATGTGCTCATAGAGACTCACTCGAGCCCACAGAGAGCATAACACAACCCACACCCAAACAAAATCCAACAATTGCTGCCTTTCACACACAACACCACAGACACTCTCTCCCTCTTTGCACACACACTGTCAGGGGGGAAACACTGCCGACATACACCCGAACCCATTGGAAACATAGCAGAGAAGGGGGGGAGGGGAACCCGGTACAAAACGACTGCACGTTTTAGAATGGGGGGACTTGCTTCATTCAACAACAAAAAACCGATACAATCATAGCCGCAAACCAATGCGTACAAAAAACAAAACGCGAGGGCGCTCTCTCCAGCTCCCCACGCCAAGATTTCCATTGCCGCTCTCTCCACACAAATCTCTCTCTCTCTCTCTCTCTCTCTCTCTCTCTCTCTCTCTCTCTCTCTCTCTCTCTCTCTCTCTTCGCTCAACTTTCCAAAGCTGAAAAACCTTCTAGCTAAGACCAAATTTTCTTGCACCATCATTGCCCACCCCCTAGTTGAATAGCTATGTTCAACCACATGTCTGCTTATTGCACCTAAAAAAATTACAGCACCAAAATTGCAACCAAAAGCACTTTAAAACCACAACCATATGTACAAAAACCTGTCTCCTATTACCTGCCACTCCCTTTTAAGCGGGTTGCCCAACCCCCTGCATTACACATAGTTACCACTTGGGTCAAACACTTGGCTTTGGTCTCACCCATCCACCTACAACAACCACTCATAATGCTACAACCCATCACGCATCCAATCATCCACATAATTTGTCCTTGGCATACTTCCACTGCTCCGAGCATCCATTGGAAAACTACCTACTTCAAACAAAGCATCACCAAACACATCACCATTCCAATCAGACATGCCATCACTGACATGGAACATGCCATACCCTCCCTCCCATCCATATAAAGTGAATTTAAATCACCACACACAAACCTCCTTTGAAAGATTGGCCCGACCCAGGGAATATCCATCGCCTATCATAGAGCCCACGTGTAACACTAGAAGCTCCATCTTTGGCTCCTTGCTCTCCACTTTACCTGCCATGCACTCAATTCCAGCATCATCAAGCACTTCCATACCATCTAGCTCATAGGGGTATACCACCACCTCTTGGAGATCAACAACATGTACCTGCTTTTCAAGCTTCTCCTCATCTAGTGGCGGACAAAGCACAAATGCACCTTTAACTTGTACCCTAGCTAAATCCTTCTCAATAAGTACTTGTGATTTCTTTTCTAGGTCAACCATTGGGTCATCAAACCCCCAACCAACCTCATCTTCCAAGAATACCTCCTCAAAAGAACTCGTATCCAAGGCATCTTTCGTGAAATCCATAGTGTGGCTGCTCTTCCCTTTGATGAGCATCCAATACCTCTTACATGCCATCTTCTTCACCTTGTTCTTCTTCCTCAACCACTACAACTCTCTCTTTCTTGGAAAACCCTTGTACATGTTGTACAATCAAAGCACCTTCCACTGCTACCTTGACAAGCATCATCATCAGCATAGTGCCATACAGTACCCTCACCTGCATGTCTTCATTCTCAAGCTCCGACACTCTTCCTTTGCTCTTTATCCATAGTGGCAACCACCACATCCTCATGCATATAAGAAGGTAACTTTACCTCTACCCGCAATGGCTGTTCAGATTTTGTCTCCCAGCTTGTATCTCTATCCTCCTCGCTTGTTTCCCTGAAACTCAAGCTTGTAGCCTCACCATCTTTACCATAGGCCGATTCAAATTCAGCACCATCATCCTCTAGATTATCCACAAAATCTGGACCATCATTGTGCCCACTTTTGTCACCCAACCCCAAGCTCTCGGCACCTACAACTTGGCCACAATCTGCTACCTTTTTGTACAATCACTCCACAAGAAAAGGCTCCACCTCTTCAAGGTGCACTGGGAACTTGGCATCTTCTATTTCCTCCACACGCAGGATCTCTTCAACAAAAGGCTCATCCTCATTGATTATCTCCTCCACAATTGGCATAGACGCTTCACCAATAGGTAATTCACAAGGAACATAGTCAATCATAGGCCTTACTCTAAGAGGCTTCACACTTTGCATCACTGGCACCATCCTTGATTGGTCCATAGAACATACTTCTACCACCATGGGTGCATAATCTGTAGGCTTTAATAGGCCTTACCCTAAGAGGCTTCACACTTTGCATCACTAGCACCATCCTTGATTGGTCCATAGAACATCCTGCTACCACCATGGGTGCATAATTTGTAGGCTTTAATAATCATAACTCTAGATTTATTTTCATTTTCTTGCTCTTCACCTTGGTAATTATGACAGCCTCGGCATAGCATCCCGACTCTTCATAATCAACTTGCTCTCTAACACATGGATGCAAGCAAGCTAAGAACTTCTCCAGCTTGAAGAATTCGGCATTGGCCACTTGGGTGACAGCCACCAAATCTCTCTAGCATGCTTTAAATTTATCCACAAAAACATCAAATTCTTTACCTATATCATGTTGCAGGCCTTTAATCTTCGCATCCGCTTCACTTGCGGACAACACTCCTTTAAATCTGTGTAGAAACCACTCTTGGAAACCAGTCCAATCCTGCTTATTTGCAAATCAAACCAAGCCTTAGCTTTACCTTGCACCACCAATGGCACTATCTCCAAATTTTCTTTATCACTCCACATGTGCAATGATAGCATAAACAGCTTGAATCTGCCAACCATTGTCTGTATCTTCATCACCATTGAAAATTGAGCCAACACTTTGTCACATTTTTTCTTACAAACGCATCACCAAGGAACAATTAATGTGCTACTCCATGGGGGCACCAGAAGACGGAGAGGGGGAATGGGAAACACGCCAACACACACACAAAAATGCCTCTTATAGCTCACGGCATACACAGCACCCCTGCCCACTTGAGAACCACCTCCAAACAACACAATCACCAAAGCCACATGTGCACACGCAGTCACACAGACTCCCTCGAGCCCACACAGAGCACAACACAACCCACACCAATAGAAAATGCAACTATTTCCACCTCTCAAACACAACAACACACCCACTCTCTCCCTCTTTGTACACACATTGTTAGGGGGGCAACATTGACAACATACACCCAAACCAAATGGCAATAGAGCAGATAAGAAGGGGGAGGGGAACGCGGTACGAAACAATCGTATGCTTCAAATTGTGGGGACTTTCTTCATTCAACAACAAAAAACCAATACAACCATGGCCGCAAACCGATGCATACAAAAAACAAAACGTGGGGGCGAGATCTCTCTAGCTACCCACACCAAGATTTCCATTGCCTCTCTCTTCACACGAAGCTCTCTCTCTCTCTCTCTCTCTCTCTCTCTCTCTCTCTCTCTCTCTTTGCTCGACTTGCCAGAGCCAAAAAACTCTTCCGCTCGCTTCACCCTTCCCCAAGCCGAAGAAGCAGATGAATTTTTTCCTCCTTGCCCTAGGCCCTCGCTCGCCGAAAAAGAAACCCACCTTCTTCTCTCTTTTTTCCTTTTCTTCTTCATCTCCTTTTCCCTTTCTTTTCCTTCCTTCTCTTCTTCTTCTTCTTCCTTTCTCCTTTCTTCTTTCTCCAAAAATGCCTCTTTCCTTTCCTTTTCTTTACCTTTGCATTCCACCTTTTTTGGAAACCCTTCTCCCCTCTTTTCTATATCCTCAAGGGGCAATGACGGTGCCATCATTGCTCCCTTTAAGCTTCTCTTTTATTTTTTTAAATGTTAGGGGAGGGGCCCACGTGCCCTTGTCTAGATTTATTTTCTTTGTGTGGGGCTTTGCATGAGCTTGCATGCCATGTCACCATCCTATTTGCACCCTATTGCCACCCAAAACCGGCCATTATTCTTCCCGTAGGCATCATACACCATCGAGAAAGCCACCAACATGACTTCGTCATTTGCGACCATCACACATGGACACCTTAGCCAAGAGCTTGTAGCTTTCTCTTCACCCGCCTTCTATGCCTGGTCATTTGGCGCTTGAAGGTCTAGTCCCTGAGCCATAATTCACATGCAAAACCCTCCATTTCCGGCTTCAATCTGCATGACCTTGGCCACCGCTCAAGACTTGGAGCCCCGCCCACCAAGGCCATGAAAACTGGAAAAAAACATTTGACGTCTTCCTTTGAGGCAATGTACCCAAATTCCAAACTTGGATATCTTCCTTGTCAAAAGTTTGATTGACGCCGCATCATTTCTTTCTATTCTCACTTTGCATACCACCATTGGGAACCTTGGCACCGGCTCTGAAACTTTCAGATGACACACTTTCCAATACAACCAGGTGGGCACATAACTGGTCCCCAACAAATCTTTGAATGGCCATAACATTTCCCCTGGGGCTCTAATTGACAATCTAAGAAGATTGGTATGCTTCACAACTTGAGATTTACACACCTATCTACCCATTCTAGCTTGGACCACCTATCCTTATCTGCCCCACCCATCGGGAATCTACCAGACCTTCTAATTTTAAACTACCTAGCTTTCACATCGTGGCTCTGTTTGATGAGCCATCTAGATGGGCTTATAGAGTAATTTGAACACTAACTTCTAGGGTACAATTCCCACATCTTGTACACTTTTATCTGCCATTCCAATCAGCCCACCCATGCAGGCCTTTCTGGCCTAAAAATCCACTTTAAGCATATATTTTAGATGCAAGTATCATGTCTAGGTCTCCCACACTGGCTTTAACATCTTACCCCACACTTGTAGGCATCCTTCACACTACTTGACACCACTTATAGCTTGGACCAACTTTGCTTGCACCACCGTGTCTTGTGTACCTACCCCTGGTGTGACCATTTCCAAATTAATGAAATCTAGTCTCTTTATGTACTCGATCTTCTTACATGAGATAGATGACAAGAAAATGTCAAATTTGTCTGACCTTGAGAAGGAATGCTAAGAATTTTTTCAAGATGATTGTTTTTTGAAGGCTTACCAAGAGAGTTGCCTCCTCAGCATCCTCAGGATCACACTACTAATTTGATTTCGTGCAGTACGCCCAAAACAAAGAAATTATGACCCAAGTGAAAGAACTTCTATAAAAAGGTTTAATTCAACCTTGTACATCGCCTTATAGTTCATTATTATTAGTGTTTTTGGTTTTAAAAGAGATGGATCTTGGAGAATGTGCATTGACTACAAGGCTCTCAATAAAATCACCATCAAGAATAGGTTTCCATTTGAGATTGCAGCCTTCAAGACTCTCAAGGAGAACTTGACAATTGGACCAGTGTTAGTTTTTCTAGACTTGCAAAATTCACTTGAGGTATATTGTGATGCATGTGGTCACAGTCTAGGAGCAGTCTTAATGTAGGAGGGCCATGTTGTAGTTTATGAGAGTAGAATGTTTTCAAAACCAAAAAGGGTTGCATATATTTATGAAAAAATCTTTTGGTAGATATCCATGCTCTTACTTAGTGGCTACACTTTCTACTTGGAGCCAATCTTACAGCATTCATTGATCATCAAAGTTTATGCTATTTATTTTCTTAGACAAGCAGATGAGGTGGGCAAACATTTTGTCACGTTTTCACTTTTAGATTGTGCATGTTCAAGGACATAACATACATGTTCAGGGACAGAATATGCATGTTTAGATTGTGCATGTTCAGGGACAGAAGAATGTGGTGTCAGATGCACTATCTTATAAGCCTTTGGTTTTGGCTATTTTAGCAATTCATCACCACATCTTTAAGGATATGGAAGATCAATATGCCACAGATCCAAATTTTATAGACATTTTTGACTGATTACAGAGTGGGGAATCGATTACTGCCTATTCTCTCAAGGAAGGCTAATTGATGTAGAAAAACCTTGTGTGTGATACAAGTATTACGAAATAAGGTTTGCCACTATCCACCTTTTCCAGGCCATCATGGCAAAGAAACCACCTTGAAAAGTGTAGAGTGGTTTTTCTAGTGGTCGAGGCTCAAAAAGGATGTGGATGAGTTTGTTCATAGTTGTTTAGTATGCTGGAAGGTCAAGTTTGATAGGCATACGGCACCAGGTCTTTTGCAACCTTTACCTACACCTAGCCAACCTTGGGTCAGTATAGCAATGGATTTCATTTTTTATCTTCCCAAGATCGAGAGTTGGTAGAGAAGATGGTTAAGCTAAATCATTTGGCTCAATTGTTTGTTTCACAGATATTAGACTACATGGAATGTTTGAGTCTATAGTTTTAGATAGAGATCTTTGTTCTAATAGTTTGTTTGGGAGGGCAATCTTGGAGATATAGATGAGCAATCAGAGATAGAAAATTTAGTGGTTTTGGACTTGTTGAAGTCCTATATCTTTGATCAGAAGGCTCAATGGGAGAAGTATTTACCCTTGGTTGAGTTTGCCTACAACAACACAGTACATACATCTACGGGGAAGGCACCATTTGAGATCATCAAGGGTGCTAATAAGGTTCCACCTATGCTAAACACCTAGGATAAGATTTTTGAAACAGATCATTATGGTCAAGATCTAGAGACTGCTTTTGCCAAGGTGCACAAATCTCTTGGGAAGTCTCAAGAACGATACAAGAATCCAACAGACAAGCATCAACATGACTTGAAGCTAAAGGAAGATGATTGGTGGAGCCAAAGGAGCAAATTGAGGAGGAAGAGAGAGGAGAATCTCATTCCAAAACAGATACTCACAAGGAAAGGAAAGTGAAAGGTAAGCTGATATGTTAATATAATTAAGTTTAAGAACTATTTGGCACTAGGTGCAAAATGGATGGAGAAGAAGGACCTAGCAGATACTCCTTGGATTTTATAGCTTTATCTTGATGATTCAAATCTAGCTTTGACTATTCCAAGAGTTACCAATGATCAACTGGTTGAGTTTGGTGTTGTGTGGACTGCACAAGAGGGGAATTATTTTTCTCCTTTGTCACAAATTACCCAGATGGATTAAAGTCACTGATTTCCTTTCAGATTTAGGGGTATTGATAATCTAAAAATATTATGTCGTATGACTTTATGAAAAGAAGTACTTTGAAATGGGAATTTCTTAAATGAATTGATATATGTTCTCTCTCATGTGTGTTGTGTTTGAGTGCATGCTTGAAAGACAAAATGATTGCAACATTTTGATATTATTTACTTACGAATATGACAGGTAACAAGGTTTAATCAATCAAGACATCAGCTAGAGATTGGTGAGATCTTAATGTGATTTCTAAATACATTGGGATGATCATGATTCTCATCTATGACCTCAATGGGGATAGTGATGTAAGTGTCATGTGAATGTTCAGTGACTATCGTCTTTGTGCAAGTATTGGATATTTCTTGTCTAGTGCGTAGGTACTTAGAGTCAGTTTCTACTGAACTATTTTTTAGCTTACGTTGGTTTTGCAAGCATAATCAAGGGAGATTACATTTCTCTCAAGAGGGGGGTATGTCACAAAGTGATGTTGTGGCATGACCTAAAGGACAGACTTCGAACAGAGAGGGGTCAAGCCCTACTGCGGGATGCAAAAGTTGTACAGACTTGCAGAACCAATTTGGGAAGCCAAAAATGGAAGGACATCCAATTTTATAAGTTGCACTAACTTATGGGGTCCTATTTGATGGGACCCAAGGGACAAGGGCTAAAAGAAATGTGTGGAAAGGCTAAGGATGTGGTAGTTGTACAAACCCATGAATTGTGCTACTAATGTGGTAAAATTTTGCAATTTGTGCAGTTGACATGGCACCTATACAATTTTTTGCAAATTGCATTGGCAGCCCTAGAGCTAGCTTTTGGGGCCCTGATGCTTTTAGGCTTGACTCTTTTCATATGTATTGCTTTTGGAAGGCCTATGGCCTATAAATAAAGTGCCAAAGCCTTGATCTCAAGTATATAAGCTTGGGAGCACTGTTGAGATGAGGACCCTTGGACATTGTACTTTGTGAAGCATTAATAATAAAGAAAATTGAAAGGGGCACCAGTATTTGTGGCCAATCTCTGTGGGTGTGGAGCTACGTCGTGATGTGTCATCTCTCTCTCTCTCTCTCTCTCTCTCTCTCTCTCTCTCTCTCTCTCTCTCTCTCGATATTGTTCACTTCTTTTAGTTTTCTCTCATGTGTTGTGGTAGATTACCGACTTGGAGTGTCCAAGTCTATTATAGCATGCACTAATTGCATGGACAAAGCACAAGTTTTCCTTTCCGCCTAATCCTAGAGAAAATAAAAAACATGGCATTATCATTCATAGTGAAAACCTTGTTTTAATCCAACCTTCTTGTAATGCACGGTAAACCATCACATACATTTTCTTATCCACTAGATGTAAGGCCCCCATTGGATTTAGGCTGGCATTTATAATCCCATTTAATAAATACACAAGTTTTTCCTCTATTACACCAAAAAAACCTTTTCAATGGTGACTCAAATTTTTGAAAGTGCTTAGTTTTTTAGTCTAGCAAAGGCAAATAATACAATAGATATGGAATTAAAATCACTTGAACAATCCTCAACCTTATATGCAGTGGCCATTCTACCTTCCACAGGCATTATGTAAAAGTCCTCATGCCCCAAATACACCTGACAATGCAACCGAAGTTTGCCAACGACAGGTGTAATGGCTACTTCCCTGCCGGGTGCCGCTAGAACTGCCTTCGCAAGTGGTCCCATCCGATCAGGAGTGATCTCAAGCCGCGCCGCCAATTCCGGTGAAATGAAGTTGGCCTTGGCTCCTCCATCAAAGAAGATCAGGGCCTCTTGGTCTTTCACTTTGCCCCAAGCTCGGCAAAGTTCTGTACTCTCGTCCATCATGTTGAGATCGATACCCACACAATTTGAAACAGTTCTGTTTTCATCTTGCCTTTTCTTCCACGTTCCTCAGCTACTCTCGAACTCTCAGGCCTTTCGTCGTCCTTGTCATTTTGTTCTTTTTGTGCCTTTTTAGGGCACTTCGCGGAGATATGTCCAGGTTCCCTACATCCAAAGCACTTCCCCTCCCTGATGAAGCGAGACACAACAGCCACATAAGCATAGAAGCAGTAGAAGAGATACACAGTTGGCACTTGTTCATAGTGATTTGTGTGGACCTATGCCTAACCTATCTCTAGGGGGAGCTTCTTACTTTATGACATTTATAGATGATTACTCGAGGAAAGTATGGGTTTACTTTCTCAAGCACAAGGATGAAGCGTTTAGTGTTTTCAAAACGTTTGTGACACTTGTGGAGAATCAGAGTGGCAAGAAGCTTAAATGCTTACGCACTGACAATGGTGGAGAGTATGTTTCAAAGGCCTTTTAGGACTTTTGTGAGTCAAAAGGTATAAAACGTGAACTTACTACTCCTTACAATCCTCCTCAAAATGGTGTTGCTGAGAGGATGAATAGGACCATACAAGAGAAGGTCAGTAGTATGTTGTCTAATGCACAGCTGCCAAATGGGTTTTGGGCTGAAGCTGTATCAACAGCTGTTCATCTTGTAAATAGATCTCCTAGCAAGGTTTTACAGACTCAGATTATGCAGGTGACTTAGACAACCGAAGGTCTACGTCAGGGTATGTCTTTACATTGGCTGGTGGAGCAGTATCATGGCGTTCTAGATTACAAGATTGTGTTACTGAGTCTACTATAGAGGCTGAATATGTTGCAGCATCAGAGGCATGCAAAGAATCAATTTGGCTTAATCTAGAGGCCACCGGGTCTATTTTTATCACTTCCGCCTCTCAATGGTAAAAGCCAAAGAGGCCAGGAATCCGCCTATTGTTAAAGCTTTAGCAAAGGCATGCTAGGGACATATTGGTGATTGGCCTAAACTCCTACCATTTGTTTTATTGGCTGATTGAGCTACACATAGTTCTGTTATAGGTTTTATGCCATTGAGCTAATACATGGGCAAAAATCAATTATGCCTAGAGAGGAATCGGTTATTTCTTGGACCATAATGCCATGGGAAGAAGGTATGTCTACAGAAGATTTGCTTGCTTTGCGCATTCACCAACTTGAAAGGCGTAAGAAAGATATTGAACAGGCTAAAGTGAAGCTTAAGAAAGCAAGGTTAAAGAATAAAGCAGCATTTGATGGTAAGCATAGACTACGACCTCATGCTATTAAAGATGGGGATTGGGTCCTTGTATATGATAGTAACTTGGAGAACTAGTACAATGCTATATGGAAGATGGTTAAACAATGGTTTGGACCACATGTAATACTTCATGTTTATAATAAATGCGACATATAAGCTATGTGAGCTGGATGGCACTGAGCTCAAAGTGCCTATTGCAGAAAAAAGATTTAAGTTGTTTAAGCAACGTGAAGGTGAGATTAATATTGAATATTTCAACACAGATCAACCTCCTGAAGATAATGCTATGTATGCATTAGACGATAAGTTTGATGATGCTCTTGATGATGATACTTAAGTACAATCGGCATAGACCGAAGACTCTGTAGGTTCAGAGGGGTAGATGTCATGCAGCTCTGCTCCCATGCTAACAAAGATACCAAAAAGATTCACATTGAGCTTCATTCAAGCTTACTTGATCCTTGATCAGTGTTCAGGGCTTGTTAACAAGCTATTTGTACGGTTAATGTATGTTAGATGCCACTTTAAAGGGTCAATAGATTCCTTAATGATGCTAAAAAAGAGTATGCTTAAAGTGAACATCATTTGTTATACTTACGGTCGTAAATAGCTCGTAGATGCACGAGCACGTTTGCTCCGTCTCGCATGGAATGCTTTGTGTTGATGTGTAGCTCTTCCCGAGCTCATGGAAATGGTGCAGTCGGATCTCCAATGTGATGAACAAGCGTGAAGTAGCACCAAGAAGAATCTCACCCTCTCTCTCTTTCTCTCTCACACATAGTTGACGACAGCTTAAAACTTGATTATGATAAAAGTTCTCTTTACAAAATGACCTAGGTACCTTATATACTAGGGCTAGCATAGGTTAAACCTAAAATAAATTTCAAAGGGTCAAATGGATTTGTATTTACAATCTGGAAGTACCACCGCATCCTGACTTCTGCACTTTGACTACCTACTCATTACAAATGATGTTTTTAATTATAATCTGTAGCATTTCATAACTCTAGAATATAAGGTTTTGTCATTAGGAAGTGAATGGGTTGTAGGAGGGCCTCTTTATTTGGTAGTTTAAGGGAATGCTTAAACTTTAAGCCAAGTTTGACCAAGCCTAAAAGAGAGGGCAAAAAGGCCTATGCTGAGATTTTTAAAAAAGCCATTATCATATTTTGAATTTAAAAATAGTCTATTTAGTAACCCAAAAGAGAGGTGGGTAAATGAATTTCAAAAGTCCCTTTCCCACCCCTCTTCTCTCTCTAACATATAAAACACTCTCTCTCACTTAGAACTCATTACAGGAGGCACTTTTAGCCTCCTTGCCAGAAAAGCAGATTTTCCACATTTTGTCACTGCATTCTCTCTCTAAAATGTGAGCCAACTCTCTCTCATTCTTTCCCCCCTTATCTCTCATGTCACTTCCTCTTCCAATCATTAAGGAACATTTTTGGCTACCTCTTTTGAAAAAAGTGCAGATCCTCCAAAGTTGCAGATGTGCCCTCTCTCCCACTCTCTCTCTCTCTCTCTCTCTCTCTCTCTCTCTCTCTCCCCCTCATTTTTCTCCCACACGAGCTCCAACTGAGTGCAATGGAAAACTCCATTACCCCTGTGTGCAACAAAATTTCTCTCTCTACATTCATGATCAACATATCGGATTCAAAGGAGATTAAGTTGCACTCTCTCTCTTTCTTCCCTCCACAACATAATCCTTTTCTCCTATCTCTGAGTAATTTCCACTTCTTTCCTCCATAGACACCTTCACCTACTTGTAGCAGTCACCATTACACATTCTCACTAATTTTCTTGATTAACTTACACAAATGTCATTCAATTTCCTACCACTGCAAGACATTACTAACAAGTCAAAATGATATCCATTAAACGCTGATTTAGAGCAGGAGTATGCTACTATGAGACTTGGTACATCTAATCCCAATGCTGGAGACCAGCTACGGAACCATGGATGCAAGCCAATCAACTTATGTGTTGATGGCCATATTTACCCTAGCAATCCAATGAACAATGCATCACCACCTTTCCTTAATGTCACTGAGCTACTGCGTTTTATTAAAGACGGTAGAGACGGATTGTTTGGCTACTGCTGGAGATTACATTTAGCTTTTGTCAATGAAAGGGAAGAAAGAAAACATCTATGTGCTGCCTATTCATCATTGCAAGAGAAGTACGTGAAAGACATTTAGCAAGTTAGAAAGGAATCCAACAAGAAGACAAAGTAGCTAAATGACAAGATGTCAAAGATTATCAAAAAGGTAGAGCATCAAAAAATGGAGCAAGAACGTCGTCTAGACAATTATGCTTAGCTACAACACATTGCACATAATATGCAACGACAAATCAATCGTCTCACACACATTCCATTGAGCTATCACATTTGCAACCGCAAGAGACAGTCAATGTCTATGCTATCTTCAAGCGGTGGATCTCGAAAGAAACGTATCCGTCAAACTCGGTAGGAATATAGATGCAAGCTTCTAATTTCTTACCTTTTTTGTAGGTTGCTGTAATATTATTTCAATATGCAAGAACTTGGCTTGGACAATGATGGGAATGGATTTCGATGCTGAAACAACTGGACATACTATGCTACAGTATATCATCAAACCAAAGGAGTCGGTGGAGCTATCGGATGATCCATCCAATGCTGGCATTGCTAAATTTTTGCACCATAAGTATTTCAGTGAGCTAAAGAGCATTGTTTCACCTCACGAGATGATGGAGGTGTGTGACTGTGAAGGAATAAGTTTCAAGGCCTACAAAGTTTTGTATAGACTTGTCACACTAGGTCATAGAGCAAAAGGTTTGTTTAGGTTGCTGCAAATGCCTTACAGTGTTAGCGTTGCAAACAGGTGCGCCAACAATGATGTTGAAATCTTGTTGGGTGAATTTCAATATGTGGAGGACTCCCTACCATTAGAAGAGAGAAAATCCTTTCCTTACAATGAGTTCAATAATGTCTATGTTGACTTGTTGAAGCTCCAGGAATCAATGATCAGATTTTATGGGTTGACAAAGAAAGAGTGTGATGGAAAAGTTATATTTGTGAGATGAAGCTTGATGAATTCTAGATTGTCAAAGGGTAAGCGTTACGCTTATGAACAGAGCCTTGGTGGGCGTTGATGTTGAGCTAAATGCCAGTGAGAAGGGAAACACCTATTTAGGTGTTCAATGTGAGAAGAATATTTGGTGGCTGACATCTTTTCATCTCCCACATGAGACACATGAGTCCCTCAAATGGTATTTTAATCACACCCCAATCGTTGATGTCATTCGGCAACAACAAGAAGGACAACGATTGCAGGTTTCAGGTCTGGGTACATTCCAAGTGGAGTGGCATTTGGCAAGAGATTTGAAAACTCTCAAGTGTATGTTAGGATGCAAGCAAAGTGCAATGACCCTCTTTCCATGCATTTTTTGCTGCCACAATAAAGTCTCATTAGGAACTGAGGGCAAGGGTAAGGGTAACGGTGGCAAAGCTGCAGTCAATTATGTGAAAGGTGTGACCACTACACAAACAGTGGGTAAAGCACTACAACAATGGTTTCAAGGTATCCTTAGCTGTAATCAGAGTGTACCCTCTAATCGAGACATGGACGATCGAAATTGGGATCCTATTCTACCGATTCCTTTGATAAATGTGTATGTGTGCACTCTTCATGCCCATCTATGAATTCTTAACAAGTCGCTTATGCTCCATATTAATTATGCTTGGAATATGGATCCTGCAGAAAGAAGGAAAGAGTATATCAGAGAACTCGAATATATTCTATCAAGTGTTAGCCTACATGGGGGTGTAGTAGAGTTATCAAAGGATAAGAAGGTATCTGGAAGTACACAAGATCGTCCTAATAAAATATGTATGGGTGGTAGTAAAGATAGGCATAATCTTTTAGAATATTTTGACTCCCAAAGTCCCAATGAGTTTCAATTGTGGAAAAAGGTGTGTGACATTACCACCTATAGAGGTAACAAAGCAGCCTAGTAATTAAGTGTGCTTGTGTGTGGCAGTCTATAGATGATAACTTTTGTTTTCTTGAAAAGGCAAATCTAAATTCTACTGATATATCCACCTTAATGTTTGTAATCAATAGTTTCACAACACAAATGGTGGATGCCTGAGAGGAGACGCACATAACACTTTACATGGTGCGTAGAACACTTTGTCTTTCTAGTAAAAAAACATCAGTGTTTGAACTAAAGTTTTATATTTTTGCAGCACATTCTTTTTGTTCATACCTCATTTTTTCTTGACACATTCGGTTCATTGGGCATCTAGAGTAGCCAAGGAATGGAGCGCTCACACTATCAAGCAAAAGTAGCGTATTTTAAAAATACAAGGCATGGAGGTGGGAGGAAAAAGAGCAATGCCCTACAAAAAATGTTCTGTTGGTTCTACAGAGTTTTAGCGTGGAGAGAAAGGAAGAAGACTAGAGTGCAAAGAATCTTGAAATGTAGATTAGAGAAAGTGGTTAGCGTGAGGCAATCACAATCATATCATGCTTCTAGTGCAAAAGATCGATTCCTATGGTGGTTGGCGACAAGGCGACGAAATGGCAGGCATTTGGTGGAAAACCAATAAATTTTTGACACTAACCATTTCATATTAAGCATACATTGTAATGCCACGTGACTTGTTGATGCCCCAATTAGTGGTTCCATGTAACAAATTTCGACAATTTTGGAGTTTTTTTTATTTTTAATGGTATTATTGAGTTTTTAAAGTTTTTTTTTTAAAAACTAGTACTTTATAAGTCAAAAATCACAACTTGAAGTTCATTTCTTGTTTGCACATTGTAAAAGATACACTTGAGCACAAACACACAGGCACTCACATCTTGCACTACATGGACGATTCACACGAGCAGACTGGCACTATGCACAACAATACCACCACAACAACTCACACCGTAGAAAATCCGGAGCCCGAACACCATGCAAAATCTACGGCTTCAAATCCACATCCCCAACCACTTGGATAACCTAGCATCCCAGCCCACTCCAAACACCCAAGAGCCTCCCCAACCATCGGATCCAAATGATCTAAGCAACATGCAATATATTTTTGGAGATCTCGGCAATATAACCCATGCCAATTGCACACCTTTGCTAGATCCCCCACTGATTTTAACTCTTCACAGAGAAACACAAGAAACGAGAGAAACAGAAGAATAATACCGAGGTCCGCTTGAAAATCCGTTGCCCTTGCCTGTTGTCACGACCACTAGTGCTCAGGCCACCCCAAATACTACGCTGCAAAAGTTTCCACCACGAATCAAAGAAAGAGTAATCAAGTTTATACCATGCGACCCGGTTTGTAAAGCACGAGAGGCCAAGAGGAGGAAAAGGCAAAGGGAGAAGGAAAAGAAAGAGGCAACTGAGAAGAAAGAGGCAGCTAATAAGGAAGCACTGAGAGTACAAGAAGAGCAGAGAAGGCAGAGAGAACAAGAGGAAAGGCAGAGAGATGGGGCTAAGAGAGCTCATCTGGAAAACTTTCAAGCACAAGCAGAGGCAGAGAGAAAGGCGACACCAGATAGAGCTCAAGCCACCCAGCAAGCAAAGGCTAGGAGCTCAAGGCCTTCAAAAATCCCTCAAAGAGAGCCAAGCAATGTGTAAAGAGAAAAAGGGACAAGGTGACACCTGAAGAGCAACAAACCCAAGAGGAGATGAGGAAAAAATATAAAGATGATCCTCCTCAATGGGCCAGGTAGGTGGCTCCTCTACCACCACTAACAACACAAAAAAAGAGGAGATGGAGGCCAGGCACAGTAGCTCTGCGTGAGATGAGAAAATATCAAAAGAGCACTGAGCTAATCATACCCAAAGCATCCTTCTCTGAGGTGGTGAGAGAGATGATAGACGAATATAGCAACTCCATTACAAGGATTCAACACACAGCTCTACTGGCCCTACAGGATGCCGTCAAAGATATTTTGGTGCAGCTTTTTCAGGATGGTGTCTCCTGTATGGCGCATGCAAAGCGTGCAACATTAAAAAATACAAATTTAGCCTTAGCAATCAATTTAAGAAATGAAGGATGCCTTCATAAGATGTAATGTATCCCATGTACTTTCTCTTCATGAGATTTGTAATCTTTCTCTATAATATCAAATGGAAAATTTATAGCATTTTGTGGAAATGTTCAATTTTAATTTGTACATTGTTTTTTATAAGTATTTGAATTGTTGGATATGTTAAATTTAAGTTGACCACCACGGTCCGACGATGTACACATATACACAGAACCTCAAACTTGCAGCCACCGGGCGACTGGGCGGATGCATCTCGGTAATTCTTTTGCGAAACAAGGTGAACGGGGGGCGTACGGGGTCAACAAGACCAAGTAACACATTGATGACACTCGATGGGGACAAACGTGGCAAAGAACGCCTATGTGCGACCCCGTCGGGTGCCACCAATGTGCTACTTGGTCTTGTTGACCCCGTACGCCCCCCGTTTGCCCCGTTTCACAAAAGAATCATCGAGACGTACCCCCCAACCGCCTGGTGGATGCAAGTTCGAGGTTTTGTGCATCGTGTGTAGAAATGAAAATTATTGAACAATATCGATAAAAAACCAAGTATTGAATGGTGACAAAAATCATTGATAAAAACAATTATTCTTTATTGATTTGGATGTTACATCATGGTCGATTACTTTTTCTACTAATTACATTTGTGGGTATGGGGCAAATGATTGACTTGACACCGAGGGATTTTACAATTTTCTCTGGGTTTGTCAACCCTTGACCTAGGCGCAAGGCGAAGTGGGAGAGGACCGAGCATGGGTGCTTGCCTGTAAAGGCATACAATGTTGCCTCTCGGTCCACCAATATACATTTGTGAGCATTTAGGGTGAGAGAATCTTTAGCGAGTATGCCACGTAATGCTTTACACTTTAGCAGCTTTGCAAAACCATTCTTGGAGAACTCTGTATGAGCTCTAAGAATCGATGGCCCCAGGTGGCTCAGGTAGTTCCAAAGGGAGATATCCCTACCCATGGAGATGTTGCACAAACCTCCAGTACGCATTGCAAACTTCAACATGATATGCCATCTGCAAAGCATTCTAATTTATTTTAACACTTGTAGTAAGGAATAATAGAAATTCTACTAGGTTGAGATTTGTTTACCTCAGTTTCTTCATCCTTCTCTTCAAGATTTTTCTTTGTAAGATCGATGCTAGATCGATCATCTCTACCAATCACAATCAGTGGTTTGTGTGGATGAAATGCGCTCTCTGGTAGGCTTTTGTAGAAAGAGGCACATGATTTTGTTTCCACTAGTGTACTTACTACTATTTGCACCAACTGTTCTTCATTTTCCTTGGGGAGGAAATAGAGGCTTGTTGGGAGATCTTGGTCTTCGAAGTCAATTTGAAATTGAATTTCTCTTCCTTTCCACTGGGATCCTTCATGTCCACATAGATAGAAAGCACTGCGAGCGACTCATCTTCTCTAAGTCCTAATGTTTTGGAAATCTCGTCAAGGAACAGAAACTAACGATCATCCACCCCACCACTAGATGCGAAGTGAGAATTTGGAGGTCCAGGACCTCTTCCACCATCTCATCTCCCTCTATCATCCGATCTTTGTCCTCAATGGAGTTGGGATCTTGCAAGAGTACAAGTGCCATAGATTCTTTGATCTGCTCATCAATCTCTTTGATAACTTCATTTGATTCCTCCACAATGGTCACAGGAGGTCGTTGGTTGACCTTTTCCTTTGATTTTCCCTTATCCATGCCCTCAAGCAACACAAGTAATGCTAGAACCATGTCCCATGAAATAAATTGGGTGCCTATGCACCCCATGCCGAAATCCATGAGATCATCCTCATCCTCTATCATGTAGTCCCGTTCCGTGAGGCCTTTAAAAAGCCTCAACAAGCAAAACTGGAAGTTTTTGGGAGCCGCATAGAGATGCTTCAAGAAATCTATTGGCAACCATGCCATGTCAAATCCCTCAAAGATTATGGCATATTCTTCCATGTTATGTGCCATGTAGTCAAGAAAGCTTCTAAATGCCTCTGCATGAAGGTTTCCAATGGCCTGCATGTCAATTGTCCCCTCGAACACACTGAGTAGTTCATGTGCTTGATCTGCAAGTCCTACCTTTTCTAATTGTGTGAGAAGTGCATCAGTAGATGTTGCCATGGGTTTTTTTGCGAAGAAGATGTGAAGAGAGCTTAGAGCTAGAGTTTTGTGAATGTGAGAAATGAAGTTTAAAAACTATAAAGTCACTTATATACCCTAAGTCACTTTTTAAAAAGCACTTAAATTAATGTCAAAATAACTTAAAACTTTAATTTTAAACAAAATCACGTGACAAAGCATTGAAAGACACCAACATTGAAAACATTGGTGCTCCACATCAAATAAATTGCATGTTTCAATTGAAAACTTGAACAAGTTGAGAATAAACAAGTATGCATAGAAACGAGATTCAAAACACCGTAAGTACTAATGTGGACAAAATCCATGTTAGTTACAAGCTTTTACAAAAAATACATCGCAGAAACCAAATGTTCTCACACAAAAATCTCTTCTCTTTTCTGGAGCGAAAAATCTTTTCATTGATTACAAAGAGATATTGCTTGGGCAAGGTATATCTGAGATTAAGATACTCGCGAAGGTGACTAAGATGCCAGTCATTGTTCACTGTAATGTGGTGCACTACATCATCGTGGAGACATATTTTCAAGTCAACTGATTCTCTAGCAGCAATCTTAGAGTCTAGTGCCTCCCATTCTCCCATTGGCAGCTTCCATCTTCTTTAGGGAAAGACCATCGACAAGCTTTGATTTGCAATATGGTATCTGAACACCACATTGTCGACAACTACAGAGCACTTGATTCTATCTCCATGGTGGTTGAACACCTTAGTTTCCCATCCAGTTGAGAAACCCGTTGATCGCACTTCCCCCTTTGCTAGTCCACATTGTCGGTGCCCTGTGAACACTTTGAAGTCAAAATATAAACACAAACACATGAAGATACATAAACCATGATACCGTGGATTTATGGAAACCATAGGTGCACTTCATTGTTGCTTGCACATCCACCTTGATTCTCCTCTTGGTTTTTGTGATCGAGGCATTTTTTGGAATTAGGGTTGTAGAGAAACGCACACAGCTTGGAGAAGACAAAGGAAGCTCAAGGCACACAATAGAGAGTGTGTTACTTAGTATGCAATGGAAAGATAGATAGCCCTAGAGCGATGGGCGTATATACAATGCTCGGGGGGAAAAACCCTCCTAAAGAGGAAAAAAATGCCCCAGCAGTCCTAGTGTGTTCACACACATCACTACCACATGTATATGGCAAAAAATCTCCCCTGGAGTGATGCGGTGAACGAGAGCTGGCACATGAGTAAAGTGAAGTTCCATGCTCTGAGGACATGATCAGTCTGCAAAGGGGAGTAAGCCCAAAGCTTTGCGGAAAGCTTCAAGCTTCTCACGAGACAATGCCTTTGTGAAAAGATCTGCAAGGTTGTCCTGTGTTGGCACATAAGCCAAGTTGATCTCTCCTACTGAGAGCCTCTCCCTGACATAGTGGTAATGCACCTCAATGTGCTTTGTGCGAGCATGAAGAACTGGGTTCCTCGCAACTGCCAATGTGCTCTGACTGTCAGTGTAGATAGTGTTGGTAGTGTCGTGTCCAACACCCAAATCATCCATAAGGAGTCTGAGCCATACACACTCAACTGTAGCTATGAAGACTGCCTTGTACTCATCCTCACAACTCGAAGTGGCCACAGAAGGTTGCTTCTTGCTCAACCATGATATACATGAATTGCCAAGCATGAAACAAAAACCACTTGTGGACACTCGCGTGTCAAAACAACCAACCCAATCAAAGTTCGAAAAAGCATGTAAGTGTGGCGGCAATGATCCCCGCTTGGGATAAAACAAGCCAAGATGTAAAGTGCCACTAAGGTAGCAAAAAGTACTCTTGACAGCCTGCCAATGCTTAGACCCTGGGCTATGCATAAATCTGCTGACCTGTGAGACTATAAACTGAATATCCAGCCTTGTGTTGCATACATAAATGAGGCAGCCAACAACAGTTTGGTAAAGAGTGACATCAGCAAGATCGCCAGCATCATGTAGACTCAACTTCAAACCTGTTTCCATGGGAGTGGCAATAGGTTTGCAATCCTCAAGTCCAAACTTACATAGCAAGGTCTCTTGTAACTTTTCTGACACAGGGAAATACCACCATCACACTGCTTAAACTGTATGCCCAAGTAATGATGCAACAACCCCAAATCTTTCATCTTGAAATTGGCATTCAAATCAGCCTTAAATTCAGCAATATGTCTCTCATTTAGTCTAGTGATCAACAAATCATCGACATAAAGAACCACAATGAGAAGTACATCATCCTCACGCTTTACATACAATGTGCTTTCTGTTGGACTGTTACGAAAGCCTTGTTTGACCAAATGAGGGTCAGCTTTCTCATACCAAGCACGAGGAGATTGCTTCAACCCATACAAAGTCTTCTTACATCTGCACACTTGGTCCTCTTGTCCTTTTATGACAATACCGCGAGGTTGTGTTACATAAACTTCCTCAAATATGTCACCATTCAAGAAAGCATTAACAATGTCTGATTGATGTACATCTCAACCAAAATGAGCTACCAATGCACATAGAAAATGCACAGTAGTCATACGACAAGTGGGAGCAAAAGTCTCTTCATAATCTATGCCTTTTTTCTATGCATAACCCTTTGCAACAAGTCGAGCCTTATGGCGATCGATCTCACCATCCGGCTTGCATTTCAACTTGTAAACCCACTTTGTACCAATGGCCTTTTTGCCAGGAGGCAAGTCACATAAAGTCCATGTGTCATTTTCTATAAGTGCATCATATTCTAATTGCATGGCAGCCATCCAATTTTCTAAATTATGTGCTTCATTAAAAGACAGAGGCTCCTCAACATCATGTAAGCTAGACACAGCCAAAGCATAACAATCTGATGCATAAGATGAATGGCGAGAGCCTGAACGAGTACGACTAGACAAAGGTGCATCCAATTTATTGTGACGCAAAGTGTGCACCAGCCATTTTGGCATACCTCTAGCCTTCTCATTTTCAGTCCTTTCCTCATCAAGTACATCATGTACATCTGCATCAGTAATAGGCTGATCTATAACATTTTCAGAAACCCCCATAGGCTGTACATTTTCCTCATTGGAACTTACACTCATATTTCCACCACTGAAAAGAGGCAACAAAGTGTCATAAATGTTCTATAAGCTTACATTACTGTCTCTAGTAAATGACAACAAGGGATGAACAAAATCTTCCACAAACACTACATCCCGTGAAACCAAAATACGTTTTGTTTGCGGATGATACAACTTGTAACCTTTGCTTTCAGCACTATAACCAACAAAAATACATTTGACAGCCTTATCGTCCAATTTTTCTGCGCTGTGTTTGTGGAACCAAAGCATATGCCAAACAGCCAAAAACACGCATGTGCTCAATAGAATGCTTTCTATCATGCCATGCTTCATATGGAGTAATAGACTGCAAAGCTTTCGTAGGACACCTGTTAAGTACATAAGTGGCACACATGATGGCCTCAAGCCTAAAAGAATGCAGCAAAGCTTGACTTTTGACCATACATCATGCTATTTCCGTCAGTGATCTATTTTTTCTCTCAGCAACACCATTTTGCTGAGGTGTATAAGGCATTGTACATTGGTGTTTTATCCCACGACTAGCCAGAAATGCACTAAATTCATGAGACATATACTCCCCCCCTCGATCAGAACGGAGGGTGTCCATAGTACATTTCGAGACATTTTTAGCCATAGCCAGAAATTTTTTGAAGCACATAAAAACTTTGAACTTTGCTTTAAGAGAAAATACCCATGCATGCCTGGAGTAATCATCAATAAAAGTCACGAAGTACAGATCATTGCCCAAGAATGGAGTTTGCATGGGCCCACAAACATCACTATGCACAAGCTACAACCTGCATGTGGCCCAAACTGAACCATCCTTTGGCAACTTAGAATGCTGCATCCTACCCAAAATACAGCCTTCACAAACATGTTTGGCAGGTGCTTCAAGAGGTGGCAAAGAAGCAACCATATCAGATTTCTACAAATAGAGCAAACTGGCAAAATTTAGATGACCAAAACGTGCATGCCAAAGTTTTGCATCTGAAATAGCCCTTGAATCTGCAACAACATTTGCAAAATTTTGTCCACATTTGTCATACAAAGTGAGCTTATACAGCCCACGGCACAAAAGGCTAGATGCAACAATTTCATCACCAAAACTGAGATCATGAACTTTACATCTGTCATCCATGAATTTGACTACGAGTCCAAGTCTAGCAAGTGTGGATACAAACAAGAGATTCTTCTTGATCCCAGGTACATAAAGTGCATCAACAAGTGTAAAGTAACTGCCATTTGCAACAGTAAGCACAATCTTTCCAACTCACTGAATCGGATAAGAGGCATTGTTGGCACAAGTGAATGAATTCCCATGAGGGAAAGACTCGAGAGAGGTGAACAATTCACGATGTGAGGTAATGTTCTTTGTAGCACCACTTTCGAAATACCACACATGTGAATCTGCAGCAACTGACAAGCATGCATCATGGACAACAGGATTCTAAGTGCACTCTATGCTAAAAGCCCATTCTGCATCAACATCAGCATTATAGTCTTCTTTTACAGAAGACTCAACAATGGCTGCATTTGTAGTGGAACCAGCATTTACAATGGAACCACCCTCTTTCTTCTTAGCCTCTTTGGCCTTAAACTTAGGACACGACTTGATCAAGTGATCATTAGCTTTACAATAATGGCAACGCATCTTCTTTTTGCCCTTATCACCAAAATTACCAGACAAAGTGCTGCCAGCAGAAGCATTAGGAACAGAATTTTTGCCACTTGCAGCAGAACCATAAGAAGTGGCTGCATTGTTGTTACCACCCTTTCTTGGAAAGCGACTCTTGCAAAAACAATGCGCATAATGCATCAAACTTGAAAACTTCAGGATTTCCTTGGGTCATAAGTCTCCAAGTACTAGCAAAAGTCTGGTAGGAATCTGGTAAGGCATCAAGAACAGTCTGCACTAGGGAACTGTCTGAAATGACTTCGCCTGCAGAAACGAGTTGCTCATTGATATCCTTGACACTAGCAAGGAAAGTGTCCATAACATCTTCCTCATGCATAATCTTCGACTCCAACTCTTTACATAGCAAAGCAATTTTAGCCTCATTGCGACTTGCATAAAGACCAGCCAAAATATACCAAGCCTATTTTGCAGATTTTGCTGAACAGATGTGAGAAACAATGGTGTGCTTCACAAACAACACAATCAATGCATGAGCCTGTGCATCCTCTAAATCCCAACGAGCTTGTTCTGCCGTAGGCAAAACAACTCTAATAGCAGCAATCCTTGCAGCAAGACCTGCAACAACCTCAACATTGCCTGCACCCTCAGAACCAGGACACACATCAATGCCCTGCACAATAGTCCAGACGCCCTTTGACACAAGAACGTGTTGCATCATATAAGCCCACATAGGGTAATTGTCCCCATCCAACCTGTCCTCACCAGCAAGCATCTTGAACACATCTATGTTGTTGTTGTCAACCATTGTAAATAATGCACCTGATGTGAAAACTGCCCAAAAATAGGAGAAACGGAGTGGGAACAACACGTGCTATATAGCACAAACCGTAGAAGACTGTAAGACACCTGTTATGCAAAAAATGACACTGACTGAAATTCTGCACAAAATGATGAAATTGCATGTGCAGACCTGCCTGTAGTGGAAACGAAGGCCAAAATGAGCCCGAATCAAAAATATGCGTAGACTGAGCTCTTTGAGAAATCCCAAAATATTTTTCGACCTGCGAACGCTCGCCAAACCTCACTGAAATCGGAGAAAGTGAGCAGGCGTGTGCTGGAGCAGCTGGCGACTAAGCCCGAGAGGACGCAACCTCCTCTGATACCAATTGTTGGAATTAGGGTTGCACAGAAACACACATAGCTTGGAGAAGACGAAGGAAGCTCAAGGCACACAATAGAGAGTATGTTACTTAGTATGCAATGGAAAGATAGATAGCGTGATGGGCGTATATACAATGCTCGGGGGAAAAAACCTCCTAAAGAGGGAAAAAATGCCCCGGCGGTCCTAGTGTGTTCACACACATCACTACCACATGTATATGGTAACAGCTTTGTTTGGCTTAGGCCATTGCAAACACTCCAAGGTTGGTGAGTGAACCAGAGACAGATTACCATATCCATTTTGCCTGGGTGTGACATAAGTATGATTATAAAAAAAAATGTACGTGAGACAAGTTCAGAGGATTGACAACCAGCATAGAGAAACTTGCCAAGCTCAGTGAGGATGGCCTTAAAATTTCCTATGAAGGACTCTATTAGCTCCCACTCTACAAAATCGGATGGAAAAACATCTGTAAGCATGAACAAACAACACTGAGAAACTTGCCAAGCTCGGTGTGGATGGCCTCAAAAGTTCTTGTGAAGGACTCTATTGACTCCCACTCTACAAAATTGGATGGAAAAACATCTATAAACATGAAAAAACAGCAATGGAAATCTTACAGTCATCAAAAGAAACACACAAGGCAAAAATACTAAATAGATAACCAAAAAACTTGAAAGAGGAGTAAACATTACAATTTGCAGGAAACTTTGATGGAGACACTGCTATCTCTAGCTTTAGTTGTGAAGCAACATACACATGCTACACCTTTGCAAGCCTCCTGCCGTCTTGTTTTGCTTGAGCTCCATGATTCTTCCCTTCCAATGGTGTGCTCGAGAAGCCATGTGTCTCCTTGAGACCCTGTGTGCACCTCTTGAGCTGGGTTGCATTGTCACCCACATCATTCATTTTAACTCCATCGTCACCCAATATCCATTGTCATCTTGTACATTGCTGCATGAAATGGAGTCAATGACACTCCCAGGTTGTCGAGTACCTGATGATGCCATGGGGAATAGTGGCACAACCTGAACACAAACACTTATGATTAGACATTGCACATCCATGTTCTCAACTGTATAAAGAGCAAGATTCTTGATGGTACACAAAGGTGAAGGATGCCACTCTATACTGCTCCACGTGCTTGTTGGCTTAATGTGGAAGATAATGTTGCAAAGCTTGAGAGAGAAGTAGATCGTCTCTAGAGATCTTAATGGAGAAGGAGCAAGAAACAGGTTGAGGAAAGAAAGAGGGATGATCTAGCAGAAGGATATGCTGTAGAATTCAACTTTAGCTAGAGGTGTTTAGTGAATCCCATGGAGAAATGGGAAAATTTTAGCTTGAGGAGAATGCAACCCTCAAGAATGCAGTAAGCTTGAGGAGAGAAAGGAGGTTCAAACTTCTATTGTAGAGCTTTTGGGAGGGAAAAATGAAAGAATGGAAAGAGAAACAAGGTGAAGTGAAGAGAAGTGAGAGCTGGTACAGTAGAGAGTGAGGGAGGGTATGATCGACACGTTTTTGGAGGGACCCCATTTTAGGAGAGAGGGGGGGAGAAACTAGCAGCCAATAGAGAGAGAAAGAATTGGTTTTTACTCAACTATTTTGAGAAAAGTTTCATTTTTGAATTTAAAAGAGATTTTGTCTTTATATTCTATAAGAGAGTACAAGTTTGACCACTTACTTTCAGACCCTACCATACCCACCATTTCAATCCACATGGCATCCACCCATTTGCCCCTTCCATAATCTTCTTTTTAATCTTATGGCAAATAAAGAGGCCCCCTTAGAGCCCATTCCCTTCCTAATGTGAGTTATGTCACATTGTTGACCCATATTTCAACACTCCTCCCCTCCAAATTCATGTCGTCCTCCTAACATGACTTGGTTTTCAATGTCGATGCAGTCTTTGTTGTTGTTTTTCTTTCTTGTGCTCCACTGCTTGTTAAACCACAACAAGAACTATGATCCATGAAAATCATAATTGATGAAGAACTTTATGTCCTTCATATCCAAGCCCCAAGCTACAACATCTACTGCTGTTAACTGATAGATTTGTAAGGATTTTGTAGCAATTGTATGGCTAAACCTTCAACTTCTCTAGGACAAGTTGCACTCCAATACAATGTATGTCTGTCACGGCTGAATCTGGGAGATAATTTTTTTGATTTGAGGTTCAAAACCCATGTCCACCATTTGATCTTCCTCATCAAGGGAAAGATATGTAGCCATGTGAAGGTTGGTTTGTCTACCATTTGTGTTTGCTCTTCTTCATTGGTGACTCCTTTGTTCCTGCATCATGGTGATCAAAGTCGCATTTTCCATTGTTATCTTTTGTGTTCTGTGTAAATCATTGCACTACTTCTACTTGATACATGGCTTGATTAAATCCTAACAAACCCCAGTTAGTTAGTAACTTGCTTCAAAAGGGCCTTATCCGACATCATTCATGATAGATGACCATCTATGAGCCATCATTTTCCATTGGTCCCCAAAACTCATATACATGATGTACAAAGTATGTAGATGGCTATCATCGCTTCAGTTTTGAAAAATTGCATCTTTGGCTAGCTAGAGGTTATACTTCTCTTCTTTTTTAATAATAACTTAATAACCCTTAGCTTTTATTCTCTATTCATAGCCTCTTGACAGAGTTTGGCTTGATTTGGACTTGTATTTGGCTTTACAAGCTAACTTTTTGGATTTCAGCCTCAAGAATGACTGATGGGCATCTCTAGCACCTTCTAGTTGCCAATCACATGTAGAACCAATGATGATGATTAGAATTTGTCTTGATACATGGTTGCTCCTACAAACATCTATCCCGAGAAATGATTGAACTGTCGTTTCTACCCCTTTTGTTCTTGTCAATACTGCTAGTCTCTTTTGTTTGTTATGCTTCATTAAGTCACATACAAGATAGAAGATTTACATTATAAAGATCTACTTCCTATATACGTCATCGTAGTTCCATGAAGTGTCTGATAGGAAACTTTACACTTGATGGGTGCTTTCGTCTAGCTGCATCACCAACTCCCTTTGTCCTTATAGGCCACCCCGAAGTTTGATGACCATTCTCAATCATTTTTGGCCTCATGCTGTTGTTGAAGACTGATTGGAATTATTTTCTTACCTCTGACATTACCCATTGTGCATATGGATTTTGACACATACCTCATAAAGTTTTGTCATTTTGTTGTACCTTCTTCTCTTTGTACTGCTCAAGAATCTCTTCAGTCTGTTTGTCACGTGGATTATGGATTTTCTCCTTTTTTTAAGAAAATCTAAAATATAATTAAATAAAACCAAAAATCAACTCAATCAAAAACCAAAATCATTCTTATAGAATTATAAATGCTATGTACACTGTATACATGTCCCTAGGGGCTCATATATGGTTTTTTTCCATGTACTTCTCTTGTAACATTATTATAAAGGCATATACTCTGAATTTTGTCAATATAACATCACAATCAAACACAAAATTCAATACAACTCATAAAACATTGCACTCTAATATTCATAATTTTAAGTCCGCATTTAGAATGCCTCCCTCCCTCCTATTCGCAGTCCTCCTAGACAATAGGGTATCACCAAGGGTATATGTTGTGCTTGGAAAATAAAAAATTGTGCCTATGCAGGACCTATAATGTAGCCCTATTTTGCATACACAATCAATCCATGGAAAAAAACTATGATGTGCAAGATGTGGGTATAAGAAAATTTCTTATTGGCATTTGCTAGCGAGGCTTTCTATTCTTGTAAGGTCTCCACCTTTCTAGCTGTCGAGAATGAACTCAAGCTTTAGGAGAAAGCATTGATCAGGCAATCATGTAAAAACACTACCTCAAAAGCAATAAAAAATGGTATTTTGGGAATCTTAAGCACAACAAACCTCAGGCTAGAAATTTTCAAAACTAAATTTCGATAAAAATTGACATAGTTATGCCCCCTAGAAGTTTACACTGTTGATTTAATTAATTAAATAAATTGTAATCTTTTGGTAATCATTTCTGTAAAAGGCGTTTATCATAAAATCCCTAGATATTTACAGATATTTTTAAAATTAATCATGAAAACGGTCAGATAGTAGCAGAAAATCGATTTGGTGCATATGGGGACTGTGTGGAGCAGTCATGAACTTCCCCAAGACAATTTTAGTAGCAGGTGGCGCTAGGGGAAGGCTGGGGAATGCTTGAGCTGCAAGCAACTGCCATTTTCAGCTTATGAGAGCTTATGAGTGCAGAGAAACGTATAAATAAGACCCCTTGCTTCACAATTTCAGGCAGACACGGAGTCCTGGCCATTTCTCTCTCACCTAGAGACAACTCTACTCAAAAATCACTAGAAAGAAAAAAACTCTAGTTGATTATCCACGGTAATTAGCTTAATCCCTTTTCAATTAGCAAAATTATGCTAATTTACTTATATCTTCTTAATTAATTAAGAAGATTAAGCTTATTTACACTCTAAATTACTCTCTTAATTCCTAATATTTGGTTGATTACTTAGATTAAGATTAGGGATATTAATCTAATTAATTATTAAGCCATATTAAGGCTAAAATTAGTCTTTTTGGTCATGAATTAAGGGTAGTTATACTAATTAAACTTACATTAGTAAAAGATAATTAACAAAGATGTATTGGATTGTCAAGATGCTAAAAGAATTATCTCTTAATTTTTGTTATTAATTACGTAAAAATTAGTTGTTTTTAATCAAAAATTGATGGAAAATCTATTTCATCAGCTCAAAAATTCTTAAGTTAATAATCACAATTAGAAAATACTACTAGGAACATGGGGTAAATTACTCATTAATAGATAATTACGCTAAGTATTTAATTAAGCAAAAATTAACTATTTTTAGCTAAAAAATTAGAGAGAAATTAGTGAATCATGTTAGATGATTATGTTCTATTTATCAGAGTTAGCTGACATGTTGAAAAAGTCATGATAATCATCTTGAAGCTAAAAAAATAATATAGCTATTTAATTACGTCAAATCAGACTAATTCTAGCTATAGATTAAATTGGGAAACTAGTTGAATTAATTAGATAATTAGATAGGAATCAAGGTTATAAATCCGAGATAATTATGGCATACACAAAAAAATTAGTTTATCTATTTAAATAGACCAAAATGGCCTGTTTTGGAGCATAAATCAAAGACAAAAATTAGTTAAAATAATTAGATAATTACATAGTAATTTATAGAGACAGAAATCATGATTAAAAGGTCGGGATAATTAGAGCATACACAAAATATTATTTTATTTAATTAATTAAGCCAAAACTACATGTTTTTAGGCCTAAATTAAAGGTGGGAATTAGTTAAATTAATAAGATAATTATATAGTAATTATTAGAGATAGAAATTAATGTTAAAAAGCCAAAATAAATAGGGTATGCACAAAAAATTAGTTTTTTAATTAATTAGACCAAATTTGCTTGTTTTTTAGCAAAAATCAAAGGGGCAAATTAGTAAATCATGTTAGATTATTACATGATATTTATTAGAGTTAAATTACATGATAAAAAAGCCGTGATAAGTATCTTAAGGTTAGAAAATTAATATAAATATATATCAAAGTCAAATTATACTAATTCTAGATAAAAATTAGTAGATCATGTTAGATAATCATGCTATCTATCAAAGCTATATTAAATAATAAAAAAGTCATGATAAGTATATCAAGGCTAGAAAATTAATATAGACATTTATCTAGTTAAATTATACTAGTTTTAGCTGAAAATTAAAGGGGGAAATTAGTAAATCATGCTAGATGATTACATGCTATCTTTCAAAGTTATACTACATGATAAAAAAATCTAGGATAATTATCTCAAGGTTAGAAAATTAGTATAAATATTTATCTAAGTCAAATTATACTAATTTTAGCTAAAAAATAAAATAAAAAATGAGTAAATCATGTTAGATCATTAGATGCTATCTATCAGAGTTTTATTACATGATAAAGAAGTTGTGATAATTACCTCAAGGTTAGAAAATTAGTATAGTTATTTATCTAAGTCAAATTGTACTACTATTAGCTAAAACTGAAAGTGGGAAATTAATAAATCATGTTAGATAATTTGGTGCTATTTACCAGAGTTAGTTTATACGATAAAAAAGCCGTGATAATCATCTTAAGGTTAGAAAATCAATATAGCTATTTATTAAAGTCAAATTGAACTAATTCTAGCTGAAAATTAAAGATGGAAATTAGATAATTAAGTTAGAAAATTAAAAGGTAATCACCATAGGTCAAAATAATCACTATCTAATTGTGATACTTATACCATAGTTAACTAGTGAGTTTAGGAAATTATAATCGACCAAAAACCTAGATTAATTCAAATAATTAAACTTTGCGATCAAAAGTTTCTAAGAAAATTATAGTAAGAGTAAACCAATGATATAAAGTTGAAGAAAAAATATTTAAGAGAAAGTAAATAGAATAAATATTAAGCTCAATATAAGAAGATTCCAAGCTTAAAATTTGATAGGGAAATTAGGAAAAAGATATAGAAAACTAGAAGAAAATTAGAAGAGCTTAAAAAACCCTTAGAGAAGCTTTGGAAAAAGTTATCATATCTATATAGGCAAATAAGAAATTATTAGGTCAATAATTTACCAATTAAGACTATAAATTTAACCTTGATTGGATTATGATTGAATACAAAAGTTAAGTCTAGCTTTTGGATAATTTACCTAATGATTAGACATCCTTTATTTTAAGAATAAGAAGTTATGGCACCCAGAAGGACCCAAACAAATCCTCAATTTAATGATGAGGGTAGTATTCTTAAAGGATCTAGAGTGTCGCATGACGACAAGGCTGGGCCTAGTAGTAGGTCTACGAAGCAGAGTCTTCAGGCGCAAGCGCTGTAGCAGATGGCCGATCGGTCCCAGGTGGGTTTCCCATTATTCAATCAAGTCTTTAAATACTTTAAACTCTTTTATAAGTTAACATTGCATACGTAAGGAGTGAGTAAGAATCACAAAAGGAATAACTGGCCAAAGACGGAAGGTATCTTCCACGAAACCAACGTGCACTTGTTTACAAAGTAGGAAAGGATTGTCTGGATTAAGGCTGGTTGAATTAGGAAAGATATGATTGAGCATCCTTAAGACAACTTGTCTCAAGACACCTTTGACTCCTTGGTATATTTTTATGAATAATGATGGCTTTCCAGCATGGATAAGTTGGTTACCCCCATGAACAATGATTTTCTACTCCGTGTCATGTCTTGATGTTTCTACATAAGTTAAGATACCGTTTTTATCCTAGGGGAGCCGCCCGGTTGTATGGGCAACTGGTTTGAGGTATGGGCACCCCGAAACTTGGGCGGGGGTTTATCCACCCCAGATTGTGAATAAGGGATGGGTGCCATTTTTTCACCCTTAAGTGGTCTTGAGACAAGAAGAGTACTGGTCATGGTTATTATGGACAATGTTTTGATTGATAGTACCATGTCTTAAGTTTAAAGATGTCTGTTTTCTAAAAGAATTTTTTTTAATGTTGTCTTTAATACTTGATTAAAGGAATCACTGTGATGAAAAGTTAAAAGAAACCATTATTTTAAATGTTAAAACAATGTGATAGTAATTAGAAAACAAAAGAATCATGTGTGAGTGTGGGGTGGTAAGTGGGGATTGACTAAGGTTGTCAATCATGGATGGGTGGACCTGATTAGTCAGGTAACTATCCATTCCTGCACACTAAAAACGTTTAGAAAACTTATTCACTTGGAAGAGGAGTCCACCAACGATTGTTTCCTCACATCTGTTAGCGTAAAAAAAGCATTGGTTGAGGATACCTTAGCCAAATTTGTGGAGCCGAAATAGTTTTGGACTTTTAATGTTGTCTCGTTTTTACTGCGAAACAGGACTAGGTCTTCTTCTAGGGCTATAGACCCAAGCCATTGTCAATGGTAAAGGTCTATTCCTTGGATTTTTCTTGTTTAGAGACTATGATTTTTATTAGGCCTAGAGACTTGTCAAGGACCCCATCCCAATTTTGGTGTTGGTGGGTTGGAGACCTCACAATTCTAAGCAATGTGATGGTCTTTGAAGCTCCTATGTCGCTTGCTTGATTGAAGGTTGTAGATATTTTTTGATGGTTTACTTATCAGATTAATGATTTTTTGGAATCCATTTTACCCTTGTTTGTTGGTTGTTGTATTTGGCATTGTTCTTCAACAATGGGTTCCATCTTGAAGCAAGCTCTCTTCTAACTATAGTGTAACAATAGGAGAAATTGAAAGAATTCAAGCGGCAGTGTAGTGATAGTAGTTTTATTGGTTTCCTTTAAGACCCACTTCTTCGTGATTATTGGTTGTTTTGTTGATGCTACTCGTTTGGGAACCCATACTTATCCCTCCTTTGTTTGTGTTTGAAGAGACTTCTTTGGGATCCACCTTGTCTCTATGTGAGTCTGCAGTGGTCTTTGCTTCAGTCCTTGTACGCTTGGCTGGCGACGAGATTCAAACTTTGGGAGTTGATACTTTACTCGTTTTGGAATCCAAATAAATTCTTCACCTCTTTGTGCTTGAATCAACTTCTTTCGAACCCAAATTTGAGTTGCAACAGCTTGTGACTTTGTGATTTTCTTAGCCGTTCTTGTGCACTTTGACTGTTTTTCTTTTGGCATTGGATCTTGTGATTTTTCATCAGAGATCCTCATCTTCTTAATCCATACCTTCTTTTGGCCGAGCAAGCTCTTTGGTATCTAAATTTGTCAAAAAAATTTGTTCTGATTTATTGTTCTTTGATTGTTATGGAAGCTGATAGTGATGGTGATGACCTGAGTTCCTGGTAGGGGATGTCATAAGGATCATCATTGTCGCTACTATCCTTAACAACGTTGAATCTTGGTATTTTCTCTTTGTGGTTTGGATGGTTATGGAGAGTTACTATCTGTTTTCTCTTGGATTGTTGTTTTTGGAAGGGCTTTTCGAGGCCAATTGATTAGAGCATTGTTAGCCCATTGACATGGTTGTGTTATTCTTGGTTGAGTCTTTTCTTTTTGTATAGGATCCATATATGAGGATGCTTGATACAGTGACATTGCTTCTTGGGTCTTTGATCTGAAAATCATAAAACCGTGTATTAGTTAAAATGTCATTTATAACACCTATTGGGTTGTTCGGATTTCCATTGTCGACATCTTCTTGAAGCTCCAAGTGTTCTAAGGAGTCATAGAACTCGTATTATTCTTTGTCTTCGTTTTCTTGGATCACACTCACTACGAAGTAAGGAACGACATTATAGCCACTTTATCACAAAACTTTGTTGTTGGACTGTTTTGAATAGTGCACACATTTAGAGTAGCCAAGATGTGTTTCCATTTGAGTGGCTCTAAAGCTTCTTCAAGAAATGGTTCTGGGATACAATCCTTATCGTCAATTGCCCTCTCTAGGATGCATTCCTCTCGCTTTAAGATTCCACATTGCAAAGCTCCACACATCCACAATTCTTTAGGCTTACCCAACCATGTTGGAAGTTTTGATCTTGTTATAGTATCAGAATCAAACTTCTCCACAGGGGTTTGCTTCACATCCTTATAACTATGGTCCTTCAAGTTTATCCTTGTTGTGGTTTGTATATGTCTCAGGTAGATATGGTCATAACCCCAATCTTGGACCATTTTCAATAGTCTCATGAATGGTCTTCTAGAATGATACCATAGTTGTTCTTCTTGCCAAAGTCAACAATAGCAAAGGTATGATCATACTCAATGCCACAAGAAGTAACAATTTATTTTTCTAGAAGTCCTAGGGGCCTTTCCATGTGTCCGTGTGCAAGCTGTAATTTCATCTTGGTAGCCCTCACTACTAGTTTTTCACATTTTTTCCAGATCTCTTTTGTTGCGATGGCAACACCAGATCCACTGTCAAGGATTGCCTCGGTTTTTACACCTTGGAATTCCACACAGAGAATGGTGTTCCCATCTTCTCCCTCATAGTACTTGCCTACCTTGTTTAATGGCATTGGCCTTGGTGAGGAATTTCAAGCTCTTTGATCCCTTCTTGTATGTGAGTTGTTGGGTCTTTCACACCAAATTTCTATAGACACTTACCCACAATCATCCACATGTTTTGCTCTTATTCTAAGCAACTCTGCTAACGTTATTGTACAAGTGACTGGGGTAGATAGAATATCTATTAACCCTTTTGAATCGATGACCTTGTTGGAAGACAATTTCTATGATGGGACTGCAACAACATCTGACATGGCCTCGTACTCTCCCGTATAGGGTGGTAGTGTACTTAGAGAATGGGGTTGACTGTCCATAGATTGTATAGATCCTTTGTCTCCCCAGTACGATTGCACTTTAAGATTCACTTGAGATCAATTCTCAAATTACTCTATTGGTGGAAGAGACACTCCTCTTCCAACACCAATCTGGTTTACTCTTCTGCTTATCTCATTTGTTTCATTGGCCTCTCTAACTTGTTTCCACAATTTATCAAGACCATCTATTTCTTTATAGCTGTCACATGGTCCATTCTTGTGACTAGAATCTAGCTCTTTTTGTTTCTGGTTTGGTGGGATTACTCGTGTAGGTGGGACAAGGATCACACCCTCAGGTTTTCCAACTAGTGGTTCTAGTAAAGCTTGGCCTGTTTGAATCATTTTGTGGCACATTTCAAGCTTTTTATTTTCTAGTTCCGCTTATGGATATGTCATCCACCTCTATTCTTGGGTTTGGTTTTCCTTGAGCCATGTATCATAGGATTTTAGGAGGGCATATAATGGCTTATTAACCTTCTCAACCAATACTAATCCTCTTGAACTAACACTTCTCGGTTTCTTCTCTATGGATGGTTCTTTTGGAGGTTGAGACGTCCGCATAAGAGAAGGTGCAACCATTTTCTCATGTTGTCTTACCTTATCTTTAGCTCGGGTAAGCTTCTCAGATAGGTATTTTTTCTCTCATTCCCTACATGCTTTCATCCTAGCCTTTCTAGCTTTTCAGCTATTCCGTTTGCTCTTGGTTTTTTGAGTAGGTGAATCAGTATTTGGTTCACCAGGTCTTTGGACTCGCATCAATTTCTATTTTCTCTATCTTTTGGTTCTCATCAGCTTCCTTTTGAGCTTGCACTCTCATAACTACTTGAACTGGTATGATGTTTTTGTTTTCCAAGCTACTTGGTAGTTGAAAAATTCCTGAGACAATTGTTGTGATCTTTCTGACTCAATTATGGTTTTTTGAACGGTCAAGGATCAAGTGAATGACACCACATTCAAGACAATCGGCATTTACTTGTGTGATCTCCACCTGAGGACATTGTTTGACCAAGTGCTTGTCATGGCTTTTATGACACTCTGGTTGACGATCTTATTCTTGCATTTCTTCTTGGTTGTAAACAGGATGTGACCTAGCTAAGACTCTATTCACAAATGAACCGCAATGTCCTTTCATCCATCTTGTACCTTCTTTCTTCAAGTCAAAACGTAGGAGGTGGAAGTTGTTACGGCGTCACTCCTCCATGTGTTTCTCTCATCTTCTGTCGCTTTCAATGGTAGTACCCACTTCGATTTTCATAATAGATTATATTGGTACTAGCGCTTGTTTATTAGATGATTCCATCATCGGTGTGTATCTCATGTCTACAAGCATTCTAGCACCTAGCAATGGAGGTTGTTGTCCTAGGACAAACTGTGTCCTTGAAACTCGTACTAGTCTTGGCACATTCCCCATAACATATCTAGCTGGAGTAGGTGCTACTAGAACAAGTTGTACATACCTTCTCCTAGAATATTCCATGCTATATTAACACTCTTCCCTCGTGTGTTTTGTCCATTCCTCTCAAATTTTCACCACTTAAGCTCCCTAGGATCAGAACTTACAAGAGGAGTTAATCTATTAACCATTTTGTCAATAAAAATTTTCTTGATCGATAGGTGCCACTGGTTTCTCAATGGACTTGCTCATCTGTGAATCACTATGCTAAGAGGATGTGTCATCCTCTTGACTCTTACAATCCTTTTCTTTATATTCCTCATAGTTATCCACCACATAAAGAGCTTCTTTGATCAATTTGTTTAGCATCTTGCTCCTTATCCTAATCAGGTCCTTTTGAAGACCCGCATATCTCCTTCCTTGCATAAAGATCAGTATTAAATATTCTTACATAGGTAGTTCCTCTCTTGAACAGAACTTGACATATCTCTTGAGCTGTAAATCCGATTTGCATATTGATTCACCCTCTTTTTGCTTGATTTTGTGGATTTGTGAGACCGTATTGTGAGCTATGCCTTTCTGTGAGAATTGTTCAGTGAATTCCTCAAATAGCTTATTTAGAGTCTCAAAATTGCGTCTTTCTTGTGAGTTGAACCATGTAGCTATATCATCTTCAAGAGTCAGCCCAAATCCCACACATTGTGTTGCAAAATCCAAAACTTCATCTTCTCTAATTACTCTCCTGAAAGCCCCTACGTGATCTTTCGGATCTTTATCTTTAGAGTATTTCTTGTTAACCCATTTCTAGACTTGCAATGGTCTAACTCGCCGATTGTCTATAAGTCTAACCATAGACTCTCCCAATCCTTCTCTCTCTTCAGGCATTCTACTATGGCTAAGTTCTTCTTTGAAGGGATTGGTCATTCTGTGGGAGATTGGTCTTTGAGGAGGCATGTCTGCCATCTCTGTGATCACTTCATCTCTCATTAATGTTGTCTCTCTTTCTCTCTCACACACATTAGGAAGAGGATGGGGTGTAAGAGGGCCCCTTTATTTTCCATGAGTTTATGGACGTGATTAACATTTTGATGAATAGGTGTACGCCATGTGTGCAAGAATGGTGGGTGTGTAAGCGATGTGTAAGAGTGGTCAAAGGATGCACTTCCCCCCAAAAAAGGAGGTGGAAAAATTTATGATTTTTGGCCTTCCGCAACTCCCTCATATGATCTCCAATTGAGCCGAGTTCATAGATCTGCAATCTACGCGTTGAGATCTTTCCATAGATATGCTACATGATATGGTTTTACCTGCTAGATTTTAAATTCCATTTTGGGAAGAAACTTTGAATTCAAATAAACTAGCCATTTTGCCTGTTTGAATTCAAAAACAGTCATATGATTAATTTCTTAGTACTAAAGATTTGACTTCCTTAAATTCTCCAAATAAAGAGGCCCTCCTAGACCCCGTTCTCTTCCTAATGTAGTCGACGACAGCTTAAAAATTGATTATGATCAAAGTTCTCTTTACAAAATGACCTAGGTACCTTATATACTAAGGCTACCATAGGTTAAACCTAGAATAAAGTTCAAAGGGTCAAATGGCTTTGTATTTACAATCTGGAAGTGCCATCACACCCCTGCTTCTGGACTTAGACTAGCTACTCATTTACAAATGATGTTTTTAACCATAATCCATAGCATTTCATAACTCCAAAAAATAAGGCTTTGTTGAGTTATGTTGTATTGTTGACCCACAGGTCAACATTTGGTTTTGATGTTCTCTAGCTTTGCACAACTACCATCCATTATTGAGGGGTTTTAGAAAACTTTCTCTAGATAATCGCATTGTAGGCTCATTGAACACTAATACAAATACTATCACTTTTGTGGAAGATTCAAGTGGTTTCTCAATTGGTGGACTCTCTACTGCTTTTGCTAGCATGGCTACATTTCTATTCCACTTGAAATTTGGGTCATCCTTAGGAGGATATAACATCTTTGATCCATTTTTGTACAACTCTAAAAGGGCTATTGGCCAAATGTTCATTACTCTTAAGATTCATGCTCAAAATCAATGGTCATAAGGGATTGACTTGGCCCAAGGCTAGGTTATGTGGGTGTCATAAGCCAATCATTTTCAAATCCATGCTAGGTAACTTTAATGGGAGATGGGATTCTAGTAATCATGATCAATATGAGAAAATATAGAGGCCCATCTATCCTTTTAGAACTTATATGCTTTGGTGCACTTCAAACCATGGCCATGATTAGCTCATTGTGAGGCTTTGGATCATGAGGCCATCTATGATAAAAAAATTCTTGATCATCAATGTAGACTAGGCCTTTTTCTCGGGCCCACAACGATCAAAACCTATCATAAGAGACAGAACCAAGACAAAATGTCAATCATAAGAAGCAAGTGACTTGACTAGGACATGAAGGCATGCCAAGAGTGTTGGCAGTCAAGCCAGACAGGTGCCCTTCGAGTTGACCCCTTCTTCCATGAGCCCCAAAATTTTGATGCATCTTCATTATTTTTTCGGGAAGCCTTGTACTTATTTGATAATCTTTGATTATAGATGGGTCAAGAGATCCCTAGGTATAAAGTCTATTTTTTAAAGTGGAAAAACACACACTGATCATTATCAAGTTTTGAGTTTTAAAGCATACGAATGAGAGTGACTAATCTCTTGCAACTTGCAACCCTCATATCTTGAGCTCTAGCAATCACATTTTGATTCCAAAACTTGCATTACGTTCCTTGTCCATTGCTCTTTCGTTCAAGAATATTCATTGTCAATTATGTGTTGATTTGTGACTATACGTTATAGGCTAATTTTTCCATTTTGAGTGCATTAATGACTCTTTTTGGATTTTTGACCATAGGAGAGTGACCTTTCTAGTATGTTATGTTGTAGTTTTTAAGACCTTGCTCATGATGGATTGTAATTTTGATACCTCCTTGGATTGCAACCAAACTTGGTAGGTTAGTATCCCTAAGTGTCTTAAACCTCCTCCTAAAGTTTTGTAGCATTTGGACTTCATTCGAGTGCCAAAATAGGTTGATGATTGAGTGTGGTGACATAGGACATAGCCAGGTTTCAGATCAAATAGTGATAGAGTCGCATGTGCTAGAGATAGTGTCGTTCTGTAGGTTCACTTCTTGAGGTTGACACCCTCAAATAATCTCTGTGCCCGACGACTTGAGGGACAAGATCGATTATACCATCCAGTCGCTCGCTACGACTCTTGCCCCCCCCCCCCCCCCCCCCCCCCCGCCCTCGCGCTGCCCCTCGCCCCCGCCTGTCCTCGCACGCGGCAGCCCAGCCTGCCGCCCCCCTATTGTGCTACAGTCCCATCCGCTGCCCCCGCTTGCGCCACCCCACCCCTGCCCGTTTCCCCCTCTCGTGCCGCCACCCCACCGCCCGCTGCCCTCTCGTGCCGCCAACCCCCCGTTCGCTATCTCTTGAGCTTCCGTCCCCTTGCCCGCCTTTATCTGCTTATCCCCCCCCCCCCCCCCCCCCCCCCACCCTCCTCTTTCCTGACGTCAATATGCAATTGGCTCTGGGGCATTTTTCTCTCGGGGGGTTCACTATGTGTAAAACTACCATATCACGTGCGTTCAAGACATGTTTGTAACACCCCTTATTTGTGAATTTTATTAGGAATATAATGTACCCTTTTCTTTTAAAATTTGTAAGTTTTTTTCAAATTTGAAAAAATAATTCCCTTATATATATATTTCTGTAAGTTTCAAGAACTTTAAATACCTTTTTGTTGAACTCACGTGATAGGTTACCTTTTTACTAGGTGACCTCCGCGGGATTTTTCTTTGGATAGTGCTCGGCACGCTCGGTTGCACAGTTCTTTCTCCATCCGCTTCATTGCCACAGCAGTAGACACAGATGGAGGCTCCAGCTCCTCCACAGAAGGATTCATCAGAAGCCCCCTCGCCCGACCCCGATGAGCCCACCATTCGACTTGCTCTTTCACCGAGAGAGCAAGCGAGCCTAGCCGCAGAGGTAGAGCGCTTGCAGGCAATTTCTGTCATCTGCAAGATTCTCTGCACCCGATCTAGCAAAGGAGAGCTACGTGACCTTCTCCACGCCCGACTTTGCGTAGAGGTGGTCAAGATCTTGGACATACAGATACTCGGACAAGGTTACTATCAGATCGAGTTCAAGATCTCCGAGATGGCGTCCAAGGTCATCACCATGAGTCCATTGACCATTCGAGAAGCACGAGCCCACTTTTGATAGTGGAGGCATGGTTTTGACCCTACTTCAGATGTTCTAGTAGAGCATGCAGATATCCCCATCTTCATCTGCTTTCTAGGTTTGCAGAGGGAGTACTTACCACTTTTGTCCAGGATAGGCTCAGGCATTGGGACTGTCCTGCAGACACCTTGTACGGCAGCCTCAGTAGCTGCCAAGGCGGCTGGCATTCCCTCAGTTCACGATTTGGTCAGAGACACTCACACGCTCCCGAAGGTCATTCTTCTGCCTCGGGTGAGTGGGGGTTGGTTTAGACAGAGTGTGGAGTATTCGGGCCTCCCGAACCAGTGCTTGATTTGTCAATAGATGGGCCATCTTGCAAAGGCCTATCCAGAGAGGAGACCTTGACCTACACCACAGCCTTAGCCCTAGCCTGCAAGGGCTGGCCAGCAGCCACAGACAAAGACATAGCGCACACATGCAGAGCCACCCTCTGAGCCTGGTGCTCCAGCGGAGGAGGGATGGTAGCAGATCCATGGTCAATGACGACAGGGGCCACAGCAACAGCCTGGCACTCAGAGTGGTCCTCACGCGCCTAATTAGCAGCAGTGGGTTCCCATGGGGAACCGGTTTGTTCCTCTTGAGCAAAATGAGGTCCTTGCTCCCTCCCCCGCCCTAGATTCACCCTCAACAGCCCCTCCCCCCCAAAATAGCTCCCCCCTCCTCATCATCCTCCCCCCCCCTCCTCTTGCTCCCGCCGCCTCTTCCCCCCACCCCTCTACCTTTTCCGCTCCCCCCCCGCCTCTCTTCTCCTCCGCTCCCCCCTGATCCTACTCCCCCCCCCTCCCGCTTCAGTGCCACAGTCGACCCAAGGGCAGGGCCTTCTCTGACTGCTAGGAGATTTCTTGGCAGCACCTTTTCCACGAGTCTCTTGGTGAGAGAGGGACAACCTTTCTTGCGACCCCCTCTATAGGTACAGACGTCCCCCCTTGCAGCTATCCCTCATGGTCTGATGAGCATCGACATCCGGCGTCGGTGGGACTTCTTCGACTACGACTTTACTTGTTTTCTCGGTGACCCCTCAGCAGACCATGAGGCAGCCTGCTTCAGGGTCCATGTTCTGTTCCTTGCAGTTAGGGGAACAGAGGCCTTGGACTCAGTAGTTGGCTTCTCCTTTTCCCTTTGCGGCAGAGAGCAGACTAAGTGGACTCTTGACTCAGTGTTGGGATGGTTGCACACACAGGTCCTAGATTTCTCTCACCACATGGGAGAACTAGGAGTTACAGACATTCTTCAGACTTTGTGGCCATTGGCTAAGTTTGCAGTGACACATCTAGATACAGCAGTATGTAGACACATTGTGGTTTACTTCTTTGCCGATACGCAGTGCTTGCCATGCTATGTACACATTCATGAGGACTCTTCAATAGAGGAGGTTGCTTTACGTACGGCCCGCTTTGCTTGGTCTTGGGCGAGGCACTCGTTGCAGTCACGCCTATCTAGAGGACGCTCGGATACAGATTAATCCCCATCCAAGCCAGCCTCAAAGATAGTCCATCTAGCTGCTACGACAACATCTGTTCTCTCTCATTCCCCATGAGGATTGTCTCATGGAACGTGTAGGGACTAGGTGGGCCCCAGTTTTAGCGTAAGCGGGGCCGACTGCATCAAGAGCTTTAACGCTGCCTTGTGGGAAGAGAGATTGATCTCCTTATGCGTCAGGAGAACCATCTATGTGAGAGCCGCATTAGACGTTGTGGTCAGCTCTTGCATGGACGATATGACACTTTTTGGTCAGCTACTTTTGGACCTGGAGGCATCCAGGGTGGGGTATGTATGACTATTGTGGACTCTTTGTAGCAGGCCATTGTGGGCAGAGGGATTATTGTGCCAGGCAGGGCTCAGTGGATTATTATGCAGGTTCAGGGTTGCCTAGTGGGATTCTTGAACATCTATGCGCCCAATGTGGCGAGTGCTCAAGTAGATTTTTAGTCACAGATAGTTGAGTCTCTGTTGCACGCAAAACACTAGTGCATAGGAGGGGACTTCACCATGTTGGAGGGCCCTTCTGACAGGATTGGTGGTGGCCATGCTACTGTGCATGGAGTTGAGCTGGCAGCTTGGGAGAGGTTTTTTATGACTCTGAGGGTCTCGGATGTTTGGTAGCACTCTAGTTTCGTGAGGCCCCCAGACAACCTTGCCTTCTCTCGTTCGGACTGCAGAGTGGGAAGAGTGAATCTATTGCGGATAGATCACTTCTACACTAGTGACCATTTCAGTGACTTGGGAGGGAAAATTGGCATTCTGACAGGGACCTCCTTCTTGGACCATGCACCAGTGATCCTCACAGTGACAGATAGGCAGAGGAGAGGGAGCATGATTCTTTGCATCCTTGAGAGGGTCTTGTTGGACTCTACACTCAGAGAGCGAGTAGAGGCTCTTTGGATAGAGAGATTGGACAGGCAGGATTCTCCTGCTGACAAAGTGGCCTCAAGACTAGCTCAGATTATCCGTTTCTTTCTCTAAGAGTCTTTGGCTCACTGGGCTGTAGCAAGAGGAGGAGCAGCGTATCAGACGAGGCAATGCTGCGTTACAGAGGATGCAGGAGTAGCATCCAGACAATCCTTGGTTGGAGGAGCAGCTATAGTAGGCTCGACAGGAGCTTGTTAGCACAGAGGAGAGGCGACATGAGTTTGCTTTCCACCGACAGGCATCTCAGTGGATACAGGTGGGCGACAGAGTGACTGGTGCTTTCTTTGAGGTAGTGGGACCTCGGCACTTACATGCCAAGTTCAGTCAGTTGAGGAGGCCCGAAGGGTCAATTTCTTCTGAGCCCGAGCATATGTGTGCAGTTGCTACTGACTTTTTCCGTGAGCTACTGTCTACAGAGCCCTAGTCAGAGCGTCAAGATGCAGGTTTGGGCATAGATGCCTTGTCTTGTGACTGAGGAGATGCGTCATAGGCTTGATTTGCCACTTCAGCTTGAGGAGCTGCACACGGCTCTTAGGGCCCTCGCCCGTGGTAGCTATCCTACTGAGGATGGGCTGACTCCCAGTTTTTTCTTGGAGTACTGGGACCTGCATGGCGTAGATCTCTATAGTGCTTTTCAGTACATTTTGCACACAGGATTGATGCCTGACAGCATGAGTGAGGGCTTGATCTACCTCATTCCCCAGGAGGGTGGCTCCTTGGATGAGATTCGACAGTGGCACCCCATCACCATCCTCAAATCAGCCTACAAAATTCTTGCCAAGGCTTTGAGTTTGAGGATTCAGCCACTTCTAGAGAGCCTTATACATGGGACTCATACAGGTTTTGTCAAGGAGTATCCTTGACAACATCTTTAATTTTTGGGAGGCTTCTACCCTAGCACGGCTCCGTGGTGAGTACCTAGTGATTCTTCTTCTCAATTTTTAGAAGGAATACGACAGAGTTGACTGGGAATTTCTAGAGGGCACTCTATGCAGGATGGGCTTCTCAGATGCTTGGATTAGAGGGGTGTCAGCTTTGTACAGACAGGCTCACAGTCAGGTACTTTTGGCAGGAGACAGAGGTGATCGCTTCATGCTCACATGTTTGGTCAGACAGGGCTGTCCTCTTGCCCCCTTCCTCTTTTTGTTCTATGCGGAGGTGATGAGCAGGTTTTTGGTGTCACAGCAGGTTGGTCTACAGGGCTTAGCACTCCCTATTTGGGGAGATGAGCTACTAGACGCTGAGTTTGCCAACGACTCATCCTTGTACTTAGATGGCCATGAGGACAACCTTCATAGGTGTGAGCAGGCTCTAGAGACCTTTTGTTGTGCATTGGGTGCACTAATCAACTTGAGAAAGACAGTGGCTTTCTCGGTTGGTAGTGCTATTGTGCCCGATTGGATGCCAGGAGAGGGTTTTAGGTGGATTCCCCCAGGGACTGCACTTTGGTACTTGGGTTGTCAGGTTGGTTTGGACTTGTCTCCTGAGCAACAGATTACTTCGCTCCTCCTATCTATGAGGAGGAAGTTGTTACATTGGAGCTCAGCATGACTTTCTTTAGCTGGCAGAGTAGTAGTGGCCAACCAGGTGTTGTTGGCGACTATGTGGTACATCACTTCTTGCTAGATCTTCTTGAGTTCTTGTATCAACCAGGTAGAGAGGATGGTCAAGAACTTCCTTTGGTCAGAATGTGACACTCAGATAGCCCGAGCGAAGGTGGCTTGGCAGGTCATCACTCTTCCTTGTTGTGCGCTCCTTGCCGCACTGTCGAAGCAAGGGACTTGCCAATACACCGTGTGCGAGCCACAAACGGCTCCAAGCACACAACAAGCCTAAACTAGCAAGCTCAAAGAGAGCAAAGGGTGTGTCACTCACCACTCTACGCTCGCCTTCGTGGTGGATTCCTCGTCGCGATGAAGAAGAAGCTGCAGTCATGCCGCGCTCAACCGCTTCGCCGCCGTCGTGCCTTCGTAATGCTCGATCGCACACACACTCTCCCTCTCTCTCTCTCTCTCACACACACACACAAGGAGGTGAAGAAGAAGAAGATGGAGATGGAGCAAGAGCACTCTTCTATTGCACAAATGAGAGAATGAGTAAAAATTAGGTTTAGTTGGCTTTTATATGAGCTCACCCCATTCACACTTGGGCGCCCATGCTTAACCAACTAATCCCTTGAATGTCCAAGTTAAAGTGCGCCTCTCATCGGCGATCACTCTACCTTTCCCTATTGGTCCGACAAGCCCGGTACCTGACTCTAAATAATACATAATACGCGTCCATCGTAGGTGATGGGGTGTCCGTGAGCCGTGAGGGTTAACATGCCCCCCTTCCTGATGTAGATTCCATCCTCGGAAGCTATTGAGTTGAAGGTGGTTCGTCGAGGTGGAAGAGCATTTGAGATGAATGTCCTTAGCCTTCTTCAGTCACTGCAAAATCAAACAACATTTCCACAGTAATTGCATTCTCTTAAAAAGCATATGCAGTTTTAGGTAGACAAATTGATTGGTAAAAGAATTTCAAACAATTTGTTAGCAATGAACATTAAATTGCAATTTAATCAAATTCATAAATAGATGTAAAGGTAGAAAATTAAACAAGTCTGGGGTCGCTAATTTAACGGTCAAAAGGCACTAGAGATCGAATATTAATACCATGGGTAAGCTTCTTAATTTTCTGTGGTCAATTAAGTTGTTTAATCGCAAGAGCCAAGTATTCATGTTCGAGGGCTGACTAGAGGCTATATCTAGAAAACCTTGTAGTTAAGCTACCATAAAAGGAATTTCTCATGAAATCATCGCCTGACTGATTACTTTTTCTTTGACCCCCCAAAGTCTTTTCACATTGATTCAATTATGATGTGTGTGCTTATTTTGTATGCCTTGGGTTTTTTGCTTTTCAAGGAAAAGCGCCCACACTGGGAACCTCTAGGGCTCAAGTACCATAGGCAATACATGTGAGTGAAGTACCAATTTAAGCAGGGATTTCTCTTCCAGCTTAAAATTTTACATTGTGGCACTTTGATTTTTTGTTTGTTCATTTTCAGCATTTTAATTTTGTAACTTTGGGGGGTCATATAACACTATTACCCTCCCCAGGCTCATCACATTAGTAAACTCCCTTTATAATACTTAAGCTAAAGGTCAATAGGGTTAAGCCCACTAGAAAGCCCTAGTACATTTCATACAATGCTGCCTAAATCGGATTAAGAACCTAAGTAACCATTTCTTATTAGGAAGGCATTCCCCATGGTATTAAGAGAAGATTTCTAATACCTAGCTTGGTCAAACTAGCTTAGTCAGACTGCTTGATTTTTAAACCTAGACAAGTGATTATGACAAAACATTACATTGAATTAAATGTTTGATAGTAAGCAAATGCGCTGAATATTATGCTACCAATCACAATCAAGGCAGACAAACATGGATGCAAAAAGATAAGGGCAATGCTAATGGTCATAAAACACCTGTTTGTGTCGATGGTTGCGCTTGATTTGAAGTGTGAGTCGAGATAAAGATTCCATGAAGGTCCAAATCCTATCAATAGCAACACACTCATGTACACACTAGAAAACAAAAGGAATACCTCCAGGAGGCACATTAGTGGGAAAAGAGATCTTTGCTAATCACTCAACTTTAAAACAAAAACACTCCTATCGTACTAATCTTACCTACCCTCCATCACTCAAGTGATGAGGATCAAAGGTGTTTTATGGCATAGGTTTCTGTTTCACTGTACCAGATGTGACATGTGTAGGTCTGAGTCAATGTTTTGACTTTTAATGTGCATACTCGTTTGCTCTTTGCTCTTGCTCTTTATTTTTTTATTTTTTTTGTGAGTATAAAGCTTTATATGTACATTCCCTAAGATCGGAGATTAAGAGGTCAGGGAGAAAGGTTGAGAGGGAAGCAAGTGAATGATGACTGTCAGCAAACACTCCCCCCTTCCTTGGGTAGATCATACCGTTTGAAATGAGCTTGTCACCCTTTGAAACCAATTGTTCCAGTTGGTAATAGGTGAGGATTTTTGCCAGTAGTTTTCTATTACCCTAGGTGCCTCGTCAAGTTGCAAGGGTGGTAAGGTACTCTCCCAGGATTGAACTTGAAGTGGTTCATCAGGTGATTCTTGAACACTGGGAGGTGTGGATTCTTTTGCAGCTTCATGGAGGTCCTGTCATAAAATCTAATATCTAACTAACCCAAATGATTTTCTCATATTAAATTGATCACTTAATGTGGGAGAATAAACGGGAACAAGTGTTAAGATATAGGTATGTGCTTTTAGATCTATCTCAACACGGGGCCAATGTAAAGGGGCCCAAAAGGGAGATGGTCTATCAAAGAGCAAGGCTAACCAATGGAGCATAAGACCTTAGGGTTAGCTTCATTGAAGACCTCCAATAAATGTGTGTAAAAGTCCTTTTGACCTTAAGTAAGCTAGGGCTGAGCTTGAGGTGGGAACCCGGCCCAAGCTCGAGGTGCTTGTCCTGCTTGAGGTGCTTGTCATGCTTGAGGTGTTTTTCATGCTTGAGGTGCTTGATTAAGATGCTTGAGGTGCTTGACTGGCTCCATGCTTGAGGTGCTTGACTTGCTGCATGATTAAGGTACTTGAGGTGCCTTGAGAAGCTTGCCTGAGATGCTTGTGGGAACACCCCCTAGTTCAAGTGCTTTGTCATGCTTGGTGAGTAAGGTGCTTGATCACCTAAAAGTCAAAAGCATTCCTACAAGAGGGGGGGCGAGCCCTTTTCCTAGGGCCTAGAGAGAGAACACCCACTCACACACACAAGGGAAGCCCATCTTGAAGAGGCAGCAAGGACACATGTCAGGCCCCTACCCATGTTACCTTCATGTGTTGCTTGAAGCCTATTGGCTAGGCTTCAAAGTGGTCCAATGATAAATTACATGAATTATCTAATTTTTTTAGCATTTATCAAGTCCTCTCTCTCAAAGGGGAAAGGGGGACACTTGTCCCAAGGCTACCCATGTTGCTTGTAATGGCTCCTGCTTGTGATTGGCTAGGCCTGGAGGGGTCCAATGAGCTTCAGGCATGAGCTACAAGGGGGGGTCGGCCCAAGCAAGCTAGGGGGGTGCCTAGGGGGTATACTCACCCACAAACACTCACAAGCACTCTCATTGTGTGATATGCAAAGTGCAAGAGCTCCCTCTACAAGCAAGTAGAGGTTGAGAGCCTACACCAACACTCTTGGCTATGGAGTGCAAATCCAACCAAGAGCCATGCTTCAATGCTTAAGCTTGCCATCTCCTTCTTCTTCATTACTATGCTATTATGTATGCTAGCAACAAGAGTATGATAAGTGAGGAACTAATTCTTTCTCCTACGAAATGTTTCTTCTTCCTCTTCCCTACCCTCATTCCCTGCTAGCTCTCTCCACCTTCGAAGGTGTTTGAGGTCTTGGGACTGAGGCTTGGGATAGTTAAAGCTTTCTTCAAGTTTATGTTATGTTTGTGGTGCTTGAAGCCTTCCATCTTCATGGCATCACCTAGGTCACAAGGAGCACAAAGACTGTATTGTAACAAGTCTCTCTTTATGGGAGAAATCATAATACAAATGCCTATTGGAGGGGGGACCGGCTCCACGTAAATCCGGTCCTCAATTGTTGTCATGTTCTCTAAACTCTCTCTCTTGCAAAAGTATTGTCTATGCCAAGTTAATTAATTGCTATGATTATGTTGCTATCTTCAATTATGTCTACCCGCTATGCTCACAAAATCATTTCTTGAAAGTACTCTCATTAAATTCCTCTATTCTCAAATTGAATAGGCAAATTCCATTACATTGGTATCAGAGCATTTGGTTTCTCTTTTCTTGCTTAAGAAGAGAGGTCCTTAAGTAGCCTATAAATGGTTGATGTTGTTAATTATAATAGAGTAAGTGGAACTGGGATCTAATACCGGTTTTGTTAAGCCCACTATGTGGGGGATGGTGCACACCTCGGGAGCTTTGGACTTAATAATGGAGTCTTTTTAGACTTGCCTACGGCTTTACCATTATTGAGCCATAAGAAGTCCGAAAGGAGCTAGCCCTTGGCAACTCTGCTATGTTAGACCTACTCCTCTACTCTCTATATTTAACCACTTTGAGCCGTGGGTGTAGATACTTAAGAGCCGATTTTCAAAGGCTAAGAGGAGTGGCAACTAAGGTTTTGAATTGCCAAAGCATACACTAAGTACATACATAAAATTTTGTTAACATGGCTGACAATAATCAAGAGAGTAGAATGAACATTGATAGCTTTGATTTTGCACATGAAGGTGCTAATGATGATGCTCCCATGTTTGTGAATTATCTTGTGACTAGGTTGCAACAAGCTATGGGCAACCCTACCTTGCAAGCCGAAGTTACTCAACAACTTCGTGCCTATGGAATTTCCCTTCCTCTCCAAGAGGAGAGAGAGCTTAGGAGGCCTCTTGAAGAGACCCCCAAAAGAAGACTCTCTCCCATTCGAGAGGAGGAATCCAAAGAGAAAGAAAGCAATGAAAGTCTAAGTTCTTCTGAAGATGTGGCTCCACGAAGAAGGCGGTCTAGACGATCGCCTACTCCTCCCAAGAGGAAAAGAGCAACCCATAGTCCTTCTCCTCATCACTCTCAAAGGCAAGAGAGGAAACAAAGGAAGAAAAGGGCTAGGAAGAGGTCACCCTCTTCTCCTTCTTCTTCACCTTCCTTCTCTTCCGATGAAAGTTATGGCTATTCTCCTAGAGAATACAAGAGGGGAGGGCATCGCAAATCATTTCCTGCATGGCGAAGGTCACAAAAGCTAAAGAAGTTCAAGGAGGGAGGAAAGAGTATCTCTTTTCTCACCTACGATGGCACCTTTGGTGCTACCGACAAAGTGTTGGCCTTCATCCAGCAATTTGATGCGGCCTTTGGGGACGAGGGCTTCACAGAGTCCTCCAAGCTACGCCATGTAGCTATGCACTTCCAAAAATCAGCTCATCAATGGTGGGCTAGCCTTCGTGGCAATGGAGAAGCCCCAAAGACATGGAAAACTCTACGAGTTTCCATCATGAAGCAATTTCTTCCAAGCGATACTAAAGATAAAGTTCTTACCGAATGGCGCGGCTTGAAGCTCCTCTCTCATGAGTCTATTAACAAATATGTAGATAAGTTTTGGGATTTACATCTCAAAGCTACTGTTTTTCAAAAGATAGACTTTGCCGAGCAAAGACAGCAATTCTGTGCGGGATTACCTGAAGAGATGGCCGAATATATCAATTCTCAACGGCCCGGTACTATTACCGAAGTAATCCACCACACCATGGTTTCTTCACGCATCAATTTCCATCAAGGGGCTAGACGTAATGTCAAGCCCATGGAAAACAAAGATAAAAATGATGCAAAGGGGAAATCCAATGCTCAAAATAATTCCCAAGGCACTTCCAACAACAACAACAACAACAATCGGTCCAAGGAGAAGGGAGTTTACAAAGGTAAAAACAAACTCTCTCCTGAAGAGCTTGAAGCTTTTCGCAAGGACCATAAGTGTGGGGAGCAAGGACATGGCTATCGTTCTTGCCCCAAGAAGAATACTCGCAATGAGACTCCTAGGGCTTCCACCATCGAAGCTCCAAAAGAGGATGCTCATTGCAAAGGATCATCACTCTCCTATGCTTGGGGAAAGGTAAGAGAGCATGATGCCTTCATCTTGTTTGACCCTGGCTCTACTCTCAACTTCATATCAATAGAGTTGGCCACCAAGTTGGGCATTCAAGCTTTTGAGATGGGAGATATAGTAATAGCTGATGCACCTTTCAAGGGACAACAAGCCTCCGTTACTCCCTTGATTGGGAAGTTGAGGCTTCATGTCCAAAGCTATGTCGACAAAGAAGACTTCTTCATCTCTCCCCTCCAACATCAGGATGTTATCCTAGGGGCACCATGGTTTGATCGCATGGCTGCCAACATGAAGTTCCCTGAAAGGAGAATTTACTTCACCTACAGGGGAAAGAACATGTATATAGATGCTAGTGAGCGTGGTCGCACTATTCCACTTGTAAATCCTCTTTCTTTTGATAAATCAATGAAGAGCTCAGTTTCTGCGTACATGATTTATGTCAAAGAGTCTCTAAAAGCTAATAATGTTTCATCAAATGAAAATGATAGGAATCAAGAAGAGTTAGACTTGTCTAATTTTCTAAAAGGATTCCAAGATGTGTTCATCGATGATATCCCTATGGACCTACCTCCAAGATGAGGGGATGATGACCATCGTATTGAGCTCCTTCCAGAAAGCTCACCGCCTAACAAACCTCCTTATCGAGTCTCACAAGATCAACAAGAGGAGATCATGAGGCAAGTACAAGAGCTGGTAGACAAAGGGATGGTGAGGCCTAGTTCCTCTCCCTTTTGTTCTCCAGTCCTTTTAGTGCAAAAGAAAGATGGTACATACCGTATGTGTGTGGACTATCGAGCACTAAACCATATCACTATCAAAAACAGATTTCCCGTACCTCGGATAGAAGATCTGTTTGATAAGCTACAAGGCTCTACCTACTTCAGTAGGATTGACCTTAAGAGTGGCTATCATCAAATAAGGATAGTGGATGAGGATATCTTAAAGACCGCGTTTCGCACAACATTTGGTCTTTGTGAATATCTAGTCATGCCTTTTGGCTTGACTAATGCACCAGCTACGTTCAATCGTTTGATGGAGAAAATTTTTAGACCATATCGAAAATTCACTGGAGTGTTCTTCGATGATATCATCATCTACTCCAAGTCTTTGGAGGAACATAAGCAACATCTCCAAGTGATTTTTCAAGCCTTGAGGGAGAACAAACTTTTTCTCAACCAAAAGAAAAGTGAATTCTTCCTTCAAGAGATTCAATATCTAGGCCATATTATCTCTCACGATGGTATTTGTATGGATCCATCAAAGTTAGAGGTAATAAAATCATGGCCTAACCCAAGGAATCTACATGAGCTAAGAAGCTTTATTGGTATGAGTGCATACTATAGACACTTCATAGCAAAATTCTCTCAAGTAGCAGGACCACTACACGACTTAACCAAGAAGAACGTTAAGTTTGTATGGACTGCTAAGGAGCAAAATGCTTTTGAAAAACTCAAAGAGAAGCTTACTTCCCAACCAGTCCTCGTGCTTCCGGATCTCTCAAAGCCATTTGAGGTCCAATGTGATGCTTGTGGTGATTTCCTTGGAGCGGTTTTGCTTCAAGAAGGGCATGCCATAGCATATGAGAGCCGAAGGCTCAATGGTGATGAACGAGTCTTGGGCATTTATGAGAAAGAGCTTTTAGCTGTTCTACATGCCCTAGACACATGGAAGCACTACCTATTGGGGACTCCATTTATCCTACGAACCGACCACCAAAGTCTCAAGTATTTCATGACGCAAACCAAGCTTTCCGACAAACAAATGAGGTGGGCAAATTTTCTTTCGCAATTTAATTTCCATATTGCTCACATAGCTGGTAAGCACATTCAAGTTGCTGATGCACTTTCACGACGACCAAAAGTTAATGCGGTGTCTATAGCTACTCACAATGATCTATCCTCTATGATAGATGAGTATGCTACTGACCCTGACTTTAGAGACATAATGTCAGCCCTTGCTTTGGGGAAGAAAGAGGAACCATTCACCTTGCAGGATGGTTATCTTCTCCACGGCAATAGGCTATGTGTTACCCATTCCCTTCGTGAGAAGGTTATGTATGAATCCCATGCTCCTCTATATGCAGGGCATAGAGGTATTCAACCTACTCTCCGAGGAGTAGAGACGTATTTCTATTGGCCTACCATGAAAGTGGACATACAAGATTATGTTTCAAAATGTGTAGTATGCCAAAAGACCAAGTATGATAGAGGGAAGCAACCTGGATTACTCCAGTCATTGCCTATTCCAAATTCACCATGGGAGAGTATATCCATGGATTTCATCTTTGGATTACCCAAGTCTATCCATGGGAATACAGGAATATGGACAATAGTCGACAGGTTTAGCAAGCAAGCACATTTTATTCCTATCAAAAAGACTATTAAGGCACATCAAATGGTAACTCTCTTCATATCTCAGATTTTCAAACACCATGGATTACCCACATCCATCGTGTCAGATAGAGATCCTAGAATGACCAGTAATTTCTGGAAAGGTCTCTTTGAAAATCTAGGAACAAGATTGAATTTCTCTTCGGCCTATCACCCACAAACGGATGGCCAAAGTGAGATAGCCAATCTTACGATACTCGATCTACTCAAGACTTATGTTACCGAATTAGATCAACGCTCACAATGGGAAAAGTATTTACCGCTAGTAGAGTATGCCTACAATAATACTGTACATACTTCTACGGGCAAAGCACCTTTCAAGATCATAGAAGGAAGACCTAAAAGTCCCTTGCTACTGAAAGTACATGGGAAGATCTTCGCCGCCGATGAGTATAGCCGTGACCTACAAGAATCTTTTCAAAAGATTAGGGAGGCTATAGCCATCTCTCAACAAAGGCAAAAAGCTGCTGCTGATAAGCACAGAAGAGCCTTAATGTTCAAAGAAAATGATTGGGTCTTACTCAAGTTTCCTAAGGCTCGATTAAGGCAAACGACGGGCAAAAATCCTACGGGCCATCAAAAGTATTATGCTAAACTAGCAAAAAGATACTATGGTCCTTTCCAAATCTTGAAGCCTATCAATGAGACGGCTTATCAACTCAAGTTGCCCAACCATTGGCTTATACACAATGCCTTTCATGTAAGCTTACTTAAGCCCTACAAAGGAGAGCCACCAATTGAACCAATTATTGAAGACCCTCCCGAAGTTGAAGACCAAGAAGAGGTGCTACAACCCGAAGCTATCCTTCGGCATGAAGACAAGGTACTACGACATGGTAAGATTATCAGACGGTATCTTATTAAGTTAAAAAATTATCCTTTTGAAGATGCTAAATGGATGCAAGGAGTACAACTTAAGGATAGTATGAACCTTGTCAATGCTTACAATGCTACATTAGAGTAAGCAAATGTACAAATTTCTTTTAAATAACTCATGTTTTTGTCTTATATGACTAGTCCTCTTTTTAATTGTGCACAAATTTAACTAGTATGCATGCTTAGAATCATGTTTGTGATGACGACGTCTCTCAAACACCAAGTAGAATTTGTCACTCTACTATGGGAGAATGAAATGGACTAAAAGAGCAGACATGCTTGCGGCAGCTATGTCTCCCAAGCACCAAATGGATTAGTCATCCATCTTGGAAAGATGTCGTAGGGTAAAAAGGGATCCTTTACCCGCTAAGTACGATTGACTAATGACTAAGACTTTATCTCCTCTACCTCATAGTCGAGGACGACTATGATTTCAAGAGAGAGGTAATGTCATAAAATCTAATATCTAACTAACCCAAATGATTTTCTCATATTAAATTGATCACTTAATGTGGGAGAATAAACGGGAACAAGTGTTAAGATATAGGTATGTGCTTTTAGATCTATCTCAACACGGGGCCAATGTAAAGGGGCCCAAAAGGGAGATGGTCTATCAAAGAGCAAGGCTAACCAATGGAGCATAAGACCTTAGGGTTAGCTTCATTGAAGACCTCCAATAAATGTGTGTAAAAGTCCTTTTGACCTTAAGTAAGCTAGGGCTGAGCTTGAGGTGGGAACCCGGCCCAAGCTCGAGGTGCTTGTCCTGCTTGAGGTGCTTGTCATGCTTGAGGTGTTTTTCATGCTTGAGGTGCTTGATTAAGATGCTTGAGGTGCTTGACTGGCTCCATGCTTGAGGTGCTTGACTTGCTGCATGATTAAGGTACTTGAGGTGCCTTGAGAAGCTTGCCTGAGATGCTTGTGGGAACACCCCCTAGTTCAAGTGCTTTGTCATGCTTGGTGAGTAAGGTGCTTGATCACCTAAAAGTCAAAAGCATTCCTACAAGAGGGGGGGCGAGCCCTTTTCCTAGGGCCTAGAGAGAGAACACCCACACACACACACAAGGGAAGCCCATCTTGAAGAGGCAGCAAGGACACATGTTAGGCCCCTACCCATGTTACCTTCATGTGTTGCTTGAAGCCTATTGGCTAGGCTTCAAAGGGGTCCAATGATAGATTACATGAATTATCTAATTGTTTTAGCATTTATCAAGTCCTCTCTCTCAAAGGGGAAAGGGGGACACTTGTCCCAAGGCTACCCATGTTGCTTGTAATGGCTCCTGCTTGTGATTGGCTAGGCCTGGAGGGGTCCAATGAGCTTCAGGCATGAGCTACAAGGGGGGGTCGACCCAAGCAAGCTAGGGGGGTGCCTAGGGGGTATACTCACCCACACACACTCACAAGCACTCTCATTGTGTGATATGCAAAGTGCAAGAGCTCCCTCTCCAAGCAAGTAGAGGTTGAGAGCCTACACCAACACTCTTGGCTATGGAGTGCAAATCCAACCAAGAGCCATGCTTCAATGCTTAAGCTTGCCATCTCCTTCTTCTTCATTACTATGCTATTATGTATGCTAGCAACAAGAGTATGATAAGTGAGGAACTAATTCTTTCTCCTACGAAATGTTTCTTCTTCCTCTTCCCTACCCTCATTCCCTGCTAGCTCTCTCCACCTTCGAAGGTGTTTGAGGTCTTGGGACTGAGGCTTGGGATAGTTAAAGCTTTCTTCAAGTTTATGTTATGTTTGTGGTGCATGAAGCCTTCCATCTTCATGGCATCACCTACGTCACAAGGAACACAAAGACTGTATTGTAACAAGTCTCTCTTTATGGGAGAAATCATAATACAAATGCCTATTGGAGGGGGGACCGGCTCCACGTAAATCCGGTCCTCAATTGTTGTCATGTTCTCTAAACTCTCTCTCTTGCAAAAGTATTGTCTATGCCAAGTTAACTAATTGCTATGATTATGTTGCTATCTTCAATTATGTCTACCCGCTATGCTCACAAAATCATTTCTTGAAAGTACTCTCATTAAATTCCGCTATTCTCAAATTGAATAGGCAAATTCCATTACAGGTCCACTACTATAGATGGAGGCTGTGTAGAAGCTTTTACCTCTATGGATGTATTACATGAGGAGCTAGAAGCTTCATGGGACTCCCCCCTTCCTGAGCTAGGTGGAACAATTTGTTCTTTCTTTGGTACCCAAACTAGCTCGGGAGCGGGTGTGTAGCATTATGTGATTTTTTTCTTTCCACGATCATTGATTTGTTTTGGATCTACGGGATTGGGCTCACTTGGGTCAGGTGATAGGTAATAGCACAATCTACGTTTTGGCACCCAGATTTGATCATTTCCTTGATAGTAGCCTTGGGCTTCCAATAGTCGTTTAGGGATCCATCGCAACATTTTCTTACTTTTCTTGGAGCGAGTGGTACGTTTCTCACAAGGCTTCTGTTTTTTAGCACTAGCTATGGTCACTAAAGAAGCTTTAGGGACCCACTTGTATGTTTTCTTCGTTACATTAGGATGAGTCTTGTCAGAAGCGATATGCATTGCTTGTAGCATATTTAAGGGTACATGCATTTCATCCCCCTCAGGTGTTACCCAGGTCGTCCCCCTATTTCCCCAAGTGTCTATGGTTGATGCTAGGTGGACCCAATCCACATTGTCCGACTCAGTCATACCCGATAACACATCCATGTAAGGAGAATCTTGGCCAATGTCTGTATCCTTCTTACAAGTGTAACAATATTGTAGTGGGGCCGAGTGAACTGTGGTGTCAGAGCGATGATCAATAATGGTTTTACTCCCTAAGGGGTGTACCTTACCAGTCACCAAATCCACTCTAAGGACAGAGTCTTGGAATTGCAAATAGACATGATTTTTAGACCAATCATGAACCATTTGTGCTTCCCTCATGAATGGTCGTCCTAAAATCATTTCATATGACATAAGGTGTTTAGAGAAATCCATTACAATGAACGTATGTCGTACCTTGTGTCCTAGAACTTTGATCTTAAGATCCTTGAGCATCCCCATAGGTTTGGCTATGGTACCATTTGCCATCTTTACCACAATGTTAGTAACACTGAGGCGGGGTTTTCCCATGGATTCCCAACAATCTTTTGTAACGATGCTAACTCCCGCACCACCATCAAGAATTCCCTTTATAGTTAATCCCTTGGTAGTGATGGGTAGGGTTGCATTAGACTCGTCGCCTTCAAAATACTGCCCTAATTCGTTAATGGGTACCTCGATCACAGACTCGTGTCCATCTAAGTCAAGTGATTGCACATGATTTTCCTCATCAATCATAATCGAGTCAGGCCTATTTGGTTGCGCAAACTGCGGTAATCCCGTTCGTAGCTCTCCGTTAAGGAATGCTCGAAGTGCAAGGAATAACTCAGGATCTCCATACAGCTTTGCTATGATCGTGGTTCGGACCTCAGAAGACATGAAGTCCACTAGTTTGGCAACATTCATTGGCGTTTTGCAGGGTGTAGGTCCTTGACTAGGAACTGGTGAGGATGGAATCTCATATTCCTCAATGGGATCAGTTATTCCTTCGTTAAACATCCTTTCCAACAAGAAGGGTGTATGCTCACTTTCTGATGTCCCATCTTCACTCCCTTCTTGGATGATACTAGATATGGCTAACGGTCTATGGTTCATGTGGGGTGGATGAACTTGCGTGGGAAACACTGTGTCATGAATTTTGACCTGCATGGGTGCCGGTTCTAGTTTCCTTTGAGTCTCCTCCACCAAACCTCTTAGATGTTTCACCTGCTTAATCTCGTCTATTGGGTTTGGGTACGTCCCAATCTTCTTTTTACGATTCTTCCCTTTTTGCCCCTGCGGTTTATCTTGGGGGTCTTGGATTGGATTTGGAAACACTTGTGGTGTTTTCAGAGGCTCTTTATGATTTTCTCTTATTCGGTTTTCATTTTGTTCCATGTTACGGTTTTCTTTATCGGTCTTTCCCTTTGTGGTATTGGTTCTAGTCTCCATTGTCTCGACTGAATCTGAATCATCCTCGAGGTCATTCATATACACGGGGTCATCTCCTGTTCCTATGTTTGTTTTGGAACTTGGCTTTGAATTTTCCGTATTCTGTGACTTCTTCCTTCGTGTCTTCTTTTTCTTTGCTTGGATAACTGACGCGGTATCTCTCTCTTCGAGGATATGGCCTGGCCCTTGAAGCATGGACCGTGTAATCGCATAAGCGGGTGTGACGGGTGGTATTGGCGATGTCACACTAGCAATTTTGACCAAATTCAGGGGTGTGATTTTAGGCGCATTTGGGTTATAGGGGCATTGGGCAATCAAGTGATCTATGCCACAATGATTACATGTGAGTATTGGCATTGCAGACGTGCTCCCTTGATTTATTTGCATCTGTGCAGCATTCTTTTGCAGCCTAATAGGGCACTCCGCTGCTCGATGTGGTCCACCACACTTGTAGCATTGAAGAGGTGGCCTCCTAGCCTGGGTGTTGATATTTTGACCTCTGGATGCGAGAGCAGCAGCTTGATAAACCAGCTTGACTTGTCCCCAACAATCTTCCATGTAGTATATAGGACACTCTTCCAATGTATCAAGTCCGTAGGCAATACTAGTGTCTATTTCCTCCTCACAGCCATCTGGATAAGCATTTGATGGCTCGCAACCCACTTGGTTCATAGGGGCGACTCTTGGATGCGGGGGCTGTGGTCCTAGCACAGGAGGTGGTAGCGGTGTAGCTTGTACAACATTTTGAGGTCTAGGGACCATGTGTTGCGGTAGTTGCTCAACAGGTGGAGCAGGCATCAATACAGGAGCTCGAGGTGCATCCGTCCAGGCTACAGGTGGTCTATTTTCCATCATACGTTTGATCATTAAACAATCCTTAGCTTGGTGACCATACCTACCACATGCGTTGCAAGTTCCATTAAATTTTACTCTAAACGTAGGGCACTCACTAGTGCTATGTGGACCTAAGCAAATGGAACACCATTGTTGCTCCCTTCTTGGATACATGTGACTATTTTGAGGGGGTCGATTATCCTTAAGAGACTCTTGGATTGCCTTGGTGAGGTCTGTCAAGAATGTCTCAAATACCTTTGGCTCATTGGCAATGGGCTTTGCAGTCATGGGTTCATACTCAATGGCTTGTGAGCTAGTGGATCTCGTGTCAGTAGACACCCTCATGCCTGCTATCATCAAGTTGTCCTCTAATTGGATTGCATTGGCAGTGACATCTTCCCAGGTTGTGATACCTCTAATCACTAGTCCATTATAGATTCCTTCATTCCTCAACCCTCGAATGAATCGATCAAGCAGTTGGTTATTGTTGAAGCGCTCATTTACAGGGCAGCGAGAGTTTAAGTGCTTTAGACGACTAATGAAGTCCCTTACTGACTCTCCTTCCTTACGTTCGGCCTTCTGTAGCTGAGATGCTACACCCCAAATCACACCTTCTCGTATGTACTCCTTTAGAAACAACCTTCGAAGGGTAGGGTAGATTGTTTTCTCGTCCACCCTTAGGGTCCTATACCAATCTCCAGCCTTCCCACTTAATGTCAAGCTTAAGGCATTTCACTTATGTAGTTCGTTGCGTTCCCCTAAGGAATCACATACTTGTTCAAACACTTCAATGTGTTTCCTAGCATCTTCGTCCCCATTGAATTTTTGCGTGAGTTTGGCAATTTGTAGTGCCTTACTTCTAGGCTCTCTATCAGATGCATGACGCATATTTTCCGCGATAGATCGACCTATGGTTTGAGCAAACGCTGCCAAGTCACCTATGTGAGGAGGCAGGGCCGGTGGAGGTACTCTTGGAATCATATGTGGGAGAGGAACGGGTACCGGTCTTGGCATATGTGTGGATGATGTAGGATATGGAACATAACCGGGCATAGGTCCACTCGGATAAGGGCTAGGGAGCGGCACTCGAGGAGCGTAAACAAGTGGTACTATTGGAGGTGTGGGGGCCATGTGTGCATAAGGGGCTAGAGGCACATATGGTCGAGGCCCCATATTAGGTACTATGACACTAGGTAGTGGCACTGCGCTAATCGTAGATGTCATCGGTACATTCTCTGTCAGGCTTATCCCTGGAGTGAGCACTGTGTTTTCCTTAATAGAGGGTTGAGCCAAGTTAGTGAAGCTAAAGTTTTCGCTTGGAGGCTCAGATTTCATAGAGACCCCTGGTGAAATGACGTAAGATGGGTCCATGGGGCTCATTAGAGGAGTCTCCATTTGTGATAGAGTAGGCTGTTGAGCCTTGCTCGTATCCAGAAATCTCATGGGGCCAGTTGAGAGTATATTTACCCCTCGTTTTTGCCGTTCTGATTGAATAATGCCATGGATAACATTACAGATCATTTTTTGTTGATCTTCGATGCTCGTGGCACTAGAGGTGGATTGTACAATCTCTATCCATCCTACATGGTAGGCGTGGCCAGAGTGTAGATCCGTCAACACCTCAGTATGGAGGTCGTATGTCCAATGATCATTAATGAACAATCCTTCTAGAGTCGACGTGTTAACGGTTTCTTGTGAGGTAGAAGCAATGTTGCTCCCCGTGGTTTTACTTGTCACCAACGGTACTCTAGAGGGAACTTCTGAAGGAGGCAGCTCAACAGGGCCTTCTTGGTAAGAAGTTGGTAGGATATCCACATGGACACTCTTTGGGGGTGTGGGGTCCACGTGCGATGTGAAAGGAGAGTCCACTTCCCCACCCCCTTCGTGTGCTTCATTTGCATCAGGTTCCGAGCGAGTAGCTCTACCTAATGTTTCCATGAAACGGCTAAACATACTAGTACTAGGCTGTGGAGCTTTGGGAGGTGCATGGCCTTCCCTCTCAGTGTTTTGGGTAGGGTATGCTTCCATGATTTCTGAGTCGGAGGAGGAATCACTAGCGGCTATTTTAGGGTCTTGGGTGGTGCTACCTTGTGTCTCCGTTGAGGGTCTAGATCCTATCGTGGATGGGTAATGGGTGTCCATATGAACAGAGGCACCCTCAATATGCTCGTGTTCTAGCACCCGCCCAGAGCGTAAGTGCATGTGCTTTTGATACCCTAAGGTGTCAAAAAGCTGCTCTAGGAGGCCTTGTGACTAGTTTTTAGCGTGTTTTTTGTTTGTTTTTTTGCTATATTTTTTAGAGCGTGTCGTGGAATGGGCCGTGTGATAGCTCGAAACGAGCGTATCGGTCAGAGGGTCGTGCGTGCTTTACAGCCCTCCGTTTGGTCACTGTATGCCCTCGGAATCCCTAAAACTGTCAATTTCCAGTAGGGAACTAGGTCCAAACTAGAAAGTCTAAGGGTGCAAGTGGGAAGAGAAAGGAGGAGAGTGGAGGACTTGTCCCACATGCTCTCATTCTCTCTTGAGGGAGTAGGGTATATATATAAGAGTGAGTCTAGTATATATCATAGGAATTAGGACTGAGGCCTGGGCCTGGGCTTGGGCTAGGGCTTGGGGAAATGATCCCGATCCCGATCTATCTTTTATACAAACCAACCCGTCCGTTTTAAGAGTCACGTTTTTTATTTTCGAAAAATTTCGCCGCCCACTCACTCGCGTTTTTAATTTCCGATTTTATTTTATTTTTATTTTTTATTTTTTTTGAATTTTTGTGGATTTTTTTTTCCAGAATTATTATTATTATTATTATTATTTTAAATGCAGAAAACGCAGAAATTGAAATTGCAGAAATTGAAGATGCAGAACTTGAAAACGCAGAAATTGAAAACGCAGAAATTAAAATTGCAGAAATTGAAAATGCAGAAATTGAAAAACCGCAAGAAATGCAGAAAATTGAAAAAACGCAAGAAATGCAAAAAAATGAAAAAACACAGAAAATGCAAAAAAATGCAGAAATTGGAACTTGACAGAAAATTAAACGCAGAAAATGCAGAAATTGAAGCTTGGCAGAACCAGAAAATGCAGAAAATGCAAAAACGCAAACCAGAAAACGTAGAAAACGCAAAAAACAGAAATCTCCACACAACTACACACCCTCATTCCCTGCCTTTCCTATGATAGAAATTGCACCACAAGAAAGCGTAAAGTGCTAACCGAGCTTAGTGTAGGGCATATCCCGGCAGCGGCGCCAAAAATGTGCACTCCTTGCCGCACTGTCGAAGCAAGGGACTTGCCAATACACCGTGTACGAGCCACAAACGGCTCCAAGCACACAACAAGCCTAAACTAGCAAGCTCAAAGAGAGCAAAGGGTGTGTCACTCACCGCTCTACGCTCGCCTTTGTGGTGGATTCCTCGCCGCGATGAAGAAGAAGCTGCAGTCGTGCCGCGCTCAACCGCTTCGCCGCCGTCGTGCCTTCGTAATGCTCGATCGCACACACACTCTCCCTCTCTCTCTCTCACACACACACACACACAAGGAGGTGAAGAAGAAGAAGATGGAGATGGAGCAAGAGCACTCTTCTATTGCACAAATGAGAGAATGAGTAAAAATTAGGTTTAGTTGGCTTTTATATGAGCTCACCCCATTCACACAAGGGCGCTCATGCTTAACCAACTAATCCCTTGAATGTCTAAGTTAAAGTGCGCCTCTCATCGGCGATCACTCTACCTTTCCCTATTGGTCCGACAAGCCCGGTACCTGACTCTAAATAATACATAATACGCGTCCATCGTAGGTGATGGGGTGTCCGTGAGCCGTGAGGGTTAACACTTGTTCACAGGGAGGGCTTGGGATCATTGACCCAGCACAGCAAAGCAGAGCCCTTCTTGGGAAGTTCATAGTAAGAGGAATTTTTCCAGGTGAGGAGCCTTGGCAGGAGTTCTTGCTACAGTGGCTTTGTGCTAGGTGCCTTAGGCTGGAGGCCCCTGGCGACCTTCGACCAGATGGATCTTCACAGAGATGCACAGAGTTGGTTTGAGCAAGAGAATGGAGGATCGCTTTGCTGTGAGCTTGATTCAATCTTGGGAGCTCTTGCGGCGAGGCCTAGAGAAAAGACAACCTACTTGCATGGAGGAGCGCCTACGGAAGCCCCTTGACTAGAACCCCATGGTTAGCACTCAGAGAGGCCACTTGGTTGGTATTCGGCCTCATGTTTCCCGGGGTCCCATGGCAGCGGGTCCTGCGTGCTCTTTAGGTGACTGGTTAGAGTTCACATGCTTTTCAGAGGAGGTGCAGGGCTTCCAGCTACTACATGGCATGAGTGGGGTGAAGAGTATGTGCCAGGACATCTCAGAGGCAGTTCCAACTGAGTGGCTCACGCCTCTCGATCCAATAGCCCCCAGGTGGATGGGAGCCTTCACACGACTGGAGGTTCTCATCTCAATTAGGGCCTACTCAGAGACTATTCCATCACTTTTCTTTGAGCTTTAGGGTGGGGGACGCTTATAGTGAGTTGCAGTAGAGGCCTCGCAGGTGACAAAGTGTTGTTTTCAAAGAATCAGAGTAGTGGGAATTTGTGGGAGGACTTGTGTCATCGATCGTGACCCAGCAGCTCTTGAGACTGGACATTGGAGTGCTGTCCACTGGCATGAGTACAATGGGATCCTGGTGAGTGGCTCTGGAGGGACCCCTTCTCTTCTGCAGGCCACCCAGGTGTCCCGTTCTTTCAGTACACTGTTCGACTGGGACGTCACATACTAGCAGCACAGAGAGAGGCCCGCCCCGCTGCAACACCCCATTGGCAGGAGGAGGGTCTCACAGCTGAGTTCTTGGCAGCCTTCTGGGAGAGGTTGTGGGACTCCGGACAGCCGAGATGAGTCACCTTGTTTTAGTGGCTGGTCGCACACAGAGCTATAGTAGCTGGGAGTTGGCTAGTGCATAGTGGTCTCTCGGCCCATGTGCAACTTGTGACCATCTTGTGGAGAGTCAACGTCACTGTCTTTGGGACTGTCCTTTGGCCTAGAAGGTGTGGCTTTGAGTTATTTAGTTGATTCCTACTCTCTCCACGGCTTGATAGTACACTTGTGGAGCAGCGGCTTGTTCCACCCTCATGGGCCCGACACTTCAATTTGAGCTATCTTCTATCAGCAGGATGATAGTGATGTAGGAGGGGCAACCTACACTCTATCTTGCTACAGAGATTACTCCACAGGAGTGGTGCAACGAGAGAGAGGAGTGTTGGGAGCTCATTAGTGGCCTGACACTCGGGTTCATCTGGTGGGCCCACTGCTTCCGCATCTTTGAGGCTCGCCATGTGCCACCTGCAGAGAGTGTTCACGATATTTCGCTAGAGATGATCCACACTCTCAGAGGATAGCTCGAGGGACTATAGGGAAACTCCAACCACATGCGGGAGCGCAGAGAGGCTTTCCTTCGACTCTGGCGTCCTCTGATGGCACTACCGACCACCTGTGTGGCTTTTCCCTCCCCCCATTTCTTGATTTAGCCCCATTGTACATATGCTGGTTTTTTCATTGGGAGAGTCTCCCACCATGGTTGTTGTAGCCCTCTCTTGAAGAGGTGGTTGTAGCCTTATGGGCAGTTTCAGTAACTAATAGAAGGATCTTTTTCTCAAAAAAAAAAAAAGAATCTCCATGCCCCATCCGAGTTGCTTCCTAAGTATTGACATTATGTTAGTGCCTGAAATCGTTTTCATTTGCACTTTCTCTTGAGGCACCTTCTACAAGTCATTCATTGGCATTGCATTTCATTGCAATGATGCACACACACTTTTTTTTTGGTAGGTATATGCATGAATGTATGCTACATATGTGTGGCCTTTCAATGCCCCAAGTAGCTCGAAGAGCCAAGGCGAGTTGATTACAACAATTTCTAAGCAAGGATTTCCTATTGGGTGGAGGCAGAAAAAGGGCAGACTCTAGAGAGATATGCAATCACTCAGAGAAATCACAGCTCGTGTGTGTGTGTGTGTGTGTGAGAGAGAGAGAGAGAGAGAGAGAGAGAGAGAGAGTTGAAGGCTAGGTCAACAACACGACATAACTCAATTTCCGTATCAAAGCCTTATTGTCTGAGAGTTATGGAATGCTAAGAATCATGGTTATAAACACCATTTGTAATAAGTAGGTAGTCTAGTTGCAGAAGCCGGGGTGCAATGGCACTTCCAAATTGTAAATACCAAGCCATTTGACACCTCAAACTCTATTTTTGGTTAACCTAAGGTAGCCTTAGTATATAAGGTACCTAGGTCATAAGTTTTAAGCTGCCATCGATTGTGTATAAGAGAGGAAGAGAGAGAGCGTGAGCTTCATCCTGGTGCTACTCCCCGCTCGTTCATCACATTGTAGATCCGATTGCACCATCGGGTTAGCCTCGGTAAGAGCTACACAACAACGCCAAGCATTCCTCACAAAATGGAGCATACATGCTCGTGCATCTACGAGATATTTGTTGATGTAAGTACATCAAATGATGTCTATTTTCTGCATGCAAGTAGTCATTAGAATCGTGGAAACATAAGCTATGCATAGGTACTCATAGATTTCAGTTTCACACACTTTTAGAATTTGGCTCTGTCTTTATACGGGTTTTTTGCAGATGGGTTTAGAGCTAGGGTTTTGAGTGTAGGGGCTTTGAGACAGGTGTATCCTAGTGAGAGGATGGTGCTCCTTAAGTTTCGTACGATTCTAAAATGATTTGATGGGTTTCCTTCTGTTGTGTGTATGAGGATAGGTGGTGTAGTTGAGAGCAATGAGATTCTAGGTTGTGGTTTAATTGGCCTTCCTAAGTGTTGTATGTGTAGGATGGTCTCAACCTGACAAGCTAAAGAGAATTCCTTCGTGTGCCTATCGTGTGCCTATTGTGTTATCTGTGTCCTCTATTGAAATTATGTTGATCTAGGTTGTGTTGCACGCACTTTATAGGTGGCGTGATTTGCTCCCGCAACATTGGCGCTGTTACCGAGGATACAAGGACTTAGGTAGGTATTTCTACTAACACTCATGTGATGGTTGCTTGCTTTAGTTTCATCTAAAGAAAGCATTTTTCTTAAGTGGATCCGGAAGAGGTTATTCCGAGATCAAGTGGATGGTCAGGAAGTGTGTGTCTTGTGGAGGGTCTACGACTAGGTAGATTTAGTTAGGATTTGTAGATTAGAGTAGTTGTTGTGTTGGGCGAGTGATTTGTGAGGTGATAAAAACTTTTGTTAGTCCGTGTGTGGCATTGAAGCGTTTTTCTACTCATAGATGCAAAACCCCATATGATTTGTAGGACTAGCTTTAGGTAAGTTTGATTTTGATCTAGTGATATTTATCACTGATTTATTTGCTACAATGCTTGTTTGCATTTAGAATCTTTGAAAGTCTATTTTTGAGGGAAAAATGCAATAAAAAGAGTTTTGTTGACATTTTGCATGGCTGATTGGTGCTAAGTATAGAAAAGGGCATGTGTAAGGGTCCTGTGAGCAAAAACTGAATTCTGTAAACTGGGATATTATAGCATATAATGTCTCGAGGGGCATCTGGAGACCAAAGTTAAAAAATTTAACTCCACCAGTGTTTTCAAAAGGGGGGTTTTACCTTAAGTATACATTGAAACAAGAGTTTTGACCAAGTCTTGACACCCAAAAGACAAAAGACGGAGTGTCAGAAACGGGAAAATAGAAAAACTTGTGATTCCGAGCATATTTTTGCATGAAAATTAGTAGTAGTGCTTGAAAACCAGCTTTAGAGACTTGATGTCTGCTGATGAATTTTTGGATAGAACTCATTCACAAGCATCCCCATACACGTATGATGTCTAAAGGGTGATTCTGGCAGCCAAAATGAAGTTTTTGACATTATACCGTCTTCCGCATGTTGTGTTGAGCACATACACCAAGTTTCATGTCATTTAGACATATAGATTGAGAGTTAAGGAGATTTTACTCTTTCAGAGGATTTCCTTGTGAAAACTGATGATTTTGTGCAGTTTTCACATTCAAAATTTGTTGTGAGCACATATTCCTATTGTACACACTAAGGGGCACCTCTGGTAGAAACATAACTAAAATCGGGTATAATGGCTCAAGGCGAGATCTGAGGTCAAAAGTTAGAATTATGTGTACCCTTGTGATCTATAGCATTTAGGAAGCATATAGGCCAAATTTCAACGAATTTGGATCACTTTTGGGCTTGCAAAGACCATAAGACGCATCTATGAAAGTTAATGCTTGTACTGGCCATAACTTGCTCAAAAATTGTCAAAATTCAATTCTGAAACTTGTTGTGAGTTAATAGTGTTGTGAGGAACCTATGGAGTGAAACTCACTTCATTCTGACCAGTTAGACATCATACACATATGATGTCTAAAGGGCACTTTTAGAGGCCAAAATTGAAATCTGAGCTTTCCAGGGTATTGAGCACAACAAGACAAACTCACATACTAGATTTTGTCGAAATCTGAGCACATAGACTTTATATGCGTATAATGTCTCATGCCAAGATCTGAAAGTCAAGTTTCACTTTTGACCACATAAGAGGGTTGGAAGTGATCTGTTAAGCCTGTTTGCAAAATTTCATGTCAATATGAGCCAAAAGACATCATACGCATGTAATGTCTCATAGGCCAGATCTGGGTCGAATCAGACATTTGAGTATACCTCAGTTTCCTAGAGCATAAAGGAAGACCCTAGCCAAAATTTCTTAGAATTTGGAGCTCATTATCTAGTCTTGCAAAGAGCAAAAGACAAAAAACTGCAGATTCAAGCTTGTATTCGTCTTAACTTGCTAAAAAAATGTCCAAATTGAATTATGAAACTTGCTGAGAGTTGCTTAGGCGATAAAGAATTATTTGAACAAAAGTCACCTCATTCTGCCACAAAAGACATTATATGCGTATAATGTCTCAAGTGTCAAAATAAAGATTAAATTGACAAACTAAAACTTGCAATGGGTAGAGGACATCAAGGAGAGCTCACATACCAAATTTTGTCAAATTCTGCACACATCATACGTGTATAATGTCTCAAGTGCCAAAGTAGAGGTCAAAAGTTACATCTGAGCTCACAGAAGTGTTTGCTAGCATAAAAGAAGCCTAGTGACCAATTTTCAACAAATTTGGGTCACATTTGGTCAAGATACAAGCAAAAATTCTTGACTTGAAACTGTTTTGAGTGATGTTTCTAGTGCAGTGCACCAAAACTGCTCTAACTTTTGATAGACAACTCCAAATTGAGTTAGGTATAGCTAGGAGAAAAGCTTGCGGGCAATAGGAGACACCTAGACTTTTAGAGCTGAATTTTTTCAAGTTTCCTAAATCCAAAATTTTAGGGTACCCAAAACTAGTTTCCAGAGACCAAAAGAGACAAATTTTTGACTTTTGAGAGACTTGAAAGGACCACATATTTCTCCACCAAGCACGAGAATTCCAAAAAGGGAGCCACCTGGATTCCCTTCTAGAGAGATAATGAGAGATGAAATGATCACAGACATGGCAGACATGTCTCCTCAGGTGAATCTACCTAATGGACCATGGTTGTACCCAGATGCAACCATAGAACATGACTTTTATAGAGGTGGAATTACGGCCACAACAAGACCATATGTACCACCACCAACCCCTATAACTTACTCCTATCCAAATCAGAGCAGAACCTTGAGAAGATATGATACTAAGAGTGAGAGTGACACATCTTCTCAGAGAATCGATTCACCAAGAACCCAACCCACAATAAAGCCAAAGGTATCTAGTGAGCAAATGAAGCTTATAATAGGATTAGCTCAGAGACTTGCTCCTCTAGTCAAATCTGACCTCCAAGAACCTCTATGGTGTTGATGGGGGCTTTTCACAAGCCAAGCTCCCATACCCCTCTTCTCTCGTCCCCACCCCATGAAAACCCCCTCTTAGGGAGGGAGTGATAAAAGGAATTGGAAAAAGTAAGAAAAAAAAAAAGTATGATTATGTAAATATATAAGAAAGGTAAAATAGGCCACCTCATGCCTGCGGGGTAGCCCATCCCCACCTTGCCTCGTTTTTCATCATTGTTGCCCCGCCGAGTGTTCCTTTTCCTCTCCTCCACTCAAAAGGTCAACCCCCTCTCTCTTCCCCTTGTCCTTTCTTCTTTCTCTCTCCCCTCAAGCTACCCCACCTCTCACCAATAATGCACCCTAACTCACATCCAACTTACCCTATCTTCCAAAATAGTATACCCCACCCCCTCTTTCTCTCTCCTATCATATCCCATGACCCAAATACCCCCTCTCTCTCTAAAGGGTGCCATGTCTCTTGTATTGTAGCTAAATAACCTCCCCCACACTCACACACACTCAGTTTCACTGAAAAAGGTGCCCACAGACCCATCCCACCCGGTGGTTACCTAATTTTTCTTGTGTTCACACACATTTGCACACAGATTCACCTCTGAACACACTCCCCTCTCTCCCCTCTTGTAATTACTTTATTCTCCATGTCACCTCTCACTTTTTTTCATCAACCCATCTCTCTCTCTTAGTCTCTCTCTCATGAGACTGCTGTTCTGGCACATATACACACAGCCAGACAAGTGGGGCCCACAGTCACATGGCCTATGTAGATAATGATTTCTTCATTTCTAAATTCAAGAATTTTTCTCCCCTCCTCCCCTATATAAAGAGGGGTCACCATCACACTAAAGACACACACAACATCACCAAAGAACACACTATGCACTGTGTGCGCCTAGTGCACACACACACACCCACACCATCACCATCACCGCAATCACCATGCTTGTCTTGAGCATGACATCTACACCCTTGGCTATGGAAGATGAAGGGCAACTAAATGAAGGATGATGGCCATAAACCTTGTGCGAGTCTTCTCCATCAACTCCCACCTATCCACCATGTGCTCTACCACTCTCTCCCTTCTCATTCCCCTACCCTATGCTCCCCATTTCATCGCCTTATTCTCTAAATAAATCTTGAGGTTTTGTGAGTATGTTTTCTTGCAATGTTTTTCCCATGTGAGGTGTGCGAAATCGCCACCTAATCTTGTGTTTGGAGTGAGCTTGTGTATGTGTGAAGGGTGTGCGGATTCGCCATCCTTTTGTGGTGCCTAAGTACTAAGCCGCTATACACCCTCCCTCACTCTTTCTCTCTCTCTCTCTCTCTCTCTCTCTAACTTGATCTCATTCCCTTTCCTCTTCATCATTACTCCTAAGAATCCATCTCTCTTGGATGAAAACTTTGTTATGGTGGTGTGTTTTTTGCGTCCTAGCCGCTGAAGCTAGGTGGTGCCCCTGTTTGCTTTACCATGACAGGCTCGAGGCGTGCCATTCGGTCCCTAGTGTTTTAGAGGCCGTCGGGGTTCGGGGTTCGCTTTGCTCCCGTTATTTGGTGCCCCACTGAGGATCTTTTCATGAAACCCTTCAGTTTACAAGACAGAAACCCCTAAACTATTGTGAATGGATGAATGCCTAGCAGGATTTGCTAATTGGATGACAGAAGAAGAAGAGCTCCAAGCACAACTAGACGAACTCCGCATCTCCATCGAAGCTCGAGTGCCACGCGTAACGGTAATCGATTTGCAGTGGGAGAGTCAACCAACACGCCAAACCCAGTGGATATACATAGGCCAAGTGCCAAGAAGAAGAAGGAGAAGGTCGAAACCATGTCCGCAACCTACAACCAACCCACAACAACAAAATGGAAGGAGCTCTACACAATAGAGAATCAACACTATTCTACTTTGAGAATCGGGTAACTCAAGTCACCGAGGTAATTATCACAATCAGTTTTCAAGTCGCACCTGATGCTGCAGCATAGATAACGGAATCATTGGCTCACACTCTCACTAGAGAAACTAGGGATCTACTGAGTTTGTTTCAGGAAAGAACACCACCCTCTCCCACAAGCTTGGACAGTAACTAAGCACCTCTAAGCTTCACATGAATCAATATAACCTACCTCAAGACAGATCACACATACCAACACGTGTACGCTCAATCAAGGTAATACTTGATTTGAAGGCTCACTACCAGCACGTCATTGACACCATGCTGGGTGGGGAGAAATTTTTTGAGGTTCTGGCATCAGATCAACCATTTGTCTTACCTTTGGTACAAGGCAATGTACCGTTTGAAGTTTTAATCTATGTCCTAGTATAAAAGGGTATACACGCCTCCTTGTAAAGAAGAAAAAACTTTTGCAAGTTAAGCAGTGTGTCTTTCTAGCTCTCTCTCAGTAATCATGGCAAGTGTAGCATTTCCAACATTTAAAGGAAAGAAGGGGGAGGATTTGGTAAGAGACTTCCTAGATGACTTTGAAGTAGCATGTGTAGTGAGCAACAAAGATACGGATGAATCCCGGGTTAGAATCTTTAAGTCTCATGAAGCTAAAAGCTAGATCATGATACAATGCACTTCCACAAGCAACCAAGGATGTCTGGGAACCCTTAAAAACCGCTTTTAAGAGGCGCTTTGGGGGAGGTACCACTTCAGAAAAGTTGTGGGACAAGTTGAGAGACTTGAAGCAGGAGGGTCTTTTAGAATATGCCACCTATGAGTCCAAATTTGTGGATTTGTGGGAACGGTGGGTTGAGTCACTGGCAAGGGGGGAAGTCACACCCGATTTCCTAAAAAAAGATTGGTTCACGCATGGCTTATGGCCGCTTCTCAAGGAGAAGGTGAAAGGTAGATTCCCGGCTACGTACGAGTTAGCCGTTGAGATTGCTCGCCTTAAGGACAAGAAGCTGCGAATGAAAGCAAAAGAAACCGAGTCAACAGAAGCAGGAACATCGTGTCGACCAGCAACTACGACAACCACCATACCACCACCACCGGCTCTTGGGGTAAGAGATGACCAACAAGATATGTTGGCCCATATTATTGACCAACTGCAGAATTTGTCTGTCCACTTAATACAACAAGGGAGGAGTCAAGAAAGAGATCAAGACCTTGGAAGAGCACGACAACAAAACAGGGAGTATCATTGCTACAACTGCGGAGAAGACGGTCACGGTATGTACTACTGTCCCAAACCACGACAAAACTATAATAGAGGAGGTAGGAGGAACCAATTGTCACCCCCTAGAGAAAGAACACCCCCACCCCGAGCACCACCCCCACCAACACAAATTCTACGTCCACCCCAGACACCACTACAAGCATCCATCCCACCTCTTCCACCAGTCCCACCACCTGATCGCCCTGTAAACATCATAAGGCTAGAAGAGAAAGGAAAACCCGTAGTAGTGGATCCACCTAGAGCAAAGGAGAGGGACAAGGGTAAGGAGAAGGTAACCTTTTTATAACCACTTGAAGCCATGATTGTGAAAAGAGCTAGGAGGGAGAAAGCTACACAATCAGATGATGAGAGAAGCATGAGAGGAGAAACTAGCAAGAGGCCATCCAGGCCACGACGGAAATTGGGCATCACCGACTTCCAGCTAGGGGAAAGTTCTAAGCCCTATGATCTAACATTGGATGCGGAAGAGCAAGGACCGAAGATTACATGGCCACAGCTTCTACATCTTGTACCTAAAGTAAGGCGACAATGGTCTAAAATGGTAAGTACAAGACGCTCCAAAACAAAGGTAGCCGGAGCAATTTCGGGATGCAACATGGATGACATCCTTCCAATTGTCGACGTAAACATAAAAGGAAAGAGGGTTGGAAACACCTACATTGATGGAGGTGCACAAATCTGTGTAATGAGCGAAGCTATGATGCTTCGATTAAGGCTCGATGTTTACAGGCCTTCTCCATGCAAGGCAAAGATGGCAAAAAATGCAAAAGTAAAGTGTGTGGGTGTGGTAAGTGCCGTAAAAATAAAAGCTTTCAACACTGAGGTAGAGGTAGATGTTTTTGTAATGCCTACTAAGGGGGAAGGCTATCCACTAATCTTGGGAAGGCCATGGTTGATGGCCATGAAGGCAAAACAGGACTGGGGTACTGGCCTTCTACGCATGACCGGTAAGAAAGGGGAGACAATCTACTACGACATGAGGATTGGCAAGCAGAAGCGAATGAATCTGGAAACATCGGCAGATGAAACCACTAGCGAATCTTCCAGTTCTGAGGAGGAGACCACATCCACTGACGAAAGTGACAGTTCCATTGATGTGATGGGTATCATTATGAAGGATCCACAAAGGGTAAGCACAAATGGTGATCCATCACCAAAAGGGCAACCCAATGAAGAGGAGAGCAAATCACCTGGCCTAGGAGGAAGTAGGTTGAAGGGTATGTTGTCTACGGAATTAACACTTGAGGAGAAAGATAGTTTTTTGCAAATGTTGATGGGATTTCCTAACCTGCTCATTGACAACTATGAAAGAATCACAGGCATTACAGATATTAAGCTGAAGGAAGGGGTAAAACCAGTTGTGCAAAAGCTACAACGACTGGGGGTCATACAAAAAAAGGCACTCTTGGCCGAGGTAAGGAAAGTGCTGGAGGCGGGATTCATCTATCCTGTAGAAAACTCAGAATGGGTGTCACCCGTAGTGGTGACGCCTAAAAAGAATGGTAAGTGGAGGGTCTGTGTTGACTACAAACCACTAAATGCAACTACAAAGAGAGACCACTTTCCTCTCCCTTTCTTGGATGAAATTCTGAATGAAGTAGTGGGTTTTGAATGCTATACCATCTGTGATGGTTATTTAGGATACTTTCAAATACGCATAGCCTTGGAAGATCAGCTAAAAACCACTTTTATCACGCCATGGGGTTGTTTTTCATACAGGGATATGCCATTTGGTCTCACAAATGCACCTGCCACATTCCAAAGATATGTCACATATGTTTTTCAACCGTTCTTTGGAACATCCATAAGAGTGTTCATTGATGATTTTTGTATATATAGCTCGCGTATTTCACATTTAGAAAAGGTAACTGAAGGTTTGGCCAGGTTGCAGAGCCCAGGTGGGCAATTAAATGTGGATAAATGTCACATTGGGGAGAGTAAAGTCATTCTACTAGGCCATGAAATTTCAGCAAGAGGTATCAACGCCGACCCAAGTAAGGTGTCCGCACTCATAGCCCTACCTTCACCAACGACCGCACATCAACTGGTCTCTTTTCTACAGAAGGTGAGGTACTTAAGTAGATTCATACATCTACTATCACAACTTGTTCTACCACTGCAACAACTCACTCAAAGATCAACTTTCACTTGGGACGAGGAAAGCGAACATCACTACAACAAGGTAAAGGAGGTCTTAGCCACTCTGCCAACTATCTCACCACCTAAGTGGGATGAAAAATTCTATGTCACCTCAAGTGTTGGTGATGACTCATTGGGGGCTGTGCTACTCCAAAAGGATACGACGACATCTTTCATGAGGCCAATCTACTTCTCTAGCCGAATGATGACAGCAGGAGAGAAAGGTTTCACCCATGTGGAACACTTAGTCCTAGCTCTTAGATTTGCAAATACAAAGTTTAGGTCATATTTGCTGCCTAAGCAATTTGTGATTCTAACCATGGATGAAATATTTCCCTATGTTGTACAACACATGGATGTGTCTGCTAGAATTACTAAATGGCTAGTTCGTCTGCAAGAGTTTGACTACACGATACAGGTAGAAAGCACGACAAGGGCAAGTTTGGGGGGACTCGTGACCTACCAAGTCTTTGAAGGGAAGGAGAAGCAATCTAAGAAATGAGAAGTCCGATTACCTCCAGTACCACCGATGGTAGAAGGAGCATACTCTCTCTACTTTGATGGAGCCTACAAGCGAGCGTCCGACAAAGCAGCTGCAGGCATAGTGGTCTTTGATGACAAAGGGACAAAGGTATTTTCGTTGGGCCAATTGTTAGATTCACATTCTAACAATGAAGCTGAGTATGCAGCACTAACCAAGGGTCTACAATGGTGCGTCTCACAAGGTGTACAACGGCTTAATGTATTTGGGGATGCTCTACTTCTGGTAAGGCAAGTAAATGGAGCATGGACATGCAAGAATCCTAGTTTAAGGACTCACTTAAGTGGTGTAAAAACCTTGTTGGGTAAGTTTGAAGAAGTTCAAATACACCATATCCCAAGGGCTCAAAACCAAGAAGCAGATGCCCTAGCAAGTGAAAGACTACAAGAAGTGGTGGTTGGAGCAATAAAACTAAAGCTCCCTCTATTTCAAGGAAGTGATGCCTTGCCTGACATCATGCATTTTTTGGAAACAGGGGAATGCCCATCAGATTTAACAAAGGGATAGAAGCAATGGCTGACGTGGAAGGCCACAAGGTATCGACTCATCAATGACGGTTTGTACTATAAGGGTAAGGACCAAATACTCAGGAAGGTTCCTCTCTCTCAAGAAATCACGGGAGTAATTGCTAGTTGTCACGACGGGGTTTGTGGTGGTCACTTTGCCCTAGACATAACAAGTAGGAAAATCTTGCAGGCAGGCTTCATATGGCCTAGCCTCAACCGTGATGTACACCACTGGTGCAAAACGTGTAAGTTGTGGCAAAAGGCCGGCACTAGGTCACTTATGCCTAAACCACAGACACCTATTCTCTCATATGGCTCATTTGAAAAATGGGGTATCGATGCCATTGGGCCATTACCTAGGGCCAACTCAGGAAAATTCTACATTATCATGGGGGTCGACTACATGACTAGATGGGCAGAGGCTACAGCCACCACTAGAATCACAGCGGTAGAGGTAGCTAAATTTATCTACGAGCACATATGCTGTAGGTTTGGCACACCTTTAGAGATCATCTCTGATAGAGGGCCAGGTTTCAGAGCAGACTTGGTAGGAGAATTAATGCAGAAATTGGGCATTACAAGGAGGCACTCTTCACCATATTACCCTCAATGTAATGTCCTAGTTGAAAAGGTAAATGGAATGGTTTCTAAAATTATTACCAAGCAGGTAAACAATCATCCTGGAGACTAGGATAAGTATCTACTACCAGCTTTATGGGCCTACAGAACTTCATTTCGTACATCCTTGGGATTCACACCGTATCATCTAGTATTTGGTAAGGAAGCAATCTTGCCCATTGAAGTGCAACTACAAAGTCTCCGAGTAATGGAAAGCCAACTTCAACATCCCAACATGCATTTGAGAGATCACATCATCAACTTGGAAAGACTGCATCTGGACAGAGAAGAAGCAATAAATTATTATGCATCACAAGAAGAGCATAGACGGATTAGCTTTAACGAGCATCTCTGGAAAAAAGAATTGAAGAAAGGAATGTTGGTGCTCTGCTATGACAATCGCTTCGACACGCGCAAGGATAAGAAACTCCTGCTCCGATGGGAAGGCCCTTTAATCATCAGGAAAAAGTATGCCAATGGAAGCTACCAGCTTATGGAGGCTGATGGAAAACTTCATAAAACGAGGGTAAATGGTTGGCGACTTAAACCTTATTTTCTTCGATTTGACCAGGCTCCACCAATTGACATTCGAGATGAGGACACACCATCAGCCGCCACCTCCGATGATAATGATCAAACAGATGAGCTAGAGACATGAATGTCTCTAGCCAAAAGGGGAGGGCTAATGATGGGGGCTTTTCACAAGCCAAGCTCCCATACCCCTCTTCTCTCATCCCCACCCCATGAAAACCTCCTCTTAGGGAGAGAGTGATAAAAGGCATTGGAAAAAGTAAGAAAAAAAATAAAGTATGATTATGTAAATATATAAAAAAGGTAAAATAGGCCACCTCATGCCTGCAAGGTAGCCCATCCCCACCTTGCCTCCTTTTTCTTCATTGTTGCCCCGCCGGGTGTCCCTTTTCCTCTCCTCCACTCAAAAGGTCAACCCCCTCTCTCTTCCCCTTGTCCTTTCTCCTTTCTCTCTCCCCTCAAGCTACCCCACCTCTCACCAATTATGCACCCTAACTCACATGCAACTTACCCTATCTTCCAAAATAGTATACCCCACCCCCTCTTTCTCTCTCCTATCATATCCCATGACCCAAATACCCCCCTCTCTCTCTAAAGGGCGCCATGTCTCTTGTATTGTAGCTAAGTAAACTCCCCCACATTCACACACACTCAGTTTCACTGAAAAAGGTGCCCACAGACCCATCCCCACCCGGTGGTTACCTGATTTTTCTTGTGTTCACACACATCTGCACACAGATTCACCTCTGAACACACTCCCCTCTCTCCCCTCTTGTAATTACTTTATTCTCCATGTCACCTCTCACTTTTTTTCATCAACCCCTCTCTCTCTCTCTCTTAGTCTCTCTCTCATGAGACTGCTGTTCTGGCACATATACACACAGCTAGACAAGTGGGGCCCACAGTCACATGGCCTATGTAGATAATGATTTCTTCATTTCTAAATTCAAGAATTTCTCCCCCCTCCTCCCCTATATAAAGAGGGGTCACCATGACACTAAAGACACACACAACATCACCAAATAACACACTATGCACTGTGTGTGCCTAGTGCACACACACACACCCACGCCATCACCATCACCATCACCACAATCACCATGCTTGTCTTGAGCATGACCTCTACACCTTTGGCTATGGAAGATGAAGGGCAACTAAATGAAGGATGATGGCCATCACCCTCGTGCGAGTCTTCGCCATCAACTCCCACCTATCCACCATGTGCTCTACCACTCTCTCCCTTCTCATTCCCCTACCCTATGCTCCCCATTTCATCGCCTTATTCTCTAAATAAATCTTGAGGTTTTGTGAGTATGTTTTCTTGCAATTTTTTGCCCATGTGAGGTGTGCGAAATCGCCACCTAATCTTGTGTTTGTGGTGAGCTTGTGTATGTGTGAAGGGTGTGTGAATTCGCCATCCTTTTGTGGTGCCTAAGTACTAAGCCGCTATACCCCCTCTCTCACCCTCTCTCTCTCTCACTTGATCTCATTCCCTTTACTCTTCATCATTACTCCCAAGCATCCATCTCTCTTGGATGAAAAATTTGTTATGGTTGTGTGTTGTTTGCATCCTAGCCGCTGAAGCTGGGTGGTGCCCCTGTTTGCTTTACCATGACAGGCTCGAGGCGCGCCATTCGGTCCGCGGTGTTTTAGAGGCCGTCGGGGTTCGGGGTTGGCTTTTCTCCTGTCAGTGTGAAATTGAGAGAAAATGGACAAACCATATGAGAGAAGAGTGTTTCTATGGCATGGAATATGCTAAGGAGAGGTATGTACAACCTATTACATTAGCACCTTCTCCACCCATATATGCTATGGGGAATGCGCCAAGTCCAGTAGGAGATTGAAGACCACGGCTTGTCTTAGGACAACAACCTCTGCTACCAGCTGCTAGAATGCCTGTAGACATGAGATATACACAGATAATGGAAGCATCCAATAAAAAAGAACTAGCACCAAATACAATGTATTATAACAACCAAAGGGGGTACTGCCCTTCAAAGCGACAAAATATGAGAGATATGGAGTGATGAGGCCAGTACAACCTCCACCTCCTGCGTTTCAAACTAAAGAAAGAAGATATGAGATGGATGAAAGGACATTGTGGTTCATTGCTAATAGAGACTTAGCATGGTCAAATCCTATTTATAGCCAGGAGGAACTGTAAGAAGAAGCTCCTCAACCACAAATAGATTTTCATAAAAGCCGTGGCAACCACTTGGTCAAACAATGACCTCAGATGGAGATTACATAAGTAAATGCCTATTGTCTTGATTGAAGTTTCATTCACTTGATCCCCAACTGTCCAAAAAATCCAAATAGAGTCAACATATCACAACAAATATCTGAGGAATTGTTCAGCTACCCAGTAGCTCAAAAAATAAAAAATGTCATACCAATTCAAGTAGTTACGAGAGTGCAAGCTCAAAAGGAAGCTGCTAAGAACCCAGAGATAGAGAAAACAAAAACTAAAGCGAGTCTAGAGACAGGTGAGCCAAAGACCGATGCACCTAGTCAGAAAACCAAGAACAAACGGAATAGTTGGAAAGCTAGAAAGTCTAGGATGAAATCTCGTAGGGAACGAGAGCAAAAATCCCTGGCTGAGAAGTTCACCCAAGCTGAAGAGAAGTTAAGACAACAAAGGAAATAGTTGCACCGTCTCTTACAGAGGCAATTTAAACCCTAGAATAACCATCCACATATGAAAAACCGAGAAGTGCTAGTTCGGGAGGATCAGTATTGGTCGATAAAGTTAATGATCCATTAGGTACCCTCCTAAAATCCTATGAAACACGGCTCAAAAACAACCAAACCCAAGAAAAGAGATGAATGACATATCCATATGCAGAACTAGAAAAGGGCAAGATTGAAGTGTGTAAGAAAACGATTCGAATAGCCCAAGATTTACTAGAACCACAAGTTGGAAAACTTGAGGGTGTGATCCATGTCCCACCTACACCAATAATCCCACCAAGCCGAGAACGAAAAGAGCCAGATTCCAGTCTCGAGCATGGAAAAAATCTCAAGGACCCCGCATTAGATCCAAGGATAATACTGAATACCATGATAACTCTCACGAGGGATTTCACATAGCTATACCTGAGAGTTGTAAAGAAATAGATGGTCTTGACGAATTGTGGAAACAAGTCAGAGAGGCCAATGAATCAAGTGAGAGAAGCAGACAAGTAAACCAAATGGGTGATGGAAGAGGAGTGTCTCTTCCACCAATAGAGGAATTTGAGGTTGGATCTCAAATGAATCTAGAAGTGGAATTGTATTGGGGAGACAAAGGATCTGTACAATCTATGGACAATCAACCCCATTCGCTAAGAACACTACCATCCTATACGGGAGAGTACACCGCCAAGTCAGATGTTGTTGCAGTCCCATCATAGAGACTGTCTCCCAACAAGGTCATCAATTCAAAAGGGCTGATAAACATTTTGTCGACACTAGTAACCTGTATGATAACGTTAGCCGAATTTCTTAGAATAAGACCAAACATGTGGGCTACTGTGGGAAAATGCCTAGAGAAATTTGGTGTTAAGAAACCAATGACTCAAATCGAGGAAGGGATCAAAGAGCTTGAAATGCCTCAGCTAAACAAGAAGCTAGTACTAGCCTTTAAGCAAGGTAGGTGAGTACTACGAGGGAAAAGATGTGAACACCACTCTTCTTGTGGAATTCCAAGGTGTAAAAACCATGGCAATCCTTGACAGCGGAGCCGGCGTTTCCATCACAACAAAAGAGGTCTAGAAAAAATGGGAAAAACCAACAGGGAGGGCTACAAGGATGAAACTGCAATGTGCAGATGGACACATGGAAAGGCCCATTGGATTTCTAGAAAAAGCAATCGTTACTTCTTGTGGCATTGAATATGAGAAAATCTTTGCTATCATTGACTTTGGCAAGAAGAACAACTATGATATCATTCTAGAAAGACCATTCATGAGACAACTCAAAATGGTCCAAGACTGGGGATATGACTATATACACCTGAGACATATGGAAACCATGACAAGCATAAATTTTGAAGGACCATAGCTATAGGGATGTGATGAGAACACCTATGGAGGAGTTTTATTTCGCTACTATAGCAGGATCAAAACTTCCAGCATGGTTGGGTAAGCCTAAAGAACTATGGATGTGTGGAGCTTCGCAATGCAGAAGCTTAAAGCAAGAGGAAGGCATCCTAGAAAGGAAAATTGAAGATACGAATTACATCCCAAAATCCTTTTCTAAGGAAGAATTAGAGCCACTTGAATGGGAACACATCTTGGCTACTCTTGATGTGTGCACTATTAAAGACGATCTAGCAACAAAGTTTTGTGATGAATATGGCTATGATGTCGTTCCTTATCTTGTAGTGAGTGTGATTCAAAAAATTGAAGATGAAGAAGAAGACAAGTTCTATGACTCTGTAGAACACTTGGAGCTTTAAGAAGATGCAAACAACAAAAACCCAGCAGGTGACGTGAAAAACACTTTAACAAATACACGGTTTTATGATTGTCCAGATCAAAGACCCAAGAACCAATGTCACCACTACAAGAATAAAGTGCATTAGAAATGGATTCATAAATCCTCAGTGGAAACAAAACTGCAACAAGCATCCTCATACGTGACTCCTATGTAAGGCGAAAAGACTCACCCAAGAAGATCACAACCATGTCAATGACCTACCAATGCTCTAATCAAGTGGATACCAAAGTCATCCCAAAATAAGCAATCCAATAGCAAACAAGGAGTAGATTTCCATAACTAGCCAAACCACAAAGGGAAAGTTCTAGAATGCAACCTTACCGACGATGGTAGTGATAGTGATGATTCTTATGGCATTCCCTACCAACACTCAAATCATCATGATCACTAGCAGCTTCAGTAACAACCAAGGATGGCCAAAAGCAAAGAACAACAAGTCAGAACCAAAAAGTTCGACACATCTAGATACCAAAGAGCCAGATTGGCAAAAAATAGGTATGGATCAAGAAGATAAGACTCTTTGATGAAAAATCGCAAGATCCAATGCCAACAAAAAAACAGTGGAAGCTAGCAAGAACGACTAAGAAAAACACAAAGACGCACGCTTTCACAAATCAGATTTGGGTTTCAAAGAAGGTGACTCAAGTACAAAGAGGTCAGGAGCTCATTTGTATTCCAAAACGGTTGAATTTTCAACTTCCAAAGTGTCAACTTCCAAAGTTTGAATCTATACGCTGATAGCCGTTTTTCGGCTCTCCGTAATTGCCATAGTGAGTTAACCCACCCTACCAAAATCATCCAAACATTGTGGCTATCCCTACCATTTCACTGTATATAGGTGTGTGTGAGTTAGGAGACTTTTCCCATATCTTCTTAAAAACCCTCAGCTAGCTAGTCACTGGGCTAGTTGAGCCAAAAAAAAAAAAGTATATTATGGCCCATTTGTGTGTAAATATTTCATTGTATATAGGGCCTAAATAAAAGGATTTTTCATAATTATTTGGGTATTTATTTAAATATTTCTACCTATGGTGTGTTATTTATGCTATGTACATTGACTCACCATTACCATATTTTTTCTTACCATTTTGCATACTCTTTATTCCATATAAAAATAATTTCATGCAAGCTTCTCTTATTTTTGGTGTAACTCCATCCCAACAAAAATCCAAAAAAACTAGTTTTATTTATGTGTATATTTTTTCACTATTGTGATTTTTCCTTCCTACATCTATTCTCTTTTACTCTCATAAATTAGAACACAAAAAATATTCATCTTTTTATGGTAGACTTATAATGAGAGAGATTTATTTTGACCCCTTTATATTTTTTCCACCTATATTATTTATATTTGACATGTACATATTTTTTTAGACCCCTCAATATTTGATTTTCTTAGTTGTACTATTCACTTATATCATGATCTCAACAATATCTTCAATTATAGACCTACCAAATAAGGTCAAGGGTATGTGGAATGCATGCATGCACCATGGGGAGCTCACTCTTGGAGGTAGTCAAAACAATCATCCAAAGAAGGACCTCACAAGGACCTTGTGCAGTGGAAAAAACAGTCGGTTTTGCTGAATTTTTAAAGATGACATGCTCCCCGAATTTGAAAAGTTGATACAAACAAAAGTTGTAGCTCGTACGCTGAACTTTTACCTCAAATGTTTTCATATTTTTTTGAGCTACGAGCTGTGAGGTAGGATTTTATTTGTGGACCCCAGTTTGCCCATGCTATGTAGCCACACTCCCTCTTCCACTTTATCATTTTCCTCTTTCACACACACCTCTCCACTCATCATCCCCACCTCTCTCACCACTCCTCTCTGCACCCTACTCACCTTCTTCTAAACCTTGAAGAATAAGAGAAACCATGGTGAACTCATGTTTCCTACACACACTTCCATTCCAAAATTGACCACCTAGTCTCATTTTTCCTCATCCATATTACCCATATCTATCAAAAAACCATAAAATTCAGCCTCTTCTCTTGAAAGACAGCATCATGGTGATTGATTACTCATATTCAATTACCTTGGCTCCCAAAGGAAGGTCAAAAGTGAAAAAAACGTATCGTCAAAGCTAGTGGAACGTCAACAAGCGTGAAAATTGACCCTACTCAAGACACTTGGAGCATCAACATTGTAAGAAATACATATTTTCTTACCTATTAAGAGTTTTTTCTTCCTTATTTGTATCCTACTTGGATACTCCCATTGTAAATATCCAATTCCATTTGTAAATCAATAAAATAACTAACTCTACTAATTTACTAACACTAACCTACTATGAAAAGTCCTATCACCTCCACTTCTCTCCTCTCTCTCTTCTTCATCTATCCACACCAACTTCTTGATAATTCCAATAAAAAGAAATTAGATAAGTGCTGAAAATCTAACCCAACCATGGTTAGAGGAGTAACCATAGCCTTCAAAATTGCTATAAAAGGAGGGTGTAGCTAGCACAAAGGGGGAGCCATAAGCAAGAGCACTATGCTATAGCTTGAGAAGCCAAGCTCAACCTCTCTAGAAGGAGCTCTTGAGTGGAAGCTCATTGTCGTATGCTTGTGCATGTTTTGTAATAGGGGTGATTAGCACGGGAACTCTATGCCATTGTAAGAGAGAGAGCGATCATTCAATTGAGAGTGGAAAATCTATCATTCCTCCTACTAGTGTAAGCCCAACATTTACTGAATCAAGGAGGGTGGATTTGGACTAAGCTTGGATACTTTGTCTCTCTTCCAATGTGAAGTAATGGACAACAATGATGTGTAAGTGTCTTGGTGATATTTTTAGTTCTTGATAGCTTGTGTCTAGGTGTTGTCATGAATTTAGCCATAGATCCCACATATTGTAAGAGGGCGACAGGGTGGAGAGGACTCCCCTGGCCTTAAGACAGTGATTGGGGTGGCTTTTCTTGTGATGTGTCGTGGTGAAATTTACTCAAGCTATGTTGAAAAAATACTAATCTCACTTTGATCGGTCATGACAGATTTGTAAGAAGGTATTAATGCAACAAGCACCCCCTCCCTCTTCTCTCTCTTTCTTACATATATAATTGTGTTTGCTTGATCATTGCCGATACATTTCAAAGCATCCCCAACACTATCTTTCTCTCTCTCTCTCTCTCTCTCTCGCTCTCTCTCTTTACGCGTCCTAGTTCGCATCCAAAACTAGGTGGTGCCCCAAATTTGTGTAGGGTTAGGTTGTGGGTTTGTGTGTGTGTTTGTTGTTTTTTCCAACCCCAACCCAATTGAGTAGCACGGGAGCCTACAAGGGTGCTTAGAGTCCACTCTTCTTGTTGCCCGCCCCGGACCGCCTCAAATTGGTGCCCCCAGTGAGGACGGCTTGTGTATGTTTTGTGAAGGCTCAACCTTTAGCATAATCAAGTACCTTGCATGAATCAAAAGAATTTGTATGATCCTTTCATTCCGATTGCAAGGCAAAAGGTACACATAATTGTTAGTACTAAGTTGCAATTTCAACGAGTAATTCGTAGAATTTTAGGTTCTCTTAGGTTAGCTGAAATAAACGCTTCAGTAAATCCTTTTATTTTGCCTCTCATTAGGTACGATCTTAGTTTCGATGTTTATATCTTTGTTCTATTTTAGGAATTAGGTTATGTATAGAGCATGGATAATGGCCGAAAAATTTTCCCTTTTTACTTCACACCACATATTAGGATAAATATTGCACTTAGTAGAAAGATACATTTTCAGCAGCGTATGGTGATTATGTTTGGGGCTGAAAGAACAGGGGAAATTCTTGCATCTCCACAACCTGTCATTCTACCTCTCATCAACTACCACACTTCTTTTGATGTACATGTGTTCATTTTATTTTAAAATGAAGTTCAGCCAAACAAAATAGTGTGTATGTTGGCTTTTTGTTTGTCCAGGTTTGTTACAAAAACAAAAAAACGATCATTTGTTCTAACAAGAAGTGTGTGTGCAGTGAAAATTCAATCCTTAGAGATCTAGCTCTATTACCGATTGAGTTGCAGGAGCAGGTAGTAAAGCGTCTCCCTCATAACAAGAGGGTGGTGAAGCTAAGACGAAAGGTCCTGCGTGTGGATTCCATTTTCCTTTTGCTGTTGGGCACTAAGGAAGACCGTACATTCATCCAAGTAGTGTGTGCCCTAAGATTGGTAAATAGAGTGAAATTTGGTGTTTGGCGAGTGCATTTCACCATTGAGGAAGACTCTTCAGGAAACTTGCGGCCAGAGTTTATGCTTCATAGACTCACATTTGGTGAATTTTTCCCTCATTTGCGTCTTATTAATAGTCTTCCTTTCACTTTCAACAAAGGAGATAGGGAGCTATTTAGGGCTTTTCTTAATAAAGAGAGCATCGAGAAGATTACAAATTTGTATAAATTCTCATCCTTCTCTACTTTCTATGACACTTTGTTCATATAGACATTGTAAATCTCTTTATGCTTATGAATGATTTAACCATAATCCTAAGGAGTTTCTGTCCAGGATTTTTGTAGCACAAGTGGAGTCTTTAAATATTGCAAGCTTGATTGGACTTGAGGAGGATGCTCTTTATGAAATTGTGAGAAGGTTGCCTCATTTCGACTATGTGGAACTCGAAGGAAACGAGCTCCTAGTCAATTGCTACTTTCTCACAGCCTTCGATGAGCATGAAGATCTAGTTTTTATACAAACCGCTTGTGCATTGGGAATTGTAGAGCAAGTGCAATTCATTACTTGGGACGTGGTTGCTCTTCTAGATCCAGAAAATGAAGTTTTAGATATTTTTGTATATCGTCTTAGCTTTGAAGAATTTCAACCCTTCTTAGAGCTCGTAAATAGTCTACCCTTTTGTTTTGATCAAACAAATCGAGACCTCATTGAAGCCTGGATAGCTGAAGAAGAAAACCTAGAGTGGTACTTTTCTTACTTCTTCATTTGCAGGCGAGTGGTTCTAAATTTCTATTGTATCCCTTGTTGCAACTCGTATTGTAATCTTTCATAATAATGGAAAGCCAACGCCAAATGTCCGGATACCCTCTTTTCTTTGGAGAGCCTGGAGAGGATGCAGAATTATTTTTAGCAAATTTCAAGACGTCTTGTTGTATCAAGAGGATAGTAACTGATCAAGAACGTGTAGAGATGTTTTAGGTGGTCCTTAGGAAAGATGCTAGCACTTGGTTTGACTCGTTGCCTGAGGAAGTTAAATGGAATTACATGGAAGTTGTGAATCATTTCAAGAGATACTTCTTTGATCCCTAAAACACTCAAAAACTATGGCAAGACATTGTTTCTCATAAGCAAAAAGATTTAGATGACTACTACTTGTATAAGCAAGAGTTTCTACGTCTTTGGGCTCTATGGATATGAAATGTTGCTAACCCTGGTGATGGTGCTGAATTTCTAAAGAAGGAGAGATTCATAGCTGGACTCTTTCCTGATCTTAAGGTAAAGGTGGAGGCGGATGCACCTGCCACCTATGATGCAGCTGACATTAGAGCTTCCAAGAAGTATAGGAAACTCAAGTGCCTAAGGGGAGAGGTTCCAATAGAAGGTCTTAGACCCAAAGGTAAGTCACAAGCATCAACATCTAGGGAGTTTCCTGAGGTAACGGCAAAAGTGATTGAGAAGTTAAATGAATCTTTAAGTAGCTTGTCAATTCACCTTGCACAAGCTGTAGGTCCAAAAGGACAAGCAAGGAAGATTGAAGAGCGAGATCCACGACCTAGGAGAGTCTTACAATGTTGGAATTGCGGAGAGTCTGGACATGGGATGTATAATTGTCCTTCGCCCCGTGGGGAGCCAGGGAGACCTAACTTGAATTACCCAGTGATGAATTCAGGTGAAGGAACTAGTCAGCAACCACGGCTTCTACAAAGGCCAAATGGACCAAGACCACCTCCACAAGGAGTGGAAGGAGTTCCACCTTGCCAGACCCAAATGTGCATGTAGTAGAGGTGACAAACTCAAATGAGGTTGACATGGAAGCAAATGGCATTAAGTGTGGCCGAGGAAAAGGTAAAGAAAAGAAGGTGTCACATCACAGAGTGACCATGGACGAGGCAAGAAGGCAAAGAGACCAAGGAAGCTAAGAGACTCGATGTCGTATCAATCTCCAAGACTTCCCTGTTGGACATGGTATGGCTCCATACAACATGTTGGAAGACATGAGAGATAAGGGTCCTGATATCACATGGCCTCAGTTTCTTGCATTATGCCCACAAGTTAGGAGGGATTTAACAAAGGCAGTTAGCACTAGGAGAAAGGTAAAAGAAGTGTGCCTTTTGTAAAAATTGCACATTCTGAAATGAATGAGGATATTACACCTGTGCTAGATTGTTACATCAAAGGAAGATTGGTTAGGAAGTCTAGTGGATGGGGGTGCACAAATTTGCATCATAACAGAGGGACTCATGCAAAAACTAGGCATGCACATCCATGAACACCTGAAATTAAAGTCAAGATGGCAAACAATAGCAAAGCTAGGTGTGTAGGCATTTGTAAAAATGTTTTTGTAGAGGCCTTTGGCATTAAGAAGGCGGTGGAATTTTATGTTATGTCTACCAAAGGAAATGGTTACCCATTTATCCTAGGAGACCATGGCTAATGAAAATGCGAGCTTTGCAGGATTGGAGAGTGAAAGCTAATTGTAGGAATGACAATCATAGAAGTTGTCTTTGACATGAAGGAGAAATGCCAAGAGGAGCTCCATGAAGAATCATCTCAAAGTGAGACGGAGGAAGGTGGACCGATAGCACTTCAGAAGGAGAAAGTAGCGGCAGCATTATTGAAGAGGAGTCTTTCATCGAAGTCATGGGGTAAGGTTTAAGCCAAAAAACCAGGAGACCTCTTCTTGAGGTTTGGAAAGGGTAGATACTCAAAAGAACCGAAATGTGCAAGATGAAGGAATGTTAGAAGGTATGTTGTCTACAACACTTCCAAAGGACGAAAGAGAGGAGTTCAAATGTGTGTGCTAGGGAAATTTTCGAGGCTTTTTGCTAAAGACTACACCGATGTGCGTGGAGTAGATGCTGTTCAACACAAAATTGAGTTGAAGCCAGAGGCCACACCGAAGACTCAAAAGCTACGAAGGCTAGGAGTCATCAAGGAGCAGGCTTTACTCAAGGAGGTAAGAAAGCTTCTAGCAGCAGGTTTCATTTATCTAGTGGAGAATTCAGAGTGGGTCTCTCCCGTTGTTGTCACTCCTAAGAAAAAAGGCAAGTGGAGGGTGTGTGTGGATTACCGTCCACTTAATGAGGCAACAAAAAGAGATCACTTTCCCCTCCCATTTCAGGATGAGATACTAAATGAGGTAGCTGGTCATGAGAAGTACACTATGTGTGATGGCTACTCGGGTTACTTTCAAATAGGTATCGCATTGGAAGATCAATTGAAAACAACCTTCATCACTCCTTGGGGTTGTTATGCTTTTAGAGTCATGCCATTTGGCTTGACAAATGCTCCTGCAACTTTCCAACGCTTCATGAACATGGTGTTTCAAACATTCTTTGGAAATTCCATTAGGGTTTTTATTGATGATTTTTGCATTTATAGCTCAAAATCATTGCATCTACAAAGGGTAGAAGAAGGTTTAAAGAAGCTCTATGACAAGGGAGGTCAACTCAACCCCGACAAGTGCCACATAGGTGAGGATGAAGTGATCTTGCTTGGTCACAAGGTTTCCTATAAAGGCATTGAGGTGGATCCTTCAAAGGCAAAGGCCCTTATTGAGCTCCCATCACCCAAGAATCTCAAAGAGGTCATCTCATTCATTCAAAAGGTGAAGTATATGTCACGCTTTATTCACTTAGCTTCGGAGTTGCTTCATCCTTTGCAAAAGTTGACACAACAAGTAGAATTTGGATGGTCTGATGAGCTTGAAGAGTACTTTTGTAACATTAAAGTCATCCTGTCAGAACTACCAACACTCATGCCTCCTTGTTGGGAGTACACATTCTTTGTTAGCTCTAGTGTTGGGAAAGAAACAATTGGAGCGGTTTTGCTACAACAAGATCCCCATAGTACCCGGATGCGACCCATCTACTTTGCTAGTAGGGTCATGAATGCTTTGGAGAGAGGCTACATGGAGGCATAACTCATGATGCTTTCTCTAATGGGTTTGTGGCCAGCTGATCCAAATCTTACAATGGCTCAATTGCTAAATGTTTACATAACCTCGGAGAAGAACTAAAAAAAAATAAAATAAGCATCCTCTTGGTGATCTAGTAACAAATGGCTTCCAAGGAGCAATATTTCACTACTACATGCTTTGAACTCAAGGGATTCTTTGGACTACCATAACTTGAGTGATGGAAAAGAGCCCATTGTGCAGTCGTCAGAATTGCAGAAGAGGAATTGGGGTCAACATTTCGCAGATTGCCAGAGAACTTGTTGCTACAATTGGATAATTGTGCAGGGGAAAACAAAAATCGATACTTATTTGCCTATTTGTCAATGCTTGTTACAAGGGTGTTTTTCAAAACCATCCAGCTGGGATTTTTAATGGATGGTCATACACATGAGACATAGACACCATGTTTAGTAGGTTTTCAGAGAAGTTGAGAGTTACACAAACCTATACTTTGCCACATTTGATGGATACATTACGAAACAGCTCATCTTCATCTCTAGCTCCATTTTTTCTCACAAAGATCCCCGATTTCAAGCAATATTGTGATGGCTATCTTTGTGATGGACAAGACATACTTGTTGGACATTCCAAACCGCTTCAGTTCAGGTTCTTTATGCAGGATGAGACACCAATGATGCAATATAAGGCACATGTAGGTGTATCAAGTTGGAGTGGAAGTATTCGCCTTTGGAAAACAGACACAGAAGGCAAGCAATGTTACCACATGGAGATCCACCTCTAGTACAAATGGCTGAGTATGTCAAGGCCCACGAAGAAGTCATTTTGGCTAAAGAACTATATAAAATTTTGGAAACATTTAGGGAATGGTTCAAGTATTCCGCGATATTATAGACCCGTGATAGATTATTGGAGTAAGATAATTGAAGAGATTGGAAAAGCAATCATATCAGAGGGAGTCTTGTATGAAATGTTTTGGCCAAAAACTCAAGAATATTCTCACCTACAAAGCACTACAATGAATTTGCTACAAGGAGCAGAAAGATTCCTAGGCCTTGAAGAGTTGAACGATCATTTTTGTGGGCCTCAACGAGATAGGCCAAGGGAAGAGTTTGACCCTATGTCTGATGTGCACCAAGGTGACTTTCTTATACTTGTTTCGAGTGACACAGAAATCTATCCAGTGTGGCTTGCAATGGCTTTATCTGACATTGATAATGAGCCTACATCACCAAACTACAGAAAACTCTTGATTCAATATTGGGCACCTTGCGCGAGAAAAAGTGGGATGACAGATACTCAAGCTTACAGTAATTGTTGGAAGGGTTATTGGGCTGTCAACTATAAGGACCCACAAGTGTGGGAAACTATAGATGCAATTGTTTGGTCCTGGAGACCCAACAAAGAAGGACCATTTTCTAGAATAAAGATTCCAGAAAGACATGCTCTAAAAGCCAAAGAAGGCCTCACTCGTGCACATCAGCCACACTTGGATCAAAGTTCAGATATGGTATCAAATGTGAGTAGAATTATGTGGAGCTTCTATTGTGACTATACTAGTCAATTTGTAAACAAAATCTTTTCTGTATCTTCCTTTGTTTTATGTAATTTTATAGTTATTATTCAAATCCATGTGTTGTACATCCTCTTGACTTTTGGTGTTTATCAACACCACAATCCTATGAGATTTTCACTTTATTTACTAGCCACACACCTCAATTTTTCCCACTTTAAGTGGAAAATTCCCAAATTACATGAATTCGGTCGATTTGGAGATTCCCATAATGTGAGATTTTTACCAAAATACCTAATATGGTCTTTAAACGTGATAGGAGTGACATAATACTCATGGAGTGGTCTCCCAAAGTATGTATATCTCTCTAGATCCTTGTGGTACACTACAGAGTACCTTTGCCCATACTTATCAAGCATGATTACCTAAATATATATTCCTTCTATGTATGTGAAAACATACAAGCATTTGGCTCCAATGTAGGGTTTGTTTCTCTCATAAAAGAGCATTTTCTCTCAGTTTTCATACTTGTACAATGAGTGTTATCAATGTTGACACGAGTCATCTTGTTCCCTTGCCTTAGCTTCACATTAGGAATGTCCAGCTTTGGCGGCTTATCTTTAGGCTCTATGTCAACCTTGTTCTACTACCACAAAGCCATGATTTTGATGTAATCACATTATGTTTTTCGGAAAAGCCTTGTATAAAAGAGGAGTCATAGTTATTGAGCCTCATTTTCATACATCAAGCTGTAATTCTTTTGTTGTGAACTAAAAAGACTTGTAAGCTGACCATTGGTTAAATGAGAAGCCCTAGGTATAAGGTTTTGATTTTCTAGTTTGAACATATATTGTAACATTATCAAAAAAGTTTTGGAAGAGCTTTGTATGTACGACTGAAAGAGGCAACTCAGTAGCACCTTGTAATAAATTTTCTCAAATAGAATTCAATTCCAAAAAGTGCATTGTGTTCCTTGTCTCTTGTTCTTTCATTTAACTGTAATCATTCTTAATTTGGCTATGGTTTGTGCCTACCTATCTATGAGCTAAATCTACAATTTTGAGTGCAAAATTGGTTTTTTAAAATCTTAGAAGAGTGTTTCTAGACCATAGGGAAACCTTTTTGGATAGTTCTGTTGCAGTTTTCAAGATCTGTACCATGATGGATTGTGATCTTGCCACCATTTTGGACGACCTTCAGACTTTATAGGATAGTTTCCCTAGATCTACTATATCTCCTCCTAAAGTTTTGTTGCATTCCGAGCTCATTTGGTTGACAAAATGGCATGATGACCTAGAGAGGTGAGATAGGACATATGCAATTTTTCTAGAGTAGAGAGTGATAGTTTTGCTAATGCTAGCCTAGTTTTGTAGGTTCACTTCTTGAGACACCCTCAAAGAGTCTCCGTGCCCCATCCTAATTTATTCAATGAGTATTGAATTTATGTTAGTGCCAGATAGCTATGCTGCGTATGTTTGATCGTGGAAATCCTCTAACATTGGTGCCATTTTTGGGGAGTGATCCTTAGGTGGTGAGTGACCTAGTCGTATTTGTGGCCTTATTTCCATATATTTAGTTACCCATTCCGTTTACAAATTAGCAGTCAAGCAGTTGGACTCGGGGTTTACTGCTTGGTAGAGGCTAGAAGTGGAGGACATGCTAGATCTACTTTTGATGGGCATAGAGAGCTATGAGTGAGATACAAAAATAATTTCATTCTGCATTTTTCTTGATGGTTTGAAAGTACCATTCCACCCTTCATTTCACCTTCAAAATGAATTGTTTTGTATGCTCACAAATATGGTGCAAAAGGGGATTACCAAACTCATAAGAAGTAAATTAGAAACTTTCATTAGCAAAACATCACAGGAGCTAGTCAAAAACCGTTGAGAAAAGAGTGATTGGTAAAGAGTGATCCAGATCCAAAATGTTTTGGGAATAGGCTAGTGACACTACAAGTAATCAGCGTGCCAAGTTTGGGGTCTAGATTTGATGGAACATGGATAACGATGCATGTACCTTTTCTGTTTTTTTTTTGGATAGAGACCATACCAACATGTAGCAGAGAACATTTCAAACAAAACTTCCAAATGCAAGATAGTCAAAAAGTTCAAAAAGTAGGTCAAAACTGGACAAAAACACTTCAAAACCAAAAACCACCAAGAAAAATTAGGGTTTGACTTTTGGATAACCGAAACTGATCCAAATCACACAAAAATCATATAGCTAAGCTCAATAGAACAAGGGGAAGCTGTGTACCAAGTTTTATCAACATCTGACACAAAGGTACATGGATATCAAATTATGTTCCTTTGTCAGAGATTGAGCCTATACTTGTGCCATAGCTAGAGCTAGCCACAAGGATCATAGTGGTCTTTTCAAAATTGAATTTAGACTTGATTTGTGGATTTTCATGCAAGCTAATAGAGCGGCTGTAAACTCATAGCCACCAAGTGGTTTTGGTACAAATTGCAAGAGCTAGAGTGTGCAGGTCAAATTGCTTTATTTCAAAGATTTGAATACATCAACTGAGATAATAGGTTAGCATTTTGCAATTGAGTTTTCTTGATGTATTTCCAATTAGATAGACTTTATTAGAGTAGAACCATATTGTAGGAGACCAAATGAGCCACATTTCAATAGACGAGAGTGTTAATCAATTTTCATTGTGCTGACCTTAGAGCCCATTGTAGAAGAGAATATTTTTTATACTTCTTCAAAATTATATTATACCTACATGGTTGAAGGGTTGAAGAGTGTGAGTTTCAAGGAGGGAACTAACATGACCGAAGGGTTCAAGAATATGAGTTTCAAAGAGGGAACTAACATAAGAGCAGGACCATCCCAAACCACACCAACCATGAAACTATTGCACTTGAAATATCAATTTGAAAATGAACAAGGTGTAAAAATTTACAAAGGCGGTTTCATGTCATGGATTGAACATAGTGTGAAATAAAAAAAATCACCTCACTTTGACACTTCTCGATGCATGGAAAGAAAAGTAATACTGTACATATTGTGATATATTCTAAAGCGCCTACTACGATTGTTGCCACATGTACATACCTCTATGGGAAGTCGTGGCTCTGGATATTGAATCATTGCATGTTTTTCCACTCGGTAAAATGATTAATTTGGTTTGAGAATGTACATACTCCATGCGTTCTATAGTGGCACACTCATCTCGCCTACAAAGGTTGATGCAGATAAAAACTGCCAAAAATAGCAGCTCATACAAACGTCTTCCTAAAATTGCATTAAAAGTGACCAAAACTGGAAAGGTGATGAAAATTGATGCATGTCTATGCTTTTTATGAAATGTGATCAATTCCACAAATTTAGGGATTTTTTTGACTATTTGGGATTTTTCACATCAAAATGGCTTTTTTGGGTGAAAAATGGGCCAAAAATGACATATTTTTTGGTCAAAATTGAAAAAAATGCCCAAAATTTGACACATCAACTGAGTATTCCATGGGGAAGAGAGAAAAGGCTGCTTCTTAAGTGAAAAAACCTACAATTTTTCACTGTTGTGCTATTCCTTCCATGGTTGCTCGATCTATGTGTAGTGTAGTCCCGCCTCTTCACAATCTTGTCTATAAGCTTGTGAGGGAGTGAGTTAGGGTTTCCCCTCATCAAAATGATGAGTGCGATCCAATTAAGAATCTCTTAAATCTTTGCAAAATCAAAAAATGGTCGTTATGAAGGAGGAAGCTTGTGTATTCCTTTCAATTGTTTGAAGTTACGACCATCTAATTTGGGGCAAGGCTACACGATTCCACAAAAAAGGTTTGGGCTTTGATTGGGAATTCCATGAAAGAGGTTTGGGTTTTGATTGGGAATTGTGCTTGCATGACAGTTGAGGTTTCATGGCTGAAACTTTAGTGTTTTTAATTTCTCTTTTCAAGTAAAATTGAATGTGAATTGGTGATCCTTTCATCACAAACTCGCCTACAAAAACAAGTAAATTCCAAGCACAATAAGGTAAAGGGTTTGTGACTGTCTTGTCAAAAATTCTCTTAGATTTTTAGTCATCTTTAGAAATAGAGTTGGTGATTTTTCATAAACACTTTTTCTCAATGTGTTTGTAACTGTCACTGACGAACTCTCAGAGCCAGAGGTTCTGCACCTTCCCAACTAGACCGCACACTTTCTGACTACCTGATCACAAACGCAAGTATCACAAGCAAGGCACATATTAGGTAACTCATTTTTTGAAATAATTGAACATATTATCATAGTACCTGCCTCACTAGCATGAGGTGATATGTCAAAAGGACCTCTAAGAGAGAAGAAAAATTGAAATAGAGGCAAATGTTGTGGTGAGGAAGGAGCTATTCTAGCAAAAAAAGAATCACTCAGAGAACCCATGATGCCTTGACCTCAACGCATAGTAATATTGAGGGACCAAACCCATAGGTTTGATAACCATAGCCAAGCAAACACTGTTGCAAAAGTGATCTCGACCCCAAAGTGTCACCCTTGTTACGCCTTGAAACATCCACCATTTGGTTTGTGCTACTCAAGTTCCCGATCGAGGGAAGAGAAAAAGAAGAAGAAGAAGAAGAAGAAGAAGAGAGTTTTAGCGTTGTAGGAAACTATTTCAAGAGACCTTAAAGATGTAGCCGATGAGGAGTTGAACTCAAGACCTATTACTCAAGATGCTCATATCGCTCCACAAAATTTCTCCTTACGAATTCACTTGCTTGGTGAGATGAGGAATGGCCTAACAGACACCCTGAAGGATTAAAAGATATACTCCTAGGAAGTTCTTGAGAAGGAGATGGAAAGAAAAGAGAAAGATGGAGGTAATATTGTTGTGAGAGATGAGGATAGATTGCACCTTATATAGATGAGAAAACTATCACAGAATGATTTAGTGTAATCTAGAAGTTAAAGGTGTAACTTTTACTTGAAGATTTACCACCTCCCTTTATTGTTCCAAGTTGAGGATAGCTCTTTCTTTTTGTTGGAAAGTTTGTAAGGGCCTCCTCCTAGCTCTTATTCTTCACCAATGCATCTAATCCATCAAAGTAATAAGAATAAAACATTCAAAGATAGTTCAAGGTAAATTTTGGCTAAATCAAAGAACCAAAGTTTACTTACGAGCCACTTTAGGTTTACACCATGGGAACATGGGTATAGGAAATGCATGAAAAAATAGCTTTTCATCTCAAGAAAAGTAGCATGAGAAAAGATAAGAAAAGGGGAAAAAAACAATAAGATAAGGATAAGGTGAACAAGTTACTTGTTGAAAAAGTTTTGAAAAGAAAGATAAGTTATCAAGATAAGTAAAAAGAACTTATTGATAAGGAAGATAAGATATCGAGATAAGTAAAGACACTTATAAAAAATGTACATAAAAAGAGGGCTTCTCTTCTCATTTTACACTTCTGTCATCCATTTTAAAGATGCAAATTAGAAAGTAAGTTGTAGAGAAAGATTAGGGAAGCCATATCCAAACCTCTTCTAATGCATACCTCCTACACACACCTCTTCTCCAAGAAAAGCCATGCCAAAATAACCAAGCTTGCCATAACTTGATCTTCTTCTTATCATTACACTCTCCCTCTCCTCTCTCCTAATCCTCAATATTTCCATAGCGTTAATCTCCCTTGTCTCACCCCAAGTAACACAATTTGTGGTCTTCAAGTGGAGGTGAAGGAGAAGAGGGCCGACTATGTTACCAAGTTTCTTCAATAATTGTAACATATTCAAGATTTATCAATAAGAACTATATCAATTACTTTGCAAAAGTATTTAAGATTCACATTTTTGTTAAGTCATAGAGAGTCATAACCAAACATTTGGATAAAAAATTAGACTCCGGAACTATTAATTATGACCCTTACTCACTTGGAGCGACAGGTCACTATGTGAAATGTAAGCCTTAAGACTATGTTTAAAGATAAGGGTTCAAACTTAAGAAATAAAGAGAAACTTTTGGCTAAGTTATAGGAAAGAAAGAGTATTTTTAGGGAACCAATAATTTTAGCAAAGAAAGAGGATTTTTAGGGAAGGATTATTTTTAGCAAAGAAATAGTATTTTTAGAGAAACAAAAGAGGTAAGTCAAGATTAGAGCTTCTTTTCTTCTTTTATCTTCCTAATTTTCACTATTCTTAGCTTTTACTTTTCTCTTGAATACATCGCTAATTTGATAAGACAAATTTAAAATTTTTCATTGTTATACATGCTAACTTGGTAAGTCAATCCTAGGAATCCCCATTAACCCATCTAAAAATGTGAATAAATCACAAAAAACAAGCATATGAATCCGTAGATTAGCGAAAGAATTGTCCGCCGATAAATTGTTATTAGAATGTTATTGTTTGATATTAGGAGTTAGTGGATCATGTTTGAAGAAGTACTTAATGAGAGCAATTGCTGAAGGAATAACTTGTTTGAGACTCGTGGTTAGTGAGATAATCTTGTGGTTAGCAAAAATTAAGATGAGGTTATCAGCTTTCTTTCGTCCCTTGTGGTTAGTAAGATGCCCCCTATGGTTAGAAATTGGAAAAGTCTGCATATTTTACGGTTAGCGAATAAATAAATCATTTGCAAGGGCTTTGTTGGTTAGACAAAGAAAGTGCGGGGTAGAGGCAAACTCATAAGAAATTTGAATTCTTTTTATTTTTTAAATATAGGACTGTCTTCATTAAGCCTTGTTTGAGAAAGAATTATTTGGGTGAAGTTTGAAGGGTTGTATGAATTGAAACTAATGAAACAACCCTATTGTACCTGTAAAACAATGTGGTAGTAATTAGAAAACAAAAGAAACATATGAGTGCAATAGTGTGGAAGTGGGAGATTAGTATCCAAATGGAACTATGTCTATGGACGGGTGGACCCAATTAGTCGGGTACTGTTGTAAGCTTTTCACCATTCTAAAAGCATAAAAATGAACCCTAAGGTTTATTTGAAAGCACTAGAAATACAAAGTTATAAACCACTATCTCAAAAGTAGCCAAAATTGGTATTTTTGGAATCTTAAGTACGACAATACTATAGCCAAAAAAATTCAGAACTTAATTCGGGCAAAAACAACTCTCGCTATTCCCTGTGGAAGTTTTCACAACTAGTTTAATTCTTAGAGATAATTGAATACTTTTAGTATTTAATGAAGCACATGAATTTTCACATGGCCTAGTAGGTATTATTAAGTACATGGGCCAAATATTTTGAGTTAATCATTAAAGTGAACAAAAGTTAGCACTTTTGACCAACCAAGCTGGGTATGGGCAAGTGTTGTAATGTGATATTATGAAGCTTCCCAAGACAGAAAAAAAAGCAATAGGGGGCGCTAGAAGAAGCTGGGAGGTTGCTTCTTGACATGTACCTTTGACCACAATAGTTAAATAAAAATTATTTTTGCTCTCATATAGACTTCTTTCCTTTGGTACCAAGCCTTTTGACCAGACTAAGTCTTTAAGCACAAAAATCAACTTCACTTGTTCCCTTTTTTATCCTAGACTTAAGTGGCCAATTTAAGATGGAAAACAGTTTTAGAAAGAAACTCATTTTCATGACATTACCTCTCCCTTGAAATCATAGTGATCTTTGACTATGGAGTAGAAAAAGTAAAGTCATAGCTAGTCCTTTTACTTTGGGTAGAAGATCCTTTTTTACCCGTAGACATTATTCCATACTGGTGACTAATTCCACTTGGTGCTTGGAAGACTTAGCTATTACAACCATGTCTTTACTTAGCCCTTACATCTTCCTTATAGTAGATTGGCAAAGTCTACAAGTTGGTGCTTGAGAGAAACATGTTTTCTGCAAGCATGATTTATTGTATGCATACACTTAAAAAATTTATGAACATTAAAAAGAAACTATAGAGTCAAAACAAGACAAAATTCTTTACAAGGTATGTTTGTTCCATACATGGTTCTTACCTTTTTCATGAGTCATTGTAAGCATTTGCAAGGTTTACATTATCCTTTATGTGCATGCCTTGCATCCAACTTGCATCTTCAAATGAAATTGTTTTAAGTTTAATAAAAAAATTTCCTAGTACCCTTTCCACTTCTTGAAACCTTGTTTTCATGGTGCAGGATGCTCTCATGCTACAAGATCTCTTCTTGACCTTCAATTACTAAATGTTTGGGTGGCTTGTCCTTATACAATTTCAAAAGGCTCAAATGAAAGGCATTATGAATAAGACAAATGTTAGGTAACCTTCACTTATAAGACAATTCATTAATTGATGAAAGGATTTAAAATGGACCAAAATATCTTTCTCCTTGCTTAGCATATTTTTTCTGATGACCCATTGGGCATCCTTGTTTTTGGGCATCCTTGTTTCCCCTTTCCAGTTGCATGCCTATGCATGCTTTGAGAAACTCAAGCAATACCCAATAATTCTCTTTGAAGGTCAGGGATTCTCTATGATTATCACCAGTAGACTTCTTCTTCTGTTGCATGATGGATATAGTTTCATTAATTATATTAAAATATTAAGGAAGGTCTCTTTTATACTCATAAACAAAAAATATCTTACCAAGTGTCTTGAATATCAATGGGAGTTTGGGTACTCCTTCAATAACTTTAAATGGTTCCTTCCCTGTAAATTTATAGATAGCATTATTGTACGCATACTGTACTAGTGACAAATAATTTTGACATTGATCTTTTTTATCTACCTCCATAACATAGGCTTTGATTAGGTCAATAATGGTCAAGTTTTCTATTTCACGTTGGCCATCCATTTGTGGTTGATAGGAAGAAGACAAATTCAACTTAGTACCCAAATTTTCAAAGAGTCCTTTTTAAAAAGTACTAGTCATTCTTGCATACTATGGATGTTGGGAAGCCATAATACTTAAAGACCTATGATATGACGAGTATTTTCATATGGTGTGCTTTAATAGATGTTTTGACCAGTATAAAATGCACTTATTTACTAAACCGGTCTACTATTGTCCATATTCATGTATTCCTAGGAATAGACCTTGGCAATCCAAAGATAATATCCATGGATATACTCTCCCATGGGGAATTAGGTATGGATAATGGTTGAAGTAAGCTAGGATGCTTCCCTCTATGATACTTCGTCTTTTAACATACAATGCATTAGGTTATATTTTCCTATATGTTTGCTTCATTTTTTGCCAATAAACATACATCTTTACTCCTTTAAGAGTAGATTTAATCCCTATATGCCCCACATAAGTAGAGACATGAGATTCATACATAAATTTTTCACCAAGCTATGTGTAGTGCATAACCTATTTCCATAGAGAAGATAACCATCTTGCACATTCTATGGTTCTTCTTTCTTCCCTAATGCAATAGCTGACATTACATCTTTAAAGTCTGGATTTGTAGCATTCTCCTGGGGGATTCACTATGTGGTTCCGTATGGTATCACGTGAGTGTAAGGAAGAGGGGTTTTTAATAGGGTACCATAAGCGTATACAATACGGGTAAACCCCACTTATTGTTTATATCTATTGTAGGTTAAGAGGGGGAGAGGAGGGAAGAGGGTGTGTGTGTGTGTGTGTGAGGGAGGGGGAGTGTTGGCACCCCATGCATTAAAAAATTTCCTTTATCCTTTCTGAGCTCAAAAGATACAACATTAAAGAGTTTACTTTCAAGGTTCATCTCTATTGTAACTTGTTCTTCTCTAAGCTAAGGGCAAAAGGATATCCCTTCCCTCTCTTGATGGCATTATTTCTCCACATTTCTTACAATTTTAGCTCATTTCTCCCCAAAAGGAAATCTAACCCCCCCCTCCCTCTCCACCCTTGTCAAAGTACCATTTTCACCCAATGGATGCCGACTCAACTTAGGATGTTCAATCAATAAAAACCTCTTTAAATGGCTATCCATTAATCTCAAACTTTCACATCTTCCCAAGCCGGTAATTTGTTGGTTGAACTCACCCAACCTTGACAAAATCCTTTCCATGGACAACTTCCACCCTTTCTTTTTTCAACATCCTTTAGTTAGTGGTAATCAGGCATCCTCCTCAACTTTTCTCGGATGAAGTATTACCACATCTCCATGGACACCCTTTCTCCTATACCTATTATTTGTAATAAAAGTCCTAGATGCTCTCCTTGTGTTGGGCTAGTCCTATCTTTTCTTTCTTTAGTTTTCCTTTACCCATGTTTTTCCGCCATCTTTATGGAAGGGTGCATCCTTGATTGTATCAAATTCCTCTCTTAAAAGACACCACCAACCCCCTCTAGAAGGTAAAAAATTCTCCCTCCCAAAAGAGTATCCATCTCTCTTAAATTTTTGTAACCTTTTTGTGACTATTAACTCATTTGCTACTTAAACCCTATCCCTTCCTTTTGTATGGTTTACACCACTGATGAGATCTTAAGCAAAACACGTTTGTGTAAATTTTTGGCTACATCTCTCTCTCTCTCTCTTCCCCATCCCCCCCCCCCCCCCCCCAAAAAAAAAAAAAACACCGACATACACATTATTTTCACTATGTTTTGGCAAGACACACTCTCTTACATATTTTTTATTAAACAAAAAGCTTCTTAGGGTTTTTGTTATACCCGTAGATGTACAAAGTAGCACTTGTCACTATTGCTTTTGTTAGGAAATAGTGGTGTAGCTAAGTAGATATTAGAGTAGTTTACTTAATGGAGAGAGATAATTTTCACACACAAAAGATTATAGAAGAGAGAGAGAGAGAGAGAGAGAGAGAGAGAGAGAGAGAGAGAGAGAGAGCACAATATACATGGTTCACCCAACGTGGATTACATCCACGGGAAAGAAACCACTCAATTGCTTTAGTACTTCAAACTAGAAGTAGGTTACAAAGGGGTTATACCCTTAATGAAGCTCCCACCTTGCTTCACTTTCACCACCTCAAACTTACCTTGTTTCATCAACTTCACAATGAATTTTTTGTGTACTTCCTTTTATAGGCCAAAAGGGTTGTCCTCTCTTATGAGAGGCAGCCATGTGTAGCCACCCTTGTGTAGACAAGTCCAAGTTGGACTCTCCAATGCGTCCATGTGTGGCCATCCTTGAGAAGACAAATCCGCTTAGAAATAGGCCATCAACCATTGAATTTGTCCACCGTCCATAGACCTCCACCCACTGGCCACTGACCATTGGCCAACCGGTCATTGACTTCCAATCACCGACCAACCGGTCGGCCATTTTTCGATCACTTTTTGGCCATCGTCCGGCCATAATTTTCAGTCAAAATGAAATATTCCAATAGCTCAAGACTGTTCATGAACTTTTTGTTTTCTTGCGCATGATTTTTCTTATGCACGATGGCTTCTCCTCATAATGGGGGCCTTAAAAATGTGCATTTTTTAAGACTAAAAGTTACAAGGGAGAAATCACGCTCCATACTTAACAATCTCCGACTTGGAGACCGATCTCCACACCAAACCTGTGACTGCTTTTGACCATGGCTTCTTATCCTTGAATGCCGAATGAAGATGAGTAGAAGCTCAACTTGTCCTTGTTAAAACCACCTTTGTAAACATGTCTAGGATTCTCACTTGTGTGCACCTTTGCTAGATTTAGATGTTCCTCTTCCAAAAGAGTACGTATGAAGTGATATCTCACCTTGATGTGCTTTGTCCTTGGGTAAAAGGCTAAATTATTTGAAAGATGAATGGTGCTTTGACTTTCACTGTACAAGACACATTTTAATTGCTTGTATCCAAGCTCCTCCAAGAATCTGTGAAGTGATAGAATTTCTTTGCTTGCCTCCGTCATTGCTACATACTTTGCTTCCATGGTAGAAAGCGAGACCACTTTCTATATATTTGAAGCCCAACTTACTGTTGTGCCTCCAATTGTGAAGACATAGCCAGTAGTGCTCCTTTGAGTGTCTTTGTCACCTGCCATATTTGCATCGGCATAACCTTGCAAGAAAATGTCAGTGCCTCCAAATACAAAGCATTTGTGGTTGTCCCCTTTAGAGACCTAAGTATCCACTTCGTAGCTTGCCAATGCTCTTTACTTGGATAATCCATGAGTCTACTCCCCACTCTCACTGCATGTGCAATATCTAGCCTTGTCTAGACCATATCATACATTAGAGGACCTACCATTGCAACATATGGAGCTTTAGACATATATGCTATCTCCTTTTGTGTCTCTGGACACATATCCTTGGCTATTTTCAAGTGACTAGCCAAAGGTGTAGAAACCAATTTTGCATCTTGCATCGCAAACCTTTCTAGTACCTTCTGGATGTAATCCTCTTTAGATATCTTCATATCAAGTATCCACTTTGCAACACCTAAATCTTTCATTAGAAAAGATTTAAATAGCTCCTCTTTTAGGTATTTGATGTCCTCCATGTTAGCACTTGCAATCAGCATGTCATAAACATACAACAATAGAAAGATGAACTTCCCATCTCCCAATTTTTTTGTGTGAAAGCACTGATATGAGTTCCATCTTCTAAATCTATGATTCAACATCATCAATCAAACATCAAGTATCATTGCTATTTTCTTTAATTTGCAAGCTATTCTTTAATCTACAAACCGTTTTCTCCTTACCCTTTACTTCATACCCCTTTGGTTGAAACATGTAATTTCCTCCTCTAAGTCACCATGAGGGAATGCCAAATTTACACCCATTTGATCAAGATTTAAGTCACAAGCAGCCACAAGGCTTAGGACAAGCCTGATTGAGTCCATTTTACAATAGGAGAAAATATTTCATTGAAATCAATACTTTTGAGAAAACCCTTTTACGACAAGCATGGACTTGTACCTTTTCTTTCCACCTTCTTCTTCCTTCAGCTTATACACCTAATTATTCTGCAGTTCCCACTTACCTTTAGGAAACTCAATAAACTCCCATGTTTCATTGCGATGTAATGAGTCCATCTCCACTTGCATGCTCTTCAACCATTCTTCTTTGGATTCATGTTTCATAGCTTCTTTCTATGATTTTGGCCCTCCAAAATTTGAGACAAAGAGATGATTGAAGAAAAGAGTGAATCTTTCTAGAGGCCTCCTTGTTCTTGTAGATCTTTGAGACATAGGTTAAGGCTCCTCATTTGGATGACACATTTTCACCACTTTCACTCCTTGAGTCTTCACTATCCTCAAGCTCCATGTACTCATCACCTAATGCCATTTTGTTGAGGTGTCCTTGGGGTTTTTCTTTGCCTCCAAATTCCATTGCTAGCACAAAAGATTTCAAAATCTTGGCTGCAATATTTGCCTCCATTGTTGGATCTGAGCATTTGATCTTGGTACCTTCTTCATTCTCCACAAAGGCCTTTCACCTTTGAAATATGGAAAACACATTGAATTTATTCTTCATTTCATAAACCCATGTTTTCCTAGTTGCATCATCTATGAATGTTACATAGTACAACATGCCACCAAGGGATGTTGTACTTGTAGGACCCCAAATTTAAGAATGAACAAATTCAAGTTTTTTATTTTTCTTTCATTTCTTATTTCTTGAAAATTTACCCTCTTTTGTTTACCATAAACACAATCTTCAAGAACTCTAGGTCTACTTCTTTTAAACTTGGTGGAAGCTTATTTAATTGAAGGATTTACATTTCTTTGGCACTCAAATGACCAAGCCGGCAGTGCCACACCGTAACTTCTATAGTTGTTCCACAAGTTGAAGATTATGTGATGAAAATACAGAAGTAAAGTGTGCAAACCTTTTCTCAAAGATCCCTTTCATATCTTCCATTGTTTGTTTTTGAATGCAATGTGCGACCTTCATCATCCAATTGTCCTATAGAGATTAAATTTTTGCGAAGAGAAGAAACATGCCTAGCATCTTAAAGCCATTCATTTCCATTTGCAGTTTTCACACAAATTGTACCTTTGCCAACAATTTCACAAGGTTCATCATCTCCCAAGTATACATACACAAAATTACCTTTGATGTAATGAAGATTTTGCTTGTGTGGTGTCGCATAAAATGAAGCCCCGGAGTCTACTATCCAGGAACTAGATACATTGTCTAATGAGAGAGTTAGATCATCTTTCTCTACTTTACCTGCCACATTGGCCTTTGATGTTAGCTTGCTGTCTTGAGACTCTAACTCTTTCTTCTTCTTGGACCAACAATCCTTCTTGATGTGGCCCCTCTTTTCGCAATTCAAACATTTAAGAATTGACTTTGTGTGTGACTTGTTCCGCCTTGGGCGATCACAATCCTTTTCATTTTGAACCTCTCCTTTGATCTTCCCCTTGTTTCATGATAGTGTAACGCTTGATGATTCACCGGTGCTTCTCCTTTGCATTTCCTTGCTTAGGAGAACACCCATAACATTATCAAACTTAAGAGTCTTTGTGTCGGAGATAGAGTTACTTACAACCATTGCAAGGCTGTCCAACTATTTGGCAGAGATGATAGTATAAGAAGGGCTTGCACTTCATCATCTAAATTGACCTTCACCAATCAAAATTGAGTTATATTGGTGTTAAAGCTGTTTAGGTGATTGATAACTAAACCACTCTCTACCATTTTTAGATTGAACAAACTCTTCAAGAGAAATACTTTATTGGATGTCGATGGTTTCTTGTAGAGACCGTTCAGTGGCTTCATCAAGTCCTCCATGGCCTTCATCTCCGAAATATTGTAGGAAACCATTGATGCCAAGCTTATCCGAATTGGTCCTAATGCCTTTCAATCAAGGAAAATCCATGCTTCATATGCCATTGTTGCGGGCTTCTTTGCAAGATCGCCTAGTGGCAAATAAAGGTCCTTTTGGTAAAGATAGTCTTCAATTTGTATCTTCCAATGTTGAAAGTTTTTTCCGTTGAACTTCTTGATCTTGAGCTTACCTTCCTCCTCCATTTCTCCACTCAAATCAAGGAATACTTTTCTTGAGATGATTTAGCCCTACGAGAAAACCTTGCTCTCATATCAGTTGTTAGGAAATAGGACATAGCTAAGTAGATATTAGAGTAATTTACTTAATGGAGAGAGATAATTTTCACACATGGGAGATTATAGATTAGAGAGAGAGAGAGAGAGAGAGAGCACACACAATATACGTGGGACACCCAATGTTGGCTATGTACATGGGAAACCAGCCACTCAATGGCTTTAGTACTTCAAACTAGAAGTAGGTTACAAAGGGATTATACCCTTAATGAAGCTCCCACCTTGCTTCACTCTCACCACCTCACATTGACTTTGTTTCATCAACTTCACAATGAAATTTTTATGTAGCATAGGCGTCCTTTTATAGGCCAAAAAGGCTATCCTCTCTCATGAGAGGCAGCCATGTGTAGCCACCCTTGTGTAAGCAAGTCCAAGTTGAACTCCAATGCACCCATGTGTGGTCACCCTTGAGAAAACAAGTCCGCCTAGAGATTGGCCACCGGCGATTCAATTAGGCCATTGGCCATTGACTTTAGGCCACCAACCAACTGGCCATTGACTTTTGATAACCGACCAGCCGACATGCCGTTTTCCAATCAATTTTTGACTGTCATTTGGCTATATTGTTTTGATAAAAATGGAATATTTTGGTAGCTCAAGACTGGGCGTGAATTTTTGGCTTTTTGGTGAGTGATTTTTCTTATGCACAATGGCTTCTTCTCATAATGGGGGACTTACAAATGTGCATTTTTAAGATTAAAAATCATAAGGAGTAAATCAGACTCCATACTAAACAATCTCCCACTTTTTGATGATTACTCTCTCAACTTTTTCACTTCCCTTTAGCAACCATACCCTTCTCCTTTTTTTTTTTCACCATCTTTTTACCATTTCTAGTGTTAGCGGGTCACCGCGATGACATACGTCTACAGCATAGCTTTTTGGTACTAACTAATGTCAATACTCAGGGAAGTGACTCGGATGGGGCACGGAGACTCTTTGAGATCGCCAATCTCAAGAAGTGAACCTAAACAAGCAAACACACCAACTCAACAAGCAAACCAACACTCAATGATCGGGGAAATCTACCTATATCCTTTCTCATAGCTCTAGGTCATCACGCCATTTCGGTACTCAAATGGACTCGAAATTCAACAAAAGGTTAGGAGGAGGTCTAGGATACCTAGGGACACTATCTTACCAACTCTGGTTGCAATCCAACAAGGTACCAAAATCAAGATCCATCATGAAAAAGGTCCATAAAACTGAAACTGATCAATCTAGAAAGGTCACCATATGGTCTAGGAACACTCTTCTATGGTCAAAATGACTAAAAACGTTGATTTAAGCACTCAAATTTGCAATTAAGGCTCACATACGCGTAATCGTGAACCACAACAAAACTGACAATGCTTACACTTAAATGAAAGAGCAAAGAGAAAGGAACACAATGAAAGTTTTGGAATTGAAAACTTATTACCCAATCGTTAGAAAAGTTGATTACAAGTTGGAGCAGCTTCGTAACTTGAGTGTACGTTTTCAGAGCTCCTTTCTTCTCTAAACATAATCCTCCCTTTCACATTAAGGTTATTGACATTTATACCTAGGGTATTCTAAATGGAAAGTGGCCGACTCACACGGACATGTACAATTATCATGACATCATTACAAATGAGGGAATCAACCTGCTACTCTAGAATCAAGATTTACATAGAGTATCACTACACTAGCTCGACAAAATAATTGACTACAAATGTGTCCTGCTACGTGTTCGGCCATGTGGATGCCCGTTCCACGACGGACATCTACAGCATAGCTTTTTGGTACTAACATAATATCAATACTCAAGGAAGTGATCAGATGGGGCACGGAGACTCTTTGAGATTGTCAATCTCAAGAAGTGAACCTAAACAAGCAAACACACTAACTCAACAAGCAAACCAACACTCAATGATAAGGAAAATCTGCATATGTCATTTCTCATAGCTCTAGGTCATCATGCCATTTCGGCACTCGAACAGACTCAAAATGCAATGAAACTTTAAGAGGAGGTCTAGTACACCTAGGGACACTATCCTACCAACTCTGGTTGCAATCCGACAAGGTAACAAAATCACGATCCATCATGAAAAAGATCCTTGAAACTGCAATAGATTAGTCTAGAAAGGTCTCCCTATGGTCTAGGAACACTCTCCTATGGAAAAAATGACTAAAAACAATGATTTAACACTAGGTTGGTAATGGGACACTTTTATGTCCTATTAAGTGACCATTTTCCTTGAATTATGTCAAGAGTTTCAAAATGGATTATAAGGTGCTATCTGTCTAGAAATTTGTCTCATGAGCTGAAAAAAACTCGACATTTTTTTGGAATATCAATTCCATCTTTAACCTTGTCCTTGCACAACATTTCACAACCTAAATTGTGTGAAAAAAGGGGTCCTGTTTTTGGGTTTTTTCAACTTTTTGCAACTATACCACTCTAGAATTCATGTTTGTGAGGTCTATAATGCTAGATAACTATCTTTAGTAGTACTCAACATGTCTTGATGCTTCTAGGGAGAAATAAATGTTAAAGTTGTAAGTTATGACCAAATTGCAAAAATTGTCAGATCCTGTTTTTTAGCCAATTTTAGCTCTTCTATGATTTTTTTGGTGGCTTTCATGATATCCAAATGCAGTTTTGATTTTCTATGTCCCATATTGTAACATAAAGCTAATATTCCTTGAGTTTTGGAGCACCTAATACCCTATTTGCATAGTAGACAACGATGGTTGTTTTTTTCAGTTATAGAAGAAAACAAAACATTCTAGTATATCAAGTATAGCTTTTTCAATATTGTTACTTTCTTGTGACAACTACATGCATTTTGTAGGTAGTAACCATATCTAGTCGTAAGGATCAAATTTGGCTAGATATTGAATAGTTTCCTTGGAATTCTACAACTCATAATGTTGAACCAGCTTTTTCATGTTTGCTCCCCAAGATTTCCCTTGGTAAGAGATGTATTATTCTTTTGACATGCTCCATGGCTCCTTATGAACCTAAAAGACAATAGGAAACTAAGAAAACATGTATATATTATTTGTAATGAGCGTGGCTATAGAAACTTTGATGATAGGTTTGCAGAATGGTAAAAATTCAACTTTTTTGTACCTATTTCTTTTGGCAAAACAAAAAATAGCGAGTGAGAAGCAATCATATGTTCTGATCACCAACCCATTGAAGTTAACTAGGAAATTTATCTCAAGTCCTACAAAAAATCCCTAATCTTATTTTTATGCAACAAAACGTAAGAAATGACTGTTTCGATGAAAATGTAGTGGTCCATCAACTTTGGAGGCTTGGTGTGACCAAAAGATGAAAAATTTTACAAGTTTCTTGTTTTTTCCATGTGTAGTAGGCCTTGAAATATAACCTCATGAAAGGATTTTACAAATAAGTGGATCTACTATGGTTTTGGAGGTTTTTTTCAAAACCCTGAAAGGACACTTTTATGTCCTGTTAGCTTACCAACCTAGTGTTAAGCACTCAAATCTGCAATTAAGACTCACAGACACGTAGTCACGAACCACAAGAAAACTGACAATGCTTACACTTAAATGAAAGAGCAAAGAGAGAGGAGCACAATGCAAGTTTTGGAATTTAAAACTGATTACCCAATCGTTATAAAAGTTGATTACAAGTTGGAGCAAGTTCGTAGCTTAAGCGTACGTTTTCAGAGCTCCTTTCTTCTCTAAAGATAAGCCTCCCTTTCACATTAAGGTTATTGACATTTATACCTAGGGTATTCCAAATGACTAGTGGCCAACTCACATGGACCTTTACAATTATCATGACATCATTACAATTGAGGGAATTGACCTGCTACTCTAGAATCACACTACAAGAGGTTGTGTGCTCTTGTGACGCTGTTAGCGATGGAAATACACTGGGTTTTTATAACCCCTGGCGTCGCTAAAACCGTCGCTAATAGCGTCGCTATATGCGCCGCTATAGGCGTCGCTATACGCGTCGCCATATAGCGACGCTCGTAGCGACGGTCATAGCGACGGTTACACAGAAGTCTATAGTGACGCTCATAGCGACGCTCCAGAGCCATAAATAGCGACGGTTATAGCGACGCCCGAGAGAAATTTTTTTTGGTGACAGGGCATTGAATGCCCTGCCACCCATCAACCATGTTGTACTTGATTCACTTTTTAAAAAAATTGCAAGGGTAGATAATAGACCCAAAATAGTCACCCACAAGACGCATTGTTTGCAAAATTGACAAGCGTAAAATTGACAATTGTACACATCATAGGCAAAATGAATTGATTGGAAAATGTAATAATGACAATTGTACAACATCATAGGCATAAAGAATTGATTGGCAAAATGAACTGCGGTGACAAATGTAATAATATACATGGTTCAAAAAGACGTATAAAATCCGTCTCATGATACATAAGCTATGAGAAACCCTAAACTAATGCTATCTAGCTACAACTAAACTGACGTCGTCTAGTCAGACGTCTCATCGCGTCCAAGCGGCGTATCTATCGGATTCTGCAAAAAAAGACAATAACACAGCTTTCAGTAAGTATAAACATATAACGACATTTATAAAACAATACAAAAAATAGAAAAGAGTAAACCCTAATACTAACCATGCCGCCGCGAGAACTGAGAATGTCCATCAGGGCGTTTAAGCCCTTCCTGCCTGCGTACTCGCGCTCGTACGGTGTGGGATCACGTCCTGTCATCGACCACTGTCAAAACATACAAAGATTTCATTATGTTAGAATTAAAAAACTCATAAACCCTAAACTATCGAACATAAAGAGCAATGCGAAAACACTTACAAAATCGGCCTCAAATGATGCCCATCCATCGCTCCCCAAGTGGTGCGAGCTCCCTGCCTCTACTCGCGCTCTGGCTGCATCCTTTTGTTGCTTCCACTTGTCAGGATTCTCGCGCGCTACTTTCTTCGCATTCTTCCAATCTTCTTTGGCCAGCCAATCTGGCTTGTTCCACCCATGCTTGATTGCTTTTTGCACTTTGGAACGCTTGTGTTTGCAGTATTTGCGCATTCAAATCTTCATCAGGTCTTCATTGAAGCGCTGATCCCGTGTTGGAACGGGAAACTCATCATGAAGTATGCTGATGACTCTGTTTTCTAAATCACTTGGTACTTCACTCCATTTGTTTAGTATGTAGTGTCTAAATAGCTGAGAGCAAAGACCACGCATGCGCGAGATCACCTTCTTGCCGTCATCATCCATGATGATGCCGCCGCTGAAGTCGACGGAGTAAGGCAAGCCCTCTGGCCGGTGACGCGTGAACCTGGGTGTCCCGGCAGGGGTCTCTAGCGGCGTGTCGATGGGGGTACGGACGTCAGGTGTCTCCACCGGCGTCTGGGCCCCGAAGCGAGAAGTGTCGAGTGGGGTGGCTCCTGGCGGAGTAGGTAGAGGTGTGTAGCTGCTAGGAACAGTCTGCCGCGCAAAACCTGGCGTAGATGGCGATGCTGTGGCTGGTGTGGGGGCGGGCAAAGAAGGGGAGGGTAAAGAGCCTCGTCGAACATGAGGCGGTGTGGAGGCATCGGCGGCGGAATCCCCACAACAACCGCCACCACCACCACTCGAGCGCCGGTGTCTAGACGAGTGTGAAGATCGTCTCGTCGACGCCGAAGCTTCGGAGCGCGTCGAATGCTCCGAAAGAGAGGGAGATGCGGATGGAGTAGGAACGCGCCATGATGCGCCAGAGTGATGACGCTCCACATACCACTGTCTCTGCTGCGGTGACAAAGAAGAAAGAAACTCCTCATCATCCATACCTGCATTAAATACACGAATATTTAAATTTAATATTGAATGAATAGAATAGACAATGACGCAAAGACCATTAAATACAATGACGTGATGACGCATATAAATACAATGACGCAATGAATTGAGTGATAGAAGAGGCAAGTCGAAAACTCAGAATTTTCAATCAAAAGATGTGAGCGCGAGTAGAAAAGAGCGTTATACACCATGGAAGGTACTTAGAGAGCTAGAGCTTTTACAACACGGAGCAAAATTGTTCAAATACAATATTTGTGGCTTTAAGAGATCTCTCTCTCATCCTCGCATAACTCAGCATAACTTCCTATATCTATATAGGGCTCTCCGTTTAAACACATATCCTCTGTTTCATTTTGTAGCTCCTCTGCATGCACCCCATATAGAGTAGTAGCATCTTGATGCTCGTCTAGCACCACCGCAGCGGCTTCTGATTGAGCATCTTCTATGATCTCCTCCATTGATGCCATTGTGATTGGCACATGGTAGCCTTCATACGTCCTTACACTACGAGGGGCTACCTCTATGACGTACCACCAGTTTGATGTAGACTTTGTAGGATGAAATATTACCTGCAAGAGCCACATAACTTACATGAGAGCTTTCAAGCACATAACTTGTAAAAGGGGGATGTTAACTATTTACATACTTACTTGTTCACAATGCTCGGGTAGTACGAAAGTGTCTCTTAGGTCAGTCCATTTCTTAGTAGAATCCACCTCAAGAAAACCAGACTCTCCTCTACGCACAGTAGCGTTGCGACCCTCCATGATTATATTGAACCATTGCACATCGAACAAGTCGACAAAAAATCCTCTGTAATCGATCCTCAAAATCTCTTGGAGCGTGCCGAAGTAAGTGAGTTCCGCCACCACAGGATCTGCATCAGAGGAACGTCATCGACTAGACTGTTCAAATTTTGCCATGATTCCACAATCTTGAGTAAAACGCTTTTTGTCGATCCGTTCCACCCTAAAATGTCGACCTTTACACCATGCTGCTGTGTATGACTTATACTACAACGAACAAAGATTATGAGTGGCCGTTCAAACGTTTAGAAATAAAGTCACTAGCTAGTCATACATTGCAAACTTACCTTGGTCGCGCAACCCCGAGAGTACTCCCACTCTTCCTCAGTCACTTCGTCACCGCATTGTTGTGCGCTTTTCAATTGGTTGTGCAACCATCTTAAGCTCATGAATGTTGGTAGGCTCTCCAGAACCGTTGGATAGTGCATCGGTGGTCGTCTTCCCCATCTCCACTCGATTCGTGCCCTTTGTCGCTCTTGCTTTGCATCCTCATATTGTGAAATCCACTTTTGCATCACTAGATTGTGAAGCATGCAAAATTGGTTGATTTTAGCCTCTAGATCTTTCGTCATCTTCTTCTCAACACTGAGATTGCACATGACAATCCCATATATGCGCTCATCATCTATGGTTCGCCATAGCGTGTCTCGGGCCTTATCAAATCCGTCTAGCCACTCTCCAATGTACACTAGGGACTCTAATACCAACCAAACTTCTGCCATGCTACCCTCCGGAGGTGCCTTTTGATGCACATATCCCTTAAGCGTTTTCATGAAACGTTCTAAGAAGAACATCCATCTGGAATGAACTGTGCCAGCTATTTCCACCTCATCAACTATGTGAACAAGAAGATGCACCTGAATGGTTAGCATGGTAGTAGGAAAATGTTTCTCAAACATGCACACAAGCTCCGCAGCATTTAGTTTGGCGAATGGTATGGAGTCTACGTTGATCTCCTTTTGTGAGATCCATTGCACCAGCTTTGCAAGTTTGTAGATTGTGTTACGGATGACGAGAGACAAACATCCCTCAATGGAAACCGGTAAAATAAACTGTAAAGTATGTGCAGCAATGATATTAAAGTCCACATTTTATGCAATGATATTAAAGTCCACTATGAACGTACCTGACACATTTTATGCCAATCGTGTGACTTCAAACCGGTAAGCTTTCCTTCTTTAGTAAAACACGTTCGGAGCGAGTGCATTACGCCAATGGGGGTCCGCAAAGATTGAATGGTCTCTTTTACTTTGCGTTCTTGGGCTCCTGTGAAAATCCATGGTGCTTTAGGGAGTTTTATCGATCCATCAGACGCTGTTTGCGGCCAATATTGCTCCATACGATCCACATTTCTAAGGTCAACTCAGGCTCCCAAAGTATCTTTCTTGCTGGTCAGATGGTCCCATAGTAGATTACCCACATTCTTGAATATGTGCATTGGATCGAGCAAGCGATTGATCATGAGTCGGGGCCAGTATGGTAACTCGTACCATAGAGATAGTCCCTTCATCCCTGGAGGCAATCCGTCATCGCACATCTCCTTCTGCTCTAACCATGCTTGTGCAGACATCCTTGGTGGCTCTCTTCCCAAAAAGCCATCGCGTAAAACATGATTCTCTGGAAGATACGCTTGATGACCTTCGTAGATTTGCTTCTTCAGTGAGGGCGCCCTACGTGCATTCAGTCCAGGTCCACATGTGACACATGCTCTGTATCCGCTTGTTTGAAGCCTTGCATGTATACACATGATAATAGATCAACTATGGGAAAAAAAAAGATTTACAGTGTCTGAGTGAGGAGTGTCAATAGATTACCTGAGCATTCTGTTAGCCTGGGATAGTCATGCATGGTCCACATTAGAATGCCTCTGATCAAAGCATTTCGTCGTCCTGTGTGTCGGCTCATATCCACCACCTCTATGCCAATCCACAATTGTTGTAGCTCTTCCAATAGTGGACGAAGATACACATCCATATTCTCCACTTTATATCGCACTGGCACAATCAAGCTTAGCCATAGGTGCCCCTTCTTCGTAGTCAACCACGGGGGAATGTTGTAGTTGACGATGACAACGGTCCATACACTTTAAGATGTTGATCTTTGACCAAATGGATTTACGCCATCCATAGCTAGGCCTAAGCGCAAATTTCGAGCTTCCCTGGCAAAATCCGACCATGTTCCATCTATATGTTTACAGGCTGTGCAATCTGCAGGAATTCGTAGCACACCATCTGAAGATTTATTCTCCTCATGCCATGATGCTAGGGCGGCCATGGACTTACATTCGAAGAAATGCTTGATGCGAGGAAGCAGAGGAAAATGTCGCAAAACCTTTTGTGGAATTTTTGTCCCGTGGAGATCTACTCGATATCTTTCGGAATCACATTTCGGACACTTCTCCATGTCTATGTATTCCCCTCTGAAAAGAATGCAGTCATTAGGACAAGCGTGGATAGAATTGTAATCCATCCCCAAGTTTCGCAAAATCTTTCTTGCTTCATCTGGGAATCTGGCATCACATTGTCAGCTGGTAGTATGTGCTCTTTAAGCAATCTACACAACATAAAAATACGATACAGTCGTGTAAAAATCTATCAGATCATTATACATTTAGAGTTTTATTAAAGTAAACTAATTGTAATAGATCACCTGAAAAGCGCTGTGACGCTAGTGTTGTTGAGATGTCGAGCTCTACACCTTGAGCTGGCATCCACTACGGGTCTTGGCCGCTTACGGCATTTACTCACTGGCGCGTTAGGTGACCGACACGGAGGATCTCTGCCAGTGATTCTACAGCTGGACTACACTTATAGTGCCAGCCTAGTACGCTTCTAGCGAGTTCACACTTAGTGACCGCATGTACATATGTGCTACTTTTCAGCTTTAGCACTTAGTCATTTTGTACTCTCTTTTCTGTGAAGAAGAAGAAGAAGCTTTCCATCTCTGTGTGCTTTGTGCTTGTCTTGTGTAGCTCTCTTGCATCCTCATTCTTTACATGGTATCAGAGCCTGGTGCAGGCAAGAGAGGCTAAGAGAGCAAGAGCATCACAATCCCTTCGTTCGCAATCCACGACCAGATGGAACAGGTCTCCAAAGTGCAGTATACAGAGATTTACTGTACAAGTACAGTGGTTGTATGTACGCTTGATTGTGGACACTCGTTTTTCGCACAAGTTTCTGAACAGGTCTCCAAAGTGCAGTATACAGAGATTTACTGTACAAGTACAATGGTTGTATGTACGCTTGATTGTGGACACTCGTTGAGTGTAGAAAGCGTTATAGGAACCACGATAGCAGGTTCAGCAGATTTGCAGATTTTTGCAGATTGCAGCTATTTTGTCTTAGTGCTTCAAGATGTCTGACGGTTTCAGTCAGATTGTTACTGAGAAGCTTGAGAAAAATAACTACCCTGCATGGAAGTTCAGAATAACAAATTTCCTAAAAGGAAAAGGTTATTGGGACTATGTAGAAGGAGACAATGAAAAGGAACCAGAGATTCCCGAGGCAAATGCTACAGCAGAACAAAGGAAAGCTTTGAGGGACTGGCAACAAGGCCAGAGCAAAGTGATGTATTGGCTTTCTATGAGCATCACAGATGGCATGATGGGCTATCTACAGGATGCTGAAACCCCCGCCATTCCATGGAAAAACTTACGCAGAGTGTTCGAGGTGAACACCAAGGCCAGGAAGCTTCAACTAAAGTCGGACCTAAATCAGGTTAAGAGGAACAACCTCCCCATCAATGATTATGCTTTGAAGATCAAGAGTATCATTGAGGCTCTTGGATCTATTAAAGTCTCAGTGGAAGACGATGACATTGTCCGTGCATGCTTGGATGGTCTAGGAGATGAGTATGTACATTTTAGGTCTTCCATGAATACAAGAGACGACATCCCCGTGTTCCAAGATTTGATTTCTATGCTTATTCTTGAGGAGAAGAACCTTGACACATCTTCTTCTCATGGCAGAAATAATTCTGAACAGGCCTTCTATTCTAACTCCAACAGAGGTAGAGGTAGAGGTCGTGGTCGAGGCCCAAGGGGTTGCAAGGGCCAATTTCTGGAAGGTCAATCAAATCAAAACAATACAGGTGGTAGGGGAAACCAGTCTCAAGGCAGGGGGAGTCAAAGAGGTCGTGGTGCAGGATCAAGCAGGCATCAACATACTCCAGATAGTAGAGAATGTTGGACTTGTGGTGAAAGAGGTCACATGTCACGTGACTGTCCAAAGGGAAAAGCAAGTAGAAAGAGAGAACAGGGCAACTATGCATCTACTAGCAGAGATGCAGATGACAGCAAAAACGAGCGTATGTTTGTTATGCAACATGTAATGAATACAATGACTGCAGAGAATTCCACCCAAGATGATGTTTGGTATGTGGATTCAGGTGCCTCTAATCACATGACATCTCGTGGAGAGTGGTTTAGAGATATGCACAAATCAGATGTGTCAGGCTATGTGCAGACAGGAGATGACACAGCTCACCCCATTGCTCATGTAGGAGACATACCTCTAAATACGAAGAGTGGGAAATCAAAGTACTTAGCAGATGTACTTCATGTCCCAAACATTACAAAGAATCTTGTTTCTGTTGGAAAAATGGTTGAGCAGGGTTTGCAGGTTCGCTTCAATCCAAATGGTTGTTATGTAGAAGATTTCCAGAATGGCTGTAAGCTGATCATAGAGGGCAAATGTGTGGGCAGAATGTTTACGCTGAATGTAGACATGCCTGAGGTAAAAGCTGCATTATTTGCACAGGGCACAGGTGTTGTGGCTGATGTTGACATTTGGCACAAATGCATTGGCCATGTCAATGAGCAGAGATTGCGCAGCATGCAATCAAAACAAATTGTAAAAGGTTTGCCCAAATTCAAGGTGGATGGTATGCATAAAGTGTGTGCAGCATGCCAGTTTGGAAAACAATCAAAGGGCTCATTTCCACATGAGCGCAATGTATGTAAAAAGCCACTTGAGGTGGTGCACACAGATGTTTGGGGTCCAACCGATACTGCAAGTATACATGGTTGCAGGTATTATGTCTCTTTCATTGATGACCATACAAGGAAAGTATGGGTCTACTTCATGCGTAACAAAAGTGAAGTGTTTGGTCACTTTCAAGACTTCAAAGTCATGATTGAGAAGGAGACAGATATGCAAATCAAGACATTGAGGTCAGATGGAGGGGGAGAGTACTTCTCCAATGTTTTTTCAGATTTTCTGCGAATGCATGGTATACACAGGCAGTTTACATGCAGATATACTCCACAGCAGAATGGGGTCGCAAAAAGGAAAAACAGGCACATTGCAGAGGCTGCACGTGCATTGATGAATGAGAAGAACATGCCTCATCATTTCTGGGCTGAAGCTGTAAATACAGCTGTGTACATTATGAACAGGACACCTACAGCTGCGGTGCATGATGTAACACCTGAGGAAAATTTTACAGGTACAAAGCCTGATTTGGCACACTTGAAAGTGTTTGGCTGCATAGCTTACGTGCATGTACCAGATGAGTTGCGTAGGAAATTGGATCCTAAAGCAGAGAAATGTATTCTTGTGGGATATTCCCTTGAACAAAAGGGGTACAGGTGCTACAATCCTACTACACGAGAATTACGAGTGAGCAGAGATGTAGTCTTTGATGAGATGAGCAGCTGGTACAGTAATGCACATGGCACTATTGGGGCTGATGTAAAAGATGATGTGGTTGTACAAAATGTGAGGCCACAGTCACAGGTTTTGAGTGGACCACAAGAGTCCTCTTCTCGTGGCTTTGTTGAGAAACCATGGAATGGTAGACTACGTACGCAGGTTACTCCACCAACAGGTACACGGAATGTATCACGAAAAGGAAAGGAAAAGGTTGATGAACCTCCCTTTATGGTTGATGCATCATCAAGTTTTTCACATGTAGACATGGATTCAGATGGTTCTGAACAAAGTCTTGATGAGGAATTTGGAATTCCGGCTGTCAGGACACCTGGTGTAAGGAAAGTACAAGAAGATGCTAGAGGGCAAAGGAGTGACTCAGGACCGCGCAGATCTAATAGAGTCAGAAATCCAGTTCAGAAATTGACTTATGATGGGTATCTAGCGCATCACCAAGCCTACATGGCTAAGGTGATACAGGATGTGGAGCCCACATGTTTTGAGGATGCAGTTGGAAATGTGCATTGGGATGATGCAATGAATGAAGAGATGGCTGCATTGGAAGCAAATGACACATGGGAGTTGGTGCCATTGCCAAGTGGCAAGAAAGCTATTGGCTGTAAATGGGTGTATAAAACCAAGCATAAGGCTGATGGTAACATTGAGCGTCACAAGGCAAGGCTGGTCGCAAAGGGTTATGCACAGACGTATGGCATAGACTATGAGGAGACCTTTGCTCCAGTGGCAAAGATGACGACAGTGAGAGCTGTCATAGCAGTGGCTGCATCTAGAGGATGGATTATGCATCAAATGGATGTAAAGAATGCCTTCTTGAATGGTGAGTTGCAAGAGGAAGTGTATATGGATCAGCCACCTGGTTATGTCGATCCAGGTTACCCAGATTATGTATGCAGACTTCTCAAAGCTTTGTATGGTTTGAAGCAGGGCTCTAGAGCATGGTATGACAGGATTGCCAAGTATCTTGTCAGTATTGGTTTTAGGAGAGCTCATGCTGATCATTCACTCTATGTACGTGAGAGTGATGTGGGGATTGTGGTCATTACCATATATGTAGATGACCTTATTATTGTTGGTGACAATGCTATGGAGATTGACCATGTGAAGGGTCTTCTCAAACAGGAGTTTGAAATGAAAGATTTAGGCGAGTTGCGCTACTTTCTTGGCATTGAAGTGATCAGGACTCCAGAGGGTGTATGGCTATCACAGAGACAGGATGCTTTGGACATGTTGTCAAAGTATGGTATGGCTGATTGTAAGCCAATTTCTATTCCCTTGGATGTGAATGCAAAGCTGAGTGCAGAGAAGGGTGATGTTGTTGAGGATGTCAACATGTACAGGAAGATTGTGGGTAGTCTAATCTACTTGACTATCACGAGGCCAGACTTGAGCTACACAGTAGGCTTGGAGAGTCAGTTCATGCAACTTCCGAGGAAGCCACATTTGGATGGAGTACGACGCACACTTAGGTATGTGCAAGGTACTCTTGACTACGCATTGTTCTATGCAGCAGATGCACCAGTAGCATTGTATGGGTATACAGATGTAGATTGGGCAGGTAGCATTGTTGATAGGAGATCTACGAGTGGCTTCATGTTCTCTTTTGGGAGTGCTGCTGTTACTTGGAGCAGCAAAAAGCAGCCTACGGTTGCTTTATCGAGCACAGAGGCCGAGTACAGAGGTGCAGCAGTTGCGGCGTGCGAGGTAGCTTGGCTACGCACATTACTTGAGGACTTGGGAGTGCAGGTGGACCAGCAGATTCTCATCCATTGTGACAACCTCAGCAGCATGCAGTTGGCTAGGAACCTAGTGTTCCATGCCAGGACCAAACACATAGAGGTCCATTACCACTACGTTCGAGAGCGAGTGTTGGCGGGCGACATCGACTTGGTCTACGTCAGCACAGAGGAGCAGATAGCGGATATCTTTACCAAGGCCCTCGGAGCTGAGAAGCTTCGACGTTTCCGGACTATGCTTGGACTCTGCGACATGCAGAGCTCGAGGGGGAGTGTTGAGATGTCGAGCTCTACACCTTGAGCTGGCATCCACTACGGGTCTTGGCCGCTTACGGCATTTACTCACTGGCGCATTAGGTGACCGACACGGAGGATCTCTGCCAGTGATTCTACAGCTGGACTACACTTATAGTGCCAGCCTAGTACGCTTCTAGCGAGTTCACACTTAGTGACCGCATGTACATATGTGCTACTTTTCAGCTTTAGCACTTAGTCATTTTGTACTCTCTTTTCTGTGAAGAAGAAGAAGAAGCTTTCCATCTCTGTGTGCTTTGTGCTTGTCTTGTGTAGCTCTCTTGCATCCTCATTCTTTACAAGTGTCACTCCATCCAAACTTTGCCTGCATGTTGAGAAGAACCAGGAGTGCTTTCAATCTAGACATACGTGCTCCATTATACAATGGCGTATCGGCTTCACTTTTCATATCATCATAGATAAGCCTTTCTGAATCCATGATTGTCTCGATCATTTCATCAATCTCGGGCTCAAACATTGCCTCGTTGGGAATGTGCTCTACATGATCATCCCCCGAGCTATCAGAGGCTACATCTTGTGGCCTCACATATGCTGCTTGACCAAAGCGCCTGCGAACACGTCTATTGGGTTGCAAGATTGGTGCTTGTTGGCCAGCGTCAGAGTCCGACGAGTTATAATTGGCAAAAACTCGATCTATAATAGATGGATCGAAATCGCCAAATTCGCGAACGTGCTGCAAAGAAACACGTCTTGTCCATCGCACAGCATGCTTGCATTGATTACAAGGACATAAGACCCTCGTTGAGAGATAGGTGTTTCGGTTGGATGGTCCCTCATCCTCGTCACTACTCATAATGAGGATAAAAATCTTATAACCTGGAAAACAAATTTAATATTCTATTGGCATTCTTCGTCTTATCTCTCTCTCTCTCTCTCTCTCTCTCTCTCTCTCTCTCTCTCTCTCTCTCTCTCTCTCTCTCTCTCTCTCTCTCTCTCTCTCTCTCTCTCTCTCTCTCTCTACCTCACATTCTCTAGTCATGTCCAATCCCCGCACACCTCGGTCTAGAGGTGCACGGAGATCAGAACCACCGGGTTATAATCTCGTCTTTATTGGTCAATACCTATATTTGTGGGTACAAGAAATCTACAGACCCACGTCTACATGATACTGCATGTAGTGGACAAAACCCCTTTGCCTCTTCTCTAGCTGTAGCACTTCACAGCATCTTAACATCTTTTCACAGTAGATCTTTTCACTATTCGTCTAACTCTAAACCCTAAACTGTAAGTAATTCTTGTGTGGACTCGATCTAATGTAAATAAGCGTAAATCTAAATAAACGTAAATCTAACTAAAAATAAACCTAAATCTAATTTAACGTAAGTCTTTATCTAACCTAATCTTTAACGTCTTTTGGGATAGTTTCCTACGATGTTAACACTCTCTTCTTCTTGTGTGTGTGTGTGTGTGTGTGTGTGTGTGGGTAAACCTAAATAAACCTAAGTCTAATCTAATATAACATAAATCTAAATCTAACGTAAATTATGTTATATTAAAAACAAAGAAATAAACTAACAAGGATTATAAGAACCTTAAAACTGATTTAACACATAATTTTTCACATAACTCGGCAAGAGTTGGCATTCTCATCACTAAAGATGTGAGAGTTAACTTCCGGCGGTGACGCTGCCTCATCTCCATCCACATCTGACGACAACAATTGGCCCTTTGGACCGTTCTTGCTCTTGTTACTAACTTTGAAGTTGCTGTTGAATGACTAGAGATTGTCTAGATGGTCATTGTCGGGGATGTAGTGACTCTTGCCGCCCTGAAGATCCACCTTCTTCCCTATCTTCTGAAGACATTTCACCAGTACTTTTGGATCGACGGAGCCCACCATGAGTGAAGGCAGCAATACCCTAAATTCCATTGAGGGCTTTCTTCACCCGCTTCATGCAGGCATCGCAGTCTATGGAGACCTAAATCTAATCTAATATAACGTAAATCTAAATCTAGCGTAAATAAAAGTAAATCTAACTAAAAATAAAAATAAATCTAATCTAATTTAACTTAAATAAACCTAAATCTAATTTAACGTAAGTCTACATCTAACCTAATCTTTAACGTCTTTTAGGATAGTTTCCTACGACGTTATAACTCTCTTCTTCTTGTGTGTGTACGCGTGTGTGGATGTGTGTGCCAATAAAAAGAGATAAATGGTATAACCTTTCTATCACCCATGCCAAGTATGATAGATTGGTTATGCCATTTCCCTCTTGAATAATAGGTCTTGAGTTCAACTCCTCGTCGGCTAGATCTTTAGGTCTTTTAATTTTAATTAGTTTCCTACGACGTTAAATTAGTTTCTCTCTCTTTCTCTCTCAATGTGTGTGCGTTTTTTTGTTTATGCATGTTTTCTCTCTCTTTTCCTCTCTCAATGTATGCGTTTTTTGTTTATGCATGTTCTCTCTCTCTTTTCCTCTCTCAATGTGTGCGTTTTTTGTTTATGCATGCTCTCTCTCTCTCTTTTCCTCTCTCAATGTGTGTGTGCATTCTTTGTTTATGTATGTGTGTGTGCGTTTTTGTTTATGTTTGTACTCTCTCTCTCTCTCTCTCTCTCTCTCTCTCTCTCTCTCTCTCTCTCTCTCTCTCTCTCTCAAAAACACTATGTGTGTGTGTGTGTGTGTGTGAGAGAGAGAGAGAGAGGGAGAGAGAAAGAGGGGAAGGGAACATGAGAGTGAGGAGAGGGAAGGAGCATACCTGGCTCTCCTTCCTCTCCTCGTGTGTGTGTGTGTGTGTGTGTGTGTGTGTGTGTGGAGAAGAAAGAGAGAGAGAGAGAGGGAGAGCGTTACCTGCTCCTTGCTTGAGGACGCCGAAAAACTCAGATCTAAGATCTGAGTTTTTGGGCGCTCTTTGTTATTTTTTTAGCCCAGCCGGCGTCGCTATGAGCCTCGCTATGAGCGTCGCAAGTTGTTGAGTAACTTTGGCTTGCAAAGCAGGGTTGCCCAAAGCTTGCTGCAACCTAGGATAAGACAATTCACAAACATGGGGGCATCATCATTAGCACCTTCATGTGCAAAATCAAAGTTGTCAATATTCATTCTACTCTCTTGATTATTGTTATCCATGTTAGCAAAATTTATGCATGTACTTAGTGTATGCTTTGGAAATTCAAAAATTTAGTTGCCACTCCTCTTAGCCTTTGAAAATTTTCTCTTAAGTATCTACACCCACGGCTCGAAGTGGTTACTTATAGAGAGTAGAGGAGTAGGTCTAACATAGCAGAGTTGCCGTGGGCTAGCTTCTTTTGGACTTCTTACGGATCAGTAATTGTAAATCCATAGGCAAGTCTACAAAGACTCTATTATTAAGTCCAAAGGTCCCGAGGTGTGAACCATATCCCACATAGTGGGCTCAACAAAACCGATAATAGATCCCAGTTCCACTTACCCTAATATAATTAACAACATCAACCATTTATAGGCTACTGAAGGACCTCTCTTCTTAAGCAAGAAAAGATAAACCAAATGCTCTAATACCAATGTAATGGAGTTAGCCTTTTAACTTGAGTTGGAGCGGAAAGTGAATAACATATTGAGCATTTCCTGGAGCATTTCGTTGTGTGTAGATGTAGAGTGAGAAGGAAAGTGCTTTGATGGAGAGAGCAACAGTAACACATTACTTCATTAATGGCACAAACAATACTTGTAAAAGAGAGTGAGAGTTTAGAGAAATTGACAACAATAGAGGACCTGATCAGTTGGAGCCGGTCCCCCCTCCAATAGACATTTGTATTATAGATTCTTCCATGATGGAAGACTTGTTTACAATACAACAATACAAAGATTGTGTTACTTGAGACCTTCTTGATGAGATGAAGATGGCAAGCTTCACTCACCAAGCATTAGCATGGTAACAACAATAAACATGATTAGCATGAACTTGAAGAATGCCCAGCCTCAATCCCAAGACCTCAAACACCATGAAATGTGAGGAGAGCTGGCAGGGAGCGAGGAAGAAAAGAGAATTACAAGTAGCTCTACGAGAAAGCAATAACCCCTTGCACATAATCACTCATAGCTCTTGTAGCATAGATTAGCATAGTGATAATGGAGATTAGAGAGATTGACAAGCAAGCAAAAGCATTTTCTTGTGTGGATTTGCATTCATAGCCTAGAGCTTGTTGTAGTGGGTACTCAACTTCTCAAGCTCGGAGAAGGAGATGGAGTTCTTGCTTCACAAGAGTGTGTGAAGAGAAGAACGAGAGAGAGATAGAACTCGTGGGATGTTCAAATGAGAGAGAGAGAGAGAGAGAGAGAGAGAGAGGGAGGTATCTAGGTCGACCCCCTTTCCTAGGCTTCCCTTGAAGCTCATTGGGCCATGTAGCCCTCTAGCCAATGAGAGCTTGGCTCCCCTTTGGGTAAGTTGTGTAGTTTTTTGACAAGTGTCCTTCTTTCCCTCATGTGAGGTTAAGCTAGCACCCCCCTTGCTTAAGCACAACCGTTGCTTAAGTAAGCTGCCCCCTTACCTGCTTGGACCTTAGTTGCCTAAAATTAAAAATTAAAGACTATGTCTTAAGGATTTTAACACTTACCTTTGGAGGCTTTAATGAAGCCAACCCTAGGTCTTTTGCTCCATTGGTTAGCCTTGCTCTTTGATAGACCATTTCTCATTTGGGCCCCTTTTCCATTGGTGTTGAAATAGATCTATAAGCACATCTATATCTTAACCCTTATTCTTGTTTATTCTCCCACATTAAGTGATCAATTTAATATGAGAAAATCATTTGGGTTGGTTAGATATAGATTTTATGAAAATGGTATTCCAACCCGTTATACACCCATCTATTATAGAGTCAACATCCTTCTTCTCACTATAAAATCTCATCATAGGCACATGGTAGGGTAAACCCAATTGGCCTAAAGTATTCACCTATAGTTTTCCCATTCACAATCATTTTTGTAGTGCCTGCAACCTATCAACAATCATTTTCCAGCACTTGTAGTGGTTGTGGTAGCTTGTGTTGTATTAGTGCTGGTTTTTGTTGGTTCAAGTTGCTATGATGACAACGGATTTTTCTATGTCAGTGGGATGCCCAATCCTCATGACTTCCCTTTGGTCTTTGGATTTGGGGTTTTTTCTAGAAAGATGATGATTTCTTTGGTTGTAGAGATTTTGAGGTTTTGGTGATAAGGTAGTATGGAGACATGTGCAATCAAAGCAGTAGTTATTATCTCCTTCTTATTGATGATGACAATGGGATTTTCTATGTCAAAGTTATCCACCACATGTTGTATTACTAATAGATCTATGGGAATCTTATGGATACTTCCATCAAGGTGGTCATACCCCAATTGTTGAGTCTTTCTTTGAATCTTTAAATACATACTTGCCAATATCTTGGTATGAGATGGAAAATATTTTCTCTTCCACAATCTGGTCTAGCACCTCCTTCATAGCTTTAAAACCCTTCATCTTCCATATGGCAAAAGAGAGATGTATACTATGTGGAGAAAGAAGACTCACTTGAAGATGCACTGGAGCTGCTTGAAGAAGGAAGTAGAGCAAGAACAGAGGCTATGTCTTGTGTAGTGGTTGTAGGTAAAATATCCCATGGAGATAGTGTTAGATGTGTGCAGAGGGAGGTGATGAAAACGACTTAGGGTCAATATGTCTCATCATAGTTCTAATTTAAACCATAAATGCCCCACTCTATTCATGCCTCAACAAAAGAACATTCATTATTAACGTGGAAAACATGCTTTGGCTAACCTCTCTCATGATCATCTATTTATTTTCCCAGGATATTTGACATTCAATGTATCACCAACTACCATTGATCACTTCATATACTTGCCCAATGTTTGACTAAGTCTTGAGATGGTCAAAATCCAATCATAGACTGAGGAATAGCTTTATCCTCCCATCCTATTTCTTCCTTATAACTAGGGTTGAGCCTCCAAGCCATGTTCCCATTGGGCCTTGTCGGCTACCCTTGGCCTTACATTACTCCCCCCTTGGGAGAAACATTTTTTTCCTTTAAAATGAAAGTAGGGTGTTTCTTCTTAAGAGCACTAATTTTTTCTGTCGTGAGCTTTACCATGATACTCAAGAATATGTTTGGGGTCATGTAGTTGAGTGGGAGGTTCAATGACATCAACAAGGACATCTTGATTGAAGATAGTGGTGTCCCTATGACTAAGTGAATATGAGAGTGTCTAGACCAGATCTCTAATTCACTTGACTACTAGAAATGGATCACAACACCTAAGAGGTAACTAGATGGATGACCAGTTTTCAAAAATTTTAAAGGTTCTAGAATACATAAGAATACCTCTTCTTGTTTTTCCATAAAAAGTGATGCCAAAATTTCTCGTTAGCATGGTTCTTGTATCTATGTTGTGCTTCTCAAACATTTCAATGAGAAACTATCAACATATTCACATGAGCTTGGATAAAGTCCTTAACTTGTTGAATTTTATTAGTAGCAAGTTTCAAAATAGGGAGATAATCCTCCCAATTGGATTGCTTCTTGATAACGTATGCTCATAAAATATCCTCAGTACCTAATGTGCTTGTTTAGTGTGCCATTTGTCTGTAGATGATATGCAGTACTGATATTGAGATGTGTTTCCAACCGCTCAAAGACAATCCTACAGAAATGACTATGAACTTGGGATCACAATCACTCATAAAATTGTTGGTAATTCCGTATAGCCTATATGGATTTTCAACAAACAACTTGGCTCACTCTAGATTTTCAATGGCATACTTGGTTGGAACAAACTTATAGAGTTTAGTCAACCTATCTATAGTCACCCACTGAGTCGTGACCGTGTATAGTGGTTGGTAAATCCATAATATAATCCACATAGATACTATACTTGCTGTGAGTAAAATATTCATAAGCTATCAAATGCATGAATGTGCATGCCTCTACATTGAGTTTGCAAGCATTAGCAACAACTTACTCGAGGCTACATTTCCATTAATGGAGTTTTCTGTGCATCCCAATGCATTTGGATTAGATTATGCTCATAGCATACATGACACTTGAGTGAATAGATGTGTAAAAAGCTCTTATAAAAAGAACTAAATACTTTCCACCTTGACTTGTAGCAATTCATAATGTGCTATACAAAATGCTTATGAGGTAGGCTTGCTAAAACATTTGAAACATAATAGAAACTGGACATAAAACACATCTAGGTACAAACAATGAGACATTTTTATTGACATGACATAACCTTGCTATATGGGTAATATATATGCACAATTTCAACCTAAAAAGTTGAAACAACCATCTATTAATGATGTTTATAGTACATGTTACATTAACAAGTCTTACTAGATATTCGATACTGTTTGGCCATTGAAATTGTGCTTGATACTAGGTGCTTGAAATGGTCTAATGAACAAATTGGACCGGCACATAGGGACTTTGTCACGACATATAATTGAGAAAAAGGTGCAAGTGTTAGTCCCAAAAACTCATATTCTCCACATGTGGAATATGTCCCACATAGTGATGTCAGTGAATTCCACATCCATTGAGTACAAAAAGTACCTTTGTATGTAGGCAGCCAAAAACACTCGATGACAAGAGTGAGAGGGACCCTCATAAAAATTTATCCACCCTAGTTAAAGCAAACACCATGAGTTTCCAGACCATGATGTACACCTTGTGACTAACCACACATGCCAAAAATGATCGCCACCTTGTGGGCCTATGATCATCTTAAGAGAGGGGACCACACATGCCAAAAAAGATCGCCACCTTGTGGCCTATGATCATCTTAAGAGAGGGGACCACAAAAAGAGTAGATAGTACCTAGAGTGGACCTTCTATTCCATCCAAGGAAAATGATTAGGGATAAGGAAAAATTATCAGAGGAGAGGTCTTGTACACAAACCTTTAATCGTCCCCATAGCTACTACCATATAGCTATGCATGACCACATCAGTTGCATCAAAACAAGCTATGCAGCATTCTTGAGCAATTAAAGAATACCCTTGGTTAGATTCCAAAAGTATACTAGCTAAACCACTAGGTAGATGTGTACCATCATAGGCTACCTTGCTACCAATAGTAATTGTAAACAAATTGGTGGACTGAACTTATCTTTTGCACATGGTTGTTGAGAACTTCTTTCCTTGAAGCACAAGTGTGAAAAGTCCAATAAGTGACCATGTGAGTGATCTCTCCCTCACAAGCTGGGTCACACCCAATAAATGGTGCTCCTATAGATACAATTGGTTATATAGACTAAGCAGGAGATTCTTACAAGCTGGAATCTTATTCACAACTAGATCACTAAAACAATCATATCTCTACATTGTTGAGAAAAAGATTTTCAAAAATAAAAATAAAGTAGTCATACTAGGTATTCCTTTTTTTTTTTGAAATAAAAGTTTGCATGCCTTGAGGCTCTTTTAAAAGAGCCATGTTATCACATGAACTAGAGGATCAACATCGATAGAGCATGCGCCTTGTGCATATATATATATATATATATATATATATATATATATATATATATATATATAGTGTGCCCTTGGATGCAGTCATATGCAGTAAGAACAAGCAAATAAACCATCCTCGTTCACTATTGAGTAGAAGGTCAAAGCTATATCTTGCAACATATTCACCCCATATTCAATAGGAGAATCATCAATAAAAGTAACTGGAAACAACATAAGATCTTGCCTATGATGAATTAATCATGAATCTCCAATCATATGTGAGACCACCTTAATTTTCCATGCATAAAAACTTATTGGGTAGAGTTAAGTCTACCATACTGACACGACTTTGCATGCAACTCAAAAAGAATATATTGATAAGTCCTTGGCCACAATGAAGTATATGCCCATATTTTTTATGTTGATATGCTTAAGTGCCTTGCACTATTGAGAACTACTGTTGAAACATTTAAGTACGATTCAACCTTCTTGCACAAGAAATTCAAACTTGTATTGCAAGAATGGAAATTCCCCAAACCTTCATCATGCCTTGTCGTTGATCCTAACTCAATGAGTAGGGCTTTGGCATGGGATAGCAGCCTTGCTCCCCGCTATGGTCTTCAAAAAACCTCTTCACTGAGAAAGTTATTAAACTTTCTAAAGTAAAGATACAAAATGCATAAAATACAATAAAAAGTAGAAATTTTCCAACCTTATTTCCCTTCTTGTGCCCATTATTTCTAGTGTGAGCCTCAGTTAGAACCTGCATTCTTGCTTGCATGCGTACACACCTCCTTAAAACCCCATCAATGCCAAAACTATACAAAGATCCAACAATTATAGTGAATTTTTAAAAAGAGGAATGAGCAGCTACTTACTAGACTGTGACAAGTTTTCTTGAAACCCCCATACTGCAAGAAATCATAAACCTCCCACCATTTGGGATCTGTCTCTTTAACTCAGTATCTATTGGCTCATCTCTTAATGATGATGTGATGCCTTTAGTACTTTTGGACATAAAATATGCACCACAGTGAGTCTTGCCATGCTTATGAAAGATCTTAAACTCAAACTCTAGAAAAAACATCATCCATCTAATCAATCTTCCTTGGATGACTACTTTATTGATAAAAAATAAAATAGCTTGGAATAACTTTCCTAGAAAATAACATCTAAACTTAGTAGCACTGGACACCATTCCCAATGCTTTCCTCTTTGAAGTTAAATAACCTCGCTTTGCCTTATTGAAGCTTTGTATGACAATGAGTACTAGATAATCAACTTTTCCATCTGATTGAGCTAGAATACCACCCATTGCCATCCCAAAGGCATCAACATGCACATGGAAAATGAAATCCCAGTTTGGTTAGTGGAGATTTGATTTTGTACTCATCACGTCTTTCAGAAATTCAAATTATGCTTTACACACGAGGGACCGTATAAACTTGACACCTTTCTACATCAATTTATATAGTGGAAGAGCCTTTGCTACATACATATGAATGAATCTCTAATAAATGTTAATATATCCTCAAAAGGAGCTGAGTTCAAACACGTTTATTGGTGCACAAGCATGTTGGACATTTTGGATCTTGTCTTCAACCATTTCAGTACCATTTTTGGACACGACATGGCCTAAAAACTGCCCCTTCCATACAATAAATAATATCTTCTCTCTGAATATTTCAAAGATCATATGTAGAAATAATTGAATGAATATCTTTAGATGAAAATATAGTGAAATCATCCACAAAAATGGCTAAAAATATATGTAGGAATTCAATGTGAATATCTCCATCATACCCATCTAAAATGTGTTTGGAGTGTTACATAAGCCAAATGGCATAACTACATATATGAATGCTCCCTATTCAATGATGAAGGTGCTTTTCACTCTATCTTATGGTGCAATCTTCAACTGATTGTGTCCATTGTACCCGTCCAAAAAGCTATATATTTTTTGTCTAGATATCTCATCAATCATCATATCAATAAAGTTAATGAAAATGAGTCACTAATCATCTAAGCATTCAGCTTTTGGAAATCTACATACACTCTAAGTTTTCCATTTTTTAAAGCTACCACCACAGTTGGAAATAACCAGTAATTGCTTGCCACTCTTGTAATGAACCCTTCCTTTAGAAGGTTATCAATGTCTTCCTTGACCTTCTTTGCATAGTTTGGGTTCATCCTATACCTCTATAATCTATCTAGTCGAGCATCTAGTTTCAGTGGTATTCTAGGCTAGTAGGCTTTTGGGTCTCCCCCTTTAGATCCGTTTTCTCCCAAGCAAAAACATCTCTATTATTTTTGGGTCTATGCTAGTAGGCTTTTGGGTCTACCCCTTTAGATCCGTTTTCTCCCAAGCAAAAACATCTCTATTATTTTTGGGTCTATGCTAGTAGGCTTTTGGGTCTACCCCTTTAGATCCGTTTTCTCCCAAGCAAAAACATCTCTATATTTTTTAAAAATCTATTTGGATTTATCCTTCACTTCTCACTTTAGATTTTTGTGGATCTTTATGATTTTTGGATCTGATTTCAAGCTTAAGTTTCATTCTTCTACTTGATCATCTGGTAACTACCAATTGGATGTTCCCCTGCCCTTTCTTCTAACCATCAATTTTGCCTCCTTTTCTGTTTTATCTACAGTAGCTGATATATGATCTCCTTTAGGTGTCCCATGACTAATTCCTTCAAGTGTGTGAGAATTTTGATTCCTGAACTCTATATCAATGCTATTTGGCTTGGCCCTTCTAGGTGTATTTCAATCTGAAACTATCCATGATGCCTTGTTTGCTCCTTCTTTTGAGGGTCTCCCATCCAAAATTACTAGCCATTCCCTTTGGTTTAGTTTAATAAACTTCCCAAGTTAATGCTGTTGCTGCTCTTGAGACCTTTTTTGATTTACAAGAACTGCATTTAGATCAATTTAGCTATGGGGAATAAATTTATGGAGGCTAGCATTCTTTCTATATTCTACATACCATACTTCCAACATAGTTCTTCAGGTTACATTTCTTTCTTCCATGTTCTAGTGTTAATTTTCTAGACCTGAATTCTTTTGTTTGGCCCTTGTATTGTGAGTGTCTAAGTAGCATAATTATGTATGGCACGTGCACTCCTTAGCCACGGTCTTCCTAGCAGCACATTGTAAGCACCTTGTATATCCATCACCAAGAAACTTACCTTGAACTTTTCATAACCCACCTTGATCTGAATATTCTTCAATAGGACACTAGCTTGCATTATTCATTGATCTCTCATTCTGATTATGAATGGTGCAAGCTTCATCTCATTAATCCACAATTTCTATCTAATGTGTTTTCTATGTATATTCACATCAAAAAATGCATCCAGAATCAATTCAGATAGCGATTCCCATACATCAAACTTTATAATCTATATAAATGATTGGTACTCATCATCCTTAATATTCAACTGGCCTAATACCATACATTCATACTCTTTCTATCATTACTTATTGATTAACTTGGCAATCTTAGATGGAGTCTTTTTTATGTGATCAAGTTCTATAATGAGCCTCTGGAGTCTTTCACATACCCTACATAGATTTTATCCTACTCCTGTTTAGAACTTGAATATGAACTAGATGATCTCCCTTTGGGAGATCTATCCTTGCAATGCCATGCTATGTTGACCTACTCTGCCTCTTAGCTTATGGATCCTTTGGTGAAATATGATTTTTCTTTTTGAACAATGTTTTTGCTTTCAGATCCTTTTTGTCAACACTCTCCAAGTTTGCTTTGACTTGCAATACTTCGTTCTCATGATTCTTCAAACCAAAACTAGTCGTCGAAACTTTTTCTTTCTTGGAACTTTTCACACCAAAATTTGTCATTGGAATTTTTGCTATCTTTTGAAGATTTTGTACACCAAAACCAATTTCTTGGATTCCAACCACGTGAGCCATTAAAAATACTCAAAAAATATTATGTATGGATCAAGCTTTGGAGCACTCAAGAATCTCTAGATTTATCCTCTCCAAATCTTGCACGATCTTAGTAGCCAAAACCCTTTGCTTCTTCCATTCATCCACTTCTTTGGTCTTTCCTTTGGCTTTCCATACCACCCTTTCCTTCTCCCACTATTGGCTCTCTCCACTGTACTTGGTCTATCTAGCTGGAACCTATAGGATCTCCTCAATGACAATGCTAGAGCTCCTAGTGATCACATGCACTGGTATTGTATCTACCATGTTTCCTTTGATCACTTCAGCCTTCAGATTGTTAGGACATTGTGCTTAAAAGTGCCTATACTTCCCACATGTATAACATTTTAAATTCCTTTATGATGAAATTTGTTCTACTCAACCTCTACCAAAAATATTTTGGTATCTTCCTCTCCCAACCATACCACTGGTATTGGCTCCAATGTTTGGGATTTGAGTAACCAATAATTTTGGTATCTTCCTCTCCCAACCATATGATTGGTACGGGATCATTTGTTTGGGTTTTTTGTTTTGCCTTCAACCTCTACCAATTTTTTTTGATATATTCCTTCCTAGCCATACCACTAGAACTGGCTCCATTGTTTGGGTTTCTTAAATAGTCAATTCAGGGTTGGTCAATGCAATTAGTGTTATGTCCTTTCCTTCCTTAAAATGGTGTACCTTAATTTTATACTTGTTCCTCACATGTCCATAATCTTTACAGTATGTACATTGAATGGATTCATTCTTTTGGTGCTCTTTTGATTTGCATATATGCTACACACTAGGTTTCTACCTTTCCCAGAAAAAGGTTTGGCCTTTGCGATCTCAGATATATGTCTTAACAACTCCTCAATTTTTTTTTGTCCAATATTTTTTCTTCACTGTTTTGGGTTCTTCTTAAGAGTGCTTGTCGTTTGATGAACTAAGCTTGATGATGTGTCTTTTGAAGAGGGGTGAGTGGAGCTTAAGCTCGTTCTCACTTTTTAGCCTTTCCCCTTCTTGGCTTGTTGTTTCACTTTAAGGGCTATGTAAACTAAGTCATTGAATTTACTTGTTGGTGCTAGTACTTCTTGCTCTCTTCACTTTTTTCTCTTAAATCCACTCAAAAAATAGGCTCTCATTTGTTTTTCAAATGTGGTTCATGTGACTGTCTAGTGAGCTCCTTAATCTGCTCTACATATCTTCTTATCAATAGATTACGATGATGTACCTTATTTAAATCATAGAGGATGTGTTTATCCTCTGGTTCTCACTACACTCTATAATAAATGCTTTCTTCAATTTACTATAATTTCTCAGTTTTACATGGTGGATAATGTTAGTGCCATTTCCTAGCTACATCTTTCAACGTTTGAGGAAGGTACTCTACCCAACCATCCTCCTCAATGTCATTGTGATCCTAATATTTTTCAGAAAAGGCTTGTATATGAACAACGGGATTATTTCTCGTGCTGCCTCTAAAGGTTAGGAATTCAATTTCCAATTTGTTGGTCTTTTCTTGGCATCTAGGTTTGTTGTGGTACTTGTTGTCAATGCCTAGGTTTAACCTAGTGATCAATTTCTATCTCTGGACACTTGGGTTGACATGGTAATCAACATCTATCTTGATTATCATATTTGAATAATCCAAGCGTGATGGGTATTTTAACAGAGCTTCACAACTACCCCTTTAAGAAGGATTTTTTTTGTCAAGGATAGGTGCTCATGTTGCATTGCACTTGTGTGTGAGTGTTTGACTATACATCACTCCATAAATAAAGTAGAGTAAAATTCAACACTTATACTCACTTGTTCAAGCATAAGTTACAAAAAGTAGCTCAACTTTTCCAGCTTGAGTATAAGCCTATTACCATGACAATTAGCACATATTTTATTAGACTCAAGAGATTTGGGACTGGTACTTTGCTCATTTTGTTTCTCGGATGCATGCTTCTGAATTTTTCAAAGGGCTCTCTTTTGTACCCTAAAAACTTGGCCTTATTTTCAAGAGCTATTACCATGCATAAGGGATCCACCATGGAAAAACTATCATACCATGTAACTGCAAGGGAGGTCGGTTTTTCAACAATCTAAATAATTGTATAAGTTGGGGGTAGGCCCCCAATACTTATCCATCCTCAACTTACAAGTGGGAGGGAGATATAACCCAGGATATAAGTCTCATTGAAGGGGGGAGGAGGAAGGAGAGGAGATAGAGATATAATGGATGGAGAAAAACATAAATTCTTTGTAAAGTCTATCTATAAAGACAAAGGGAAATTTCATACTATTTTACCACCCAACCATGCTTATACGGCCTCCTACCTAGCATAAGCCCCCTTGCCATGCCATGAGGGTTCATAGCCCCTTGTCCTCACACTACTTCCCCCTTGGATAATAATTATTTTACTATAAAAAAAAGTGTTTTTTTTTCTTAATCATGCTAATGCTCTCCCAAGTGAAGCCTTATTAAGGTCTATCCTTTCACTTCACAAAAAACTTCGTAAATTTTATAAAAGTCAAGATCTCCGCAAATAGCAATGTAGGCTGAGGAGATGTGAAAAGAAATTCAAAGTGATAGTAACATAAACACTTCACAAGTAGAATATCTTGATTCAGCTATTGAAAAGAACAAAAGGTAAAGATTACCAAAATGTGTATTGCAACCATACAACTAGGCATAAGATTGTCACACTTTCTTATTTAGCCAGTTTTGTAAGTAGAATATCTAAAAAAACCTTGGTCACACAATTGTCTAAAAGGAGAGTGCCTTAATGATTCTCATTGAGCAAGAGCAATCAACACCCTTAGGAATTGTTGTGCATATGAAAATATGGCACCAATTTCGGAGCCCAAAGGAACTCATACTCTACACATGTGGAATATGTCTCATAGATTGATGTCAATATCTTGAGTATATGTGGCAATCTTCTTTGCAAAAAAGACTTCGTGTTTATGACACATGTCTTTGCAAAAAGGACTTTGTGTTTATGTGACTAAACTTAAATCCATGAGCTCCTAGACCATATTATTGACCCTTGTTTTATAGAAAAGATCGAGCTACCCTTATCGTCATGGGATCTTCATAATCTAATCTAACTTTCAAGATTTTGGAAAACATAAAATTGTTACCTACTTTCTTGGTTGTTACCTCTATAGCTATGCATGTCTTTGTCATAAAAAAGGTCATCAATTGGTAAGATTGAAATGAGTAAATGTACACTCCTTGTATTACAGAAAATCTACCATGTGTAACATAAATGGTACATATACGCCGTGAACATATAGTACCAATGGCATGTCCCTTGTTTATAGATGGTCCTCACCCTCATTGTAAATTATTGATGTATTGGTATGTTGTTGCATTAATCATTCATTGAAATGCATTCCATGCATAACATAGCATATAGAAACAAAATACTTGAATGAAAAAAGGATAAATAATCAACAAAACAAATTCCACCTAAATTGGTTTGTTATGGCTCATAACCATGCTTACCCAAAAAAAGAAACCACTTGCTGCATGAATATACGATGGTGAGATTCAATCATGAATGAGTTGTCTTTCATCCATTAAGGCAAAACAAATGCCAATCAAAAACCTTACATGCATCCTTATGCATAATTTCTTAAGCACCCTTGTGCAAAACTCCATGGCTAAAAACCTTTGTACTCATTTCCCCCTTGTGCATCGTCAAAATCCTAATTTGAAAGAATTATCCAAAACATGTTGAGATCATTGCATGGTACATCATAAGCTTCATGCGCTTTGCATGTTATATCATACTATTCATGTACTTTGCATAGTACCTTGTAATAAGAGAAGTTGGAAAAACAAAATTTTGTAGAGTTTGTGAAAGAGAAAATTCACCTTGGAAATGATTTGAGTACACCCTTGTGCAGTATAAGTGACACTTTTTCACAACTACCTTTAAAAGCCAAGAATGCAATGTTTTGAAGCCTTAATGGCAAAATGTGTGCTCCTTTAAGATAAAAGTGTACCTTGTACAAAAAACGTAGCAATTCCATGATCATAAGGTACTTTTCTAGGTTGAAAAAATAATCAAAACCAACCTTGCTGCAGAGGAGGACAAAATTGTGTCATAATTGAGGTCTTGCTTGCATCATCATGGTTCTTTAGCTACCATACATGCCTTGATAGACCTCATTTGAAGATAACATGCACCTAAGAATGGCTTGCATTAGATGGACTTTTTGTTTGAATGAACTATTGTGCAAATGAATCGACAAACATGCACCTTTTGCAAATAGAGACACCCTTGTGTCAAGATAGTTAGCATATGCACCCTTGTGTATTTAGCATTACTATTCATGTAGGCATACTTGAGCCAATACATGCTATTTGAGGCACCAATTGGATGCAAATTTTGAGATAGGCATGACAATGTGCCATGAGAAATCAAAGGGTTTAGTACCTTTTTTAGTAGCAACAGGTTGGTTAGCTAGAGTCATGCCATTTTGCACCACATTGGAGTTTTCTCCCAGGAATAGGTTGGGAAGCTAGAGTCATACCATTTTTCACCACATTGGAGTTTTCTCCTAAGCTAGGTGCATATATTAGCACCTTAGTATTAGGTAGATCCATTGATTTAGCTTGTTATTTTCTTCCTTTTACTCCACGATCTGGGAGTTTTCAAAATCCATTTTCAAGAGTTACATCTTTGGTTGAGAGGGTAGATATTGGACTTTAGCAATTACATTTTCTTTGGGCTTTCTTGATCATGGGTATGTTCAAATCCTAGACAGCCAGGCACTTGCAATTCACCATGCTTTACCAAGATAGGAATAACCATGTGGTTTCCATTTGTCAGATATGAGTAATTTAAGATAACTTCGTGGATGATAAGGCTCATAGTTATTTCCATGTATATCCTTGTATTTGTAATTGAACCTTGTCACATGCAAACACTTGAATATAACATGACAATTTAGAGACGGCTCAGGTCCTCTAGTTTTTCCTCCCAAGAAGGGATAATCTATGGAATGACATCCCTCTTCCTAGAGCAAAACTATCTTGAGTGGCAGGAGGGTTTTCAACATACAAATTTTTCTCCCACGTTTCATCTTGACTAAAAATGACAAGTTCAGTGGGCTTTTCTCTATCTTGTTGTGACACATTTAGTGGAGCCCCTATCTTGGTGTTAGAGTCATTTGAAATGCAAAGACTTTGCACATGGGAGGAGGGAGAAAGTAATGTCTTAAGCATGTGCCTCATTGGGTCATGAGCAGTAGGTTGACATCTCAATTTGTAAACATTAACCAAGCTAGACATGAATACCACAACTCTAGTTATTCAATCTCTTTGGATATTTATTTAAGGGTTTAAAGGGGTTCTAGATATTCATCAACCTTCCTCACCAATCAAAAGCTGAATTTGAGTTCACCTTAATAAACACAATCAAGTGGTTGGTTGCTAGACACCACATTGAGAGCTAGCACTGACCTATAAAGTGCATGCAAAACTACCTAGATCAACATAATGTCAATCGAGGACACAAATGACACCATAGGCACATGGAGGAAATCTCTTTAGCTTGTCAGCCAGCAGGCTTAGACCATCCCACACATACAACGCAGGCTAAGACAGCTTAACCACAATCAGGAATCTCACTCCTCTCAACTACACCATCTACCCCACATACACACAAACAAAATTAAACTCACTAAATCGTACCAAGATTGTACAAATTAAGGAACACCATGCCCTCACTAGGATACACCTATCCCAAAGCCTCACTCTAGATCCATCTACGAAAAATGCGTATGAAGATAGAGCCAAATTTAAAAAGTGCCCAAAGTTGAAGTCTATGAGTACCTATGTGTAGCTTATGTCTCCATGATTCTGATGACTACATGCATGCAGAAAAACAACATCGTTTGTTATACTTACAATCGCAAATAGCTCGTAGATGCACGAGCACGTTTGCTCCGTCTCGCATGGAATGCTTTGTGTTGATGTGTAGCTCTTCACAAGCTCATGGAAATGGTGCAGTCGGATCTCCAATGTGATGAACAAGCGTGGAGTAGCACCAAGAAGAATCTCACCCTCTCTCTCTCTTTCTCTCTCACACATAGTTGACGACATCTTAAAACTTGATTATGATAAAAGTTCTTTTTACAAAATGAACTAGGTACCTTATATACTAGGGCTAGCATAGGTTAAACAATAAAATTCAAAGGGTCAAATGGATTTGTATTTACAATTTGGAAGTACCACCGCATCCTGACTTCTGCACTTAGACTAGCTACTCATTACAAATGATGTTTTTAATTATAATCTGTAGCATTTCATAACTCTAGAATATAAGGTTTTGTCATTAGGAAGTGAATGGGGTGTAGGAGGGCCTCTTTAAAGGGAATGCTTAAACTTTAAGCCAAGTTTGACCAAGCCTAAAAGAGAGGGCAAAAAGGCCTAAGCTGAGATTTTAAAAAAAGCCATTATCATATTTTGAATTTAAAAATAGTCTATTTAGTAACCCAAAAGAGAGGTGGGTAAATGAATTTTAAAAGTCCCTTTCCCACCCCTCTTCTCTCTCTAACATATAAAACACTCTCTCTCACTTAGAACTCATTACAACAGGCACTTTTAGCCTCCTTGCCAGAAAAGCAAATTTTCCACATTTTGTCACTGCATTCTCTCTCTAAAATGTGAGCCAACTCTCTCTCATTCTTTCCCCCCTTATCTCTCATCACTTCCTCTTCCAATCATTCAGGAACATTCTTGGCTGCCTCTTTTGGAAAAAGTGCAGATCCTCCAAAGTTTCCGATGTGCCCTCTCTCTCTCTCTCTCTCATGCTTCTCCCACACTTGCTCCAACTGAGTGCAATGGAAAACGCCATTACCCCTGTGTGCAGCAGCAACATTTCTCTCTCTACATTCATGATCAACAATTCGAGTTCAAAGGAGATTAAGTTGAACTCTCTCTCTTTCTTCCCTCCACAACATAATACTTTTCTCCTATCTCTAAGTACTTTCCACATCTTTCCTCCATAGACACCTTCACCTACTTGTAGCAGTCAACATTACACATTCTCACTAATTTTCTTGATTAAGTAACACAAATGTCATTCAATTTCCTACCATTGCAAGACATTACTAACAAGTCAAAATGATATCCATTAAACGCTGATTTAGAGCACGAGTATGCTACTATGAGACTTGGCACATCTAATCCCAATGCTGGAGACCAGCTACGGAACCATGGATGCAAGGCAATCAAATTATGTGTTGATGTCCATATTTACCCTAGTAATCCAATGACCAATGCATCACCATCTTTCCTTAATGTCACTGAGCTACTACGTTTTATTAAAGACGGGAGAGATGGATTGTTTGGCTACTGCTGGAGATTACATTCAGCTTTTGTCAATGAAAGGGAAGAAAGAAAACATCTATGTGCTACCTATTCATCATTGCAACAGAAGTACGTGAAAGACATTTAGCAAGTTAGAAAGGAAGCCAACAAGAAGACGAAGCAGCTAAATGACAAGATGTCAAAGATTATCAAAAAGGTAGAGCATCAAAAAATGGAGCAAGAGCGTCGTCTAGACAATTATGCTTAGCTACAACACATTGCACATAATATGCAACAACAAATCAATACATTCCATTGGGCTATCACATTTGCAAGCGCAAGAGACAGTCAATGTCTATGCTATCTTCAAGCGGTGGAGCTCGAAAGAAACGTATCCGTCAAACTCGGTAGGAATACAGATGCAAGTTTCTAATTTCTCACCTTTTATGTAGGTTGCTGTAATATTACTTGAATATGCAAGACCTTGGCTTGGACAATGATGGGAATTGATTTCGATGCTGAAACAACTAGACATACTCTGCTATAGTATATCATCAAACCAAAGGAGTCTGTGGAGCTATTGGATGATCCATCCAATGTTGGCATTGCTAAAGTTTTGCACCATAAGTATTTCAGTGAGCTAAAGAGCATTGTTTCACCTCAGGAGATGATGGAGGTGTGTGACAGTGAAGGAATAAGTTTCAAGGCCTACAAAGCTTTGTATAGACTTGTCACACTAGTTCACAGAGCAAAAGGTTTGTTTAGGTTGCTGCAAATGCCTTACAGTGTTAGCGTTGCAAAGAGGTGCGCCAACAATGATGAAATCTTGTTGGGTGAATTTCAATATGTGGAGGACTTCCTACCATTAGAAGAGAGAAAATCCTTTCCTTACAATGAGTTCAATAATGTCTATGTTGACTTGCTGAAGCTCCAGGAGTCAATGATCAGATTTTATGGGTTGACAAAGGAAGAGTGTGATGGAAAAGTTATATTTGTGATGAATCTTGATGAATTCTAGATTGTCAAAGGGTAAGCGTTACGCTTATGCACAGAGCCTTGGTGGGCGTCGATGTTGAGCTAAATTCCAATGAGAAGGGAAACACTTGTTTAGGTGTTCAATCCGAGAAGAATATTTGGTGGCTGACAGTTTTTCATCTCCCACATGAGACACATGAGTCCCTCAAATGGTATTTTAATCACACCCCAATTGTTGATGTCATTCGGCAACAACAAGAAGGACAACGATTGCAGGTTTCAGGTCTGGGTACGTTCCAAGTGGAGTGGCATTTGGCAGGAGATTTGAAAACTCTCAAGTGTATGTTAGGATGCAAGCAAGGTGCAATGAACCTCTTTCCATGCATTTGTTGTTGCCACAATAAAATCTCATTAGGAACTGAGGGCAAGGGTAAGGGTAAGGGTGGCAAAGCTGCAGTCAATTATGTGAAAGGTGTGACCACTACACAAAGAGTGGGAACTCATTGTGAAAGGGTTACTACATGTAGACGATTCTTATTGTGTTTATCCTGTTTAGTGTGTCACGCGCTATTAGTTCTATACTCTTTGCTCCTTCATCTCATCGCCGCCATGATAGCTTCTCTCCTGTAGTGTATTCCTTTCACTCCTCTACAGCAGCTAGCGCTTCGACGAGTGGACGCATGGCTGCAAGACTTGCGGCTGCGTGTGTTCGCCAATTTGGATTCGCAAGGGATACCAGTACACCCGCAGGCAGCAGGTTTGATTGAGCAACTGGCTGCTGGCAATATTGTGGTCCTGAATAATGATCAACAGATTTAGTTGACAGCAGAAAGGATCTCCAGGTGTTTCTATTTGCCCAACGATGGCGTGGTGCGCACCTCTCATGTGATCCCTGCTGCTCCAGATGTCGAGCAAGAGTTTGGCTTGAAAGTAAAAGGGGAATAAAAGCTTTCAGGGTTGTCAGATGTAGAAACCAGGGATGCGTATCGATGGTTTCTCGAGGCGATTTGGCTACAAGCCAAAACCTATACCATTTCGACCCGAGCAAGAAATATTTTGCATTCGACCAACTTTGGGCCAGTAGCTGGGCAGCGGTTGTCAAAGAACGACTGCTGGCGGAGTGCCAAAGAGTGATGGCACAGTTGGGGAGAAATACCCCAACCAATACAAAAGTTGGCCAACTGCTCACATTGATCTTTTCTTTAAGAAAAGTTTTTCCTCTCGCCGTGCGTCCTCTCTATCACTTTGAAGATGATCGATTGGTGGTCCAAGGGACTGTTGCTCCTCTGTCGCAAATGCAAAGTTTGGCAGTGCCTGATGAGAGGGAAACACAGCAGCAGCATGTTGGCATTGGGGATTTGCCAGGTCCATCAACAGCACTGGTATCCTCTCGAGCCCATGAGATGGCCACTGCAGGTGCAGGATCAGCAAACCGCAAGCGCAACAAGGAGGAACAACAATTTTCTACACCACCTTCGGTGACCGCATCTCTTGTTTCAAAGGATTCGCGGTGGCTTGCTGGTGCCGCCGAATGCAAGAGAGAGTGGGTAGTGCTACTCCGCTGAGGACGGCGGGCTCTCCGGTTGTAGATGTTCCCGCTCAACCGAAAACTTCGCGCCCTACCAATGCGGCTGCCTGGACGGGAGGTACTCTTCCCACAACGCTACCTTGGGAGGCTACGGCAGCGACCCCCGCTGACCAATTATAGGCATGCGGCACTTTTTTGAGCAGACTTGCAGAGTCTATTCGTGCGGCCTGGCCAGCCCCCGCCACAGAGGGAAGAGTAAATGAGTTGGAAGCGCAGGTAGCGGCCTCGCAGACTCGCATTACCGAGTTGTCCACTCAAAATGAAGAGTTGATTGCAACAACTCGCCAACAAGGGGCAGAAATACAAATGTTACGAGGGGCTAATGCTGAGTTTGTGGCCTCTATTCAACAAGAACTTCTTCAGTTGAGAACGCAGCATAGCCTTGCCTCATACTTAGCCTCGCACCATGGGGATGTAATGATCAATATGAATGATTTGGATGCGTTGGTAGTGGAGATGCAAGAGGATCTCTGTGTTTTTTTGGATAATCAATTACAAAGCTGGAGCACACGCTTGGCCGCTGAGGTGAGAGCACAGCCACCCACTCAGCAAATTGTGGTGCAAAAACACGAGTCATCCAACACTGACAGAGGTAAGAGTGTTGTTCCTGAGGGTTTTCATGTTGCTGATTGGACAGAAGCTACAGAGGATTGTGTTGAAGCCCAGGCTCATGTATCTCGTTTGCAGAAAATGATTTGTCGATTTCGTAAGGAACGACACAGGGTCTGTTTTTGGGTGGAGACCTTGGCTCATTCTTTTTCTCTTAGTCTACCACCTTGCCCTCCATTTTGGTCTGCTCTTAATAGATACCTTTCTCGCTATTATCCTTTACATACACCTCTTGCTCCTTTTCCACAGGCGCCTCAATCTATTTCTTTGCCAACGCAGTTTATTTCTCGGGCTCCCTAGCCGGAACATATTGAGATAGATCCACATCTTTTGGATGAGGTCTATCGGCTACATACCACAGATTTTAGAGGCTTTGGCTACATTGATATTTCCTCTTCACCAGAGCAGGGTGCAGATCAACAACCAGAACCTTCCAACCGGAGGGGCTCAGTGTGGGTTGGCACAATCCATCGTGCGCGCCAGGTGTTACGGCATTAGCCGCACATGCGGTCCTGCGGAGGTATGAACACTGCGGATTAGGAGTTATGCGGTATGCGGCGGCCGTAGCGGCAGTTATTCACAGGATATCATGGGACGGGAGTGTGTGCACCGTTCCCGATCTCCGCTGGAGCAGTGGTTGTATATGGAGGGGCATACCTATCTTTTGATGTAACTTAACCAATCTCTATGACATTCATGGAATCTACTGTTGTAACTCTGTGTATGGATCACACATGAATGAAGCAAGAGGTGTTATGTGCCTACGTACTTTGTACTTACTTCTATTTGTCCTTCTATATGTTGATGTGTATATAATGTAGTTGCGGGTAATCATTCCCGTAATGCCTATTGCTCCTATGCGGGCAATGGCCATTACATCTGGCGACCACGATGCGTGATGGACGGCTTGCGATGAATATGCATGTGCACTAGGTCGCAGGGTCCGCTTGACCCTGTGGTTCCAATTGTAGGAAGACGTAGGAGGAGAGGCGGTTCGGATGAAGTTGTTTTTTCTTCACCACAGATTGAGGAATCTGTATCTCCATCACGAAGTGCGGTGCGTGGTAGGCGGTTGTGGCGAACGAGACGTACTCCGCGTAGTCAGTCAGGTCCTCCTATCGTATGTTCACCCTCACCCACACAGGTTGCTCCACCACCGTCTCCGTTAAGCAGTCCGGGAGTATCTCCGCCACTGTCTCCACCTCCTAGTGCTCGTCATCTTTTTCCGGGAGCTGAAGGAGGTACAGTTGGGTAAGGGGTGATGGCTCTTCCTAAGATTAAGTATAGTCGGTTTCGAGGTATTTCGAGCGAAGACCCTGATGCACATTTGCACCAATTCAATAAAGCTTATGGATTGAATCATCCTGGGGTGGTGATTCCTCTCCATCAACAATCAGTGTTTGAATCTACACTCTCGGGGAAAGCTGCAAAATGGTTGTCCGAATACCCTAATGATCATTTTCAGACGTATGCTGACGGATCCATAGCGTTTCTACGAAAGTTTCAAACGGAAAAGACAATTCCTCAACATTTGGAAAAGCTTCGAATGCTCCGACAGAAGTCATTGCCAGTGGAGGATTACGCTGCAAAATTTCGGATGCTTTTGCAGAGGGTACCTCAGGCACAAAGGCCGGCAGCCGAAGTGCTGAATGATTATTTTTTGCGAGGGCTCAACAAGGATCTCAGAACGGCTATGGCAACAGTGGATATGGTAACTACTCCACTGGATAATGTAATTGCTAGGGCTGTAGTAGCAGAAGAGGCTTTAGAGGATACGAAACTCCCAAGAAATCAAAGAAAAAAGATAGGAAGAAATCTCATCCCAAGTCGCAAGACAATGGTAGTGATAGTTCGGAGTCGGAATCCGCAGTATCAGATTCCTCGAACTCAGGCAACAGCAATTTGGGAAAGAATCGGAAGAGACACCGCGGAAAACATCCCAGCGTCACGGGAAAGGTGTTTCATCCGGATCGTCGGAATCGGATACGGTGGCTAAAAGTCTGAAGGAACTATGGTGTACCCAATGTCGGAATCCGGGCCATGCTACTCAGGAGTGCGCAATGAATCAAAAGTGGTGTGCGATTTGCACGACTAATACTCATAATACAGTGGAATGTTATTTCAATGGCTGGGGTCGTCGGAGTCGAGGAGACTCTTCTACCTGGCAACAACCATAGATAGGACAGGGACAAGAGCCTGCTCTGGAGATGGCTCATGCTCATACATCAAAGATGCCTGTGCAAGGTCAAGCAGGAGGACGGGGTCAAGGGGGAGGACGAGGTCGCGGAAGAGGTGGCCGAGATCCTAATCGCCCCAAGACATGTCTTTTCTGTTTGGGGGATGGACACTAGCGATCCGAGTGTGCTGAAGCTATGGAATACGATCGGAAGAAGCAGGAACGCGCTGCAGGGAAACAACCTAGTGTGGCTATTGTTTAGATTGAAGGACTGGAGGAGTCTGATCTAGTGGTTTCATTAATCACGCGATCGGGTTAAAATGTGGTTCCAACTCCCGATGTGAAGATTCCGGATTGGACGTCTCAGGAAGAAGTGTGGAAAAAGACTGTGTCCTGGTTGCCACAATCCACACCACCAGTGAAGTTAGCAGGACCATCGACTGTGGGCCTCGAAATAAAGGAAGGAAAAGCTCAAAAAAAGGATGATATTAAAGAACAGAAGGATTGGAATTCAGTTTGGAAAGAGGTCCTCGCGTCACCAATACAAGTACCTTTGGGTTCATTGCTGAAATTGGTCCCGAATTTCCATAATGCATTGCGGTGACAAACGATCACTAAGCTGAGGGAAGTCTCCATTGGGAAAGTTGAAAGCGAGGAGGATGATTCAGCCCCGTTGCCGGCGAATAGGATCACCGATACCCGCATTCCGGAGCTTTCAGTTAGATACCATGGAACATACATTGACAAGGTACTATTGGATGGAGGAGTGGGAGTAAACATTATTACCCAAGCAGCTTGTGAGCGTTTTGGCCTCAGTGATTGGGAGCCTGCACCCTTTGTAGTCCGCATGGCAGATCAAAGAAGAGTGCAACCAGTGGGTTTACTTCGGGGCATTTTTTGGATGTGGCGGGCTTATCCTTTGCTGTTTCCTTAGTAGTCTTGAATATTGAAGATCTTAATCAGGATTATCCCATTATCTTGGGGAGACCCTGGTTACGACAAGCGCGGGTGAATCATAATTGGGAAGCAAATATGCTTACAATAAAGAAGGGTAGAAGAAAAGTGCAGGTGATGTTGGGAACATGCAGACAACCAGTTTAGGCAGCATGGCCGGTGATAGCAGAAACAGTCAATATGGTGGAAGGATTAGAAGAGAGAGGAAAAAATTCTAAAAGCTAATCCGGATTTGGTTTCTTTATATCTTGCGGATATCTCTCTGATTTGGAAAGGGAATTCGATGGGGGTTTCAGGAATTCCAGCAGGAATAGGGGAGCAACAACAGGTGCTTCCAAGTCTTGAATCATTGGAGGACGTTATTCAGCAAGAACGTGCGTTTGAGGCACAAATGGAAAAAATTACAAGGGTTAAAGAAGATGAACTAGAGAGGGTCTTTCTAGGGGAGCAAGCGGAGTCTCAACCCATATATATTAATAAGCAGCTGCTGGAGGCAAGTTTTGGAGATGATTTGATCAAGTTACTGACAGAGTTTAAGGATGTTTTCGCATGGGAATATGCGGATATGCAGGGATTGGATCCTAAGCTCTATCAGCATACGATAAATCTGAAACCGGATGCCATGCCAGTGAAGCAGCACTCATACAGGATGAATCCAAATGTGGCAAAGCAAGTTAAGATGGAAATTGATCGCATGTTGGAAGTGGGTTTTATTACCCCTATTGATCATCCGGAGTGGATTTCTCCAATTGTGGTCGTACCAAAGAAAAACAAGCAAATCCGAATGGCATTGCGGGATCAGCCAAAAACAGCTTTTATTACCGCATGGGCTGTGTTTGCCTGCACAGTGATGTGGTTCGGATTACGGAATGCACCTTCCACTTTTCAAAGGGATATGTTCCAAATTTTTGGTCCTTGTTTGACGGATTTTATGAGAATTTTTCTGGATGATCTCAGTGTTTTTGGAGCACAATTGGAGCATTTGAAGCAATTACAGTTATGCTTTATGAAAAGCAGAGAGGTAAAATTCAGTTTGAATCCTTTAAAGTGTGCATTTGCCGTTCGCAGTGGCAGGCTATTGGGGCATATAATTTCTGAAGACGGTATTTCCGTGGATCCGGACAAAACTGCCGCAATCATGGAAGTGCCTCCACCGTGGAACTAGAAACAGTGCCAGATTTTCCTGAGTCAAGCCCATTGGCATGGGAGGCATTTGCGGTTTGTCGCGCATTTGGCAATCCCGAATTACTCATGCAGCTCATGCTATAGATTTTGAATGGACACATGAATGTGACTTGGCTTTTCGGAGATTAAAACTTCAACTATCCAAAGCTCCGATTATGCTTGCACCAAATTGGGGTCAGTATTTTCATGTGTTTTTGGATGCTTCGGATTGATCTATTGGCAGTGTGTTCATGCAGGAACAAAGTCAAGGATGGTTCCGACCTGTCTATTATGCCAGTAAGACAATTATCATCCGCAAAAAGAAATTATTCAGTAACCGAAAGGGAATGTTTAGGGATGATTTAATAGTGAAGAAATTCCTGCACTATCTGTTGGGCCAATGTTTTTTCTTCAATGTGGACCATTCGACTCTTTTATACCTGGTAAGGCAACAGAATTTGACAGGAAGATTGGCCAGATGGGTGCTTTTGCTGCAGGAATTTGACTTTGAGGTCATACATCGGCCAGGGGCTCAGCATGCGATGGCTAACTACCTATCTAGGTTAGATTTCGGAGAGCCGCCAACGGGTGTAGCTGATGAATTTCCGGATGCGTCTCTATTTCTAATAGGAGTAGATGCAAAGGATATCACAATTCGGCAATAGGCAAGGGTCATTCCTAGCATCCCATGGACATGGTATGAGGAGATGTTTCATTTTCTCGATAGCGGCGAAATGCCTTCCTTCTTGTCCAGCCATCAGAGGAAACATATGGCTATTAGAAGCAGGAATTTTATGATCATTATGGGAAATCTCTATTATCGTATGGTGGAAGATGTGTTACTCAGATGTGTGCTACCACAGGAGCAGGAAGCAGTATTAGAGGAAGTCCATACTGGTATTGCGGGAGGTCACTTTGCAGCATTAATCACAGCTCGAAAGGTTCTCCAATCTGGATTATGGTGGCCCACATTGTTTCAGGATGCGAGAAATTATGTGCAGCAGTGTGATGTGTGTCAGCGGTTGGGGCAACCTACCAAACGGTCTAGAATGCCTTTTCAGCCAGTTCTACCCTTGGAGCCTTTTCAAAAGTGGGGTTTGGATTTTGTTGGTCCTTTTCAACCAGTGGAATCTCACACAGGTAATAAGTATATTTTGACAGCCACGGATTACGCTACCAAATGGGTGGAGGCATGGCCTTTGAGAGATAACACTGTAGTTTCTGTGGTGGGATGCTTATATAAGGATATCTTTTCTAGATATCGCTGCCCTATTGAGCTGGTTAGTGACAGGGGAAGTCATTTTTTGAATAAGGTGATGGAGAGAATGCTACGGTTTTATTTTGTATTGCACAGGAAATCTTCTCCATATTATCCTTAGGCGAATGGGCAAGCAGAATCAACTAATAAATAATTGATTCGGATTTTAACAAAGTTAGTGAATATGCATCGAACAGATTGGGATGTGAAACTTCCTTCCGCCTTATGGGCCTATCGGACAGCTTATAAAGTGGCAACAGGATTGACTTCTTTTAAGTTGGCATTTGGCATGGAGGCAATCACCCCGATGGAGCATGTGATCCCGAGTCTGCGGATGCTGATTGCGGATCGGCTTCTTCCGGAGGATTCTCAGATTTATCGATTGGATGTTTTGCAGGAACTGGAGTAAGAGCGGCTGAATAGCTTTGCGGTGTTGCAGGATTTGCAGTCTAGGCGAAAAAAATGGCTGGATCGCCCGAAAGCACGACAATTTTTTTGGGGACAGGTGGTCCTTGTCTTTAATTCCCGCCTCGGGAAGATGCTGGGGAATCTTAAATTACGGTGGTCAGGACCATTCTAGATTTTTCAAGCATGCGGGTCCATCTCTTTTTATTTCGCGGATTTACGGGGGGAGGTTATTTCTGTACCGGTCAATGCTTTGAGACTGCGCCATTATGTTTCACCTACCCCGATTTAGTGCCCCATTGCTGTGGTTCAAGAGCCAAAAGCCGCCCTAATCATGATTGGGGATTCTTTTGCATGCAATCTTGGAAAGTGGGAAAGGAACTATGATGGTTACGACACCGTGGATCGCCCTATTTTGGGAACTCATTGTGAAAGGGTTACTACATGCAGACAATTCTTATTGTGTTTCTCCTCTTTAGTGTGTCGCGCGCTCTTAGTTCTATAATCTTTGCTCCTTCATCTCATCGCCACCATGACAACTTCCCTCCTGCAATGTATTCCTTTCACTCTTGTACAACAGCTAGCGCTTCGACGAGTGGACGCATGGCTGCAAGACTTGCGGCTGCGTGTGTTTGCCAGTTTGGATTGACAAGGGATACCAGTACACCCGCAGGCAGCATGTTTGATTGAGAAACTGGCTGCTGGCAATATTGTGGTGCTGAATAATCAACAAATTCAATTGACAGCAGAAAGGATCTTCAGGTGTTGTTGTTTGCCCAACGATGGCGTGGTGCACGCCTCTCATGTGATCCCTGTTGCAGATGTCGAGCAGGAGTTTGGCTTGAAAGTAAAAGGGGAATATAAGCTTTCAGGGTTGTCAGATGTAGCAACCAAGGATGCATATTGATGGTTTCTCGAGGCAATTTGGCTACAAACCGGCCAACTTTGGGCCAGTATCTTGGGCAGCGGTTGTCAAAGAACGACTGATAGCGGAGTGCAAGAGAGTGATGGCACAGTTGGAGAGAAATACCCCAACCAATACAAAAGTTGTCCAACTAATCACATTGATCTTTCCTTTAAGAGAAGTTTTTCCTCTCACCCTGCGTTCTCTCTGTCACTTTGAAGATGATCGATTGGTGGTCCAAGGGACTGTTGCTCCTCTGTCGCAAACGCAAAGTTTGGCAGTGCCTTCTGAGAGGGAAACACAGCAGCAGCATGTTGGCACTGGGGATTTGCCAAGTCCATCGACAACAGTGGTATCCTCTGGAGCCCATGAGATGGCCACTGCAGGTGTAGGATCAGCAAACCGCAAACGCGACAAGGAGGAACAACAATTTTCTACACCACCTCCGGCGACTGCATCTATTGTTTCGAAGGATTCTGAGGTGGCTCGTTGGCGCCGCCGAATGCAGGATAGAGTGGGCAATGCTACTCCACTGAGGACGGGCTCTCCGGTTGCAAATGTTCCCGCTCAACCGGAAACTTCGGGCACTACCAATGCGGCTGCCTCGACGGGAGGTACTCTTCACGCAGCGCTACCTTGGGAGGCTACGGCAACGACCCCCGCTGACCAATTACAGGCATGCAGCACTTTTTTTACCAGACTTGCAGAGTCTATTCGTGCGGCCTGGCCAATCCCCGCCACAGAGGGATGAGTAAATGAGCTGGAAGCGCAGGTAGCGGCGTCGCAAACTCGCATTGCCGAGTTGTCCACTCAAAATGAAGAGTTGACTGCAACAACTCGCCAGCAAGGGGCAAAAATACAAATGTTACGAGGGGCTAATGCCAAGTTTCTGGCCCCTATTCAACAAGAACTTCTTCAATTGAGAATGCAGCATAGCCTGGCCGAGTCATACTTAGCCTCGCACCCTAGTGATGTAATGATCAATATGAATGATTTGGATGCATTGGCAGTGGAGATATAAGAGGATCTCCGTGTTTTTTTGGATAATCAATTACAAAGATCGAGCACACGCTTGGCTGCTGAGGTGAGAGCACAGCCACCCACTCCGCAAATTGTGGTGCAACAACCCGAGTCATCCAACACTGACAGAGGTAAGAGTGTTATTCTCGAGGGTTTTGATGTTGCTAATTGGGCAGAAGCTACAGAGGATTATGCTGAAGCCCAGGCTCATGTATCTCGTTTGCAGAAAATGATTCTTCGATTTCGTAAGGAGCGGCGCAGGGTCTATTTTTGGGTGGAGACCTTGGCTCATTCTTTTTGTCTCAGTCTACCACCTTGCCCTCCATTTTGGTCTGCTCTTAATAGATAACTTTCTCGCTATTATCCTTTACATACACCTCTTGCTCCTTTGCCACAGGCGCCTCAATCTATTTCTTTGCCAATGCAGTTTATTCCTCGAGCTCCCTGGCTGGAACATATTGAGATAGATCCACATCTTTTGGATGAGGTCTATCGGGCACATACTGTAGATTTTAGAGGCTTTCGCTACATTGATATTTCCTCTTCACCAGAGTAGGGTGCAGATCAACAACTGGAACCTTCCAACCGGAGGGGCTGAGTGTGGGTTGGCGCAATCCACCATGTGCGCCAGGTGTTACGACATTAGCCGCACATGCGGTCCTGCGGTCCTGCGGAGGTATGGACACTGTTGATCAGGATTCATGCGGTATGCGACGGCCGTAGCAGCAGTTATTCACAGGATATCATGGGACAGGAGTGTGTGCACCGTTCCCAATCTGCGCTGGAGCAGCGGTTGTATATGGAGGGGTATACCTGTCTTTTGATGTAACTTAACCAATCTCCATGACATTCATGGCATCTACTGTTGTAACTCTGTGTCTGGATCACACATGAATGAAGCAAGAGGTGTTCTGTGCCTACGTACTTTGTACTTACTTCTATAGTCCTTCTATATATTGATGTGTATATAATGTAGTTGCGGGTAATCATTCCCGTAATGCCTATTGCTCCTGTGCGGGCAATAGCCATTACACAAAAAATGCATCGAGAATCAATTCAGATAGCGATTCCTATACATCAAAATTTATAATCTATATAAATGATTGGTACTCATCATCCTTAATATTCAACTGACCTAGTACCAAACATTCATACTCTTTCTATCATTACTTATTGATTAACTTGGCTGTCTTAGATGGAGTCTTTTTTATGTCATCAAGTTCTATAATGAGCCTCTGGATTCTTTCGCATACCTTACATAGATTTCATCCTACTCATGTTTAGAACTTGAATATGAACTAGATGATCTCCCTTTGGGAAATCTATCCTTGCAATGCCATGCTATGCTGACCTACTCTGCCTCTTGGCTTATGGATCCTTTGGTGGAATCAGATTTTTCTTTTTGAACAATTTTCTTGCTTTTAGATCCTTTTTGTCAACACTCTCCAAGTTTGCTTTGACATGCAATACTTCATTCTCATGATTCTTCAAACCAAAACTAGTCGTCGAAACTTTTTTTTTCTTGGAACTTTTCACACCAAAATTTGTCATTGGAATTTTTGCTATCTTTTGTAGATTTTGTACACCAAAACCAATTTCTTGGATTCCTACCACGTGAGCCATTAAAAATACTCAAAAAATATTATGTATGGATCAAGCTTTGGAGCACTTAGGAATATCTAGATTTATCCTCTCCAAATCTTGCACGATCTTAGTAGCCAAAACCCATTGCTTCTTCCATTCATCCACATCTTTGGTCTTTCCTTTGGCTTTACATACCGCCCTTTGCTTCTCCCACTATTGGCTCTCTCCACTCTACTTGGGCTATCTAGCTGGAACCTATAGGATCTCCTCAATGACAATGCTAGAGCTCCTAGTGATCACATGCACTGGTATTGGATCTACCATGTTTCCTTTGATCACTTCAGCCTTCAGATTGTTAGGACATTGTGCTCAAAAGTGCCTATACTTCCCACATGTATAACATTTTAAATTCCTTTATGATGAAATTTGTTCTACTCAACCTCTACCAAAAATATTTTGGTATCTTCCTCTCCCAACCATACCACTGGTATTGGCTCCAATGTTTGGGATTTGAGTAACCAATAATTTTGGTATCTTCCTCTCCGAACCATATGATTGGTACGGGATCATTTGTTTGGGTTTTTTGTTTTGCCTTCAACCTCTACCAATTTTTTTTGATATATTCCTTCCTAGCCATACCACTAGAACTGGCTACATTGTTTGGGTTTCTTAAATAGTCAATTCAGGGTTGGTCAATGCACTTAGTGATATGTCCTGTCCTTCCTTAAAATGGTGTACCTTAATTTTATACTTGTTCCTCACATGTCCATAATCTTTACAGTGTGTACATTGAATGGATTCATTCTTTTGGTGCTCTTTTGATTTGCATATATGCTACACACTAGGTTTCTACCTTTCCCAGAAAAAGGTTTGGCCTTTGCGATCTCAGATATATGTCTTAACAACTCCTCAAATTTTTTTTGTCCAATATTTTTTCTTCACTGTTTTGGGTTCTTCTTAAGAGTGCTTGTCGTTTGATGAACTAAGCTTGATGATGTGTCTTTTGAAGAGGGGTGAGTGGAGCTTAAGCTCGTTCTCACTTTTTAGCCTTTCCCCTTCTTGGCTTGCTGTTTCACTTTAAGGGCTATCTAAACTAAGTCATTGAATTTACTTGTTGGTGCTAGTACTTCTTGCTCTCTTCACTTTTTTCTCTTAAACCCACTCAAAAAATAGGCTCTCATTTGTTTTTCAAATGTGGTTCATGTGACTGTCTAGTGAGCTCCTTAATCTGCTCTACATATCTTCTTATCAATAGATTACCATGATGTATCTTATTTAAATCATAGAGGATGTGTTTATCCTCTGGTTCTCACTACACTCTAGAATAAATGCTTTCTTCAATTTACTATAAGTTCTCAGTTTTACATGGTGGATAATGTTAGTTCCATTTCCTAGATACATCTTTCAACGTTTGAGGAAGGTACTCTGCCCAACCATCCTCCTCGATGTCATTGAGATCCTAAGATTTTTCAAAAAAGGCTTGGATATGAACAGCAGGATTATTTCTCGTGCTGCCTCTAAAGGTTAGGAATGCAATTTCCAATTTGTTGGTCTTTTCTTGGCATCTAGGTTTGTTGTTACTTGTCGTCAATGCCTAGGTTTAACCTAGTGATCAATTTCTATCTCTAGACACTTGGGTTGACATGGTAATCAACATCTATCTTGATTATCATATTTGAATAATCCAAGCGTGATGGGTATTTTAACAAAGCTTCACCACTACCCCTTTAAGAAGGATTTTTTTTGTCAAGGATAGGTGCTCATGTTGCATTGCACTTGTGTGTGAGTGTTTGACTGTACATCACTCCATAAATAAAGTAGAGTAAAATTAAACACTTATACTCACTTGTTCAATCCTAAGTTACAAAAAGTAGCTCAACTTTTCCAGCTTGAGTATAAGCCTATTACCATGACAATTAGCACATATTTTATTAGACTCAAGAGATTTGGGACTGGTACTTTGCTCATTTTGTTTCTCGGATGCTTGCTTCTGAATTTTTCAAAGGGCTCTCTTTTGTAGCCTAAAAACTTAGCCTTATTTTCAAGAGCTATTACCATGCATAAGGGATCCACCATGGAAAAACTATCATACCATGTAACTGCAAGGGAGGTCGGTTTTGCAACAATCTAAATAATTGTATAATTTGGGGGTAGGCCCCCAATACTTATCCATCCTCAACTTACAAGTGGGAGGGAGATATAACCCAGGATATAAGTCTCATTGAAGGGGGGAGGAGGAAGGGGAGGAGATAGAGATATAATGGATGGAGCAAAACATAAATTCTTTGGGAAGTCTATCTATGAAGACAAAGGGAAATTTCATACTATTTTACCACCCAACCATGCTTATACGGACTCCTACCTAGCATAAGCCCCCTTGCCATGCCATGAGGGTGGTTCATAGCCCCTTGCCTAGGACCCTTGTCCTCACACTACTTCCCTCTTGGATAATAATTCTTTTTGTATAAAAAAAGTGTTTTTTTTCTTAATCATCCTAATGCTCTCCCAAGTTAAGCCTTATTAAGGTCTATCCTTTCACTTCACAAAAAACTTCGTAAATTTTATAAAAGTCAAGATCTCCGCAAATAGCAATGTAGGCTGAGGAGATGTAAAAAGAAAATCAAAGTGATAGTAGCATAAACACTTCACAAGTAGAATATCTTGATTCACCTATTAAGAAGAACAAAAGGTAAAGATTACCAAAATGTGTATTGCAACCATACAACTAGGCATAAGATTGTCACACTTTCTTATTTAGCCAGTTTTGTAAGTAGAATATCTAAAAAAACCTTGGTCACAAAATTGTCTAAAAGGAGAGTGCCTTAATGATTCTCATTGAGCAAGAGCAATCAACACCCTTAGGACTTGTCGTGCATATGAAAATGTGGCACCAATGTCGGAGCCCAAGAGAACTCATACTCTACACATGTGGAATATGTCTCATATATTGATGTCAATATCTTGAGTATATGTGGCAATCGTCTTTGCAAAAAAAACTTCGTGTTTATAACACATGTCTTTCAAAAAAGGACTTTGTGTTTATGTGACTAAACTTAAATCCATGAGCTCCTAGACCATATTATTGACCTTTGTTTTATAGAAAAGATCGAGCTACCCTTATAGTCATGGGATCTTCATAATCTAATCTAACTTTCAAGACTTTGGAAAACATTAAATTGTTACCTACTTTCTTGGTTTTTACCTCTATAGCTATGCATGTCTTTGTCATAAAAAAGGTCGTCAATTGGTAAGATTGAAATGAGTAAATGTACACTCCTTGTATTACAGAAAATCTACTATGTGTAACATCAATGGTTCATGTAGTTTTTAGGCAGATTCAAGCAATTTCTTGACAGTTTGCAAGAAATTCAAGTAAATTCAAGCAATTTCCTAATAGTTTGCAGGAAATTTTAATTTTATGTTGTGTCATATTGATTCTTGGATTATGGTGATATTTTTCTCTATTTCTTTGATGTCTACTTAATGGAAAAGAAGAAGAAGAAGCAATGTCTTATTATGGTTATATTATTTGTCTCTATTTCTTTAATGTCTACTTAATGGCAAAGAAGAAGAAGAAGCAATGTCTTATTTGTCAAAAGCATGGCCATTCCATGAAGAAATGTTCTTATATGTGTATGCTTTGTCAGAAGGAGGAGGTTTGTGTCAAGTATTGCATGCCAAAGTTCTGCAGGTAGTTGTATCAGATTATGCAATGTTTTCAGGATGCATAATGTCATCATGACATGTGCGATGCTCAAGAGGATCTAAATTGGTTTTTTGATGTTCTTGATGATGCACACAAGTGGCATAATAGCCGTGTCAATAAGAAGAGGAAGTCATGCTCTACGGCTCAGCTAATATCAAGGTTGCGAGAAGAATGTGAATGTATTTCAGAGTAGCTTGATGATTATCTTAGTGATGATGATTCTCAATGGTTTTTTCAACAACCTCTTATTGTTTCCAACATAAAACATCCTCAAGTTGTCAGTTTCAAAGCGTGAATCTAATTTTTCAACACCTAAAGTTTCTCAACCTGATTTTGATGTTCTTGATACCAACTATCTCCAAATCTCACATCAAAGAGACTCACCTCTTTGTAGGAAGAGAATGAAAGTTATCCGAAAGAAGAAATGGTGATTGAGAAAAAGGGAATGCAAGTGGGGGTGAGCCGAAGAAGCCACCATTATCCCATACAAACCCATATACCAACCTTGGATATCAATCTTGAAGAGGTTGATATTCAGGTAAAGATCAGATTACATTGTAATAAAGTGGAAGATATGAAGTGTAACATCACCAATTTTTGGGTCTCTTTTAAAAATAAGAAAAATAACTTTCAATATCTATTTCGTCAAATTTTGGTTGACAGTATCGGAAAGTCATAATTATGTCAAGATGTTACGATGTGGCGTAGTTTACCTACAATTTTCATTAGTTGGTTAGATACTTTTTGGATGGTCAAATTTAATGTAAAAATTGAATGGTAAGTGGGAGAGTTAACCACCAAAAAGCAAAGGCTTGTTTTTAGGAAAGAAAAAGTCTTTTTGGAAAAGAGAGGAGGAGTTTAGTTTAGAACTCTTTTCTTGGGAGCCAAGCTTCTTCTTCGAGTCTCTAAATTGCACATCGAAATCCGTGTCCTTAAAAAAAATATGGAAAGCTACGAACGTGCACGAACTTGTCTCTCCTTGCCTCACTCTATTCTTAGCTAATTCTTTTGGCCTTGAGAGTTATATAAAGACCTCTCTTCTTTCACTTTGAGGAGGATTGATACACTCTCAGACGCAGAAGCTCTCTCGCTTTGACGTCAAAATTACTATCTATTATATGGAGTGGTGCAAGCTCTTCATCACCATCTCCATAAATTCTTCTCTCTTGTGAAGAAGAAGAAGAAGGATACTCTCTCTCTCTCTAATTGCTTATTAACTTCTCTCTCGTTTCATGGTGTACGCGCTCTTTGGAAGTTTTCGTGGTGGATACCTCTACGTAGCTCTCATCACTGCTCTCTTGCGGCAAAGCAAGAAGCCTTTTGACAACCCCAAATCAATCCGAAAGCATGGTGAGAAACCATAAACTTCATAGTCATCATCTCTTTCTCTCTATGTCGTTTTTTCTACTTAGTCACCCTCTCGGTGATTGTTTTTTGGTATACGAGTGTATGTATGGATTAACCAAGTACATACAAGATTACCTCATGATTATTTCATCATGTTTTACACGTTGATTTATGCACATGATGCGTTATAATCACGCACGTGCATAAAGAAGCGCTTTTCGTTTCACGTCAAAGAAGCATAGGAATACTGTTTTGGTCATAAATTACAAACTGTTATGAATTAGCCTGAACCCTTTATACCATAGATAAAACACATCATTTAGAACATTTTCTCTCTTATGTGTCATGTGAAAAACACTCACGAGCTAAGAGATATGGTCAAAAAACACATTGTTGCCCACTACACAACAAATGTTTTTAACTCCAGGCTCCTTGCAAAACTACTATATAGATTCACAGGATGGGCAAACCCACTTAAGCAATTGAAAATCTTGATGATAAATGAATTTAGGTCTCCGTTATCACTTCGAGAATGCGAGTTATTAGTCAATCTATTATCAGTTTTACCTACACGCGTAGGAGTTCTAACAAAGGGGGAGACCATATGACGTCGTGAGGAGTTAATCGAGCTATTTTGATATGTTTTATGGTTTGTTTTGGTGAGTTGATTTCAATTATTAGATGGCCCTAAAATTACATGAGAGTATATGGTTAAACACTCAGAACCGCATAGGCATATATGAATAAAGTGACTTTCTTTGGAGGTTACCGTTTATTGTGTGAGTATCATATGGTCAAAGTGACATGATGGAGTGATATGAACTTGATGCATTGGTTTGAGGTCAAACAATTTCATTTGCAGGTTTTGCATGCTCCCAAAAATGTCAAAAAAAGTTGTTTTTGCACATGTGTGAAGTTATGGTTTATGGTTGACCTAAAGGTCGGAGTTGTGTTGCATCATGATTATGGTGTTGGAATGTTCTCATATGATGTATGGGAACTCATGGATTGATGTGGATGCCTCATTTGCATGGTTATGATTGCTTCCCACCTTTCTAAGTTAAAGCTAGTTCTATGTGCTAGAGTGGTGAAGTGCGGATGTGATGCATCAACTTTGCATGGTTGGATGTTGTCAAAATTGGATTTTTATATCATGATAGTCGCTGGTCGGACTCTGTTTATGCATGGAAGAATCACATCTTAAGGGTCACATGTGTGTAGACTCTAATTGATTGCAGGGGATATTTAATCTCCAAGTGTGGGAGTTGGTTCAATGTGATTATGAATTATGGTTAAGGGTTGAGATTCCCTCATGGATTATGGTTGATATTTTATGGTGGATGCTGGTGTGGCTTATGTTTTTTTTTTCTGGATTGAGTTATGCTGCTGAAATGCTGCCAAAATTTTTGCAACCATGTTATGTAAGTATGGCTAGAAGACAAAAGTTACATAGCGTTGGAATGTGGCCGGAGTGTTGGTGAGGCGAAAAGGCATCACTCTGTAAGCAAAACATCCCCATGGTGTTATGTAGGTTGTCTTTTTGTGGTCTTCTTCTACAATACTAATCAGGAAGTAGCCTAAGTAGCAACCACATACTGTGTAGCGCTCATAACCTGCTACCTCATTGAGAATCTCATGTTGGAATGGGAGGGGGAAATGATCCCTCTTTGTTGCTGCATTGAGAGGTTTGTAGTCTACACAAACTCTCCACTTATCGTTCTTCTTTGGCATGAACACCACTGGAGAGACCCACTATGAGTCTTCAACGGGGTAAATGAAACCTACTTGTAGCAAATTCCTTACCTCTTTGAGCAATGCCTCTTGCTAAACTACCCCAAGCCTTTTGAGCTTTTGCACAGGCTTACTTCCTTCCTTGAGTTTTATGTGGTGCTACACCACTGTGATGCCTGATCTTGTCATAACCATCAATGAAAAGTGTGGTGAAGCTACCCAGCATAGAGATGTACTCTTCTCTCTCTTCACTAGCTAACTCACTGGAGAGCATACTTACTTGTATCCACCAAGGCTTGCGTACCCGATGGTCCCTCTTGGTTCTCCGGTGGTGCTTTAGACTGTGTCAATCTCTTTGGAACTCTGAGGATGACTCCCATCACTTCGATGCTATTTTCGCTCTCTTCAGTTGTTGTTGTCTCTTCTCCCGAGGTGGTTGAAGAGTGACTCGTAAATTCATCTTTCAATGCCTCCAAGATCATGTTGTGTTGCTTCACAGTCTTCATGTCGTATAATATGGGCTTTCCCTTAGCATCCTTATCTAGATCATCCCGGTACTCCAGTCTTGCTTAGCCTCCATAGCCATGATCCGTGGTCTCCCGAGAATGATAGGGTAGCCCTCCCCTTTGTGTGGCATGGCAAAAATGTCTACCTCCACTTCCGTGTTGAATTCCTTCACCCTGACTACATTCACAATGCCTATACATTTCACTTTGATGTTATTTGTCATTTTAGCTCGGCAGGGTGCCGGCCTACTTACCTGTAGGCCTAGATGGTGCATCATTTTCTCACTCAAGACGCATATTTGTGCACCACCATCTATGTAGATGCTTGAGATGCATTGCCCCTTGATGTGGGCATCCATGATAGGTAGGATGTTGCCTAGATTCCTTCCAGAGATAGCCCCAGCTATCCTTGGTGTTGACTTTCTAGTACTTACCATCTTCGTCCATTCTCTCGTCATCCTTGGTGCTAGATGGAGTAATTGGGGCCAGGTTATTTTCGGACCATGCATCAAAACATCCTGAACTAGGTCATATGGTTTAGAATACTCACCCAGCAAAAAATCCACGATGTCGTCTTAGAGGCATGCTTGCTAGACTCTCCTTTTCCTTTCATCTTTTCCTCCCTTTGAGAGGACTCTTTGTGTCTAGAATGCTTCACTCGTGTGGCATCTACTTCTTGTACTTTTCTTTTTTCTTTGTCCTTCTCTTTGACACGCTCTTCTACCTTCACCTTTCCTTTAGCTTCAAGATTGATGACACTTACTTCTTGGTTTCTAGCAAGTGGTGGAGGTAGGGGTGGCATGAGAGGTTGTGATGGTGGTGGTGGTTGTACGGGCGGTCAAAGGATTTGGACTGGTGGAATTGGATCTGATTGCCTGGGTGGTGGTGGCATCGCTCTTGGCAGAGAAATCTGATTATGTGTTACCCCTCTATTGAAGTTCCGCCTTCTTGGATGAGGAAAATAATACATGCCATGGCCATCCTCTCCACAATTGTAACAATGGTAGTCCTGATTCTATCTTTTCTCCCCTCTTCCTTGCTTTGGATTTCTAGCAGGTGCGTACCCTTACTGCACCAGATGTACTAAAAGATTCTCTAACTTGTTGGTGATTTGGTTGAGCAAGTCTTGTTGATCTTCAGCCAGTTCATATGGCTGATTCCTCTGGATGGCAGTTGCAGGTGTGGCTAGGTGTGGTTGGTAGGCCCTTCCTGGTTCCTGTTCCTTGTAGGTAGTCTTGGCTTGTAGACGCAATTTCTTATCTTTAAGGTGGGCTACTTCAACTGCTACCTCATATATAGCAAGAAATATTCCCTTCACCTTCTCTTTAAGAATTGGTCATAAACCAGCCACAAACCACTCTTTCTTTAGAAAATCGGGTGCCCCTTTGCCCTTCCTCAGTGATGCAGCCCATCGTCCCCATAGATCCCCGATCTTCGATTCATATGATGCATATTCATCCATACTTCCTGGCTTCAAATCTATCAGCAATTGCCACAATTTCTTTGATGTGGTGCCTTCTCCAAAGAGCCTTAGAAATGCTACTCTTAGCAGATCCCACCTCTCCTTGGTGGGTTGCACCAAGACGTTATACCATGATCTTGCTTCCAGTTTCATTAACAATGGAAACATATGTAGACACAAAGCATTGTCATCCCTTCCAGAGACAACACATGCTATCTCAAGATTATTTAAGAAATCCAAAGTATCTTCCCCGTGAAGGTTGGGAAGGAAACGTTTGCCATTGCAAAACAAGATTTTCAAACTCTCTATTTTTTTCCCTTTTTTTTCTAAAACACAAGTAACTTAGCGGCTTATAGTGGCTTTCTTACAAGGTTGGGTGGATAGATCAAAACAGGATGAAAATTTTGGAACATTGAAGGAGTAATGGTAATACAACACGGGGAGGATAATGGGATTTGGGGAGCTAAGGATCTCTCCTAGTGCCACAACACCAAACAAGAACACAATCTTTTGTTGATAGAAGATCGTCCTATCTACATATATATGTGTGTGTATGTGTTGCAGAAATCTAAACAAAAAAGCAATTGGTCCGTTCTCCATGATGCACAGAGTGTAGAGTACTCACTTATACCCTTACCATGCCAGTGTTGACAAGTCGTCACATCCATAGGAGGTCATCGCCCTCCATAGGCTTCACCTTCCCTTCATTGATGAGCACAGATGGAGTGATGGAAACGTGTCTAAACACTCCTAGCCTTTTAGCTAGCAATAGTTGCGAGTAGTTACCGTAATTGACTCATTGTATAAACTCCACAGCATCTAATTGTAGCTCATCTTTGGTCCATAGGGTTTCATCCATGGTGGACATTTTCTTCAGGATGAGTTGCACGGGGAGAGAAGGAAGGCCTCTACCCGCGTTTCACAGCAATGATGATAGTAGCCAAACCACTCTTCTCTAGGGCATGGGAACCTCCTTATCACCTCCGCTTCAGGGTTGTTGAAGTGAACTAGCAGTACTCGCATGCGCGTCGCAAATCGATAGGCAATCTTCTGTCGCTTTACCTTGGATGACTTTTTTTTGGAAGCCTGGGCACGATTCTGCTTTCTAGAGCCGAACTCGAAGCACTTGTGTCTCCAGGTGTTTCTTCTTCCTTGGGGGTCATGTGATTTAGGATTGGCCTAGCCCTCCTTTTCCCTTGGCATGAGGAGACCCTTTCGGCCACTTAGGAGGCGAGGCTACACTTTTATTTTCAGATTCCTGGAGAGGCTTTACTAACCTCTTTCCTTCCTTAATATGGATGATTTCTTTGCGGTGGATGTCAATGTAGAGGATTTTTACTCCTCCTTTACTTCCCTTGATGGAAATCATTGATAGAGTGCAGTGGGTGATGGCAATGAGAGCAGCCTGCTGCCCTCCCTTTGGTGGCTCTAGATTCATGATTAGAATGAGAGATGCAAGATGGAGAACTTACTTCTTGGATGTTGACAACGGTGTATTCTGGCAGCAGCATGACTTTGATGAAGGCTCTTAGTGCTTCTTCAATTTCTTTCTCCTCCGTTCTCCAATTAGAGAATTCTCGTAGCCACTCGTCCATGGTCAACGACGTGCATCATCTTCAACGTTTTAAACTGAAGGATTTCAAGAAGCCCTCCTCAATGAGGCACCAAATGACAAGCATAAGTGCAAAACGGATCCCAGCAGCCTCTACGACAAGGCCCGTGCACGCAGAACTCGTCACGCAGAGTGAATAGGGGGCACCACCTAGCTTTGAGCTGCTAGGACACGGACAACCGCAATTCAAATAACACTAACACCACACATCGCAGGAGAGAGAGAGAGAGAGAGAGAGACAGAGACAGCGGAAGATATGAAAACCCTTCAAATGTGAGGGCAAACTTGATTCAAGATGGTATTTACAAAACCCTTTGTTTCAGCAAGATGGAGACCGCGAGAGAGAGAGAGAGAGAGAGAGAGAGAGAGAGAGAGAGTATAGTGAAATCTCTAGGGAAATTTCATGTGTACGGAGATTCTACTCCTACGCATAGTGACCCTTGGAGTCAGTGTATGTGCGTGACTTCTCTTTCAAGTGTTGACTCCCCTGATAGTGACCTCTCAGTGCTCTTTTATAGGTGCAAGCTTCTTAGTTTAGTATAAATTAATTAGGTTTAGGGACCTAAGCTGGAGAGACAAAGCAAGCAACCAGGTCTTGGACGGTTGACTGGTGCTTTGTTTTGAAAGAAATAAGAAAATGATATTCTCTTAGGTGGGCCTTTGTGACCATCACCTAGAGAGAGGTGGAGTATACAAAATGGTTTTTTTTTCAAATTTTGGCTTGGAAAACAAAAAATGAATTACCTACGAATGTTATTGAGGAAGTGCGTCATGGATGAGATGTTGGCGAGTCTCAAGCTTTAATGGTGCATTGGTGTAGCACGCTCATCAATTTTGATGCCGACTGGGCGGAATGTCTTTGGTGTCATTCTTTGATTTGCTATCGCCATCACGTGTTTTTGGTCCTTCTTTGTTTGTCAATGCTTCCATGTCCATTTTCTTTTGCTTCTTCCTTCTTCTGTGTGCCATGTGTGTGCATTGTTGGTGCATATGTGATTGTGTGCGTGTGCTTATGTGTGTGTGTGTGTGTGTGTGTGTGTGTGTGTGTGTGTGTGTGTGTGTTTATGGAAAGAGAGAGAGAGAGAGAGAGCTGATTTTTTTTTGCCTTCTTTGATACACACACACACACACAGGGAGAGAGAGATTGAGAGAGTTATGAGGGTGAGTGTGTGTGTGGGTATGTGGGTGTCTGTGTGAGTGTGTGTACATGTATGTGTTTGTGAATGTGTGTGTGTGTACGGAGAGAGAGAGAGAGAGAGAGAGAGAGAGAGAGAGAGAGAGAGAGAGAGGGTTGAACGAGAGAGAGGTGTGAGGGTGAGTGTTTGTGTTTTTGTTTGTGTGTGTGTAAGTGTTTGTGTAGTGTGTGTGTGTGTGTGTGTGTGTGTGGAAAGAGAGAGAGAGATATATATATATATTTTTGTGTTGATTGCTGACACAAAACGAGAGAGAGAGAGAGAGAGAGAGAGAGAGAGAGAGAGAGAGAGAGAGGAGAGGGAGGGAGGGAGAGAGGTGTGTGGAGCCAAGCAAGAGGAGAGAGAGAGAGAGAGAGAGAGAGAGAGAGAGAGAGAGAGAGAGAGAGAGAGAGAGAGAGAGAGAGAGAGAGAGAGGCAGTCCCTCTGTGAGCGCAGGGACAAGGAGGGGGGTGGTGGCAGAAACCTGCAACAAAAAACACTTTTTTTTAATTTTTTGACTTATAATGCCCCCCTTCTTGGGGTTAGTACCCACGTTTTAAGGCCTTTGAAAACCGGCCATCACCAGGATAAATGGATATCCACTTCCCTTGGTTGACATAACATAAAAATCCACTGCCTTCTTAATGCCATAGGCCTCCACACAAACATTTTTACAAATGCCTACACACCTAGCCTTGCTATTGTTTGCCATCTTGACTTTGATTTCAGGTGTCTCATGGATGTGCATGCCTAGTCTTTGCATGAGTCCCTCTGTCATGATGCAACTTTGTGCACCCCCATCCACTAGACCTTTCCTAACCAATCTTCCTTTGATGTAACAATCTAGCACAAGTGTAATATCCTCATTCATTTCATCTTGTGTAATTTTTACAATAGGCACACTCTCTTTTACCTTTGTCCTAGTGCTAACTGCAATCCTTAAATCCCTCCTAACTTGTGATATCAGAACCTTACCTCTCATGTCTTCCAACAAGTTGTATGGAACCATACCATGTCCAAGGGGGAAGTCGTGGAGGTTGATACGACATCCAATCCACTTGGCTTCCTTGGTCTCCTTCGCCTTCTATTCTTGTCCACATTCGCTTTGTGATGTGACTCCTTAATCTTCCTTACCTTTTCCACGGTTACGCTTAATGCCATTTGCTTCCATGTCCACCTCATTTGAATTTTTCACATGAGGTTTACCAAGCACCGAGAAAACATTACCGAGCAAACACAAAAAACGAGCAAAATCCATGTGGAACAAGAAGAGAGAGAGAGAGAGAGAGAGAGAGAGAGAGAGAGAGAGAGAGAGAGAGAGAGAGAGAGAGAGAGAGAGAGAGAGAGAGAGAGAGAGAGAGAGAGAGAGAGAGAAGAGAAATTATTTGTTTCCAACACTTAATTTAACACTAAGGAATTATTTTTTGCCATATCAAGTTCTGTGAGAGAGAGAGAGAGAGAGAGAGAGAGAGAGAGAGAGAGAGACCTAGGAGAAGAGATTATCTGTTACCATATCCAAGTCTAAACAAAATTTCATGACTATTTCTATCATCCAACAACTTTGTAAAACCATAACAATTTTCAAACAATAAACTTGCACATCAAGGCTCTAATTACCTGACAAAGAGAGGGTGGTAAGAATCAAAGAGTTGGGAAGATTTTCAGACTCTTATATACACCCATATGTTTTAGATGATCGTCGATGGAATGCGATAGATGCATTTTTTATGGTGGGCAAGATTCATATGCCCGTTGGGACATGGCCCTTGACCATCCCCGATATGGCCCTAGCCCTGTACATGAGGGGATAATCATAGGGGGGAGGGTGATTAGACCCTTTGAACATACAAGACCTTACACACACACCATCCTATGTCGGCAAAGCATTAAGGGTAGTGTCCCATTCCAGTGAGACTAGACCTTGCTAAATACGTTAATCCACTAAAGCATCAAGATGTAAATTACATCTCTGTAGCTGTGCATTGCCAGGTAGGGGGGCCCAATCATTTTAAAGATCTTATTAAGAAAAATCAATGAAGATCTCCTGGCAAACAAAACCAAAAGAGAAGGAGTGCCGTAGGGCGGGCTCCCAGGCACATGGCAATCAACAGGGTAGGCAAGGTGAGGTAGGAAAACTGCACAAAGCGATGTGGGAGCAAGTCAAATGCGAAGGATTTGAGGGCGTGAGTTAGCATCAGGCGACGGCGATGGGAGGCAGGATCAAACGGGTGCCTTCTTTTATTCAGTGGATAACTACAGGCTGCAAGGTCCTGTGTGTGCTACGCAGTATCATAATTACCTAGGAAACCCCGTATCATGTCGGCTGCAAATCACGAAATGGTAATTAAGCAAGCTATTGCAATTAGAGTGGAGCAACTGCATCAACAAAAAAGCATACGATTCTGGTTGAATGCATGCACATGTTCTTGGCCCTTTAACATCCCGCGCCGGTGCGGAAGGGCAAGCAACAGAGTCCGAAGTCTTTTGAGATCATGTCTCATAAAAAAAACCTTAAGTCTGTGCTCTAGCCACGTCTTGTTGAGTTGTGCTAAAGCAGTTGCTCTTTCACTACAGAGGAGACGCCCTGTTGCTTCGAGCGTCTCCTTGCAGGTCCTGTGTGTGCCAACTGCGCAGCACAGGGCTCGAAGCTCAAGCAAAAAGCAGGTTCAAATCCACAACTAGTCACCATGTCACGACTCCCTAGTTTAGACTCTGCACTTTGTGTGCACTGCGCACTGTAGTCTGTGATGTCTTGAGTCTGCAGCCAGCCGCGTGCGACTTTCCTTTCCTTCAATTTGCCAAGAGGAAATGTTAGCTAAATTAGGTTATTTTTTGGGTTTTTACCCAATTTTTCTCTATTTTTGGGTGCAATTTCTCCATTTTCCCTTGCCCTTAACTGGCATTTTTGAAATTGAAAACGGAACAATATTAAGTTGAGAGACATTTTTCCCGAACATTGGAGAGCAAGAAAAGCACTCAAGAGTCAAGACTCGAGCGTCGAATTTCGGATTTTGAAGTTTATCACTTTTAGGGTACATAGTTCTACTACTAAGTACATACCAATCACAAATCAACATCTGCTTGGAGGAAACTCTTGTATAATATACATATAATACATTTTATATATATATATATATATATAAAATCAAAGCCTCTTCAACATAGAGGGAGGTTACGTTTTTCCCTTTGTAACTAAAATGAATAGGCCTAGAGCCTTTTAGGCTACCCCAAACCACCTCCCTTGACTTTGAGACAGCCCCATAGCAATTTGAGCAGGCTTTGGATAAAGCGAACATATCTTTTCCTGAGCTCTACCCCCTCTGCTCAAATTCTAGCCTAGAGCCTTTCGAGCCAATGTGTGATATATTTTTCAGGATTTTTTGCCATCTAATGGGCATCCGCTATATCTTCTCTCTCTCTCTCTCTCTCTCTCTCTCTCTCTCTAGTAGGCAGCAGTTCACTCTTTTGACCATAACTTGCTCATCCGAACTCCGATTTAGGTGATCTATAGCCTCAATCGAAGAGCACGAAGCCCTCTACGCATTGATGTAAAGACAGAATTTTTTTGTGTAATGAAAGGCTTTGCTGTAACAGCATATCAGAACTGAAAAAACTGTCAAAACTTTGCGTTTTTGTTGCCGACTTGAAGGCAATGTCAGACAAAACTCGCAAGGGTGGAAAAGCCACACTCGCCATGGAGAATGATGCAAAATCTCCAAGGAATTTGGATGCTAATCCAACCACATCGTCTACAACAACGGAAGCAATGATCATGGCTTACTTGATCTCGTTACAAGAAACCGTCAACAAGCAAGGTGAAGAGTTGCGCGCACTTGCAATGGAGAATGGTACTTTAAGAGTTCTCGTTGTGGAGAATGAGCACCTCAAGAAGGTTCTTGAAATGCAAACAACACGCTTGATGCATCTTGAGAATGAAGTTCAAGAATGTAAACGCTCTCTTGTGGACATGAATGTAGTGAAAGAGCGCTTGAGCAAAGTTGAGAGTGATCATGTATTGAAAGAGGAAACGATAGATACAATACGACATGATGTATGTGAGATGAGAAATGCATCCAAATCATGGGCTGATATATGTAAGGATAATGTGGTTTCTACATCTCCTATCACGCAAGCCGTTGTCCAAGCAAAGAATGTAGAGAATGTGGACACTCAAGAATTGCAAGAACGACAAAAACGCTCAAAGAACATCGTCATTCGTGGAATCAAGGAGGAAAGCATGGAAACACCCCAATCTCTTGCGGTTGCTATTGAAGAGTTTTTTGCTACACACTTTGGCATGTCAGGAATCATGGCTTATGGTGCACATCGAGTTGGAAAACAAGGAGTCCCTCGCTCGGGAGAAAGACCTATTGTATGTACCATGGCTGATGAGGTAAAGAGAAAGATCATCCTTGACAATGGTTGGATCTACCTCAAAGGAACGGGTTGTAATGTATATGAGGATCGCACTCTTATGCAACAAAATGTACGTCGTAAAGCATACGAAGAAAGAAGCAAGAAGGTTAAGGTATCATCTCAAGAAGAAAAGTCACTTGAGGAGGATGCAAGTCCACCCAACAAATAGGGACACATGATCTATGAGACCAACTCACGCTTGCGAATAAGCTTTTGGAATTGTAACGGGTATCCATGGAATGCGGGAATTGGCATTGATGAGCTTACCAATGACTCCGATGTGATACTTCTTGTCGAAACATGGGAGCATGATGCGCAACGAATTCTTGGATTTGACAAATACGATGTACATTCTTTGATGTGGGCCAAAAATGCAAAGCAACGAAGAGGCCAAGGAGGCATAGCATGTATGACCAAAAAGGGTTTGAAAGATGTTTCCATTGTCAAAGAAGATAAGTATAAACGCTACTTATGGCTGAAAATCAGCCCACCAAATGGTCAAGTCATGTTTGTGGCCGGCTGCTACATTCCTCACTATGACTCCAACTTTTATGCTCGCTTGAATATGGATAGAGATCAGCCCTTTATTGAACTAGAGGAAGACATTGCTCATTACAAGGATCAAGGTGAAGTCATTGTTTTTGGAGACATGAATGCTCGCACAAATATGTTACAACACGACACACAACAAGTCGACATGCCGCATGTATCAAGAAGAGTGGATGACTCATACATGTATAATCGAAGTTCTAATGATGCAAAAGAAGTGGATCACTATGGAAAGTCACTTCTACATATGTGCAATAGTACCGGAATGCTCATTGCAAATGGTGTATCTCTATGGCAAGGCACCAATGACTTTACATGTAGAAAGCACAATGGTGCTAGCGTGATTGACTACATGTTGTTCTCAGAAGCCACTCTAGAATGCATACAAAGCTTTACACTTGGTGAATGGAATCCGGAATCGGATCATAGGATGTTATGTATTGACCTCAAGTGTGGTAAACGGCCCGAGCATGTAGCCTCCAATCATGATGTGAATCATTTGTACCTACGTCTAGACTTCAAACGAGCACTTATATATGCTGATATGGTGGACCAAATGTTAAGCATGATAGAGCATCAAGGGAGCCCAACATTAGAATGCAAGTGGAAAGTTTTCAAAGAAGTAATTTTCTCTTGTGCGAAGGAATGCTTTTCGATGAAACACATGTCTTGCAAAAGGTCTAAGAAGGGTAGCACCAAGAAGAAATGGTTTGACATGGAATGTAGTCAAGCCCGAAAACACTTGCTAAGATTGGATGCAATCAAAGACAAGGAAGTTTACTTGGAATGTTCACACACATACAAAGAACTTGTTCAAAAGAAGAGGAGAAGGTGGGAAGTCGAAAAACAACTTCTTTTAGCACAAGAGAAAGCACATGCATGTGGCAAGTTTTGGCAAAATCTAAAAGGCAAGCGCGTTGAGAGCTTTGGTGACTTGACTCTTGAGGATATGTATATGCATTGTAAGAACCTCTATGAGCAACCCAATGTTGATAAGATGGAGGGTTGTAGCTCCCTTCCATTTATGTCTCCCTACTTTACCATTGAAGATGTATGCCGCGCGCTTGAGAAACTTGCTACTCGCAAAGCAAGTGACCTTCAAGGTGTCAAGGCTGAAATGATTAAATGGACAAGCAAGAAAACACGATATTGGATATGCGATATGTTTAACCTTGCACTTCAGTATGGCATGCCTCATGATTGGAGTGCAAATTGGATCAAACCTTTGCACAAAGGAGGAGATGTAAACAATGTGAACAACTACCGCACTATAATGGTTGGTTCTTTGATGGCAAAGTTATTTGGATGTATCATGGAGATGAAGATAAGTGAATGGGCTGAAAAGAATGGAAAACGTGCGCTTGGCCAAGCAGGTTTTCGAAAGCATCATAGCACTATTGATCACCTTGTCACTCTTCGAGTTCTTATGGAAGCGTCTCGATTGAAAGGAAAAAAGTTGTATTGTTGCTTTGTGGATTTCAAGAAAGCTTTTGACATGGTACCGCGAGGAAATCTTTAGAGACGTATGCAAAGCCTTCAAGTGCCGAGAGAATTTATGCATGCAGTCTTTCGCATCTACCAAAAAGTGATATGTCGATTACGTATGGGAGATGGAATTTCAGAATTTTTTGCAAGCACTATTGGTGTCAAACAAGGATGCCCACTTTCCCCAACCCTCTTTGGGCTACTCATTGATGAATTGGAATACATGGTTCTTGATTTTATGCAGCAAGAAGGAATAGAAGAGGTTAAGATTGGAAATGCGGTGATCATGCTTTTGCTTTATGCCGATGATGTAGTGCTCTTGGCACATACCTTAGAAGATGCACAAAAGCTTATGAGTGTCTTGGAACTCTTTTGCCTACATAGCGGGCTGATCGTGAATGGATCCAAAACCAAGGTTATGCTTGTAAAGACCCTCAATGATGAAAATCCATGCATTGTATACAACAATGAGAAACTTGAAGTGGTAGATCACTTCAAGTACCTTGGCCTTGAGGTTCCATCCAATCATAAATGGAAGGATTGTGCAATGCGTCGCTTGGAAGCCGGAAAGAGGGCTTATTATGCATTTGAGAACATGTGCAATGCAGGAGAGATCAAGTGTTGGGCTCTCAAAAAGTACCTCTTTGACACATTGGTGACACCGGTGCTTCTTTATGGAGTGGAGGTGTGGGGTGGAAGCATCGGGAAGTCTACTTGGAAAGAGTTTGAGAATGTCCAAAAGCGTTTTCTCACCAACTTTCTCCAAGTCAAGACACAAACACCCTACATGCTCTTACTTCTTGAGTCCGGATCGCTTCCCATTGAGGTCTTGGGCATGGAAAGGGTTGTGGAGTACATGTGTAAGACACAACGTAGCCCTTTGCATCGACTTCCTAGAATCGCATATGAAGCAAGTCAAAAGGTTCAAAAGACATGCAAGAGCAAAATACTAAGTTCGGGGTGGATGCTTGATATCAAGAAATGGTTTGGAAGATGGGATGCATGTCACTTGGTCAAGGATGCGTCGATCGACTCCCAAGTTAATGAGGCCTTCTTACAACGCCAATGTATCATGGCTTGGGAGAAATCCTGAGGTTCTCGCTTCAGCCATTACACCACACACGTTGCCCCAAACTACAAATCTCTCTTCTTCTCGGAACAAGGTAACCGAACCCATTCCTACATCCTTGAGCCCATCCCGTTGAGTGTGATCCGCACCATTGCCTCCATTCGTCTTAGCTCCCATTCTCTACGCTGCGAGACAGGACGTTGGGGCACTGGCGAGGAGTGTCATCGACTTTGCACCTTATGCCCTCGTCAAGTGCGAGAGAGTGAGTACCACACACTACTTGAGTGCTCAGCTTTTGACCACATTAGGTCCTCTTTTCCCCATATATTCAGCCATGAGCTCTCCCTACATACCTTCCTCTCCCAACCACGATGTGGACTCTCTATTGCGACGCTCATTTCAGCCATTTTTGAGCATCGAGAGTCACTTATGAACTCCACTCACACCACGTGACATGTTCATTTGGTCCCATAGGTCATATTTGACCTCCCAGGACGATAATAGAACTATCTATCTATCTCTCTCTCTCTCTCTCTCTCTCTCTCTCTCTCTCTCTCTCTCTCTCTCTCGTATACCTCATTCAGCTGTACTGATAGGAAATCTAGGCCAATCGGAGGTGAAGCTAAGTTGTTAACTGTTCTCCGCTCTGCATGCTTTATAATTTTCAGTGGGAATGTAGTTAAGAGTAAGAAGCCTAGATCCTCCTTTATTTTGCGCACATGGAACCTAAGGCTCGAGCTGTTGAATGATTGTCCACTGCAGATGGTATGGCAGGCTCCAATTCTAGCTGCAAGCTTGCTCGGATGGAAACTTTTTCCCTTTAAAATGCATTTTTTAAACCTGCAGGACCTCTGAGGGTCCCTTAACTCTAGCATTGTCCTTCCTGATTGTAGGTTGGGTTGTAGCTCCATGAGCTCCATTAGGCCCGCTTGCTCCAGTTTCAATAGGCATTACCTCTTAATCACAAAAAACTCCAGCTATGTGACTGATGGTTGCTTGCTTACGAACAAGTTCTTAATTTCGACCTCCAAAGCCATGTTGTGCAACCGTCCATGTGTTACAATTCTCTTTATTTTTGCTCGGAAAAATGGCACGCTCGGGTTTTTTTGCTCGGTGTATGGATTTCCTCTGTCACATCTACCACATGCACATTTGGATCCGACAAAGGTGGAACTCCTTCCACTCCGCATCGAGGTGGTCTTGCTCCATTTGGCCTTTGTAGAAGCCGTGGTTGCTGACTAGTTCCTTCACCTGCATTCATCATTGGGCAATTCAAGTTAGGTCTCCCTGCATTAGGGAATTTGGGAGGTCAGTTGGAGGGCCTTATTGACGAGAGAGAAAAGGAGGCACATCCAATGAACAGTAAGCCAACGTAGCTTAGAAATAGGAAGAAACAAATCAAATAATGCAAAAGAAAGAGAAGAACATGAGGTAAAACCTTGTTTTTACGACGTTGAAGGTATCTATATGTGGACCTAGGGTCTATGTATAGTTATGGTACTAAAAGATATATACAATATTGTATCATCCTCTCGCACCAAAAGCTCTTACTCCATAACCAAGCGTTCAAAACTGAATTTCCCTCCATTGGAAGCAAGTTGACGCTTTCTTCTACCACGTAGAAAGAGGCATGGTTTCTTCTTCTTCTTCTTCTTCCCACCCTAATAGCTCCAGCGGTTGTTGTGCTCTCTCCCCAGAAAGCCTTGCCACTAGTCTCCCAAGGAGGCCAAGTAGCACTATAAGCTCTATCACTATCTTAAACTCCATTGATATAGATAGGCAATGGCAACAACAGACAATATACAAAGGTTCTTGGGTTCTTATGCAACCAAGAAGGAGGAAAAGATCATCAATAGCAAATCTATTTTGTTCATCATGGAAAGCACGAGTGCTAGAGTATTAAGGAAGTTTCAGTACAACATATCTATAGTCACTCCGATGTGATTGCTAATGGCGGAGATATCTCATTGGCTTATCATCCTCGATGCAATTGTGAGTGTGCTCATAGCCTTCCATCTCTATTCTTCCTTTTAGACCTTGTTGTTCTCTTTATTTGTTTATTCTTTTGAAGAGGTAGAACAATATTAATAGAGAAAGATCTATTTCTCATAAGTTCTTCATTAGTTAGACTAGGTGTCTTACATATTTTTGTTGCAATTGCACATGTCTATCCTCCATCATACAAGGAATGGGAGTCATTGGAGTGTATTATAGGTCTTATCTCTATAACCCACACTGACATTGGTGTTTTGCAGTATGATAGAAGAACTAGCAAGAGTCTTGCAGATGAGGGAATTTTCTTCTATGAGAATTTCTACTGATAGCCGTTTTTCGGCTTTCCATAATTGCCATAGTAAGCTACCTCACCCTATCAAATCACTCAAACACTGTGGCTATGCCTACCATTTCACTGAACATAGGCGTGTGTGAGTTAGGGGACTTTTCCCATATCTTCTTAAAAATCCTCAATTAGCTAGTCACTGGGCTAGTTGAGCCCAAAATAAATAAAAAATATAAGTATATTATGGCCCATTTGTGTGTAAATATTTTATTGTATATAGGGCCTAAATAAAATTATTTTTCATAGTTATTTTGGTATTTATTTAAATATTTATACCTAGGTGTGTGTTATTTATGCTATGTACATTGACTCATCATTACCATATTTTTTCTTACCATTTTGCATACTTTTTATTCCATATAAAAATAATTTCATGCAAGCTTCTCCTATTTTTGGTGTAACTCCATCCCAATAAAAATCCAAAAAAACTAGTTTTATTTATGTGTATATTTTTTCACTATTGTCATTTTTTCCTTCCTACATCTATTCTCTATTACTCTCATAAATTAGACCACCAAAAATATTCATCATTTTATGGTAGACTTATAATGAGAGAGATTTATTTTGACCCCTTTGTATTTTTTCCACCTATATTATTTATATTTGACATGTACATATCTTTTTATACCCCTCAATATTTGATTTTCTTAGTTGTACTATTCACTTATATCATGATCTCAATAATATCTTCAATTATAGACCTACCAAATAAGGTCAAGCATATGTGGCATGCATGCATGCACCATGGGAGCTTACTCTTGGAGGTATTCAAAAGAATTATCCAAAGAAGGACCTCACAAGGACTTTGTGCACTAGAAACAACAGTCGGTTTTGCTGAATTTTTAAAGATCACAATGCTCCCTGAATTTTAAAAGGTGGTACAAACAAAAGTTGTCGATCGTGAGTTGAACTTTCACCTCAAATTTTTTCATACTTTTTTGAGCTACGAGTTGTGAGCTATGATTTTATTGGTGGACCCCAGTTTGCCCATGCTATACAGCCACACTCCCTCTTCCACTTTATCATTTTCCTCTTTGACACACACTCCTCCCTCTCCTTTCCACTCCCAAACCTACAACTCCCATGTCCTAATTCACCCTCTTCACCATTGCCACTTCTCTCACACCTCCGTAGCCTTCATCCTCCATTTCTACACCCTAGGTGTCCCCCTTTCTCTCTACATATATGTCCATATTACCATACTCTCTTCAGCTTTGTAAAGAACTTCAAAAAAATCAGCAAAAATCCAAGGTTAACCTCTACAAATGAAGGCTTTATCATGAATTTTCCAAGGTTTGAAGATAACGTAGATTCATTGACACGCGTTACTTCGCCATACTAACCGCTTTTCTACTGGTGCTGTAAAGAGGTGAATGTCCACTTCTCCAAGCTTCAACCTCTCTTTACAAGCTCATCCCTTCTCTAAATTTTCTCATCATATATCTCACCATTTGGTGAATGATTTTGTAAATATTTTGTAGTCATAATTACTAACTACTAACTACTAACCACTAACCTTATTGTAAAATTCACCCTCTACTAGAGTAGGCACTCCCAAATTATTCACTCAATCCTCTCTCCTTTCATCCTCAATAATTATCTTCCCTTGAGCCCACGTCCATGTGACTCAAAGGACAAGAGAGACCCACCCATATTAAAAAAAATATATATATATATATATATATATATATGCATAATCTTTTATTCCTTCAAATAAACTTGATTAGGCCTAATCCAAATCGGGGCTTCTAAAACCTATAAATAGAGCCGTTCTCTCCTTTGTAAATCATCACATGATCACACTACACCACACCATTTTCAACACATAACACACCACTCTTCAAGCCTAGTTGTGTAGAGTGTGTGCATTGTGAGTGCTCTATTCCATCATTACACATAGGTGCATGGAGAAGCTTGAAGTTAGTTATGCCATCTAGAGGAGTGGAGTGTATGCCATACTCTTCACCACACTTGTAGCCTACTCTTGTGCATAAATAAGATTTATAGTTTTGGGTGCAATTGTATGCTGCAACTACGACTCTTATCTCCAAATTGACTTGATAAGTTGGCTCATCAGGTGGTTGAAGGTATATTGTCCTTGAAGTTTGTTGTGCTATTTCATGCTTGGTGGTTTGAGGGCTTATTGAATTGTTTACCTAAAAGGTGAATTGTAAGAGGGTGCTCGGTGAGAGGGCTCCCGTGACCCTAAGACAATTTGTGTATTGGCAACAAGGTCAAGTTTTGTGTTGTCTCTCTATTTCTCATCAAGCTTTGTGTGCATCTAGTCTTTAAGGCTAAGACTGAGCTGCTCAAGTTGATTTGTGCGCTTTACCTCTCTCTCGCGTGGTGAATGTTTGTGTTTGGTGTGTGTGGCTATCTTCCATTCCCCTCTGTTTGTGCGTTTGAGTACAAGGAGATATCATGTGCGTCCTAGTTCGCATCTACAAGTAGGTGGTGCCCCTTTTCTTGTTTGGTTTCTGGCTGTGGGTTGTTTTTGTCTCTGATTGTGCTTGCCCCAGCCCCAATTGAGCAGCACAGGAGCCTTGAAGGGTGTTTAGAGGCCACTCTTCTTGTTGCCCACTCCGAACCGCCTCAAATTGGTGCTCCCACGGAGGACAGCTTGTGTATGTTTTGTGTAGGCTCAACCTTTAGCATAATCAAGTAGCTTGCATCAATCACAAGAATTTGTATGATCCCTTCATTTCCATTGCAAGGCAAAAGGTACACATAATTGTTAGTACTAAGTTGCAATTTCAACATGTAATTCATAGAATTTTAGGTCCTCTTAGGTTGGCAAACATAAACGCATCAGTAAATCCTTTTATTTTGCCTCTCATTATGTACGACCTTAGTTTGGACGTCTATATTTTTGTTTTGTTTTAAGCATAAGGTCATGCATAGACAATGGATAATGGCCCAAGAATAGAGGTTTTCCCCTTTCATTTCACTCCACACATTAGAATAAACATTGCAATTAGTAGAAAAATCCATTTTCAACAACGTATGGTGTTCATGTTTGGTACCCAAAGAGTAGGAGAAATTCTCGCATCACCAAACCCTGTCATCCTGCCTCTTATTGATTATCATAGGTCATTTGATGTGAATATTTTTATTTTGTTGTAGAATAGATTGCAATTTAGAAAACATTATTGTGTAAATTTTTTAAAGAAAGAAAAACAAAAACGTGTTGTCACTTTGAAACCAATTCAATGGAGGTCCAATGCCAAATGTCCGGATATCCTCTTTTCTTTGGAGAGCGTGGAGAGGATGCAGAATTACTTTTAGCAAATTTCAAGATGTCTTGTCGTATCAAGAGGATAGTCACTGATCAAGAACGTGTAGAGATGTTTGAAGTGGTCCTTAGGAAAAATGCTAGCACTTGGTTTGACAAGTTAAAGGGAATTACATGGAAGTTGTGAATCATTTCAAGAGATACTTCTTTGATCCCCAAAACACTCAAAAACTATGGCAAGACATTGTTTCTCATAAGCAAAAAGAATTAGATGACTACTACTTGTACAAGCAAGAGTTTCTACGTCTTTGGGCTCTATGGATACAAAATGTTGCTAACCCTGGTGATGGTGCAGAATTTCTAAAGAAGGAGAGGTTCATAGCCGGACTCTTTCCTGACCTTAAGGTAAAAGTTGAGGCGAGTGCACCTGCTACCTTTGAAGCAGCTGAAACTAGGGCTACTGAGAAATATAGGAAACTTAAGTGCTTAAGGGGGGAGGTTCCAATAGAATGTCTTAGACCCAAAGGTAAGTCACAAGCATCAATATCTAGGGAGCCTTCTGAGGTAACGATGGAAGTTATTGAGAAGTTAAATGAATCTTTAAGCAGCTTGTCAATTCACCTTGCACAAGCTATAGGTCCAAAGGGACAAGCAAAGAACTCTGAAGAGCGAGATTCACGACCTAGGAGAGTCTTGCAATGTTGGAATTGCGGTGAGTCTGGACATGGGATGTATAATTGTCCTTGGCCCCATGGGGATCCAGGGAGACCTAACTTGAATTACCTAGTGATGAATGCAAGAGAAGGAACTAGTCAGCAACCACGGCTTCTACAAAGGCCAAATGGAGCAAGACCACCTCCACAAGGAGTGGAAGGAGTTCCACCTTTGCCAGACCCAAATGTGCATGTAGTAGAGGTGACAAACTCAAATGAGGTTGACATGGAAGCAAATGGCATTAAGCGTGGCCAAGGAAAAGGTAAAGAGAAAGAAGGTGTCACATCACAGAGTGACCATGGATGAGAAAAGAAGGCAAAGGACACCAAGGAAGCTAAGAGGACTCGACGTCGTATCAATCCCCAAGACTTCCCTCTTGGACATGGTATGGCTCCATACAACCTATTGGAAGACATGAGAGGTAAGGGTCCTGATATCTCATGGCCTCAGTTTCTTGCATTATGCCCACAAGTTAGGAGGGATTTAACGAAGGCAGTTAGCACTAGAAGAAAGATAAAAGAGAGTGTTCCTGTTGTAAAAATTGCACATGCTGAAATGAATGAGGATATCACACCTGTTCTAAATTGTTACATCAAAGGAAGATTGGTTAGGACAGGTCTAGTGGATGGGGGTGCACAAATTTGCATCATGACAGAAGGAATCATGCAAAGACTAGGCATGCACATCCATGAGACACCTGAAATTAAAGTGAAAATGGCAAACAATAGCAAGGCTAGGTGCGTAGGCATTTGTAAAAATGTCTCTGTGGAGGTCTTTGGCATTCAGAAGGCGGTGGATTTCTATGTCATGTCTACCAAAGGAAATGGTTACCCATTTATCCTAGGGAGACCATGGCTAATGAAAATGCGAGCTTTGCAGGATTGGGAGAGTGGAAAGCTAATTTTCAGGAATGACAATCATAAGAAGGTTGTCTTTGACATGAAGGAGCAACGCCAAGAGGAGCTCCATGAAGAATCATCTCAAAGTGAGACGGAGGAAGGCTGGACCGATAGCACTTCAGAAGGAGAAAGGAGCGGCAGCATTACTGAAGAGGAGTCTTCCATCGAATTCATGGGGGTAAGGTTTAATCCAAACAACCAAGAGACCTCTTGGCCAGGTTTGGAAGAGGTAGGTTCCCAAGAGAACCAAAATGTGCAAGATGAAGGAATGTTAGAAGGTATGTTGTCTATAACACTTACAAAGGACGAAAGAGAGGAGTTCAAATGTGGGCTAAGGAAATTTCCTAGGCTTTTTGCTAAAGACTACACCAATGTGCGTGGAATAGATGCTGTTCAACACAAAATTGAGTTGAAGCCAGAGGCCGCACCTAAGGCTCAGAAGCTACGAAGGCTAGGAGTCATTAAGGAGCAGGCTTTACTCAAGGAAGTAAGAAAGCTTCTAGTGGCAGGTTTCATTTATCTAGTGGATAATTCAGAGTGGGTCTCTCCCGTTGTTGTCACTCCTAAGAAAAATGGAAAGTGGAGGGTGTGTGTGGATTACCGTCCGCTCAATGAGGCAACAAAAAGAGATCACTTTCCCCTCCCATTTGAGGATGAGATACTAAATGAGGTAGCTGGTCATGAGAAGTACACTCTGTGTGATGGCTACTCGGGTTACTTTCAAATAGGTATCACATTGGAAGATCGGTTAAAAACAACCTTCATCACTCCTTAGGGTTGTTATGCTTTTAGAGTCATGCCATTTAGTCTGACAAATGCTCCTGCAACATTCCAGCGTTTCATGAACATGGTGTTTCAAGAATTCTTTGGAAAGTCAATTAGGGTGTTCATTGATGATTTTTGCATTTATAGCTCAAAATCATTGCATCTACAAAGGGTAGAAGAAGGTTTAAAGAAGCTCTATGACATGGAAGGTCAACTCAACCCCGACAAATGTCACATAGGTGAGGATGAAGTGATCTTGCTTGGTCACAAGGTTTCCTATAAAGGCATTGAGGTGGATCCTTCAAAGGCAAAGGCTCTTATTGAGCTCCCATCACCCAAGAATCTCAAAGAGGTAATCTCATTCATTCAAAAGGTGAAGTATATGTCACGCTTTATTCACTTAGCTTCAGAGTTGCTTCATCCTTTGCAAAAGTTGACACAACAAGTAGAATTTGCATGGTCTGATGAGCTTGACGAGTACTTTTGTAACATTAAAGTCATTTTGTCATAGCTACCAACACTCATGCCTCCTTGTTGGGAGTACACATTCTTTGTTAGCTCTAGTGTTGGGAAAGAAACAATTGGTGCGGTTTTGCTACAACAAGATCCCCACAGTACCAGAATGCGACCCATCTACCTTGCTAGTAGGGTCATGAATGCTTTAGAGAGAGGCTGCACAGAGGCAGAACTCATGATGCTTTCTTTCATGTTTGCGGTGACGAAGTTTAGATCCTACCTGCTACCAAAACCTTTTGTAATTCTCACTGCAAAAAATTTGTTCCCTTGGGTGTCATCTCAAATGAATCTTAGTACTAGGATCTCAAAGTGGATTATGAAGTTGCAAGAGTTTCAATACTCTTTCAAAGTAGAAGATAGTGTGCGTGCACAATTGGCAGGGATCCTTACTTATAGGGTACATGAGAAGGAGATTAAGGTGCCTGAAGTAAAGACCCTACCATTGCCACCACCCAAAAGTATTCCTAATTCTTTTACCTTGTTCTTTGATGGAGCTTTTTGACGAGCCACAGGAAAAGTAGGGGGAGGGCTAGTATTGCTCAACCCAAGTGGGGAGGTGGTCATGCAAGAGAAGGTCAATCTACCAGGTTCAACTAGCAACAATGAAGCATAATATGACACACTACTTCATGGTTTAAAGATATGCATTGGCCAAGGTATACAACGTCTCATGGTAAAAGGGGATGCACTTCTCATCGTGAAGCAAATTTTAGGCATTTGGGCATGCAAGAATGAAAGCCTAAGGACAAAAGTTCATGCCATTCGTAGATTGTTTAATCAATTTGAAGAAGTGCAACTATATCATATTCCTAGAAAACAGAATGAAGATGCCGATTTACTTGCACAACAAGAAGTTACATGTGTTGAGAAAGAAGTGCAGGTCATCATGGTGGCAGCAACTATCAAGCAACCGAGATACCAGGAATTGGAGTCATTGACTCCCATTATTAGCTACATTTTGGAGGGTGAGTTTCCACAAGACTTCACGAAGGCTCAGAAGATGAGACTCATGAAAAAGGCAAGCGCGTATCTCTTTCTAGAAGGATCCCTTTATCAAAGAGGGAAGGATCAAGTGTGCAGAAGAGTACCAACTATTGAGGAAATCCCATCCATTCTAAAAGGTTTGCATGAGGAAGCGTGTGGTGGTCATTTTGCACAGGAACTCACTGCAAAAAATATTTTGCTTGCCGGATATGTTTGGCCAAGCTTGCACATTGATGTTCAACATTGGTGTAAAAGCTATCACAACTGTGAGATTAATGGAAACAAGTGTCATGGTCCACGTCAGTTAGTCCTTGCAAATGGTCCATTTGAAAAATGGGGCATTGATGCTATGGGTCCATTGCCTAGGACTAAAAATGGGAAATCGTATATCTTGGTGGCCATAGACTACATGACGAGATGGGTAGAAGCACAAAGTGTGGCAAAGGTAAATGAGAGGACAGTGAGAAAATTTGTCTACACTCACATTTGTTGTAGATTTGGCACACCTTTGGAGATTGTTTCTGATAATGGTCCAGGGTTTAGAAAGGGCTTGCTCACAGAGGTCTGTGAAGAACTTCACATTCTACATCGTCATAGTACACCCTACTATCCCCAATCCAATGGTCTGGTAGAAAAAGCTAATGGTGTCATTGCAGGCATCATTAGAAATATGGTGAGAAACAAGACAAAGTTGTGGGATGACTTCTTGGATGGTGCCTTGTGGGCGTATTGAACCACATATAGGGAAGCCACGGAAGGGAGTTTACACCATTTTACTTGGTCTATGGTCAAGAGGCTTTACAACCAATTGAGCTCAACATCCCAACAATACGACTTCATGGAAAAGCAGCACAAGAAGATCAAGAAGCATGGATGGATCGACTTCTTACCTTAGCTGAGCTTCAGTGGAAAAGAGAAGCAGCATACGAGTGCTACAAGAGGAAAGCTATGCAGGCGAAGGAGAAGCTTGACAAGAAACTAAAGGACAAAGACATCAATGAAGGAGATCTTGTGCTAAGGTATGACAATCGACTCGACAATCGTTTTGATGCCAAATTTGAAACTAGATGGCAAGGGCCATACATAGTTAAGAAGGCTTTCAATTCAAGTTACTATCAACTTATGGACTTGAATGGGAAAGAGCACTGTAGAAAGGTAAACGGGTATCGCTTGAAGCCTTATTTGAGTCGCCTTCTACCAAAGGATCTACCAAACATCTGTCAAAAGGCAGCTGTCTCATGTAAGTATTGTTACATGAAGCATGAGTGTAACTCCAGCCAAAATTCTGAGGGCCAAACAATGAAGATCTCGTCAAGGACTCTGAAGCACTCTCTTTGGAAGAGATGCTCTATGATGGTACATGAATATACCATCATCTTGTGGGAGGGCTAATGATAGCCGTTTTTCGGCTTTCCAAAATTGCCATAGTAAGCTACCACACCCTATCAAATCACTCAAACATTGTGGCTATGCCTACCATTTCACTGACCATAGGCGTGTGTGAGTTAGGGGACTTTTCCCATATCTTCTTAAAAATCCTCAATTAGCTAGTCACTGGGCTAGTTGAGCCCAAAATAAATAAAAAATATAAAAAATATAAGTATATTATGGCCCATTTGTGTGTAAATATTTTATTGTATATAAGGCCTAAATAAAATTATTTTTCATAATTATTTTGGTATTTATTTAAATATTTATACTTAGGTGTGTGTTATTTATGCTATGTACATTGATTCATCATTACCATATTTTTTCTTACCATTTTGCATACTCTTTATTCCATAGAAAAATAATTTCATGCAAGCTTCTCTTATTTTTGGTGTAACTCCATCCCAATAAAAATCCAAAAAAACTAGTTTTATTTATGTGTATATTTTTTCACTGTTGTCATTTTTTCCTTCCTACATCTATTCTCTATTACTCTCATAAATTAGACCACCAAAAATATTCATCTTTCTATGGTAGACTTATAATGAGAGAGATTTATTTTGAACCCTTTATATTTTTTCCACCTATATTATTTATATTTGACATGTACATATTTTTTTAGACACCTCAATATTTGATTTTCTTAGTTGTACTATTCACTTATATCATGATCTCAATAACATCTTCAATTATAGACCTACCAAATAAGGTCAACGGTATGTGGCATGCATGCATGCACCATGGGGAGCTCACTCTTGGAGGTATTCAAAAGAATCATCCAAAGAAGGACCTCACAAGGACTTTGTGCACTGGAAAACACAGTCGGTTTTGCTGAATTTTTAAAGATCACATGCTCCCCGAATTTGAAAATGTGATACAAACAAAAGTTGTAGATCGTCAGCTGAACTTTTACCTCAAATTTTTTCATATTTTGTTGAGCTACGAGCTGTGAGCTATGATTTTATTGGTGGACCCCAGTTTGCCCATGCTATGCAGCCACACTCCCTCTTCCACTTTATCATTTTCCTCTTTCACACACACTCCTCCCTCTCCTTCCCACTCCCAAACCTGAAACTCCCATGTCCTAATTCACCCTCTTCACCATTGCCACTTCTCTCACACCTCCATAGCCTTCATCCTCCATTTCTACACCCTAGGTGTCCCCCTTTCTCTCTACATATATGTCCATATTACCATACTCTCTTCAGCTTTGTAAAGAACTTCAAAAAAATCAGCAAAAATCCAAGGTTAACCTCTGCAAATAGGGGCTTTATCATGAATTTTCCAAGGTTTGAAGATAACGTAGCTTCATCGACACGCGTTACTTCGCCATGCTGACCGCTTCTTCTACCGGTGATGTAAAGAGGTGAATGTCCACTTCTCCAAGCTTCAACCTCTCTTTACAAGCTCATCCCTTCTCTAACTTTTCTCATCATATATCTCACCATTTGGTGAATGATTTTGTAAATATTTTATAGTCATAATTACTAACTACTAACCACTAACCTTATTGTAAAATGCACCCTCTACTAGAGTAGGCACTCCCAAATTATTCACTCAATCCTCTCTCCTTTCATCCTCAATAATTATCTTCCCTTGAGCCCACGTCCATGTGACTCAAAGGACAAGAGAGACCCACCCATATTAAATATATATATATATATATATATATATATATCTATATATATATATATATCTATCTATATATATATATCTATATATATATATATCTATATATATATATATATATATATATATATGCATAATCTTGTATTCCTTCAAATAAACTTGATTAGGCCTAATCCAAATCGGGGCTTCTAAAACCTATAAATAGAGCCCTTCTCTCCTTTGTAAATCATCACATGATCACACTACACCACACCATTTTCAACACATAACACACCACTCTTCAAGCCTAGTTGTGTAGAGTGTGTGCATCGTGAGTGCTCTATTCCATCATTACACATAGGTGCATGGAGAAGCTTGAAGTTAGTTATGCCATCTAGAGGAGTGGAGTGTATGCCATACTCTTCACCACACTTGTAGCCTACTCTTGTGCATAAATAAGATTTATAGTTTTGGGTGCAATTGTATGCTGCAACTACGACTCTTCTCTCCAAATTGACTTGATAAGTTGGCTCATCAGGTGGTTGAAGGTATATTATCCTTGAACTTTGTTGTGCCATTTCATGCTTGGTGGTTTGAGGGCTTGTTGAATTGTTTGCCTAAAAGGTGAATTGTAAGAGGGTGCTCGGTGAGAGGGCTCCCGTGACCCTAAGACAATTTGTGTATTGGCAACAAGGTCAAGTTTTGTGTTGTCTCTCTATTTCTCATCAAGCTTTGTGTGCATCTAGTCTTTAAGGCTAAGACTGAGTTGCTCAAGTTGATTTGTGCGCTTTACCTCTCTCTTGTGTGGTGAATGTTTGTGTTTGGTGTGTGTGGCTATCTTGTATTCCCCTCTGTTTGTGCGTTTGAGTACAAGGAGATATCATGTGCATCGTAGTTCGCATCTACAACTAGGTGGTGCCCCTTTTCTTGTTTGGTTTCTGGATGTGGGTTGTTGTTGTCTTTGATTGTGCTTGCCCCAGCCCCAATTGAGCAGAACGGGAGCCTTGAAGGGTGTTTAGAGGCTGCTCTTCTTATTGCCCGCCCCGGACCGCCTCACTACCAGCTCAACAATAAAAATCAAAAAGGTAATTTGGTTAAACTGGGCTTGGAGTTGTATTGACTGGCTAGTCTTGGACACCACCATGTGTGAGGCTCTGAGAAGCAAGCAATTTAGGGATGTGCAGGGGTCCCTACAAAATTCAGTACCTACTAAATTGGTAAAGATTGCTATTTTTTTCCTATAAGTTTATTTGTGGAACTATTTCACACATGCAACATACATATTACAAAGACAATGCTGGTATGTAAATCTCTAGATGCTTGCTTCTGTAACAAACTGCTTGATAGAGGGTGGTATGTTAAAGAGGTGGATGGCATACATTACGAGGTTTCATTGGACACTTTGGTGGCCAAGTACATGATAGGCACCTAGTCCCTTCTCATCTCCTTCTGGTACCAGCGCTTTTTACGGCATAAGCCACACATTGTGGTCCTGCGGATGTCCAAACATTGCGGACTAGGAGTCATGCGGCTTTGGGACAGTTCTTCATGGGATATCATGAGACAGGATGGGGTTTTACACCGTTCCCGATCTGCACTGGACCAGTGGGTGTATTTGGGGGGGAATACCAGCCTTTGTGGATATCTGTTCATGAAGTCAATATATCATTCTCCTGTAATTCTGTGTTCTGTTACATATCAATGAAGACAATGGTGTTCTGTCCCTGTGTATTGTCTTCTATTCTGTCTTTGTATACCTTGTTGTTCATATAATGTAAGGTAGTGTGAGGGTATCCATTCCCGTAGTGCTTATTGTTTCATTGCGAAGCAATAGGCATTACATCTGGTGACCACGATGCTTGATGGGCGACACCTGTTGTGAACATGCATGCGCACTAGGTCACAGGGTCCTCCCAACCCTGTTGTTGCAATTGTGGGGAGACGATGGTGGTGAGGTGGTTTGGATGACTTTGTTTTCTCTACACCTCAGGTTGAGGAACATGTGTCCCCATTGCCAATCCCGGTGCATGGACGGCGTATTCCGCGGGCACGACATACTCCATGTAGTCAGTCATGTCCTCCTACCATGTGCTCTCCCTCACCCACTCATGTTGCTCCACCACTGACTTCGGTAAGCAGTGCCGGGGTTTCAACACCATCATCCCCACCTCCTATTGTTTGACATCTGTTTCTAAGAGGGGGTACAGCTGGGCAAGGGACTATGGCATAGCCAGTGGCGGGTGGTCAAATTAATTATAGTTGCTTTCGAGGTCTTTCAAAGGAAGACCTTGATGCACATTTGCGACAGTTTAATAAAGTGTATGGATCGAATCATCCTGGCGTTGTGGTTTTTCTCCATCAACAATCGGTGTTTGAATTCACACTTTCAAGGAAAGCTGCAAAATGGCTATTAGAGTATCCTGACGATCACTTTCAAACGTATGTCAAAGGGTCCAGAGTGTTCTTGCAACGATTTAGAACAAAAAAGATGGTCCCTCAACATTTGGAAAAGCTTCGGACGTTACGTCAAAAGTTGTTGCTAGTGGAGGATTATGTTGCGAAGTTCCGAATGCTTTTGCAGTGGGAACCTCAGGCACAACGATAAGCAGGCGAGGTGTTAAATGATTATTTTTTGCGAGGTGATCATGCTAAAATAGATTTTATTACAGCATGGGGCATTTTCGCATGCACATAATGGGGTTTGGATTATGAAATGCGCCCTCAGCTTTTCAAAGGAATATGTTTCAAATTTTTGGTCCCTATTTAAAAGATTTTATGTGAATCTTTTTGGATGATCTCAGTGTCTTTGGAGCACAATTAGAGCATTTTAAGCAATTGAGGTTATGTTTTATGAAATGTCAAGAGGTGAAATTTAGTTTAAATCCTCTAAAATGTGCATTTGCAGTGCGAAGTGGGAGATTATTGGGTCATGTAATTTTTGAGGATGGCATTTTCGTGGATCCGGATAAAATAGCAGCAATTATGGAAGCACCTCCGCTGGTGAATTCAAAGCAGTGTGCAGTATTTTTGGGCCAAGCTTGTTGGCATGGGAGGCATTTGAGGTCTGTCGCGCATTTGGCAATTCCTATTAATCAGGTAGCGCATGCCAAAGTTTTTGAATGAACATAGAAATGTGTTCTAGCCTTTAGGAGATTAAAAATTCACTTGTCCAAAGCTCCGATCATGATCTCTCCGAATTGGGGTCGAGATTTTCATGTTTTTGTGGATGCTTCTGGCAGGGCTATTGGCAATGTGCTAATGCAAGAAGAAACTCAAGGGTGGTTTCAGCCTGTCTATTATGCCAGCAAAAGATTAACATCCGTAGAAAAAAAATTATTCAATAACAGAAAGAGAATGTTTAGGGATGATTTACTCGGTGAAAAAGTTCCATAATTATCTGTTGGGCCGGCAGTTTTTCTTTCATGTGGATTATTTGGCTCTTTTATACCTGGTGCGCCAATAGAATTTGACCAAAAGATTGGCTCAATGGGTGCTCTTGTTACAAGAATTTGATTTTGAGGTAATACATTGTCCCGGAGCCCAGCATGCAGTTGCTGATTACCTGCCCATGCTAGATTTTGGTGAGCCACCGGCGGGGTTGCTGATGAATTTCCGGATGCGTCTCTCTTTTTGGCATGAGTGGAGGAACTTACAGTTACACAACCAACTAGGATGATCCCCAGCATTCCTTGGACCTAGTATGAGGAGATGTTCCATTTTCTTGACAATGGAGAAATGCCTTCATTCTTGTCCAGACATCAACAGTGCGGATGGCTATTAGAAGCCGGAATTTTGAGATTGATATGGGGAAGTTGTATTATCGCACAGTTGCAGGTGTCCTCCTAAGATGTGTCCTACCATAGGAACAAGGATCTGTTCTAAAGGAGGTGCATACGGGCATTCCAAGGGGGCCACTTTGCAGCTTTGATCACGGCAAGGAAAGTGCTACAATCTGGATTGAGGTGGCCACCATTGTTTCAAGATGCGAGGGGTTTTGTACAACATTGTGATGTGTGTCAACGGTTAGGGCAACCTACTAAAATGTCTAGAATGCCTTTAGAGCCAGTATTACCCTTGGAGCCTTTTCAAAAATGGGGATTGGGACTTTATTGGGCCTTTTAAACTGTTGGAATTAGGGTTGCAAAGAAACACACACAGCTTGGAGAAGACGAAGGAAGCTCAAGGCACACAATAGAGAGTGTGTTACTTAGTGTGCAATGGAAAGATAGATAGCCCTAGAGTGATGGGCGTATATACAATGCACGGGGGAAAAAACCTCATAAAGAGGGAAAAAATGCCCCGGCGGTCCTAGTGTGTTCACACACATCACTACCACATGTATATGGTAACAAATCCCCCCTGGAGTGATGCAGTGAACGAGAGCTGGCACATGAGTAAAGGGAAGTGCCATGCCCTGAGGACAGGATCAGTCCACAAAGGGGAGTAAGCCCAAAGCTTTGCGGAAAGCTTCAAGCTTCTCACGAGACAATGCCTTTGTGAAAAGATCTGCAAGGTTGTCCTGTGTTGGCACATAAGCCAAGCTGATCTCTCCTGCTGAGAGCCTCTCCCTGACATAGTGGTAATGCACCTCAATGTGCTTTGTGCGAGCATGAAAAACTGGGTTCCTCGCAACTGCCAATGCGCTCTGACTGTCAATGTAGATAGTGTTGGCAGTGTCCTGTCCAACACCCAAGTCAGCCATAAGGCGTCTGAGCCATACACACTCAACCGTAGCTGTGAAGACTGCCCTGTACTCAGCCTCACAACTCGAAGTGGCCACAGTAGGTTGTTTCTTGCTCAACCATGATATACATGAACTGCCAAGCATGAAACAAAAACCACTTGTGGACACTCGCGTGTCAAAACAACTAGCCCAATTGAGTCCGAAAAAGCATGTAAGTCTGGCGGCAATGATCCCCCCTTGGGATAAAACAAGCCAAGATGTAAAGTGCCACTAAGGTAGCGGAAAATCCTCTTGACAGCCTGCCAATGCTTAGACCCTGGGCTATGCATAAATCTGCTGACCTGCGAGACTGCAAACTGAATATCTAGCCTCGTGTTGCATACATAAATGAGGCAGCCAACAGCAGTTTGGTAAAGAGTGACATCAGCAGGATCGCCAGCATCATGTAGACTCAACTTCAAACCTGTTTCCATGGGAGTGGCAATAGGTTTGCAATCCTCAAGTCCAAACTTACATAGCAATGTCTCTATGTAACTTTTCTGACACAAGGCAATACCACCATCACACTGCTTAAACTGTATACCCAAGTAATGATGCAACATCCCCAAATCTTTCATCTTGAAAGTAGCATTCAAATCAGCCTTAAATTCAGCAATATGTCTCTCATTTGGTCCAGTGATCAGCAAATCATCAACATAAAGAACCACAATGAGAAATACATCATCCTCACGCTTTACATACAATGTGCTTTCTGTTGGACTGTTACGAAAGCCTCGTTTAACCAAATGAGTGTCAGCTTTCTCATACCAAGCACGAGGAGATTGCTTCAACCCATACAAAGCCTTCTTACATTTGCACATTTGTCCTCTTGTCCTTTTATGACAAAACCGCGAGGCTGCGTTACATAAACTTCCTCAAATATGTCACCATTCAAGAAAGCAGTAACAATGTCTGATTGATGTACATCCCAACCAAAATGAGCTGCCAATGCACATAGAAAACGCACAGTAGTCATACGACAAGTGGGAGCAAAAGTCTCTTCATAATCTATGCCTTTTTGTTGTGCATAACCCTTTGCAACAAGTCGAGCCTTATGGTGATCGATCTCACCATCCGGCTTGCGTTTCAACTTGTAAACCCACTTCGTACCAATGGCCTTTTTTCCAGGAGGCAAATCACATAAAGTCCATGTGTCATTCTCTATAAGTGCATCATATTCTGATTTCATGGCAGCAATCCAATTTTCTGAATTCTGTGCTTCATCAAAAGACAGAGGCTCCTCAACATCATGTAAACTAGACGCAGCCAAAGCATAACAATCTGATGCATAAGATGCATGGCGAGAGCCTGAACGAGTACGACTAGATAAAGGTGCATCCAATTTACTGTCACGCAAAGTGTGCACCAGCCATTTTGGCATACCTCTAGCCTGCTCATTTTCAGCCCTTTCCTCATCAAGTACATCATGTACATCTGCATCAGTGATAGGCTGTTCTAAAACATTTTCAGAAACCCCCATAGGCTGTACATTTGCCTCATTGGAACTTACATTCGTATTTCCACCACTGAAAAGAGGCAACAAAGTGTCATAAATGTCCTGTGAGCTTACATTACTGTCTCTAGTACATGACACCAAGGGCTGAACAGAATCTTCCACAAACACTACATCCCGTGAAACCAGAATACGTTTTGTTTGCGGATGATACAACCTGTAACCTTTGCTTTCAGCACTATAACCAACAAAAATACATTTGACAGCCTTATCATCCAATTTTCTGTGCTGCACTTGTGGCACCAAAGCATATGCCAAACAGCCAAAAGCACGCATGTGCTCAATAGAAGGCTTTCTATCATGCCATGCTTCATATGGAGTAATAGACTGCAAAGCTTTCGTAGGACACCTGTTAAGTACATAAGTGGCACACATGATGGCCTCAAGCCAAAAAGAATGCGGCAAAGCTTGACTTTTGACCATACATCGTGCCATTTCCGTTAGTGACCTGTTTTTCCTCTCAGCAACACCATTTTGCTGAGGTGTATAAGGCACTGTACATTGGTGTTTTATCCCACGACTAGCCAGAAATGCATTAAATTCATGAGACATATACTCCCCCCCTCGATCGGAATGGAGGGTGCCCATAGTACATTTTGAGACATTTTCAGCCATAGCCAGAAATTGTTTGAAGCACATAAAAACTTCGGACTTCGCTTTAAGCGGAAATACCCATGCATGCCTGGAGTAATCATCAATGAAAGTCACGAAGTACAGGTAATTGCCCAAGGACGGAGTTTGCATGGGCCCACAAACATCACTATGCACAAGCTGCAACCTACATGTGGCCCTAACTGAACCATCCTTTGGAAACTTAGAACGCTGCATTTTACCCAGAATACAGCCTTCACAAACATGTTTGACAGGTGCTTCAAGAGGCGGCAAAGAAGCAACCATATCAGATTTCTGCAAACGCAACAAACTGGCAAAATTCAGATGACCAAAACGTGCATGCCAAAGTTTTGCATCTGAAATAGCCCTTGAATCTGCAACAGCATTTGCAAAATTTTGTCCACACTTGTCATACAAAGTGAGCTTATACAGCCCACGGCACAAAAGCCCAGATGCAACAATTTCATCACCAAAACTGAGATCATGAACTGTACATCTGTCATCTACAAATTTGACTACAAGTCCAAGTCTAGCAAGTGCGGATACAGACAAGAGATTCTTCTTGATCCCAGGTACATAAAGTGCATCAAAAAGTGTGAAGGAACTGCCATTAGCAGCAGTGAGCACAATCTTTCCAACTCCCTGAACTGGATAAGAGGCGTTGTTGGCACAAGTGACTGAATTCCCATGAGGGACAGACTCGAGAGAGGTAAACAATTCACGATGTGAGTTAATGTGCTTTGTATCACCACTGTCGAAATACCACACATGTGAATCTGCAGCAACTGACAAGCATGCATCATGGACAGCAGGATTGTAAGTGCACTCTGCGCTAAAAGCCCATTCTGCATCAACATCAGCATCACAATCTCCTTTCACAGAAGACTCAACAATGGCTGCATTTGTAGTGGAACCAGCATTTGCAGTGGAACCACCCTCTTTCTTCTTAGCCTCTTTGGCCTTCAACTTAGGACACGACTTGATCAAGTGATCATTGGCTTTACAATAATGGCAACGCATCTTCTTTTTGCCCTTATCACCAGAATTGCCAGACGAAGTGCTGCCACCAGAAGCATTAGGAACAGAATTTTTGCCACTCACAGCAGAACCATAAGAAGTGGCTGCATTACTGTTACCACCCTTTCTTTGAGAAGCAATAAAAGCCTGTTCAACTGCACGCTGCCTAGTCCTGTTTTTTCTAGAAAGTGACTCTTGCAACAGCAATGTGCATAATGCATCAAACTTGACAACTTCAGGATTTCCTTGGGTCATCAGTCTCCAAGTACTAGCAAAAGTCTGGTAGGAATCTGGTAAGGCATCAAGAACAGTCTGCACAAGGGAACTGTCCGAAATGACTTCACCTGCAGAAATGAGTTGCTCATTGATATCCTTGACACTAGCAAGGAAAGTGTCCATATCATCTTCCTCATGCATAATCTTCGACTCTAGCTCTTTACACAGCAAAGCAATTTTAGCCTCATTGCGGCTTGCATAAAGACCTGCTAGAATATCCCAAGCCTGTTTTGCAGATTTTGCTGAACGGATGTGAGGAATAATGGTGCGCTTCACAGACAACGCAATCAATGCATGAGCCTGTGCATCCTTAACATCCCAACGAGCTTGTTCTGCCGTAGGCAAAACAACTCTAACAGCTGCAATCCTTGCAGCAAGACCTGCAACATCCTCAATATCGCCTACATCTTTAGAACCAGGACGTACATCAATGCCCTGCACAATGTTCCAGACACTTTTTGACACAAGAACATGTTGCATCATATAAGCCCACATAGGGTAGTTGTCCCCATCCAACCTGTCCTCAGCAGCAAACATCTTGAACACATCTGTGTTGTTGTTGTCAGCCATGGTAAATGCTGCACCTAATGTGAAAACTGCCCGAAAATAGGAGAAATGGAGTGAGAACAACTTGTGCTATATAGCACAAACCGTAGAAGACTGTAAGGCACCTTTTATGCAGAAAACGGCACTGACAGAAAATCTGCACAAAATGACGAAATAGCCTGTGCAGTACTGCCCGTAGTGGAAATGGAGGCCGAAATGAGCCCAAATCAAAATTCTGAGCAGACCAAGCTCTTCGAGCTTGCCCGAAATATTTGTCGACCTGCGAACGCTCGCCAAAGCTCACTGAAATTGGAGAAAGTGAGCAGGTGTGTGCTGGAGCAGCTAGCGACTAAGCCCGAGAGGACGTGACCTGCTCTGATACCAATTGTTGGAATTAGGGTTGCAAAGAAACACACACAGCTTGGAGAAGACGAAGGAAGCTCAAGGCACACAATAGAGAGTGTGTTACTTAGTGTGCAATGGAAAGATAGATAGCCCTAGAGTGATGGGCGTATATAGAATGCACGGGGGAAAAAACCTCATAAAGAGGGAAAAAATGCCCCGGCGGTCCTAGTGTGTTCACACACATCACTACCACATGTATATGGTAACATAAACCAGTAGCATCTAACACTGGTAACAGATATATTTTGACGGCCATAAATTATGCAACTAAATGGGTGGAAGCATGGCCTTTGAAAGATAATACAGCAGATTCTATTGCTGGGTGCTTATATAAGGATGTTTTTTCCAGATATGGTTGTCCTATTGAGTTGGTTTGTGATCGGGGTAGCCATTTCTTGAATAAGGTGATGGAGAAAATGTTACAATTTTATTTTGTGTTACACAGGAAATCTTCTCCATATTACCCTCAGGAAAATGGGCAGGCTGAATCAACTTATATGCAATTGATTCGCATCTTGACAAAGCTAGTTAATCTGCATAGAACGGATTGGGATGTCAAACTTCCTTCCGCATTATGGGCCTATCGTACAACATATAAAGTGGCAACAAGACTAACTCCTTTCAAATTGGAATTTGGAATGGAGGCAATCACCACTATGGAGCAGGTGGTTCCGAGTTTGCGGATAGGCTTCTTCCGGAAGATTCGATTGGTTATCGCTTGGATGTTCTGCAAGAATTATATGAAGAGTAATTGTGCAATTTTGCGGTGTTACAAGATCTGCAATCTCGGCGGAAGAAATTTCTGGATCGCTCTAAAGCTCGGTAATTTTTATAGGGCCAGTTGGTTCTTGTATTTAATTCCCGCCTTGGGAAGATGCCCGGGAAGCTAAAATTACGGTGGTTTGGGCCATTCTGGATTTTTAAGTCATGTGGGCCTACCTCCTTTTATTTGGCTGACTTGTGGAGGGAGGTGATTTTTGTGTCGGTGAATGGGTTTCGACTGCGCCATTACTTTTCACCTACCTCGATTCAATGCCCGTTTGCTGTGGTACAAGAGCTTGAAGCCACCGTAATCATGATTGGAGATCATTTAGCATGCAATCTTGGAAAACGGGAAAAGGGCTATGATGGTTGCAACACCGTGGCACGCCCTATTTTGAGAACTCTTTGTGAGTAGTTTTGTGCATGCAGTAGCTACCTTATACCTTGCTCGTGTTATTTGCAGGGCTTTCACAAGGTTGCACTTCTGCGTTTTTCTTTTCTTCTGTGTGCCTTTGCTACCATGACGACCTCCTTGTTATAGTGCATTCCATTTACTCCTACGCAGTAGCTGGCTCTCAGAAGGGTGGATGCATGGTTGCAAGATTAGCACCTGTGCATCTTTGCCAACCTCGTTTTGTAGGGTATTTCTCACCGTAGGCCCCTGTTTTGATTGAGCAGTTAGCTCTTGGTGATATGGTGCAAGTTAAAAATCAGCAGATTCTAAAGGAATTTCAAGATGTTTTTGCCTGCAAAGCGATGGCATTGTGCGAGCGTCACATGTTATTCCTGCTGCAAGGGCAGAGCTAGAGTTTGGCTTAAAAGTGAAGGGCAAATATAAGTTATCAGGGCTCACTGATGCAGCGATAAGAGATGCATATCGCTCGTTCTTGGAGGCAATTTGATTGCAAGCCAAAACCTACACAATTTCTGCTAAAGCGCATGATGTATTGCATTTGGCTAACTTTGGGCCAGTAGCTTGGGCAACGAATGTCAACGAGTGGTGGAGAAGATGGGGTGCAGTACCCCAACAAATACCAAGTTCGGGAAACTTCTTACTCTGGTATTTCCCTTGAAGGAAGTTTTTCCTCTTGCCCTTCGCCTTTTGTGCCACTTCGAGGATGATCGATTTCTCGCATGTAATATTGCACAATGTCGGCACAGGCTCAAAGTTATGCAGTTCCTGTTGAGGGGGGTGTCTCAAACACCTCCTCGAGTATTGGATGTGGCTAGTACTTCAACTGCATTGGTAGCCTCTAGTTCACAGAAGATGGCCACTGCAAGAACAGCAAGACGAAAGCGGGGATGGGCGGAGGTCCTGCTTTCCACACCACCTCCTGCTGCGACATCGTCTTTGATCGATGGCAGACTACCAGAGGATTCCGCAGTTGCATGCTGGTGGCCAAGAATGTTGGAGCAAGCTGCAACTTCCACTTTGGGTGGAACTGGCTTTGCGGGTGCAGACACTTCCTTGCAAAAAGAAAACCCTCGTGTTAATATAGCAGCTGCCATTGCGGTGGGAACTGTTCCAACAGCTCTACCTTGGGAGAAAAGCACCACAAATCCCTTGGATCAGCTCCAGGTGTGTAGAACATTTTTACAGTGCATCGCAAATTCCCTCCAATTGGTTTGGCCAACTCCAGCAACTGAGGCACGCATTACCGAGCCCAAAACGCAGGTAGTTGCTTTGCAAGCCCACAATGCAAAGCTGACAAGCAAAAACTCAGCATTAGATAGTACAACTTGGCAGCAGGCTGATGAGATGCAGGCTTTGAGGGGGGCTAATTCTATGTTTGTCGCTTCTATTTAAGATGAACTTCTTTGGTTGTGCACACAGAATAGCCTGACCAATTATTTAGTATCACATCCTGGTGATGTGATGATTAATATGAATGATCTTGATGCCTTAACAGTGGAACTACAGTAGAACTTGCACATTTTTTTGGATGGTCAAATGCAGAGTTGAAGGTCAAGGCTATCTAATGAGGCGCTAACACAGCAACCAACTTAACAAGTTGTGGTGAGCTAGCCTAAGCTGCCGACTAATGATAGAGGTAACAGCATTGTCCAAGAAGGTTTTGATATTTTTGATTGGGTGAAAGCTCCAAAAGAATGTGTTGAGGCCCAGGCCCATGTCTCTTGGCTGCAATGAGTGATTTGTCGTCTTCGTAGGGAGTGGTGCAGAGTTTTTTTTTGGGCGGAGACACTCGCTCATTCTTTTTCACTCAGTCTCCCACCATGTCCACCTTTTTGGTCTATTCTAAACAGATATTTAGCTCGATATTACCCTATTCATACCCCTCTTGCCCCTTTATCACAAGCCCCTCAGTCTGTTTCCTTGCCAACGCAATTCATTCCAAGGGATCCTTGGCCAGAGCAGCCTGAGATAGATCCACAGTTGCTAGTGAAGGTTTACAGGGCCCATCGGCAAGATTTTTGGGGATTTGGCTACATCAATATTTCTTCGTCACCAGAGTAGGAAGAGGAGTAGCAACCGGAGCCTTCGACATGAAGAGTCTAGATCTATGGGTTTGTGCAATCCACCGTGCGTGCCAGGTGTTACGGCATAAGCCGCACACTACGGTCCTGCAGATGTCAAGACATTGCGGACTAGGAGTCATGCGGCTTTGGGATAGTTCTTCATGGGATATCATGAGAAAGGACAGGGTTTTGCACCCTTCCTGATCTATGCTGGAGCAGCAGGTGTATTTGGGGGGGCATACCAGTCTTTGTGGATATCTGGTCATGCAATCAATATATCATTCTCCTATAATTCTGTGTTCTGCTACATATCAATGAAGACGATGGTGTTCTATCCCAGTGTATTGTCTTCTATTCTGTCTTCATATACCTTGTTGTTCATATAATGTAAGTCAGTGTAAGGGTATCCATTCCCGTAGTGCTTATTGTTCCATTGCGGAGCAATAGGCATTACAACGCTCTGAGATTGTTGTGGAGGCTGCTCTATGTTTATTCCTATTGATCAAGAGTCAGCAAGCCTAGAGAACAATGGTGTCATAAATGTGGATTTATTTGACAAAGAGCTCAACCTTGTGACAGTAGTCACAATAAGAGAGCAATGCAACCTTCTGCAAATTTGGCATGGCATCGTGGACGAGTCCATGCAGAACGAGCCCTCACCGTTCTATTTCTTAATTGGTCGGTGCAAAGTAATGCAACGACAAGAAAAAGAGATTGTCTGTAGTGAACTAACTGGCCGAGTCCAAATCGTGTCAATGTAACTTGAATGAATAACCTTGTGACAATAGTCACAATAAGAGAGCAATGCAACCTTCTGCAACTTTGGCATGACATCATGACTGATTCCACGGAGAACGAGCCCTCATCATTCTATTTCTTAATTGGTCGGCGCAAAGTAATGCAACGACGGGAAAAAGAGATTGTCTGTAGCGAACTAATTGGCCGAGTCCAAATTGTGTCAATGTAACTTGAATGAATCTATATTCATGACTTCAATTCCAACATTTCTTGCAATTTGGTTATGAGATGATTCCCACAATTTGGTTATATCTTTATTTTAATTGTAAGATGAGGTTTGTCTCATAGCTATCTATGTCCCTTTGTTAGATGGTAGTGTGAGAACTGTATATTTTGAACAACATATGAAAAGTTATGTATAATCTCTCTCTCTCTCTCTCTCTCTCTCTCTCTCTCTCTCTCTCTCTCTCTCTCTCTCTCTCTCTCGCACACAAACACACACACACACACACACACACACACATTTCCATGGAACCACATTCAAAAGCACAAAGAATCATATTAATCTAGATAGCTAGCCGCTTCGGAGAGTATTTGTAAGTATAAATTCTGAAACAGTCAATGGGCTAAAATACAAATTCTCAAGATAAGGGATCAAAATGTCCTCTAGATAAAAGTCATGCTCATGACCTTCAAATGAGGTTTGGGAGAGAGTGGTGCTTGGTGGATTTAGCAATCCCTTATGGGGTGTGTCATCTATCAACAGAGTGTTGATATCATCCTGTGGGACATGGATATGGAAAAAAGGTTTATAGAATAGCAGTACATTTGGTTTGGTAGGGTTGTAGTGTCCTTTAATGTAAACACACTCCTTCTGTGAATACAAAAAATCAAATTGCAACGTTCGATTCCCACTACGTTGCAAACCATATTTACAAGGGGGTTGAGGTTTCTCTGTAGCATAGAGGACCATATGGCAACCCGGAACCTTGGAAGTAGGAACTGTATAAATTCCTTGGTTCCTGATGCACAATACATCTGCGATTGAATATCTTGAATTGTGCAGGTTGATAACTTGTGCGTGGGGATCATACGGCTCCTGAAACACCAACAATTTGTTGACGTCCAAGATAATCAATCTCTGCAAACATTTTGTAAAACAAATAAGTAGTTAGACAATAGGTTGACTTTCATTCTCTAATATAGGTTATTACTAGAACAATCATAGGGATGTCTAGCAAGGGTCCATACTGGGTTTGCCTGCCATCAAGGTTGTCTTCTCTAGTGTTCAAATCTTGGACTATCTTCTCTTGTTCTTCTGTTGTTGAAGACACTTGCGTCTCCAGTGTTGAGGGATCCATTGCACCTGAATTTGCTTCTAATGAGCTACAATATGTTTGTCTGTCAGCCAACAGGTGGAGGTGTGGCAGAGGTATGCTCTGCTTGAGGTCTTTTCCAGCTCCTCCCTCTACATAAACTTCATCCTTTTGAAAGCCTCCAAGTGCAGAGGGACTTTCAATATTTATTTTTGTCTCAACCCTCGATCTGTGTGATCTTTCTCCTGTGTGGGCTTCCCCTTATTTGGACTTTTCTCCTCATCAAACTCTCCCTCTGAAGCATTTCCCATCTTGGAAGTCCCTCCCTCCTCTTGCTCCTGTCCTTTCTCAATTTCCCTTATGGAATGTGTTTGCTGCATTCCATTAGCATTCATCATTAACTCTACAACGTGGTCATCCAACAGGGTTTGTTCTGCATCCATGCTCACAGTATGTGAAATTGCAAGCAGATGTTGGATTAGGGTGGCACGGTATCGGTGAAAATACACTATAGTGTACTTCTCAAATGCACTCTGCAAAAGACAAAAGGAAAACTTAAAGGAACTGAGACACAACTTGGTCCAAATTGTCATAATGTTATAGCAATGCTGTGTAAAATGCATACCTTTGACATGAATGGCTTTAATGCAAAAAAGCTCTGCAGTATAAACTCATCATGGAGGAGGCATCTCCATCCACATGAGTTTCCATCACTTTGTAATGGCACCGTGACTTCCTTAATTTTTGACATGTATAGCTCTAAATTCTTGTATAGCCGTCCATATGCATACAACACTCTTTTTATGCACCTGCAAGAAGAAGGATTTGGTACGAACCCAACACAATAATTGTCTCCATTGTTTATTTTAAAAAAAACCAATTTATAGTTATCAATACTCACAGTCTCAATTTTGGATGCGTTCCTTGAATTGAGTTTAGTGTCCAGACATTTGGCTTGTCAAGTTCAATGCACACAAGGCTCCAATGGTGGTTGCTCTCATATGGAAAATTTATGATTGTTACTTGCAACATTGGACAATGAGCAAGCCACTTCTTGAATGTGCCGACAAGGGTATTTTTCATTCTCACTAAGGGAGAAATCTAGGAATCCAATATATATATTTCTGCATGGCATTGTGAAGGCAGCTGGTTCTTTATCAAACTACAAGACAGTTTGATGTTGTTAGTCTATAGCCTCAAGGCTGAATAAAAATATACAAACGCTAGTGAAAGCATCTTACTTCAGGGAGATAAATACAATTGAATCTGTGATTTGAGCATCTGGATCCCGCAATATATTGATATATGTGGAATCTAATGCAAGTCTTCTTATACCATCTTCTAGTTGTATATCTACTATTAATCCTTCCTCCATAGATGACAAAATTTTGTTGTTGTTGACATCAATTTCCTATGTTATAATGAGGTAGCTTGTAAAGACCCCAAACCCGCCGACACCAAAAACGGGATGGGACCATTGACAGGTCTCTAGGCCTACTAAAGTCAGAATCCTTAAACAAGAAAAATTCCAGGTAATTCACCCTTACCATTGACAATGGCTTAGGTTTATAGCTCTAGAAGGAGACCTAGTCCCGTCTCGCAGTGAAAATGGGACCACTAAAAAAAAACTATTTTGGCCCTATAACTTCATCATTCAGATTAAGGTTTCCTTAGCCAACGCTTTTTTCCCCCTAGCATATGTGAGGGCACAGCCGTTGGTGGATTCCTCTTCCAAGTGAAGAAGTTTCTAAACATTTTAGTGCACGGGAATGGATAGTTACCTGACTAATCAGGTCCACCCGTCCATGATTGACAACCTTAGTCAATCCCCACTTACCACCCCGCACTCACACATGATTTTTTTGTTGTTTAATTACTACGTCATTCTTTTCACAATTAAAAAAATGATTCCTTTTAAGTTTCACAACTGAATTTCATTAAGATAACCTTTGAAAACAGTATTAAAAGCATTCTTTCAGCAAACAACATCTTTAGACTTAAGACAAGGTACTGTCATTCTGAAGTATCTTTGACCAGTACTGGCTTGTCTCAAGACCACCTATGCAGGGGTGAAAAAACGGCACCCATTCCTTATTTATAAAAACCGGGGTGAAAAAAGCCATCACCCAAAGTCCGGGCGCCCATACGCCAACCGGTTGCCCATACAACCGGGTGGTTCCTCTAGGATAAAATTGAAATCTTAAGTAATATCCACAAACACACACAAGCACAGGGTAATGACTCCATGCGCGCTGAGGAAACCGACTCATCCATGGAAAAATCTCCATCATTACTCATTACCTGGAGTAAAACATTCCAAGGAATCAGAGGTGTCTTGAGACAAGCTGTCTTAAGGATGGTCAAACATTTCTTTCCTAGGTCAATCAGTCATAATCGAATCATTTCTTTCTTATTTACAATCATTGCTCATTGGTTTCTTGGAAGTTACCTTCCATTTACAGCCAGTTTATCCTTCCTACCCTTACGTATGCAATGCTAACTTAAAAATGAACTTCAAAAGATTTTAAGCGAACAAAATAGAAATCCACCTGGGACTGCTCGTCCATGTGCTATTGCGCTGGAGCCTACAGACTTTCCTCCGTCGGCCTATGGCTAGGCCCAACCTCATGGTCATTAGTGGATTTATTTCTTTTGTTGCTAATATCCTCTTCCTTGGTAAGAGGATTTCCTCTAATTCTCTTTGGAGCCATATCGGCAGCCTTGTAAAAAGACTTGATCGATTAGAGGTTTAATTGAATAATCTCTTTTCTTCCTTTTTGCCAAAAAATAAGGATTTTTGGAGTAAGTAGGTATCCTTGATAGTTAATTGGATGAGATATTCCTCCTGTAACTTCCTTGTACTATAAGTAATTTCCATAATTACTATTTAATTAGGGAAGCTATTTAACTAGGTTTCTCCTTAGTCTATATTCCATGAATATTTTATATTTAACCTTAGTAAATTATAATTCCTATTGGCTAATGGATTACTCACCCTAAATGTAATTTGATATGTTCTATCTTTAGGAATTTTCATAAATTTGATTTATAACCTTTTTCTCCTATACTTATGGTCTAATTTAGGCAAAATTTTACTGATAGCATTTTTTTATACCAACCATTTATGCTGAGGTAATTTTTCCAACCTTCAATAGTGATTTTGGACCTCTGGTATTTATTTGGTAATTAGATAAAATTATTTACTAATTTCCTTTCTCTATTTTATACGCTAAATCGATTACTTTTAATGAAGATAAGTATTTAAACTATTTATCTAAGCTTAGGATATTTATCATGAATTCCTCAAGGTGTGTTATACCTTTGATAATTATCTCAAAGGTTTTTGGATTAATTTACTATTTTTTGCCTTTTATTTTCTCCTAAAAATAATGTAATTTTACTCAGATAATTAGGTAAACTAATTGTCTAAGGTTAAAATAATTATCTGGTTTATCTAAGCTGTAATTAACCTCCTTTGATAATTATCTGAAAGCATTTTGAGTCAATTAGCTATTTTTTCCTTTTAATTTGTTCTAAAAACAGTGTAATTCTGCTAATATAATTAGGTAAACTAATTATTTGAGGTTGAAATAATTATCACACGTTCATTAATATGTAATTAACCTCTGCTAAATAACTCAAAGCATTTTGAATCAAATTGCTATATTCCCCCTTTTAATTTGTCCTAAGAACAGTGTAATTATGCTAAGATAATTAGGTAAACTAATTATGTGATGTTAACTTATTATCATGGGTTTCTTAAGATGTATTTATCCTCTGATAAATAACTCAAAGTATTTTGAATAATTTGCTATTTTCTCCCTTTTAATTTGTCCTAAAAACAGTGTAATTCTGCTAAGATAATTAGGTAAACTACTTATTTGAGGTTAATATAATTATCACAAGTTTTTTAAGGTGTAATTAACCTCTAATAAATAACTCAAAGCATTTTGAATCAATTTGCTATTTTCCCTCTTTTAATTTGTCCTTAAAACAGTGTAATTCTGCTAAGATAATTAAATAAACTAATTATCTGAGGTTAACATAATTATCACGGATTTCCTAAGATGTGATTAACCTTTGGTAATTATCTTAAAACATTTTTAATCAATTTAATTATTTTTCTCTTTATTTTTCTTTCAAAAATAGTGTAATTCTGCTTAATTAATTATGAAAATTACTCAAAACATTATAAGATAATTTACATAGCTTAATGAAAGTCTAACACAGTGCTGATAATTATATCAACTTAATCTGAACTTAATTAGTATAATTCCCATTAGTTTATGATTAAACTGGATAATTTCAGTCCTAATATGATATAATAATTAATTTTCTTAATATCCCTAAGCTTAATCACAATAATTAGCAGAGAATATTAAATTAAGAGAGGATTTTTGAGTTTACATAGGATTAATCTTTAATTTGTTAAGAAAATAGGTTAACCTAGCTTTGCTAATTAAGAAGGATTAGGCTAATTATCGTTTAATTAACCAACTAGAGCTTGATCTCTAGTGATTTCTACATAGCGGTCTCTCTAGATGAGAGAGAGTTGTACCAAGGCTCCGAGTCTAAATTTTTATGAAGGAAAGGGGATCTTTTTATAGTTTTTCTGGACCCCGGGCTGTTTCTGGCAGGTTTTGGCACCTCAAGCAAGCCCCCAGCTTTTAGGTAGCGCCACTTGCTGCTATTTCTGTCTTTAACAGGTTCCCCACAGTTCCACATTGACCCCTCAGCTTCAAAAATCGATTTTGGTTGATTTAATTGATTTTTAATGATGAAAATTGGAATATCAATTAATTCTAGAACCTTAGGATCAGAAAGTCTTTGTTAATAATAATTACTTAAACCATCCAATTTTTATTAACTCATTGAAGTCCTAGTGTAACCTTTCAGGACCCGTAACTTTTCCAAATTTTATCGGATTCTAATTCTGAAAATTACTAACCATAGTAAAGCTCTAGCTCTGATTCCAAAAATACCAATATCAGCCATGATTGAATCATTCAACAGTGGTTTTCAAGTTAAATTTACAAACTTCGTACAATTTTTAAGGTTTCAGAAACTAGAAACCTTACAATCACCCCAACTTAAGGAATTGAGATGTCCTCATCTCAACCGAAATTGGGAAAATCTTTACGAAGTGAATCTTCATCCTCCCATGTGGCGTCTTCAGTGGTAGTCCTTCCATTTTACTAAATAATTTCTGATAACTATGTTTCGTAGACTCCTTTCCCTAGTATCAAGAATACAATCTGGGTGGAGTTCAAGAATTCCTTGCTTTTGCATCACAATCTGTTCGTCATCTAGAGTGTGATTGGGATTTGGGATGTAGGGTTTTAGAAGACTGATATGGATAACATTATGGACCTTGAGGTGCTCAGGTAGTTTTAATTTGTAATCATGATCACTGATTACTTTAATTACTTCATAAGGTCCACAATATCGGGGGCTTAGTTTTTTTGTATTTTCCCAAGGATAAAGTGATTCTCTTTGGCTGTACCCTAAGGAATACTTTATCCCCTTGTTTGAAAAACCGATCAGACCATTTTTTATCAGCATAGTGTTTTTGGCAGTCCTTGGTTGCATGAATATCTTGTCTTATGGCTTTGGTTTGGGCATCCATCTCCTCCAACATTTGCTTTGAAGCTTCTACTCTTGTAGTAGGGTAAAAAAAGTTTAGAGATGATATACATTCATGCCCATAAAGAGCATTAAATGGTGACATCCCAATGCTTTTATGAAATGAGAAATTATAGGCGAATTCTACCAGAGGAAGAAATTGTATCCCTTTTTGGGGTTCTCTACTACAGTAGGCTCTAAGGATGTCTTCAATAACTTGATTCACTCTTTCCGTTTGTCCGTCTATCTGAGGATGATAGGATGTACTGAAACATAGCTGGGTACCTAAGGATTCAAATAAAGCTTTCCAAAATTTTGAAGTAAATTTTGTATCTTTGTCACTGACTATTCTTTTGGGAAGTCCGTGTAATCTGAAGATCTCTTTGATAAATAAACGGCTTATTTTTGATGCAATGTAAGTTGTCTTTATAGCCATCAAATGGGATACTTTAGTCAGCATATCCACTACCACCATAATGGAGTCGTAACCCCCTTGAACAGTGGGAAGGCATGTTACAAAGTTCATGCTAATGAGTTCCCACTTCATTTGAGGAATGTCCAGAGGTTGAAGTTTTCCTGGCATCATTACTCGTTCGGCCTTAATCCTTTGACAAGAAAGACATTGTTTGATGTAGCGAAGTATATCTCCTTTCATTCCTGGCCAGAAATAGCTTTTCCTTATGGCATTAAGGGTCTTTGCATAGCCAGGATGGCCGACAGCTGGAGCGTTGTGCCCTTCATAAAGGATTAACTCCTTTCATGTTGGAATTATAGGAATGTAAAGCTGATACTTATAATAGAGAAGCCCATCCTCAAGTGAATAATCCTTGATTCTATCTTTCTCTTTCTCTTTTAGGTCCTATTGATTACTAACCTGTAGAAGTTTTTGATAATCCTCATCTTCCAGGTAAGCCTCCTTAACCTTGTTTAGGATTGGATTGTCGAGACTGTGGAAATAGCCCCAAGAAAAACCTTACAGATAAGAGAGTCAACAACCACATTCTCTTTCCCTAGTTTATATTTTATTTCAAAATCATATTCTTGTAAGAGTTCTATGCATCTTCTCTGCCTCATGTTGAGTGTTTCTTGTGAAAAAATCCATTTTAAACTCTGATGATCAGTGATTAATTGAAACTTTCCTCCTAGAAGATAGTGTCTCCAGAGTTTTAGAGCATGAATGACACATAGGATTTCCAGATCATGAGTTGGATAATTTAGCTCATGGATTCTTAATTTACGAGAAGTAAAAGCGACTGGTTTGCCTTCTTGATTTAAGACTCCTCCTATAGCAAGACTGCTGGTATCTGTCAGTGCTTCAAACTCTTGAGTGAAGTCAGGAAGTTTGAGTACAGGGGCTGACGTGAGATTTTTTTTAGTTTGAGGAAACAATCCTCCTGTTCTTTTTCCCATGTAAGTTTGGTTGTCTTTTTAAGTAGCTACGTCAAGGGTGCGGTGATGAATGCATAATCTTTGATGAAGATTCTATACCATCCTGTAATGCCCAAGAATCCTCGAATTTCACTGAAGGTTTTGGGTTGTGGCCAGTCTATTATATCCTTAATCTTCGCGGGGTCGACTGAAATTCCTTCAGGGTTTATTATAAAACAAAGATAACTAACTTCAGACGTGAAAAACACACATTTACTCATCTTGGCATATAACTGATGTTGGCGTAGAAGATAAAGTGCTTTACATACATGGACTTCATTCTCTTTTTCATCTTTGGAATATACCAGGATAATCAAAAAACACCAACACAAAATCATCCAGATATTCTCTGAATATATCCTATATGAGACGGCTAAAAGTAGCCGGAGCATTCGTAAGACCAAAAGGCATCACGATGAACTCATAATGCCCATACCGGGTGTTGAAAGCAGTTTTGTAAATATATGCCTCCTTAATCCAGATTTGATGGTAACTGATCTGAGATCAATTTTTGTGAATACCTTGGCTCCATGTAATCTATCAAGCAATTCATCGATGCGAGGAATAGGATACTTATTCTTTACCGATACTTGGTTAAGTCTCCTATAATCGATGCAGAGGCGTAAAGATCCATCCTTCTTCTTTTGGAATAAAATAGGCGCTCCCCAAGGTGAAATGCTTGGTCTTATGAATCCTTGTTCAATAAGTTGATGAATCTGTTCTTTTAATTCAATAGCTTCAGGGAGGGACATTTTGTAGGGTCTTTTTGAAATTGGTTCACTACCTGGAAAGGTTTCTATTTCGTGGTCTATATCCCTTGGAGGAGGTAAATTTGAGAGATCTTCCGGAAATATATCCAAAATTTCCTTAAGCCATTCTGGAGTTGTGTTGTTCCTTGAATCATCTGTCTTATTAAGTTTTACTACAAAGATCTGTTGCCCCTTGCGTAACCCCTTCAGAAGTCGACTAGCCTTAATTAAATGAGCGTTAGGCTTCCCATTTGATCCTTGTATTAATGTTTCTTGGCCTAAGTGATTTTTGAAGGTTAGGTTCCCTTGAGCACAGTGAAGTTGGGCTTGATTTTTGATTAACCAATCCATTTCTAGAATACCATCATAGATTCCTACTGGTAGATTCCAAAAGTAAGATGAAGCAAGGGTTCCTCCTAGTTCAAACTCAATTTCACCGCCTGTAAATTGAGATAGAACCTCTTTCCCATTTTCTAGTTCTACCACTAATTTCTTGGTGGGATATTGGTTCAATTTAAGTTTCCTTAACCATTTAGGGGAGAGAAAAGAGTGTGTGCTGCCACAATCTATAAGTAGTTCAAATTTTTCACCTTCTCTGTTTGTAGTGGTTTGGATGATAGCATATTGTTGCCAAGCTCTAAAGTTATCAATGGCGGAAAAAAGAGTAGCTCTTTCATCTTCCTCATCCAGAAAGGTTGGCTCTCCTACTGCAGCATAAGCTCTGGCTCCTCTACCCCGTCTTCTATTTCCTCTACCTCTTTGATTATTTCCTTGTCCTTGAGTCTGAGGACTAGTTTTGGCAGCAACTCTGGGATTTTTCCCCTCGGGGCATTGACTCCTATAGTGTCCCATTCTATTGCATCCATAGCATCTGATGTTTGGAAAATTCTGTTCTATAATGGTTGTAGCTGACACTACCCTTCTTTGATTTCCTTGGTTGTAATTTCTCCTTGCTCTTCCTCTAAAGTGTTTGTAGTTGTAATAGCTCCTTGCAGGGGGGTTTCCTTCAGCTGCAAGTGGTTTAGCTCTTAGAAGAGCATCTTGAATAGATATGGGTCTAATAGCTTCCAAGCGGGTACTTAAACGTTTGTTTAGACCCTAACAAAAATGAGCAATCTATTGTTCCATAGTCATTGGTGGTACATAACGTCGTAAAGGCACATATTTGTTGTAGTAATCTTCCAAAGTAATCCCTAATTGTTTGAGGGCGAAGAATTCATTCATTTTAATAGCTTGGTGACCTGGAGGAAGGTATCTTTCTTTCATTGTCTGCTTCATTCTTTCCCAGGAGGGACTAATGGAAGGGTTATCTCTACAGTATTGTTTCCACCAGAGTTTTGCATCTCCGATGCGTCGAAACATTCCTAACATTGCCTGATTTTCCAAAGCAGTTCCTGCCAAGAAATAATCATCCATGGCGTCGAGCCAAGCTTCGACATCACGTTCTAAGTTGGTTCCCTCTCCCTTGAAAGTTGGGAGTTGAACTTGTTTTAATAGTAGTTTCTTTTCCTGGGTGGGAGTGTAGAGGCTTTTTGCATTTCCCTGAGTTTTTAATTAATGAAAACCTTTTAGTGATAACACTACTGTAGTTTTGTCATGCAAGTTTTCTACTCTATATACTTTTAAAATTTTGAATGAAAACATAAATCCAACAATCACTATCACCATCTCAATTAAACTACACAAAGCATGTCATAAAACCATGGTAAATGCAAGAGTTAATACAACATTGACTCATACTATGTATAAGATGGACTCATACTATGTACAAGATGGACTCATGCTATATACAAGATGGACTCATACTATATACAATGTGTGGCTCTCAATATTAGAATCCTCTTCACCACTGGTGAGTCTGACAGGGGATCAAAAAATATGACATCTTTTGGTCCCCTAAATTTTGGGCCTACCCTCATGGGTTTGATCCTACCTGGGTATATTACTTTGGCTACCTGATCATATACCCACTTATTTTGTGACACTTCTACCCCATCTATAATAATGGTCTAATCTAGATCTTTAGTCCCACTCAAAAAGAAAACTTCGATGGTCCGAAGTGTTTCTGCCCACTTAAGTCTTTTCAAATTGAGTGCCAAAACTTCTACCTGTCCCGCATCAATCAGGAAAATTCCGCCAAACTTTGACCAACTGATTCCCCATGTAGGAGTGTAGACGGCTGGGGCGTCACCATGTGGGAACGTGTTCTTAGAAGATGCGCAGTGAATCACTTAGTAACTACTAAAGTAATTACTACGATAAACCCGAAGCATATAAATAGGGCCCATTACATTGATATCGGGGGCAATTGTTATCACTTGTATTAGCGCTTTGAGCTATAATTGCACTTGAGCATCAGTGGCAGTATTATCGGCTACACTTTCTCTCTCTGTGTGTAATCATATTCACTGTAGTCTCGATCATGATATATATATATTCCAGTGATACTGACTTCTCAACAGTCTTCTGAATTTGAGTCTAGACTTTATTCCAGTCTTTAAGTATGATTCTCATTTCAGTATTCATATTTCAGTCTAGTCACTGATTTCTGTTTAGTCTGTTGTCTGAACTCTTCCTACTCTAAGTAGCTGAAATCCTTCAACACTGGAATTAGCTGTCTCAAGAGATCAGCTCCAATTCCATTTTGGCGATCACGGTGGCTAGAGCTGAAGCTCGTTGACTGAAAGACTCTTCTCCCAGTTGAATTTTTCAGCAATGGCACCAAAATCCAATCGTGGCCGGAAATCTACCAATCGTGTGGACCCCATTCCTGAGGAGTCAGGAAGAGAGTCTGATCCCAAGCAAGAGAAAATGACTGACACTGAGGCTCAGGAGGAGCATAGTCAGGCTGATGAGGAGCAGGACTCACAGCATTCCAATCATTCTCTACGCAGACGGGCAGAACGGGAAGCATGAAAGGCAAAGAGTTCCAAGAGTTTTCAGTCTCGCCAGAACGATGAGCATATCAAAGGCAGAAAGGGAAGTCACCGAACTTCTAGCAGACAAAACAGAGAGGATACTAAGACTGAGACTGAGATTGAGTTTGATTGGGATGCTGACACTAACAACTGCAAGAAGGCTCCCAAGCATCAGTCTGAAGCCAAGAAGTGAACTGGTGGAATTAGCAGTAATCGACATGATTACTCTGCTTCCCTGAAGATTTCCTTTCCCATGTTCAAAGGAGGGAAAAAGGATGATCCTGATGTTCACATACAAGCTTTTGAGCAGTATGCTGAACTAAAAAACATTGATGAAGATGATTGGGGGGAATACTTTCCACAAACCTTGAAGGAAGCAGCAAGGAAATGGTATTACCATTACCCTGCATGCCAATTGAGATCATATAATAAATTACTTAAGGCCTTCAGGTTGGAGTATTCCGACAATCAAGGAGATGAGGATATTCTCTATGAATTGGATCAGATCAAACAGCGGAATTTGTCAGTCCGCAGCTATGTAGAAAAGATCAAAGAACTGACCAGACAACTGCAAGAACCACCGTCTGAGAAAAGATTAAGGGCATGGTTTTTGAATGGGTTCAAAAGCAAGAAGCTGAGAGAACAAGAAGTACCAGTCCCTACAAAGAAATTCAATGACCTGGTCCAGCGAGCATTAAAACTGGAACAGCAGGCTAAGAAAGAAAAAAACCATAAGAAGCGAAGGACCAGTAGCAGTAGTTCGGCTACTGAAGCTTCTGATTCCAGTGCAACGTCCAGCAGTTCCGAGAGCAGTTCCAATGAACGGACAAAGGACAAATCAAAGAAAGGATCATGGACCAAGAAAATTGAAGAAATGGCTAGGCAGATTGCGGAGATTAGCCACACAAGACAGCCGGTCCAGAAGATGGAGACTTGGTGTTCAAGATGTAAATCCAAGGACCAAATCTCCACGGAATGCCCACAATGTACCTACTGCAAGGCCTTCGGTCACCTATGGAATAATTGTGGCATCCGAATTCACCATTTTAAGAAAGGAAAGGATCTATCAGTGGTTGCCTACACTGAACCAGTGAAGACAGAGCCAATCAAAGTAGCCGAAGAAGAAGGACCAGGTACCAGTGGTCAAGTACGAGGCAGATACTAACCAGGACGAGGCAGATACTAACTAGGAATGGACAGAGGAAGAGGAAGATGCAACTTCCAGACCAGATGCATGAATTGCTATACCTGTGGGAAGTATGGTCATTTTGCAGCCCAATGTCCAAATGCACCAGTAACAACTGCTACTGAGGCTAAGGCACCAGAGCCAGTCCCAATCAGAGTAGTTACCAGGAGCAAAGGAGTGATCATTGAAGAGATTCCAGACATTTCAGAAGTACCAGCCAACTCCAACAGCAGCAAGTGGGCCCAACAAAGGGAAGTTTGGAAGGCCAAGGGTAAGGAAAAGGTGGTAGATGAGTGGTAAGAGCAGCGAGAACTAGCTAGCAGCTAAAATCACAGAGGATTTAGCTAAGAAGCTGCCAGAGCAGCCAGAAAGTTCCGAGGGTAGAGTCATTCAGAAGATACCAGCCCAATCGATTGATAAAGATCAGTCAGTACCGGCCATGACAAAGACCATGCTGGCTGTGGTACATAGACTAGCTGGTGAGATGGAAGAGGAAGGAAAGAGTAGAAGTAAGAAGAATGGCAGTATGAGAACACTAGCTCTTCAAGCTCTGACAATCAGTCTGACCAGGAGCAAGAAGAAATTCAGGTGAAAATTTGTGATAGAATCCAGAAGCTGACTGTAGAGCTAGAGGATATAAGAAAGACCTTACCTGAGGTGGCCAACTTTATCAGGCAGCGTAGGAAGACTGAGGCACACGCCAGAACAATAGACATGACGGCCGTCCGGGATGATGAAGTTCCATTTATTTAGGTAGATTACAAGGTGAGGAAGCAGTGGGAACCTCTCTCAAGTGTCATACTGGATGGAGGAGAAGGAGTCAATATAATGGGAGCCCATCTTCAACAAAGAATGGGTATCACCAACATGAAACGAGCACCATTCAAAGTAAGAATGGCAGATCATCGAGTCGTACAAGCAACGGGCATGATTGAAAACATGCAGATAAGAGTGGGGAGGGAAAAATTCAAAACTAGTTTCCTAGTTTTGGATGTGCAGGGCGCATATGGAATGCTATTAGGCCACCCATGGTTAAGAACAGCACATGCTGTTCATGACTACGCAAACTAGACTTTAACCATAGAAGGGGCCAGTGGCAGGATCAAAATCCAGACCAACAACACCAGGAGCTGGAAAAAGGAACTGAGGCCGAAGGAGTTGTGTCAAAAATACCGAGCTAAGAAAATTGAGCGAATTCTGGCAGCAATGAACATCTTTCCTTTGGTAGAAATTGATTTGAATGCAGTCCTACTAAACAAAGAGCAAGCTGACAAGCAGAAGAAACAATTCCCTGACCAATTCACTGAATTCAATACAGGGGAAAGAACCGTTCATCTAACTGGAAGAATGGAGGAACCAGTTGATACTGATATAATGGAAGAATCAGCATGTCCAGAAGAATATCCACCTGATCAGAATAATGATTCAGAAATGAATAGGCCTTCTTGGGACTACGCTGAAGGGTCGACCAAACGAAAAGGAGGGGGACCCAACTGGTTGCTTTCGGATGATCAAGAATTAGAGGAATGGAACCTGGGATCAGAGGAAAATCCCAGAATGATCAAAGTCAACAAGCACCTGAAATCGGCAATGAAGGAAAAGGCACGGATTATGTTCCAGAACTATAAAGATGTATTTTCCTGGGAACATACAGATTTGAAGGGAGTAGATCCTGAAGTCTGTCAGCACTGAATACCACTAAAACCGGACGCTAGGCCAGTCAGACTACAAAGATACTGGATGAACCCTAACTATGCAAAGAAGGTCAAGGAGGAGATTGATAATCTTCTCAAGGCTGGGTTCATTACGGAAGTAGCAAGCAATGATTGGTTATTTCCAATAGTTGTCGTTCCTAAGAAGAATGGGAAATTAAGGGTTTGTGTCGACTATAGGAAACTAAATGCCCAGACCATTAAAGATCCATTTCCCTTACCTTTTACTGATATGTTGCTTGATGAGATCGCAGGATATGAGATGTATAGGCTCATGGATGGTTATAGCGGCTATAACCAGTTACAGATTGCTCCGGAACATAGGACCAAGACCACTTTCATCATTGAGTGGGAAGCATTCATGTATCTAGTGATGCCTTTTGGCCTGTGCAATGCACCAGCTACTTTTCAGCGGTGTATGATGGAGATGTTTAATGAATTTCTTCATCGGTTCCTTACCATTTTCATGGATGACTTCACTGTCTATTCAGCTAAGGAACAACACCTTCTATTCCTAGAGATGGTTTTTAAACGCTGTCAGGAGAAAAGGATTTGCTTGAATCCATTTAAATCAGTATTTCTGGTTTGGAAGGGACAGCTACTGGGACATGTGGTTTCCCGCAATGGAATAGAAATGGCCAATGACAAAATACAGTGTGTCCAGCAAGCTAAAGCACCCAGAACTGCTTCTGAGTTGATTTCTTTTTTGGGGTATGTGAATTTTTATAGAATATTTGTACACAAATTTGCTTCTCAAGCAGTACCACTATATGAGCTTACAAAGAAGACCAGCAAGTTCAATTGGACTGCTAAGTGTGAGGAGAGTTTCCAGAATCTGAAAAAAGCCATTACCAGTAAACCAGTCCTCAGGCAACCGAACTGGGACATTATTTTTCATGTACACGTTGATGCTTCAGGATTGGCAATGGGGGAAATATTGGCTCAGCCAGATGGCAGAACAGACTATCCGGTCTATTTTGCTAGTCGGAGATTCAATCAGGCTGAACAAGGCTATACGACTACTGAAAGAGAAGCCCTCGGAATGGTTTTTAGCGCTACAAAGTTCAGGCATTACCTATTTGGGAAGTTATTCCATTTTTATGTGGATCATCAAGCTCTTCTGTTTCTGATTAACAAAGTCATTATTCAAGGCAGGCTGATAAGATGGATGATGTTCCTTATGGAATTTGAGTTCAAAATTTTCCATAAGCCTGGCCGAAACCACTGTGGAGCTGACTTTCTTTCCAGAAGTACAGAAGGATTTTCAGAATCACCTCTAAGAGATGAACCAGTGGATGCTGATTTATTTCAGCTAGAAGCAGAAGAATCAGTGGATCCTGAATGGTATGATATTTATCAGTTCCTTTCCCAAGGTGCCTTTCCAGAAGATTGGAAACAGAATCAGAAGAAGGCTCTGATCATAAAAAGCCTGAAATTTACCATCATTGGGGAGTACTTTATCGGTTGGGGGTGGATGGTATACTTCCGAGATGTGTTCTAATGGAAGGAAGAATGCAAGTTATCTCAGAGGCACATGATGGAGAGTTGTTAACCCTCACGGCACACGGACACCCTATGATCTATAAACGTTGTATTATTTAGAGTCAGGTACCGGGCTTGTCGGACCAATAGGGAAAGGTAGAGTGATCGCCGATGAGAGGCGCACTTTAACTTGGACATTCAAGGGGTTAGTTGGCTAAGCATGGGCGCCCAAGTGTGAATGGGGTGAGCTCCTATAAAAGCCAACTAAACCTAATTTTTACTCATTCTCTCATTTGTGCAATTGAAGAGTGCTCTTGCTCCATCTCCATCTTCTTCTTCTTCTTCACCTCCTTGTGTGTGTGTGTGAGAGAGAGAGAGAGGGAGAGTGTGTGTGCGATCGAGCATTACGAAGGCACGACGGCGGCGAAGCGGTTGAGCGCGGCACGACTGCAGCTTCTTCTTCATCGCGGCGAGGAATCCACCACGAAGGCGAGCGTAGAGCGGTGAGTGACACACCCTTTGTTTTCTTGAGCTTGCTAGTTTAGGCTTGTTGTGTGCTTGGAGCCGTTTGTGGCTCGCACACGGTGTATTGGCAAGTCCCTTGCTTCGACAGTGCGGCAAGGAGCGCACATTTTTGGCGCCGCTGCCGGGGATATGCCTTACACTAAGCTCGGTTAGCACTTTACGCTTCCTTGTGGTGCAATTTGTATCATAGGAAAGGCAGGGAAGGGGTGTGTGGAGATTTCTGTTTTTTGCGTTTTCTGCATTTGCTGTCAAGTTTCAATTTCTGCTATTGTCTGCGTTTTTCAATTTCTGCAATTTCAAGTTCGGCGTTTTCAATTTCTGTCAAGTTCTGCAATTTCTGCGTTTTTTCTGCATTTTCCGCATTTTCAACAATTTCTGTGCATTTTCTGCATTTTTTTGCGGTTTTTCTGCAATTTCTGCAATTTCTGCGTTTTTCTGTCAGTTTTCTGCAATTTCTGCTTTTTTGCGTTTTTCTGCATTTTTTTAATTGCTGCGTTTTTCTGCATCAAAAGCAAAAAAAAAAAATTTGGGAAAAAAAGTTTTTTGAGGAAAAAAAAAATCGAAAAATCGAAAAAAAAATTGATCGGGATCGGGATCATTTTCCCAAGCCCAAGCCCAAGCCCAAGCCCAAGCCCAAGCCCAGGCCCAGGCCTCAGGCCTCAGTCCTCTGATATATACTAGACTCACTCTTATATATATACCCTACTCCCTCAAGAGAGAATGAGAGCATGTGGGACAAGTCCTCCACTCTCCTCCTTTCTCTTCCCACTTGCACCCTTAGACTTTCTAGTTTGGGCCTAGTTCCCTACTAGAAATTGACAGTTTTAGGAATTCCGAGGGCATAGAGTGACCAAACGGAGGGCTGTAAAGCACGGCACGACCCTCTGACCGATACGCTCGTTTTGAGCTATCACACGGCCCATTCCACGACACGCTCTGAAAAATCCAGCAAAAAAAACAAACAAAAAACACGCTAAAAACTAGTCACAAGGCCTCCTAGAGCAGCTTTTTGACACCTTAGGGTATCAAAAGCACATGCACTTACGCTCTGGGCGGGTGCTAGAACACGAGCATATTGAGGGTGCCTCTGTTCATACGGACACCCATTACCCATCCACGATAAGCTCTAGACCCTCAGCGGGGACACAAGGTAGCACCACCCAAGACCCTAAAATAGCCGCTAGTGATTACTCCTCCGACTCAGAAATCATGGAAGCATACCCTAACCAAAACACTGAGAGAGAAGGCCATGCACCTCCCGAAGCTCCACAGCCTAGTACTAGTATGTTTAGCCGTTTCATGGAAACATTAGGTAGAGCTACTCGCTCGGAACCTGATGCAAATGAAGCACACGAAGAGGATGGGTTGGACTCTGACACACCTCTACGATACCCCATTGAGTTAAATAGTGCCTATGGAAAAGTGCTATATAACGCCTTATTGGACACGGGTGCTAAATACAATCTGCTATCCTATGGGGTGTGGTGTCAGTTAGGGAAGCCACCTCTATCTGAGAGTATTATCCAAGTCAAGGGTGTCAACAAGAAAAAAACTGCGGTTTTTGGAATCTGGCACACTTCTGTCAGTTATGACAATGGGGTGGTAGCTCAAGACTTTTTGGTCATGCCTACTGGAACTATGGAGGGTAATATAAACCTAGGCCGCACGTGGATGATAGCCACCAAATGCACTATTGATTGGGGGACTGGGGGTGTTACAACGCAAAAACCAGCTCTTAGCCCTACCACTCAAGCCATAGTCCCTGAGATATTGCCCAAGGAAATAAAACCCAAGACATTGCATGTCCAGGAGGTTGAACCATACGTCCCCATAGCCCAACTCTCTAGAGCTTCAACTAATGTAGTTGAAAGAAAGCTTGAGACACACAAGAACCATCCTAATATAACAGAGAAAACATACAAGTGGGTCCCTAAAACCTCTGTAGTGAGCATGGTTGATGCAAAAAAACGGAAACCTAGTAAGAACCGTACCACTCACTCCAAGAAATGTAAAGAAACGCTGCGTTGGATTCCTAAACGACTATTGGAAGCCCAAGGCTACTATCAAGGAAATGATCAAATCTGGGTGCCAAAACGTAGATTGTACTCTTACCTATCACCTGACCCAAGTGAGCCCAATCCCATAGCTCCAAAACGAATCAATGATCGTGGGAAGAAAAAAATCATAGAATGCTACACACCTGCTCCCGAGCTAGTTTGGGTACCAAAGAAAGAACGATTTGTTCCACCTAGCTCAGGAAGGGGGGAGTCCCATGAAGCTTCTAGCTCCTCATGTAATACATCCATAGAGGTAAAAGATTCTACACCGCCTCCATCTATAGTAGTGGACCTCCATGAAGCTACAAAAGAATCCACACCTCCCAGTGTTCAAGAATCACCTAATGAACCACTTCAAGTTCGATCCTGGGAGAGTACCTTACCACCCTTGCAACTTGACGAGGCACCGAGGGTAATAGCAAACTACTGGCAAAAATCCTCACCTATTACCAACTGGAACAATTGGTTTCAAAGGGTGACAAGCTCATTTCAAACGGTATGATCTACCCAAGGAAGGGGGGAGTGTTTGCTGACAGTCATCATTCATTTGTTTCCCTCTCAACCTTTTTCCCTGACCTCTCAATCACCAATCTTAGGGAATGTACATATAAAGCTTTATACTCACAAAAAAAAAAAAAAAAAGGAGCAAGAGCAATTAGCAAACGAGTATGCACATTAAAGTCAAAACATTGACTCAGACCTACACATGTCACATCTGGTACAGTGAAACGGAAACCTATGCCATAAAACACCTTTGATCCTCATCACTTGAGTGATGGAGGGTAGGTAAGATTAGTACGATAGAGTGTTTCTGTTTTAGAGTTGCGTGATTAGCGAAGTTCTCTTTTCCCACTAATGTGCCTCCTGGAGGTATTCCTTTTGTTTCCTAGTGTGTACAGGAGCGTGTTGCTATTGATAGGATTTGGACCTTCATGGAACCTTTCTCTCGTTCACACTTCAAATCAAGCGCGACCATCAACACAAACAGGTGTTTCTTGTCCATTAGCATTGCCCTTATCTTTTTTGCATCCATGTTTGTCTGCTTTGATGGTGATTGGTAGCATAATATTCAGCGCATTGGCTTAGTATCCAACATTTAATTCAATGCAATCTTTTGTCATAATCACTTGTTTAGGTGTAAAAATCAAGCAGTCCGACTAAGCTAGTTTGACCAAGCTAGGTATTAGAAATCTTCTCTTAATACCATGGGGAATGCCTTCCTAATAAGCAATGGTTACTTAGGTTCTTAATCCGATTTAGGCAGCATTGTATGAAATGTACTAGGGCTTTCTAGTGGGCTTAACCCTATTGACCTTTAGCTTAAGTATTATAAAGGGAGTTTACTAATGTGATGAGCCTGGGGAATGTAACAGTGTTATATGACCCCCCAAAGTTACAAAATTAAAATGATGAAAATGAACAAACAAAAAATCAAAGTGCCACAATGTAAAATTTTAAGCTGGAAGAGAAATCTCAGCTTGATTTGGTACTTCACTCACATGTATTGCCTATGGTACTAGAGCCCTAGAGGTTCCCAGCGTGGGCGCTTTTCCTTGAAAAGCAAAAAACCCAAGGCATACAAAATAAGCACACACATCATAATTGAATCAATGTGAAAAGACCTTGGGGGGTCAAAGAAAAAGTAATCAGCCAGGCGATGATTTCATGAGAAATTCCTTTTATGGTAGCTTAACTACAAGGTTTTCTAGATATAGCCTCTAGTCAGCCCTCGAACATGAATACTTGGCTCTCGCGATTAAACAACTTAATTGACCACAGAAAGTTAAGAAGCTTACCCATGGTATTAATATTCGATCTCTAGTGCTTTTCGACCGTCAAATTAGCGACCCCAGACTTGTTTAATTTTTTGCCTTTACATCTGTTTATGCATTTGATTACATTGCAATTTAATGTTCATTGCTAACAAATTGTTTGAAATTCTTTTACCAATCAATGTGTCTACCTAAAACTGCATATGCTTTTTAAGAGAATGCAATTACTGTGGCAATGTTGTTTGATTTTGCAGTGACTGAAGAAGGCTAAGGACATTCATCTCAAATGCTCTTCCACCTCGACGAACCAGCTTCAACTCAATAGCTTCCGAGGACGGAATCTACATCAGGAAGGGGGGCATGTTAACCCTCACGGCACACGGACACCCTATGATCTATAAACGTTGTATTATTTAGAGTCAGGTACCGGGCTTGTCGGACCAATAGGGAAAGGTAGAGTGATCGCCGATGAGAGGCGCACTTTAACTTGGACATTCAAGGGGTTAGTTGGCTAAGCATGGGCGCCCAAGTGTGAATGGGGTGAGCTCCTATAAAAGCCAACTAAACCTAATTTTTACTCATTCTCTCATTTGTGCAATTGAAGAGTGCTCTTGCTCCATCTCCATCTTCTTCTTCTTCTTCACCTCCTTGTGTGTGTGTGTGAGAGAGAGAGAGAGGGAGAGTGTGTGTGCGATCGAGCATTACGAAGGCACGACGGCGGCGAAGCGGTTGAGCGCGGCACGACTGCAGCTTCTTCTTCATCGCGGCGAGGAATCCACCACGAAGGCGAGCGTAGAGCGGTGAGTGACACACCCTTTGTTTTCTTGAGCTTGCTAGTTTAGGCTTGTTGTGTGCTTGGAGCCGTTTGTGGCTCGCACACGGTGTATTGGCAAGTCCCTTGCTTCGACAGTGCGGCAAGGAGCGCACAAGAGTCTGGTGGACACTTTTCCAACGAAGTAACCTACAAGAAGATTTTTGCAAGCAGGTCTGTGGTGGCAAACAATGATTGCTGATGTCAGAAGCTTTTGTAAAATTTGTGATATATGCCAGAGAATGGGCCGACCAAGAGGTGCAGACATGACTCCCTTAATGCCAATACAACCATTGGGAGTATTTATGAAATGGGGATTGGATTTTATGGGACCTTTTAAGAAGGTGACTCCCAGGAAGAACAAGTACATCATGATGGCTACTTGTTATGTTACAAAGTGGGTTGAAGCTAAAGCTCTTCCTGACAACAGAGCCAATTCAACTGCAAGGTTTCTGTTTGAGAATATTGTCTGCCGATATGGATGTCTAGTGGAAATTGTGACCGATCAAGGGACACACTTTATCAATGATAATATGGAAATCCTATTGGATATGCTTTCAGTCAAGCATCGTAAATCTACTCCTTACTATCCCAGATGCAATGGACAGGCTGAAAGTAGCAATAAGACAATTAAGACTATTCTCACTAAGGTGGTTCAAAAGAAACCAGACCAGTGGGATTTGAAGCTTCAGACTGCTCTATGGGCTTATAGAACAGCTTATAAGGTAACTACTGGAATAACACCATTCAGAATGGTGTATGGTACTGAAGCAGTGGTTCCTATGGATTTTGTAATCCCCAGTCTGAGAATGGCTGTAAAGTATGGATTAGGCTTCAACCATAATCTTAAGAAAAGACTGGATGAACTGATGCAGTTAGATGAACTCAGGCAAAGGGCTATATTGGAACAGGAAATTGTTCAACAAAGAAGGAAGCACTGGCATGATCACCGAATTAAAGTCTGAGAATTGCAGAAAGGAGACTTAGTGCTTCTATATCAGTCAAGACTGGGTCCAAAGAAGCCGAATTTGAAGATTGCCTGGGCAGGACCTTTTGAGGTTGATTAGGTCTTTTCCAATGGCACAGTCAGATTAAAAGACTTATCTAGACTAATGTTGCTAGGAGTATATAATGGAGCAAAGATCAAACTTTACTACTCAGAGACCAGAGAAACTGGATTAGAAGAAGTCACTAAGGAACTGGAGGTTGTTGATCAAGAGATACCAAAATCAGATATTTTTGGTCTTTTCCATGTGCAACCAGTTCCAGCTTCAGAACCAGTACCTGAAGAATCAGATTAGGTTGATTTAAGAACCAGTACCGGTATGATCCAGTCAGAGTGGGAATCAGTTCAGAACCAGTATGAACACACTTTCCAAATTTTAAGTGGCCAACGGTCAAATGGTATGCCAGTGATAATTATTACAAGGATGGGTTGCAGTCTTGTCCAATGCATGTTTGCCACGTCAGTGACGACGCACACAAGTCTAGGAGCGGCAAGTAGTGGAGCTTTTATGGTGCGAACACGTATAACAGTCAGGAGAGTTAACATTTTTCCTCATAAATCTCCTGCGCGACGCTTTCCTCCTGTCAACCATTCGCCATTGTCGAGCTCCGAGGTCTCTTCACTACAACCGCAAACTTCGACCTCCGACGAGACAATTGATTGTCAGACAACCTTACCAGTGACACCAGGCAACGGCTTTAACACAAGTAAGTCCTCTTCGCCTTCGCCTATTTCATCATTGTCGACCTCACAGTGTATGGGTAGAAGGAAACGATCAGAGAAGATGGAGGAAACTCTTGCAGAAACCCAGGCTATAATTACTGAGGCAAAGCAAAGCCTTCCTGTTCTTCCATATATTAAAATCCAACGATATGTCTTTACTGATCATGCAATGACTCTGCTACAAATCTGGGATCTGCGAGTTGTATTGCAAGCGACAAGGATTGCTTTTGATGCAGGGATCATCAAGCAAGTTCTTGATTCTTTTGATGCAGAAAACAACAGTGCTATGATAAATAATAGGAGGGTGTCAGTGACACCTGAAGCCATTGCATTTGCATTTAGAATGCCTAATGAGCCTAAACCATTGGTGGCAACTGCGCAGCAAATAAGTATTGCTCTAAAGGAGGATGAAGCAGCTCAAAAGAAGCGCAAGGCAAGTGCTCAAGGAGTTTCAGTAGCAGGACTGGAAGCCTCCGCTGCTTACAGGTTTGTAGCCGAAGCAGTCAATCTTAAGAATAACCCAACTTATGTGTCAAAAAAATTATTTGCTATGCTGTTGGCCAAGATACTGGATCCACAAGTCCATATCAACCTGTGTAAAATACTCTCGCATAATGTACTTCAACAGACTGCCAAGTTGAAATCTCAAACTGTTTTCAAGGCATGGTATGTCTGGCAATTTTTGTATTGGGCTACTGCTATAGATATTAATGGGCAGGTGAAGCTGGCATGGAATGAGCAGCCCATTTCAGAACCGAAGAAAATTGAACTGTCCTCAGACGACGAGGAAACAGACAGTCAAACAACTTCCAAGGACCTGAAAAGGAAAGCTAGTGCAGAGGAAGCTAGTAGTTCAAAGAAACCAAGAATTACACTGACCAAAAGCAGTGAATTCTTGAAGCACATCGAAAGCCAGGTAAAGGAAGCAAGCACTGAGACAACTGTACCTAATCAGACAGTTTCTACTGGATTTGAGAAGGATCAGGTAAAGCCAGTCACTGAGGCGAAGGTACCAGATCAGTCAGGAGACAAAGGCAGGAATCAACTGGATAAGGGGAAAGGTCCAGCGTCCTCAACTATGTCTGAAACAGTTTCTGTCATTTCTCAAAACCCTCTGCACCTGGTTAAAAAGGATAAGCTACAGCAAATGCAAACTCAGAAATTGAGAGGGCATCTCTCAGTCACCAAAACTGATTATGCATCTCTACCTTATGTGGCTCCTGTGGAAATATATGAACCAGTTGATTCTGATCCAACAACGGTCAAAGACAGATGTTCAATATTGATACAGTCCTCTTGGAATACCATTGTCAGCTGTATGGGACAATTGGTGAAAGCTGCTGGATCAGAAGATGAAGTTAAAAAGCTTAAAGCTGAATTGGCAGAAGAACAGCATCAGATTGCCACACTCCAGAAAGCCCAGGAACATACAACACAGGGTATTGCAAGCTCAGACGGAGAGAGCTCAGGAGTTGTTGAACAAAAAGTTAGCTAAAGCTGAGTCTGAAATTATGATCATAAAGAGTCAAAGGAATGAAGCATCGAGAGCTGCCGAGCGAGCTGAAATGGGGCTCTGAACGAAGTGGGCAGAATTTAGAAAGTTGCTATTACACCATACAACTCTGAAGCGTTCACTGACGGACAGATACATCTACAATAGCTTGTCTGAAATTTTGAACCCCGCAGACAATGCTGTTTTTTATTTAGAAAATTTAAAATCTTTGATGGAAAGTCTGCAAAGTGATTTGCAAGACAAGGTGAGTGAGTTCAACAATGCTCTGATGAACCAAGACATCATGGATTATATTGATCAGCAGACATCCCCAAAGGAGGATGAAGAAGAAGAAGAAGATGAAGCTGATAAGGAGGAGGATGATCAAGAAACCGGGCATACACAGGATGATGATGATGCCCCACCACCATCTCCACCTCCAGGACCAGGTAGTGATGGGACAAGGCCAGATGAAGGAGGCCAGTCACAGCCATACCAACCAGACCAGACTGAGGAACAACAGGAAAGACAGGAAACAGAACAACAGTCGGGTCATCAGCAGACTGAAGAACAGCAGCCTAGTAACACTGGAGATGAGCCAACTAATCAGTTCCATCACAACAGAGAGGCTAAAGGGAAAAGGAAGGCTCAGGATGAAGGACTAGTGAAGGATCATCGGCATTCACTACAACTCATTACCTTAAATAAGCAGTGGAGACATCAACAAGCCTCCATCACCAGACAGTATCTAGAGGATGATACTCTGTGGACTGATTTAGAAAGGTTCCAAAGACTATATGTAGGAGCTAGGGAAATGGTGGAACATTGGAAATCTGCTGCTTTCCATGATAAGGAAGCTTGTAGACTACCTGCGCATCCTAGTACAGTTCAGTTGTTGGAACGAGTTCCAGAATGGATACTCAATGCTGATGAGAAAGTGGTAAACCCGTACTGGCAAAGACAGTCTACTGCAGATTTTCAGTCCTTAGGTTTAGAACTAGAACTTTTGCTGGGTAACAAACCAACTTACCGTTGCATGAAGGACGTGAGGGTCCAACTTAAGGATGTTCTGGTTCAACTGCAAACTGCCAGAGGTGTTTTGGACCAAAGAGTGAAAGCCATCCTGGAGAACCAGACAGCCACTAGCAGAGGACCTCAAACTCGCACGTCCGTCAGAGCACAGTCAACTACTCTCCGCACCTTATTCCAGCTAGTAAGAATTACTAGGAAGATGATGCAACAAGAGAACCAGGCAGTTCTGAATTTCCTGGAATTTGTGCATGATTCTCCAGTTCTCTTGTATGATGTTCCAGCAAGAGAAACTGAATTGCCAAGATTTTTTCCAGCACTATATCCTCAACATCAAGAACCAGTTGATCGACTCACATATTTCAAAATAACTGATGAGCTTCAGGATTGGTATGAGCGATCAAATGTAGAATGGAAGACTTGGCAGACATTGTTCAATGATGTTCTTCAAATCAATGACATCCAGGAAATAAAGGAAGAGCTACAGAGGATTCAGCTGTGTATGGGCCAGTGGAAGATTCAGGTCAGAGGATTGACTAGGATTACTAATCAGTTACTACAGCTTACAGTCGAATCTTCCAAACTACATGAGAAAGACATTGCAGCAAAGTCGGGTCTAGCATCGCAGTACAGGGAGATGGCTGAGATTCTGTTCGAAGCACGCGTCAAAACAAATCAGCCTCTTCCACAAGGATGGATCCATACTGCTTCGCATTGTCATAAACTGGCCTGAACCAGATTGACCAAGGGCAGGCGTACACTCTATGATCCTGACACCAAAACCTATCATTCTCTCACACCTTAAGAGGTAGAGATGACCATAGACCGGCGGGATCAGCTTGAGTAAGAGGCCATTTACCGACTGATTCAGAAGGAGAACGCTGATGTTGGAACTTCTCAGGCACCAACACGGTCAAAGATCAAGGGCAAAAGGAAGACGGTCCAATGGAAGGATACTGGGTAGTTCTATCTCAGAATTCAAGGGCGATTGTTCTTCTCAGCAGGCAGGGAGAGATGACAGCTCCACCTTGGCCTTTTTCAGTTGTCTCTCGCAATCTGTGAGCTTTCTAGAGCTCTGCATCCTTCACCATCTTCTCAATGTCAGACTCTGACAATCCACCAGAAGATGGATTGTCAACATCAAAACCAGAAGATGGATTTTTCAGTTCCACATCAGAACCAGACAATGGATTTTTCAAAATTTTTGGAATCTTGCCAAAATTCAAGAAAGAAGGGAAGGATGTAGATGGCTGGCGCATCACCATGTGGGAACGTGTTCTTAGAAGATGGGCAGTGAATCACTTAGTAATTACTAAAGTAATTACTGTGGTAAACCCGAATCATATAAATAGGGCCCATTACTTTGATATCGGGGGCAATTGTTATCACTTGTATTAGCGCTTTCATCTATAATTGCACTTGAGCATCAGTGGCAGTATTATTGTCTACACTCTCTCTCTCTCTCTCTCTCTCTCTCTCTCTCTCTCTCTCTCTCTCTCTCTCTCTCTCTGTAATCATATTCACTGTAATCTCAATCATGATATATATATATTCCAGTGATACTGACTTCTCAACAGTCTTCTGAATCTGAGTCTGAACTTTATTCCAATCTTTAAGTCTAATTCTCATTTCAGTATTCATATTTCAGTCTAGTCACTGATTTCTGTTTAGTCTGCTGTCTGAACTCTTCCTACTCTAAGTAGCTGAAATCCTTCAACACTGGAATTAGCTGTCTCAAGAGATCAGCTCCAATTCCAAGGAGGAGGGGAAACATTACATCTAATAATTGGATGATGATGTTGCAAAATAAAAAGTTATTGGAGTTGCAATCAACCTCGAACATGATGTTGAAAATCATAAACTTTCGGTAAGCTTGGCGGATATTTTCATGTATTGATAGGGAAATTCTCATTTCACAACATACTATAATTAAAAATGAAATATAACTTGTGCCTTTTTTTTTCAACTTTTACCCTCCTAAGGTCAGGACCTTATTAAACTATGCTCTGATACCACTTGTAAGGACCCCAAACCCGCCGACACCAAAAACAGGATGGGACCATTGACAGGTCTACTAAAGTCAGAATCCTTAAACAAGAAAAATTCTAGGGAATTCACCCTTACCATTGACAATGGTTTAAGTTTATAGCCCTAGAAGGAGATCAAGTCCTGTCTCGCAGTGGAAACAAGACCACTAAAAAAAAAAACTATTCCGGCCCTATAACTTCATCATTCAGATTAAGGTTTCCTTAGCCAACGCTTTTTTCCCCCTAACATATGTGAGGGCACGGCCATTGGTGGATTCCTCTTCCAAGTGAAGAAGTTTCTACACGTTTTAGTGCGTGGAAATGGATAGTTACCTGACTAATGAAGTCCACCCAACCATGATTGACAAACTTAGTCAATCCCCACTTACCACCCCGCACTCACACATGATTTCTATGTTGTTTAATTACTACCACATTCTTTTCACAATTAAAACAATGATTACTTTTAACTTTCACAACATAATTTCATTAAGACAACCTTTGAAAACAGTATTGAAAACATTCTTTCAGCAAACAATATCTTTAGACTTAAGACAAGGTACTGTCATTCTGAAGTATCTCTTACTAGTACTGACTTGTCTCAAGACCACCTATACAGGGGTGAAAAAATGGCACCCATTCCTTATTTAAAAAAACCAGGGTGGAAAAAGTCATCACCCAAAGTCCGGGCGCCCATACGCCAACCGGTTGCCCAAACAACCGGGCGGTTCCTCTAGGATAAACTTGAAATCTTAAGTAATATCCACAAACACAAACAAGCACGAGGTAAAGACTCCACGCACGCTGACGAAACCGACTCATCCATGGCGGAATCGCCATCATTACTCATTACCTGGAGTAAAATATTCCAAGGAATCAGAGGTGTCTTGAGACAAACTGTCTTAAGGATGGTCAAACATTTCTTTCCTAGGTCAATCCGTCTCATAACCCAATCATTTCTTTCCTATTTACAATCATTGCTCGTTGGTTTCTTGGAAGTTACCTTCCATTTACAGCCAGTTTATCCTTCCTACCCTTACGTATGCAATGCTAACTTAAAAATGAACTTTAAAAGATTTTAAGTGAACAAAATAGAGATCCACCTAGGGCTGCTCGTCCATGTGCTGTTGCGCTGGAGCCTGCAGACTTTCCTCCATCGGCCTATGGCTAGGCCCAGCCTCATGGTCATTAGTGGCTTTATTTCTTTTGTTGCTAATATCCTCTTCCTCGGGAAGAGGATTTCCTCTCGTTCTCTTTGGAGCCATATCGGCAGCCTTATAAAAAGACTTAATCGATTAGAGGTTTAATTGAATAATCTCTTTTCTTCTGGATGAGATATTCCTCCTGTAACTTCCTTGTACTATAAGTAATTTCCCATAATTACCATTTAATTAGGGAACTATTTAACTAGGTTTCTCTTTAGTCTATATTCCATGAATATTTTATATTTAATCTTAGTAAATTATAATTCCTATCGGCTAATGGATTAATCACCCTAAATGAAATTTGATATGTTCTATCTTTAGGAATTTTCATAAATTTGATTTATAACCTTTCCCTTCTATACTTATGGTCCAATTTAGGAAAAATTTTACTGCTAGTAATTTTTTATACCAACCATTTATGCTGAGGTAATTTTTCCAACCTTCAATAGTGATTTTGGACCTCAGGTATTTATTTGGTAATTAAATAATTTCATTTACTATTTTCCATTCGTTATTTTATATTTAAACTATTTATCTGAGGTTATGATATTTATCATGGATTCTTTAAGGTGTGTTATACCTCTGATAATTATCTCAAAGGTTTTTGGATTAATTTACTATTTTTCCTCTTTTATTTTCTCCAAAAAAATAATGTAATTTTACTAAGATAGTTAGATAAACTAATTATTTGAGATTAAAATAATTATCACCATTTCCTATAATGTGATTAACCTCTAATAAATATCTTAAAGCATTTTGAGTCAATTTGTTATTTTTTCCCTTTTAATTTGTTCTAAAAATAGTGTAATTTTGTTAATATAATTACGTAAACTAATTATTTGAGATTAATATAATTAATATGGGTTTATTAAGATATATTTGACCTATAATAAATAACTCAAAGCATTTTGAATCAATTTTCTATTTTCTCCCTTTTAAGTTGTCTTAAGAACAGTGTAATTCTTCTAAGATAATTAGGTAAACTAATTATGTGAGGTTAAAATAATTATCATGGGTTATTAAAGATGTATTTAACCTTGATAAGTAACTCAAATCATTTTGAATCAATTTGCTATTTTCTCCCTTTTAATTTGTCCTAAAAATAGTGTAATTCTACAAAGAGAATTAGGTAAACTAATTATCTGAGGTTAACATAATTATCACAGGTTCCCTAAGATGTAATTAGACTCTCATAAATAACTCAAACTATTTTGAATCAATTTGCTATTTTCCCTCTTTTAATTTGTCCTAAAAACAGTGTAATTTAACTAAGATAATTAAATAAACTATTTATCTGAGGTTAACATAATTATCATAGGTTTTCTAAGATGTGATTAACCTCTGATACGTATCTAAAAACATTTTGAATCAATTTGATTATTTTCCCCTTTATTTTTCGTTTAAAAACAATGTAATTCTACTTAATTAATTATAAAAATTACTCAAAAAATTATAAGATAATTTTACTAGCTTAATGACAGTCTAACATAGCTCTAATAATTATCTCAACTAAATCTAAACTTAATTAGTATAATTCTCATTAATTTATGGTTAAACTGGATAATTTCAATCCTAATATGATATAATAATTAATTTGCTTAATATTCCTAAGCTTAATCACAATAATTAGCAGAGAATATTTAATTAAGAGACTATTTTTTAGTATACATAGGATTAATCTTTAATTTATGAAGAAAATAGATTAACCTAGCTTTGCTGATTAAGAAGGATTAGGCTAATTACCGTTTAATTAACCAACTAGAGCTTGATCTCTAGTGATTTCTGCATAGCGATCTCTCTAGATGAGAGAGAGTGTGCCAAGGCTCCGAGTCTAAATTTTTATGAAGGGAAGGGGGTTTTTTTATAGTTTTTTTGGACCCCGAGCTGTTCCTGGCAGGTTTTGGCACCTCAAGCATTAGGAGAAAGTTGGACTTACTTTTGGTCCCTATAAGAAGTGCCACGTCGGCTTAGAGAGAGAAAATGAAAATGTTAAATTGTGCATTTTATGCGATACTTTTTTGCGTAACAAAAAGCCAAAATGACATTCTTTGGTAGGTAGCCGCCGTCTTTATCATTCTTATCCTTCGTTCTCTTGTCAGGAATCCAACTAGCCGTATGACTAATTATTTGAAATGCCAACTTACAAGCGGTTCCCTCCAGAAACATAAGCCACATGAACTCTATCAACTCTAAACTTGAGAATATGGCCTTCCCTCCCAAAACCTGAGATATTTCATGAGTTTCGAGTCTCAGTCTTCTTCTCTATCAACTCTAGGAATGGAGAACGCTTCTTTTCCTGATGAAAACACTAATTTGAACTTGCAATCCTTAGCCCCTTCATTTTTAACACTTACTAAAATAAAGAACACACATCATCTTCATGTTGATGTATTGCAAGAGTACGCACCTTGCAGAAACGTAGGAAGGAGTCTTGCTTATCTCAACGGGAGAAAGAACTTAGAAGGACAAACAAGGAACATCATTTGGATTTCTGGACCAATGGGTCTATTTATCCAAAGGATCCTACGACAAATGCACCACCTCCCTTTGCTAATATCACTAACCTCTTACATTTCATAGGTGATGGAAAGGATGGGCTATTGGGATACATTGAACATTTGGAAATGAGAGGATTGAATGCGGAAAGGCAAAGAAACTTCCTGGCGATGGAGAACATGCAGCTGAAGAAAATTAATGAAGCATGCTCTCAAAAGATTTCATCAAACAGAGAGACAATCCAAGGCCTTGAGAAGAAGATCACAAGTTTGCGAGAGAAAGACACCTTGCTTGGTAGTCGGAAAAGAAAACGAGATCTGTGCAACATTGAGAACATGAAGGTTGGTAGTGGTGGCCTGAAAAAATGAATACGATCTTTAAGGTAACTCGAAGTTTTTTTTTCAATGTGCTTCATTAAGAAATGGATACACTTTCCTATACATGATCATAACGCATGGTTCTTTTTTGGCAGGTCTTTACCACATCCAAACTGGAACAGTGCAGGCTTCAATGCCAGAGTGCATTACAGCCGTCTAGTTCCAAAAGAAGAAGTTGAAGAGATGATAACTCAGAAAAAAAATTGTAAGTTGAAAGGGAGGCTACTTACCTCCTTCATGAACGAGAATCAGCTGGAACCAATGGAAGTGCAAGCAATACTTGATGAGAGTGGAATCTCGCAGATGGGATACAAGGCACTATTCGAAGCATTAGCTAAAAATTCTCAAAATAAACTACAGAGAGGATCATTGCTGCCAAATCCATCACATGTAAAGGCTGCTTGCCGACACGTAAACGATGAGGTATTTGAGAAACTTGGGTCACCATTCCATATTGAAGCAACGTTCTTAGGTAAGGGCGGCAGAGAGGTACAGTTTAACGAGCACAACAACCTCTTCGTTGATCTTGAAGAATTGCAAAGGTATGCAGTTCACTTCTTTGACATCAATCGAGAGGAGTGCGGTGGGGTTCTCAAGATTGTTTTGAAGCTCGACGAGTGCAAGGTCCTGAAGAACAAGAAGCTGGAGAGAGTCACCATTACCCTCATGAACAGAGCTCTGGATCCATCAATAACGAAAGAGGATCCACGATACTTCAGCGTGCAATCCAAAAACAACATTCTAACTCTAGGATCATTTCAGGTATACTTTGTTCACTCTATGATAACAAAAATATTGATTATTTGGTTTTTGATTTTGTGTTTTCATTTTTCACTGCAGGTTGATAAGGAAAATTTTGAAATCCTCGATTGGGTTTTTAGTCAAACCCAAATTCCTTCTATCATTTGTGAACAAAGAAATGGAGCCGTTCTTTCAGTGGAAGGATTTGGTGACTACACAGTGGAATGGCACATGGCAGGTGACTTAAAGACTCTTAAGTGTATGTACAACATAACACACGGAGCAGTTGTGGTAAATCCATGCTTATATTGCATGGCTGATGCACAATCTCTTGAGAGTGTGCAATGGAATAGAGCTCCCAACAGACATCTTCAAGATAAGACTTTTAAACCAGTGCTTGATATTCCTCTGAGTAGAGTTCACGTCTGTACACTTCATGCACTCTGTCGAATAATTGAAAAGGTGGTTCATTTGTACATATGTTTTGCATGGACATTAAAGTCAGAGAGTGAGTCAAAAAGAGTGATCAAAGCATTAGAGGAAGTGCTCTTAGACATTGGTTTGCATGGAGGCAATGTCAAAATCGAAGAGGACCCTAAGATGTCTCAAAGTCGGTACAAGGTACCGAGGAAAGCATCGATAGGCGGAGTGAAGGCAAGAAGGTTTCTTGGGTTTAGCTTCAAAGATTCAGATAGAGAAGAAAGGAGAAACCTGCTCAACAAATGGGAACAGTTACATAAAGTGGTTAAAGACAATGCTGGTGGTGGGGCAATCCAGAATCACAAGGCGAACGTGTGGACACACACTAGATAAAATTTTCCATTACGTTGAGCACCATTCTTGGGACCAAAGTAAGCTCACATCATTTCAAGCAGACTTGCTGGACTGGAAAAAGGCTTACCTTATAGGGTGGGGTGGGCAACATATCACACATTATGATGGTGGGTTGGCATTCTACGTATACAAAACAAAATTTTAAATTGTACTCTATTGACCATTCTGTTTTATTTCAATTCAACACATACTGTTCAACCATGGTCCATATTTTGCCAAGACATACGGCTCACTATCAATATGGTCCACACAAGGCATGGAAAAAACCCACTACATAGCAAGAACAGGTTATTTTAAGCACACTAGACATGGGGGAGTAAAAGAAAAGGCCAACAGCCTATTAGAGTTACACCAATGGACTTATAAACGACTAATTTATAGAGCAAGGCAGAAGGAACTTCTTAAGAGTTCAGAAATTTCACGGTCTTTACAACACATCCGCAAAGAGAAGAAAGAGATGGCTTGGGGAGCTTCAAATGTGGTGGAGCGCCATGCGAGGTGGCGATGGTCATGAGTCAGGAGCGAGAGAAGATGGACCTGAGCCCGTCGTTTTTATCCTCTTCGATGCACCTCCTTCTTCTTCACTTTGTACCTCTTCGATGTGCAAGCTCTGTAGACGAGCTCGTTCCTCTGTTGATGGCAGCATCCCCACGGGCATCATGCGTCTTCTTTCCCTCAGAAACAGTCGCTTGTTCTATGGATCTAAGCTTTCTGGGTCTTCAACCCCTGCAGCCAGAGCCTGAGCTGTGTAGGACATGAAATAGGGGGCTCTGAGGCACCCATACCCAATGCCAAATACGCGTAGAGCAAACTGTTTCTCAATCAAAATTAGTCTTTCTGCGTTTAGTGGGAGGGGTGCCCACCACACAATTTTGTAATAACTTTCATTACAAAACACTGGGAACTTTGCATTGTCATCGGAGTATTCCTTGTGGTATATTATGATCTACATAAAAATTGTAATGAATTTCTGGGTCGTAAGTGAGATGACTACAATTGCCAAGTACTTGAATTGTTTCTACAAACCTTTTTGTGGTTGAAACGCCCGATGTAGTGAGACAACGCAGCATCCTTGCCTTGGACTCCAGTGACAAGACCTTGCCGTGAGCCTCCGCTCTTCTAAGGAAACTATCGTCATACACTAGCACCTGTCAACAAAAAGAATGATCATGATATTTTATCAGTGGGCCATCTCCAATACCATTTGAATGCATGACAAAAGTTACCATCTGATACTCGTCCATTTCCAGCATCGACTTCATCCACAAGTGAATAGACTGACTATTCATTACCCGATCTCTGGGTGCGACGGGTCTACCCATGTTTTCCAAGCCGAGTTGTTTTATTGTCTATTCAAACTGCTCATCTGTTGGCAAATTGGCCTCTCTGGACTTCGCTTCATTGAATGTACCTTTGATCATTTGCCACCCTGAAGTGAATTGTGAGTTGCGGACAGCTATGTCAGCAATAAGATGTTGGTCCACTCCATCATCATCCACAAACCCCATGCCTGCCTCACAAATATTCACAATTGCAGCTAGGCAGAAGTCCTCCCGTATATTGAACTCATGCATGATATCTGTGAGCAGAACATAGTGGGTGTCGCCCGCCATAGCAAAGCTAGGAGCACAATTTAGAGGCAAAGTCACTTCCTTACTTGGACTTTCTTGCTTGCACCCTATTGCTGCATCCGCAAGAGAAACAAGATTTAATCCCGCATCAAATGTTTCCTTTAGTATTTCTACCCGCTCCTCTTCTGGGTCGAACTGCACCTCCACATCCTCTACCTCTTCCTCCGGCGCAATGGACAACTACTGAAAGTTGTTGACTGGGAAGTCTCTAACTCACTATCCGTCTGCAAGTATAAGTAGTAGACAAACCCGTGGTATAATTCCACTAAGCGATAGTTTTTGAAGTGCTTCATACACCTGTCTTGTACAAGCAGTGCATTGGAGGCACACTTTTCTAGACAGCAATTCAGTCTCCTTGAATCACTCTTGTCAGGTTCAAGGTCGGCTGGGTGCACATATCTCATGCCATCAACCGTCATGGAGTTGTCACAAGGGACTGCTTTATACTGTTGCAAATGGGTTTGTAGGTACTCAAATGAGAAATCTATAATCCTCTATATAGAAAAAGCTGCATTAAACATTTCTGATAGTTCTGGTGCACGGTGATAAGCACGGGCGTTGTATAAGAACGTGAATAGTTTTTCTTCACATGTATCCTCACTCATGTCTGTCTCCAGGACTATGATCCCCATGATTGAAAGAAAAAGCAAGCCAAAACTATTTGGTGTCATAACCAAGCGAATATTGAGCCTTGAGTACCCCTCAAGGTCTCTTTTCACTTGGTTCTGTCCCGTGCGCTAATGTCATAAGAGGTGACGTCAGTTTAGTCAGAACCAAGCGAGTAGGGGCCCCAAGAATATCTGAAGGGCCCTATTTTCTTGGTTCTGTCCCGTGCGCTTATGTCATAAAAGGTTACGTAACTTGAGTCAGAACCAAGTGAATAGGGCCCCAAGAATATTCAAAGGGCCCTATTCGCTTGGTTCTATCCCGTGTGTTAATGTCATAAAAGATGATGGCTCTTGAGTCAGAACCAAGCGAATAGGGGCCCAAGAATCTCTGAAGGCCCCTATTTGCTTGGTTCTATCCCATGCACTCATGTCATAAAAGGTGACGTCACTTGAGTCAGAACCAAGCGAATAGGGGCCCAAGAATCTCCGAAGGGCCCTATTCGCTTGGTTCTATCCTATGACCCAAGCATTCAAAACAGGTGGATAAGAACAGAGCATTTAATGTTATCAATAATAGATTTATAGGCCTACTCACTCACTATGCCCAAACTCAGGCACGGTCACATAAGGAGTAATTATTCCAACCATGCGGTTTGAGACTTTCAATTTTACCCTAACGCAGTGGCTTTGGTGCACACACAGTTAACAGCACACAGGAAGGGGAGAGAGGCAGGGAGAAAGAACCTATCTCTGCAATATCCAATGGCACCAAGTTGGATGGTGATGTCGTAGGCCGCCGACAGCAAGAACCAGAAGGTGGCAATGGGATGGCGACGCGGCAGCAAAGGACTCGACCCAGTGGAGGTCGCTCAATGCAGGATCACGAGAGGTGGCCAAGGGGAAGAACCCAGAAAATGCAAAGGCAATGACAATCTATTTGTTCTACTTGGACATGGAGATGGCGACTGCAAGGGCGATCGGCGTCTAACTCTCAATGCAGGATCACGAGAGGTGGCCAAGCGGAGGAGCGTAGAAAATGCAAAGGCAATGGCGATTTGTTTGTTCTACTTGGAGATGGAGAAGGCGACTGCAAGGTCGATCGATGTTTGACTCTAAATGTAGGATCATGAGAGCTGGCCAAGGGGAAGAGCGCAGAAAAGGCAAAGGCAGCGACAATCTATTTGTTCCACTTGGAGATGGAGATGGCGAGTGCAAGGGTGATTGGCATCTGTCTGACTCTAAACGATCACTCAGAAAGGCATCTGGGCTGCACTCACAAGGACAACCAGTAATAAATGGTCTCAGATTCCCATGCAATACGATTTACCAACCACAATCTTGCGCATAAGTGAAGTTGTCACCCTCCCCGAGGTAAGCATTCTAAGTTTAGAGGTAGTACCCCCGCCAAACATCTCAACTATTCTGCCTCTTTTTGCGTCCTCTATTGTGCATCATTCTAATTAACTCTACCCCCATTGACACTACACAGTAAGCAAACCATCCCAACTCCATCACCTCTTACTCTCGCACATCCTTCTCTTACTCTTGTTATGCAGTGCTTTAGTGACGCAGAACTCTACACACAGTGAAGAGGTATGCTACTTACTACCCTTCTGCACTTGTATTTTGTGTAGTCAGTACCAGGCGAATAAGGGAAGGTAAACCCTGTTTGCTGCACCTGTTCGCTTGGTACTGACCATCGTCTTTACCATAGGATGTTTGCTTTTACACTTTTCCTTGGTTAGTACCAAGCGAATAAGGGAAGGCCACTTAGTTCGATGCCCCTTTTCGCTTGGTACTGACCAAAAGAAAAGTTAAGTGATGTCTGCTAGTACAGAGATCAATACTAAGCAAATAAGGGAAGGTAAACCCTGTTTGTTGCGGGTTTAGGGTTTTTTTTACCAAATACGCATTTTGAATTTATAAGGGAGAAACAAAACTACAACTTAACACCGAGTTATAAGTTAGAAAACACTAGAGACGGGCGCAAAGGCCAAGTTTCAGACTTTACAAAGAGTGGCCTACTAATTTTCGGGGGTTTAGGGTTCGCAATAACCATCTAGTCCTTTTCCTTCACAGCCAGGCTATCTCTTCCTGAAGCCTGTTGGCAAAGTTAATGGCTTCCTCATATTTACTGGCTAGCTCAAGCACTTCATCCGTCATCTCCTATAGCCAATTATAGATAGCCTCTACAGAGCCATTCTTAGCGAGCAATCGTTGCAGGTCTTCAGGCCTTCTTGCTTCCAGAGAGTCTTTAAGGATTGAGATCCTGTGCCTGATGATCATCATTTGTTCTAGCTTCAGGCTAGCATCCTGCACAGAGCATTTAGCAAATAAGCTCTTCAAACTAGGAGCTTGGAAATTGGGAGCATAAAGCAAAGAATTACCAGTGGCTTACCTCGAGAATTGACTCCCGTGTTGACAGTAGCCACTCCCGAGCTGTGTCGGTCGAGAACATTAAGGGTAACATCGATGGAGGGCCAAGGGGGGACCTCTTGAGGAGGGCCCGGATGCGGTGTTGCTGGCGCTGCGGGAGTATACCTTGGAAAGGCATCACCACTATCCTAAGCTTCTTGTAGTTGTTCTGCGAAACCCTAAGGGAGGTTCTGAAAAAATTCTGGTTAAATAGACTAGATGGACATGCCTAAAAAGCAGAGCCTGGGTTCTGGCTTATGAGTGGTCTGTGAGGGGTGGTACTGCCATGCGGTTTCATGAGAGGTAGACGTGGGAGAGAGAAGCAATGGTACCACCTAGATTAGGGGAGGTGATGGGAGGGAACGACATGACAGTTAGGACCGCATGGACTTAAACGTCTCCTTCACATTGGTATTTTGTTGCAAGGGATGCAAACCTGTTCGCTTGCTATTACACTTTTCTGAGGTCACTACCAAGAAAATAAGGTATTTTGTTGTAGGGATGCAAACCTGTTCTCTTGGTATTGACCGCAGAAAATATAAGTGATGTCTGCTATTACTATTTTCTGAGGTCACTACCAAGAGAGTAAGGGAAGGAAAACTCTTTTCGATGCACCTGTTCGCTTGGTACTGACCTCAAAAAATATAAGTGATGTCTGCTATTACTATTTTCTGAGGTCACTACCGAGCGAATAAGGGAAGGAAAACTCTTTCCGATGCACCTGTTTGCTTGGTATTGACCTCAAAAAATATAAGTGATGTCTGCTATCACTATTTTCTGAGGTCACTATTGAGCGAATAAGGGAAGGCAAACTCTTTCCGATGCATATGTTTGCTTGGTACTGACCTCAAAAAATATAAGTGATGTCTGCTATAACTATTTTCTGAGGTCATTACCGAGCGAGTAAGGGAAGAAAAACTCTTTCCGATGCACCTGTTCTCTTTGTACTGACCTCAGAAAATATAAGTGATGTCTGCTCTATTACTATTTCCTAAGGTCACTACTGAGCGAGTAAGGGAAGGCAAACTCTTTCCGATGCACATGTTTGCTTGGTACTGACCTCAGAAAATATAAGTGATGTCTGTTATTACTATTTTTTGAGGTCACTACCGAGCGAATAAGGGAAGGAAAACTCTTTTCGATACACCTGTTTGCTTGGTACTGACCTCAAAAAATATAAGTGATGTCTGCTATTACTATTTTCTGAGGTCCCTACTGAGCGAATAAGGGAAGGCAAACTCTTTCTGATGCACATGTTCGCTTGGTACTGACCTCAGAAAATATAAGTGATGTCTACTATTACTATTTTCTGAGGTCATTACCGAGCGAATAAGGGAAGGCAAACTCTTTCCAATGCACCTGTTCGCTTGGTACTGACCTTTTCTGAAATCTGGAATCCTTTGTGCTCACAAATGAATTATCTTTTGGTGTTATGCTATTTTTAGAGATGCCTCGTGTACATGCCACGGATAGGAGGGCAACAGGTGAATCTTTGAATGCTCAAGCAATAAGAAACCGATATGAGGCGCACAGAGGTGTACTGGAAGAGCTGTGCAGGATAGAACGACACGTTCAACCTGCTATTCCATGTCTCCCTTTCCAGCGAGTAGTGCGGGAGATTTGCGAGCAGTGGAGAGTCGGCATGCGATGGGCTAGCAGTGCACTACTGTGCCTTCAAGAAATTGTAGAAGACTACCTCGTGGAATTATTCAGTGATGGATATATCCTGGCTGCCCATGCACACCGTGTTACTAGCATGCCGCAGGATTTTGATACTCTTCGGAGGCAGCATTTCCGCTACGATGGGCTGCTTCAGCCAGTGCCTATTCGGGATAGTAGAACCATGGATATTCTCAACATCCCCCCTGTCCATCCTCATGCACGACAAACAGAGCCATCTAGGGCTAAAACAAATAGCAGAAGGACCCGATCACGGGTTGAGAGAAACCACACAGATGGGCAAGCTAAGATAGCCGCAGAGGGGCATGAGCAAGCCAGAGTGGACCCCGAGGTAGTCATGGAAGAAACTGAGACAGTTATCGAGGATCCAGCTAGACACCAAAATGAGCAATTCATGGAGGATCCGCAGCCAGTAAGGGATGATGAGGGGCAAGAGCAGGTTGGGGTGGACCCTGAGGCATCTATGGAGGAACCAATATTGAAGGAAAATGATCCAAAGCCTGTGCTTGTTAGGGAGGACCCTACGGCTGTTAGGGAGGAGCCTGAGACAGCAAGGGAGCTAGCTCAAGAAAGGCAAGGGCAAGGCTCTGCATCACAAGGGCCATCCAACGTATCAGATGAGTCAATTATTTTAGAGCAAATCAACGAAGAGAATGAAGAGGAGTTGAGAGTTCTGTTCATCTCAGCACCTCTGCATGCACAGATACTGCTTCTTGGAAGGTCAGAGGAGGCCTGCATTTTCAACCTCGATCATCAAGACTTCCTGTGCATGCGCAGTTTCACCAACTCCAACGCAACGAATGAGGTCGTCAATGTTGCTTTGTGGTAATTGTCATGCTCTTTAAAAGTCACGTTTGGTTCATTAAATGGGTCTCTACCAAGACATGGGTCAATACCAAGCGAGACAGTGGCTTATGGAATTGGATAGTGGTACTACTCACTCAGTATTGACCCATGTCTTTGCGGCAGTCGTCAAGTTTTTCTTTATAATGGCTCACTACCGTTAAGACATGGGTCCATACCAAGCGAGTCAGTGGCAGATGGAATTCGATAGCTGCCCCACTCGCTCGATATTGACTCATGGGTTTGTGGCAATGACAGCCCGCTGAAATACCTCAAGTCTAATCTCTGTCATTTATTCATGTTAGCCACGCTATCTCGCTTCTGTCCCCTGAGGTTCAAGACAAAGTATACGTAATAGATCCGTTGATATCGCCTTATCTGCAGAACAACTCAGTTTCCTTTTTGAGTCTGATGAACTGGTTTAGCAGAGTCAAATTTGATCTAGGGTGCTTTCTGGTCACTGCATACAATCAATCATAAGTTTTTTCTTGCCTTGTTAAAACCATGTTGCATTTAGAATCTTTCTCCTCATCTTTGATGGTATCTTTGTAGTGATCATTGGAGTCCGATGTTATTTGACATGGAAGCTAAGATTGTTTACGACGCAAACTCCGGGCAAAGCAGGTTGTTCACGGTCGTGTAAAAATGTAAGGCCCATTTGGGTAAATTTGGAAAGTAGTGTCTCTTTGTAATGTGTTGCTGACTCAAGTGGTTATGTATGTAGTGCCGCGAAAAAACTTGTATGTTGTGTAGAGCATGTTTTGTTAGAACATGATCTAGGAAATACCGTCCGGCACGAACGAGTAACCGTGCCCACGCAAATTGATAACTATAGTTGTGGCTGACAAACCTGTTTGAATGCCTTGTTGCTCCTCAGTCAAATTATGGATGTACCGTACGTAAGTAATCGTGTTGTTTCATTGTTTGCTGCAACGTTTGTATGAAGCAACAAATGTCTGTATCATGATTCTACAGGAACTTCAATTACATAACTACACCCCCAACGATGTGCGACATTTTTCTGTAATGGCCATCCAGCATATTATAATCTCGGTAAACAGACGCACAAGAGAGGAAGCGGCGAGAGCTGAGGAGTTTGAAGAGGCTCGCATTAACAAAATGACGCAACGCCACAATCAGACTCAAGAAGAAGTTTGAAATATGCAAGAAGCAATAAATCAATATTATGCGGACGCCACAAAAGTAGAGGAATGGGCTACACATCGACGGCAAGAGCAAGAACAGAGGGAAGCTTCACAGGTGCAAGAAGCATGGGAAGCCATGGAAGAGGCCCATGATTTTGAGCAACGCAAAGGATGCCCGAGAACAACGTCCCCAGAGGCAGAAGTAGCAGCAACCGGAGCAGAGGGCAAGAGATGAGTGGCAAAAACCAGGGGAGAGGACAGGGGACCAGTGGCACAAACCGGGGGAGAGGACAGTAGCAGGGAAAGGGAGCAATTTACTTGTATAAATCTTGACAAAAACAACACAATATGTAAAGTTTTGAAACATTCAAAATGTACATTTTTGAAACATTGTTTGATCGCCGCCACAAAATGTCTCTGCATTAGTCATTTTGAAGAGTACATCATGGTTTGCATGGCATCAAAGCTCTTTGCGTGCACAAGGTATGTGACCTAGCTTCCGGTGGAAGCAATTAAGTGAATTGTATTTGTTAGGGACTCCTTGCACAATGTTGTTTTCTCCTTGCGTCTTGGAATCTGAAAAGAAGAAAAAGTTAGATTCTGTCTTAATGTATTAAAGACGATCAAAATTTATCAATTTAGTAAGCACCTTTCTATTGTTGAGACTGAATGCATACAATTCCGGCAAAAGTGGAAGTTCTTCACATGTAAGATCTACCCTAAGTTGTGCAAGAGTTGTGCTTGACATTATCTCCATCACAGTAAGTAGGCTGTTTCGAAAGTAGAGCTCCATTGATAAAGGTTTGTTCTCGAGGCTGTTCTATGTATCTTGGTCGAGTGGAATAAGCTGCCCACTAAGAAGATGATATCTAATATAGTAAAACAATACTAAGAAATTTTGAGAGCTTATAATGAACTTGCAAATTATGGACTTCTTTTGCAAAATACAAATTTTGTTATGTGATTGTTTCCTATCCTAATTATCATCTAAAAAGTCCAAACAGCTCTCAGACTTGCAAATGAACATTGTTGCGGTAGTTCTTATTTGCTCATCGAAGAAAAAATCTACAAACACTTCAAGAGGCATAAATAGTGCGAGCCAAACTATTTTTGTGGCAATTGAATACTTGAGGGACTTTTGTATATCCTGAAACAACTTATTCCTAAAGGTTTCACTAGTTTACGAAGCTGGCAAGGACCAATCCTTGCTGTCAAAGGATGGAAGTGACAAAGGAGCTACACGAACCCAACCAATGGAAGTTCTCGGTTCCACATATGACATATATAAAAGAAAATTCCATTATCTGCAAGTTCCTTGTGTTGTCTTCCTCGATACATTTGCTCACCAATAAACGCATGGAAAGCATCAAAAATCCCAACTATGCTCTCAACTGGTTGCCAATCTGTCCTATTCGATGGATAAATATCTGAAACATACCAAAGATGATATCCACCACTTAACCTTCGAATATAATCATGCACTAAGCGAGATGCTGAAAATAACTTACAGTTAAGTCGATGCCTTGGAAAACTTGGAGGAGATGTTTGCAACCTTAATTCAGAATGATGGAAAGCATGTTGTATGAGGACCTCTTTCACCCGCTTGCTTTGTGCACACACTTTTAAACTCTTTAACTTGTCCCTTGAAAGCCTCCACGAAATCATTGCATTGCCTCCTCTTCCTCCTCCTAGTTTGCAATACAACCCAACTTCCGATAGTTATTCGAGATGGTATCCATGCTTGATCGTCTGTAGTATAACTCTTAAAAATGCTAACAGAGTCAATGGTAGTGCTAGGCCTTCGAGAAGTAGACATGGTGTGCAGTAGAATACACAGAAAGGTTAGCACAAATATGAAAAAGGGAAGAAGTTTTGAGAGGGAAGTAGAGCTACTCAAAGTCATATTTGGGTGGGAACAAAGATACTAGATAGAGTCTTCAATGAAAGTTCTGAAATTTCTCGGTACAGAGTTAGTACAAATTACGGCATTTATGCCTTGAAAGCGTGAAATTGTGCAATTTGATGAACAAAAATAATATTTCCTCCATTTTTTTAAAAGATCTTGACTCCAAAATGTCGATTTTCAATGTAACGTTAGCCTCTTCCTCATTGGTCGAGAGCCACTCTCTCTCTAGAACTGAAAGGCCCAAAAGTGAGTCCAGCTTTCTCCTAATGCAAGCCCCCAGCTTTTAGGTAGCGCCACCTGCTGCTATTTCTATCTCTGGCAAGTTCCCCACAACTCCACACTACCCCCTCAGCTTCCAGAATCGATTTTGGTTGATTTTACTGATTTTTAATGATGAAAATTGGAATAGTTAATTCTAGAACCTTAGGATAAGAAAGTCTTTGTTGATAATAATTACTGAAACCGTCCAATTTTTATTAACTAATTGAATTCCTAGTGTAACCTTTCAGGACCTGTAACTTTTCCAGATTTTTTTGGATTCTGATTTTGAAAATTACTAACCATAGTAAAGCTCTAGTTATGATTCCAAAAATACCAATATCGGCCATGATTGAATCATTCAATAGTGGTTTTCAAGTTAATTTTACAAACTTTGTACAATTTTTAAGGTTTCAGGAACTAGAAACCTTACATAGCTGTTAAACTCTTCTTCTATAGCATGTGCTGCCTTTTCCTTCTCTTTCAGTTTATTTAATTCCTTTGCACGCTGATTTTCTTGTTCAGCCCTGGCCCTCATATTCACATAGTGGGTGACTTCTACAATCTTCACCGCCTCTGGCTTTGATGGAGGAATAAGAAAAATTTCTTTCATTTTATTATCTATAAATTCATTGGGCTGGAGCAACTTATCATATCTCCACCTTACCCTTTTCAAAGTTTCATTGTCTTTGTCCATAATCGTTACCCTGTGTGCATGTGCTGCAACAATTGTAATGTCATTGAAATATTCCACCAAAAAATCCTCTGCTGCCTCTTGTAGTGCTAGCAGTGCAACAGGTTTCCACCTCATGGTACCAAAACATGCTTCCTCACATATTGACCTGACTAGTCTTTGGAATGGAAGCTTTGGTACTAGAAGCTCGATACATTTCTGAGCCTTCCTGATTTCCTTAAATAGTCTGATGTATGTTTGAAGCCTATTCATCCTTGGAGCTTTTAAGATTTTCATGGGCTTCCCTAGTCTCTTCATGGGCTTCCCTAGTCTCTTCTTTTTACTAGCAGACCTTCCTCCTGCTTTAGCAGCCAAACTTGGTCCTTGTCCTGCCTTTCTCATAGTCGCCTTTGTTCTTGCCATTTAATTGTAAGCCTCTCTCTCTCTCTCTCTCTCTCTCTCTCTCTCTCTCTAACAATCTCTCTCTATCTCCCTCTAGCTATCTATTAGATTGCACACTAACAATCTCTCTCTCTCTCTCTCTCTCTCTCTCTCTCTCTCTCTCTCTCTCTCTCTGGTGTTTTTTGACCTAGTAGACAGCAGTTCACTCTTTTTATCATAACTTCTTCATCCAAACTCCAATTTGGGTGATCTATAGCCTCAATCAAAGAGCACAAAGTCCTCTACGCATTGATGTAATGAAAAAAAAATTTAGAGTTTTGGAAGGCATTTATGTAACAGCATTTCCAAAGTAAACAGGTTTAGAAAAATTGACTCTCATCTCTTATTTTACATACAATGTCTTTCGGCACTCGCAAGGGTTCTTCTTCAAGGTCCACAACCATTGTGGAAAATGATCCAAAATATCCTAAGTGTGGAGATAGAAACACAACCACCCAACCAATGATATCATAAACCATGATCATGGCATACTTGGTATCATTGTTGCAAGAGACCGTAAACAAACAAGGCGAAGACTTACGAGCGCACTTGCAATGGAGAATGGCACACTAAGGGTACTTGTGGTTGAAAATGAGAATCTCAAGAGGACACTTAAGATGCAAACAACACGTTTGATGCAACTTGAAGAGGAAGTGAAGGAATGTAAACGCTCTCTTGTGGACTTGAATGCTTTGAAGGAGCGGATGAGCAAAGTAGAGCATGACCATGTATTGAAAGAGGAGAAATTTGACACCATGAGCCGGGATGAATGCGACATGAAAAATGTATGCACAAACAAGTCTTGGGCTGATGTATGTGGTAGCAATGTGGTTTCTAATTCCTCACTCATGCAAGATATGGTTCAAACAAAGAATGTTGAGAATGTGGATGTGGAGGAGTTGAAGGAACAGGAGCGACGTTCCAAAAACATTGTTATTCGTGGAATTCTTGAAGAGAAGCTATAGACACCTCCTTCTCTTGCCATTGTTATCAAAGATTTCTTTAAAACCCACTTTGGCATGTCTAGAGTTACGGTCTATGGAGCACATAGAGTGAGGAAGCAAGGAGCTCCTTGCTCGAGAGAATGGCCAATTGTATGCACCGTGCCGGATGAGACCAAGTGAAAGATTATCCTTAATAATAGTTGGATCTGTTTGAGGGATACAAAATAAAAATAAAATGTGAAGATCGCACTATTAAGTAACAAAATATGCGTCGCAAGGCGTATGAGGAAAAGAAAAAGAAAACAAGAAGATCTCTCATGAAGAAAATGTACCCAAGGAGGAGGCAAATCCATCGAGAAAATAGGGATGCGTGACCTATGAGACCGAGTTACAATTGAAATTATGCTTTTGGAATTGTAATGGATACCCATGGAATGCAGGGGTTGGCATTGATGAACTAACAAGCAAAGCCGATATTGTACTTCTTGTTGAAACTTGGGAGCATGATACGCAAAGGATTACAGCTTGGAGAATTACAATGTACATTCATTGATGTGGTCAAAGAATCTTAAGCAACGAAGAGGACAAGGAGATGTAGAATATATGATTAAGAAAGGATTGAAATATTTTGTATCAATTGTGAAAGATGACAAGTACAAACGTTATGTATGGCTGAAAATTATGACCCCAAAAAGAGCACACATCTTTGTAGCCGGTTGCTACATTCCTCATCATGATTCCCCTTTTTATGCTTGCATGGATAGAGATCAGCCATTTTTTGATTTAGAAGAGGACATTTCTTATTTCATAGGTGAAGGTGATGTTATTGTATTTGGGGATATGAATGCTCGCATAAAAAATTGCAACATGATACTCAACAATTTGATATGCCATACATTTCAAGGGAGTTGGAGGAAGTTCACTTGTATGATTGTTCTTCAATGGATGAGAAAGAGCCAAATCACTATGGAAAGTTACTTTTACACATGTGTAATAGCACGGGTATGCTCATTGCCAATGGTGTATCTTTGTGGAGTGGAACCACTGGATTTACATGTAGGAGACATAATGGGGACAGTGTGATTGACTATATACTACTCTCCGAAGCCATCATATATCACATAAAGCGTTTTATTTTTGGCCAATGGACCCGAAATCTGACCACTACACCTTATGTATTGACCTTTCATGTGGAGAAGCAACTAAGCATGATAATCTCAGCCAAAGAAAAGAGAAATTATCACTATGTATGAAGTTCAAACGAGCACCAATCTACATTGAAATGGTTGAGCAAAAATAATGGATGAAGAAGCTTCAATATGATGCATCATTTGAAACTAAATGGGAAGCTTTCAAGAAATTTATTTATTCTTGTGCCGAAGAATGATTTGCTATAAAGAATCTCCATGGTATCAACAAAGATAGATCACGCCAAAGGTGGTTTGATAAAAAATGTCAAGATGCTCAAAAGTCCTTAATAAAGCTTGATGCAACTATGGATAAAGACAACTATCAAAGTCATTTGCATATATACAAGGCATTGATTCAAAAGAAGAGAAGAAGATGGGAGGTAAAGCAACAAATTTTTCAAGTCCAAGAAAAGGCACATGCATGTGGAAGATTTTGGAGAAACTTGAGGGGCAATCGGGTTGAGAATTTTGGTAACTTGAGTCTTGTGGATATGTACACACATTGTAGGCAATTATATGAGCAAGAAAATGCTAGAAAAATACCATTTTATGGTTCACTCCCATGTATGCCCTCTTTTTTTACAATTGAGGATGTATGCGGTGGGCTTGAAAAGTTGTCCACTTGCAAAGCGGGAGATCTTTAAGGTATCAAGCCGGAGATGATCAAATGGACGGGAGATTTTATCCTTGAGTGGATGTGTGATATGTTCAACCTTGCACTTCAACATGGTATGCCTTATGATTGGAGTACTAATTGGGTTAAGCCTTTGCATAAAGGAGGGGATGTAAAGAATGTAAACAACTACCGGACTATAATGTTTGGGTCTCTTATGGAAAAGTTTTTTGGGTGCATAATGGAGATGAAATTGAGTGATTGGGCTGAAGAGAATGACAAGTGTGCAAAGGGACAAGCGGGTTTTTGTCGATGCCATAGCACCAGTGATCATCTTGTCACTCTTCGTGTTCTCATGGAAGAAAGTCGGTTGAAAGGAAAGCGATTGTATTGTTGTTTTGTGGACTTTAAGAAAGCCTTTGATATGATTCCAGGTAACAATTTGTGGAGAAGGATGGAAGAACTCCAAGTGCCAAGTGAGTTTATGCTTGCAGTTTCTCGAATCTATGAGAAGGTGATTTATCAATTGTGCATGGGAAGAGAAATTTAGAAATTTTTGTAAGCACTATTGGGATTAAACAAGGATGGCCGTTGTCACCAACTCTCTTTGGTCTATGCATCAATCCATTGGAACAAATGGTACTTGACTTTATGCAAGAAGAAGGCATTGAAGAGGTCACTATTTGCAATGCAGTAATCATGCTTTTGTTGTATGCGGATGATGTAGTGCTTCTAGCACACACTTTTGAAGATGCACAAAATCTTATGGTTGTCCTTGAGAACTTTTGCTTGCATAGTGGGCTGATTGTGAATGAATCCAAAACAAAGGTTATGCTTGTGAAACCAACCATAAGGATAAGCCATGCATTGTGTACAACAATGAGACACTTGAAGTTGTTGAGAGCTTTAAGTACCTTGGCCTTGAGGTTCCGTCCAATCATAAGTGGCATGAATGTGCTATGTGTCGTTTGTAAGTGAGACAGAGAGCATATTATGCATTTGAGAACATGTGTAATGCGGGAAACATCAAGTTTTGGGTTCTCAAGAAGTATCTTTTTGATGCATTGGTGACATTGGTTCTTCTTTATGGAGTTGAAGTGTGGGGCGGGAGCATCTCAAAGTCTACTTGGAAAGAGTTTGCGAATGTCCAAAAGTGTTTTCTTACAAACTTTCTCCAAGTGAAGACACAAACACCATATATGCTCCTACTTCTTGAGTTGAGATGTCTTCCAATTGAGGTTATGGGCATGGAAAGAGTTGTGGAGTACATGATAAAAATGCGTCAAAACCCCTCACATCGACTTCCTACAATTGCATGGGAAGCAAGCAAAAAAGTTCAAGAGACACATAAAAGCAAGATCTTGCACACGGGATGGATGCAAGACATAAAGAAGTGGTTTGGGGGATGGGATGCATTACACTTGCTACATGGTGCTTCAATTGACTCGCAAGTGAATGAAGCTTTTCTACAACGCCAATGTATTACGTCTTGGGAGAAATCCGGTGGGTCACGCTTCATACATTACACCACCCATATTGCCCCCAACTACAAAACCATGTTCTTCACTGAAAGAGGAAACTTTACTCACACATACATGCTTGAGCCAATCCCCTTGTTCGGGATACGCACTATCGTAGCCATTCGGCTTAGCTCCCATTTCCTTTGATATTATACAGTGCGTTGGGGAAATGGAGAAGAGTCAAATTGAATGTGCACATTATGCTCACTGCAAGTTCGAGAGTTTGAATACCACACACTACTAGAGTGCTCAGATTTTGGTCACATCCAAACTTGATAACTTATATATGCAAGATGAGAACTACATGGTAATCCCCCCCCCCCCCCCAAAAAAAAAAAAAAAAAAGAAACCTAGTTGTCATTGCCTTTCTCTAACTCATATTCTATGTACAGACTTGGATTGCTGAAAAGACAACTTTCTTCGCCGTCGGACAAGAGAGTATCGTGGAAGGAATGCAGTAGGAGGAAAATACCTTCCCAGACTCTGTGAGGCACCCATACTAGTATTTCACAATGGAATGTCCCAAGAGAGAAGTACTATAACATTCGCCCTCAAGACGCTCTCACGCTTCCTAGGTGGAACAATGATACCACAGAGCATACAAAGTTATCCTCGTCAATAATTTTTTTGCTACAAAATTTTTTGGATACTATCCGGGGTACACTAGTGTGCGCATCTGTCGCACGTGTCAAAGCAAGGAGCTTGTCGTACACTGTGTGCGAGCCACAAACAGCTGCAAGCACACAACCAGATTAATCTAGCAAACATAAGAGAGCAAGGGTGTGTCACTCACCGCCCTACACTCACCTTTGTGGAGTATTCCTCGCCGCGAAGAAGAGGGAGCTACCGTCGTGCCGCGCTCAACTACCTCACCATTGCAATGCTCTCTCTCTCTCTCTCTCTCTCTCTCACACACACACACACACACACATTCTCTCTCTCTCTCTCTCTCTCTCTCTCTCTCTCTCACACACACACACACACACACACACAAGGAGATGAAGAAGAAGATGGAGAGCAAGACCATTCTTCAATTGCACAAATGAGAGAATGAGTGATTTTTAGGTTTAGATGACTTTCATATGACCTCGCCCATTCACACTTGGGCATACATGCTTATCCAACTAACCCTTGAATGTTCTAGTTAGAGAGCGACTCTTATCGACGATCACTCTTACCCTTTTTCTATTGGACCGACAAGCTCGGCCATGACTACTAGAAGTGGATGCTAGTGGTTAACATGCCCCCCTTCCTGATGTAGATTCCGCCCTCGGAATATAACAGTGCAGCATCAGGATCAAAAATAGGAGTACCTGTGGAGTGGCAGAAGAAAAACAACATTGTGAAATCTCAAAGGCAGCATGTGTAGGCGTGCAATAAGTGAGATGCATACATGCTATTCTAGAAAATGCAAACAAAATCATGAATTGTAACATTGCCAACTAGAACAAGCGTAGTACCTGAATGAAATGCAATTGAGTTAAGGTCTATTAGCTTGACTCTAAGAGAAGTACACAAAAGCTAGGGCTTAAGTAAGTACTAGATTGACCAACATTAATTAAAAAATGTCGACTAAAGAGTAGTTAACCCTAGGAATTCTTGTCAAAGTCTAAAGACTAGTGATCTTGTCACTTATACCACTTAAGTGTGATCAACATAAAATGCAAGGAAGTTTGTGCTATTTGCTTTCTCTTTTCTCTTATTTTTTGTTTTTTGTCATAGTTGTTACAAGTAGCTGGGGGACTTGAAGTCTCAAATACCAGCAGCTAGGAGACTGAAGGTCTCAATTACCAGCTTAACACATGGACTTCCACAACACAAGTAACACTTAGGTGGAATAAGCTAGAGATAACTATATCCTCATAGCTTAAAACATTACTAAAGTTACTAAAATTAATATACCATTTAGGAATTAAAGTCAGCAATTAAGTGGCCTAGTTTAGCCTAAGGTCCTGATACCTACTTAAAGCCAACTAATAGACCAAACTCAAAGGGAAGAACAAGGTACTAGAAGTTTGAAAAAATTATAGCATCTAAATTGGCAATGTCACAACTTCATTAATTTTATGCATTGTTAGAAACTCAAATGACAAGATGCAAACATGTAATTGTGGAAAGCATAGATAAAAGGAAGTAGTACACCTGATATAATGGAGAACATCTGATGTAACATGTAAACATCCATTGTCGTTGTACTTCAGAGGCATCCTTATGTAGTCACAAATTGCACAATAGTCACCACCAAACATACACCTTCCAGAGGCACTGTCAGTGAGAAAAAGGAACTTTGCTAATCAATAGACTCAAAAAAAAAAAACACTCCTATCATACTAATCCTACCTACCCTCCTTCACTTGAGTGATGAGGATCAAAGTAAGTAGAGGTTGGAGAGCTCGATCGGTAGCTCTAAGGCTAAACCGACATCCTCATCATCAAGGTAGGTGTAATCCTCTTCAATAAGTCCATGTGTCTCGTCTGTCCAATCACCATTATCTTCCTCGTCCTCTTCCATGCAAAATAGTATTAGGAATGTCACAAGCAGTGCATACTCAACCTAGGCAAAAGGGTAAACTTGGGCAATTGGGAAAACTTCCTCAATAGAATAGGGATCTGTCATAGTCAAGAGGCGGACCAGCCACTCTAACTCCTCAACATTTCTCTCACAAGCAAGTGTTTCAATCTAATCCCATTCATAGGAAATATGAGGATAACATAAATGCATTACTTGGGATAGGTAAAAAGAATATTCGTAAGAAAACAGCCATATCTGTGAACACAAATAGAGGATGGTTAGGTGTTTGATGACATAGGTTTCTATTTCAGTGTACCTAATGTGACATGTGTAGGTCTAGGTCAATGATTTTGACTAGTATTGTGCACACTCATTTTGTAATTTCTTGCTCTTTACTTTTCTTTTAAAAACTAGGGTGGTTATATACAATTCCTAAAATTGAAAAGAGAAGGGTCACGGAAAGAAGGGTAAGAGGGAAATAATCCAATAGGCTGATGTGAATGAAGACTCCCCCCTTCCTTGGGTAGATCATACATTTTGGAACAATGTCGTCACCCTTTGAAACCAATTGTTCCAAGTTGTTATGGGTGAAGGCTTTAACCAATAGTTTTTTACCACCCTATGCGTTTCATCTAGTTGCAAGGGTGGTAAGGTACTCTCCCATGATTTTATTTGCAACGTTGTTGTAGGTGGTGAACTTACAATGGGAGGTGCAAATTCTTTTTTTTTTGTATGGATATGCACAATGGTAGGTGGAGGTTGTGTTAAAGCTTCTATTTTCGTATATGAACTAAATGAAGAGCAAGAATCTTCATTTGACTACCGTGTTCTTGAGCTAGATGAAAGAAATCGTTCTTTCTTTGGTACCCAAACTAGCTCTGAAGCGGGTGTGTAGCATTCCATGATTTTTTCCTTTCCACGATCTTCAATTAGTTTTGGAGCTACAGGATTGGGCTCACATGGGTTAGGTGTTAGGTAAGAGCACAATTTACATTTTGGCACCTAGATTTGATCATTTCCTTCATAGCAGCCTTGGGCTTCCAATAGTTTTTTAGGAATCCAATGCAACATTTCTTGGGGCGAGTGGGACTTCTTTTACCAGACTCCTGTCTTTTAGACCCACTTGTATGTTTTCTTTGTTATATTAGGATGGGTCTTGTGTGTCTCAGGCTTTATTACAACTACAAAAGTTGAAGCTCTAGAGAGTTGGGCTATGGGGACATATGGTTCAACCTTGTGGACATGCAATGTTTTGGGTTTTATTTCCTTAAGAGGCAATATCTCAGGGACTATGGCTTGAGTGGCAGGACTAAGAGTTGGCTTTTGCGTTGTGACACCCCCAGTCCCTCAATCAATAGTGCATTTGATGGCTATCATCCACGTGCATCCAAGATTTATATTACCCTCCATAGTTCCAATAGGAATGACCAAAAAGTCTTGAGCTACAACCCCATTGTCATAACTGACAGAAGTGTGCCAAATTCCAAAAGTCATGGTTTTTTTCTTATTGACACCCTTGACTTGGATAATACTCTTAGATAGAGATGGCTTTCCTAACTGACACCACACGCCATATGATAGCAGATTATACTTAGCACCCATGTCCAATAAGGCGTTATATAGCACTTTTCCATAGGTATTATTTAGCTCAATAGGGTATCATAGAGGTGTGTCAGAGTCCACCCAATCATCCTATATTTCAACGTGGAATGCATGTATAACTCCCAGGTTGGCCTCTCGTTGGTGTCTTATGTGTTGTTGTCGCTCCTTAGCCTCAGCTTGAGCTTGTATCTTCTTCGAATCTGCCTGTGCCTTGGCTGCCTTTTTTTGATGGATGGCATGTAGTTCCTCTTGGCTTAATGGATCATAGTATCTTTTAAATTTTCTCCATTGAGGAATCCAATCGTTTTAACTCCATCAAGAGTCTCCACACGAATGGTATGTTGTGGGGTGATTTCACATAACTTATATGGTCCTTTTCCCACATATTTTAACTTTTTCTTCTCATTTCACACTCCATACATAAGGACTTTATCACCAATATTGATCTCTTTGTTCCTTAGATGAAGGTCAAACCATTTCTTCCTTCTATCTTTCTCCACAAGTGCATTTTGCACAGCCAATTGTCTTTCTTGTGCTCCCTTGGACAGATTGTCATCTAGGGTACCACTGGGCCCTGAATAGTTTGTCCCCACATTTGCACTAAGATTTAACTCAGATTTTTCATCCTTAGAGTCAATTTCAATTGATGATTCTGACCCCAAATTGTGTGGGCTGCTATAGTCTTGTGAGACGCTACTGGTTCCAATCTAGTCAAACCTTTATCTTGTAGGTCATCAAAAGCTATATGCATTGCTTCTAGCATATTTAAGGGTCCGAGTGGTAACGTTTCATCCCCCTTAGGTCTTACCCAGGTCATTACCCTATTTCCCCAAGTGTCTATGGTTGCTGCTAAGTGGACCCAATCCACATTGTTCAATTCAGTCATCTCAGGTAGTACATCCATATAAGGAGAATCTTCCCCAACATCAGTGTCTGTTACGGCATAAGCCGCACATTGCGGTCTTGCGCATGTTCGAACATTGTGGACTAGGAGTTCAGGCGGCTTTGGGATAGTTCTTCATGGGGTATCATGGGACAGGATGGGGTTTTGCACCGTTACCAATCTGCGCTAGAGCAGTGGGTGTATCTGAGGGGAATACCAGTCTTTGTGGATATCTCTCAAGCAATCAATATATCATTCTCATGTAATTCTATGTTCTATTACATATCAATGAAGAAGATGGTGTTTTGTTCCTATGTATTGTCTTCATATACATTGTTGTTCATGTAACGTAAGGAAGTGTGAGGGTATCCATTCCCGTAGTGTTGATTGCTCCACTGCGGAGCTATAGGCATTACATTTGGTGACCACCATGTGCGTTGGGAGACCTACTATGAACATGCATGCACACTAGGTCGCAGGGTCCTCTTGACCCTGTTGTTCCAATTGTGGGGAGACGACAGTGACGAGGCGGTTCATATGAATTCAATTTCTCTACACCTCAGGCTGAGGAACATGTGTCTCCATCGCCAAGCCCGGTGCGTGGTTGGCGTATTTGGCGAGTGTGGCGTACTCCACATAGTCAGTTATGTACTCCTACCATGTGCTCTCCGTCACCCACTCATGTTTCTCCACCACCGACTTTGGTAAGCAGTCTCGGGGTTTCACCGCCATCTTCTTCGCCTCCTATTGTTCGGCAGATCTTTCCAAGAGGGGGTATAGTTTGGCAAGGGACTATGGCGCAGCCAATGGCGGGTGGTCAGATTAATTATAGTTGCTTTTGAGGTATTTCAAAGGAAGACCCTGATGCACATTTGCAACAATTTAATAAAGTGCATGGATTGAATCATCCTGGCGTTGTGGCTCCCCTCCATCAACAATCGATGTTTAAATCCACATTTTCAGGGAAAGCCGCAAAATGGTTGTCTGAGTATCTTGACAATCACTTTCAAACTTATGTCGAAGGGTCTAGAGCGTTCTTGCATCAATTCAGAATGGAAACGACGATCCCTCAATATTTGGAAAAGCTTCGGACGTTGTGTCAAAAGTTGTTGCCAGTGGAGGATTATGCTGTGAAGTTTCGGATGCTTTTGCAGCGGGTACCTCAGGCACAACGGCCAGCAGTCGAGGCGTTGAACGATTATTTTCTGTGAGGACTCAATAAGGATCTCATAACTGCTATGGTAATATTGGATAATGTAACCACTCCACAAGATAATGTTATTGCAAGGGCTGTTGTAGCAAGAGAGGCTTTAGAGAATACGGAATCACCAAGGAAATCAAAGAAAAAGGATCGCAAGAAACCTCATCGTAAATCTCAAGGAAGTGACAGTGATAGTTTGGAGTCGGAGAGTGCAGACTCAGGATCCTCAAATTCAGGCAGCATTGGCTTGGTGAAAGAATCCGAGAAAGCACCTCGAAAAAAAATCCCAGCGTCAAGGGAAAGGTGTTCCATCCGGATCGGTGGAATCTTCTGTGGTGGTTAAAAGTATGAAGGAGTTGTGGTGTACTCAATGATGCTGCTCAAGAGTGTGCAATGAATCAAAAATGGTGTGTGATTTTCACAGCCAACACCCATAATACAATGGAATTCTATTGCAATGGTCATGGCCGTAGGAGTCGTGATTCTTCTACATGGCAGTCACAATAGTCACAGGACATGGACAAGAACCTGCGGTGGTGTTGGCCCATGCTCATGCATCAAAGGCGCCTTTTCAACTACCAACCGGTGGATGGGGTCAAGGAGGGGGTCGCGGTCACGGAAGAGGTGGCCAGGATCCTAATCGACCCAAGACCTGCCTTTTCTGTTTGGGAGATGGGCATTGGTGGTCAGAGTGTTCAGAAGCTATGGAATATGAACGTGCTGCTAGAAAGCAGCCAAGTGTGGCTATGGTTCAAATTGAGGGGTTTGACAAATCTGACCCGGTGGTTTCGCTGATTACTCGTTCTGGCAAAAATGTGGTACCAGCAGCCGATGTTAAGCTCCCGGATTGGGAAACTCAAGAGGATGTACGTAAAAAGATTGTAACTTGGATACCACATTCAGTACCACCATTGCAATCATCAGGACCATCGACGCCCTCTTTGGAAAGGAAAGAGGGGAAAGTCATAAACAGGGTAAATACCATGGAAGAAGATAATTGGGATTCTGTTTGGAAGAAGGTTCTAGAATCACCATTACAAGTACGATTGGGATTGTTATTGAAATTGGTTCTGAATTTTCACAAAGCTTTGTTGAGTCAGAAGTTCAAAGAAATGAACAAGATGGAAGTTGATGTTGCAGAAGTTGAAGGTGAGCGGGATGATTTAGTCCCATTGCCGGCAACTAGGATTATGGATACATGTATTCCGAAGCTTTCAGTGAGATATCATGGCACATATATCGACAAAGTCCTATTAGATGGAGGTGTGGGAGTGAATATTATTACTCAAGCAGCTTGTGAGCGCTTTGGTTTCAGTGATTGGGAACATGCACCCTTTGTAGTTCGCATGGCGAATCAGAGAAGAGTACAACCAATAGGATTGCTCCGAGGCATTGTGCTGGATGTGGTTGGTTTTTCTTTTGTTGTTTTGTTAGTGGTGTTAAATATTGAGGATCACAACCAGGATTATTATATTATTTTGGGGAGACCATGGTTACACCAAGGCAGGGTAAAGCATAATTGGGAGGCAAATATGCTGACAATTAAAAAGGGTTGTAGGAAAGTTTGGTTGACGTTGGGAACATGCAGACAACCAGTTCAGACAGCATGGGATGTGATAGCGGAGATAGAGAATATGTTGGAAGGATTAGAAGAGGATGAAGAGGAGCAATTCCTGAAGGCTAACCCGGATTTAGTTTCTCTCTATCTTACAGATATTTCTATTGGGAGGGGAAGTCTTTAGGGGATCAGGAAATGGCACTGCCAGGGGGGCAAGAAAAAGTCTTGCCTATTTCCGAACCATTGGAGGAGATTATTAAGCAAGAACATGAGTTTGAAGCACAGATGAGTAAAGTAACAAGGGGAGGAAGGAGGATGAACTAGAGACGGTCTTTCTAGGAGCTCATGAGGAATCTCAGCCAATTCATTTCATTAAATATCTTGAAGCAAGTTTTCGAGGAGACTTTTGTTGAAAAAATTTAAGGATGTTTTTGCATGGGAGTATGCGGATATGAAATGATTGGATCCAAAGTTTTATTAGCATACAATTCATTTAAAATCGGATGCAGTGCCGATGAAGCAGCATTCATACAGGATGAATCCGAATGTGGCGAAGCAAGTTAATGTGGAAATTGATTGTTTGTTGCATGTGGGTTTTATTACCCCTATTGATAATCTAGAATGGATTTCTCCTATTGTGGAGGTACCAAAGAAAAACAAGAAAATTCAAATTTGTATGGATTATAGGAAGCTGAATGCAGCTATTGTTCCAGACCCTTTTCCGCTTCCATTTTTCAAGTGTATTTTGGATGATGTGGTAGGGCATGAGATGTATTCTTTTCTAGATAGTTTCAATGGATATAACCAAATTTGGATGGCTAAAGGTGATCAGAATAAAACAGCTTTTATTACAGCATGGGGCATTCTTGCATGCACAGTAATGTGGTTTGGCTTACAAAATCTGCCCTCAACTTTTCAAAGGGATATGTTTCAAACTTTTGGTCCGTACTTGACAGATTTTATGCGAATCTTCCTAGATGATCTCAGTGTCTTTGGAGCACAATTAGAGCATTTGAAGCAATTGCGGTTATGTTTTATGAAATGTAGAGAGGTGAAATTTAGTTTAAATCATCTAAAATGTGCATTTACAGTGTGAAGTGGGAGATTATTGGGTCATGTAATTTTTGAGGATGGCATTTCAGTGGATCTGGATAAAATAGCAACAATTATGGAAGAACCTCCGCCGGTGAATTCAAAGCAGTGTGCAATTTTTCTGGGCCAAGCTCGATGGCATGGGAGGCATTTGCGATTTGTCGCACATTTGGAAATTCCTATTAATCAGGCAGCACATGCCAAAGTTTTTTAATGGACTCAAGAATGTGATCTGGCCTTCAGGAGAATAAAAGTTTAGTTGTCCAAAGCTCTGATCATGATCCCTCCAAATTGGGGTCAGGATTTTCATGTTTTTGTGGATGTTTCTGACAGGGCTATTAGCAATGTGTTGATGCAGGAACAAACTCAAGTTTGGTAACGATGTGTCTATTATGCCAACAGACAATTATCATCTGCAAAAAAATTTATTCACTAATAGAAAGAGAATGCTTAGGGATTATTTACTCAGTGAAGAAGTTTCGTTACTATCTATTGGGCCAGCGGTTTTTCTTTCATGTGGATCATTTGGCTCTCTTATACCTAGTGCGCCAACAAAATTTGACTGGAAGATTAGCCAGATGGGTGCTCTTGTTACAAGAATTTGATTTTGAGGTAATACATCATCCCGAAGTGCAGCATGCGGTTGCTGATTACCTGTCCTGGCTTGATTTTGGCGAGCCATCGACGAGGGTTGCGGATGAATTTCTGGATGCGTCCCTATTTTTGACAGGAGTAGTTGTGGATGAGCTTCCAGTTACGCAATCATCTCGGATGATTCTCAGCATTCCCTGGACCGGAATTTTGAGATTGTCATGGGAAAGTTGTATTATTGTACAGTAGCGGATGCCCTGCTAAAAGATGTGTCCTACCACAGGAACAAGGATATGTTCTGGAGGAGGTTCATACAGGCATTGCAGGGGGTCACTTTGCAGCTTTGATCACGGCATGGAAAGTGCTACAATCTGGATTATGGTGGCCAACATTTTTTCAAGATGCAAGGGATTTCGTACAACATGATGTGTGTCAACGGCTGGGGCAACCTACTAAAATGTCCAGAATGCCTTTACAGCCAGTATTACCCTTGGATCCTTTTCAAAAGTGGGGATTGGATTTTATTGGGCCTTTTAAACCAGTAGAGCTAGCACTAGTAATAGGTATATTTTGACGGCCACGGATTATGCGACTAAATGGGTGGAAGCATGGCCTTTGAAAGATAATACAGCGGTTTTTGTTGATGGGTGCTTATGTAAGGATATATTTTCTCGATATGGTTGCCCTATTGAGTTGGTTAGTGATCGGGGTAGCCACTTCTTGAATAAGGTGATGGAGAGAATGTTGCAATTCTATTTTGTGTTACACAAAAAAATATTCTCCATATTATCCTCAAGAGAATGGGCAGGTAGAATCAACTAATAAGCAATTGGTTTGTATCTTGACAAAGCTAGTTAATTTGCATAGAACGGATTGGGATTTCAAACTTCCTTTTGTATTATGGGCCTATTGTACAGCATATAAAGTGCAACTGGACTAACTCCTTTCAAATTGGCGTATGGAATGGAGAAAATTACCCCAATGAAGCATGTGGTGTTGAGCTTACGGATGCTGATTGTAGATAGGATTCTTCCGGAACGATTCCATTGTTTATGGTTTGGATGTTTTGCAAGAATTAGATGAAGAGCGATATTGTGCTATTTTGTGGTGTTGCAAGATCTACAATCCTGGAGAAAGAAATGGCTGGATCAACCTAACGCACGGAAATTTTTACGGGGCCAGTTGGTTCTTGTATTTAGCTCCCGCCTTGGGAAGATGCCTAGGAAGCTGAAATTACGGTGGTCTGGGCCGTTCTGGATTTTTAAGTCATGTGGGTCTACTTCCTTTTATTTGGCTGATTTACGGGGGGAGGTGATTTTTGTTTCAATAAATGGGTTTTGACTGCACCATTATTTTTCACCTACCTCTATTAAGTGCCCCTTTGTTGTGGTACAAGAGCCGGAAGCCACCTTAATCATGATTGGGGATTCTTTAACATGCAATCTCAAAAAGCGAAAAAAGGGCTATGATGGTTGCAACACCGTGGCATGACCTATTTTGAGAACTCTTTGTGAGTGGTTTCGTGCATGCAGCAGATACCTTATACTTTGTTTGCTCTATTTGTAGGGCTTTTGCACGGCTATGTTTCTGCGTTCTTCTTTTCTCCTGTGTGCATTTGCCACCATGATGGCTTCTTTGCTACAGTGCATTCCTTTTACTTCTATGCTGCAGCTGGCTCTCAGATGGGTGGATGCATGGTTGCAGGATTTGTGGCTACCTGTCTTTGCCAACCTCGATTGGCAGGGTATCCCTTTTTCCCCACAGGCTATGGCTTTGATCAAGAAGTTAGCTCTTGGTGATACGGTGCATGTCAACAATCTGTAGATTCAGTTAACAGATGAAAGAATTTCAAGGTGCTGTTGCCTGCCTAGCATTGGTGGTGTGAATGCTTCACACATTATTCGTGCTGCAGAGGCAGAGCTTAAGTTTGGTTTGAAGGTGAAGGGAAAATACAAGTTGTCAACACTCATTGATGCAGCGATAAGAGATGCGTATCACTGGTTCTTGGAAGCAATTTGGCTACAAGCCAAAACGTACACTATTTTTGTTGAAGCACGTAATGTATTGCATTCAGCCAACTTTGGGCCAGTGGCTTGGGCAGCGATAGTCAGAGAAAGATTGCTGGCAGAATGTCAACAAGTGGTGGGGCATATGGGGCGCAGTACCCCAATGAATACTAAGGTAGGAAAACTTCTTACATTGGTGTTTTCCTTATAGGAAGTTTTTCCTCTTGCCCTTCACCCTTTGTGCCACTTTGAGGATGATAGATTTCTCGCCCCCAACCCCACGCAATTACCACAGGTTCCGAGTTCCATGCCTGTTGAGGATTTGTCTCAAATCCCTGCTCGAGTCTTGGATGTAGCCGGTGCTTCTACTGCAATGGTAGCCTCTGGTTCAAGGAGATGTCCAGTGCAGGGACATCGAGCCGAAAGCGAGGACGGGAGGAAGTCTTGCTTTCCACACCACCTCTTGCTCCAAAATCGTCTATGATCAGTGGCCGACTACCAAAGGATTCCGCAGTGGTGCGTTGGCGTCGAAGAATGCAGGAGCGGGCTACAACTTCAAATTCGGTGGGAACTGGTTCTATGGGTGCGGACACTTCCTCGCAACCAGAAAACCCTGATGCTAATAGGGTAGCTACAAGTATGGTGGGAACCAATCCAGTCTCTCTACCTTGGAAGACTCATATCGCAAATCCCTCGGATCAGCTCCAAGCGTGCAAAGTCTTTTTGTAGCACATGGCAAATTCCTTGCGGTTAGTTTGGCAAGCACTGGCAACTGACGCACGAGTCACCGAGCTCGAATCACAGGTGGCTGCCTTGCAGGCTTGCAATGTGGAGCTGGCAAGCCAAAACACAGCATTGGATAGTGTAGCTTGGCAGTAGGCTGGTGAAATGCAAACTCTGAGGGAGGCTAATCTATGTTTGTTTCTTCTTTTCAAGACGAACTTCTTTGATTGAGAATGCAGAATAGCCTAGAAAATTATTTAGCATCACATCCTGGTGATGTGATGATCAATATGAATGATCTTGATGCACTATAAGTGGAAATACAGTAGGACCTGCATACTATTTTGGAGGGTCAAATGCAGAACTGGAGGTCTATGCTATCCAATGAGGTGATAACACAGCAATCAGCAATAACTTGTGATGAGCCAACCTGAGATGCTGACTAATGACAGAGGTAAGAGCATTGTCCAAGAAGGTTTTGATATTTATGATTGGTTGAAAGCTACAAAATAATGTGCTGAGGCCCAAGCCCATGTCTCTCGTTTGTGAGTGATTCATCGTCTTCGTAGGGAGCGGCGCAGAGTTTGTTTTTGGGTGGAGACATTGGCTCATTCTTTTTCACTCAGTCTCCCACCATGTCCACCTTTTTGGCCTACTCTAAACACATAGTTAGCTCGGTATTACCCTATTCATACCCCTGATTCCCCTTTACCACAGGCCCCTCAGCCTGTTTCCTTTTCAACGCAATTCATTCCAAGGGATCCTTGGCTAGAGCACCTAAGATAGATCCACAGTCGCTGGTGGAGGTTTACAGGACCCATTGGCAAGATTTTTGGGGATTTGGCTACATCGATATTTCCTTGTCACCAGAGCAGAAAGAGGAGCAGCAACCAGAGACTTCAACACAAAGAGGCTAAAGTTGTGGGTTTGCGCAATCCACAGTGTGTGCCAGGTGTTACAGCATAAGTCGCACACTGCGGTCCTGCAGATGTCTAGATATTGCGGACTAGGAGTCATGTGGCTTTGGGATAGTTCTTCATGGGATATCATGTGACAGGACGGGGTTTTGCACCATTCCCGATCTGCGTTGGAGCAGCAGGTGTATTTGGGGGGGCATACCAGTCTTTGTGGATATCTATTCATGCAATCAATATATCATTCTCCTGTAGTTTTGTGTTCTATTACATATCAATGAAGACAACGGTGTTCTTTCCCAGTGTATTGTCTTCTATTCTGTCTTCATATACCTTGTTGTTCATATAATGTAAGGCAGTGTGAGGGTATCCATTCCTGTAGTGCTTATTGCTCCACTGCAGAGCTATAGGCATTACAGTATCCACTTTACATGTGTAACAATACTACAATGGGGACAAGTGAATTGTGGTGTCAGATCTATGATCAATTTTAAACATGTTTCCTAGAGGATGTGCTGAACCAGTTACAAGATCCACTCGAATGACAGAATCTTGGAATGGCAAGTAGACATGGTTTTTAGACCAGTCATGCACCATTTTTTCTTCCCTCATGAAAGGACGTCCTAAGATAATCTCAGACGTCATAGTGTGCTTAGAGAAATCGATAAAAATGAAGGTATTTCTTATTTTATGTCCAAAGACCTTGATCTTCAGATCTTCTAGCATCCCAATAGGTTTAACAATAGACCCATTGGCCATCTTTACTACTATGGTTGTGGTCCTAAGGTGAGGTCTTCCCATAGTTTCCCAGCAATTTTTATTCACAATGCTAACCCGAGCGCCACCATCAAGGATTCCCTTCACAGTTAATCCCTTGGTAGTGATTGGTATGGTTGCATTGGATTCATTGCCCTCAAAGTATTGTCCCAACTTGTTAACAGGTATTTCTACAACAGAGTTCTCATCTAGGTTGGGTTGTGGATCTAAGTGTTCTCCTTAATTGGCATCTCCCTAGCTCCATCCATCTGTGCAAATTGTGGTAGCCCGACCTTCAATTCTTCATTGAGGAAAGCTTGAAGAGCTAAGAATAGCTCAAGGTCTCCATATAGTTTGGACATGATGGTGGTTCTAACTTTTGAAGCCATGAAATCCATAAATTTGGCAATATTTAACATCACCTTTTGGGCTTCTGTCCCTTGATGTGGGGAAGAATGGATCTCCATTTCTTTGATAGGGTTAGGTAGTCCCTCTGTAAACATTCTTTCTAACAAGAAGTGAGTACGCCCACTTTCCCGTGACTTTAAGTCACTTTCTTCTTGGATGACACTAGGTATGGATAGGGGTATATGGACTTTGTGAGGTTGTTGTTGCGTAGGGAACAATGTATCTGTAATCTGGATCTACCTAGGTGCTGGTTCTAGATCCCTTTGGGTATGTTCTACCAAACTTCTTAATTGCTTGACTCGCTCAATCTCCTTTATAGGGTTTGGATAAGTTCCTATCTTCTTCTTGGATCCTGGCCATTGTGCTCATGATGATCTTCCTTGTTGGTTTCTTTCTTAGTATTTTTTTTAATCTCCATGGTTTCACCTGAATCAGAATCCTCTTTAACGTTGTTTATATATACAGGGCCGTCACCAGTCCCTATGTTGGTCTTTGAACTGGGTCTAACTTCAGTGCTTTTTGCAATCTCTTCATCTTTTCTTCTTCTTCTGAGATTGGTCAATTGATGTCGTGTCTCTTTCTTCAAGAATATAATTTTGTTTTTGGAGCATCGATCGTGTGAGTACGTCTACTGGTACCACAGGTGTCCTTTGTGATGGCTCCTTTCGATAACCTCAATCAAGTTTAATGGAATGATCTTTCACCCATTTGGATTATTCATACATTGGGCAATCAAATGATCTATGCCACATCGATTACACATGAGTATTGGCGTTGTAGACGTGCTCGCTTGATTGTTTTGGATTAGTGTGACGTTCTTTTGTAGCCTAATAGGACACTCACCACACGATGTGGACCTCCACACTCATAGCATTGAAGAGGTGGTCTCTTGGTAGTGTAATTGTATCTTGGCCTCTTGTAGCAAGAGTATCTACTTCATAGACAGGTTTGACTTGTCTCCAACAGTCCTCGATATAGTATTGTGGACTTTCTTCAAGCGCATCAATCCCATAGGCAATATTAGGGTCTATATCTTCCTCACAGCCTTCCAAACAAGCAATAGATGACTCACAACCCACTTGATTCAAAGAAGTGATTCTCAGATGTGGTGGTTGCGGTCCTAGCACTGGAGGTGGTAAGGGTGTTGTTTGAACAACATTTTGGGCCCTAGGGACCATGTGTTGTGACATTTGTTCAAGAGGTGGGCCCGGAATCAATGCAGGCACTCGAGGTGTGTTTGTCCATGGTAATTTTGGTCTATTGGCTATCGCGTGCTTAAATACTAGGCAATCCTTGCTTGATGACCATACCTCCCACAAGCATTGCAATTTCCATTGAATTTTACTCTAAAAGTAGGGCATTCACTGGTACTATGTGGACCATAGCATACTGAGTACCATTGTTGCTTCCTTCTTGGATACATATGATTGTTTTGCGGAGCACAATTGTCTCTAAGGTTCTCTTGAATGGCCTTGGTGAGATCTGCTAAAGTCATCTCACATATCTTTGGCTCCTTAGCAATAGACTTTAGGGTCATTGGCCGATGCCCCGATGCTTGAAAGCTAGTAGATTTAGGCTCAATAAACACTCTTTCTCCTTGAAACATTAAATTATCCTCCAAGTGGATCGCATTGGTGGTGACTACTTCCCAAGTGGTGATACCTCTAATGACTAGTCCATTGTAGATATCCTCATGTCGTTATCCCCTAATGAATCTATTAAGCAATTCATTATTATTGAAGCGCTCATTTGGATTACAAACAAAGAGAATTCAAATGCTTCAAGCGACTAATAAAGTCTCTCACCGACTCTCCTTCCTCTTGTTGGGTTTCTGGAGCTGAGAGGCTACACCCCAAAGCACTCCCTCTGGTATGTATTCTTTCAAGAATAGTCTCCTAAGAGTAGGGTAAATCATTTTTTATTCCACTCTTAGGGTTCTATACCAATCCCCAGCCTTCCCACTTAAGGCTAGGCTTAAATCATTACTCTTATGCAATTCATTGTGTTCTCCTAGAGAATTGCATATTTGTTCAAACACTTCGATATGCTTTCTCACATCCCTTTCTCCACTAAATTTTTGTGTGAGCTTGGCTATTTGTAGTGCCTTACTTCTAGGATCTCTATCAAGCTTGTTATGCATATTCTCAGCAATAAATCGACCAATGGTTTGAGCAAATGCTGCCAAATCTCCTAAATAAGCAGGAATAGTGGCCGCAGGTGCAAGCACTCCTAGAAATACATGTGGGATGGGAGTTGGCCTTGGTGTTGGCATACGCATGTCCCTCTGGTCCCATACTTTGTATGGTGGTGTACCACATGGTGGTCCAACGTTCATAGGTGTGGCCCTAGGCATAGCTGATGACAAATACGACACGTGTTAGGTTTTAGTTAGGTTTCCAATCCTGTGGGAACAAGACTCATAAGGAATGCAGATAAGATTCAAATAAGGATGAGTTGTGCATGGCAAATTTTGCTCTATATATGTTGTAAGGTTTACAAAGCATAATATACATCAATCATAGTGTGCTTTTTACTTGTTGAGTGTCGAATTCTCTCTCTCTTTTGTTCTCGCTCTACTGCACCTTCTCCATGCCATGGTAGCTCCACGGTACCACCCACCATAGGCTTCATCAAATGGTATCAGAGCTTGGCATTGGCCTTGGCTCAACTCGACTCGTGGGAACAGCCCCTTTCAGAGGGAGGAAGCAGTGCACTGACCTACACATATTTGTGAAAACTTTTCATGAGCATGGTGGCCCTGACCTGAGAATCAACATTCAACACAGTGGCTCCTACCAATTTGACCTCTTGAGCCCGCTGCGAACGAATCTTGCCATTTCAGTGTTGTTGTCTGCGTTGTTTTACTATAGTGTTCGTTTTTATTTTTTATTTTCACACTATTGATTAAAATGGCCGGCTTATTAGAACCTTGTAACTTTGACCAAGAGGCTATTCACACCCTGCAGCCCGGTGCTCGGTATGCGATTTGCAGCATATCGATCAGGCAGTCTTGACTGTAGAGCGTATGAGACTAAGTTTGCTAGTGAGAAAAATGCTTTTAGATTTGTCAACACAAAGACCTTGTCACTTTTTCATGAGATATTTAGAAGTATCCACTGTGTGTGTCACGGAGAATCACCCAGTGTGTCTTGATGTGGTAAAGAGGTGGTTGGAGCAGCTATTGTGGGAGCAACAAGATTTTGAAATTCTTGGAACACTCGGTACATCAATGACACATCATACAAACACTATTTTTCCTTTATTTTTAATTTGGTATATTGTCAATATCTATGTCAAAAGCTTTATTTTAGCCTATCAGTTATCAATTACTACCATGAAGTCAAAATTGTACAGGCTCTAGAAACTGCCACACATGAGTGGTAAGACCTCCCAAATTATTAGTTTTTGTTCTCAAGTCCTATTTTGTTACCACTTTTCATGAGGTTACTAGGTACACCTGAAACCCAAGGTTTGGAAGTGAACCAAAAACTCCATCTATTGGTAGCTAATTTTTTGGCATACATCCTATCTGTTCAAGGGGGGGTTCTACTATCATAGCACCAAGTTATGGATACAATAGATATCCTTGGTTGTGAGATAACCTAAAACTCACAATTGACGAGTACACCAAAAACTCAAGGTATCATAAGTTGCCTATCTAGTTTGGGCTTGAGGGGGGGATTGTTAGGTTTCAGTTAGGTTTCCAAGCCCGTGGGAACAAGCCTCATAAGGCATGCAGATAAGATTCAGTTAAGGATGAGTTGTGCATGGAAAATTTTTCTCTATATATGTTGTAGGGTTTACAAAGCATAATATACATCAATCATAGCGTTCTTTTTTACTTGCTGAGTGTCGAATTCTCTCTCTCTCTTTCGTTCTCACTCTGCTGCACCTGCTCCACACCATGGTAGTTCCACAGTACCACCCACCATATTCTTCATCGACATGTTATTGCTAAATGGTACGGCCCCACTTGAATAAGAGCTTGTATAATGCCATTGTGGAGTGTCAGCCCTTGTCATAATTGGGGGGAGCTACATGGGCATGAGGTGCGGCATGTACATAGACTTGATGCACACCTGTAGGTATTGTTGGGGGCAATGTGCTACTATGTAGCGGTGTAGTGCTAAGAAACAAGGTCCAAGGTGTACTTTTTGTACTCATCACCGGAGAAGGTATCGTAGCCGTAGTGTCTCCGAGAGATAGATGAGCTAGATTTGGAAAAGTAAAACTACTACTTGTAGGTTCAGATTGTACCAAAACTCCAGGCAACACAATATATGAAGGGTCCATTGGACTCACTAAAGTAGTTTCCATATGTGATAGTGTCAGCTGTCTGGCCTTGCCCGTATCCAAGAATCTCATAAGGCCCATTGAAGGAATGTTAATCCCTCGATTTTGCCTCTCCGATTGGATGATGCTATGGATGACAATGGAGATCATTTGTTGCCACTCCTCTATACTTCTGGTGCTCGAAGTAGATTGTACAGCTTCTAACAAACCTATATGTGTGTAACCCATGTACAGGTCTATCAAGGTTTTAGTTTGTAGGTCATATTCCCAATTTTTGTTGAGAATAACCCTTCTAGGCCCGGCATACTAGAGGTTTCCCTTGAGGTGGAAGCCTTGTTGTTCCTCACAGTTTGACCCACATTGCCTACTAACTTAGGAGCACTCAATTTCTTGATTGCTATGCCTGTTTGTTCAGGGGTCTTTCCCATCATGGCTCGGTGTTTTTCTAGGAAACTCTCCATTTCCCTCTCCCTAGCCACTTGCATATAGCGCTCAACTTCATGCACCTCCGCAAGACTCCTACCATCGGGTAGTAGAACTTCGGGGGGTGATTGCTTTGCAGGGTCTTCCATGAAAGCAGAGGGTAGGATATCAACGTGGACACTCTTGGGGAGTATAGGCTCCCCCTGAGATACAAAAGGAAAATATATCTCTTCCTCACCTTCATTAACTTCACTAGCCACAGGTTCAAAGCCAATAGCTCTACTAAAGGTTTCTATAAAGCAACTAAATACACTAGATCCAGGTTGTGGGGCCCAGATAGGTACGTCTTTGTTTACTTGCTCGGGCTTTGGTGTAGGATGCCCTTCCATAATATCGTAGTCAGATGAAGAGTCACTAGCCGCTATGTTTGGGTCTCGGGTTGTACTACCTTGGGTCCCCGCCGAGGGCTCAGAACCTAAACTAAGGTAGAAGGGTATTGAGAACCCCCCCCCCCCCCCCCCCCCCCCCCCCCGCATAAGTTGAAGTGATTTCTAGTTGCTCGGTCTCTAGCACACGACTAGAGTGCAGATGCATGTGCCTTTGGCACCCTACAAGTGTCGACGAATACCCTCGAAGGTTAACTGCTTGATTTTTTAGGCGTTTTGCACCCCATTTTCACTCGTTTTTTGATGTTTTTTAATGTCCTTTTACGATCGGATTTTGGATTAAAGTGTGTGATAGCTTGAAATGAGTGTATCGCTCGGGGGTTGTGGTGTGCTTTAGAGCACCGTGTTCGGTTACCCGAAGCTCCGATCATCCTCTAAAGGGTCATTTTTTACTTAGGCATGAGGCTAAAATAAGTAAGTCCAAAGGGTGACTGAGGCCGCAGCCTAGGCTTGGTCTTGGGTTTGGGAAATGTTCCCAATCTCAGTCCTTTCTTTTAAATAAATAATTTTTTATTTTATTTTTTTGGAGGATAAGGTCGCCACGGTCGTGCCGCGCGCACGCACACACACATCTAACATACCTACTTGCAACTAAAAGAGAGCTACTGTTAACACAGTACTACAGCAACTAATTAACTATAACAGATCTACTTACTGCACCTTAGAGATCTAACATTATAGATCTAATACCGTAGATCCAACACCTTATCAATAGAAAATAGTACGTTGCAGCAAAAAAATATAGCACCTTACTAACAGAAAACAATACACTGTAGCAAAAACAAAGTTCACAAATCCTTCTCAACAGCCACACACCTTCTTTCTCTACCTTTCCTACATCTCACATTGCACCACAAAACAGCATAGAGTGCTATTTGAGCTTTGTGCAGGGCATCTCCCCGACAGTGGCGCCAAAAATGTGCACATCTGTTGCACGTGTCAAAGCAAAGGACTTGCCGTTCACTGTGTGAAAGCCACAAATGGCTACAAGCACACAACCAAATTAACCTAGCAAGCTCAATATAGCAAGGGTGTGTCACTAACCGCCCTACACTCACCTTCGTGGAGGATTCCTCATCGCCGAAGAATAGGAAGCTACCGCCGTGCCGTGCTCAACCGCCTTGCCGCCATCGTGCCGTCGCAATGCTCTCTCTCTCTCTCTCTCTCTCTCTCTCTCTCTCTCTCTCTCTCTCTCTCTCTCTCTCTCTCTCTCTCTCTCTCTCTCTCGCATACACACACACACACACACACACACAAGGAGATGAAGAAGAAGATGGAGATGGATCAAGAGCACTCTTCAATTGCACAAATGAGAGAATGAGTAATTTTTAGGTGTAGGTGACTTTTATATGAGATCACCCATTCACACTTGGGCACCCATGCTTATCCAACTAACCCTTGAATGTTCCAATTAGAGTGCACCTCTCATCGGCGATCACTCTTACCCTTTTCCTATCGGCCCGCCAAGCCCGGCCCATGACTACTAGAAGTGGATGCTGATGGTTAACAACTGGTGGTCGTGCAGCTTATTATTACACATACACAGCAATGGCACTCACTTTGGGGAAACAAAACCCAAATGAACTATTAGATTATGGAAAACATTTAATGATCCGATACAAGGGCAATGTTGCCAAAAGATATCCACAATCTGTCATCAAGTTGAGAGGCTTGTGACTTATATTGTATCTGTTAGCTCATTAGGCATCTCTTGTACATGTTGTTACCTAAAATCAAAATCTCTTGACCCACCTATGGTTACCATATTGCATTGTCTCTCTCCACTTTCTCTGGCCTTCACGAGCATTGGAGTTTTTGAATGCCTCTACTGGTTTCCTTTTTTTTTTTGTTGCAAATGTCTAATTGCTTGTGTTGTTTCCGAATAGTCTAATACATGTTTTTGCTACAGCCAACGAAGGATTCTGTGATAAAACCACTAGAACCACTCTTTCAAACTGTTTGCCTTATCTTGAGAGCCACCATGATGTTTGTGACTGAAATATGCATTCCTGGCCATGTAATGAGACTTTTCCAACCCTTGGGTGTTCCATATGCCTGAGTTTCCATATTTTTAAATGATGTATGGTAAGTGATTGAAAATGATGTGCTGCAAATAAAACAAGTTGTTAGGAATTTCAAATTACCTTTTAGCCCTTATCATTTAAAAGGGTTCGTTAACAATACCATGTAATGAGTAATCTGAGTTTCAGTCCAAGCTGACCTAAATTCTTTCTTCAGAAGCTGAAGGTTCTCCTTAAATTTGTTTAGATCATTTTGTGTCCACTCATCTTTGTTACAAAATTGAAACAGCACATCAATGGAACATCACACTTCACCCTTGGCATTGCAAGTTGTGGGTTCCTAGTCCTTCAATGCCATATGGAGATTTTTCCATTGCTAAAACTCAATTTTGCTAACATAAGTGGATTTCTATATCCTTCCACGCTTAGTTAGTTTCTTATCTTTGACGCCTATTGGCTTTGATAAAAAACAACGGACCCCACCATAGATGGTTTGCAAGGTACATCTTTACCATTGGTTGACCTCTTCTCTTCCCACTGGATTTTCACATTGCCCCCATGGTGACCCATCTCTGAAAAAACTAGTGCAAGTGCCGCTACCACAACCTTCTGTTCTTTTGAGTCCTTGATTTTCCAAGCAAACCCAATGTACAGATACACCAACTTCTCCACAATTCTGCAAAGAGCATGCATTGTACAAATATGGACATTGTCAAGTGGAATATCTAGAACTCGGTGGAAATTAGGATCTTCATAGTGGCTAGTAGGTGCCTTTCTCCACCATTTTGTGTCCATTGTCTTTGCAAGCTCCATACAATACAAGCATGGAGCCTTTACCATAGCACCCATTCCACAATGGTACATACACTTCAGTGTTTTAAGGTCACCTGCAAGATGCCATTGAACCTGAAGTCTCCCCTCCCATTGAGAACCAGCACCTTTCCTTGATTCATTTGTTTGTTTCCTTGATTTGATGGAACAACCAATATAAAATGTTGTGGTCTTCTTTCTTTACCTTCAAGATTAAATCCGCATGAGACGTTAAAGTACATCTAAATTTAATCTCAAGAGGGCTCACCAAAGCTGAAGAGAAAGTGGAAATGGAATATCTGAAAAGCACCAAGCCACCATATGTTTGTTTTTTATTGAACACTGAAGTATGAAGGATCATCAGTGGGGCTTTTTGAAAGATCCCTATTCATCAATGTTATTGTGACTCATTCTAGCTTCTTCTCTTTGAGGATCTCACACTCATCTAACTTCAAAACAAAATGTAGAACTCCACCTGTCTCTTCAAATGCTACATTGTAGAACTCAACCATTCTAGTTTGCAACAAAGTGAGGTCCATGAAGATATTGCTACACTCATTGTAGGTTACAGTTGTTCCTTGAGATCTATAAATGCCATCAATATGAAAGGGACATCCAGTGAAATCTGTTTGTGCATGTTTGAGTTGAAGTCTCTCTTTCCAGACACTTTCTATTGTTGGTAGAAGTTTAGACTTTATTCCATTCTTCACAAAAATGGAGGAGATAGACTGTTGAATAGTTGAGTACCCTCTCTTACTCACACCAAGGGATTCAAGTGTGCCATGTATTTCACTTGCACTCTTTGTAATAAAATGGTCAACAAAATCACGCTGCAAAACCTTATACTTTTTGTCATGCATTATATCCTTTGCGAGACCACTTGTTATCAAAGGCTTCAACTGCTTCCTACATTTACCTTTGGAACTATGTTTTCTTTGTCTGGATATATAGCATGTCTACATAGAAAATATAACAGACATAAGAAAAAACAATGTATAGTTGAAATAAACTAAAAGGTTCACAATCTTGACCTCAATGCTTGTATTCTTTTCTTGAGACCTCCAGAGCCAACCTTCAAGGTTTTGTTGAGATTTCGAGCTCTACACCTTGAGCTGGCATCCACTACGGGTCTTGGCCGCTTACGGCATTTACTCACTGGCGCGTTAGGTGACCGACACAGAGGATCTCTGCCAGTGATTCTACAGCTGGACTACACTTATAGTGCCAGCCTAGTACGCTTCTAGCGAGTTCACACTTAGTGACCGCATGTACATATGTGCTACTTTTCAGCTTTAGCACTTAGTCATTTTGTACTCTCTTTTCTGTGAAGAAGAAGAAGAAGCTTTCCATCTCTGTGTGCTTTGTGCTTGTCTTGTGTAGCTCTCTTGCATCCTCATTCTTTACATGGTATCAGAGCCTGGTGCAGGCAAGAGAAGCTAAGAGAGCAAGAGCATCACCATCCCTTCGTTCGCAATCCACGACCAGATCTCCAAGTTTCTGAACAGGTCTCCAAAGTGCAGTATACAGAGATTTACTGTACAAGTACAGTGGTTGTGAAACGCTTGATTGTGGACACTTGTTGAGTGTAGAAAGCATTACAGGAACCACGATAGCAGGTTCAGCAGATTTGCAGGTTTTTGCAGATTGCAGCTATTTTGTCTTAGTGCTTCAAGATGTCTGACGGTTTCAGTCAGATTGTTACTGAGAAGCTTGAGAAAAATAACTACCCTGCATGGAAGTTCAGAATAACAAATTTCCTAAAAGGAAAAGGTTATTGGGACTATGTAGAAGGAGACAATGAAAAGGAACCAGAGATTCCCAAGGCAAATGCTACAGCAGAACAAAGGAAAGCTTTGAGGGACTGGCAACAAGGCCAGAGCAAAGTGATGTATTGGCTTTCTATGAGCATCACAGATGGCATGATGGGCTATCTACAGGATGCTGAAACCCCCGCCATTGCATGGAGAAACTTAGGCAGAGTGTTCGAGGTGAACACCAAGGCCAGGAAGCTTCAACTAAAGTCGGAGCTAAATCAGGTTAAGAGGAACAACCTCTCAATCAATGATTATGCCTTGAAGATCAAGAGTATCATTGAGGCTCTTGGATCTATTAAAGTCTCAGTGGAAGACGATGACATTGTCCGTGCATGCTTGGATGGTCTAGGAGATGAGTATGTACATTTTAGGTCTTCCATGAATACAAGAGACGACATCCCCGTGTTCCAAGATTAGATTTCTATGCTTATTCTTGAGGAGAAGAACCTTGACACATCTTCTTCTCATGGCAGAAATAATTCTGAACAGGCCTTCTATTCTAACTCCAACAGAGGTAGAGGTAGAGGTCGTGGTCGAGGCCCAAGGGGTTGCAGGGGCCAATTTCTGGAAGGTCAATCAAATCAAAACAATACAGGTGGCAAGGGAAACCAATCTCAAGGCAGGGGGAGTCAAAGAGGTCGTGGTGCAGGATCAAGCAGGCAGCAACATACTCCAGATAGTAGAGAATGTTGGACTTGTGGTGAAAGAGGTCACATGTCACGTGACTGTCCAAAGGGAAAAGCAAGTAGAAAGAGAGAACAGGGCAACTATGCATCTACTAGCAGAGATGCAGATGACAGCAAAAATGAGCGCATGTTTGTTATGCAGCATGTAATGAATACAATGACTGCAGAGAATTCCACCCAAGACGATGTTTGGTATGTGGATTCAGGTGCCTCTAATCACATGACGTCTCGTGGAGAGTGGTTTAGAGATATGCGCAAACCAGATGTGTCAGGCTATGTGCAGACAGGAGATGACACAGCTCACCCCATTGCTCATGTAGGGGACATACCTCTAAATACGAAGAGTGGGAAATCAAAGTACTTAGCAGATGCACTTCATGTCCCAAACATTACAAGAATCTTGTTTCTGTTGGACAAATGGTTGAGCAGGGTTTACAGGTTCGCTTCAATCTAAATGACTGTTATGTAGAAGATTTCCAGAATGGCTGTAAGCTGATCACAGAGGGCAAATGTGTGGGCAGAATGTTTACGCTGAATGTAGACATGCCTGAGGTAAAAGTTGCATTATTTGCACAGGGCACAGGTGTTGTGGCTGATGTTGACATTTGGCACAAACGCATTGGCCATGTCAATGAGCAGAGATTGCGCAGGATGCAATCAAAACAGATTGTAAAAGGTTTGCCCAAATTCAAGGTGGATGGTATGCATAAAGTGTGTGCAGCATGCCAGTTTGGAAAACAGTCAAAGGGCTCATTTCCACATGAGCGCAATGTATGTAAAAAGCCACTTGAGGTGGTGCACACAGATGTTTGGGGTCCAACCGATACTGCAAGTATACATGGTTGCAGGTATTATGTCTCTTTCATTGATGACCATACAAGGAAAGTATGGGTCTACTTCATGCGTAACAAAAGTGAAGTGTTTGGTCACTTTCAAGACTTCAAAGTCATGATTGAGAAGGAGACAGATATGCAAATCAAGACATTGAGGTCAGATGGAGGGGGAGAGTACTTCTCCAATGATTTTTCAGATTTTCTGCGAATGCATGGTATACACAGGCAGTTTACATGCAGATATACTCCACAGCAGAATGGGGTCGCAGAAAGGAAAAACAGGCACATTGCAGAGGTTGCACGTGCATTGATGAATGAGAAGAACATGCCTCATCATTTCTGGGCTGAAGCTGTAAATACAGCTGTGTACATTATGAACAAGACACCTACAGCTGCGGTGCATGATGTAACACCTGAGGAAAAGTTTACAGGTACAAAGCCTGATTTGGTACACTTGAAAGTGTTTGGCTGCATAGCTTACGTGCATGTACCAGATGAGTTGCGTAGGAAATTGGATCCTAAAGTAGAGAAATGTATTCTTGTGGGATATTCCCTTGAACAAAAGGGGTACAGGTGCTACAATCCTACTACACGAGAATTACGAGTGAGCAGAGATGTAGTCTTTGATGAGATGAGCAGCTGGTACAGTAATGCACATGGCACTATTGGGGCTGATGTAAAAGATGATGTGGTTGTACAAAATGTGAGGCCACAGTCACAGGTTTTGAGTGGACCACAAGAGTCCTCTTCTCGTGGCTCTGTTGAGAAACCATGGAATGGTAGACTACGTACGCAGGTTACTCCACCAACAGGTACAGGGAATGTATCACGAAAAGGAAAGGAAAAGGTTGATGAACCTCCCTTTATGGTCGATGCATCATCAGGTTTTTCACATGTAGACATGGATTCAGATGGTTCTGAACAAAGTCTTGATGAGGAATTTGGAATTCCGGCTGTCAGGACACCTGGTGTAAGGAAAGTACAAGAAGATGCTAGAGGGCAAAGGAGTGACCCAGGACCGCGCAGATCTAATAGAGTCAGAAATCCAGTTCAGAAATTGACTTATGATGGGTATCTAGCGCATCACCAAGCCTACATGGCTAAGGTGATACAGGATGTGGAGCCCACATGTTTTGAGGATGCAGTTGGAAATGTGCATTGGGATGATGCAATGAATGAAGAGATGGCTGCATTGGAAGCAAACGACACATGGGAGTTGGTGCCATTGCCAAGTGGCAAGAAAGCTATTGGCTGTAAATGGGTGTATAAAACCAAGCATAAGGCTGATGGTAACATTGACCGTCACAAGGCAAGGCTGGTCACAAAGGGTTATGCACAGACGTATGGCATAGACTATGAGGAGACCTTTGCTCCAGTGGCAAAGATGACGACAGTGAGAGCTGTCATAGCAGTGGCTGCATCTAGAGGATGGATTATGCATCAAATGGATGTAAAGAATGCCTTCTTGAATGGTGAGTTGCAAGAGGAAGTGTATATGGATCAGCCACCTGGTTATGTCGATCCAGGTTACCCAGATTATGTATGCAGACTTCTCAAAGCTTTGTATGGTTTGAAGCAGGGCTCTAGAGCATGGTATGACAGGATTGCCAAGTATCTTGTCAGTATTGGTTTTAGGAGAGCTCATGCTGATCATTCACTCTATGTACGTGAGAGTGATGTGGGGATTGTGGTCATTACCATATATGTAGATGACCTTATTATTGTGGGTGACAATGCTATGGAGATTGACCATGTGAAGGGTCTTCTCAAACAGGAGTTTGAAATGAAAGATTTAGGCGAGTTGCGCTACTTTCTTGGCATTGAGGTGATCAGGACTCCAGAGGGTGTATGGCTATCACAGAGACAGTATGCTTTGGACATGTTGTCAAAGTATGGTATGGATGATTGTAAGCCAATTTCTATTCCCTTGGATGTGAATGCAAAGCTGAGTGCAGAAAAGGGTGATGTTGTTGAGGATGTCAACATGTACAGGAAGATTGTGGGTAGTCTAATCTACTTGACTATCACGAGGCCAGACTTGAGCTACATAGTAGGCTTGGAGAGTCAGTTCATGCAGCTTCCGAGGAATCCACATTTGGATGGAGTACGACGCACACTTAGGTATGTGCAAGGTACTCTTGACTACGCATTGTTCTATGCAGCAGATGCACCATTAGCATTGTATGGGTATACAAATGCAGATTGGGCAGGTAGCATTGTTGATAGGAGATCTACGAGTGGCTTCATGTTCTCTTTTGGGAGTGCTGCTGTTACTTGGAGCAGCAAAAAGCAGCCTACGGTTGCTTTATCGAGCACAGAGGCCGAGTACAGAGGTGCAGCAGTTGCGGCGTGCGAGGTAGCTTGGCTATGCACATTACTTGAGGACTTGGGAGTGCAGGTGGACCATCAGATTTTCATCCATTGTGACAACCTCAGCAGCATGCAGTTGGCTAGGAACCCAGTGTTCCATGCCAGGACCAAACACATAGAGGTCCATTAACACTACGTTCGAGAGCGAGTGTTGGCGGGCGACATCGACTTGGTCTACGTCAGCACAGAGGAGCAGATAGCGGATATCTTTACCAAGGCCCTCGGAGCTGAGAAGCTTCGACGTTTCCGGACTATGCTTGGACTCTGCGACATGCAGAGCTCGAGGGGGAGTGTTGAGATGTCGAGCTCTACACCTTGAGCTGGCATCCACTACGGGTCTTGGCCGCTTACGGCATTTACTCACTGGCGCGTTAGGTGACCGACACGGAGGATCTCTGCCAGTGATTCTACAGCTGGACTACACTTATAGTGCCAGCCTAGTATGCTTCTAGCGAGTTCACACTTAGTGACCGCATGTACATATGTGCTACTTTTCAGCTTTAGCACTTAGTCATTTTGTACTCTCTTTTCTGTGAAGAAGAAGAAAAAGCTTTCCATCTCTGTGTGCTTTGTGCTTGTCTTGTGTAGCTCTCTTGCATCCTCATTCTTTACAGGTTTTAAGATTCCGTTCTCTTATTTCAAACACGAACACCTAAGTTGTATCTTTCCTTTGTAAGTTACACACTTTTTCTTGCAATTTTTGTATTTCTTGTGTGCACTGCAAAAGGGTTTTTTGGTCCTCACAATGCAAAGTAGAAAGTCGTATAATCTCATTTTCTTGATGGTGAACAATGTTTTTTTGAATTTCTGATTTCCCAGTTAGAGCTTTGCAGTAGCCAAGTAAACCATTCTTTCTGTCACTTGCAAAGGTCAATAAAGTAGTCGTATTTACAAATGCATGGGAGGCATTGGTCATAGATTCATAGGTCATAGCCATTTTTCCATAAATCTATGTGTTTTGCTCCTTCTACTCTAAGTCTTGCTTTCTCCGTTTGTTTACTGTTGTGTTTGTTTTACTTTTCTTGCATAAAGGCTTCATATTCAGGACTCAAATCAACATGTAGATAATATTTATGACATTTAGTGAGAAGGTTTGAGGTGGTGGATGAAGGAGCCTTGAATAAATAGTCAAGAAAATCAAGAAACGAAAGAGTATAGCACCATTACTCCCTAGACTACCTACTGCATACATCATATGGAAAAGAAATTCCTTCCTATATGACGAGGTGCATACAATATAACTGAAAAGGGACATTCCATCAATCATTACAGCCGTTATGACTATGTGAAAAGAATCCACTTCGAAGTACAATTTTTGAACGGTTGATGAGGACACCTTTTCTTTTACCACACCAATTTTCTAGAGAGAGAAGGAAAAAAATTGTATTTTCTTAGAAGGCCCTCCAAATGACCTTCAAAATTCCCTAATGGCTCCCCATGAGGCCAAGGAAAATTATACATCCCATGTCCAGACTCTCCGCAATTTCAACATTGCAAAAGTCACCTAGGTCGTGGCTCTCGCTCTTCTGCTTTCTTTGTTTGTCCGTTGGGACCTACAGCTTGTGCAAGGTGAATTGACAAGTTACTTAAGGATTCATTTAGCTTTTCAATTACCTCTACTATTACCTCAAGAATCTCTCTAGATGTTGATGCTTGCAATTTGCCCTTAGGTCTAGGACCCTCTATTGGAACCTCTCCTCTTAGACACTTGAGTTTCCTATACTTCTCAACATCCTTAGTTTCACCTGCATCAAAGGTAGCAGGTGCACCTACCTCAACTTTTATCTTGAGTGTGGAAAAGAGACCAGCTATGAACCTCTCCTTCTTTAGGAACTCTGCACCATCACCAACGTTAGCAACATTTCTCACCCATACAGCCCAAAGACGTAGAAACTCTTGTTTATACATGTAGTAGTAATCTAAGTCTTTTTGCTTGTGAGAAACGATGTCTTGCCATGGCTTTTGAGTATTTTAGGGGTCAAAGAATTATTTCTTGAAATTATCAACGACTTCGTTATAGTTTCCCTAAACCTCCTGAGATAGAGAGTCAAACCAAGTGCTAGCATCCTTCCTCAAAACTAACTCAAACATTTATAAGCGTTCCTCATCTCCTTTCACTCTTTTTATGCGGCAAGCCATTTTGAAATTTTCTAGAAATAGCTTGACATCCTCACCAGACTCTCCAAACATTTGGCGTTGGGCCTCCATTGAATCGATTTCAAAGTGACAATACATTTTCTTTCTTTCTTAGAAAATTTACACAATAATGTTTTCTAAATTGCAATCTATTCTACAACAAAATAAAATATGCACATCAAATGATCTATGATAGTCAACAAGAGGCAAAATGATAGGGTTTGGTGACGTTAGAATTTCTCCTACTCTTTGAGCACCAAACATGAACACCATACACTGCTGAAAATGGATCTTTTTACTAATTGCAACGTTTATTCTAATGTGTGGAGTGAAATGAAAGTGAAAAACCTTTATTTTGAGCCATTATCCATGGCCTATGTATGTTCTAATGCTTAAAATAGCACAAAAATATAGACGTCTAAGCTAACATGTACCTAATGAGAGACAAAATAAAAGGATTTACTGAAGCGTTTATCTCGCGGCTAACCTAAGAGGACCTAAAATCCTACAAATTACACGTTGCAATTGCAACTTAAGACTAACAATTATGTGTATCTTTTGCCTTGCAATGGGAATGAAAGGATAATACAAACTCTCATGATTCATGCAAACTAATTGATTATTCTAAGGTTGAATCTACACGAAAACATACACAAGCCCTCCTCAGTGGGGGCACCAAAATTGAGGTGTTCCGGGGCGAGCAACAAGAGAGGCAACCTCTAAACACCCCTCAAGGATCCCGTGCTACTGAATTGGGGTTGGGGCAACCACAAGCAAGGGACAACAACAAACCCACAGCCAAACAAGTGAATGGGCACCACCTAGTTATGGTATGCAAACTAATATGCAAGAGAGATTTTTTCACACCCAAGAAGATTCACCACAAAACACACACAAGCAATCTCACACCAAGACACACACCAAATAGAGAAGAGAGATCTAGAGCAAAGGGAAAAGAGAGAGAGAGAGAGGAATGGAACTTTCATAATACCTTGTTTGTCACTTGTGCAAATGAAGATGGTTCATTATGATGCTATCGTAGAGCTTGTACAAAACTTACTCATGCTTAGTAAATGCTAAACATTGCCAACACACACACACACACACACGCTGTCTTAGGGTGTGGGAGACCTCTCACCACAATACCCTCTTACAATGGACACAAAATTGACAATGAAAACACACTAAAATAGAAAAACAACAAGATCAAATGATAGAAACTTAAAATGCACAATTCACCTTGAATACACCAAACCATATTGCACAAGTGGAAGGACGAAGATTTGAACGTCAAATCATGTCTTTGATGCACCAAACCTAAATTTATCAATGATGGAGGAACATATACAATAGTGATTTTGAGATTTTTGAACTCACACTCTCTCACTTGCAATGTGTATCTTGAAAGCTTCTCTCATGCCAAAAGTGAATCTCACAAAGTGGTTGCTATGCCTAAGCCTCTCCTCACGCATAGAGTGTTGGGGTGCATGTGAGATATTGGAGGTGATTTACAAGAAGGAGAGGGTCCTATTTATAGGTTGGAGACCTCTCATTAAGATTATTAAAAATCCTAATTTACAAGCTAACAAATCAGGATTATGATTTTTTTTTAATATCAAAACATTGCGGGCCTTCTTTGTCTGCTTGCGTCATGGATGTGGGTTCAAAAGAGATCATTATTGGTGAAAGTAGAGTTTTAAGAAAGAGAGAGAGAGAGAGAGAGAGAGAGAGAGAGAGAGAGAGAGAGAGTTACTATGCACATGTAGGCTTGAGGTGAGGTGTCTTTTATGGTTAGGTCAATGGCTATTTTGTGTTAGTATGTTAGTGGTTAGTGTTAGTAGTTTGTAGTTAGTACGGTGGGGTAAAATTACATGGCATATACATTGCAAGTGATTTATACAATGATAAAAAGTAATAGAAGAATTAGAATATACACAATTTTATGGAAACCACAAGATGGAAAGGGAATTGTCCACCTATCTCCTCCAGCGAATGAGCGGTTGTAGAACTCTGTCAGTGTAGTTCTTGTGACCATGGAAAAGTTAAATTGTTAATGATCAAACTCCTCCTTTTGTAGATCTTGAGCTTGGTTATTTTTTTATTTTTTCTTTTTTTGTGAAAGGATGAAGAGGTTATGGTAATATGAGTTTGATTCTAGAGAGAGAAATTGTATGTGTAGAGATGATGATCTTGAGCTATGGAGTAAGGGAGAGATGGGAATGGTGAAAAAGATAAAAGAAGCCATGAAAGTTGTAGGTTTGAGTGAGAGAGGGAGAGGAATGAGTGTGTGTGTGTGTGTGTGTGTGTGTGTGTGTGTGTGTGTGTGTGTGTGTGTGTGTGTGTGTGTGTGTGTGTGTGTGTGTGTGTGTGTGTGTGTGTGTGTGTGTGTGTCTATGTGTGTGTGTGTGTGTGTGAAAGTAGGAAAGGAGGTGAGAGAAGACTATGGGTTACTTTGTGAGAAATGTGAGCAGATTGGGGTCCACACAAAAAATCCTATCTCACCGGTGGTAGCTCCGAAAATTATCAAAAATTTTAAGATGATTATTCAGCTCTTGGTCCACAGTTTGTCTTCTAAACCACTTCAAATTTGGAGTGGAGATGGATATAAAAAATCCCACCAAAATGCCTAGTATTCTTCACAAAAAAGTCTTCAGTGGCCCCCCTTTTGTTGAATTTTCATAAGACTCCAAAGGTGAGCCCCTCCTTGCATTAGAGCATGACCTAATAGATTCTTAGGGATCTGAAAATATGCATGGTTGTGGATTATGCATAAATATAATATATGGATATGATGAAAAAAATAAGCTAGTATATATAAATAATTCATGGAATCTAGAATAGTGTTAGCTATTTATATATATAATATATATATGAAAATATAGGGAATCAAATGAGGAGGGCACTCATTTGTTTTTATTGATGTATATTTATTAACAAGAGGCAAGAAAGAATACATGTAAGAAATAGGAATTTAGTGAAAGGCAATGACTGATGGTGAAAGGTATTTTTTGAGGTTTTTCCTTAGAGTAGATTCACACAAAAAATAAGAGAAGCTTGCATGAAATGTTTTTTTATAGAATATATGGTAAGAAAGATTATTGTAATGGTAAGTAAATGTACATAAATAACACACAACTAGATAAAAATATTTATAATTAAAAATCCCTATATTTAGGCCCTATATACAATGAAATACTTATACACAAAAGGGCCATAATATACTTTGGCTTTTGTTTTTTTTATTTTTTTTGGCTCAACTAGCCCAGTGACTAGCTAAATGAGGGTTTTTAAGAAGATATGGGGAAAGTCCCCTAACTCTCACACGCCTATGTACAATGAAAATGTACGGATATCCACAGTGTTTATGTGATTTTGGTAGGGTGAGATAGCTCACTATGGCAATTATGGAGAGCCACAAAATGGCTATCAATAGCAAAAATACAAAATATACAATCTAAAAACTTGACAGAGGAGTGAAATTACAATTTGCAGGAAACCTCAATGGAGCCATTGCTGACTCTAGCTTCAGTTTGTGAAGCAACATACACATGTTTCACCGTTGCAAGTCGCTTGCCGTCATGCGTTTGCTTGAAATTTGTGATCCTTCCCTTCCAATGGTGTGCTCAAGAATCCATGTGTCTCCTTGAGATCTTTTGTGCACCTCTTGAGTTGGGCTACATTGTCACCCACATCAATCATTTGAACTCCATCGCCACCCAATATCCACTGTCATCTTGTACATTGCTGCATGAAATGGAGTCAATGACACTCCTAGGTCGTCCAGTACATAATGATTCCATGGGGAATAGTGACACAACCTGTAGAAAAACACTTATGATTAGACATTGCACATCCATGTTCTCAGCTATATAGAGAAAGATTCTTGATGGTACACAAAGACAATGATGCCACTTACTGCTATACTACTCCACCTGCTTGTTGGCTTAATGGGGAAGATAATGTTGTAAAGCTTGAGAGGAAAGTAGATCCTCTCTAGAGAGCATAATGGAGAAGGAACAGGAAATCTGTTGAGAAAGAAAGAGGGATGATCTAGCAAAAGGATATGTTGCAGATCTTCAGCTTTAGGTTGAGGTGTTTAGTGAGGCTCATGGAGAAATGGATAACTTCAGCTTGAGAATAATCCAACAAGCTTGAGGAGAATGCAATAAGCTTGAAGAGGGAAAGAAGGTTCAAACTTCTGTTGTAGAGCTTTTGGGAGGGAAAATTGAAAGGAAGGAAAGAGAAGCAATGCTTGCAAGGTGAAGTGAAGAGAAGTGAGAGATGGTACAGTAGAGAGAGAGGGAGAAAATGATCATCACGTTTTTAGAGGGACCCCCTTTTAGGAGAGAGGGGGGAGAAACTGGTAGCCACTAGAGAGAAAAAGGATTGGTTTTTACTTAACTATTTAGAGAAAAGTTCAGTTTTTTGAATTTATAAGATATTTTCTCTTTATATTGTATAAAATAGTACAAGTTTGACCACTTACTTTTAGGCCCTGCCATACCCACCATTTTAGTCCACATGGCATCCACCCATTTGCCCCTTCCATAATCTCCTTTTTAATCCCATGGCAAATAAAGAGGCCCCCTTAGACCCCATTCCCTTCCTAATGCATTGCTTCCAACTTTTCACATCTTCAATGACTCTTGCGTAAACTTGTGTCCAATTCTTTTTGGGTCTCGGAGACTAGGTTGCAAATACATCTTTTCCTTGCAATCTATAGGCAAAGGTAATGCCACTGGTTTCACCTTCTTTGCTATAGTTTTGTAATTTGTCTCCACTCACACTTCTAGATCTTTTTGCACATCGAAGCACTCCTCGTCTTTGAAAGACTTAATGATCCTATACATGTCCATAGAAGCTACTTTTACCAGGTCATTTCCTTGTTGAAAACTAGAACCTGTTATAGCATTCAGATCACTCATAGTATCTACAATAGAAACCTCTTTAAAAACACCAGAAATGTACTCGTCGTCATCTAGCAAACCATGGTTTTTTATTTTCTCTGTACACTATTTACATATTGTTTTTGTCCTTTCTTTAAATCTCCAAGCATTGTAAATGATACTAATCCATCCTGTACACTATTTACATATTGTTTTTGTCCTTTCTGTAAATCTCCAAGCACTGTAAATGATACTAATCCATCCTTTTCAACTAGGGCACTTGTAAAAAAGCTTCATCTCCCTTTGGATAAGGCAAGAACCTTTTTCTTCTTGTACCACTGCACTCCTGCTTTACAATGGTACTCGGCTTGATCTCAAAACTCCTTGCTTGGTTTTGGTAGAGAATGGTCCCTTAAGCTGTTAGGATTTCTCTCATGGTCAAAGCAAACTATCAAGGATTAAATATCTTGTTTTCCATGTTTGCTTTTGACCCTGGCTTTTGTCTCCATTCGCACTGTGGTGATGTATGGTTGTTTAAGGATTAGATGATAGCTTGACATCTCTTGAACAAATAAATTTTTCTCACCTTTCACATCCCCTATGCTTAATTTATTCCATGAGCATTTTGAATTTCCCTAATATGGTCTCTGATCTCTGAGACACAAACTAGCTCAAAACTTTGCACCATGTCTTCCTCACACACTTGGTTCAACTCCATTTCCTTCATATAATGTTTTAGATACTTTGTGATGTCCTTGCCATCAAACTGGTCAATTCTCTTCACAATGGACTACAATGCTTTGGTGGTTGAAATCTGGCTTCTTTTTGTTGCCTGTAGTTGCTACATATACGTGGAAAATGCTTGAAACATCTGCATGACTGTAGGATCAAAGTGCATGCCATGTGTCTCTAGATTTTCATCCATGGCTAACAAAGTGTGTAGATCAATTCACAAACTCCCACACCAGCAACTTCGCGTCGGGTTAACCAGAAATGTCGAAATGTGTGGAGTCTAGATGGGAAGGTGCAAAACCTCTGACTGTGAGAGTTCGTGATGAGAGTCACAAGCACTTTGTGAAAAAACGTTTGTCGACAAGTGAAAAAAAGTGCACATGCAACATCACCAAATTTTGGTTTTTTTTGTGTGAGCTCAATCTCCAATTTCACAGCTACCCAAAAAACCTTGATTGGTTGAAGTAAGCATCTTTCCTCAACAAGGGAGAGATTTTGATGTCTACTATGTTGGCTAGAAGTTATTTACATCAAACTATGTGAGAGTGGGGTACAATATATTTGCATTGGGATAAGTTTGATTAGACCTTGCTTTAATCTAGCATCCATGGCTTGAGAGCCCGATATTGCATTCAGTAGCGGTATAACCATATCTTTCAGAGCTAGCCAAAATGCCAAAGGAAATTCCTTTGATAAGACACAAATCCCAGGGGTTTAATCAAAGCCCAATATTTTAAGGGCATACAAAACTTCACTTTCTTGAAATGGGCTCTCAATCTTGGATGCATCAGATTCAAAAATGCATTTTACCAAAGTTCCAAGCATAAGTTTAATGGACTCTTCTCTTTCTCGTGAATCATCCACAGGTTTGTCCAAAATTTGTGAGAAATAATCCACACATACTTGCATAATCTTCTCGACATCAGTAACCTTGGCACCATCTTTAAGCATGAGTTTGTTTCTAAGTATGTTCCCCGTTCCCCCTCTCCAACGTGGTCTACAGCCATCTTTAGAACTGAACTTGGGATTCTCTTAATTTCTTTTAATACTTTCACAATAGCCCCTCCTGTTTGAACCATAGCACAAGTTTGGTAACCACATAAAAGTGTTCTTTCAAGGTTTTGGAAAAAAATTCAATGCTCATAGTATATGTGTAAATATTCAAAGATCCTTACATGAGCTTCAAGCTAAGAACCCACTCCAATTTTTAAAAATAACTAACATGCCTATCTCTTGATTTCTTGGTCATGACAAGCTTCCAAAGCCAAGGTAGTGCTACATTTTACAAAGGACAGCATACTTTCACGGTTACCCCCATGGTACATCATATTTAAAATTGTTCATGCTACAAACCTATTTTTTCCATGAACTTCAATGGGTTCCTATTCTTAGTATATGGCTGCTATAGCCACAAAAATTCTTTAGCTATGTGTAGAATTAGATACAAAAAAGTGGATTTGTTTGCATTCTACTGACCTATCCTCCATATTTTCCTTGTCCACGCCCATATTTTGCATTATATAACCTATCTATTGATATAAGTTGGCATTTCACACTCATATTGATACCCAAAAACTATCAAAGACATGCAAACATGTCTTATTATGATCATTCTAGACACAACTACAAGACACAAAAACTGCGAGAATGAAAAAATTGGGTTCCAAATTGTGGCCATCCTAGCCTCCTAAAAAAATAGATACTTATACGCAAATTGGGTTTGTATACTTAGATATGGATCTAAGCTAGAAGTTGAAAATGTTCATTGAATGTAATGACCAATATTGAACATAATACATTCCTAATTCAAAATGAGTGCGATTTTGATAAAGTGAAATTTTCTTTCCAACTTTGTATTTGTAGCTCTTTGGGGTATTAGGTTCCCAATACTCATGAAAGAATCCTTACATAGTTATGAGGCTCTACTAACAATCATTAACCCACCAACATCCACTTCTAGTAGTCATGGGTCGGGCTTGTCAGTCCAATAGGAAATGGGTAGAGTGAGCGCCGATGAGAGGTGCACTCTAACTGGAACATTCAAGGGTTAGTTGGCTAAGCATGGGCGCCCAAGTATGAAGGGACGAGCTAATATAAAAGTCACCTAAACCTAAAAATCACTCATTCTCTCATTTGTGCAATTGAAGAGTGCTCTTTCTCCATATCCATCTTCTTCTTCATCTCCTTGTGTGTGTGTGTGTGTGTGTGTGTGTGTGTGTGTGTGTGTGTGTGTGTGTGTGTGTGTGTGTGTGTATGTGTGAGGGAGAGAGAGTGTGTGTGTGTGATCGAGCATTGTGGCTATGGCGCGAAGGTGACGAGGGCGGTGACGAGGCGGTTGAGCGCGGCACGACAATAGATCCTTCTTCTTCGAGGCGAGGAATCCTCCACGAAGGCGAGCATAGGGCGGTGAGTGACACACCCTTGCTCTCTTGAGCTTGCTAGATTAGTCTGGTTGTGTGTTTGCATCCATTTATGGCTCGCACACAGTGTACGGAAAGTCCCTTGCATTGGCACATGCGACAGACACGCACATTTTTGGTGCCGTTGCCGGAGAAATTCCATGCATTAAGCTTGAGTAACACTCTATGCTGCTTTGTGGTGCATTATAGGAAAGGTAGAGAAAGAAGGTGTGTGGCTTGTTGCGAAGGATTTGTGACCTTTATTTTGCTGCAGTGTACTATTTTTGTTAATAAGGTGTTGCAATGTACTGTGTTTTCAGTTCATAAGGTGTTAGAATTAAGGTAGTAGAGCTATAATGTTAGTTATGTAAGGTAGAGTAAGTAGATCGGTTAGTTAATTAGTTGTTGTAATACTATGTTAGTGTGTAACAGTAGCTCTGTTAGTTTTAAGTAGGTAGGTTAGGTGTGTGTGTACTCGCACATGCGGCGCGACCACGGCAACCTTATCCCAAAAAAACAAAAAAACAAAATTTAAAAAAAAATTAAAGGTAGGACTGGGATTGGTAATATTCCCTAGACCCAAGCCTAAGCCCATGCTCAGGCTCAGGCCTCGGTCACTCTTTGAAATTACTTATTTTAGCCTCACACATAAGTAAAAATCGACCCTTTTGAGGACCAACGGAGCTTCAAATAACCAAACGTTGTTCTGTAAAGCACACCACAACCCCCTGAGCGGTATGCTCGTTTTGAGCTATCACACACTCTAATCCAAAAACCGATCATTTAAAAACGTTAAAAAACGAGTGAAAAGGGGGTGCTTGTTTTGAGCTACTATCACACACTCTAATCCAAATACCGAGCATTTAAAAACGTTAAAAAACGAGTGAAAAGGGGGTGCAAAATTCCTTAAAAATTAAGCAGTTAACCTTCAAGGTTATTCATCAATACTTGTAGGGTGCCAAAGGCACATGAATCTACGCTTTGATTGTGTGCTAGAGACTGAGCAACTAGCGAGCACTTCGACGTACATGAATTCTCAATATCCATCTACCTTAGGTTCTAGGCGCTCGGCGGGGACCCAAGGTAGTACCTCAAAACCCGCATATTGCGTCCAGTGATTCTTCCTCTGACTACGACGTCATGGAGGGTTGCCCAATGCCTAATCCTGATAATGCAAGCCAAGATATGCATGCCATGGGCCCACGGTCCGGGCCAAGCGTGCTTAGCCGCTTGAAAGAAACCTTTAGTAGAGCCACTTGCTCTGAACATGGAGCTAATGATGTAAATGAGGGGAGTGGGGAAGTAAATTTTCCATTCATGACCAACATAGACCCCATACTCTTAGAGAGTGTGCACGTGAATAATCCATTTACTGCACCCCATGACTCTTCAGAGCTATTCCCCTCCGAGGTTATATTACCTGATGGTAGAAGCCTTGCAGAAGTGCAAGAGGTTGAGTGATATATCCTTTTGGCTAGGGACAAAAAAAATCGAGAGCTTACGCAAGGTGGATCAACGAAGAGAATTAAAAGAGAAAGCCCCTATGTCAATATCCTTGGTAGGAGAGCAAACGAGTGCTCCTGAATTAGCAACCACTAAGGGTCAACCCACTGAGAGCCACATTGCATCTAGTTCAAAAGACACCCCTAGCATCTCAATCCTAGATGGAGTGTTCCTAAATGGGAACTGGGAGTATGAACTACAAACAGAAACTCTAACTGATCTATACACAAGTCACAGCTATCATGTGGGTTGTTTAGATGTCCTACAATCCACAACGGGTGCTACTAATGTAGAGGATCAACAACAAAGTGTTTGTGATGTTATCCATAGGTTATTGAGCTAGAAAGGCAAAACAAAGGGATTCACATACATTCAACGGGTCATGAGATTATTGGATATAGGGAAGGCTAAACAACTGACCTTCTTGCAAATGGAGACTCCCTCAATAAGTTCGATAGATCCTCCATATGTTGTTTTACCAAGGGTCTCAGTGCAATCTGAGCCCACAAGTGATAGATTTACTTTTCCAAGTCTAGCTCATCTTTCCCTTGATGACACCATGGCTACCATCCCTACCCCAATCATGGGCATGCCGAGAAACATGCCACGGACCTCATTTGTTGGTAAAGCATCGCTATATGTTAGCTCAATGCCTGCGACAGTACCTACAAGTGTGTACCAATTGTATACACCTATGGGTCCTCGCACTCATGTAGACCCTACCCCTCCCATTGTTTCAACAACCTATGCTCCACAACCACAACACCCAAGCTCTTATTTCCATGGGACCATACCGGCTAGCATTAGCATGTCACATCCGATGTCTGCTATTCCTAGGGCCACACATATGAACTTTGGGCCTCCACATGGCACAACATCATACCAAACGTGGAACCCAAGGGCTTCCTATGCGCCAATCCTAATGCCAATACCTACTCCACATATAGTCGCTAGAGCGCCTGCACACACAGTGCCTGCTCACTTAGGTGACTTGGCAACATTTGCTCAAGCTATTGGTCGATGTATTGCTGAGAATATGCGTAACACGCCTGATAGAGAACCTAGAAGTAAGGTAGTACAAATAGCCAAGCTCACACAAAAATTTAGTGGACATGGGGATGTGAGAAAGCATATCGAAGTGTTTGAACAAATATGCGATTCTCTAGGAGAATGAAATGACGTGCATAAGAGTAATGCTTTACGCCTAACCTTAAGTGGGAAGGCTGTGGATTGGTATAGAACTCAAAGGGTGGAAGAAAATATTTACCCTACTCTTATGAGACTGTTCTTGAAAGAATACATACGATAGGGACTGCTTTGCGGTGTAGCCTCTCAGCTCCAGAAAGCCCAACAAGAGGAAGGAGAGTTGGTGAGAGACTTCATTAGTCGCTTAAAGCATTTGAATTCTTGTTATAATCCAAATGAGCGCTTCAATAATAATCAATTGCTTGATAGATTCATTTACGACATGAGGATATCTACAATGTCCTAGTCATTAGAGGTATCACCACTTGCAAAGCGGTCACCACCAATGCGATCCAATTGGAGGATAATTTAAGATTCAAAGAGAAAGAGTGTATGTTGAGCCTAAATCTATTAGCTCGTAAGCATCGGGGCATGAGCCAATGACCATAAATCCTATTGATAAAGAGCCAAAGATATCTAAGATAACTTAGCAAATCTCACCAAGGCCATTCAAGAGAGTCTTGGAGACAATCATGGTCCACAAAACAATTATATGTATCCAAGAAGGGAGCAAAAATGGTGCTTAGTATGCTATGGTACGCATAGTACCAGTGAATGCCCTACTTTTAGAGTAAAATTCAATGGGAATTGCAATGCCTATGGGAGGTATGGTCATCAAGCTCAGGATTGCATAGTATTTAAGCGTATGATGGCCAATAGACCAAGCTTAGCATGGACAAACACACCTCAAGTGCTTGCATTGATGCTGGCCCCACCTCTTGAACAAACGTCACAACACATGGTCACTAGGGCCCAAAATGTTGTTCAAACAACACCCTTACCACCTCCAATGCTAGGACCGCAACCACCATATTCAAGAATCACTTCTGTGAATCAAGTGGGTTGTGAGTCATCTATTGCTTGTTTGGCAGGCTGTGAGGAAGATATAGACCCTAATATTGCCTATGGGATGGATGCGCTTGAATAAAGTCCACAATACTACATGGAGGACTATTGGGGACAAGTCAAACCTGTCTATCAAGTAGCTGCTCTTACTACAAGAGGCCAAAATATTAATTACACTGCCAAGAGACCACCTCTTTAATGCTTCGAGTGTGGAGGTCCACATCGTGTAGCCGAGTGTCCTATTAGGCTACAAAATAATGCCACATTAATGCAAACCAATTAAGCGAGCACGTCTACAATGCCAATACTCATGTGTAATCGATGTGGCATAGGTCATTTGATTGCCGATGTCCGAACAATCCAAATGCACCAAAGATCATGCCATTTAACCTTGATTGAGACTACTGAGGAGCCATCACAAAATACATCTGTGGTACCAGTAAATGTACTCACATGATCGATGCTCCAAAAACAAAATTATATTCTTGAAGAAAGAGACACGACATCATTTGCCCAATCTCAGAAGAAAAATAAAACACGAAGGAAGAGATCACAAAAAGCAGTGAAGTCAAACCCGAGTTCAAAGACCAACATAGGGACTGGTGACGACCTTGTATATATGAACGACGCTTAAGAGGATTTTGATTGAGGTGAAACCATGGAGACCAAAACGACCACTAGGAATGAAACCAACAAGGAAGATCAGCACGAGCCACAATGGCCAGAACCCAAAAAGAAGATAGGAACTTACCCCAACCCTATAGAGGAGATCGAGCGAGTCAAGCAATTAAGGAGTTTGATTGAAGAGACCCAAAGGGATCTAGATCCAGATTACAAACACAGTGTTCCCTACGCAACAACAACGTCACCAATTCCATAGGCCCTTAGCCATACCTAGTGTCATCCAAGAAGAAACTGACTTAAAGTCATGGGAAAGTGGGCGTACTCACTTCTTATTGGAAAGAATGTTTATAGAGGGAGTGCCTGACCATATTGAAGAAATGGAGATCCCATCTTCCCCACGTCAAGGGACTGAATCCCAAAAGGTGCCGTTAAATATTGTCAAATTGATGGGTTTCATGGTTTCAAAAGTTAGAACCACCATCATGTCCAAACTAAATGGAGACTCTAAGCTATTCTTAGCTCTTTGAGCTTTCCTCAATGGAGAATTAAAGGTGGGCTACCACAATTTGCATAGATGGATGGATCTAGGGAAATGCCAATAGAGGAGGAACACTTACATCCACAACCCAACCTAGATGAGAACCTTGTTGTCGAAATACATGTTAACAAGTTGGGACAATACTTTGAGGGAGATGAATCCAAAGCAACCATACCAATCACTACCAAGGGATTAACTGTGAAGGGAATCCTTGATGGTGGCGATGGGGTTAGCATTGTGACTAAAGTGATGGGAAACTATGGGAAGACCTCACCTTGGGACCACAACCATAGTAGTAAAGATGGCCAATGGATCTTTTGTTAAACCTAGTGGGATGCTAGAAGATCTCAAGATCAAGGTCTTTGGACATAAAATACAAATTGCCTTCATTTTTATGGATTTCTCCAAGCACACTATGGAATCTGAAATAATCTTAGGACGTCCTTTCATGAGGGAAGAAAACATGGTGCATGATTGGTCTAAAAACCATGTCTACTTGCAGTTCCAAGGTTCTGTCATTCAAGTGGATCTTGTAACTGGTCGAGCACATCCTCTAGGAAACAGGTCTATAATTGATCATAGATCTAACACCACATTTCATGCGGACCCATTGCAGTATTGTTACACGTGTAAAGCGAACACTGATGTTGGCGAATATTCTCCTTCTATGGATGTACTACCTGGGATGACTGAGTCGGACAATGTGGACTGGGTCCACCTAGCAGCAACCATAGACACTTGGGGAAATAGGGGGACGACCTGGGTAACACCTGAGTGCCACCACTTGTACCCTTAAATATGCTAGAAGAAATGCATGTAGCTTTTGATGACCTACAAGATGAAGGTTTGACTGGCATTGGAACCACTAGCATGTCACAAGACTATAGCCAACAGGATTTGGGGTCAGAATCATCAATTGAAATTGACTCTGAGGACAAAGAATTTGAGTTAAATCTTAGTGCAAATGTGGGGACAAACCATTCAGGTCCCAGTGGTACCCTAGATGACAATCTATCCAAGGGAGTAGAAGACACAAGTAGCAATTCATCTAGTGACTCTTCACTAGAGATCGGCCGTGATTGAAAATTAGACAAGAGGAGTAAGAGATATAAGAGGAAACGATATTGAGCAAATGTGCATGCTAGAATAAATGAAAAGAAATCTACCCCAGAATGGGTTAATTATATAGGGGCATGTGATGCTCATCGAAAGTTGGTAGATAATTGGGGTGAATACCTTCAAAGCGTTATGTGGTGTAGTCCACAACCCATTGACATCGCAAAACTAGAGGCTACAGAGAATCCAAAGTTGAGCCGCACCATAAGGAGACAACAAAATCAAGAGTTAGCTCAACAACCAAAGGAATCAAAAGTGAAATCACGGTCCACAGAACAATAGGACCCCACAGACTTACACCCAGCATCTAAACATTTCAAATCCTACACCACAGAGGAACGTAAGGTTGTGTATACAAAGGCCCAAAGAAAACCTATCGACGGAAGCAATGGAGTCTATGATGGTCCAGTGATAGTTCAAGAAATAGAGCTAGCAGATTCAGGACAAGAGTCCAAGCCTGTTTTCATTGCCCAAGATCTAACAGAGACTGAGAAGTGTGTACTTAAAGAACTTCTCAAGGAATTTAGGGATATATTTGCTTGTACATATCATCATATGAAAGGTGTTCCACCTTCCGTGGTGCAACACACAATCCACATGAATAGCATGGCTAAACCAGTTCAGCAACGACCCTACCCAATGAATCCTAAATATGCAAAGATCGTTCAAGAAGAGATTGAAAATCTTGTGAAATGTGAATTCATATACCCTATTGAGCACTCAGAATAGGTGTCTCAAATAGTGATTGTGCCAAAAAAGAATGGGAAACTCAGGGTGTGCTTGGATCTCAAGAAGGTCAATGCTGCCACTAGGAGGGACCATTACCCCTTGCCATGTTCAGAACATGTGCTTGAAAGAGTTGCAGGGAAGGAAGCTTATAGCTTTTTAGATGGGTACTCTGGCTATAATCAAATCACAATTGCGCTAGAACCAAGCTAAAACAGCCTTTATAACCGAATTTGGAGTGTTCGCATTTTGTGTTATGGCTTTTGGCTTAACCAATGCCCCTGCTACCTTTCAAAGATTAATAAACACTACTTTTAGAGAATATTTGAGGGAGTTTTGGGAAGCTTTCTTAGATGAAATTTGTTTTTATTCCTCTTGGAAAGAACATATATCATGCTTACAAAAAGTGTTTGAGAAGTACAGATTGTATCACATCTCCTTAAACCTTTCAAATGCCAATTTTGGGTTAAACATGGAGTCATTTTAGGGCATTAGTGTCCAATTATTGGGATTTCCAGAGATGAAAGTAAAATTAAATCCATTGCTGAATTGCCACCACCTACAAACTATAAAGGAGTTCAAAGGTTCATGGGCCATGTTGGTTATTACCGACGATTTATTTTAAACTTTGCCAAGATATCTTGTCCTTTGTACAAGCTTCTTATTGAGTTCCACTAGACCACGGAGTGTGATCATGCTTATGAGTCATTGAAAAAGACCTTGACTAGCGCTCCTATTCTATGAGTGCTCGATTGGAATGTAATTTTCCATGTGCATATTGATGCATCAAACTTTGCTATTGGGTGTGTTCTAGCTCAACTAGGAGAACATAAACTGGACTACCCCATCAGCTTTGCAAGTCATCAATTGAATGATGCCGAGAGAAACTACAACACTACAGAGAGGGAAGGTTTAGGTATGATTTACGTTGTGAAGAAATTTTGCTAGTAATTTCTTGCCAACAATTTCGTTTTCTATCTAGATCATCAAGCCTTGTTGTATCTAGTAAATAAACCTTGTTCCACGGAAAGAATTACACGATGGTTGTTAATTCTCCTTGAGTTTGATTTTATCGTTGTAGTGAGACGTGGTAAAAAACATGTCAAGGCGGATCATTTGTCTTGCATACCCAATGGTGAAGCCCCTACACGAGTTGATGATGAATTTCCTGATACTTCTCTATTCCTAGTCAAGACCATACCTGAATGGAGTGAGAAGATTGTGAACTTTCTAGTTAATGGTTTTCCCCCCAAAGAGCTTCGTAAGGACATAGCTAGAAAACTCTTAAAATAATGTGAACCTTATTCTCTCATTATAGGAACTCTCTACATGCTAGGAAAGGATAATATTCTTAGACGTTGTGCAAGTGAGGATGAGTATTTATACATACTGCAAGAAGCCCACATGGGTATAGCTGGAGGACATTTCTCAGGGGAACTAATAGCTAGAAAGGTGTTGCAATCAGGCTATTGGTGGCCTACCTTGTTCAAGGATGCATCACTATTTGCAAAAGGATGTGATGAATGCCAACGTTACAAGATCACATAACAAAAGGATAAGATGCCCTTACATCCTGTTAAAGTGACTCAACCATTTGAAAAATGGGGTTTGGACTTTGTAGGCCCAATTAGTCCAGCAGCTTGTAGCACTCAATCTCAATATATTATTGTTGACACTGACTATGTGACAAAGTGGACGGAAGCCAAGTGAACACGTAAGGCTGATGTAAGGTCAACTGCCAAGTTTCTCTTTGAGAAAATTATTACAAGATTTGGTTGTCCCTTTGAGATTGTGAGCGACAATGGCACTCATTTAATAAATGGAGTGATAAAAGAACTCACTACCAACTTCATGATAGCTCACCATAAGTCCACACCTTATCATACACAAGAAAATGGCCAAGCTACGAGCACCAACAAGACCTTAATCTCTATCTTGGCCAAAACGATGGAAGTTCATCATACAGATTGGGATTTAAAGCTTACATCCACTCTATGGGCTTATCGTACTTCTTACAAAGTGGCTATTAATTGTACACCATTCAAAATGGTATATGGCCAAGAAGCAGTTATGCCATGGGATTTTGTAATTTCTAGTCTGCATGTAGCTTCACAAGAAGGTTGGTACGGTAACCCTTTAGTTGAGCGCTTATATATCCTTGAGAGGTAGATGAAGAAAGGCAACAGGCTGTGCAAAACGCACTTGTGGAGAAAGGTAGAAGGAAGAAATGGTTTGATCGTCATCTAAAGAAAAAAGATATCAATGTTGGTGATAAAGTCCTTATGTATGGAGTGCGTTACAAAAGGAAAAACTTGAAATATGCAGGAAAAGGACCATATAGAGTATGTGAAATCATCCCAGAAGGAACCATTCGTGTGGAGACTCTTGATGGAGTTGAAACCATTGGATTCCTCAATGGGAGAAAATTTAAAAGATATTATGATCCTTTAGGCCAAGAGGAACTCCATGCCATCATCAAAAAAAGTCAACCAAGGCACAAACAGAATTGAAGAAGATACAAGCTCAAGCTGAGGCTAAGAAGCGATAGCAATGCATAAGACGCCAACGAGAGGCTAACCTTGGAGTTACACATACATTCCACGTTGAAACCGACGAGGATTGGTTGGACTCTGATACACCTCTACAATACCCTATTGAGCTAAACATCACCTATGGAAAAGTACTATATAACGCCTTATTGGACACGGGTGATGAGTATAATTTGCTATCATATGGGGTGTGGTGCAGTTGGGAAAGTCGCCTCTATCTGAGAGTAAATCACATTCGTTATACCATCAAATGACATCTAAACTTAACAAAACTTCTAGGACAGGTTTATAAGACCTAAGCACACATGCCTATTGTTGGCGGATACGCCACGATGGACGCCAACACAGCGAGAACTCATCTAACAAGATTTGTCAGCTAAGGATGAAGCTCGACCTGCAGGCGTGTGGAAGCAAGCATAGGGTGTCAACCTACACTCGACCGACTCTCTACTACTTCCTACAGAGGTCTCTACCCAATGTCTAAGCTACAGCCTTCAGGAGTGCATAAGAGGAGATTTCCTACAACGCTTTCAAGAGCCAAATACCCATCAAACGTTCTTGAAAACGCCACAAAACCTGAAGGAGACCCTATTAACACCAATAGGTCGCTCTCCCTAAGGTCCATGAACCAAAATCCCAACCCTAAACTCCTGGTGCAAAATCACGTAGGATGTCTGGTCGAAATTTGCACGTCTTCATTTCCAAAAACTAAAGTGCCTAATGTGTATCTCTACTCGATGCGAATGCGTGGATATGCTGAAATGCAAAAACAGACAACGTATGCTCACCGAATCACCAGATGTAGCTCGTGGGTTGAGTTCGTGAAGCCAGACCGTACACCCGCAATGTAGGTATTGGTGCGTAGCTCTTGTCGGGGGCAACATGCTGCACTTCTCCACACTCAATTCCGAGCATCTGTGTGCGTGTGGCGTCAAGATGAAACTCTCACTCTCTCTCGTACACAGTACGCTCACTCACACATATAGAACTTTTAAAAATGACAAAGGTTCTTTCCCATTAAGGTCAAAAGTGGTATAAATACCTTACAATCTCAAACCCTAATGTTCCAATTTAACCATCTACTCAATCTAAATGTCAAAATGACATATAATCCGGAAGCTTCTGCAAGCCCCACTATTTACAAAGGTAAAGTGACGGTTTTTCTCAATTAAAGAATAATTACAAAAAATAATATCCTGCCGAGCAATCATTCTCCATTGGGTGTGTCCAGCCGCTAACACTCCCCCCCTCCTAGTTCATGTCGTCCCGGACATGGGGCAGTAGAGCTTCTCCTTTAGTGTAGGCTTTCGCGCATCTTTAGAAGGGACTCATATCGCACATGCTGAGCTAGTAATGTCGGGCCGAATATCTCTATGTTGATGGTGAAGAAGCCAGTGTAGAAGACTTCTTCAAAGGCCTGGAGGTGATAAGAAGGCAAAAACATAATTCTCTGATAAAGTGCATGTATCACCTCGTGAGAAGGCTGAGCAGACAAATCGTATGCACATCTGTATGTATCTTGGAAGAAAAAGATATTGTCTGTTGCATGTCCAGGTTTTAAGGTTTCGAAAACCGCCAGAAGGGTTTTACATATTTTTTCTGAGCATGATGCAAGATAGGTCAGGCGAGCCAGTGAACAATTTGATGGCGCCTGTTAGGGTTTTCACCATGTACTGTTCACTCATTCTCTTGCCTAACTTTAAGCCTGGAAGCTTTGGGTAATTGAGCCAAGTGGATTGGCTTCTCTGCAACAGCTCATGTGCTTTCCATGTCCGCATCCTTGGTAGAGGGCAAAAACTGAGGTTGTCTCTGATTCTTTTGGGTGCCTCTACCAGATGGATTAAATATTGCGGATATTTGGTGAGCCATGCCTTTCTCCCCCTAGGCTGAGAATCCACGATCAGCTTAACTCCTTCAGGTTTGGAGATATCTGCTTTGTATAATGGCACTATTGGCTCTTCTTTTATCCGTTTGTTGATCGTAGCAGCTTCATACTTTAGAAGTGGATATGGGAGAGAAGGCTGTAGCCATTCACGTCGAATGATATTGGCATCTATCTTCTGAATGGTCATAGCTTTAAACACTCTCTGCTCCCACTCCAATGCTTCTTTGGTTGTGTCTCTTACTGCCACTTCTATGGCCTTCTGTAGCTTTTCTTCTTCTTCTTGTGTCAGATCCTGGGGTTCTTGTGAGGGTCCCACCAGGATGTCCTCTTGCATGGTGGTGTCCACTGGATCTGACACATTTTCTATGTCAATACCCTCCATTGTTGTTGGCTCGGTGCTAAATTGTTGCTCTTCAGTTTGTTGTTGGCCTTTCAGCTCTTCTATCTGCTTCTGAAATGTCTTCTTTGCCTCTTCCGCTTGATCTCCCATGTCTACTAGGCGGTCGTTCAGATCTGCATTGATTTTTTCGGCCTCCTCTAGCTTCCTCTTGATGTCTTCGTTTTCTGTTTGCCATCTCTGAAATTCCTTGTCCATATTTCTTTTCACGGCTTCTAGCTCATTTTTCATGGCCTGGTTCTCTTCTTCCAAGCGGTTTTGCATTACAAGAGATCCCTCAGCCAGCATCAGTCTTTGCCTCTTCTCCAGTGTTAAATCCTTTTGGAGTTCCTTCATTTGTTCTTCATACAGGTCATTCTCTAAAGTTGTGCCAGTCGAGCTAGCAGCTCTGACTCTGGCCGGAGATGCCCGTAGCCTTTGGATGGTCTGATCTTTTACTTTCATCTGATCTTTCAGCTCGATCACCTCATCCTGGCTTGCCTCATGCTCTATCTCGGCCTTTTCCTTGGCATTCCTCAAGGTTTCCACCTCTTTGGACTCATCAGCAAGTTGTAGAGTTAGATTGTCCCTCTCTTTTTCCGCATCTGTCAGTGACTTGCTGATTTTCTTTTATTCTTCCTCTGCTCTTTGAAGTTTTTGTTTTGCTGCCTGATTCTGTCGTTCCATCTCCTGGCATCTTTGTAATGCCCCGTCTAGACTAGCTTCCAGCTTTGTTTGTTTCTCTATGTTTTCTTGGCCCTGTTTTTGCAGTAAATCCACTTCAGCCTTGATATGAACTTCATTTGTTTTGAGAGTATCAATCTCACTCTCAGTGGCCATTGATCTTGCTCTAAGCCCGGTTAGCTTTTGCATTACCACATCCCAATCATTGGGTGGTGGCTGTAGGTCCACTGTATTGGTGGCCATCTCCTTCAACTCTACTAACCGAAGGATCTGCAAAGATTCCTTGGGTTTTGTGCTTGCCAACTCAAAAGCTACAGTAGCTGCCTCTTCTCGAGAGTACCCCGCAACTAGTAGATCAAGAAATATTCTAAAATTTCTATCCTCTAGATCGAGCTTCTCCTCTTTTGGCTCAGCTTCTGCGTTCTGCTCTTCCTCTTTGTTCTTCTATTGCTTGGACTCTTCTTGTTCATACGGTCTGTTCAGCTCCTCTTTTAGTTGGGTTTGTGGAGGGCTAAGAGGAGGTGGTGATGGTGGTGGGCTGGATTCCCAGCTTGACGGTGGAGTTGGTGGCTTCTTCTTGAAATCCCGGTCCGCCTTGGTTTTTCTCTCTCTTTCTTGGCCTTCTTGCTCTTCTAGCAGCTGCCGTCTCACTTCGTCCACTTCTTCTTCTGTAAATGGGATATTTGGGATATTCTCCGCCGTAGCATCTAAGATCTCAAAGTTTTTGATATAATCTTCGAATCGATCCCGGTGAACCCTTCGAGATGATCCCGACATGGCTTCAAGGGATGGCTTCCACAACTCGCTTAGATCTCCTTTTAGTGCTCTCTCGGCCCTGAAGCTTTCCATCAGTCTTTCTAGCCGTGCCGCTTTCTGTGACTTGGTTTCCTTGATTGGCACTTGTAGACTTTCTTTCTTTCCCTGCTTTGACTCTGGCGGCTCTTCTAGCATGGTCTCTAACCGGTGCTTCAAACGTGTGGCTACCCTGGGTGCTTTGGGAGGTTCTTCTTCTTTGTCTTCTTTCAGCTTTAGCCAATCATTTTGTGAGGGAGGTAGAGGCCAGTTTCCTTTGGCATGCAATGCTCCATAGACAACTTTTGTTATCGACTCACCAGGTACAATATAGGTGGAATTTTTGTTCCAAATCTTCACCAGATTGTCGTGGATGTAAGCGGCGTAATTTATCACTTTTGGTTTGCTCTTCTACATTGCCCATGTGAAAGTGGTTGCAATGGCTCCAGGTGGCATTCTGTATTTTTGTGGCCACTTTGTACACATGTGGAAGTATTGATTGTAGAGTTGGCTCATGACAACCACCTTTGGGTTTGCAATATCTTCGAATGTGTAGTTATTCTTCTTTTCCAAGTATACCTTGACTTCATCTCGCCTCTTTGTCACACTGTCTTCTGGAGGAAATTATCAAATATGGGTGCCAAAATGGAAATTGTGCTCTTACCTGTCACCTGACCTATGTGAGCCCAATCCTATAGCTCCAAAATGAATTGAAGATCTTAGAAAGAAAAAAATCACGGAATGCTACACACTCGCTCCAGAGTTAGTTTGGGTACCCAAGAAAGAACGATTTGTTACACCTAACTCAGAAACAGGGAAGACAAATGAAGCTTCTTGCACTTCATGTAGTTCCTATACGGAAATAGAAGCTTCGATAGAACCTCCACCTACCATTGTACCTATCCATAAAAACAAGGAAGAATTTGCACCTCCCGTTGTAAGTTCACCACCTACAACAACGTTGCAAATAAAATCATGGGAGAATACCTTACCACCCTTGCAACTAGATGAAATGCCTAGGGCGTTCAAAAACTATTGGTCAAAATCTTCACCCATAACAACTTGGAACAATTGGTTTCAAAAGGTGACAATATCATTCCAAAAGGTATGATCTACCCAAGGAAGGGGGGAGTGTTTGCTAATAGTCATCATTCGCTCACTCCCCTCTCAACCTTCCTCCCTGACCTCTCAATCTCCCAATCTAGGGAATGTATATATAAATCTTTAAACTCACAAAAACAGGATAAAAAAGTAAAAGAGCAAGAGCCACCAAACAATAATCCGGAAGCTTACAAGTTCTATACATAGCATAGAATCATAAAAACACATTATGCACAAGAACACGACCTTTTGACACAACCCTTATAATATTTATACTCTAATTATCATCTATCTGTGTGTACATATATGGCTAGTATGCTAGAGTCATCCACTCCTGCCTTGGGTGAGAGATACCCTTGCTACTTTTCACAAGTGTTTCACATGGTCTTTCCGGTGCTTGCCTATGAATGGGATTTAGTAGGTACGCTAACATTGAGAGGAATTTCGAGGAGTTAGAATGGTTGATATGTCTCTTGACCACGACTAATCCATACTTAGTTGAGAGCGTTTCTACCATTTCACAAGCCCACCCTTTTGACCAAGATGACTATAGATGTCTAGTGACCTTCTTAGTAAACATTGGTGCCTCTAATGATGAAGAAGATTTACATGATTACACGGATGGCACATATGGTCTCATGGATGATGACTTTGTTTCTCTCAACGACAAAGATAAGGGTTTAGCCTTAGGGTTTTCCCCCAATCTCTACAATATTCTATTCCCTTGACTCTCTAGGGAGACTGCAAGTAATTAGGTTAGGTTTCCTTATGTCTTTTCATTGTGCTCAATAAGGGTTGGTACCTTTTCCCACTGATGTGCCTCTAGAAGGTGGATGTTTGGTGGTGACTATTGTGCAGTTTTGCCTTCAAAGGACGACAATGGATGTTTACATGTTACAACGGATGTTCTCCATTATACCATGTAAACTACTTCCTTTTATCTATACTTTCCACAGTTACATGTTTGCATCTTGTCATTTAAGTTTCTAACAATGCATAAAATTTATGAAGTTGTGACATTGCCAATTTAGATGCTATAATTTTTTCAAACTTCTAGTACCTTGTTCTTCTCTTTGAGTTTGGTCTATTAGTTGGCTTTAAGTAGGTATCAGGACCTTAAGCTAAATTAGGCCACTTAATTGTTGCCTTTAATTCCTAAATAATCTATTAATTGTAGTAACTTTAGTAATGTTTTGAGCTATGAGGATATAGTTCTCTCTATCTTATTCCACCTAAGTGTGACTTGTGTTGTGGAAGTCCATGTGTTAAGCTGGTATTTGAGACCTCGAGTCTTCCGGCTAGTTTATGCTCAAGCTGGTATTTGAGACCTGGAGTCTCCCAGCTGCTCATATTTGAGACCTCGTGTCCTCGAGCTACTTGTAGCAACTATGACAATGCCAAATAAAGAAAAAAAATAGCATAAACTTCCTCATATTTTATGTTGATCACACTCAAGTGGTATAAGTGACAAGATCACTAGTCTTTAGACCCCGACCAACATTCCTAGGGTTAACTACTCTTTAGTCGACACTTTTTAATTAGCATTAGACAATCTAGTACTTACTTTAGCCCTAGCTCTTGTGTACTTCTCTTAGAGTCAACCTAATAGACCTTAATTCAATTGCATTTCATTCATGTACTACGCTTGTTCTAGTTGGCAATGTTACAATTCATGATTTTTTTTGCATTTCCTAAAATATCATGTATGCATCTCACTTATTGCACGCCTACACATGCTGCCTTTGAGCTTTCACAATGTTGCTTTTCTTCTGACACAGGTACTTCTATCGTGGATCCCGATGTTTCACTGTTATATTCCTAGGGTAGAATCTACATCAGGAAGGAGGGCATGTTAACCCACTGGCGTCCACTTCTAGTAGTCATGGGCCGGGCTTGTCGATCCAATAGAAAAAGGGTAGAGTGATTGCCGATGAGAGGTACTGGAGATGGAGATGTCTTGAAGGTAAGAGCTTGAGGAAGAGAGGTTGAGGGAGAGAAGGTAACTCTGATGACAAGGCAAGAGAGCTTCCATTTCTGAGAGTGTGTGTCTATGTCTTCAAAGTGAAGGGAGAGGGATCTTTATATAGGCTCTCAAGGCCAGCTAAGAATAGAGGGAACAAGGAGAGATAAGTTCATGCACGTTCGCAGCTTCTATAGATTTTTATTTTTATTTTTATTTTATTTTTTTTGGACACAAATTTTGTTGTGCAAATTCGATTCTCTAATATTAGAAGAAGCTTGGCTTCTAATACAAAAACTCTAAACTTAACTCCCTCCTCTTCCTTTCTTAAAAATACTCCTTCTTTCCTAAAATTGCTCTCTCTTTCCTAAAGGGTCAACTCTTATCATTAGATACCATCTTGAGGCTTAAGTTTCCCATCAACCTATAGTTTTTAAGTGAATAAAGAGCATAAGTAATAGTTCCAGAGTCTGATTTTTTATCCGATCGTTTCGTTTGAACAAATTATGACTTAACAAAATGCGAACCTTAAATATTTGAAAAGTGAATAAAATACTTTTATTGAAAAATGTTGGGTACATTACATTCTCCCGAACCTAGGGATTCGAGATGTCCTCATCTCGAGAAAAAGTGAGGATATTCCTACTCTAATTACTATCTCAATCATCATAATATCCAAAAGAGTGGTGTCTTTAGTCTGCTTCCCTTGCTACTGTTGCTCCATTAGTCAATCATGGACAAGAGTTTGGATAATGTCCCAACTCTCCACATTCAAAGCATCAAACATTCAAGCGTGGATGATCTTGCACAATAACAGCATAAGCTCTTTTTGGTTGGGTATCTCTAAAGCTTTGATTCTATTCAATTCTTCTTATAATCCCTTGTTCCTTCATTAAAGGTTTAGCTCGTAGTAAAGCATCTTGTACAGTGGTAGGCTTCAGGGCTTCCAACAAACTAATTGGTTCTCTTAAACCTTGACAAAATCGAGCTACCTGTTGTTCTATGGTCATTGATGGTGCGTAACGTCTAAGCCTTACAAACTTTGAGTAGTACTCTTCCAAGGATAAACTGTATTGTTTCAAGCTAAAGAACTCATTCATCTTTATTGCTTCATGGACAGGAGGTAAGTATCTTTCCTTCACGATTTCCCACCAACTCAGAGAATTCTCTAACACTCCCATGTCATGACAATATTGTTTCCATCATAATTTTTCTTCCCTGAGAGGCGAAACATCCCTAGCATTGCTTGATTTGCAAGTGTGTTCCTTGCAGCAGAGAAATAATCATCCATAGCTTCAATCTATACTTTTGCATCTTTCTCAATATCATCACCCTCTCCCTTAAAAGAAGGTGGTTGCATCTATTTGAGCAATAGCTTCTTCTCTTGAATCTTTGTATAGATAGCATCATTCTGGGGGGGGTTTTAACGTAGAAGTGATTTGAGGATTCCCCTGAGTGTAGATCAATGTTTATAATAACTCAAATCAATAGGGTACTTTCCAAACTTAAACTTATCTAGTCCACTAAAAGCTCAATCGTATGACTTAACCAATGATTATTTATCTGATTCATTAAAACTCAATCACATGACTTAACCAATCTAACAAAACTCAGTCACATGACTTAACCAGTCATGACTTATCCAGTCCGTCAAAACTCAATCATATGACTTAACCAATCATGGGTCATCCAATCACATGACTTCACCAATCATGGCTCATTCAATCCACACAAAAAAACTCACTTACATGACTTAACTAGTCAAACAATTTCTTTGTAGAAAAACAACTCAATCTTCTAATCATAAAGTCATCAAAATGTCACATAGGGATCTACAAAATATCTCTCCATGAGAAAACTTAATGGAGGTTTCAACCATAACTATGGTACACATCAATCGGCATATTGTAATATCTCTGCAAGTTGGGTAATGGGTATGAAAACCATACACATGAGGGAGCTTGAAGTAGCTAATTAAATATTTTTAACCTAGGCTCTGATACCAATTGTGAGGTCCCCAACCCCAAGAAGATTGGGACGACTTGATAGATGGCCTTCATTTATTCTCCTTTTCCGTGATGACACCCTACTTCGTTTCCACAAAGTAGAGATACAAGCAACAGAAGAGAGGAAGTCCTATATCCATCGTGTTCGTGGTTATAAGGGTCATACGCCACAGGCCAAGACGATAAATCAAGGATTCTAATGAAAGATGTTTCCTAACATAAAGATGAAATCCCATTGACGTATTTAGAATCCATAAACAATGCCTTTTTCTCCATGTTTAAGCGGCCCGGCTGCCATCCATAAACTATAAATATAATATGAGACTTAGTTTAAATCAACTCGACTAATTAGGTCCATAGCTTTTAGGGGCACGCAGATTGGGACGTCTCAACGCTTGGCACAATGAGTCTCTAATTTCACTTCTCTCAATAAGAGGGAGAGGAGAGTTTCTCGACTAATCGAGACCACCCATCCTTGACTGGCAACCTGAGCCAGTCCCCCACTTTCCACCCCACACACACTTTTTATCTTGATTCTAATTACTACCACACTGCTTTACATATACAAACAGTGTTCTTTAATTAATTTTAGACACAGATTCCTTTCAAACAATACCAAAACAATTCAAACAAGACCTAATGAAGACAACCCTATAATTCAACAAAATAACTTTTCCAATTTCTCATGAGTTGCCGCTACCCGTGGACTTTCTCCATCTAACCAATGGAGCCTTTGCAAAGGATTTATTCGCTAACCGCAAATTGTACAACCTTTCCATCTCGCTAATCGTGAGGCATCTTGCTAACCGCCAGGCATCCGGCTACCCGCGAGGAACAAAAGAGAGCCGATAACCTCAGCTTAACTCCACTGACCGCGGAATCATCTCGCTTCCCGCGAGGAACAAAAGATATTATTCCAGCATGATCAACCAACTCTTCATATCAACCAACTTATCAAACGATAACAATGTATCAAAAATTAACAAATTAACAAACAGTGGCAATTTATCAAACAATCCTTTCACAAATCTATAAAAGCATATGCTTGTTTCTTGTGATAGAATCACATTTCTTGGATAGTTTAAGGGGTTCCCTATGCTTGACTTTCCAAGTGAACATGAATAACAATGTAGAATTATAAATTTGTCTTACCAAATTAGCGACATGTTCAATTAACTCTTGTATTTGGTGTTGGACAATTTCACCTTCTTTTGGAGTCGATGCCTCTGCTTGAGTTATGATTGGAGTAGATAATACCTTCCTTTGCACCTTCCGTGAATATGGAACAACATGAGCATCCTTTGAGCTTTGAATCACTCGCTTTGGGGCCATCGTAACGAGGTAGAGAAAAGGGAAAGATAGAAAGAGAACTCAAGAATCCGAAGGGCAACACGATGATGGTAGAGAAGACTTGGAGATGGAGATGGCTTGAAGGTAAGAGCTTGAAGGAGAGAGGTTGAGGGAGAGAAGGTAACCCCAATGACAAGGAAAGAGAGCTTCCATTTCTAAGAGTGTGTGTTTGTGTCTTCAAAGTGAAGGGAGAGGGGTCTTTATATAGGCTCTCAAGGCCAGCTAAGAATAGAGGGAAGCAAGGAGAGATACGTTCGTGCACGTTCACAATTTCTATAAATTTTTTATTTAATTTTTTTGGACACGTATTTCGTTGCGTGAATTCAATTGTCTAATATTAGAAGAAGCTTGGCTTCCAATACAAGAACTCTAAACTTAACTCCCTCCTCTTTCTTTCCTAAAAATACTCCTTTCGTGAAATTGCTCTCTTTCCTAAAGGGTCAACTCTTATCATTAGATACCATCTTGAGGATTAAGTTTCCCATCAACCTATAGTTTTTAAGTGAATAAAAAGCATAAGTAATAGTTCCAGAGTCCGATTTTTGATCCGATCGTTTCATTTGAACGCATTATGACTTAGCAAAATGCGAACCTTAAATATTAGCAAAGTGAATAAAATACTTTTATTGAAAAATGTTGGATACATTATAGTGATCCATATACCCCAATGTTAGAATGTATTGAAACTTGGCACACAGGTTTCTCACAGCCCGTGGATCCCTGTTATGTGGTTTTTATGTGGTTTGGATCCCTTTAGATTGCCCAAAAGTCACTTCTAGGTTTGTTTGACGGTTTTTGTCCTTGCATGGCCCTTGCCTTGTTTTGACCCACTTTTGGAAGTTTTATGATACCCTTGCTTTTGGATAAGTTGTTGTATTGGTCTCTGCTACAAGGTTGTTAGTCTATGTCCAAAAATTTAGCGCGGGAAAATGGATCATGATCCATGTTCCATCATATCTGAATCTTAAACTTATCTTGGTGATTATTTGTCGTCTATAGAGTCTCCCCAACCACTTATTTTTGGATTTGGAAAACTTTTTCTTTATCAAATGCCAATTTTTGTGTCTGCCTTGCAATTTTTGACTTGCAAATGGTATTTTGGTGATTTGGTCAACTTTTTTGTTTTTGGTTGTGACACCATTTACAAAAGTTATCCCAAATGTTATCAGCTTCTCACTACTCAAATCTCAACTTCAGATGCCTCAGGGGGTCATGGATCACAATCCATGTTCCATCACATCTCGACATGAAATTTGGTCCGTTGTATGCCCTGCCCCCTATAGATATCAGATATGCACTTATTTTTGAATTTGGATTCCATAAAGTCAAAAAAACCCCAAATTCTAGTCTATTTCGGTTCTTTTGCCTTTGCCCTAATTTCTTGATTTGGATGAGTTTTATGTGTCAATCTTTCACCAAAAGTGTTTATCACCTGATCTAGAACCTCATTGGACACTTTAGTATCAGTTATATCCAAATTATTCAGGGGATCATGGATCACAATCCATGTTCTTATACTATTTGGCTTGAAACTTTAAATATCAGCTCTCCTTTGCTTAGTTTATCCCTTTTTTCACTTATTTCTTGCTTTGTATTTAGGTTTTGAGTTCTAAGCATCGAGTTTTCAAATATTAGAGTTTGTAATGCATCCAAGATTTTTTAATAAAAACTATTTCAATTACTTTGCAAAAGTATTTGAGGTTCATATTTTAGGTTGCTATGAGAAATTTAAGCCTTAAGACTATAATTGAAGATGAGAGTTGACCCGGTAGAAAGAATGAGAAATTTTAGGGTAAGTTTTTAAAAAAAAACAAGGAATAGTTTTAAGAAAGAAAGAGTGTTTTTAAGAAAGGAGTATTTTTAGGAAAGAAAGAGTGTTTTAGAGAAGTAAGTCAATATTAGAGCTTGTTTTCTTGGAATTCAAGCTTCTCCTAAGATAAGAATCTCATAATCGCAAATTGGGGAACCTTTTTTTTTTTAATATAGTCACAAATGTGCATGAACTTATCTCTCTGCTTTTTTCTATTCTTAGCTTTTGATTTTGGCCTTGAGAGTCTATATAAGGAACCGTCTCCCTTCACTTTCAACACACACACAGAAGTTCTCAGAAGCAGAAGCTCTCTTGCCTTGATGCCGGAGGCATCTTCTCTCCCTCACGCTCTCACCCTCAACCCAACCCTCAACCCATCTCCATCTCTAACTCCCTCTCTATTGTCGTGGTGTTGTCCCTCAGATTTCTAGAGCTCTTTCTCTCTCTTTCCTTCTTCTCTCCCGCAACACGATGTCCTCGAAGCAATTGAATCAAAGCTCTAATGAATCTCCTTATGCTCCACCTCCAAGAAAGATAAAAAGAAAGGTATCAACTACTCCAATCATAGCACAAGTGGAGGTATTGGCTGCGAAAGAAGTTGAAGCCGCCCAACCTCAACCACAAGAGGTAGTTGAACGTGTTGCTGATCTACTACAATAAATTTATAATTTTGCATTGTTATACATGATGACCGATAAGTCAACCCTAGGAATACCCTTAAACTATTCAAGAAACGTGATTATATCACAAGACATAATCATTTGATTTTGTAGAGTAGTAAAAACATGTTTGATAAATGGTTATTATTTGATAAATTATCTCTGTTTGATATTAGAAGTTAGTTAATCATGTTTGAGGAATCACTTAAAGAAAAAAATTACTAAAATAATATCTTAGTTTCATATGGAACTCACGGTTAGGGAGGTGATTCTGCAATTAGGCAAAGAATAAGCTAAGGCTAAAAGCTCTCTTTTTATCCCTTGTCGTTAGCAAGATGCCTTGTGGTTAGCAGAATGCCTTGCGGTTAGCAAGATGTCCCCTTGTAGTTAGCGATTGCAGAAGTTTTCACATTTTGCAGCTAGCAAATAAGTAAATCCTTTGCAAAAGCTCTGTTAGTTAGATAGATAAAGTCTATCGATAGCGGCACAACTCTTAAGTATAGTTGAAAGATTCATTTTTGGTTGAAATATAGGACTATCTTCATTAGACCATGTTTGAGAAAGAAATTTTTTGGTGATGTTTAAGGGTTGTATGAAAGAACATGTGCCCGAAATTAATAAAGGAACAATGTTTGTATATGTAAAACAATGTGGTAGTAATTAGAAAACAAGAAGAACATGTGACTGTGTGTAGAAAGTGGGAGACTAGTGTCCAAACGGATCTATGTCTGCGGACAGGTGGACCCGATTAGTCGGGTACTTTTCACAAGACTATTAGTTAGTTAAGCATAAGTCTCATATCACATTTATGATTTATGAATGGCAATCGTGACTCTTAAACATGGAGAAAAAGGCGTTGTTTATAGATCCTAAGCATGTTAGTAAGATTTTATCTTTATGATATAGAAATTAGCTTCCATTAGAATTCATTGATTTATCGACTTGGCTTGTGGTGTATGACTCTTACAACGACAATTGCGATGGATAGAGATCTTCTTCTCTTCTGTTGCTTGTATCTTTGCTTTGTGGAATCAGAGTAGGGTGAAACTCAAGAATAAACGAAGGCTAACTATCAAGTCACCCAGATATTCTTGGTTGGGGACCTCACAATTGGTATCAGAGCCTTAGGTTTAAAGTTTGTTTTCTCAATAGTCTGCACTATTCTTCAGTTAAATGTGTGATTACATAGCTTGATAATATTATCCTGTTTGTTTTGTAGCAGAAATTTATGGACACCAACTGTTTAATTTTCTTTAAAGCAATATATCACACAGCTTGCCAATCACCAATCTTCAAATTTTAAAAGAAAGTGTTTCGCATTCTCGATAAGACTTTTGCACCTTATATAAATCTTGATCCACCAAATACATGGTTATGTACAAGTTGTTGGGTTCTTGGATCAACCTTTGTCATTCAAGCACGTCACTTTGAACACTTGCAAATTGACCTGCACCAGATCAAGTGGGATGAAGACTTGAAGCTAGCTAGATTTTATGAAGTGCCACTAACTGTCATGGCCCCGGATGGAGTCACAATTTGTAATTGATGGGTTTAGTGACATCAGTTATCCCTGCCAATTGAATGTTATCCCTGCTAATTGAGTTGTTATCAACAATCACTCTCAGTCGACCTTCCAGGAAAAAGTTTCCATTGGCTACCTTGAGCTTCCTTGTGTGTATTGTTTTTTTTTACCCATATCATGAACCACCAAAATTTTACGACATGTCAACTAATATGTATCACAGTTATGGTTGAAACCTCTAATATGTTTTCTCATGAAGAGATCTTTTGTAGACCCTCATATGACTTTTTGACAATTTTATGAATAGTAAATCTGTAATGAAAATGGCCTATGATAGCAGAATTAAGAGAATTAGAGAGAGCATTTTTATGAGACTACTTTGAGAACATAGAGGGTGAACTTAATTAGCGGTAGCAACATAACCATAATACTTAATTAACTTGGCATGAAAAATACTTTTACAAGAGACAGAGTTAGAGAACTTGACAATAATTGAGAACTAGATTTATGTGGAGTCGGTCCCCCCTCCAATAGGCTTTTGTATTATAGATTGTCCCATCAAGAGAGACTTGGTACAATACAATCTTTGTGTTCCTTACGAGTAGGTGATGTAATGAACATTAGGAAGAGGATGGGGTGTAGGAGGGCCTCTTTAATCGCCATGAGATTATGGAGATGATTAACATTTGGACAAATAGATGCATGCCATGTCTGCAAGAATAGTGGGTGTGTAAGAAAGGTGTAAGAGAGGTCAAAGGATGCACTTTTCCCCCCAAAAAGTGGATGGACAACTTTATGATTTTTGGCCTTCCATAACTTTTACATATGATCTCCGATTGGAGTGGAGATTATAGATCTGTAATCTACACGCCAAGCTCTTTTTCTGAATATGCTACATGATATCATTTTACTTGGTAGATTTTAAATTTGATTTTGGGGAGAAATTTTGAATTCAAATAAACTAGTTGTTTTGCCTGTTTGAATTCAAAAGCTATCCTTCAATTTCTTTCTTAATACTAAAGGTTTGACTCCCTTAAACTGCCAAATAAAGAGGCCCTCGTAGACCCCATTATCTTTTTAATGAGATGGAAAGCCTTGTGCATCACGAGCATAACATAACCTTTGCAAACAGCATTAACCATCCCCGGCCTCAATCCCAAGGCCTCAAACACCTTCAAAGGTGGAGAGAGCTAGCAGGGAATGAGGGTAGGGAAGAGGAAGAAGAAACATTCATAGGAGAAAGAAATATTTCCTCTCTTATTATCACTCTTCTTGCTTAGCATACATAATAGCATACTAATGAAGATGGAGAAGATGCAAAGCTTAAGCATTGGAGCATGGCTCTTGGTTGGATTTTCATTCCATAGCCAAGAGTTTTGGTGTAGGCTCTCAACTTCTCTACAAGCTTGGAGAAGGAGATGGAGCTATTGCACTTTGCACATCATACAATGAGTGTGTGTGTGTGTGTGTGTGTGTGTGTGTGTGTGTGTGTGTGTGTGTGTGTGTGTTGGGGGGGGGGGGGGGGGGGGGGGGGGGGGGGAGTATATCCCCCAAGATAGCCCCTAGCGTCCTTGGTCAACCCCCTCTTCTAGCTCAACATGGAAGCTCATTGGACCCCTTCAAGCCTAGCTAGTCACATGCAGAGTGCATATCAAGAAAGCATGCTAGCCTTGGAACAAGTATCCCATTTCCCATTTGAGAGAGAGGACTTGATAAATTCATAAAAAACTAATTAAAATAGCTAGATTATCATTGGACTCTTGAGAGGCCAACCAATAGGCTTTAGGAACCTTATGAGGGGAACATAGAGAGGAACTTGACATGTGTCCATGTTGCATCATTTAGGCAAGTCTTGACTTGTGTGAGGGTGTGTGTGTTCTCTCTCTAGCTCCTACAATGAGGGCTCGGCCCCCCTTGTGTGGGTATGTGCTTTGACTTTGTGGAACACCTCAAGCCCCTCAAGCACCTTAGTCATGGATCACCTTAGCACCTTAGTCATTAAGCACCTCGAGCACCTCAATCAGCAAGCACAACAAGCACCTCAAGCTTGGGCCGGGTTTCCACCTCAAGCATAGCCCTAGCTTGCCTAAGGTTTGCCTAAGTTCAAAGGACTTTTAACACTAACCTTTGGAGGACTTTCATGAAGCCAAACCTAAGGTCTTTAGGCTCCATTAGATAGCCTTGCTCTTTGACAGACCATCCCTCATTTGAACCCCTTTAACATTGGCCACGTGTTGACATAGATCCATAAGCACATGTCTATATTCTAACCTTTGTTCCCATTTATTCTCCCACATTAAATGATCAACTTAATATGATAAAATCATTTGGTTTGGTTAGTTATTAATTCTTATGACATTACCTCTCTCTTGAAATCATAGTCGTTCTCGACTATGAGGTAGAAGAGATAAAGCCTTAGTCATTAGTCAATGTTTCTTAGCAGGTAGAGGATCTCTTTTTACCCTACGACATCATTCCAAGATGGATGACTAATCTATTTGGTGCTTGGGAGGCGTAGTTTCTGCAAGCATGTCTGCTCTTTAGTCCATTTCATTCTCCCAAAGTAGAGTGAAAAATTCTACTTGGTGTTTGAGAGACGTCGTCATTACAAACATGATTCTAAGCATGCATACTACTTAAATTTGTTCACAATAAAAAGAGAATTAGTCTTATAAGACAAAAACATTGGTCATTTAAAAGGAACATGTACATTTTCTTACTCTAATGTAGCATTTTAAGCATTGACAAGGCTCATACTATCCTTAAAGTTGTATTCCTTGCATCCATCTAGCATCTTCAAAAGGATAAGTTTTGAAATTAATAAGATATAGTTGGATAATCTTACCATGTCGTAGTACCTTGTCTTCATGCCAAATGATAGCTTTGGATTGTAGCACCTCTTCTTGGTCTTTGATTTCTTGAGGGTCATCAATAATTGGTTCACCCGGTGGCTCTCCTTTGTAGGGCTTAAGTAGGCTCACATGAAAAGCATTGTGGCTATGGAATGCAAATCCAACCAAGAGCCATGCTTCAATGCTTAAGCTTGACATCTTCTCCATATTCATTACTATGCTATTATGTATGCTAGCAAGAAAAGTGATGATAAGAGAGGAACCACTTCTTTCTTCTATGGAATGTTTCTTCTTTCTCTTCCCTACCCTCATTCTTGGCTATCTCTCTCCACCTTCGAAGGTGTTTGAGGACTTTGGATTTAGGCTATTCATTACTATGCTATTATGTATGCTAGCAAGAAAAGTGATGATAAGAGAGGAACTACTTCTTTCTTCTATGGAATGTTTCTTCTTTCTCTTCCCTACCCTCATTCTTGGCTATCTCTCTCCACCTTCGAAGGTGTTTGAGGACTTTGGATTTAGGCTTGGGATAGTTAATGTTTTTTTACAGGATCCCTATCTTACCGTACGACATCGTTCTAAAATGGATGACTAGTCCATTTGGTGCTTGAGAGACTAAGCTACCACAAGCATGTCTGCACATTAGTCGTATCAATCTTCCATAGTAGAGTGACAAGCTCTACTTGGTGTTTGGAAGACGTTGTCTCCACAAACTTGATTCTAAGTATGCATACTACTTAACATTTGTGCACAATAAAGAAAAAGAGAGTCTTATAAGACAAAAGCTTTGTTCATTTTAAACATTTGTACATTTGCTTACTCTAGGGAAGCATTGTAAAGCATTGACAAGGTTTAGGTTATCCTTTAATTGTATGCATTGCATCTATGTAGCATCTTTAAAAGGATAATTCATAAACTTAATAAGATACCGTCGGATAGTCTTACCACCTCTTAATACCTTGTCTTCATGTCGGATAATGGACTCAGGCTGCAACACCTCTTCTTGGTCCTCGATCTTTGGTGGGTCTTCAATAGTTGGTCCTTGAGGTGGCTCTCCTTGGTAAGGCTTTAGTAGGCTCACATGAAAAGCATTGTGTATGAGCCAATGAGTGGGCAACTTGATTTGATAGGCCATCTCATTAATTGTTCTAAGAATCTGGAAGGGACCATAGTACCTTTTTGCTAACTTAGCAAAGTACTTTTGGTGTCTTGTAGGATTCTTGCCCGTGGTGTGCCTTAATAGAGCCTTGGGAAATTTAAGCATAGTACCTTTTTGCTAACTTAGCATAGTACTTTTGGTGTCTCGTAGGATTCTTGCCCGTGGTGTGCCTTAATCTGGAAGGGACCGTAGTACCTTTTTTCTAACTTAGCATAGTACTTTTGGTGTCTCGTAGGATTCTTTCCCGTGGTGTGCCTTAATTGAGCCTTGGAAAATTTAAGCAGCACCCAGTCATTTTCTTTAAAGGCTCGGGGTCTTTTGTACTTATCAGCCAACAGCCTTTTGCCTTTGCTATGACATAGAGATAGCATCCTTAATCTTTTGGAAAGATTATTGTAGGTCTCGGCTATACTCATCTACAGCAAAGATCTTTCCGTGTATCTTAAGTAGCAGGGGACTTTTTGATCTTCCCTCAATTACCTCAAAAGGTGCTTTTTTCGTTGAAGTATGTACAGTATTATTGTAGGCATACTCCACTAAGGGTAAGTACTTCTTTCATTGGGACCTTTGATCTACTTCCGTTACGTAGTTTTTTAGTAGATCAAGAATTGTTAGGTTAGCTATTTCACTTTGGCCATCCATTTGCGGGTGATAGGCCAAAGAGAAGTTTAGCCTTGTCCCTAAATTCTCAAACAGACCCTTCCAAAAATTACTGGTCATTCTAGGATCTCTATCCGACACTATGGACATTGGCAAGCCATGGTACTTGAAGATTTTTCATATGAAGAGGGTTGCCATTTGATGGGCTTTGGTAGTCTTTTTGATAGGTATAAAATGAGCCTGTTTGTTGAACCTGTCTACTATCGTCCATATTCCCATGGATAGACTTAGGCAATCCAAAGATAAAATCCATGGATATGCTTTCCAATGGTGAATTAGGGATTGAAAAAGGTTGAAGCAATCTAAGTTGCTTCCCTCTATCAAACTTTGTCTTTTGGCATACCACACATTTAGAAACATACTCTTGTATGTTTGCTTTCATGGTAGGCCAATAGAAATATGTTTCAATCCCTTTTAGGGTAGACTAAATCCCTCTATACCCCGCATAAGGAGGAGCATGAGATTCATACATTACTTTCTCATGTAGTGATTTAGTAACACATAGTCTATTTCCATAGAAAAGATAACCATCTTGTAAAGTAAATGGTTCCTATTTCTTTCCTAGTGCAAGGGCTAAAATCAAATATCTAAAATTGGGATCAATAGCGTACTCATATATCATAGAAGATAGATCATTGTGAGTTGCTATGAAAACCGCATTCACTCTCGGTCGTCTTGAGAGTGCATCGGCTATTTGATTATGCTTGCCAACAATGTGAGCAATATGAAAATGAAATTGCGAAAGAAAATTTTCCCACATCATTTGTTTGTTGGAGAGCTTGGCCTGCATCATGAAGTACTTAAGGCTTTGGTGATCCATCCGCGGAATGAAAGGAGTCCCCAATAAATAGTGCTTCCACGAGTCTAAGGCATGTAGAACTGCAAGGTGTTCCTTTTCATATATGCCTAGAGCTTGCTCAACAAGCCTTAGACTTTCTTAGGCTATGGCGTGCCCTTTTTGGAGCAAAACAACTCCAAGGCAATCACCACAAGCATTACATTGGACCTCAAATGGCTTTGAGAGATCCGGCAGTGTAAGCACAGGTTGAGAGATAAGCTTTTCAAAAGCATTGTTCTCCTTGGTAGACCATGTATACCTAAATTTTTTCTTTGTTAGGTCGTGTAATGGTCCTACGATTTGTGAGAACTTTTCTATGAAGCATCTATGCTATGCACACAATCCTATAAAGCTTCTAGTTCATGAAGATTCCTTGGATTAGGCCATCCTTTTATTACCTCTAGCTTTGATGCATCCATTTGGATACCATCTTGAGAGATAATGTGACCTAAATACTGAACCTCTTGTAAGAAAAACTCACTTTTCTTTTGATTAGCATAAAGTTTATTCTCTCTTAAGACTTGAAATATTACCTGGAGGTGTTGCTTGTGTTCGTCTAGTGAATTAGAGTAGATGATAATATCAACAAAGAACACTCCAATAAAGGTTCGATGAGGCCTGAATAGCTTCTCCATCAAGTGATTGAATGTGGCTGGTGCATTGGTCAAACCAAAAAGCATGGCAATGTATTCGTAAAAACCAAACGTAGTGTGAAAGTCGGTCTTTACAATGTCTTGATCAACTATCCTTATTTGATGGTAGCCACTTTTTAGGTCAATTCTGCTGAAGTAGGTGGACCCTTGCAACTTATAAAATATGTCTTCTACCCGTGGAACGGGAAACCTATTTTTGATAGTGATCCTATTTAGTGCTCTATAGTTGACACACATATGATATGTGTCGTCTTTCTTTTGCACTAATAACACGCGTGAGAAAAATGGAGATGAGCTAGGCCTAACCATGCCCTTCTCAACTAACTCATGCACTTGCCGCATAATATCCTCTTGTTGAGCTTGAGAAACTCTATAAGGCGGTTTATTAGGCGGTGAACTTCCTGGAAGAAGTTCAACTGCATGGTCATCATTGCCTCATTCATTTAGGAGGTAGTTCACAAGGGATGTCGTCAATAAAGACATCTTGAAATCCCTTGAGAAAATTGGATAACTCTAGCTCCTTGTGATTATTTATATTTTCTTTTGCTAAAGCATTAGGTTCATTTTGAGAATCTTTAACAAAAATCATGTACATGGAAATAGAGCTCTTTATTGACTTATTGAAAGCTTGCGTGTGTACAATCAATATGGTGTTACCCATCTCTTTTGCATCTATGTACATATCTTTTTCCCTGAACCTAAAGTATTTTCCTTTCAGGGAATTTAACATTGGCAACCATGCAACTAAACCATGGTGCCCCTAGGATTACATCCTTGTGCTTGAGAGGAGAGATAAAGAAGTCTTCTTTGTCCACATAGCTTTGGACATGGAGCCTCAATTTCCCAATTAATAGAGTGGCTGAAGCTTCTTGCCCCTTGAAAGCACCATCTGGGGGTAGGACATCTCCCATTTCATAGGTTTGGATACCTAGCTTGGTGGCCAACTTTGTGGATATGAAATTGTGAGTAGAACTAGGGTGAAAGAGAATAAAAGCATCATGTTCTCTTACCTTTCCCCAAGCATGGCATAGAGGAGATCCTTTGTGGTGAGCTTCCTCTTCTTGGATTTCGACCAAGGTAGCTCTAGGAGGCTCATGGTGGGTGTTCTTTTGGGGGCAAGCACGGTACGCATTCCCTTGCTCACCGCATTTGAAACAACGGTTATCCTTGCGATAATGCTCAAGCTCTTCAAGAGAGAGTTTGTTTTTACCTTTGTAAACTCCCTTCTCCTTAGCTTTGTTGTTATTGGAATTGCCCTTAGGAGACTTTTGGACATTGTCCTTCCCCTTAGGCTCATTGGAACCCTTGTTTTCTGTGGGCTTAAGATTTCTCTTAGCCCATGTTTGGAAATTGATTTGTGAAGCCACCATAGTATGATGTATGACCGGAGATATGGTGTGTGTCCTTTGGGAGTTGACATACTCCGCCATATCTTTAGTTAAGCCCGCACAAAATTGTTGTTTTTGCTCTCCAAAATCCATCTTTTTGAAGACAGTGGCTTTGAGATGTAAGTCCCAAACCATGTCTACATATTTGTGAATGGACTCGTAGGGAGAGATCTTCAATCTTTGCCATTCGGTAAGTACTTTGTCTTTGGCATCGGTGGCCAAAAACTGCTTCCTGATGAAAGCTCTTAAATCTTTCCATGTTTGTGGAGCTTCACTATTTGCCCATAGGCTAGACCACCATTGCCTGGCGGACTTTTGAAAATGCATAGCTACATGGCATAGCTTAGAGGACTCCGTGAAGCCCTCATCTCCAAACGCCACACCGAATTGTTGGATGAAGGCCAAGAATTTGCCCGTAGCACCAAGGTGCCATTGTAGGTAAGGAAAGAGATGTTCTTTCCTCCCTCTTTGACTTTCTTGAGCTTTGACGACCTCTTCCACGTGGCATAGGATTTCCTATGGCCTCTTCTTTTTGATGGTTCAAAAGTTGCACCATCGCTTTCTTCAAAAGATAAAGAATTTGAGGAAGATGGAGAAGAGGGTGACCTCTTTCTTGCCTTGGTCTTCCTTGTCAGCACCATCACTTGCTTCATAAAAGGGAGAGGATGAAAAATATGGAGAAGAGGGTGACCTCTTTCTCGCCTTTTTCTTCTCTTGTTATCTGTCATCCCTCTTTGAATTATGATGTGGAGAGGTTTGAGATGGTCTTCTTAGTTTAAAAGGTGATGGAGAGCGTTTTTCCCGCCATCTTTGTGGAGCCATCTTCATCGAGGTGAAAGGAGACTCACTTCTTTCTCGTTTCTTTAGTGGGGGCTCTTGAGTTCTCCTTTGGGAAGGAGATGCGTCATCAAGAATAAATTTTTGAGTCCTTGTATGGATCCTCTTCTTCTTCCCAAATCTAAGAGAGGCCTCTTTTGGAAGTCTTGCAAGGAGTCTTCCTAGGTACTCTCTCTTCATGGTGAGGTGTTTGGAGAATCCCATGAGCACGAAGCTGCCTTCGCACTTCACTTTGGAGGCATGGATTGCCCATGGTTTGTTGAAGCCTAGAAACAAGGTAGTTAACAAGCAAAGGGGCATCATTAGTAGCCTGCTCATTAGCAAAATCAAAGCTATCAACATTAATTTCACTCTCTTTACTATTGTCAGCCATTCTAACAATTTTTAGTTGTAATATTTTTAGGTGTACTTTGGCACTTCAAGCCCTAGTTGCTGCTCCTCTTTACCCCTTTAGAAAAAGCACTCAAGCTAATGTACCCGTGGCTCGAATATCATAAATTACAAGGAATAGAAGAGAGGGTCTTTCAACACCAAAACACTATCGGCTCCTGTCAAGCTTCTAATAGCACAATAGTGGTGGTTAAGCCATAGGCAAGCCCCATAGGACTCCATTATTAAGACCATAGCTCTCGATGGTGATGCCCCGTTATTTGCACGAAGGCAGGCACACTGCAAGGCTGAAAAATCCCTATTCTACTTCTCAATTGCAATTCATAATACCAAGCATTTATAGCTGGCGTGAGGACCTCAATTGCAAGTAATACTACCAACCATCTATAGCTAGCTTGAGCAAGAAAAGAGAAACCTTCTACTCTGATACCAATGTAACATTTAATGGCCTAGTAACTTGTGTGTAGTGAAAAATAGCATAAACATAGTGAGAATTTCATTAGAATAGATTCCTAATGAGCATAGCAAGAGTGCTTGGATGGAGAGAGCAACAAAAATCATAACACCTAGCCAGATAGGCATGAATAATACTTCAAAAGATAGAGAAATTAATCTATTGACAACAATTGAGGACCGGATTTACATGGAGCCGGTCCCCCCTCCAAAAGGCTTTGTATTATAGGTTTCCCCCATCAAGGGAGACATTTTAAAATACAATTCTTTGTGTTCCTTCAATCAATAGCTAGTGCAATGAAGATGGAAGCTTCAAGCACTAAGCAAACATTTATAAAACACAACATCAATTCCCTCACGGTCTCAAACCCAAGACCTCACACACCTTCAAAGATGGCGAGAGGTAGCGGGGTATGAGAGTAGATTGAGAGGAAGAAGGAGTAGTCTTATGAGAAAGAAGTATCTCTCCTCACATAATCATTCATAATAGCGTAGCACAGCTTAGTAATTAGCATGGTAGAGGAGATGAGCATGCATTGAAGCTTGGATCTTGGTTGGATTTGCATCACAAAGCCAAGAGTTGTTGGTGTAGGCCTCCCTTCTCACAAGCTTGGAGTAGATGATGAGCTTTCCATTAAAGCTTGAGAAGGAGAGAGAGAGAGAGAGAGAGAGAGAGAGAGAGAGAGTCTTCTTGATTCACACACGAGATTGTGTGAGTGTGTGTGTGATAATCCTTGCCAAAATCAGTCCCCCTCTCTCTCTTGGTCGACCCCTCTTGCAAATTACTCTTGTTGTCACCTCATTGGACCCTAAAAAGCTTAGCCAATCATAATTGAGAAGCATAAGTGATAGCCTTGTGACATGTGTCCCCCTTTCCCCTTTTGTGAGAGCTTTAGGTAATTAAATAATGCAACTAAACTTGCATTGGGCCCCTTTGTCTTCTGGCCAATAGGAATCAGGCAAACCATGGGGCTGTTGAATGCTCATTGGACCCCTTGGGAGACTGTCCAATAGTCTTCTAGAGAGCTTAATTCTTATTGGTTCTTTTATTAAGTTTTTTTAAATGAATTAAACTAGATTTACTCTAGCCTAATTCTCATTGGTCCACCTCTATGGCCATCCAATAGGATTTGAGGGCACTCGGCTAGGGAGCTGACATGTGTCCCCTATTCCCTTTGTGTAAAGGGAGCCTATGAGTGTGTGTGTGTGTGTGTGTGTGTGTGTGTGTGTGTGTGTGTGTGTGTGTGTGTGTGTGTGTGTGTGTGTGTGTGTGTGTGTGTGTGTGTGTTTTGCTCTCATCCCCTACTTACATGGCTCGCCCCCTCCTATTTAGGAGTCTTGAAAACTTTTGTGTACACTCACAAAGCATCCAATTTCACTAAGCTTGACCATTTGGACATGACCTTTCAATTTTGGAACCTTAGTATTTTGGAATTTTTGATGGATTGAACCTTAGGGTCTTTGAAGCCCATTGTTGCACATTGCTCTTTTGCAGATGGCCGCCCCTTTGGATCCCTATTGTGGCCAGTCTTCTAGCTTAAACAATATTCTAGATTTTCCTCCCGTGGCACTTTCCCATATTTAAATGATCAGTTTAACATCAGAAAATCATTTACAAGAGTTAGATATTAGTTATTATGATAGTTCCTCTAAAGATGTGGCTCCATAAAGACGGCGGTCTAGATGATCATTAACTGCTCCTAAGAGGACACGGTCAACCCACAGTCCTTCTCCTTGTCACTCCAAAAGGTAAGAGAGGAAACAAAGGAATAAAAGGGCAAGAAAGAGGTCACCCTATTCTCCTTCTGCTTCACCTTCCTCCTCTTCTGACGAAAGCTATGGCTATTCTCCTAGAGAATACAAGAGGGGAGGACATTGCAAATCATACCCATCATGGCAAAGGTCACAAAAGCTTAAGAAGTTCAAAGAGGGAGGAAAGAGTATCTCTTTTCTCACCTACGATGGCACCTTTGGTGCCACCGACAAAGTATAGGTCTTTACCCAACAATTTGATGTGACCTTTGGAGATGAGGGCTTCACGGAGTCCTCCAAGCTACGTCATGTAGATATGCACTTCCAAAAATTGGCTCGTCAATGGTTGGCTAGCCTTCATGGAAATGGCAAAGCCCCAAAGACATGGAAAATTCTATGAGTTTCCATCATAAAGCAATTACTTGTAAGCGATGCAAAGGACAAAGTGCTTACCGAATGGCACAGTTTGAAACTTCTCTCTCATGAATCTATCCACAAATATGTAGACAAGTTTTGGGATTTACATCTCAAGGCTACTGTCTTTAAAAAGACAGACTTCCCTGAGCAAAAGCAACAATTCTATGCAAGATTACCTGAAGAGATGGCCGAGTACGTCAACTCTCAATGGCCTGGTTCTATCACCACAGTAATCAACCACACCATGGTTGCTTCACACATCAATTTCCAACAATGGGCTAGACGGAATTTCAAGCCCATGGAAAACAAAGAAAAGAGTGATGAAAAGGGGAAAACAAATGCCCAAAATTATTCCCAAGGAATTCCAACAACAACAACAACAACAATCGGTCCAAGGAGAAGGGAGTTTATAAAGGTTAAAAAAAACTCTCTCTTGAAGAGCTTGAAGCTTTTTGCAAGGACCATAAATGTTTTGAGTGTGGGGAGCAAGGACATGTCTATCGTTCTTACCCCAAGAAAAATGCCCACAATGAGACTCCTAGAGCTTTCACCATCGAAGCTCCAAAAGAGGATGCTCATTGCAAAGTATCACCTCTCTCCTATGCTTGGGAAAAGGTAAGGGAGCATGATGCCTTCATCTTGTTTAACCCTGGCTCTACTCACAACTTTGTATCAAAGGAGTTGGACACCAAGTTGGGTATTAAAGCTTTTGAGATGGGAGATACTGTAACGGCTGACACACCTTTCAAGGGACAACAAGCCTCCGTTACTCCCTTGATTGGGAAGTTCAGGCTTCAAGTCCAAAGCTATGTTGGCAAAGAAGACTTCTTTAGCTCTCCTCTCAAACATAAGGATGCTATCCTAGGGGCACCATGGTTCAACCGTATGGCTGCCAACATGAAGTTCCTATGAAAGGAGAATCTACTTCACCTACTACAGGGGAAAGAACATGTATATAAATGCTAGTGAGTCTGGTTGTACTATACCACTTGTAAATCCTCTTGCTTTTGATAAATCAATGAAGAGCTCAATATTTGCGTACAAGATGGTTTTCAAAGAGTTCCTAAAAGATCCTAATGTTTTATCAAATGTAAATGGTAGGAATCAAGAAGAGTTAGACTTGTCTAATTTTCTAAAATGATTCCAAGATGTGTTCATCGATGATATCCTATGGACTTACCCTTAAAAGGGGATGATGACCATCAAATTGAGCTCTTACCAGGAAGCTCACCACCTAACAAGCCTCCTTATCGAGTTTCCCAAGCTCAAACAAGAGGAGATCATGAGGAAAATACAAAAGTTGGTAGACAAAGGATGGTGAAGCCTAGCTCCTCTCCCTTTTGTTCTCCATTCCATTTAGTGCAAAATAAAGATGGTACACATCACATGTGTGTGGACTATCGAGCACTAAACCATATCACTATCAAAAATAGATTTCTCATGCCTCGAGTAGAAGAACTGTTTGATAAGCTACAATGCTCTACCTACTTCACTAGGATTTACCTAAAAGTGGCTATCATCAAACAAGGGTAGTGGATAAAGATATCCTAAAGACCACGTTTCGTACAATGTTTGGTCTTTATGAATATCTATTCATGCCTTTTGGCTTGACCAATGCACTAGCCACGTTCAATCATCTAATGGAGAAAATCTTTAGATCCTGCCACAAATTCACTGGAGTGTTCTTTGATTATATCATCATCTACTCCAAGTCCTTGGAGGAACACAAGCAACATCTCCAAGTGATTTTTCAAGCATTGAGGGAGAATAAGCTTTTTCTCAGCTAGAAGGAGAAGAGGGTGACCTTGTTCTTAGCCTTTTCTTCCTTTGTTTTATCTCTTCTCTACTGGAGTGACAAGGTGAAGGACTGTGGGTTGATTGTTTCCTCTTGGGAGGAGTAGGCGATCGTCCAGACCATCGTCTTTGTGGAGCTTTGTCTTCAGAGGAACTTAGGGATTCACTTATTTCTCGTTCTTTGGATTTCTCCTCTCTTATGGGAGAGAGTCTTCTTTTGGAAGCCTCATCAAGAGGCCTCCTATGCTCTCTCTCATCTTGGAGAGCAAAGGAAATCCCATAAGCATGAAGTCGTTGAGTAACTTTGGCTTGTAAAGCAGGGTTGCCCATAGCTTGCTGCAACCTAGTAACAAGATAATTGACAATTATGGGGGTATCATCATTAGCACCTTCATTGCAAAATCAAAGTTATCAATGTTCATTCTACTCTCTTGGTTATTGTAAGTCATGCTAATTAAACTTATGTATAGATTACTTTGTGATTTGGTAACCTCAATTATATTTTCTCATGGAGAGATCTTTCGTAGACCCTTAAATGACTCTTTGATGATTTTATGAATAGTAAATTTGTAATGGAAATGGCATATGAACTTTGAGGATAGCGGAATCAAGAGGATTAGAGTGAGAATTTTTGTGAGACTACTTTGAGAACATAGAGGGTAAACTTAATTTGCAGTAGCAACATAACCATAATACTTAATTAACTTAGCATGACCAATACTTTTTCAAGAGAGAGAGTTAGAGAACTTGACAACAATTGAGCACCACATTTATGTGGAGATGGGGCCCCCCCTCCAATAGGCTTTTGTATTATAGATTCTCCCATCAAGAGAGACTTGGTACAATACAATCTTTGTGTTCCTTGTAACCTAGGTGATGTAATGAATATGGAAAGCTTCATGCATCATGAGCATAACATAATATTTGCAAAAAGCATTAACCATCCTTGGCCTCATTCCCAAGGCCTCAAACACCTTCAAAGGTGGAGAGAGCTAGCAAGGAATGAGGGTAGGGAAGAAAAAGAAGAAACATTCATAGGTGAAAGAGATAGTGCCTCTCTTATCATCACTTTTCTTGCTTAGCATACATAATAGCATAGTAATGAAGATGCAGAAGATGGAAAGCTTAAGCTTTGGAGCATGGCTCTTTGTTGGATTTGCATTCCATAGCCAAGAGTGTTGGTGTAGGCTCTCAACTTCTCTACAAAATTGGAGAAGGAGATGGAGCTCTTGCACTTTTCACCTCACACAATGAGAGTGTGTGTGTGTGTGTGGGGGGGGGGGGGGGGGGGGGGGGGGGGGTGGGGGGGAGTATATCCCCCAAGCTAGCCCCTAGCTTCCTTGGTTGACCCCCTCTTCTAGCTCATGATGAAAGCTCATTGGACCCTTCAAGCCTAGCCAATCACATGCCGAGTGCATATCAAGCAAGCATGCTAGACTTGGGACAAGTGTCTCCCTTTCCCTTTTGAGAGAGAGGACTTGATAAATGCATACACAATTAAATTAGCTAAATTATCATTGGACCCTTAAGAGGCCAACGAATAGGTTTTAGGCACCTTATGAGGGCAACATGGAGAGGAACTTGACATGTGTCCCTGTTGCTTCATTTAGGCAAGTTCTAACTTGTGTGAGGGTTTGTGTGTCATAAAAACTAATATCTAATTCTCCCAAATGATTTTATCATGTTAAACTGATTATTCAATATGGGGAAGTACTAAGGGAGTAAAAGATGGAATATTGGTAAGGCTGCCAGACTGATCTCTTTCAGGGGACCAAAGGAGGGAAAATAGGGATCCAAAGGGGAACAATCTGCAAAAGAGCAATGTGCTTCAATGGGGCTTAAAATACCTAAGGTTCAGCTCCATTAAGACTTCCATAGGCTAAAGTTCCTAAATTTAATTGTATTGTCCAATGGTCAAAGTAGGGGAAAATTAAATGGTCATGTGAAGACTAAAAAGTCTTCCCACATCCCTAGGAAGGAGGGGGCAAGCCCTAATGGTAGGGGATGAGAGAGAAACACAGACACACACACACACACACTCCCAAGCTCTCCCCAAAGGGAAGAATGGACACATGGCAGGCTCCTAGGCAAGTTGCCCCCAATTTCCCCTCAAATCCTATTGGATATCCATAGAGGTGGACCAATGAGAATTAGGCTAGAGTAAAATTAGTCTAATCAATTTAAAAATTCTTGATAAAAGAACCAATAGAATTAGTCTTGGATGCTCGGGTGGACAGTCTACCAAGGGATCCGAGCATCTAGCAACCCAATGGCTTGGCTGATTTTTATTGGCCAGAAGACAAAAAGATCCAATGAGAGTTTAAATGAATTATTTAATTACCTAAAGCTCTCACAAAAGGGGAACATGTCACAAGGCTATCAATTATGCTTCTAATTTGTAATTGGCTAAGCTTTGCAGGAGCCAATGAGTGGCCAGTATGAGTAATTTGCAAGAGGGGTCGACCAAGAAGAGAGAGAGGGATGCATTTTAGACTAACACATTGCTACACACACACACAAATAACTCATGTGTGCAAGAAGAACTCCATCTCCTTCTCCAAGCATTGAGAAGTAGACGCCTACACCAACAACTCTTGGCTATGGAATGCAAATCCAACCAAGAGCCAAGCTTCAATGGCATGTTCATCTCCTCTACCATGCTAATTTTTAAGCTAAGCTATGCTATTAAAGTGATTATGTGAGGATAATACTTCTTTCTTGTAAGATACATCTTCTTCCTCTCAATCTATCCTCATTCCCTTCTAGCTCTCACCATTTTTGAAGGTGTGTGAGGTCTTGGGAATGAGGCTAGGGACACTAGGTGTGTTTTTCAAGCATAATTTGGTGCATGAATCTTCCATCTTCATTGCACCAACTAGTTTTTTCAAAGAACACAAGAAATGTATTGTTAAAAAGTCTCCTTTGATGGGAGAAGCTATAATAGAAAGCCTTTATGGAGGGGGGACCGGCTCCACGTGATTCCGGTCCTCAACTTTGTCAATTGTTCTATTTCTCTCTTTTTTCAAGTATTGTCAATGCCAAATTAGCTAGGTGTAAGTTGCTATGTTTCTTTCTCAAATTAAGTACTCTCTCTATGCTCATTAGGAACTTGTTCGCAATGAAATGCTCACTATGTTATCAATTTCCTCTACACACAAGTTACTACTGCATTAAATGTTACATTGGTATCAGAGCTATTGTCAATGCCAAATTAGCTAGGTGTAAGTTGCTATGTTTTTTCTCAAATTAAGTACTCTCTCTATGCTCATTAGGAACTTGTTCTCAATGAAATGCTCACTATGTTATCAATTTCCACTACACACAAGTTACTACTGCATTAAATGTTACATTGGTATCAGAGCTATTAGTTTCTCTTTTCTTGCTCAAGAAGAGAGGTCCTCAAGCTTGCTACAAATGGTTGGTGTTATTAATTGCAAAAGAGTAAATAGAATAGGAATTATTTAGTCTTGAAGCATGCCTACTTTATGCAGTTAACGGGGATACCGTCAAGAGCTATGGTCTTAATAATGGAGTCCTACGGGGCTTGCCTATGTCTTAACCATTATTGAGCTATTAGAAGCTTGACAAGAATCCGTGTTGTCTTGGCTCCGTTAAACCCTCTCTTCTATTCCTTGCAATTCATAATATTTGAGCCACAGGTATAGATGCTTGAGTGCTTATCTTTGAAGGTAAAGAGGAGTAGCAACTAGGGCTTGAAGTGCCAAAGTACAAGTAAAAATTTACACCTAAAATTTGTTAGTATGGCTAACAAGGGAAAAGAGATTGAAATGAATGTTGATAGCTTTGATTTTGCAAATGAAAGAGCAACTAATGATGCTCTTATGCTTGTAAACTATCTTGTTTCTAGGCTTCAGCAAGCCTTGGGCAATCCATCCCTTCAAGGTCAAGTACTACAGAAATTGCGCACCCATGGTATTCTCCAAACTCCCCACCAAGAAGAGAGAGTACCTAAGAAAGCTCCTGGTGAGACTTCCAAAAGAGGACTCTCTCCGATAAGGGAACAAGAGGAGGATCCGTACGAAGGGCTCAAAAACCTTTTACTTGTTGATGAGGCATCTTCCTCCCAAAGGAGAACCCAAGTTTCAACGGTAGAGCCCCCACCGAAAGAATGAGAAAGAAGTGAGTCTCCTACCACCTCGGTGGAGATGGCTCCATGAAGATGGCGGACAAAATTCTCTCCAACACCCCCTAAACGGAGAAGACCATCACATACTTCTCTACACCATAACTCAAAGAGAGAAGAGAGAAAACAAGAGAAGAAAAAGGTGAGAAAGAGGTCACCCTCTTCTCCATCTTCTTCATCCTCTTCCTCTTATGAAGAAAGTGATGGTGCAGACAAGGAGGAACAAGGGAAGGAAAAGGAAAGAAAGAGGTCACCCTCTTCTCCATTATCCTCATACTCTTCCTCTTCTGAAGAAACTAATGGTGCAACTCTCAAACCACCTAAAAAAGAGGCGTTAGGAATCCTATGCCGCCTGGAAAAGGTCTTCCAAGCTCAAAAAGTTCAAAGAAGGATGAAAGAACATCTCTTTCCTTACCTACGATGGCACCTTTGGTGCTACGGACAAAGTCTTGGCCTTTATCCAACAATTTGATGTGGTGTTTGAAGATGAGGGCTTCACAGAGTCCTCTAAGCTACGACATGTAGCTATGAATTTTTAAAAGTCCACCAGGCAATGGTGGTCCAGCCTACAAGCAAACGGTGAAGCTCCACGAACATGGAAAGCTTTAAGAGCTTCCATCATGAAGAAATTTTTGGCAATACCAAAGACAAAGTACTCACCAAATGGCAAAGCTTGAAGCTTTCTCCCTATGAATCTATTTACAAATATGTAGAAAAGTTTTGGGATTTACACCTCAAAGCCACTGTCTTCAAAAAGATGGATTTTGGAGAGCAAAAACAACAATTTTGTGCGGGTTTAATTGAGGATATGGTGGAGTATGTTAACTCCCAAAGGCCACGCACCATACCTGCCATCATACACCATACTATGGTGGCTTCAAGAATCAACTTCCAACAAGGGGCTAAGAGAAATCTTAAGCCCACGGAAAACAAGGACTGTAACGAGACTAAGGGGAAGGACAACGTCCAAAAATCTCCCAAAGGCAATGCGAACAACAACAAAGCTAAGGGAAGGGAGTTTATAAAGGCAAAAGTAAACTCTCTCCTAAAGAGCTAGAGCGTTATCAAAAAGATAACCATTGTTTCAAGTGCGGGGAGCAAGAACATGCCTATCGTGCTTATCCCCACAAGAATACGTAATGAGCCTCCTAGAGCTACCTTGGTCAAAATTCAAAAAGAGGATTCTCATCACAAAGGATCTCCTCTATGCCATGCTTGGGAAAAGGTAAGAGAACATGATGTTTTCATTCTCTTTGACCCTGGTCCTACCCTGGTCCTACTCACAGTTTCATATCCACAGAGTTGACCACCAAGCTAGGCATCCAAGCCTATGAGATAGGAGATGTCCTACCTACTGATGGTGCTTTCAAAGGACAAGAAGCCTCAGTCACTCCCTTAATTGGGAAATTGAGGCTCCATGTCCAAAGCTATGTGGACAAGGAGGATTTCTTCATCTCTCCTCTTGAGCATAAGGATGTAATCCTAGGGGAACCATGGTTTGATCGCATGGCTACCAATGTTATATTCCCTGAAAGGCAGATCTACTTTACGTTTAGGGACAAAAATATGTACATAGATGCTAAGGAGTTGGGTAGCACCATACCCATTATACATAAGCAAGCTTTCAATAAGTCAATAAAGAGCTCTATTTCCGTGTAAATGATTTTTGTTGTTAAAAATTCTCAAAATGAACCTAATGTTTTAGCAAAAGAAGATATAAGCAATCAAAAGGAATTAGAGCTATCCAATTTCTTCAAGGGAGTCCAAGATGTTTTTATTGACGACATCCCTTGTGAACTACCTCCCAAATGAGGGGATGAGGACCATGCAATTGAACTTCTTCCAGGAATCTCACCACCTAATAAACCTCCTTATCAAATTTCTCAAGCTCAACAAGAGAAGATTATGCGGCAAGTTCATGAGTTGGTTGAGAAAGGTATGGTTAGGCCTAGCTTGTCTCCAAGTTTTTTCACCAGTGTTATTAGTGCAAAAGAAAGATGTCACATATTGTATGTGTGTAAACTATAGAGCACTAATACGATCACTATCAAGAATAGGTTTCCCGTTCCACGGGTAGAAGACCTATTTGATAAGCTATTGGGATCGACCTACTTTAGTAGGATTGACCTAAAAAGTAGCTACCATCAAATAAGCTATTGGGGTGACCTACTTTAGTAGGATTGACCTAAAAGGTGGCTACCATCAAATAAGGATAGTTGATCAAGACATTAAAAGACCACATTTTGCACTACGTTTGGTCTTTATGAGTACATTGTCATGCCTTTTGGCTTGACCAATGTACCAGCCACATTTAACCGCTTGATGGAGAAGCTATGCAGGCCTTACCAAACCTTTACTTTAGTGTTCTTTGATGATATAATCATCTACTTTAATTCATTAGACGAACACAAGCAACACCTTTTGGTAATATTTCAAGTTTTACGAGAGAATAAACTTTATATTAATTGAAAGAAAAGTGAATTTTTCTTACAAGAGATTCAGTATTTAGGTCACATTATCTCTCAAGATGACATCCAAATGGATCCATCAAAGTTAGAGGTAATAAAAGGATGGCCTAATCCAAGGAATCTTCATGCACTAAGAAGCTTTATAGGTATGTGTGCATACTATAGAGGCTTCATAGAAAAGTTCTCACAAATCGCGAGACCATTACATGACCTAGCAAAGAAAAATGCTAGGTATACATGGTCCACCAAGGAGAACAATGCTTTTGAAAAGCTTAAAGAGAATCTTATCTCTCAACCTGTGCTTACACTACCGGATCTCTCAAATCCATTTGAGGTCCAATGCGACGCTTGTGGTGATTTCCTTGGAGCTGTTTTGCTCCAAGAAGGGTACGCCATAGCCTATGAAAGTCGAAGGCTCGACCCTGTTGAGCAAGCTCTAGGCATATATGAGAAGGAACTCTTAGCAATTCTACATGCTCTAGATTTGTGGAAGCACTATTTGTTGGGGACTCTAGGTGTATGCATGATAGGGTGTACCCACTTGCAGTAGTGGCCCTTAGCAAAATTACCAAAAAACAATCTGTTTTTCCACACTATTATGTACATTTGACTTGCTTGCATGTACTTTTTAGCGGCAAGATTTGGTGGCCATGCAAAATGCATAGTATTAAACACTATGGAAAGCTTCAATCTTAATTTTTTAAACAAAAATAATAATTTTAGTGTGCAATAATTACTTTGGCCTAGCCTATCACGCCATGTCACACCATTGTAACCTTGATGAACAATTGTCTATATCTTTATATGAATTTATTCTCTTAACTTGTCCTTTTGCACATCAACTATTCACTTGACAAGCAATTTGACTTTATTTTTCTTTGTTAGAATCGTTGTGATAAAAAACCTTCATTTTTTACACTAGATCTCTAATGATGTATAGACTATTTTCCAAGATCCAATGATCATTTGACTGTTTACGACCTGTAGAATGTGACGATGTAAAGAAGTAGAATTTTTAACGGTTCATTTTGTTTAGATCTAGCTCAGAAAATACCAAAGACTACTCAAAGGATCTTAAGGGATTTTTTTTATATATAATAAATAATTTATATTGCCATTCAATTTGATTTTCATGTATCTTATAGCTTTTATCATAAACTACTGATGAAAAAAAAATTGAGTCAATTTGAGTTAGAGAAAGGTACTTTTCTAGTGTTTTAATTTTTTCACTTCCACAATTAACTTAAGGTGTGGCTCCTTAGGTTTGGTAAAGTGTAAAGCCTAGAAATTTTTACACTTGTCCATATTTCTTGGTTTGGTCTCTTTCTCCCAATCCTACTTGTCTATTCTATGTCATGCAAGGAGGTTGCCACATGACCAAAAGTCCATGTCATCACCCCATGTCACCTTCCACATCACCATAGTCAAAAGTTTGACTTCACACTTGGTGTGCCACATCATCCTAAACTCCACCTCATCCACCTACCTCAACTACCACTTTGCATGCCACCTCACATTAGATGCCATGTCATCCACCACCTCATGTGACACTTGTCTGTGGTGCATGCATGGCTTGCTACATCAACCGCCACCTCAAAATCCACTAAGCATGACACATCATCAACTCTCCAACTCTCCATCCACCTTTTTGCCACCTAAACATTCCATATCACCATTCTGCCATGTCACATAATGACATGGTAGTTGAGGAGGATTTGACCACCACATCATATTGCCACATAGACTCGCCATATCATCCATGCATGGCCACCTCATAGCCACATCATTTATTATATCTTTAATAAATTTTTATTAATGAATAAATTATATATATTATAAATCATAATTATTAAAAGACAATTTAAAGCAAATTAATTTTACTTTTTATATATTTATTATTTTAAAATATGATGATTATTATTAAATATTTATTTATTTAAATTACTACTGGATGAGAACTTAAGGTTTATAATTTTTTATATAATTTTAAAAAAAAATCACTTAACATAAGTCAATTAACTTAAAAGATAATTATAATTTTATATAAACTATTTTTCTAAAATTTGATTGGTGTAATCTTATCAAGATTTACACCTTTTTAGATTACATTAGGGAGACAATGTATAAACCCTTTTTTCTTTAGTGCACTTCATTTGAGAGTTTGAGCTCTAGTGAGTTTGTGAGTTTGGAGCATTAATACTCTTTTCATTCAATCACTAACTACTCTAACATTCATTTTTCTAAATAAACATGGGTTCACAATCACGAAGGTCTCGAAAGCAAGATAGACAGCACAAAGACCCTGTCCACAAAGTTCGAGATGCAAAAGCAATTGCACATGCAATTGCTTTCGAAGCAAAGATCAAAATCGAGAATGCAAGCAACGCTCTATAGCAAGATTATGTGCAGATGTGCTGCAAGAGCCCACTACAGACCCTACGATCGAGGAATATGGGGGTGTGCACATGCATGTATAGCCGTATGAGGGTGATTCTTCTTCTCTCCCTCTATCGCCTAGCTTTTTTCCTTCTTCCCGTTGCTTGGTCCCTCTACCATTTTCCTCAACATCTATAGTCCCGCTAGGAGAGGGGTCACCCGCTGGCGAGCTCACACCCCCCACGGTGGGTGCCTTTGGGTGGTCTCACATGGTGTTGCCAGTCTTGAAGCATTTCAATAGTCCATCGATGCAGCACAATCGCCTCATTTCTTCTAGTGGATCTCCCTCGCTTGCTCTTGGAGCACCCTCTGGAGTTGGCATGAAGGCATGTGTGGACCCTACGGTAGCGTCAGAGCCCAATCCTTCGGCAATGGTATGGCCCCTTAGCGTGTCTGGAGCCAAAAATCATGCAGGCATTGTTGCAGGGACCTACTTCAGTGACATTGATCTCTCCTCACACACTCAGGTGCTTGAGCATTTGTTGCGACATCCTTGTGTCATTGAGGCCCACACAGCTATCGAGATCCGTAGTCCGAGGACCCACCACGCTACGGCGGTGGTTGTTGATAGTGTCAGACGCTCTTACATTGCACTATCTCGATAGCGATCGAGGGATGCACTTGTTGCTCATCACACACTCAATGCAACAGTGTTGGCTACATTCGTCACAAGTATTTCTTGGGCCACTTCTCGTGCGTTGTGCATTCGTCGGCCCACATTGCGTGCCGGACGCCTTAGGAGATAGTGACTTTATTTGGGACATAGTGATGAGCTTTGGGCAAGCAATGGGTGGGCTCCACAATGCTCACGCATTCTAGATTCACACATGAGAGAGCTCATAGCACAGTTTTGGGAGGAGAATTGTCGCTCCTTGCCAGACTTCAAAAAGGAAATTCGACATAGGATTGGTCGCAAGCAATACATAGAGCATGGTGCTATGATCCTAGAGATTACACAAAGTCATCTTTTTCATGCATTCTAGGATGCCCACCCTGAGATTAGCATTGGTCAGCGCTCCTTCGAGGCTTGCAAGCCTTGGTACGTGTTATTCATGTGCGAGATGGAGACATGTTGTTGCAAATACCATGTGCAGTTTCAGATTATGTATGATGCGTGTTGGAGACATCCCGACGAGGCCACGAGACTTTGTCCACTCTTTGTTATGTCAATGTGTAGACGGACCCTCCTACCATCAAATGTTGTGTGTGGAGGGCAAGTGTGCCCAATGTGGGGATCTTGCATGACTTACATCTGTCATAGATGATGGTGATGCAGGTGGGATAGTTACATGGCAGCACTGTCATTACCAAACATACACAGATATTCAAGGTGGCACATCTCGTAGGTTGCACCTCACATCTCATACTGCACCACGTCCCTACTTCATGCAGGCTTTTAGGTCCGTTGTGTATCCATGTGTGCAGCATGCGCATCAAGCAAAGTGGCAGGATCGTCACTTTTGTGCTTGCCTTGACACCTTCCCAATTGGCATTGTGGTCTCTGTCGTGGATTTTGCAGACAACCACACCTTTGCTCCACAACAGGAGATCTAGTCCGAATACTACTTCTCTGAGCAGGTATAAATGATAATAGTTTGATAACTTTACATTTGCTTTGCATTTTTAGCCACATTATGTAATTTCATTGTTTCATTCACTCTAACCTTTTTAAATGCTCTTGAAGGTGGAAACCCTTGTCCAAATATCTTATTGTCATGCAGAGGCGGCACTTGATGGAGTGGAGAGCTTTGAGGACTCACGAGTGATCATACCTAAGTACCATTTCTACATCAGTGATGATCGCTCACACAGTGCAAAGTTTGTAGAACATTGTTTTCAGCAGCATGATGGATTCCCCTTTTGCACCACATCTCATTCTCTTCTAGTTATATTTGGACAGATGGTTGTGGTGCGCAATCCAAAAGCGCACATTAGTTCTTTTGGTTGTACAGATGGCACCATAGTAGTGGCATACCTTGCATTTGGAGCTTCTTTGAGTCAGGGCATGGAAAGGGAGAGCATGACGGTGCAGGCGCTTGTGTAAAGCATGCTCTTTGTAAGGTTTCCAGTTTTCAAAACCTTAATTGTACAAACCTTGTAAAATTAACTTGAAAACCACTATTGAAGGATTCAATCATTGCTGATATTGGTATTTTTGGAATCATAAGCAGATCTTTACTATGGTTAGTAATTTTCAGAATCAGAATCCGATAAAAACTGGAAAAGTTACAGGCCCTGGAAGGTTACACTAGGAATTCAATTAGTTAATAAAAATTGGATGGTTTCAGTAATAATTATTAACAAAGACTTTCTTATCCTAAGGTTCTATAATTAACTGATATTCCAATTTCATCATTAGAAATCAGTAAAATCAACCAAAATTAATTCTGGAAGATATGGGGGCAATGTGGAGCCAGGGGGAACCTGCCAGAGACTGATATGGTAGCAATTGGCGCCATCTTCAAGCTGGGGGCATGCTTGGGGTGTCAAAACCTGCCAGGAACAGCCCGGGGCCCAGAAAAACTATAAAAAGATCCCCTTCCCTTCATAAAAATTTAGACTTGGAGCCTTGACACACTCTCTCTCATCTAGAGAGACCGCTACGCAGAAATCACTAGAGATTAAGCTCTAGTTGATTAAATTAAACGGTAATTAGCCTGATCCTTCTTAATTAGTGAGGCTAGATTAATCTACTTTCTTAATAAATTAAAGATTAGGCCTATGTATACTCAAAAATCCTCTCTTAATTAAATATTTTTTGCTGAATATTGTAATTAATCTTAGGGTTATGAAGATAATTAATGATTATATCATATTAGGACTGAATTTGTCCATATAAACCATCAATTAATGGGAAATATATTAATTAAGTTTATATTATGTTGAGATAATTATCAGAGCTGCATTGGACTGTGATTAAAATAGGAAAATTATCTTATAATTTTTTGAGTAAATTTCATAATTAATTAGGCACAATTACACTATTTTTAGAAAAATTTAAAAGGTAAAATAATCAAATAAATTCAAAATGCTTTGAGTTATTTATCAAAGGTTAGTTACATGTTAGAGAACCCGTGATAATTATGTCAAGCTCAGATAAATAATTTACCCAATTATTTTAGCAGAATTACTCTGTTTTTAGGACAAATTAAAAAGGGAAAATTAGTAAATTGACTCAAAAAAAAGTTATTTATTAGAGGTTAATTACATGTTAGGGAACTTGTGATAATTGTGTCAAGCTCAGATAATTCATTTACCTAATTACTTTAGGAAAATTACTCTATTTTTAGGACAAAGTAAAAGGGAGAAATTAGCAAATTGATTCAAAATGCTTTGAGTTATTTATCAAAGTCTATGTATATGTTAGAGAGCTTGTGATAATTATGTCAAGCTCAGATGATTAATTTACCTAATTACTTTAGCAGAATTACTCTATTTTTAGGACAAATAAAAAGGGGAAAACTAGAAAATTCATTCAAAATACTTTGAGTTATTTATTAGAGGTTAATTACACCTTAATTAAATCGTGATAATTATTTTACTCTCAAAAAATTAGTTTACCTAATTATACCAATAAAATTACATTATTTTTAAGGGAAAGTAAAATGAAGAATATAGTAAATTAATCCAAAAACCTTTTATGTATATATATCAGAGGTAGAAGACACCTTGAGGAATCCGTGATAAATACCCCAATCTTGGATAAATAGTTTAGGTATTTATCTTCAATAAAAGTAACCGACATAGCGTATAAAATAGAGAAAGGAAATTAGTAAATGAATTTATCTAATTATCAAATAAATACCTGAGGTTCAAAATAACTATTGAAGGGAGAGAAAATTACCTCAACATAAGTGGTTGGTATAACAAATTACTATCAATAAAATTTTGCTTAAATTAGATTATAAGTATAGGAGGGAAAGGTTATAAATCAAATTTATAAAAATTCCTAACGATAGAACGTATTCAATTACAATTTAGGGTGAGTAATCCATTAGCCGATAGAAATTTATAATTTACTAAGGCTAAAATGGAATATAGACTAAGGATAAACCTAGTTAAAGGGCTTCCCAAATTAAATGGTAATTATGGGAAATTACTTATAGAATAAAGAAGTTACAGGAGGAATATTTCATCAAATTAACTATCAAGGATACCTACTTACTCCAAAAGAAAAATATTTTTTGGTAAAAAAGGAAGAAGAAGATTATTCAATTAAACTTCTAATTGATTAAGTCTTTTTATAAGACTGCCGACATGGCTCCAAAGAGAACCAGAGGAAATCCTCTTACCGAGGAAGAGGATGTTAGCAACAAGAGAAACAAAGCCACTAATGACCATGAGGCTGGGCCTAGCCATAGGCCAACGGAGGAAAGTCTACGGGCTCCCGCTTAACAGCACATGGACGAGCAGTCCCATGTGGATTTCTATTTTGTTCACTTAAAATCTTTTAAAGTTCATTTTTAAGTTAACATTGCCTACGTAAGGTTAAGAAGGATAAACTGGCTGTAAATGGAAGGTAACTTCCACGAAACCAACGAGCAATGATTGTAAATAGGAAAGAAATGATTGGGTTATGACTGATTGACCTAGGAAAAAATGTTTGACCATCCTTAGGACAGGTTGTCACAAGACACCTCTGATTTCTTGGAAACATTTTACTCCAGGTAATGAGTAATAATGGTGATACCATCATGGATGAGTCGGTTTCCTCAACATGCGTGGATTCTTTACTCCATGCTTGTTTGTGTGTGTGGATAGTACTTTCAAGTTTATCCTAGAGGAACCGCCCGGTTGTACGGGCAGCCGATTGGCGTATGGGCGTCCGGAATTTGGGTGATGGCTTTTTCCACCCTGGTTTTTATAAATAAGGAATGGGTGTCGCCTTTTCACCCCTATATAGGTGGTCTTGAGACAAGCCAATACTGGTCAAAGATACTTAAAAATGACAGTACCTTGTCTCAAGTCTAAAGATGTTTGTTTGTTGAAAGAATGTCTTCAATATGTTTTCAAAGGTTGTCTTAATGAAATTCAGTTGTGAAACTTAAAAGGAATCATTGTTTTAATTATGAAAAGAATGTGGTAGTAATTAAACAACACAGAAATCATGTCTAAGTGCGGGGTGCTAAGTGGGGATTGACTAAGGTTTTCAATCATGGACGGGTGGACCTGATTAGTCAGGTAACTATCCATTCTCGTGCACTTAAACGTTTGGAAACTTCTTCGTTTGGAAGAGGAATCCACCAACGCCTGTGCCCTCACGTATGTTAGGGGGGGAAAAGCGTTGGCTAAAGAAACCATAATCTAAATGATGAAGTTATAGGGCCGGAATTTTAAAAAATTTATTTAGTCCCATTCCCACTGCAAGACAGGACTAGGTCTCTTTCTAGGGCTATAATCCTAAACCATTGTCAATGGTAAGGGTGAATTCCCTGGAATTTTTCTTGTTTTAGGGACTCTGACTTTAGTAGGCCTAGAGACCTATCAATGGTCCCATCCCGTTTTTGGTGTCGGCGGGGCTGGGAACCTTACAAGTGGTATCAGAGCATGATTTAATAAGGTCCTAACCTTAGGAGGGTAAACGTTGAAAAAATAGGCACAAGTTTTATTTCATTTTTAATTATGGTATATTGTGAAATGAGAACTTCCCTATCAATATAGGAAAATATTCGCCAAGCTTACCAAAATTTTGTGATTTTCAACATCATATTCGAGGCTGCTTGAAGCTCTAATAACTTTGTACTTCGTAAGAGTATCATGCAATTGTTAGATGTAATGTTTTCCCCTCCTTATACATGGAGAATCAGCTAGTCACAGTTTGGCGGAATTTTCCTGATTGATACGGGACAAGTAGAAGGGTTGACACTCAATCTGAAAAGACTCAAGTGGGCAAAAACACTTCGGACCATCGAAGTTTTCTTTTTCAGTGGGACCAAAGATCCAGATCATACCATTATTATAGATGGGGTAGAAGTGTCACAAAATCAGTGGGTATATGATCAGGTGGCCAAAGTAATATACCCAGGTAGGATCAGGCCCATGAGGGTAGGCCCAAAATTTAGGGGACCAAAAGATGTCATATTTTTTGATCCCCTGTCGGACCCACCAATGGTGAATACGATGTTGATTTAGAGAATTACACATTGTATATAGCATGAGTCCATCTTGTATATAGCATGAGTCCATCTTGTACATAGTATGAGTCCATCTTGTACATAGTATCAGTCAGTATTGTATTAACCCTTGTATATACCATGGTTTTATGAGATGCTTGTGTAGTTTAATTGAGATGGTGATAATGATTGTCAGATTTTTGTTTTCATTGTTTTAAAATTATATAGATTAGAAAACTTGCATGATAAAACAAATGTAGTGTAATCACTAAAAGATTTTCAGTAATTACAAACCCAGGGAAATGCAAAAAGTCTCTATACTCCCACCCAGGAAAAGAAACTACTATTAAAACAAGTTCAACTCCCAACTTTCAAGGGAGAAGGAACCAACTTAGAACGTGATGCCGAAGCCTGGCTTGACGCCATGGATGATTATTTCTTGGCAGCAGGAACTGCTTCGGAAAATCGGGCAATGTTAGGAATGTTTCGACTCACCAGAGATGCCAAACTCTGATGGAAACAATACTATAGAGATAACCCTTCCATTAGTCCCTCCTTGGAAAGAATGAAGTAGGCAGTGAAAGAAAGATATCTTCCTCCATCTCACCAAGCTATTAAAATGAATGAATTCTTCGTCCTCAAACAGTTAGGGCTTACTTTGGAAGAGTACTACACCAAATATGTGTCTTTACAACGTTACGCACCACCAATGACTATGGAACAACAGATTGCTCATTTTTGTCAGGGTCTAAACAAACCTTTAAGTACTCGCTTGGAAGCTATGAGACCCATCTCTATTCAAGATGCTCTTCTAAGAGCTAAACCACTTCCAGCTGAAGGAAACCCCCTGCAAGGAGCTATTACAATTACATTAACTTTAGAGGAAGAGCAAGGGGAAATTATAACCAAGGAAATCAACGAAGGGCAGTGTCAGCTGCAGCCACTATAGAGCGGACTTTTCCAAACATCAAATGCTATGGATGCAATAGAATGGGACACTACAGGAGTCAATGCCCTGAGGGGAAAAATCCCCGAGTTGCTACCGGAACCACTCCTTAGACTTAGATAGGACAAGGAAATAATCAAAGAGGTAGAGGCAATAGAGGACGAGGCAAAGAAAGAGGTAGAGGAGCCAGATCTTATGTTGCAGTAGGAGAGCCTACCTTGCTGGATGAGGAAGATGAAAGAGCTACTCTTTTTTCCGCCATTGATAACCCTAGGGCTCGGCAACAGTATGCTATCATCCAAACCACTGCAAACAGAGAAGGTGAAAAATTTGAACTACTTATAGATTGTGGCAGCACACACTCTTTTCTCTCCCCTAAATGTTTAAGGAAACTTAAATTGAATCAATATCCCACCAAGAAATTAGTGGTAGAACTAGCAAATGAGAAAGAGTTTCTATCTCAATTCACAGCTCGGGAAGTTGAGTTTGAACTAGGGGGAACCCTGACTTCATCTTACTTTCGGACTCTACCAGTAGGAATCTATGATGGTATTCTAGGAATGGATTGGTTAATCAAAAATCAAGCCCAAATTCATTGTGCTCAAGGGAACTTACCCTTCAAAAATCACTTAGGTGAAGAAACATTAGTACAAGGATCAAATGGAAAGACTAAAGCTCATTTAGTTAAGGCTAGTCGACTTCTGAAGGGGTTACGTAAGGGGCAACAGATCTTTGTAGTAAAACTTAATAGGGCAGATGATTCAAGGGACAACACAACTCCCAAATGGCTTAAGGAATTTTTGGATATATTTCCGGAAGATCTTTCAAATTTACCTCCTCCAAGGGATATAGACCACGAAATAGAAACCTTTCCAAGTAGTGAACCAATTTCAAAAAGACCCTACAAAATGTCCCTCCCTGAAGGTATTGAATTAAAAGAACAACTTCGTCAGCTTATTGAACAGGGATTCATAGGACCAAGCATTTCCCCTTGGGGAGCGCATGTTCTATTCCAAAAGAAGAAGGATGGATCTTTACGTCTCTGCATCGATTATAGGGGACTTAACCAGGTATCGGTAAAGAATAAGTACCATATTCCTCGCATTGCTTGATAGATTACATGGAGCCAAGGTATTCACAAAAATTGATCTCAAATCAGGTTACCATCAAATCCGGATTAAGGAGGCAGATATTTACAAAACTGCTTTCAACACCCGGTATGGGCATTATGAGTTCATCGTGATGCCTTTTGGTCTTACAAATGCTCCAGCTACTTTTAACCGTCTCATGCAGGATATATTCAGAGAATATCTGGATGATTTTGTTTTGGTATTTTTCGAAGATATCCTGGTATATTCCAAGGATGAAAAAGAGCATGAAGGCCATGTATGTAAAGTACTTCATCTTCTACGCCAACATCAGTTATATGCCAAGATGAGTAAATGTGTGTTTTTCACGCCTGAAGTTAGTTATCTTGTTTTTATAATAAACCCTGAAGGAATTTCAATAGACCCCGCAAAGATTAAAGATATAATAGACTGGCCACAACCCAAAACGGTCAGTGAGATTCGAGGATTTTTGGGCATTATAGGATGGTATAGAATCTTCGTCAAAGATTATGCAATTACCACCGCACCCTTGACGCAGCTACTTAAAAAGACAACCAAACTTACATGGGGAAAGAACAGGAGGATTGTTTCATCAAATTAAAACAAAATCTCACATCATCCCCTCCACTCAAACTTCTTGACTTCACTCAAGAGTTTGAAGTAGTAAGAGATGCCAGCGGTCTTGCTATAGGAGAAGTCTTAAACCAAAGTCGCCTTTACTCCCCAAAAATTAAGAATCCACGAGTTGAATTATCCAACTCATGATCTGGAACTCCTAGCTGTCATCCATGCTCTAAAACTCTGGAGAAACTATCTTCTAGGGGGGAAGTTCCAGTTAATCACCGATCATCAGAGTTTAAAATGGATTTTCTCACAAGCAACACTCAACATGAGGCAGAGAAGATGGATAGAACTCTTACAGGAATATGACTTTGAAATAAAATATAAACCAGGGAAAGAGAATGTGGTTGCTGACTCTCTTAGCCGTAAGGTTTTTCTTGGGGCTATCACAGTCGACAATTTAATCCTGCACAAGGTTAAGGAAGCTTCCCTAGAAGATAAGGATTATCAAAAACTTCTATAGGTTATCAAGCAACAGGACCTAAAAGAGAAAGAGCAAGATAGAATCAAGGATTATTCACTTGAGGATGGGCTTCTCTATTATAAGTATCAGCTTTACATTCCTAAGAATCCAGCATTAAAGGAGTTAATCCTTTATGATGGACACAACGCTCCAATTGCCGGCCATCCTGGTTATGCAAAGACCCTTAATTCCATAAGGAAAAGCTATTTTTGGCTAGGAATGAAAGGAGATATACTTCGCTACATCAGACAATGTCTTTATTGTCAAAGGATTAAGGCTGAACGAGTAATGATGCCAGGGAAACTTCAACCTCTGGACATTCCTCAAATAAAGTGGGAACTCATTATCATGGACTTTGTAACAGGCCTTCCCACTGTTCAAGGGGGTTACGACTCCATTATGGTGGTAGTGGATATTCTGACTAAAGTAGCCCATTTAATGCCTGTAAAAACAACTTACACTGCATCAAAGATAAGCCGTCTCTTTATCAAAGAGATCTTCAGATTACACGGACTTCCTAAGAGAATAGTCAGTGACAGAGATGTAAAATTCACTTCAAAATTCTGGAAATCTTTATTTGAATCCTTAGGTACTCATCTATGTTTCAGTACATCCTATCACCCTCAAACAGACGGCCAGACAGAAAGAGTGAATCAAGTTATTGAAGACATCCTTAGAGCCTATTGTAGTAGAGAACCCCGAAAATGGATCCAATTTCTTCCTCTGGTGGAATTTGCCTATAACTCATCCTTTCATAAAAGCATTGGGATGTCACCATTTAATGCTCTTTATGGGCATGAATGTATATCACCCCTAAAATTTTCTAACCCTACTACAAGAGGAGAAGCTTCAAAGCAAATGTTGGAGGAGATGGATGCCCAAACCAAAGCCATACGACAAGACATTCAGGCAGCCAAGGACCCCAAAAATAATATACTGATCAAAAACGATCTGATCGGGTTTTCAAACAAGGGGATAAAGTATTCCTAAGGGTACGGCCAAAGAGAAGCACTTTATCCTTGGGAAAATACAAAAAACTAAGCCCCAGATATTGTTTATCCCAGTAAAATTACATTATTTTTAGGGAAAAATAAAATGGGGAATATAGTAAATTAATCCAAAAATCTTTGATATAAATATCAGAGGTAGAACACACCTTGAGAAATCCATGATAAATACCCCAACCTCAGCTAAATAGTTTAGGTATTTATCTTCAATAAAAGTAACTGATTTAGCGTATAAAATAGAGAAAGGAAATTAGTAAATGAATTTATCTAATTATCAAATAAATACCTGAGGTCCAAAATCACTATTGAAGGGTGGGAAAATTACCTCAACATAAATGGTTGGTATAACAAATTACTATCATTAAAATTTTGCTTAAATTAGATCATAAGTATAGGAGGGAAAGGTTATAACTCAAATTTATGAAAATTCCTAACGATAGAACATATTCAATTACAATTTAGGGTGAGTAATCCATTAGCCGATAGAAATTTATAATTTACTAAGGCTAAAATGGAATATACACTAAGGATAAACCTAGTTAAAGGGCTTCCCAAATTAAATGGTAATTATGGGAAATTACTTATAGAATAAAGAAGTTATATGAGGAATATCTCATCAAATTAACTATCAAGGATACCTACTTACTCCAAAAAATCCTTATTTTTGGGTAAAAAAAGAAAAAGAAGATTATTCAATTAAACCTTTAAATGATTAAGTCTTTTCGACATGGCTCCAAAGAGAACCAGGGGAAATCCTCTTAACGAGGAAGAGGATGTTAGCAACAAGAGAAACAAAGCCACTAATGACCATGAGGCTGGGCCTAGCCATAGGCCAACGGAGGAAAGTCTGCAGGCTCCCGCCCAACAACACATGGACGAGCAGTCCCAGATGGATTTCTATTTTGTTCACTTAAAATCTTTTTAAGTTTATTTTTAAGTTAACATTGCATATGTAAGGTTAAGAAGGATAAACTGGTTGTAAATGGAAGGTAACTTCCACGAAACCAACGAGCAATGATTGTAAATAGGAAAGAAATGATTGGGTTATGACTGATTGACCGAGGAAAAAAATGTTTGACCATCCTTAGGACAGGTTGTCACAAGACACCTCTGATTCCAGGTAATGAGTAATGATGGTGATACCATCATAGATGAGTCGGTTTCCTCAACATGCATGGATTCTTTACTCCATGCTTGTTTGTGTGTGTGGATAGTACTTTCAAGTTTATCCTAGAGGAACCGCCCGGTTGCATGAGCAGCCGGTTGGCGTATGGACGCCCCGACTTTGGGTGATGGATTTTTCCACCCTGGTTTTTATAAATAAGGAATGGGTGCCATTTTTTCACCCTGTATAAGTGGTCTTGAGACAAGCCAGTACTGATCAGAGATACTTCAAAATGACAGTACCTTGTCTTAAGTCTAAAGATGTTTGTTTGTTGAAAGAATGTCTTCAATATGTTTTCAAAGGTTGTCTTAATGAAATTCAGTCGTGTGAAAGTTAAAGGAATCATTGTTTTAATTATAAAAAGAATGTGGTAGTAATTAAACAACACAGAAATCATGTATGAGTGCGGGGTGGTAAGTGGGGATTGACTAAGGTTGTCAATCATGGACGGGTGGACCTGATTAGTTAGGTAACTATCCATTCCCACGCACTTAAACGTTTAGAAACTTCTTCGTTTGGAACAGGAATCCACCAACGGCTGTGCCCTCACATATGTTAGGGGGGAAAAAGCGTTGGCTAAATTATTTAGTCCCGTTTCCACTATGAGACAGAACTAGGTCTCTTTCTAGGGCTATAATCCTAAACCATTGTCAATGGTAAGGGTGAATTCCCTATATTTTTTCTTGTTTTAGGGACTCTGACTTTAGTAGGCCTAGAGACCTGTCAATGGTCCCATCCCTTTTTTGGTGTCGGCGGGGCTGGGAACCTTACAAGTGGTATCAGAGCATGGTTTAATAAGGTCCTGACCTTAGGAGGGTAAAAGTTGAAAAAATAGGCACAAGTTTTATTGCATTTTTAATTATGGTATATTGAAACTTTGGCACAATCGCCATTTTTTTTTTGGCTTCGCTAAGGTCCAATGGTCAAAAACTGGCGATTGTACCATCGTAGCCCGTTGAGACGGATTGCAATGCTCATGAAACTTTGCAAGGGCAGTGATTTAGATCCTTTCCCTATCCCTAAAAAGTTTCATGGCCATCCACTCCCGTCTCGTCAGTCTAGGGTGGCACCAATTTTTTCGTTTTGGCTTCGCTAAGGGCCCAATGGTCAAAAACTAGTGATTGTGCCACCGTATACCATTGAGATGGATTGCGATGCCCATGAAACTTTGCAAGGATGGGGATTTCTATGCTTTCCGCAACCTTACAAATTTTTGTGGCCATCCGCTCCCATCTCGTTGGTCTAGGGTGGCACAATCACCAATTTTTTTCGTTTTGGCTTCGCTCAGGGCCCAATGGTCAAAAACTAGCGATTGTGCCACCGTAGACCGTCAAGACCGATTGCGTCACCCATGAAAAATTCCAAGGTCAATGATTTGTGTGCCATCCGCTCATGTCTCGTTGGTGTAGGGTGGCACTTCGGCCAATTTTTTTGTTTTGGCTTCGCTAAGGACCCAATGGTCGAAGACTAGCGATTGTGCCACCGTAGCCCGTCGAGATGGATTGTGATGCCCATGAAACTTTTCAAGGGCAGGATTTGAGTGCTTTCCTTTACCCTACAGAGTTTCATGGCCATCCGCTTCCACCTCGTCGGTCTAGTGTGGCACAATTGTCATTTTCTTTTTTTGGCTTCATCAAGGGTCCAATGGTCAAAAACTGGCGATTGTGCCACCGTAGCCCGTCGAGACGGATTGCGATGCCCGTGAAACTTTGCAAGGGTGGGGATTTAGATGCTTTCCTTGCCCGTGCAAAATTTCATGGCCATGTGCTCCTCCTATCCCGTCGGTCTAGGGTTGCACTCGTGCCAATTTTTTTGTTTTCGCTAAGGTCCCAATGGTCAAAATCTAGCGATTGTGCCACCATAGCCCGTCAAGATGGATTTTGATGGCCCATAAAACTTTGCAAGAGTGGGGATTTAGGTAGTTTCCCCACCCCTGCAAAGTTTCATGGCCATCTGCTCTCGCATGTTCGGTCTAGGGTGGCACAATCGCCCATTCTTTTGTTTTTGCTTCGCTAAGAGACCAATGGTAGAAAACTGGCAATTGTGCCACCATAGCCTATCAAAAGGGATTGTGATGCCCATGAAACTTTGGCACAATCGCCATATTTTTTTTGGCTTCTCTAAGGGTACAATGGTCAAAAACTGGCGATCGTGCCACAGTAGCCCGTCGAGACGGATTGCAATGCCCATGAAACTTTGCAAGGGCAGCAATTTTGATGTTTTCCATGTCCCTACAAAGTTTCATGGCCATCCACTCCCGTATCATCGGTCTAGGGTGGCACTAATTTTTTCATTTTGGCTTCGCTAAGGACCCAATGGTCAAAAACTGGCGATTGTGCCACTGTATCCCGTCGAGACGGATTGTGACACCCATGAAACTTTGTAGGGGTGGGTATTTGAGTGCTTTTTTTGCCCTTGTAAAGATTCATGTCCATCCACTCCCATCTCATCGGCCTAGAGTAGCACAGTCGCCAAATTTTTTGTTTTGGCTTCGCTAAGGGCCCAATGGTAAAAAACTGGAAATTGTGAGACCGTAGCCCGTCGAGACGGATTGTGATGCCCATCAAACTTTGCAAGGGTAGGGATTAAGGTTCTTTCCCTATCCCTACAAAGTTTCATGGCCATCTGCTCCCGTCTCGTCAGTTTAGGGTGGCACTTGTGCCAATTTTTCATTTACTTCGCTAAAGGCTCAATGGTCAAAAACTGATAATTATGCCATCGTAGCTCGTCGAGACAGATTGCGATAGCCATGAAACTTTGCAGGGGTGGTCATTTAGGTGCTTTCCCCACCTCTACAAAGTTTCATGGCCATCCACTCCCGTCTTGTCAGTTTAGGGTGGCTCAATCGCCAATTTTTGAGTTTTGGCTTTGCTAAGGGCCCAATGGTGAAAAATTGGCGATTGTGCCACCGTACCCCATCAAGACGGATTACAATGCCCATGAAGCTTTGCAGGGATAGGGATTTAGGTTTTCTATTCCCCCCTACAAATTTTCATAGCCATCCGTTCCCGTCTCGTCGGTCTACGGTGACACTTGTGCCAATTTTTTTCTTTTGGATTGAATTGCATAAACTAGAACATGACTACTGTAATCATAATGACACATTTTGCAGAGGTAAAATTGTATAAAGCAGAAAAAATTAATTACACTCATAAGGAGACATCAAATGAGGATGTGCTACCATTGAGGATCTTACAAAGTTGTGGTACAAGTGAACACCCAAAACTATAACAAGATGACTAGACAAAGTTAAAGTTTACAAAGGTTTGGTACAAATGGACTGCAAAATTAAACATGGCGAATACAATTACAAGGACATATGTTACAAGGGACAAAAATTTAAACATGGCGACTCAAACAAGACGACTATAATCATAAACACCATTGAGGGCAAAGTTTTGGTGCAAATCGACATCGTACAAATGTGTGGTACTTGTGAACTGCAAACACTAGAACATGGCGAGTATAATTATAATGACACATTTTGCAAAGGTAAATTTCCATAAATCAAAGCATTGTAATTAAAGTCATAAGAAGACATCGAACGAGGATGTCTTACCATTGAATTGCAAGACCTAGAACATGTGTTGTCTACAATCATAAGGACAAATTGTAGAAATCTATGGTACACGTGAACACCAAACACTATAGCGAGATGTCTATAATCATAAAGACAAAGTTGACAGAGGTTTGGTACAAATGGAGTGCAGTAAGTAAACATCACATCATAAAAAGGTTTGATATAAGTGAACCGCTAAATTAAAACGCACAAAGTTTTGGCACAAATCGACATCGTACAAAAGTGTGGTACAATTGAACTGCACACACTTGAACATGCCAACTACAATCATAAAGACACATCGTGCAACAACAAGGTGCAAATGGACTACATAAGATAGAACATGGCAACTACAACCATATATAAAATGCAACAAACACAAAAATATATCAATCTCAATCAGAGTCATAAGCTACATGCTCTATGTAGGGTGCAAGTTGCACCCTAGCACGGGGAGCCTGCACTACTCTCTGTACTATGGTGTGTTGACTGCCAAGTGGTATGATCTGCTCAGTGTTGGCCTCAGCTGCTATTTAGGACTCACCAACCTCCACTGGAATTGAATCCTCGCAAGCACCAACTCTTGGTCGGCTAGTGTGCGACGTGCCTATTGTCCCATCTCCCAAATTCGTAAATCTACATATACTCGCGAGGTAAACTGTGAGCAAGTACCCTCCTCCGTCACTAGCAGCTCACCAACAAGTACTAGGTCAACAAAGTCTTTTTTTGGGGGGAAAGAAGCACCACCGAGTGGCCTCCTCAGTGCTTTGTCTCTAGAATGCTCTATGAGGATGTCCCACTATCGGATGCGCTGCTCCTTGACCTCCTCTACCTCTATAATTGTTGGACAAATTGCACCCACTAACTCTACCATCTATATTGCCTCCACCTCCGGCACCCCATCCTCTAGTAGCACTGCCACGATTGGATGTCTATTTGCCTCGTCACTCGCCCCAAGGGGGTAGTGAGTGACGAGGTCTACCGTCTGCCCTTGTGGTGTAAAAAGGTCTTCGATGCCCCAATGTAAGTACAAGGCGATTGGTATCTGTCAATGGCACATCAGATAGTCTGAACACACGCACATGATGTGGATGATGCAGTAGAGGTGAAAACGATGGCCACAGCCCAAAGTGTAGAAGCCACCGTCGTCAAATAGGCCGAGACAAATGCAGCACTCTACATGGTCTCCCAGTGTGGCCTATATGCCCATTGGAAGCTCGTGCCTGCCCAAACCCACATCAGGCATGTTAGGGTATAGTGGTATCAAGGGTTTAACTCTGTGTGTTCTGGGGGAGCGGCTAAGGTAAGCGAGCAGTCATGTGAAGTGCTTCGCTCGGAAGTAAGCAATGTGACACTCGATGGTGGAGTCCCCAAAGCCGCCCTAGCATTAGGAGAAACTTGGACTCAATTTTGGGCCCTGTAAGAAATGCCAACTCAGCATAGAGAGTGGTAATTCTAGAAAATAGAAAAGTAGTTTTTGCGATTTTATTTCTCATGATACATACATAAAAGTTTGCTCGATCACTTAAATGCATGCTCGTACAAAATTCTTTTCGAGAGCCCAACTTAAGTGTACACAAAAATCCATGTATGTGAATCTTAATGAGTGATGTGATGTACGATGAGAGAAAACACCTAAGAGATGTTTTCAAAATACAAAAGCCATCCACCATGAGCCATTCTCCATCCATATGGATATCTTTTAGGTGATCCCAGAGTTTAGCCCTTTCCTTTGCCAAGCAGGGACCATACACGTTGATGTTAGTAATATGTTGATCATCCCACTTGATCTTTACTCCAAGAGCCCTCCCAGAGGTATGAAATCTGCCACTTGGTGCATGGGTCCTTGAAGGAGGCCTCCACTTTATATGGTTGTGAGGGAGGGTTAGGTATGTCATGCGTCTTTGTTGAGCAAAGTGGTTGTGCTCTATTTAAAGATGCTTGGATGTAGGTGGTTGCTTGGAGCAGTGAAGTGATGTTATGTGCATTTTATATACACTATTGTGTTTGTGTTTGGGTGCAACATTAGAGGAAGCTGCTCTACTAATGGATAGGCGTGCTCAATGCAAGTTGTTTGATCTGTCCATGTCAAGCCTGAGGACAAACTCTGCGCAGAGTTGGAAAGAAAAGTAGGTAGGCACCTCCAAGTGGTGAGGCAAGGCACCGTAGCATGTCACATAACATAGAAGGGCATGCTCTCTCATTCCAAGGTGTAGATAGTGCTCGATGGGAAAGGGTGCTCGTGCCACTATGTCTCTTGGCCATGGACGAAACTGTTGCAAAGTGAGTGAGCGTATCAAAGGAAGGGCCTCCACCTGACGCCACGACAACCTTGCTCTCCCAACATGGTGTGTGACTGCCCACTCCTAGAAGGCACGAGGGTTGTGCATCGTATCAAACACTACCGCAATAGCCTCCAAGGACTCTGCTGACCTGGACTCTAGGCAGGTTGAAAGACTGCGAAGGCGCTCTGCCCCACGAAACAACTCCGCTGCCAAAGTGTGTATGTCTACTAGAGAGGGTGTAGGAACAGGAGGTGCCGGTCCCTGCTCTAGTGGTTGTGGCTGTTGTGAGGGAGCCAATTGCTGAGGGGGTGCAGGCTGCAGGGGGGGTGACCACCACCATGCTCTGACTGCTGTGACATGGTGGCTACATTAAAGAAGGGAACATAATTAGTATCAAGAAATGCAAAAATGTCCAACAAAATTCTAACAGCAGGTAAATAAGGTAACCCTTTCACTATTGCTGTGTGGAAATTGAATATTGTCCTTAAACCACCGTGATAATTATGTTAACCTCAAAAAATTATTTTACCTAATTATCCCAATAAAATTACATTATTTTTAGGGGAAAGTAAAATGGGGAATATAGTAAATTAATCCAAAAACCTTTGATATGAATATCAGAGGTAGAACACACCTTGAGGAATCCGTGATAAATACCCCAATCTCGGATAAATAGTTTAGGTATTTATCTTCAATAAAAGTAACCAATTTAGCACATAAAATAGAGAAAGTAAATTAGTAAATGAATTTATCTAATTATCAAATAAATACATGAGGTTCAAAATAACTATTGAAGGGTGGGAAAATTACCTCAGCATAAATAGTTGGTATAACAAATTACTATCAGTAAAATTTTGCTTAAATTAGATCATAAGTATAGGAGGGAAAGGTTATAAATCAAATTTATGAAAATTCCTAACGATAGAACATATTCAATTACAATTTAGGGTGAGTAATCCATTAGCCGATAGAAATTTATAATTTACTAAGGCTAAAATGGAATGTAGACTAAGGATAAACCTAGTTAAAGGGCTTCCCAAATTAAATGGTAATTATGGGAAATTACTTATAGAATAAAGAAGTTACAGGAGGAATATCTCATCAAATTAACTATCAAGGATACCTACTTACTCCAAAACAAAATTATTTTTGGGTAAAAAGAAAAAAGAAGATTATTCAATTAAACTTCTAATCAATTAAGTCTTTTTATAAGGCTGCCGACATGGCTCCAAAGAGAACCAGAGGAAATCCTCTTACCGAGGAAGAGGATGTTAGCAACAAGAGAAACAAAGCCACTAATGACCATGAGGCTGGGCCTAGCCATAGGCCAATGGAGAAAAGTCTACGGGCTCCCGCCTAACAACACATGGACGAGCAGTCCCAGGTGGATTTCTATTTTGTTCACTTAAAATCTTTTAAAGTTCATTTTTAAGTTAACATTGCATACGTAAGGTTAGAAAGGATAAACTGGTTGTAAATGGAAGGTAAATTTCATGAAACCAACGAGCAATGATTGTAAATAGGAAAGAAATGATTGGGTTATGATTGATTGACCTAGGAAAAAAATGTTTGACCATCCTTAAGACAGCTTGTCTCAAGACACCTCTGATTCCTTGGAAACATTTTACTCCAGGTAATGAGTAATGATGATGATACCATCATGGATGAGTCGGTTTCCTCAGCACGCCTGGAGTCTTCACTCTGTGCTTGTTTGTGTTTGTGGATACCGCCCGGTTGTACGGGCAGCCGGTTGGCGTATGGGCGCCCGGACTTTGGGTGATGGCTTTTTCCACCCTGGTTTATATAAATAAGGAATGGGTGTCGGTTTTTCACCCCTGTATAGGTGGTCTTAAGACAAGCCAGTACTGGTTAGAGATACTTCAAAATGACAGTACCTTGTCTTAAGTCTAAAGATGTTTGTTTGTTGAAAGAATGTCTTCAATATGTTTTCAAAGGTTGTCTTAATGAAATTTAGTTGTGTGAAAGTTAAAAGGAATCATTGTTTTAATTATAAAAAGAATGTGGTAGTAATTAAACAACACAGAAATCATGTCTGAGTGCGGGGTGATAAGTGGGGATTGACTAAGGTTGTCAATCATGGACGGGTGGACTTGATTAGTCAGGTAACTATCCATTCCCGCGCACTTAAACGTTTAGAAACTTCTTTGTTTGGAAGATAAATCTACCAACGGCTGTGTCCTCACATATGTTAGGGGGAAAAAAGCTTTGGCTAAAGAAACCATAATCTAAATGATAAAGTTACAGGGCCGGAATTAAAAAAAAAATTATTTAGTCCCGTTTCCACTGCGAGAGAGGACTAGGTCTCTTTCTAGGGATATAATACTAAACCATTGTCAATGGTAAGGGTGAATTCCTTGGAATTTTTCTTGTTTTAGGGACTCTGACTTTAGTAGGGATATAATACTAAACCATTGTCAATGGTAAGGGTGAATTCCTTGGAATTTTTCTTGTTTTAGGGACACTGACTTTAGTAGGCCTAGAGACCTGTCAATGGTCCCATCCCATTTTTGGTGTCGGCGGGGCTGGGAACCTTACAAGTGGTATCAGAGCATGGTTTAATAAGGTCCTGACCTTAGGAGGGTAAAAGTTGAAAAAATAGGCACAAGTTTTATTGCATTTTTAATTATGGTATATTGTGAAATGAGAATTTCCCTATCAATACAGGAAAATATCCGCCAAGCTTACCAAAATTTTGTGATTTTCAACATCATATTCGAGGCTGCTTGCAGCTCCAATACCTTTGTACTTCGCAAGAGTATCATGAAATTGTTAGATGTAATGTTTTCCCCTCCTCCTACATGGGGAATCAGCTAGTCACAGTTTTGCGAAATTTTCCTGATTGATACGGGACAGGTAGAAGGGTTGACACTCAATCTGAAAAGACTCAAGTGGGCAGAAACACTTCGGACCATCAAAGTTTTCTTTTTCAGAGGGACCGAAGATCCAGATCATACCATTATTATAGATGGGGTAGAAGTGTCACACAATCAGTGGGTATATGATTAGGTAGCCAAAGTAATATACCCAGGTAGGATCAGGCCCATGAGGGTAGGCCCAAAATTTAGAGGATCAAAAGATGTCATATTTTTTGATCCCCTGTTGGACCCACCAATTGCGAAGACGATGTTGATTTAGAGAATTACACATTGTATATAGCATGAGTCCATCTTTTATATAGCATCAGTCCATCTGTACATAGTATGAGTCCATCTTGTACATAGTATGAGTCAATATTGTATTAACCCCTGTATATACCATGGTTTTATGAGATGCTTGTGTAGTTTAATTGAGATTGTGATAATGATTGTCAGATTTTTGTTTTCATTGTTTTAAAAGTATATAGATTAGAAACTTGGATGACAAAACAAAAGTAGTGTAATCACTAAAAGATTTTCAGTAATTACAAACCCGGGGAAATGCAAAAAGTCTATATACTCCCACCCAAGAAAAGAAACTATTGTTAAAACAAGTTCAACTCCCAACTTTCAAGGGAGAAGGAACCAACTTAGAACGTGATGCCGAAGCCTAGCTCGACGCCATGGATGATTATTTCTTGGCAGCAGGAACTGCTTCGAAAAATCAGGCAATGTTAGGAATGTTTCGACTCACCGGAGATGCCAAACTCTGGTGGAAACAATACTGTAGAGATAACCCTTCCATTAGTCCCTCCTGGGAAATAATGAAGCAAGCAGTGAAAGAAAGATATCTTCCTCCAGCTCGCCAAGCTATTAAAATGAATGAATTCTTCGCCCTGAAACAGTTAGGGCTTACTTTGGAAGAGTACTACACTAAATATGTGTCTTTACGACGTTACGCACCACCAATGACTATGGAACAACTTATTCATTTTATGTTCATTTTTGAAATTACCATTCATAGGTTATTATTTTGGTTTATCATTGATCTAATTTTATTAAAGATTCACGGTCTTACGTTGCCGTCTAGACTATCATTAGCGGGACGAATGCCAATTCGTTGTAAGACACCAGGTACACGATCAAGATGGATTGCGATTGGACATTTGGGTACTTTCCTTGCCCTTGCAAAGTTTCATTCCCATCTGCTCCCGCCTCTTTGGTCTAGGGTGCCAATTTTTTCATTTTGGCTTTGAAAAGGGACCAATGGTAAAAAGTTGGTGATTGTGCCATTGTAGGGCGTTGAGACGGATTGCGATGGCCATGAAACTTTGCAGGAATGGAGATTTGAGTGCTTTCCCTGCCCCTACAAAGTTTCATGGCCATCCGCTCCCGTGTCGTCGATCTAGCGTGGCACAATTACCAATTTTTTTGTTTTGGCTTTGGTAAGGGCAAATGGTAAAAAACTGGTAAGTGTGCCACCGTAGACCGTCGAGACGTATTGCGATGCCCATGAAATGTTTCAAGGTATGGGACTTGTGTGCTTTCCTTTCCCTTGCAAAGTCTCATGGCCATCCGCTCCCGTCTCCTCGGTCTAGGGTGGCACAATCGCCAATTTTTTCGTTTTGGCTTCGTTAAGGGCCCAATGGTCAAAAATTGGTGATTATGCCACCGTAGACTGTTGAGACCGATTGTGTTGCGCATGAAACTTTGTAGGTGTAGGGATTTGTGTACTTTCCCCTCCCTTGCAAAGTTTCATGGCCATCCGCTCCCGTCTCCTCAATCTAGGGTGACACAATCGCTATTTTTTTCATTTTGGCCTCGCTAAGGGCACCAATTGTCAAAAACTGGTGGATTGTGCCACCGTATACCATCGAGATAGATTGCGATGTCCATGAAACTTTGCAGGAATGGAGATTTTTGTGATTTCCCCACCCTTACAAATTGTTGTGAGCCATCCGCTCCCATCTCGTCGGTCTACGGTGGCACAATCACCAATTTTTTCGTTTTGGCTTCGCTAAGGGCCCAATGGTCAAAAACTAGCGATTGTGCCACCCTAGACCGTCAAGACCGATTGCTTTGCCCATGAAACTTTGCAAGGGCAAGGATTTGTGTACTTTCTAAGCCCTGGCAAAGTCTCATGTCCATCCACTCTGGTCTCATTAGTCTAGAGTGGCACAATCACCAATTTTTTTGTTTTGGCTTCGCTAAGGGCCCAATGGTCAAAAACTGGCGATTGTGCCATTGTAGACTGTTGAGACGGATTGCGATGGCCACGAAAATTTGTAGGGGTGGGGATTTGAGTGCCTTCTTTGCCCCTACAAATTTTCATGGCCATCCGCTCCCGTCTTATCGGTCTAGGGTGGCACAATCTTCATTTTTTTCGTTTTGGCTTTGCTAAGGGGCCAATGGTCAAAAACAAGCGATTGTGCCACCGTAGTCCATCAAGACGGATTGCGATGCCCATGAAACTTTGTAGGGGCCAGGATTTAGATGCTTTTCTTATCCTTGTAAAGTTTCATGGCCATCGTGTCTTGTCAGTCTAGGGTGGGACTTGTGCCATTTTTTTCGTTTTGGCTTCGTTAAAGACCCAATGGTCAAAAGCTGGCGATTGTGCCACCGTAGCCCGTTGAGACAGATTGTGATGGCCATGAAACTTTACAAGGGTAAGGATTTAGGTGCTTTCCCTACCCCTGCTAAGTTTCATGGCCGTCCACTCCCGTCTCTTTGGTCTAGGGTGAAACAATCGCCAATTTTTTCAATTTGGTTTCGCTAAGTGCCCAACAGTAAAAAATTGGCAATTGTGCCATCGTAGCCCGTTAAGACGGGTCATGACATCCATGAGACTTTGTAGGGTCAGGAATTTAGGTGCTTTCCCCACCCCTGCAAAGTTTCATGCCCATCCGCTCTCATCTCATTGGTCTAGGGTGGCACTTGTGCCAATTTTTTCGTTTTGGCTTCGCTAAGGGCCCAATGGTCAAAAATCGGCGGTTGTGCCACCGTAGCCCGTGAGACGGATTGCAATGTCCATGAAACTTTGCAAGCATAAGGATTTAGATGCTTTCCCTATCCCTACAAAGTTTCATGGCCATCCACTCTCATCTCGTCGGTCTGGGGTGACACTTGTGCCAATTTTTTCGTTTTGGCTTCGCTAAGTGTCCGATGGTCAAAAACTGGTGATTGTGCCACCATAGTCCGTTGAGACAGATTGTGATGCCCATGAAACTTTGCAGGGGTGGGTATTTAGGTGGTTTCCCCACCCCTGCAAAGTTTCATGGCCATCTGCTCTAGCCTCTTCAGTCTAGGGTGGCACAATCGCCAATTTTTTTGTTTTGGCTTCGCTAAGAGACCAATGGTAGAAAACTGGCAATTGTGCCACCGTAGCCCATCGAGACGGATTGCGATGTCCATGAAACTTTGGCACAATCGCCATTGTTTTTTGGTTTCGCTAAGGTCCAATGGTCAAAAACTGGCGATTGTACCATCGTAACCCGTCGAGACGGATTGCAATGCTCATGAAACTTTGCAAGGGCAGCGATTTAGATGCTTTCCCTATCCCTAAAAGGTTTCATGGCCATCCACTCCCATCTCATCAGTTTAGGGTGGCACCAATTTTTTCGTTTTGGCTTCGCTAAGGACCCAATGGTCAAAAACTAGTGATTGTGCCACCGTATACCATCGAGATGGATTGCGATACCCATGAAACTTTGCAAGGATGGGGATTTGTGTTCTTTCCCCAACCTTACAAATTTTTGTGGCCATTTGATCCCATCTCGTTCGTCTAGGGTGACACAATCACCAATTGTTTTTGTTTTGGCTTCGCTAAGGGCCCAATGGTCAGAAACTAGCGATTGTGCCACCATAGACCGTCAAGACCGATTGTGTTGCCCATGAAAATTTGCAAGGGCAATGATTTGTGTGCTTTCCACTCCCTTGCAAAGTCTCATGGCCATCCGCTCTGCTCTCATTGGTCTAGAGTGGCACAATCGCCAATTTTTTTGTTTTGGCTTCGCTAAGGGCCTAATGGTCAAAAACTGGCGATAGTGCCCTTGTAGAATGTTGAGACGGATTGCGATCACCAGAAACATTGTAGGGGCAGGTATTTGAGTGCTTTCTTTGCCCCTACAAATTTTCATGGCCATCCGCTCCCGTCTCATTGGTTTAGGGTGACATAATCTTCATTTTTTTTTGTTTTGGCTTCTTTAAGGGCCCAATGGTCAAAAACAGGCGATTGTGCCACTGTAGCCCATCGAAACGGATTGCGATGCCCATGAAACATTGCATGGGCAAGGATTTAGATGCTTTACCTATCCCTATAAAGTTTCATGGCCATCCCGTCTCATCAGTCTAGGGTGGGACTTGTGCCAATATTTTTTCATTTTGGCTTCGCTAAGGACCCAATAGTCAAAAACTTGCGATTGTGTCACCGTAGCCCGTCAAGACAAATTGCGATGGCCATGAAACTTTGCAAGGGTGCGGGACTTAGGTGCTTTCCCTACCCCTGCAAAGTTTCATGGCCATCCACTCCTATCTCTTTGGTCTAGGGTGAAACAATCGCCAATTTTTTCGTTTTGGCTTCGCTAAGTGTCCATTGGTAAAAATTTGGCAATTGTGCCACCGTAGCCCGTCAAGACGAATCGTCACGTCCATGAGACTTTATAGGGGTAGGGATTTAGGTGGTTTCCCCACCCTTGCAAAGTTGCATGGCCATCCTCTCTCGTCTCATTGGTCTAGGGTGGCACTTGTGCCAATTTTTTTGTTTTGGCTTCGCTAAGGGCCCAATGGTAAAAAACTAGCGATTGTGTCACCGGGCCCATGAGACGGATTGCAATGTCCATGAAACTTTGCAAGCATAGGAATTTAAATATTTTCCCTATCCTTGCAAAGTTTCATGGCCATCCACTCTCGTCTCGTCGATCTAGGGTGGCACTTGTGCCAATTTTTTTATTGTGGCTTCGTTAAGGGCCCAATGGTCCAAAACTAGCAATTATGCCACCGTAGCCCATCGACACGGATTCCAATTCCCATGAAACTTTGGAGGGGCAGTAATTTGGTGCTTTCCCTACCCCTACAAAGTTTCATGGCCATCCGCTCATGTCTCGTGGGTCTAGGGTGGCACTTCGGCAATTTTTTTTGTTTTGGCTTCGGTAAGGGCCCAATGGTCGAAGACTAGCGATTGTGCCACCGTAGCCCGTTGAGATGGATTGTGATGCCCATGAAACTTTGCAAGGGCAAGGATTTGAGTGCTTTCATTGCCCCTGCAGAGTTTCATGGCCATCCGCTCCCGTCTCGTCGGTCTAGGGTGGCACAATTGTCTTTTTTTTTTTTGGCTTCATCAAGGGTCCAATGGTCAAAAACTGGAGATTGTGCCACCGTAGCCCGTCGAGACGGATTGCGATGCCCGTGAAACTTTGCAAGGGTGGGGATTTAGATGCTTTCCTTTCCCGTGCAAAGTTTCATGGCCATGTGCTCCTCCCGTCTCGTCGGTCTAGGGTTGCACTCATGCCAATTTTTTTGTTTTGGCTTTGTTAAGGGCCCAATGGTCAAAAACTAGCGATTGTGCCACCATAGCCCGTCGAGATGGATTTTGATGGCCATGAAACATTGCAAGGGTAGGGATTTAGGTGCTTTCCCTGCCCATGCAAAGTTTCATGGCCATCCACTTCCGTCTCTTCGGTGTAGGGTGGCACAATCGCCAATTTTTTCATTTTGGCTTCGTTAAGTATCCAATGGTCAAAAACTGGTGATTGTGTCATCGTAGCCTATTGAGACGGATTGTGATGCCCGTGAAACTTTGCAAGAGTGGGGATTTAGGTGGTTTCCCCACCCCTGCAAAGTTTCATGGCCATCTGCTCTCGCCTCTTCGGTCTAGGGTGCCACAATCGCCCATTTTTTTGCTTTGGCTTCGCTAAGAGACCAATGGTAGAAAATTGGCAATTGTGCCACCGTATCCTGTCAAAAGGGATTGTGATGCCCATGAAACTTTGGCACAATTGCCCTTTTTTTTTTGGCTTCTCTAAGGGTCCAATGGTCAAAAACTGGCGATCGTGCCACCGTAGCCCGTCGAGAAGGATTGCAATGCCCATGAAACTTTGCAAGGGCAGCGATTTAGATGCTTTCCCTGTCCCTACAAATTTTCATGGCCATCCACTCCCGTATCATCGGTCTAGGGTGGCACTAATTTTTTCATTTTGGCTTCGTTAAGGACCCAATAGTCAAAAACTGGCGATTGTGCCACTGTAGCCCGTCGAGACGGATTGTGACACCCATGAAACTTTGTAGGGGTGGGTATTTGAGTGCTTTTTGTGCCCTTGTAAAGGTTCATGGACATCCGCTCCCGTCTCATCTGTCTAGAGTGGCACAGTCGCCAATTTTTTTGTTTTGGCTTCGCTAAGGGCCCAATGGTAAAAAACTAGCAATTGTGCTACCGTAGCTCGTCGAGACGGATTGTGATGCCCATGAAACTTTGCACGGGTAGGGATTTAGGTGATTTCCCTATCGCTGCACAGTTTCATGGCCATCCGCTCCCGTCTCGTCAGTCTAGGGTGGCACTTGTGCCAATTTTTTGTTTTGGCTTCGCTAAGGGCTCAATGGTCAAAAACTGATGATTATGCCATAGTAGCTCGTCGAGACAGATTGCGATAGCCATGAAACTTTTCAAGGGTGGGCATTTAGGTGCTTTTCCCACCTCTGCAAAGTTTCATGGCCATCCACTCCCGTCTTGTCGGTTTAGGGTGACACAATCGCCAATTTTTGAGTTTTGGCATCGCTAAGGGCCCAATGGTGAAAAATTGGCGATTGTGCCACCGTAGCCCATCAAGACGGATTGCAATGCCCATGAAACTTTGCAAGGATAGGAATTTAGGTTTTTTTTTTCACCCTTGCAAAGTTTCATGGCCATCCGTTCCCGTCTCGTCGGTCTAGGGTGACACTTGTGCCAATTTTTTTGTTTTGGACTATTGAATTGCATAAACTAGAACACGACTATTGTAATCATAATGACACATTCTGCAAAGGTAAAATTGTATAAAGAAAAAAAAATTAATTACACTCATAAGGAGACATTGAATGAGGATGTGCTACCATTGAGGATCTTACAAAGTTGTGGAACAAGTGAACACCCAAAACTATAACAAGATAACTAGACAAAGTTTACAGAGGTTTGGTACAAATGGACTGCAAAATTAAACATGGCGGCTACAATTACAAGGACATGTGGTACAAAGGACAAAAATTTAAACATGGCGACTCGAACAAGACGACTATAATCATAAACACCATTGAGGGCAAAGTTTTGGTGCACATCGACATCGTACAAATGTGTGGTACTTGTGAACTGCAAACACTAGAACATGGCGAGTACAATTATAATGACACATTTTGCAAAGGTAAATTTTAATAAATCAAAGCATTGTAATTACAATCATAAGAAGACATCGAACGAGGATGTCTTACCATTGAATTGCAAGACCTAGAACATGTGTTGTCTACAATCATAAGGACAAATTGTAGAAAGCTATGGTACACGTGAACACCAAACACTATAGCGAGATGTCTATAATCATAAAGACAAAGTTGACAGAGGTTTGGTACAAATGGAGTGCAGTAAGTAAACATCACATCATAAAAAGGTTTGATACAAGTGAACCGCTAAATAAAACGCACAAAGTTTTGGCACAAATCAACATCGTACAAAAGTGTGGTACAATTGAACTACAAACACTTGAACATGCCAACTACAATCATAAAGACACATCATGCAACAACAAGGTGAAAATGGACTACATAAGATAGAACATGGCGACTACAACCATATAGAAAATGCAACAAACACAAAAATATATCAATTCTAATTAGAGTCTGGGGGGGGCTTGCACTACTCTCTGTACTATGGTGTGTTGACTGCCAAGTGCTATGATCTGCTCAGTGTTGACCTCAGCTGCTATTGAGGACTCACCAACCTCCACTGGAATTGAATCCTCGCAAGCACCAACTCTTGGTCGGCTAGTGTGCGACGTGCCTATTGTCCAATCTCCCAAATCTGTAAATCTACATATACTCGCGAGGTAAACTGTGAGCAAGTACCCTCCTCCGTCGCTAGCAGCTCACCAACAAGTACTAGGTCAGCAAAGTTTGTTTTTGGGGGGAAAGAAGCACCACCGAGTGGCCTCCTCAGTGCTCTGTCTCTAGAATGCTCTATGAGGATGTCCCACTATCGAAAGCGCTCTCGCTTGACCTCCTCTACCTCTGTAATTGCTGGCCAAATTGCACCCACTAACTCTACCATCTATATGCCTCCACCTTTGGCACCCCGTCCTCTAGTAGCACTACAACGATTGGATGTCTATTTGCCTCGTCACTCGCCCCAAGGGGGTAGTGAGTGACGAGGTCTACCGTCTGCCCTTGTGGTGTAAAAATTTTTTCGATGCCCCAATGGCAGTACAAGGCGATTGGTATCTGTCAATGGCACATCAGACAGTCTGAACACACGCACATGCTGTGGATGATGCAGTAGAGGTGAAAACGATGGCCACAGCCCAAAGTGTAGAAGCCGCCGTCGTCAAATAGGCTGATACAAATGCATCACTCTACATGGTCTCCCAGTGTGGCCTAGATGCCCATTGGAAGCTCATGCCTGCCCAAACCCACATCAGGCATGTTAGGGTATAGTGCTATCAAGGGTTTAACTTTGTGTGTGTTGGGGGAGCGGCTAAGGTAAGCGTGCAGTCATGTGAAGTGCTTCACTCGGAAGTAAGCAATGTGACGCTCGATTGTGGAGTCCCCAAAGCCGCTCTAGCATTAGGAGAAACTTGGAGTCCATTTTGGGCCCTGTAAGAAATGCCAACTCAGCATAGAGAGTGGTAATTCTAGAAAATAGAAAAGTAGTTTTTGGGATTTTATTTCTCATAATACATACATAAAAGTTTGCTCGATCACTTAAATGTATGCTCGTACAAAATGCTTTTCGAGAGCCCAACTTAAGTGTACACAAAAATCCATGTCCGTGAATCTTAATGAGTGATGTGATGTATGATGAGAGAAAACCCATGAGAGATGTTTTCAAAATACAAAAAAAATACCATGGATGCATCCGGAACGTCCAAAAACCTAAGGATAGCACTTTAAAATGCTGAAATATGACGTCTCTAGCTCAAGATATAGCATTTTTAAGCCTAGGGCCTCATAAGGTCACAACCAAGCAAATAGAGGCCCTTGAGACCCAACATTTTTAAGCCTAGGGCCTCATGAGGTCACAACCAAGAAAATAGAGGCCCTTGAGGGGTCTCAAGGGCCTCTATTTTCTTGGTTGTGACCTCATGAGGCCCTAGGCTTAAAAATTCTATATCTTGAGCTAGAGACGTCATATTTAAGCATTTTAAAGTACTATGCTAAGGTTTTTGGATTTTTTGGATGTATCCTAAGGCTTAAAAATGCTATACCTTAATCTTAGGGTCTCATGAGGTCAGAACCAAGCCAATAGAGGCCCGAGAAACCCCTCAAGGGCCTCTATTCGTTTGGTTGTGACCCCTTCATAGTCTTAAATAGTACCTATCAATCGCTATCAAGTACGATCTGTTCAAATCTGAATTGCGAGTACTTCATAAAAAGGTGATTGATGCTTGTGCAAGATGCACACGTACACGTACTTCACTTTATAGGATAGCAACAGCGGGTCATAAAAAGGTGTTCGGTGCTTGTGCAAGATGTCACTATCAAGCACCTTACTTTTCTGGTGATAGTGACAATTTCACCAAAATGGACATTTTCAAACTGAGAAAAAAGGCTTTTCCAACGTGACGTTAGCCTTCTTCCTATTGGCTAAGGAGCATTCTCTCACTAGAGCTAAAAGGCCCGAAAGTGAGTCCATTTCTTTCCTAATGTGTCTCTAAGTGCTTGCTCCAGCTCTCCAACTCTCTGTTGTGTTGTGGGCCAGCTCTTGCATAAGCTCATCTACATGGTTACGGAGCTCTAGAGAGGGGTCAGCCTACAGCAAACACAAAATTAAGAAATTAACTTTCCAAAAAAAAATTGAAATTATCAAAACCATAGATGAGTGAATGTACATGAGTAGCTATGAAGGCAGTACTCGGCACTAACTAGGTGGAAGGTCTGCTCAATGGAGGTGGCTCCTTCGATGGTGTAGAGAAAGCAGCTTGATTGTGAAGAAACAAAAATTTCACAATGATAAGAATAATAAATCACATCCATAACCAAAGATAAGGAGACATTGAAAAGGTTATGTATACCGTGGAAGAAGTAGTGGCAGAAGTACCGTCCTGTTTGTGTGGGCTATCAAGCAGTGTATTACGTAAGGGCACCTAGTATAAAGAAAAAAATTATTACCCATCACTCTATGAATTAAATATTTGTAGGTGAAGACTAAAAAATGTACCTAAGAAGGGCCTCCTGGCTATGCAAACGGCTCGACAAGGTGGTTGAGTGTGTTGCCCATGCAACGAACCTCCCGTCCAATCTATGTGTTGAGGCCCTAGACTACGCTCCAAGGAACCATCATCTCCACTCAACGTTGGTGAGCTAGACGACCTGTGAAATCAGTCTTCCCGGGGAGCCTTTGCTGTTGCCCTTTTCTACCAAAACCATTGAGGGCGAGCTTTTTGAAATGGGGCCTCTAAACCCAAACCAATGGGCCTACCCTCACAAAATGTTTGTAAAGAGGTACACACACTACTTGGGGCACCACCTTCTTTTGGGAGTGGAGAAGGAAACCAATCAAAATAACACTTGCACTCACCCACTCAAGCAACACACTTTGAAAACCCCCTTACTCTATATACACTTTGGACACTTGAACACCATCAACGATTATGCAACCGAATGCCGTGCATCAAAATGAAATATGCAATTTGTGGAATAGCATTCACCTTCTCCCCATAAGAATACCCATAATACATCCAAACTCTTCCTCTCTCAAGAACTCATCAAAAAATCATGCGCACAAGACTTGCCTCTCAAACACACGAGAGAATCACTTACATCAAACTAACACACTTTGCATAGAGAGCTCATCTCCATCTATGCAATGCCGTGACACAAATAAAATCACCATGAGAGGTAGCCACATGCATATGTAATGAAGCAAAAGAGAGTTGGAGTGAGAAATTTCTTTAGACCAATTGAATAAGTGTGGAGAAACAAACCAATGGTAAATTGAGAATAGAACACTTACTTGATTTCTCGCACACCTTTTAAGGGGAGGACAAACGTTGGCTAACCATCACGAAATGCAACACTTGAAAGTTTTGAAGATGATTTCATGATCATTAACATAACCATGAGAGAGATCATGATGTATTTACAAGTTATTGAGGTGCTACAAATGATTTATTGGGTTGATGGAGTAAGAGATTGTATAATGGAAAGAGTGGAAAATAGAGTTGCACTTCCTCCAAGGAGGAGGGTTAGGAGGGAGGATGTGAAAGAGGGAGAGTTGGGGTTTTCTCTACTATTGATCAAGAAACAACATGAAGTTGAAAATATAGGTGTGTGTCCTTGAGTCTCTCCAAGGGGCTATTTATAGTTGTGTAGGAGTGGGATTATGCTACACTTAATTAGGGTGAGTGATTATCCCTAATTAAGTGTCCTTTGACCACTCATTGAATATTGGACATAAAAGGGACTATTTTTTCACCAAAAATATCATTTTAGACCGTGAAGGCTCCATAGGGGTGCATAATGTAGGTGGGCCCCACCATGAGGCCCTACGGGTGGCTCCTGCGGGTATCTCAACTTGTCTGTCTTGGCATTTAGAAAGCATCTTTAGGTTGGTCCCATCACATGCAAGTGACCTTGAACACATATTGCTCTTCTAGAAGATGAGTAGGGGAAAAATAATATCTCACTCTCTTGATTTACTTGATTTACGGTTCCCTTTTGCTGCGAATCTGACAGGTTTACACTATTTTGACCATAACTTTTTACCTATAGCTCGGAATAACATGCTTCAAAAGGCAAATTTGACCTTCTCAACATATTTGATATGAATTTGGACTATTCTTCATGCTGATGCACCAAGGAATTTGGTTTGGAAGGTCCACACTAGGCTAGGGAACCTTTTGCTTCCAAGTCTTCTTGTATGGGCCCTTTGCTTGTATGGATCCAATGGGAATCATGCTTTTTCAAAAGGCTATGATGCTTAAACAAATAGAGGAGGGCCCAATATTATTTTCTTGTGAAAAGAATATACAATTGGAGTCTTTTTGAAAGGAGAAAAACTATATGTATATTCTTAAGAGATATTGGGCCACCTATGTAGGGGGCATAGAAGACTTGTAGAGATGGACCATAATCTTTGGTAAAGACAAGTGGAGAGCTGATTTCCATGGTAATTTATCTATATGGGATGGAAGATGGATATATTATTTTTTTGCTACTAATTCACAAGAGGTAAGAAAGTTTGGGGGTAGATAGTTGGTTATTGTATGCTTACTTTTATTTACAAAGCAAAAAGAAAAGGGTGGTAATATAAATATATGACTAAGGTGACATTTTTGGGAAGAGTACAATGTATGTGTCGCCACAAAGGTTAAACGAAGAGGGAGAATTTACTCTAGATAACTTAATAGAGTAGAAAAATATATACACATATGAGGAAGAGGACGTTGAGTAGGTTGAGAAATGTTGCAAAAAGATGGTTACCATTTTATGCCACTCACCATGACCCCCTCCTAGACATCTGTCAAAGTAGTCCACGTCAAGCCTGCGCAGAGTTGGAAAGCAAAGTAGGTAGGCACCTCCAAGTGGTGAGGCAAGGCACCGTAGCATGTCACATAACGTAGAAGGGCATGCTCTCTCATGCCAAGGTGTAGACAGTGCTCGATGGGAAAGGGTGCTCGTGCCACTATGTCTCTTGGCCATGGACAAAACTGCTGCAAAGTGAGTGAGCGTATCAAAGGAAGGCCCTCCACCTAACGCCACGACAACCCTGCTCTCCCAACATGGTGTGTGACTGCCCACTCCTAGAAGGCACGGGGGTTGTGCATCGTATCAAACACTACCACAGTAGCCTCCAAGGGCTATGTCGTTGACCTGGACTCTGGGCAGGTTGAAAGACTGCGAAGGCGCTCTGCCCCACGAAACAACTCCACTGCCAAAGTGTGTGTATGTCTGCTAGAGAGGGTGTAGGAACAGGAGGTGTCGGTCCCTGCTCTGGTGGTTTTGGCTGTTGTGAGGGAGCCAATTGCTGAGGGGGTGCAGGCTGCAGGGGGGGTGACCACCACCATGCTCTGACTCTTGTGACATGGTGACTGCATTGAAAAAGGGAACATAATTAGTATTAAGAAATGCAAAAATGTGCAACAAAATTCTAACAGCAAGTAAATAAGGTAACCCTTTCACTATTGCTGTGTGGAAATTGAATATTGGCCTTAAACCCCCATCGATAAATTTGGCCGTTCAACTGTTTTTATGGCACAATCATTGTGTGCTAATATGCACAAATCCAAGGGGTTTACATCTATCTAGGATGAGTTCTAAGCATAGCACAACAGATGGCTAGGAGCCAGAGACAAAGTAGTGTGCGTCAAAATTCACGACAATGAGCACTCTTCAATCTCGGCTTCGCAAGATTAGATTGCATTTTCCTTTCAATTGATGATCCAGCGCTTAGGATACATATACGTTGGTGAAGTATAAATTGGAGTTTTGAAAGTACTTGCCCAAGGGTGAAGACACCAATTACTTTTGGTGGGTGTCTAAGTACATAAGACGCCTCATCTTGGCCATGTTCCCAATTTGTAGGCATTCTCTTGTTGAGATTGGGTGGCCTAAAGCCAATAGGACACAACTTATTGCACACACTAAGGTTATAGACATATGACAATTGATTGTGTGGCCGGTGGTGGCCCTGAGCCGTGCAGAGTACTCGATGCTAGTTTTTTGAGGAGGAAAAAAGAGGCTCCTATGTACACCACCATCAACTGTTGCATCAAGATTGGAGCAATGAATTGTATAGTGCTAGTTGGTCTTCTGGGGAGAGAGAGAGAGAGAGAGAGAGAGAGAGAGAGAGAGAGGATTCTATGTACTATGTAATAAGAGTTTCCAATTCTAGAATTAATCCACTCAGGTTTTTTTCCTTTCAATCACTTCCACTTTTACAATGTTTTCTTTAGCAATGGACACTCAATTTTCTTTAGAAGTTTATGAATCTTAATTGTATCTTTGGACAACCTTTCCAAGCAGATAGAAACTTGAAGCTTATTTTTAAAATATCACGCATGAAGCTAAAGGTGTAAGAGCCTTCCAATGCGTCTCTCGATCTTGCTCATGTAAGGTTTTCTTATGGCTAGGCTTCAGGTAGCAGGTTCTAGAAGTGCAAAATTTTGGGATAAACTTAATTTAGCTATGTCTACAACAACCATGTGTCCTCTCCTGCACTCCATACATTCAAGCACACATAGTGCGTCCAAAGGCATAAAAGAGCAAATGGGGTCGGTTAGAATAGTCCAAAAGCCTGTGGACCGATGAGAGAGAGTCGATGGGCAATTTTGAGTCCTCTCAACTAGAAACAATGAAAAGTAAATTCCACCGCCACCTATCCCAAATTTCTGCAACTACTTCCCTTTATCTCAAAAGACATCACTTGAAGATTCCTAACTCTCAACGTTTTTCTTAAAATTGTCCACACATACAAGTTTCCTACTTTTTTTAATTAGAAAAACAGAAAGAAACCTACTTCCTTCCATAGTTTGAGGCTTTATAAGATTAAAATCTAGGTTTATCTTGAGCCTTGCTCCCCAACCCCAAATCTCTCTCTCTCTCTCTCTCTCTCTCTCTCTCTCTCTCTCTCTCTATCTCTATCTATCTATCTCTCTCTCTCTCACACACACACACACACATTGTCATCTATGTATGGCTAGGGCTTGGGAAAGATATGTTTGCTTTATCCAAATCCTGTTCAAAATGAAAAATGTTGGATCAAACCCCTGCAAGAAGGTTCTCAAGCCGATTCAAATTATGGAATTTTTAGTTATAATATAAGATTTGTAGTGACCCAAAACCCCTCAAATTTATAGGTAGCCTACTTGTATACGTGTGAAAAGGTTCCAAAGCCGACTCTGTAAAACACCTGCTTTGCACAACCCCCCCCTCCCACCCCCCCACAACACAACAACAGGCACACACATTGTGACATTGTCTATGTGAGAGAGAGGGTGAGAAAGCCACATTCCAAATCTTCTGCACATGTGTGTGGGTGTCAAAGAGAGGGACGCCCATTCTAAATTTGTGCGAGTGTTCGTGTGAGAGAGCCACGCACATTTTGTGCACGTGTGTGTGAGAGAGAGTGGAAGCAAAGTTACCCAACCTCAATCTCTCTCTTTGCAAATGCGGCACGTCACCGCGTATCTGGTGTCGCATGTTGAGGGGGCCTATGGATTGGAGCGATGGCGACCTCGATCCTCCTCAAAGACTTAAAGATGAACTCAAGCCTTCGAGCTTGAGTTTTGACCTAACCTTTTAAAATAGAATTTTTTTTCTTTTTATTTTATGAACTCGCCTAGTTACGTGGCATACCACGTAACCCACTGATCTCAAAAATTTATCCACGTAACTCGCCGAGTTACATGGCATGAACATTGGACAAGTCATCCATAATGCCATGTACCCACGGTGAATTACGTGTTAAGTAACTTGAGCTTTGCCACGTAACTTGGCGAGTTACATAGCATTTCCAATAAGTAACACCACGTAAATTTCCGAGTTATGTGTCGTTACCTCTTGGCAATGCCACGTAACTTGCCGAGTTATGTAGCAAAGCTGACGAGTTGTTGGGTCCGCATGCCACGTAACTTGCCAAGTGTTTTAGGGAAAACTACTCCCCTGTTCATGCTCACAAGCACGACATAGACAACATACTTATCATCCAATGACACGACTAACCCGTAGGTGCACAGAGGCAATCTTGTTAGCTTGTCAGGCTGAGACTATCCTACACATACGCACTTCTATGATGCATCAATCAATAACCCTTGTTGACTGCAACCCACTATATCCCTAAACGCTCACAACACCGTTTACACATCAAATGAACTCGGAATCGCTTCAAACTTGCTAGGCACCATCCTCTCACTAGGATATACTTACCTATTAGTCTAATCTCACGAGATTTTAACCCTAGTTATCTCGGATACAGTCGCGATAGACTCACAGGTCATAATCTAAAAGTGTGTGAAACCTAAGTCTATGAGTATCTGTGCATAGCTAATCTCTCACTCATTCCATAAAGTACTTGATTGTTGAAAACAGACACTGTTTGTGCTACTTACAAGAAAACAAGCTCGTGGAAGGATCACTCGCGAACAGCTCGAAAATGTGAATGCGTGGCATGGGTGTGTAGCTCTCGGAGAGGCTACTGCGATGGTGTGGTCGCTTCGTGAATCCGGTGAGGGAGATGCACGTAGCGAAGAGGATAAGATCTCTCTCTCTCTCTCTCTCTCTCTCTCTCTCTCTCTCTCTCTCTCTCTCTCTCTCTCTCTCTCTCTCTCTCTCAGACTCGTACGACACAGGATTAATTATTCAAATCTCATTTCAAAAATGGTTCTAAGGTGACTTTTATACTTTAGTCACCTTAGCTCAAAAAATGTACATGGGGTTCTACTCATCATAATTACAAAGTGGAAACGCATCTGGGTCCCGGCTGACCAATTAATCTTTACATAACCCAGACAAGTGGATCAAAATGATAAGACGTCTTTGACATAAAAATGGGAATTTGCTAGGCTTTACAAGGTGGTCTCATTACAACAGTTGGACACGTTGGGCTCCAACACTCCCCCCTCCTAGTTCATGTCTACCATGACATGACTGTCTTTGTCTTTCTTCCTGGTTTATTTGATGTAGAAACGCATCGTATCGCATAGATTCGTTCACCATTAATGGGCCAAAAATTTTTGACTTGTACATGCAGAAGCCAGTGTCAAATGCTTCTTCGAATGTTTGGAGATGATAGCTAGGCAAAAACATGAGCCGTCTGAAGTATGCATACAAAACTGGCTCTGTATGTGGCCCACTTAGATCATATGATAGCTCTGATATGTTTCTTTCTGTATTCATGAACTCTGAACTCCAGCTTTTTGAGAACACTGTGAGACAGGCCAAAAAAGTCCGAGCTATTTTACAAAGCATTTTGCAGGACAGGTCGGGAGAGCCTCTGAATTCCGCAATGGCGCCCTGAAGGGTTTTCACCATGTAAGAACCGGATATTCTCTCTCCTTCGGCAAGTCCTTGCAAAATTGGATAGTTCAGCCATGTGGGATTTCTGCTTTGTAAGGCTTTATGTTGGCTGTAAGTATAAGTTCTGGGCGTTGGGCAAAAAGTTCTATCATCTCTCAGCTCAGGTGGTGCATTGACTAAGTGGATCAGGTTGTTAAGATGATCCAAAAGCCACTGACGCCTCCACTTTGGCTGGCTATCTACTATTCTGCTTTGCTATTCCCGAACATGTAATTCTCCTTCCAAATAGTGGCACTTGTTCTTCCTTTGCTAGCTCTCGTTGATGTGTCAGTGTTTCATATTTCAGCAGAGCATAGGGTAACATCGGGGCATTCCACTCTTCCCATAGCTCTGTTGCTGTCTTGCCTGATCTGGAGAGTCCTTGTAGCATCTCCTTCTCTAGTTTCATGGCCTTCTCTAGTTTCATGGCCTTTTACCACATCATCTCTGATTGCTTTTCCATTTCTTTGGCCAGCTTCTACTCTTCAAATTTGGTGACTAAATCTTCGTCTTCTTCTTGGTTGTTGGAGCCAGCTTGATCAGTCTGTGTATCTGGGGCCCCATGGTCCTCTGATCCTTCCTCATAGTCATCATCACCCCCATATAGTTCTGCTAGTCTAGCCAAATCCGTGGCCGCTTACGCCAGGTGCACCTGCCCTTAGGGTTGCCTTGCAGTTTGGAGACTTGCAATTTGTGCAGCCATTGTTCGATTATTGATTTGGAGTGTTTGAAATTCCATCTGCTTTTGGGCTGCAGCCTCTTCTAACTCTTTTACCCTGATGTGAAAATTTTCATTTTCTTCCTTGATGGACTTGGAAACAAGGCTTTCTATTTCACCGTCATGAGCTGGTCCTTGTTGTTGTTCACTTTGTAAGTCCAAGATTTGCCTTTGCAATTGATCCTCCGCTCTAAGTGCACTTTCGGCTATCATTAATCTCTCTTTTCTTTCTAATTCCAGCTCTCTCTTCAGTGCCGCCACTTCTTCTTGCGGTTGGACCACCGGTGTTGCTGGTAGCAACGTTTTTTGTTTCTTTGCTCTTTCTATCTCCCTTGCATGTATGTCTGTTACTGCTCTCAAATCCTTCACTTCAATTTGTAAGTCATCGATTAAGACTTGCAAATTTTTGACTGTCTCCAGGGCATCTTGCTTTTCTGCCACCAACCTTTGGATTTGTTCATCTCTGTCATTGACGTCTTCAAGAAACACATTGATTGTATTTTCACAAATGGAATTGAAACTTTCCGACTCCTGTAAATTTTCCTTGAGGAGGTTTACTCTGCTTTTGAGACCCAAGATCTCAGCATCTTTAATGCTGATCAGTTTAAGGTTGTCATCTCTTTGCTCCTGCAACTTCAGAACCTCTTGATGGGTTGTTTCCAATTTCCTTTTGTTTGCCCTGTTCCGATCGGCTAACAACCGAATGTGCAGTCTTGTTTGGTTTAGTAGAGTCTCCATTGAATGTAAATCCAGGTTTATAGTAACTTCCAACTCAATTTCGTGAGAGGAGGAAGATTTTTCTCTTGTCAGATCTACCTCTATGTGCTTGCCTTTATCAATGTTTGATATTGTTCCAGTGTTTAGATGGCCTTCTGTCCTTTCGTCTTCTTCTCCATTGGGTGGTGTAGGAACTCTCTCATCACGATGTGAGCTCTCCGAATGCGGAGGAGAGTCAGCAAGTGGAGTTGATTGCCTTTCACTTGTCTCTGGCCTTGGAGATGGAGGTGGCGTTTCCTCATCTCGTGTAGTTGGCCTCAACTGATCTCTCAAGGTTTGGAGATCCTCCTCTTCAAGTAGGAGTTCTGGCTCATCCGTAGCATTCCTCTCTTGGATGTATCTCTCAAACTAGTCCAACTCAAAAGCTGGATTGTGTTTATTCTTTGTTCTTAATGTGTAAGTGCTACTAGAGGGTCTCCAAGTGGCGCCTACATCGCCTTGTAGAGATCGCTCGAGTACAAAGCCTTCTAGCATTCTTTCCATCTTTGCTACCTTCTGCAATCTGTTGTTGTTCTCCATTTCCACTTTCCGCTTCTTTAGTCTCATATCTTGTTCTTCAGCTTTTCTTTCCTCTTCCATATTTTCCTGTGTACTTCTGGTGACTCTTTCTAGCCTGCGTCCTCCAATGGTGTTAGTAGAGGCCGATACTCACCTTTGTGGTTTGTCTTCAATATTCTCTCTTAACACCGGCCAGTTGTTTTGTTGAGGAGCAGGTGGTAGCTGATCTGCCATGCCTATGGCCTGGTATATTATTCTGGTGAGGACTTCTCCTCCTGCAATGTAATTTGGCTTGTCCTGCCGTAGCTTTGTGACTTCCTCACACAGATATGATGCATGATCTATATAAAACTAAACTCATGTGTCATTCCCATAGCCCAGGTCATTGTTGTTGAGATAACCCCGTGTGGTGTAGTGTATCTAGGCGGTCTCTTGCTGTAGCTCAACAAACATTGACTGTATACCTGTGTCAGTTCTCTTACTTTCGGGTTTTCTATGAGTTCAAAAGAAGGCAGTTTGGATCTTTGTAGGTAGACTGTGAGATTCTTCCTTCTTTCTCTCATTTTGGCTCCCTGATCAGACAATTTTAATGCTTCTTTGATGATTTCCTTGGTGATCTGAATCTCCATCATCTCATTATCCATGCCTGCAACCCTACAAGTTCCGTCTTCTTGGATAGTCTCAATTAGTTGTTGTACCCTCTTGAAATCTATCCCCACTGGTGATAGTGAAACAAAGTTCCACAAGCCAACTTTCTTCAGCCGTGACCTTTGCGGTGATCTTTTCAGGTAGTTTTCTGCCTCCTTGGGGATCATTACTGTATCCACTAAATTTCCTTTGTCATCCACATAGGAACCTTCGTAGATTTGGAAAGTTGCTGCCTGTTGCACTTCTGCAAGTATCCATGTGGTTGCTGGCTTTAATGAATTGGGTAGAAGTGTATAGGGTATTTCACCCTCCGTTGCCAGGTTCTTGCCTTTTCTTTTTCCCGGAGAAGCGTCCATGGATCCTGTATTCACAAGTAACGGTTAATGTACAAACATAGTACATCTTTTCTAAATTGATTACCACTTAATCATGCATCTAGGTGAGCCTTCTTAATCCCAAGATGAGTTAAGGAAAAATGTTAGCAGATAGGCAAGCTCTTTTAGTGTCCGACTCTGACGGCCTCAAATTAATGTTGTTTGGTGAAGGAGAACATGTCCAAATACCTTGAAATTTTTTGTGGTGTATGTGCATAGGGCATGTAAGGTCATCCCATAGTCACAAATTGAAAATCAGTTCATTTGCAAATTCTACCCGGTCTATCGCGATAGACAGGCTATCTTTTGACAGGAGATATATTTTCCACATGTGACTCCACCATTTGGTTCCTCATGTCTTGTACATGATCTGATCCCATTTCCATCTCAAGTGGATGTCAAGTGATCCCCTTTTGGATCAACTTTCATTTTTTCAGATTCCCTCCAAGGAGATGTTGGTCTATCTCTCTCATTTTGTATTGTTTTGGGCTCCAACTTAGTGGGTAGCCCTCTTGCATCATGCTGAAGCCAACTGTTGATTCCAATTTTTGATCAGATGGCCCTTTGTCATTATGCTTAGTCTATCATGATAGACTAGGACTTAGTGTCATTGTGTTATATTTTGGCTCTGTAGTCATCTGTCTGCCTTCTCCTAGTTGATGTAAGGTTCCTTGACCTCTCACATGTGAATTTTAAATGTCTGCCCTTGAGGTGTCCTGTTCGGACTCTGAGTTGTTGTCAAGTCTATCTCTGCTTGTCATATGAGTCCATCTTGTCTCAAAATTTGGTGTACTGCCTCCATATGCTTCCCCAAGTCTATCCTTGTGAAAACTTTTGAAAAGCCTCCCCCCAAAGATCAAAGAGTAGTTGGTCTATCGCGATAGACTCAGTTACTTGGTCAAGATAGAGCAATTTTGCACTTTGATTTGATATTTGGGGTCATTAGTCCTTGTTAGTACCCTTTATGAAGTCAGAATCAAAATTTTGCTTGTCTAAGTGTATGAGCAAGTCTATCGCGATAGACTCAACATCTAGTCATTTTTACAAGTTTTTTTATGTTAGTTGACCACAATGGTGTTAGTAGGCTTAGACACACACATTAAGTTTTAACCAATTTGGAAAAGTGTACTCTCTGTTTGCAGCACTTAGCTGTTTCTGGAGTCGGAGTAGACCACTTAGGTGATGGTCGCCGGTCTTTTTGGTCATTGTATGACTCAGGCTGACTTTCCTTTCCTTTTGACCTTCCGTCAAAGCAGTCGGTTGTTCTTTTGGTGCTTACATCACCAAGAACACCCATTTGGACGTCTTTCTGGCCTGTTGCTGGCATTTGCCCTCGTGGAACATCTTTTTCTTGAGTGGCCACATTCCAACTCGTAGATGTACCCTGTCAAATTTGGTGTCATTTGGTCACTTGGTCGGCCCGTTAGAGTATCGTGACGCTTTGCGCATTTTTCGTCAGATAGGGACTTTAGGCTCAGTTTTGACTGAATTTTTCATGGTCTAACCATTTAGTGTGTTTGTCGAGGTTATTGGCTTGTTGCCTATGAGTTTTGGCTCATTTTCGATCACTTTGGGTCAGCTGCCCTTCTGCAGGCCGTGTGAAATTAGGGTTTTCTGGGAGGCTTCCTTCGCGCTTTCCGAGGTCATAGGCTTGATCCCTAATCTATAGGCATTGTGCCTTTCAATTTTGGTTCCATTTGGTGGCCTCTAGATCTTCTTAACAACCGGTCTACAGTATGTGTGCACAGGTTGTGATGGTGGTGATGGCGAGGTTTTGCGACTAATTGAAGTAAACAACACTTAGAGTCAGTGTTGACGAGAATACTTCTCATATCTGATGTCGATCTGGTGACCGTGCGCGATGGATGAGCTCCTGGAAGTCTCAGCTACTGTAAGGAGCTCTCTCTCTCACACACAAGGGAAGATGACTCAAATGAGAGATTTCTAGCCTAGCCCCCCCTCTATATGTAATCGAGACTCCGACACGAAATTTTTCCATCTTTTACCTGTGGCCATAACTTTTCGCGAGATGCGGTTTAGGCTCGCAAACATTCTGATTTGGACCTCGTTTGCTCCAGTTCTATAAATTTTGTAGATTTCTCCTTTTGGTGGTCCCGTCATGACGGGCCATTTTTTCCCTGTCACCTTCGCAGTCCATATTTTTTATGTGTCTTCTTTACCTTGCTCTGATCAGGCGTCTCTTCTGTTGTGTTTCCATCTAGATTATGGATTGTTTTCTATATTTTTTGCTAGAAAATGGCTAAAATAAAGCAAATAAATCCCAAAATAACCCAAAAATAACAATTCTAACCTATAAAAATATCAATAAATAGCAAAACACTTTGTAGCTCACTTTTCTCTCGTCTATGTACGTTCTCGCTCTCAATCGTCAACCTTGGCCTATTTTTTGCTGTTTTTTGACGGTTTTTGGCAAGTTTTGACTCGCTTTATAGTATATACACATCCCTAGGGGCTCATATATGATCATTTGGTCCCCACTTCTGATTAATTATGAGGGCATATTCTTTTCCCAAAAATCACACAATAAAACGCAAAAATGGTTGAAAAATTAATCACAAGCATTGCCCTCTAATATATGACGTGAGTCCGCATTTGGAATGCCTCCCCCCTTCCTAGTTGGAGTCCTCCCGGACGACAGGGTATCGTCAAGGGTATGTGTTGTGCATGGGCGTGAACTCGTGCTAATGCAGGCCGTAATGTAGCCCTATATGCATGCACAGTCAATGCATTTAGAAAAAAATTATGCGGTGTAAGAGGAATGTATAAGCGATTCGCTTATTGGCATTCGTCGTTGAGGTTTCTTGTGGTAGCCTGAGTTGGCTGGCAGATTTTCTTGGAGATAAGAAGTTTTAATTCTGCAGCTCTTTGTTTGATGGTTTTCCAAGGTTTTTGAACTTGTGTTTGTGGCTCCGTTGAAGTCGATATTGTTGTATTCTTTGTTGCATGTTCTGGTTGAACATTCTTTCGTTTCCATATCTTTTTTATGACTTTGGTTGTACATATATTTGTGGCTGTTGTTGTGGATGATGCGTGTTTCCGCGTGCTGGCTGTATGATCTAGCTTGTCATTAACAGTTGTAGACAACTGTTCGTTGGTCTTATTCGGCATCCATACATGTGTTGTTGGCTCGTTCTAAATTGGTAATTTTGGACGCCATACCAATATAGTCCGTTGCAGATTCTGTTTGTTAATAATTGTTTTTTGAAGCTTTGCTGGCTTTTGGTGTTTTATCCTTTCTTCTGTCAACTCGTTTACAGGAATTAAGCTGTCTTGCTTGAGCCAAACTTGATATTTCCGCCCTTGATGAAATTGTGCCTCAACTAGATCTGTACGTCGCAACCAAACTTGCATGGTTCCCTACATGATTGTTGGTTTTTTATAATACATGTCTTGCCATGTAAACTTTGTTTGTTGTTGACTCTTGTCTCCACATTGACATATATTTATCATATGATAAGAAGGGTTCTGAAAAGTTTTCATTTCTGAACAGTGCTTCATTAGTATCCAAATCAATGAATACCATGTTAGCTTTCATCCATGACACTGCTAAGATACACGGCGTTGCTGATCTAATTGGTGGCAATACATGGAACTTATGAGTGTATGTGTGTCCCTGCACTGTGATTGGTAACATAATAGAGTACAACGTGGTCACTTCATCGCCCGATGCTACTTTCAACCTATGTGTATCCGGTTATTTTGTCATTGGTTCAAGTTTTTGAAAGATTTCAAAGCTAATGATACTCAATTTCGCCCTAGTGTCAAGCAATGCATAGATTTCGACTTGTTCTGTGCCTGCATATGCCTTTATGTAAGGACTACACCACGTATTTTCTAACTTGTCAATGGTGCTCTCATCCTGAGCCATAAAGTCTATTATTGTCTTTGCTAATTCTTCGCTTTGTATATCCACTTCGATTGTTTGTAATGTTGAAAGAGGATATTCTTCAATCATCATTGGTGTGACCATGTTTATTGTCCTTAGAAACTGCTTTCGCTTAGCAATGCGTTCCTTGGCTTCTTGTTGTGCTTGGTCTTGAATTCGTTGTTGTTCTTGTCTATAGGCTTTTCCGTAATGCAATTGAAACAACATTCCAGGAGTTAGAGGTAGATGATGTTTTTTCAAACGACACCCACTAATCCAATTCGGCATTTCCTTTCCATCTAGTGTCGACAGTTTTACTGCTCCGCTAGACGAGATTTCTTGGATCAAATAAGGCCCCATTCCTCTTTTCTTTAGCTTCTTGGCATGTTGTTTAAGGGTGTATACCAAGACATAGTCGCCCGTTTTAAAGTCCTTGTTTTTGACATGTTTGTCAAAAAACTCTTTCTGTTGTCTTTTTTTTGCATAAATGGCTGCTACTGCATTGAGTCGTAACTCATCTAATTTTTCCAGGTCATCTAACCGTTCTGAAATCTCATGGCCCGTCCAATCCAACTGTTTAGCTACCCTTAGTGTGGGAATCAAAAATTCAATAGGCAATATTGCATTTAACTCATACACCATATTAAACGGTGTAGCATTGAGTGTTGTTTTATATGCAGCTCGATAAGCCCACAATGCTGAATATAGCATTTGATCCCAGTCCGTTCTTGTTTCACTAACTAGTTTCATAAGAATTGTGCACAATATTTTGTTGGTCGCTTCTGCTTGGCCATTGGCTTGTGGATGGTAGGGTGCAGATTTGCGATGAATTACCATAAACTCAGTCAAGAGATGTTCGATAACTGCATTTACAAAGTGTGTCACTCTATCACTCACCAACTCGATTGGAAGGCCATAACGTGTAAACACATATTCATATAAGAATTGTGTCGTGGTTCTAACGTCTGCTTTCGTTGTGGCTTTTGCTTCCACCCATTTGGTCATATAATCAGTGGCCACTATGATGTATTGTGCTTGTGAACGATAAGTTGGTGGAGTAATAGGACCAACAAAGTCCAATCCCCATTTAGCGAATGCTCGAGTACTCATCATTGGTCTTAAAGGCATTTCGTCTCTTTTAACTGGCACCTTATTGCGTTGACATTTATCACACCTTTTCACGAATTCTGCTGCATCTTGAATCATGGTCGGCCACCATATGCCTGCAACCATAATGATTTTTACAGTTCTCTCCGCTGAAAAATGACCTCCTGCTATGCCTGCATGAGCTTGTTCCAATAATGGAAAGTATTCATTTTCATGAGGAACTAACCTCAACTGGTCATTAGTTCCTCTTTTATACAATTGGTCATTAATGATGGTGTACCTATTCTCTTCGATTTATAAAGCCTTTTGTCTGGCTTTAGACCAATCTCCTGGCAACTCCTTATTAGTTAAATATTCCACAATAGCATGACTCCATGCGGGTGCTATTGTCACTTGGTATAATGTGGCATAATCCACAGTGGTATTGGATGTGTAAAAGTTGCATTTCTTGATCTAATTAGCTACATCGCCTGCCATTCCAGGCCAATACACTCCAAGTCTTCTTAATCGTTCATAGGTCATTTGAATTCCTTGATGGAATCCCCCTGTCTGTGTATGGGCCTCCTCTAGATACGCGTTGTACTCCTCTAGGCCTATACACAACCTTAGAATCCCATTGTTTCCATGATGATACATTCTTCCCGCAAGCATTGTGTAATTTTGTGCTTGTCTAACATCTTCCACCGTGTGTCTGTCGTCAAGATTCATTCCATATGTCAACAAAGGAATAATCTGCTTTGACCATTTCGGTACCATCTCTATATTAAACAGGTATGCGTCTGGGATATCTAGTTTGACCCCCAATTGGTTATAACCAAAGAATCCGTCCATAAAGCTATAGGCCTGCTTGCCTGCTACTCATCCCAGGCCATGTTCCGTGATAGGGAGAGGATAGTTGTCCCTTATTGTTGCTGTATTTACCTTCTTGAGATTCACACACACTCGTAATTTCCTATTTTTCTTAGGTACCACCACGATTGGCAACACCTAGTCTGTGTGTCTATCTCATAAATAAATTCAGCCTCCATAAGTTTGTCTATCTCTTCCTTGATCATTTTGGCGAATGTCTCATTGTACGTGTATGGGCGTTGTTTGCTTGGCTTTGCATCCGCCGACTTCAGGGGGATTGAATGTTCACAAATGTTAGGATCCACCCCCTTCAGATCTTTGTATGACCAGGCAAATACATTACAAAATTCTTTAAGCGTTTTGATCAGTAAGTCCTCTTCTTCCTGGCTTACATCAGTAGCAATGTAAGCAGGTCGAGGACTTTCTCCCGGCTCTACTAGGTCTATTTTCTTGGAGTTCTCTAGCCCATCATAGGACTCGTTGGATTTAGGCTCTCTCATCGGTTGCTGGACCACCAATTTTCTTTCCTAAATGGTGTACTTACAATAGTGAGGAGGTACATCTATCTTTTTACTCCCATCACTAGCGTTCAATCCATCGCTACTTTCCATTTCAGTCGTCCATACATTTTTCAAATTTTGTTTCAAATCATTGTATTTCTTTTTCCGCTCAACTTTTGTTATAATTGGATCTCCAAAGACATCCAATATTTCTGTTGCAACTCTTTTTTTTGCCTTGCTAGTTTTCTTAAGTTTCAACAGTCTTGCCTTAAAACCTGAGTCTTCAGCAACCTTAAGAAATCTTCCTGACACTTTATCCTTAGCACAATCAATAGCATGAATGTTCATAAGGAAATGTGTCTTACTCCTGAACTCAAGCATAGGTCTAAGCCTAGTTGCTAGACTGTTATGGTATCGCCTACTCTTGTATCTTTTTTGGCGTCTCGCACTTTGGTTCGGGAAGTTGTAGAAGACGTCATTGTCTTGATCCTAATGGTTGTCTTCCTCCGTATTTTCTGACTTCTCGTCATTCGCATTATCTTCATTTTCACATTGATCAGAAGAATCATAAAATTCTTCTCCATCCTGCTCGATGTTTTTTGTGGGGATCCACATAACCCACTATCTTAATATCAAGTTTCGTTTTCGTTTGATTGACCCTCGTATTCTCGATGTCTTCTTCGTTCTCGTCTTCCTCCACAATTTTGCTCAACATGTAGTATGGTACGATATCGTAGCCATTCTCGTCACAAAATTTTGTGGGAGTGACTTCATTGACGCATACATCTAATTAGCCAAAATTTGAGACCATTCTAGGGATTCGAGCTTCTCTTCAGGGAAGGGTTCTCGTATATAGGCATCGTCTTCCAATACCCTCTCTAGTGTCCTTTCATTGTGCTTGAATCCACTACATTGAGATGCTCCGCACATCCATATCTCCTTTTTCTTACAGAGCCACGCTGGGACTTCTGATCCACTAATGGTGGCTGAGTCAAATTCTTCTACAGGTGTTCTTGTGACATCATGGTAGCTATGATTCCTCATATTTATACGTGTAGTGGTTTCAGCATGTCTTAGATACAAATAATCATACCCCCAGTCTTGCACCATCTTGAGTTGCCTCATGAACGGCCTACCAAGGATAATTTCGTAATTGTTTTTCTTGCCAAAATCTACTATGGCAAATGTATGTTCGTACTCTATGCCACATGAAGATACCACAATTGCCTCAAGCAATCCTATAGGCCTTTCTATGTACCCATCCGCTAGTTGCAATTTCATTCTAGTTGTTCGTATTGCCGGTTTTCCCCATTTTTCCCATAGTAATTTGGTAGCAATGGCAATGCCAGCTCCACTATCAAGTATGGCCTTAGTCTCTATGCCGTTATACTCGACTGGTAGAGTAGTGTTGCCGTCTTCACCCTCATAATACTCTCCAACCTTGTTGAGAGGCACTGGTCTAGTGTTGACTCTCTTCGGTTCTGTGTCATTAAGCTCAGTTTCGAAGAACTTAAGAGGCGTCCTTATACCAGATTTTTCAAGACATTTTTCCACTTCCGTCCACATGCTTGGCTACTTTTTAACAATTCTTCCAATGTGATTGTACACTTGACCGGAGTGGACAACAAGTCTGTCAAGATTTTAGTGTCCAATTGATTTGACCCTCCTAATCTTTGAGAAGGTACCCTTCGAATTTCTGACCTTGCCTCGTAGTCTTCCATGTATGGTGGCGAAGTTATGAGTGATGCTGGTCTGCTATCTTCGGATGCAACTAAACCCTTATCCCCTTGAAATGATTTAGCGTCTAAATCCCATGGAGGCTTATTCAAGTTCAACTCCGAGAAAGGCGCTGACTCGACTGTTTTTGTCTCATATTTTTCTTGAGCTTTCCTCACCGTTTCCCATAGCTCTTCAGGCCAATTTTCTTCCACAATGGGTGTATATGGTGGAAAATCTTTCAGTGATTCATCAGTGCTATTAGGCACGATTCTTGCATCCTCTACATCAGGCAAGGATTTAACGTTTTCTATCTTGTCAGGTACCCTTTTTTCAGTTTTGATAGGTGTTTCATTGTTTGGTGGTTTGATTATTCTATCCCTCACTACCATAGGTGGAGGCTCTAGTAAGGCTTGTGCAGTTTCAATCTACTGCTTGCACATCTCTAGTCTCTGTTTTTCTATCTCTGGATATGGATATGTCATCCACCTTTGCTCTAGAGTCTTCCTGCTCTTCAATCTTGCTTCATATGCTTGCAAGATTGCATCTAAGGGTTCATTGACCTTATCTACCAATACAGACCCTCCTGAGCTTGCGCTCCTTCGTCCCTCCGTCGATTTAAGAGAGTCAGACTCTCTTTGCTGTTTAAGTTGCTCTCGAGCCATTGTTAGCTCAGCTTCTACAGCTTTCTGTTTTTGCTCACATCTAGCTTTCATTTTTGCTCTTCGTTCTTTCCAAGGATTATCACGACTGACGCTAGACTTGTCAGTCTTGATTTCCTCTTGATTTTCAGCGTTACTCTTGGGTTGATTGTCATTTTTCCTTGTTTGGGCTCTCGTCAAGACCTTAACAGGAATCGTAGTTTCATTTTCTGATCCTCCACTGGAAGGCAGTGCTCCCAGCATATTCAAAGTAGTCTTTGCTCCTTTGCTTAGGTTCTTAGGGCAATCAGGGATCAAGTGAGTAATTCCACACTCGGTGCAATATGCATTGACCTTGATGATTTCATCATGAGGACAGTCCCTCAGCCAATGGTCTCCACCACACTTGTAGCATGGTCCCTTAGGCTTTTGAGGTGCTCCTGGAGCTCCTCTTTGTTGGTGTGCATGTCTCTGCCCGCTCATGCCTCCGTTGGCTATAAACAACAATGTTCATTCATCCAAGCTATATCTTCCTTCTCTCGCTGCCTGTGCAGCAGTTGGTGGTCCTGTATTTCCTATCATGCTCCATGGTTCTGGTGTGGAGGGTTCTTCCGGTGGATAATAGACAGGTTTTGCAACATATCCATTGGGATCTTCGTAGTATGCATGCATAGGCACCAAAGCCTTCTCTTCTGATTTGGTTATTGTTGGTGTGTATCTTATGCCGACTGGTCATAATCCTGGTAGGGGTGGTTGTTGTCCCAACACTGGTTGTGGTCTTTCTACACCTACAGGTCCTGGTAGGTTTCCTGTTTGATATCTAGGCATCGGTGGAACTTGAGGAGATGCCACCTGAGCTTGGGGAGCATATGGTCGTTCTCTCACATATCCCTTGTTATAATAACATTCCTCCATCCCATGGTTTGTCTATTTTTGTTCAATCGCACACTATTTTGGTTGTTTAGCTTGTGGTTTGGCATACAAGTTAATCTTTTTTAGCACTTCCTCTACAAGTTGCTCTTGGCTTACAGCTACTTCTCCTTTCGGTGTTGTCTTAGCAAACTTGCTTCCACTTTGTTGCGAGGAGGAATCATCGTCGAGATCCTTGAACTCACCCTCTTTGTAGACCGCACAATTGTCCACAAGGTAAAGAGCCTCCTTGGTTAACTCATTGAACGTCGTGTTCCTCTTCATATGTAAGTCCTTCTGGAGATATGCATTCCTTAGTCCTTAATTAAATATAAGCATAAGTCTGGACTGAGTTGGCAGTTCTTCCACAGGGCAGAACTTAACATATCTTTTTAGTCGTAGGGCTTCCTTTCGCACAGATTCTCCATCTTTCTGTTTGAATTTATGGATTTGTGAGACTGTATTATGAGCTATTCCCCTTTGTGAGAATTCCTCGATAAACTCATCAAACACTTCCTCCATAGACTCAAAGTCTCTTCTCTCCACAGAGTCAAACCAAGTAGCAGCATCATCCTCTAAGGTTAATCCAAACCCTGCAAATTGGGTAGGGAAGTCTAACACCTCCTCAACTCTAATTACACGCACAAAGGCTTCTACATGATCTCTCAGATCCCTGTTTCCCGTGTATTTCTTGTTTACCCATTTTTGCACTTGAGAAGGTCTAATTCTATGATAGTCCACAAATCTCATCATTGGATCTCCACGTCCTAGTCGATATACCTCCTCTGGTCTTCTGTAGTGGCCCGTTTCCTCTCCCAGTAGTGCTCCTAAGCCATAATTTCTAACAGTTCTTGCAAGAGATGGTTCATCTCTCCGAACTCATTCTAAGGGTGGTCTTCCAACCTCTATTGACCCTTGAGTCTTTCTCTTACTCTCTCCTTGATACTGTGAATAGAGTGGTGGTTCTTGTAAATCCCTTAGCCCTCGTTCGGCTTGATAACCATCTCGGTTTTGGTCTTGTTCTAATGTAGCACTCTGTCAAAGCCATGCCTGCAATGATGGCTGGGTAGCTGGTTGGTCCTAGTAGTTGAACGTCGGTTGTCGGGTAGAATGTGAGGTCGCGTCATACTCATCTAAAAAGGGATTTGTTGACTTACTAGGGGTGTAGGTGGCTCTTGGCACTTCGTCGAGGGCATACGTTGATGCTCCTGGAATTGTGCCTTTCTACCTCCTCTAGGAGAATACGTTTGTATTCTCGCCCGTACCTATCAACAAAAACAATATCCTTCCTCATAGCAGTTTCATAAGAGAATAAGTAAAGAACCTTGTCTTTGCTTAATTCGTTTGGGTAGGGTTCCTTGCATCGAAAGTAAGAGACTATTCCCTCGCTCTCATGCTTGTAAATCCCCACATTCTCATTATAGGTTGAGACCCTGGTTGTTTTCTTATCGTACATAAAAAGCACTCCAGGTCGATCAATGTTAGGAGGCGGTTCTTGGGTTTCTGAAACCATTTTCCCTTTTTCCACGTTATCTCCATATCTGTTATAATCCTCAGGGTTACTAACTATCAGATAATGGTTCCCCTTTTCGTCTCGGAATCTATCTCCATCATCATAGACTCGAATTATCTCCAGTCTCTGAGCCGGTCTTTCTTCAATACAAATAAACTTGCGTCCTCGATAGTCAGAATAAACTAAGCCTCCCCTCGAGTTTGTTCCTTCTAAGAAGATTATAGTGAACTTGGTATCGTTTAAAGGATTTAGGGAGGTGCTTCCCCCTAGCATTGGTCCTTCACCGTAGAAACCTCCTAGCTGTTGAATCCCCATCATGAAGAAGGACTTGTCCGACGAAGTGTCAGTATCACTACCCTCCTCAATGATAGGTGCTAATGAGTCTAGTCTTGTCTGAGTTACACTCTCTTCAATGGGACGTGGTGCTTACTTGACTTTTGACACTTTTAGCTCCTGACGTAAAAAAGGCTCGTGACCTTAAATACATAAGAATGAAAGTTGGGTTGCAAACTTAAAGCTTACCTGGACTCCTTCTTCCTGTGCAGCTCTGTGATGATCTCCTTCTGGGATCTACACAAGTATGGTTAGTCTGTTCACAAGGGTTTTCCTTGAACCAGGAAAAATCTTTCAATTATGTACAACAACCACTTTTTTTTTGACAAATAGTCAGTCTTCTGGTGGTCCAATTTCAAATGTGAAATGATGGTTGGGCTCTATGTGAAGAGTATGTCCTAGCAGTATAGTCACAACTGGCAAAAATTGTCTGAATCACCACTTTTCGAGTCTATCGCGATAGACTGACAGATTGCTCAGCATAAGTCAATTTAAAATTTTGACTTTGCCTTTGAGTTCCCCTTACTCTCTAGAGTCTATCCCTTAAGTTTTATGAAGTTTGGACACTTGGTTTGGGTTTTGGGCCAATTTTAGTGTTTTTGTCAGAGCCTGATTCTCTATCTGGGCCTTAGATTCACTTTCAGTGATCTAAACACCTTGAAATTTGGTGTGTATGCTATTTAGGCTCTGCTTAAGCTCTCCCTAGGGGGAATTTGAAAAATAAGGTCCTTAGCAGCAGCTTCCCCAGTCTATCGCGATAGACTCAGCAAGTTCTCCAATGTTGGACTTTTTCACAAGTTATCTCCACAGCTGGTTCCCCCACTCCCTGTATAGTGCATTGACAAGTTTGTGCACTGTTTCCATACATTTGGTCAAAGCCTTCTTGTCCCTGTCTCTGAATTCATACTCTAAAACACCAGTTTTGAAGTTTTGTGGTCAAGAGGGTGTTCAAATTCACTCAATTTTTTGTGAGCACCCTTGTATTGATGTGTTAAACCTGTGGTATAAAGGGTTTTTCCAGTTGTTAGTCTATCTTAAAATTAACTAGTCTATTGCCATAGACTCACCAGAGAGCAATTGGGATGTGATTTTTTTTCTGTTTTTGGACAGTTGTGTTCCCTGTGCTCATATAAGTCTATCCCGTTAGTTTCACTGAATTTGGACTTATTTTGACCTTGGACTCAAGCACTTGACAAATTTCACTTTTCTATGGCAATTCACAACTCAAATGCACTTAAAGTGATGCAAATTTGATGACACTTCATCTTAAGCTTGTGAATATCAGTTGTACCACATGACACAATCAGTTTACCCCTGGCTAGTGGTTATATCTCTTCTTGGCCTCTCTAGGTTCACTTAGTGTTTTCTCATGAAAATCACTTGTTTCTTTTTGTTGGTTTTGGTCGCAATTTTTACGTTTTCTCAAGCGTTGGATCATAAATTAAAATGTCTACTCTTTTCACCCCCTTAAAGAGTATATGGTGTGGGTTTTGCTTTCAAGGAAAGCAAACAACCTTATTGTTTCTTCTTTTTGTTTGTTTTGCATTTTTACAGCATTTTTCTACACTATTTCTACACAACCATAACAAGCACTCAAAACCATAAAACCATAGCTCCACATTATCCTACCTAACTAAATCTAACTAGTCATAGACCCTTGGCAAGACACAGACTTCCTGGCTATCCACTAGACTTCAGGATACCCTATCCTGGATCTTGTTCTAAAAGTTTAAGCTCTCTCTAGTAGAAACTAAAGTAATCTAACCATCACACGAGTGACGTAGATCTCCCTACTTAAGGTCTTGTGTCCCCGGCAACGGCGCCAATGTTTTAGGGCAAACTACTCCCCTGTTCATGCTCACAAGCACGACACAGACAACATACTTATCATCCGATGACACGACTAACCCGTAGGTGCATAGAGGCAACCTCCTTAGCTTGTCAGGCTGAGGCCAACCTACACATACGCACTTCTATGATGCATCAATCAATAACCCTTGTTGATTGCAACCCACTATATCCCTAAACGCTCACAACACCGTTTACACATCAAATGAACTCAGAATCGCTTCAAACTTGCTAGGCACCATCATCTAACTAGGATATACTTACCTATAAGTCTAATCTCACCAGATTTTAACCCTAGTTATCTCGGATACAGTCGCGATAGACTCACAGGTCATAATCTAAAAGTGTGTGAAACCTAAGTCTATGAGTATCTATGCGTAGCTAATCTCTCACTCATTCCATAAAGTACTTGATTGTTGAAAACAGACACTATTTGTGCTACTTACAAGCAAACAAGCTCGTGGAAGGATCGCTCACGAATAGCTCAAAAATGCGAATGCGTGGCGTGGGCGCGTAGCTCTCGGAGAGGCTACTGCGATGGTGTGGTCGCTTCGTGAATCCGGTGAGGGAGATGCGCGTATCGAAGAGGATAAGATCACTCTCTCTCTCTCTCTCTTTCTCTCTCTCTCTCTCTCTCTCTCTCTCTCTCTCTCTCTCTCTCTCTCTCTCTCTCTCTCTCTCTCTCTCTCTTTCTCAGACTTGTACGACACAGGATTAATTATTCAAAAATGGTTCTAAGGTGACTTTTATACTTTAGTCACCTTAGCTCAAAAAATGTACATGGGGTTCTACTCATCATAATTACAAAGTGGAAACGCATCTGGGTCCCGGCTGACTAATTAATCTTTACATAACCCAGACAAGTGGATCAAAATGATAAGACTTCTTTGACATAAAAATGTGAATTTGATAGGCTTTACAAGGTGGGCTCATTACAACAGTTGGACACGTTGGGCTCCAACACCAAGTTATGTGTGGCAATGCCGCATGCACATATGCATGGAATGACCACGTCAATTGGCAAGTTACGTGGCATTGCCAAGTAGTAACTCGGCAAGTTCTAGTTGTGCACCACGCGTCGTAATCTTGTACTTCGGGATCAAGGAAAACTCGATGAGTTAGTAGCCTCATGGATGTCACGGTTGGGTGCGGACTGTGGAAAGTGGGTATGGTCTATCTTGCATACACCCTTCCTTTCATTCTCTGAATGGATCACCAAATCCTTAAGTATTACATGATGCAGACCAAGCTCTCCGACAAACAAATGAGGTGGGAAAATTTCCTTTTGCAATTTCATTTTCATATTGCTCACATTTATGGCAAGCATAATCAAGTGGCCGATGCACTCTCAAGACGATTGAGAGTGAATGCGGTATCCATAGCAACTCACAATAATCTATCTTCTATGATAGATGAGTACGCTATCGATCCCGATTTTAGAGATGTGATTTCAGCCCTTGCACCACGGAAGAAGGAAGAACCATTTACCCTACAAGATGGTTATCTTCTATATGGCAATAGACTATGCAATACTAACTCACTATGTGAGAAAGTATTGTACGAATCTCATGCTCCTCCTTATGCGGGGCATAGAGAAATTCAATGTATCCTAAAAGGGATAGAAACATACTTCTATTGGCGTGCCATGAAAGTAAACATACAAGAGTATGTTTCAAAATGTGTGGTATGCCAAAAGACAAAGTTTGATAGAGGGAAGTAACTTGGGTTGCTTCAACCTTTTCCAATCCCTAATTCACCATGGGAGAGCATATCCATGGATTCTATCTTTGGATTACCCAAGTCTATTCATGGGAATACAGGAATATGGATGATAGTAGACAGGTTTAGCAAACAAGCACATTTCATACCTGTCAAAAAGACTATCAAGGCCCATCAAATGGCAACCCTCTTTATATCACAAATTTTCAAATACCATGGCTTTCTAATATCTATAGTGCCGGATAGAGATCCTAGAATGGCCAGTAATTTTTGGAAGGGTCTCTTTGAGAATTTAGGTACAAGGCTAAACTTCTCTTTGGCCTATCATCCCCAAACAGATGGCCAAAGTGAAATAGCTAACCTAACAATTCTTGATCTATTAAAAGCTTATGTCACAGAAGTAGATCAAAAGTCCCAATGGGAGAAGTACTTACCCTTAGTGGAGTATGTTTACAATAACACTGTACATACACTTCCATGGGAAAAGCACCTTTTGAGGTAATAGAGGGAACGTCAAAAAGTCCCCTGCTACTCAAGGTACGTGGAAAGATCTTTGTTGCAGATGAATATAGCCAAAACCTACAAGAATCTTTCCAAAATATTAAGGATTCTATATCCATCTCTTAGCAAAGGCAAAAGGCTAATGCTGATAAGCATAGAAGAGCTCTAGCCTTGAAACAAAATTATTGGGTCTTGCTTAAGTTTCCCAAGGATCATTAAGGCACACTACATGCAAGAATCCTATGGGACATCAAAAGTACTAATATCTAATTCTCCCAATTGATTTTCTCATGTTACACTCATCGTTTAATATGGAGAAGTACTAGGGGAGTAAAAGCTAGAATATTGGTAAGGCTGCCATATTGGTCTCTGTCAGGGATCCAAAGGATAGAAAATAAAGATCCAAAGGGGGAAAATTTGCAAAAGAGCAATGTGCTTCAATGGGGCTTAAAAGACCTAAGGTTCAGCTCTATTAAGACTTACATAGGCTAAAGTTCCTAAACTTAATTGTATTGTCCAATGGCCAAAGTAGGGGAAAATTGGATGGTCATGGGAGGAGAATAAACTTTATATTAACCGAAAGAAAAGTGAGTTTTTCTTACAAGAGATTCAATATTTAGGTCACATTATCTCTCAAGATAGCATCCAATGGATCCATCAAAGCTAGAGGTAATAAAAGGATGGCCTAATCCAAGGAATCTTCATGAACTAAGAAGCTTTATAGGCATGTGTGCATACTATAGACGCTTCATAGAAAAGGTCTCACAAATATTACATGACCTAACAAAGAAAAACGTTAGGTATACATGGTCTACCAAGGAGAACAATGCTTTCAAAAATCTTAAAGAAAAGCTTATCTCTCAACATGTTCTTACACTGCTGGATCTCTCAAAGCCATTTGAGGTCCAATGTGACGCTTGTGGTGATTGTCTTGGAGCTATTTTGCTCCAAGAAGGGCACGACATAGCCTACAAAAGTCAAAGGCTCCACCCTGTTGAGCAAGCTCTAGGCATATATGAAAAGCAACTCCTTGCAGTGCTACATGCCTTAGTCTCATGGAAGCACTATTTATTGGGGACTCCTTTCATTCTGCGGACGGATCACCAAAGCCTTAAGTACTTCATGACGCAGACCAAGCTCTCCGAAAAACAAATGAGGTGGGAAAATTTCCTTTTGCAATTTCATTTTGATATTGCTAACATTGCTGGAAAGCATAATCAAGTAGTCGATGCACTCTCAAGATGACCAAGAGTGAACACGGTTTCCATAGCAACTCACAATGATCTATCTTCTATGATAGATGAGTACGCTGTTGATCCTGATTTTAGAGATGTGATTTCAGCCCTTGCACTAGGGAAGAAAGAGGAACCATTTACTTTACAAGATGGTTATCTTCTCTATGGCAATAGACTATGCGTTACTAACTCACTACGTGAGAAAGTAACGTATGAATCTCATGCTCCTCCTTATGCGGGGCATAGAGGGATTCAGTCTACCCTAAAAGGGATTGAAACATATTTCTATTGACCTCCCATGAAAGCAAACATATAAGAGTATGTTTCTAAATGTGTGGTATGCCAAAAGACAAAGTTTGATGGAGGGAAGAAACCTGGATTACTCAACCTTTGCCAATCCCTAATTCACCATGGGAGAGCATATCCATGGATTTTATCTTTGGATTGCCTAAGTCTATCCATGGGAATACGGGAATATGGACGATAGTAGATAGATTCAACAAGCAAGCTCATTTTATACTTGTCAAAAAGACTATCAAAGCCCATCAAATGGCAACCCTCTTCATATCACAAATCTTCAAGTACCATGGCTTGCCGATATCCATAGTGTCAGATAGAGATCCTAGAATGACCAGTAATTTTTGGAAGGGTCTCTTTGCGAATTTAGGAACAAGGCTAAACTTCTCTTTGGCCTATCACCCGCAAAAGGATGGTCAAAGTGAAATAGCTAACCTAACAATCCTTGATCTACTAAAACCCTATGTAATGGAAGTAGATCAAAGATCCCAATGAGAGAAGTACTTACCCTTGGTGGAGTATGCCTACAGTAATGATATGCATACCTCCACAAGAAAAGCACCTTTTGAGGTAATTGAGGGAAGATCCAAAAGTCCCCTTCTACTTAAGGTACACGGGAAGATCTTTGTTGTAGATAAGTATAGCTGAGACCTACAAGAATCTTTCCTAAAGATTAAGGATGCTATCTCTATCTCACAGCAAAGGCAAAAGGCTGCTGCTGATGAGCATAGAAGAGCCCAAGCCTTTAAAGAAAATGATTGGGTCTCACTTGAATTTCCCAAGGCTCGATTAAGGCACATGACGGGCAAGAATCCTACAAGACACCAAAAGTACTATGCTAAGTTAGCAAAAAGGTACTATGGGTCTCACTTGAATTTCCCAAGGCTCGATTAAGGCACATGACGGGCAAGAATCCTACAAGACACCAAAAGTACTATGCTAAGTTAGCAAAAAGGTACTATGGTCCCTTCCAAATTCTTAAACCAATCAATGAGATGGCCTATCAACTCAAGTTTCCCAGTCATTGGCTCATACACAATGCTTTAATGTGAGCCTACTAAAGCCTTTCAAAGGAGAGCCACCTCAAGAACCAACTATTGAAGACCCATCGGAGATCGAGGACCAAGAAGAGGTGTTGCAGCCTGAGTCCATTCTCCGACATGAAGACTAGGTATTGAGAGGCGGTAAGATTATCCGATGGTATCTTATTAAATTTAAGAACTATCCTTTTGAAGATGCTAGACGGATGCAAGGCATACAATTAAAGGATAACCTAAACCTTGTCAATGCTTACAATGCTTCCCTAGAGTAAGCAAATGTACAAATGTTTAAAATGAACAAAGTTTTTGTCTTATAAGACTCTCGTTTTCTTTATTGTGCACAAATGTTAAGTAGTATGCATGCTTAGGATCAAGTTTGTGGAGACGAAGTCTTCCAAACACCAAGTAGAGCTTGTCACTCTAATATGGAAGATTGACAGGACTAATGCACAGACATGCTTGTGGCAGCTTAGGCTCTCAAGTACCAAATGGATTAGTCATCCATTTTGGAAGGATGTCGTAGGGTAAGATACGGATCCTCTACCCGCTAGGAAAAGGACTAATGACTATGCTACATCATCTCTACCTCATAGTCAAGGACGACTATCATTTCAAGAGAGAGGTAATGTCATAATAACTAATATCTAATTCTCCCATGTTAAACTGATCATTTAATATGGGAAAGTGCCAGTGGAGAAAAGGCTAGATTATTGGTAAGGCTAGCAGACTGGTCACAGTAGGGATCCAAAGGAGGGAAAATAGGGATCCAAAGGGGGACCATCTGCAGAAGATCAATGTGCAAGCAATGGGCTTCAAAGACCTAAGGTTCAGCCCATTAAGACTTCCAAAATGCTCAGGTTCCAAATTTCAAAGGGTAAGTCCAAATGGTCAAGCTTAAGGAAATTGGATGCTTTGTAAGTGTACACAAAGTCTTTCTAGATCCCTACATGGGAGGGGGCGATCCCTTTTAGTAGGGGATAAGAGAGAAACGCACACACACACACACACTCAGGCTCCCTTTACACAAAGGGAATAGGGGACACATGTCAGCTCCCTAGCCTAGTTGCCCCCAAGTTGCATTCAAATCCTATTGGATGGCCATAGAGGTGGACCAATGAGAATTAGGCTAGAGTACATTTAGTTTAATTCATTTTAAAACACTTGATAAAAGAATCAATAGGAATTAAGCTCTCTAGAAGACTATTGGACAGTCTCCCAAGGGGTCCAATGAGCATTCAGCATCCCAATGGCTTGCCTGATTCTTATTGGCCAGAGAGCAAAGGGGTCCAATGAGAGTTTAATTGCATTAATTAAATACCTAAAGCTCTCACAAAAGGGGAAAGGGAGACACGTTTCAAAAGGCTATCACTTATGCTTCTCAATTATCATTGGCTAAGCTTTGCAGGGTCCAATGGGGTGCCAGCATGAGTAAAATCCAAGAGGGGTCGACCAAGAGAGAGAGAGAGAGAGGGCTGATTTTGGCAAGGCATTATCACACACACACTCACACAACTCATGTGTGCACCAAAGAAATCTCTCTCCTTCTCCAAGCTTTTGAGAAGGGAGGCCTACACCAACAATTCTTGGCTTTTGATGATGCAAATCCAACCAAGAGCCAAGCTTCAATGCATGCCCACCCCCTCCATCATGCTAATTACTAAGCTATGCTAAGATTTTATGAGTGATTATGTGAGGAGATATACTTCTTTCTCGTAAGACTACTCCTTCTTCCTCTCAATCTACTCTCATACCCCGCTAGCTCTCACCATCTTTGAAGGTGTGTGCGGTCTTGGGTCTGAGACCGTGAGGGCATTGATGTTGTGTTTTCTAAGTGTACGCATGGTGCTTGAAGCTTCCATATTCATTGCACCAACAAGTTATTGAACGAACACAAAGTATTGTATTGTAAAATGTCTCCCTTGATGGGGGAAACCTATAATACAAAGCCTTTTGGAGGGGGGACCGGCTCCATGTAAATCGGGTCCTCAAATGTTGTCAATAGCTTAATTTCTCTCTCTTTTGAAGTATTTTTCATGCCTATCTAACTAGATGTTATGCTTTTTTGTTGCTCTCTCCATCCAAGCACTCTTGATATTCTCATTAGGAATCTATTCTAATGAAATGCTCACTATGTTTATGCTATTTTCTGCTACACACAAGTTATCAATGGACCCTTCTAAAGTTCAAACTATTGTTGAATGGCCTCAACCATCTAATGCAAGTGAGCTTAGAGGATTTTTGGGAATCACAAGATGGTATAAAATATTTATAAATGATTATGCAGTGATTGCTTCACCCTTGATTGACCTTCTAAAGAAAGGAGTGAAGATGAGCTGGGAACCAATACACCAAGAAAGGTTAGACCAACTTAAGAAATATGCGACTATAGCATCGTACCTAAAGATACCATATTTTAATAAGGCCTTTGAAGTCGTCACTAATTCTAGAGGAATGGTAGATGGAGGAGTATTAGTTCAACAAGGCAGACCAATAGATTTTACCTCACGTAAGCTTAAGGTTCATGAAAAGAACTACTCAACTCGTGACCTCAAACTTTTGGCAGTCATTCACGCTCTGAAGCTATGAAGTCACTACTTATTGAGAAGAAAGTTTCGATTTATAACCAACCATAAGAGCTTAAAGTGGATCTTCACCCAAGCAACCTTGAATATGCGACAAAGACAATGGGTAGAACTTTTGCAAGAGTATGACTTTGAAATTATTTATCATCCCAAAAATGAAAAAATGGTTGCAGATTCACTCAACCAAAAACCCTTTTTGAGCCTCATATCTATACCCAACAACTCGATCATTGAGAAGATTAAGAAAGTTGCATCATCTGATCTAGAGTACCAAAGGCATCTTAACCTTGTTTGATTTGGAGAATCAAGGAATATAGCTTCAATGTTACATTTCTCACATGATGGACCTTGTCTCTATTACAGAGATAGGTTATGTGTACCAAAGGACCCTAACTTAAAGAAGGCTATCCTATTTGAAGCCCATGATAGCCCTACTTCACGAAACCCATGGTATACAAAGACTATCAACGTTGTAAGCAAAAGATTATATTGGATTGGGCAAAAGGTAGATGTGCTACGCTATGTTTTTCAATGCTTGACATGCCAAAGGATTAAAGCTAAGAGAGTTTGAACTTCTCGGTAAACTTCAACCACTTGACATCCCCCAAATGAAGTGGAAGTGTATAAGTATGACTTTGTCATTGGATTATCTATGGTACAAGGAGGATATACTTCACTTATGGTAGTTGGTGACCTACTCACAAAGGTTGCACATCTCATACCAGTCAAGACAACCTTTATCGCCTTCAACATTGCATGACTATTTGTTAAAGATATTTTCAAATTGCATGGATTTTCTAGATGGATTGTAAGCAATCAAGATGTAAAGTTCAATTCAATTTTTGGACCCCACTCTTCAAGGAGATTGGGATAGAATTAAAATTTAGTATTGCATACCATTCACAATCAGATGGTCAAACAGATCAAGCCAACCAAGTCATCAAAGATATTCTTAGAGCTTATTGCAGTAGGGAGCCTAAATAATGGTTTCAATATTACCTCTAGTAGAGTATGCGTACAATGCTTCTTATCATCAAACCATTGGTATGACCCCATTTTGTGCCTTGTATGGTCAAGAATGTGTCTCTCCACTCAAATTTTTTGACCCTGCCATAAGCGTTGAAGCATCTAAGAAGATGTTGGAAGAAATGGAAAATCAAACAAAAGCCATCTGAAAGGATACTCAATCAGCTCAGGATCACCAAAAGCAGTATGCAGATAGTAAAAGATCCAAAAGAAGATTCAAAGAAGGTGACAAGGTTTTTCTTTGGATTCACCCAAAGAGAAGTAGCTTATCACTTGTAAAGCACAAGAAGCTTAGCCCACGTTATTGTGGTCCTTACAAAGTGATCAAGTGTATAGAAACCCAAGCTTACAAGTTGAAGTTGCCAACTCACCTCAAAGTCCATGATGTATTTCATGTAAGCTTATTGAGACCCTATATTTCCAATGATGATCAACTCCTCAATGATGGAAAAATTGTCATGCCTACTCAAAACATCTTTGAGCTCCAACCCTCTAGAATCTTGGAGTCTTGAGAGAAGATTCTTTGAAATAGAGTTCTCAGAGAACGCCTTGTTCAGTGGCAGGACTATTTTGAAGAAGATGCAAGATGGGAAGATGAAGCCACCTTAAAGAAGGACTACCCTCACTTTTTCTTGAGATGAGGATATCTTGAATCCCTAAGTTGGGAAGTTTGTAATGTACCCAAGATTTTTCAATTAAAACTATTTTAGTTACTTTGTAAAGGTATTTGAGGTTCGCATTTTTGTTAAGTCATATAGCATTTCAACAAAATGATCAGATTGAAAATCGGACTCTTGGACTATTAATTATGGCCCTTGCTTATGCGGAAACAATAGGTTGTTATGGGAAATTTAAGCCTTAACACTATAATTGAAGATGAGAGTTGACCCTTAAGAAAGAAGGAGAAATTTTAGGCTAAGTTTTAGGAAACAAAGAGTAGTTTTAGGAAACAAAGAGTAGTTTTAGGAAAGAAAGAGTGTTTTTAGAAAAGAAGGAGGATTTTTAGAAAAGAAAGAGTGTTTTTAGAGAAGTAAGTCAAGATTTAAGCTTCTTTTCTTAGCATCCAAGCTTCTCCTAAAATTAGAATCTCATAATCGTGCATCGTGATGTGTGCCTATAAAAAACATTAAAAATAAAAAATAAAAAGATTAACCACAAACGTGTCCAAATTTATCCTCTGCTTTTTGTTATTCTTAGCTTTTGATTTTGGCTTTGAGAGTCTATATCAAAAACTCTCTCCCTTCACTTTTAACCCACACATAGAAGTTCTCAAAAGCGGAAGCTCTCTTGCCTTGATGCCAGAGGTATCTTCTCTCCCTCAAGCTCTCACCCTCAACCCATCTCCATCTCCATCTCCAACACTTCTCTACCGTCGTCGTACTTTCCCTCGGATTTCTAGAGCTCTTTTTCTCTCTTTCTCTCTTCTTCACAACACAATGGCCCTGAAGCGAGTGACTTGAAGCTCCAAGAAGCTCCTGCCGCCGCTCCAACTCCAAGAAAGGTACAAAGTAAGGTATCAACTACTCTAATAGTAGCACAAGTGGAGGTATCGATGCAGAAGAAGTCAAAGTCGCCCCACCTCAACCATGAGAGGTAGTCGAACACGTTGCTAATCCAATACAATGAATTTATAATTTTGCATTGTTATACAGGATGACTGGTAATTCAAGCCTAGGAATTCCCTTCAAGTGTCCAAGAAACGTGATTATATCGCAAGAAAGAAGCATAGGATTTCATAGAGTAGTAAAACATTTGTCTGATTAATGGTTATTGTTTGATATTAGGAGTTAGTTAATCATGTTTGATGAATCGCTTAAAGAAAACAATTGCTAAAATAATATCTTGTTTCCAGATGGAACTTGCGATTAACAAGGTGATTCCACAATTAGTGGAGAATAAGCTAAGGTTATCAGCTCTCTTTTTGTCCCTTGCGGTTAGCAAAATGCCTTGTGGTTAGCACGATGTCTTGTGGTTAGCGAGATGCCCCCTTGTGATTAGTGATTGGAAAATTGTGCATTTTGCAATCAGAAAATAAGTAAATCCTTTGAAAAGTCTCTATTGGTTAGATAGAGAAAGTCCATGGGTAGCGGAAAACTCTTAGTTATAATTAAAAGATTCAGTTTTTGTTGAAATATAGGACTGTCTTCATTAAACCATGTTTGAGAAAGAATTTTTTTGGTGATGTTTGAAGGGTTGTATAAAAGAATATGTGCCTAAAATTAAAAAAGGAACACTGTTTGTATATGTAAAAACAATGTAGCAATAATTAGAAAACAAGAAGAATAGGTGAGTGTGGTGTGGAAACTGGGAGATTAATATCCAAACGGATTTATGTCTATGGACGGGTGGATGTTTAGGATTTAACAATGGTGGCTATGCCTCTTAAACGAGCATTGTTTATAAATTCTAAGTATGTTAATGAGATTTTATCTTTATGATATAGGAATTAGTTTCCATTAAAATCCGTTGATTTATCAACATGGCTTATGGTGTATGACCCTTACAACCACAATCTCCATGGATAGTGGTCTTCTTCTCTTTTGTTGATTGTACCCTTGCTTTGTGGAATCGGAGTAAGGTGTTGTGAATGGAACACAAGAATAAAGGAAGGCTAACTATCAAGTCACCCCAATCTTCTGGGTTGAGAACCTCACAGAGTGTATTGTCTCCGCTACCAAGATATGGTTTTGACAGGCTTTTTCATTTTTGCCTAATTTGATGGTTGTAGATGTTATCTAACCTACTCCTAAGTAATTGAATGAATCCTACGAAGAAAAACCAACAAATGGTGCAAAATTGAAAGAAAAACGGAATATGGAACAGTACTTTCAAAGCTTCAAAATATATGTAGAATGAAATGCTTTTGTATCTCACTCACAACTCCCAATACGTCTCAAGAATAGACCTAGCAAGTCCTTGACTTCTAGCCTTAAGATAAGAAGTCTACAAAACATAAGGGAAAATACAACTCAAGCTCGGATTTTGGTTGCAATCCCCGATAGGTAGACCAACTCTGTAATGTACAATTGTAGTATCACTCGGCGAAGATATGCGTATTCACCAAGGCATGCCAACAATGATGAATTTTGGTGGCAGCCATCCAGGAATCATACATGTTGAGCTTGACATCTCACCACTTCCCCTCAAGCTCAACGCTATCTCTTGTATGCCAAGCATCGCTCAAAATCGTGGTAGCTTCTATGCTCCAAGGGCCTTCATGAAGATATCTGCAACCTGATCATCCATAACCACGTGCTCAAGGTCAATGTTGCTTGCTAAGACCCTCTCTTTGATGAAGTGGTAGTGCACCTTAATGTGCTTTCTCTTGGCATGAAACACTGGGTTTTGTGCCAATTGTATATTGCTGAGGCTTTCACTGTAGATGACAGTTGGCTTCTATACCTATACTCCAAAGTCATGAAGTAGCAATCCCAGCCATGCTACCTCACATGCCGCCACTATGGAACCCTTGTACTCTGCCTCCGTATTTAAAAGAGAAATCGTAGGTTTCTTCTTGCTTCTCCATGTGATAGCAACACTCCCAAGTGAGAACATGAATCCATTGGTAGACCTGTAAACATATGTACTACTAGCCCAATCTGCATTTGTGTAGCCATAGAGCTGCAACTCCACATCAACCCTATAAAAGAGTTCATAATCCAAGGTAGCACTCACATAACGCAAATTGTGTTTCACTGCATCCAAGTGTGGTTTCTTGGGAGACTGCATAAATTGACTCACCAATCCACTTGTGTAGCTCAAGTCTGGACTTGAGATAGTCAAGTAGATCAAGCTACCCACAATCTTTTTGTACACGGTAACATTCTCAATCACAAGACCTACATCATTCCCCAACATAAAATTCTTATCTAAGGGTATTGCAATTGTCTTACAATCAGACATACCATACTTTTTCAACATACCCAAAGCATATTTCCTTTGTGACAATCATACATCCACTTTTGTGTGAATAATTTCAATGCCCAAGAAATAACGCAAGTCTCCCAAGTTTTATATATCATACTCCTACATAAGTAGAGCCTACACACCCTCTACTTCAACCACATTATCACCTCCAACAATCAAATCATCCACATAGATGCATATTACCACAATTCTTGCCTCCAACAATCAAATCATCCACATAGATGCATATTACCACAATTCTTGCCTCATTATTTTGCACATACAATGAATGGTTTGCACAAAACATCTCAAAACCGATGAAATGAGGAATGCCACAATCCTCTCATACCAAGCTTCGGTGCTTGCTTCATCCCATACAATGCTTTCCTTAACCTGCATACAAGGTCGCATAGCCTCATATTTGCATACCCTTGTGGTTTCTCCATTTACACAGTTTCCTCAAAGTCCCCATTCAAAAATGCATTCTTCACATCCATGTGCTTCAACACGCATTTTAATGCTGCAACCACTTCAATAATCACACAAACAGTAGCCATCGTAGCTACAAGGCTGAATGTCTCCTCATAATAAATCCCATAAGTCTATGCATAACCTTTGGATACAAGCCTAGCCTTGTACCTACTCACACTGCCATCAGCATTATGTTGTATTTTGTAAACCCACTTACATCCACTTGCCTTTTTACCTTTTGGTAATGGCACCAATTCCCATATTCCATTTGCATCAAGTGTGGCCATCTATTCATCCATAGCTTGTCACCATTTTTCACCCTTGACACCATCCTCAAAGCATGTGGGTTCTACCTCCTCTATAATCTTTGCCATAAATGCACAATGACGACCCACATAACTGTCATAAGTCAATCTTTGCACAATATTTCTTGCTCTTTTTTATTTGCATGGTCTAGGATCACTTCGAGGTGCCTTGTTCCCTTCTTGCACCCAAGGGTATGCCAAACTCTGCTTAAAACCACTACTATCACCATCGTCATAACCAACACTCAAATTTGGCAAGTCAAGGGCATTATCACGTTTTTCCTTTCCTTTCCTTGATACATTTGAATAGTTAGCAGGACTCAATCTTTCACATAATCTGCAACTCCATGAATTCTTGTTGTGACCTGCACTAGATGACCCTTGCGGTCCACTCAAAACTTGTGACTATGCACCTATATTTTTTCCAACCAATCCTCTCTTAAATCAGCCCCCAAATCATCTTTTACATCAGCATATCAACTTTCCACTTCATCAACAACGACATCCTTTCTCACCCTCACTTTACCCGTGACAAGATTGTAGCACTTGTACCCTTTTTGCTGAAGGGAATATCCAATGAACATGCATTTTTTTGCTTTTGGATCAAGCTTACTTCTTAGCTCATCTGGAACATGTACATAATCAATAAATCTGAACACTTTAAAATTTGATACATCCGGTTTTTCACTATGAAGTTTTCTTCATGTGGCATATCATGTACTGCAGCAGTAGGGGTCCTATTCATAATGTTGACATCTGTAACAAACTCAGCCCAATAACAATGAGACATCTGTAGCAACAGCCTCAGCCCAATAACAATGAGGCATGTTCTTCTCATTTATCAAAAGCCACTTCTGCAATGTTCTTATTCTTTCTCTCAGCAACACCATTTTGTTGCGGAGTATACCTACATGCAAACTGCCTTTGAATTCTATGTTTTTTTAGAAAACCATTGAATTCAATGGAGAATTATTCTTTCCCTCCATCTGACCTCAGGCACTTTACATGTTTCCCAGTCTGTTTTTCAACCATAACTTTCAAATTCTTAAAATGCATAAACACCTCACTTTTCTGTTTCATGAAGTAGACACATACCTTCCTTGTATGGTCATCAATGAAACTCACTTAGTATCTACATCCACCCATAGATACAGTCTTTGTCGGACACCATACATTTGTATGCACTAAATCCATTGCATTTCTGCTTACATGCTTATCATGAGGAAAGGATTCTTTTTCCTACAAATTGACAAGCTTCACATATTTTCTACATTTCAACAACTCTAAGTGTAGGTAAACATGTAACCATCTCTTTAATCTGCATCACTTTTAGCCTCTACAAATTTACGTGGCCAATACATTTGTGCCAAATCTCTATATCTAGAACACCACCTGCACCTCGTGCAAACATGGCAACATTCACCTTGGGCACATTTACATCCAAAGTAAACATTTCTCCCACTTTATTTCCTTGCACAATCAACCTTCCATTCTTCTTATGCTCTTCGACAAAGAGACCATCAGAGTTAAACCTGACTTACAAAACCTGCTCAACCATTGTGATATGACATTGTTGCAGTTGCTCCTTCAAGACTTTGGAGTATAGATACAAAGGTCATTTGTCATCTATAGTGACAATGCTAGCAACATACAATTGGCTTGGAACATAGTACATCATGCAAGGACAAAGCATATTGAGGTGCATTACCACTTCCTCAGAGTGAGGGTCTTGGTAGGCAACATCAATCGTAAGTACGTGAGGATGGATGAGCAGGCTCTAGATATTTTCATGAAAGCCTTTAGAGCAGAGAAGCTATGGTGGTTTGGAGTGATTCTTGGAGTATGAGGGGTAATGTTGAGATTAAGGGGAGTGTTGAGATTTCAAGCTCAATATATGCTACTCTTAGATGAATATCATCGATAGTCATCATCATCGGTCAATGATACTACATCTGGACTACAGTAACTTCTATCTACCAGAGTGATGGCACACTTATCTAGTTATCTCATTCACTAGTGGTTCACACTAGACTATTGTACTAGTTTCTTCTTATATTGTATTATCTCTTTTATACGTTGTAGACTTCTTATCTAGTACTAGTAATGAAGAACAAGGAGGAGGTTAAACCTCCATCTCTATGGTGTTCTCGTGTCTGTATGTGTTTGTTTGCAAGATCTCAAGATCTCTTCTTCTCCCTTGCTTAACAAGGCCTCTATCTTCTCTTGATCTTAGCTTTGATTGTGCAAGTAGCTTTCCAAAGGTCCCTAGAACTTATGTAGTGCCTTTAATACACTTTGGTCAAATATTTACCAATGTGGTGCAGAAAGATACTTTGTAATCATTTTTTTTATTGTGTTGAGGCGGTGGCCTATTTTTTTCTAATCCCCAAATACCTATTTTTGTTAAAACCCTTTCATGTAAACCTATATTCTTCTTGGAAAAATAAGCTAGGAGACTCTTGAGTCTACCAAGTAATTTCCATAACCTTATTTGAGATGAATAGTCCAACATGCTAAGAGTTGTCAGTCAAAGTTAAATTTCAAACCGTCAAGCACTTGGAACTTTATCATGACGATCATGATTGCAATTGTGTTACAGTGACTTTTATTAACACAACTTTGTTCAAAAATATACCCTAAACCCATGATTCAATTTTTATCAAACTCGGGCCACAAATCTATCACCTACGGCCATTTTTCTACCTAGACTTCGTAGTTTCTAGTTATCATGTTCTCTATCCTCCCAAAACTTGTTGGTATGCAAGTCCAAATTGAAATTCTCCTTAAAGTACTAGGAAATCATCACTCATGTCTGCTATGGGTAAGAGGTGTCAAGATGGATGCACATGAGCATTGAATGGCAACAGCAAAAGAGCTCTCTCTCGCCCCCTCTCACAAAGGTAAGTGGCAAAAATGAGCTTGTTTTTTGCCAATTTGGTTTTTTTTTTTCCTCTACATTCCAAGACCTACCCATTAGCCTTCGATGGAGTTAAATGCTCTCAAGTCAAGACTTGCTTGATTTGGATCTGTATGGCTCTGCCTACCTCTCCTTTGAGAATGCAGCTCAAAGTAGCCCATTATTTTTTTGTTGAGGTAAAGTGCCTTAACTCGGGCTAGACACATTGTTTGACTACCCACTTACTTCCCCTTATTCATTGTATATATACAAGAATGAGGATCTATCAATTTGGTCTTCATTTTCTATTGGGCATTTTATATATGTCAACTATGTGCAAATACTTTTGAGCCTATTGATGAGAGATGACAAATCTTCTCCAGGCTCCATAAGCAATCCGTAGAGTTGCATTTTTAATGAAATTATAAAATGCTTGGCAATGGTGCCAAAATGGTGCTCTAAGATATTCCATGCTTCGTGTGCAGTGGCGCAATCATCCAAATAATGTACACAGCTGTCGTAATCAAGTGATGTGAGCAGAATTCCATGAGCTTGCTCATCTATAGCTGCAAATTGTGTTACGCTTTGCCGCATTTCTACTCTGTCACCTTTAGCTAGTGGCTTAATGACAGACCATAATTTCTTTTTCATTAAGTAGCCCTTGGTTTTTGCATGACACGTGTGAAAGCCATGATTGTTGAATTTGTCGATGTTTTTCTCGCCCATTGTGGTGCACCTCAAGTGATGCGGAGGAAGGTCTTACTCTATAGTAAGAGCAGTGTCTCTTCCTTGTGAGCACTCAAATGATTTTGTGAAGTCACTCTCCAAATTTATGGAGCACCTCTTCGCAATGCTTGAGGTATGCTTCGAAGCTCAAAAGATTTGGTATTGAAGATTACAACACAATGTGTGTGTGTGTGTGTGTGTGTGTGTGTGTGTGTGTGTGTGTGTGTGTGTGTGTGTGTGTGTGTGTGTGTGTGTGTGTGTGTGTGTGTGTGTGTGTAGCTATTTAACTTAAATAATTAACACACCAATGAACAAGAAGTTCAAAACGACGACTGGCTAAGGATGTCAAGGTAAAGATAAGTACAGAAACAACTCAGTCTTTGAATCATAACTGTACAACATAATAAGAATGAAGTATCATTCCAAATGAATTTGTACAAAGGTATCAAAACTGTCACAATTGAATCATTAGATGTTTCCAAAGTCGGAGTGCAGCAAGCTAAACCTCTTTAAGCCAAGATAGAATTCTCACCTGCATCCATATAGTCAAGACAACAGATATGTTAGACTTGGCTACGTATGGCAGGCTTCAAAGAACCTATCAGTTGTTATCCATGTCCAACTTAAAAATTATTAGACTAGCTATTGTCCTGTATATTTAGAGTAGATAATATCTCAAGTTTTTTCTGCATTTCAAAGTAAATCAACCAGAATTGCTTTATATAACAGTTTTTCTTTATAACAACTGTTTACTTGTGAAAGAAATTTGTCTACACCATATTCTTCAAAGTATTCTTTTAGCTAAACATTGCATGAAAAAACAACCAAAGTAAATAGATATTTTCTTTCAAAGCTCAGTGAGCACGCCCAAAGTATATTTGTCCATTTTGAAGAATTCCAACCTATTTAGTGCCGAGGCTAAAATTCAATATTTTATTTCAGCTAAACCAAGTGAGCAGATCTACCTACATTTTAAGTGAAAAAGTATTTTCTCAGATATTCCAAAAACTTCAACTACTCAGTGTACCAAAACTAGGTAGTAAAGTGCCATCAAGAAGATGAGTTAGCTATAAAAAGATTCGGATATAAGCTAGATACCCAAGACCCAAAAAAGCCAACCAGTGATCAGCAGTCAAGGAGTAGGTAAAGCAAACCAGTAACCCCACCTTGGTATAGAGATACCCAAAAAAAACTAAGCAGTAACCAGCAGTCAAGGTGTAGGTGAATCAAGCAAACCAGCACCCCCTGCTTAGTATAGAGATTTTTTGTATTTTTAGTTTTATTAAACCTGGACCAGATTAAAGGTATTAATCTGGTAATCAGTAGCATGTTTTAGATTTTTCACCTCAAGGCAAGCAAGACAAATTCCAACAAGGTCAGCACAAAAATATGAGAGGATCTTACAAAGAAACAGCTCAGAGAAGTACTAGCCAGATCCAGAGAAGTGCCAGCTAGAGCCAGAGTCAGAGGCAAAGCCAGAGCTGGCAGATGTAGTAAAAAAAGAACCAGTTTTAAGCTAATAAACTAAGTAACAAGTGTTACGGCATTAGCCGCACATGCGGTCCTACGGAGGTCTGGACACTACAGATCAGGAGTCATGCGGTATGTGGGGGCCGTAGCGGCAGTTCTTCACAGGATATCATGGGACAGGAGTATGTGCACCGTTCCCGATCTGTGCTGGAGCAACGGTTGTATATGGAGGGGCATACCTATCTTTTGAAGTAACTTAACCAATCTCTATGATATTCATGGCATCTACTGTTGTAACTCTGAGACCGGAATATACATGAATGAAGCAAGAGGTGTTATGTGTCTGTGTACTGTGTACTTCCTTCTCTTGTCATTCTATATGTTGATGTTCATATAATGTAGTTGCGGGTAATCATTCCCGTAATGCCTATTGCTCCAGTGCGGGCAATAGCCATTACATCTGGCGACCACGATGCGTGATGGACAGCCTGCGATGAATATGCATGCGCACTAGGTCACACGGTCCGCCTGACCCTGTGGTTCCAATTGTAGGAAGACGACGGAGGAGAGGCGGTTCAAATGAATTTGTCTTTTCTTCACTGTAGATTGAGGAATATGTATCTCCATCACCAAGCCCGGTGCGTGGTAGGCAGTTGCGACGAGCGAGACGTACTCCGCGCAGTCATTCATGTCCTCCTGTCGTACGTTCACCCTCACCCACACAGGTTGCTCCACCACCGTCTCCGGTAAGCAGTCCGGGGGTATCTCCGCCACTGTCTCCACCTCCTAGTGCTCGTCAGCTTTTTCCGGGAGGAGGAGGAACAGTTGGGCAAGGGGTGATGGCTCATCCTCAGATTAAGTATAGTCGGTTTCAAGGTCTTTCGAGTGAAGACCCTGATGCACATTTGTGCCAATTCAATAAAGCGTATGGATTGAATCATCCTGGGGTGGTGATTCCTCTCCATCAACAATCAGTGTTTGAATCTACACTCTCGGGGAAAGCTGCAAAATGGTTGTCCGAATACCCTGATGACCATTTCCAGACGTATGCCGACAGATCCATAGCGTTTCTACGAAGGTTTCGAACGGAAAAGATAGTCCCTCAACATTTGGAGAAGCTTCGAACGCTCCGACAGAAGTCATTGCCAATGGAGGATTACGCTGCAAAATTTCGGATGCTTTTGCAGAGGGTACCTCAGGCACAAAGGCCGGCAGCCGAAGTGCTGAATGATTATTTTTTGCGGGGCTCAACAAGGATCTTAGAACGGCTATGGCAACAGTGCATAAGGTAACTACTCCACTGGATATTGTAATGGCTAGGGCTGTAGTAATCCAAAGAAGTCAAAGAAGAAAGACAGGAAGAAATCTCATCGGAAGTCACAGGACAGTGGCAGTGATAGTTCGGAGTCGAAATCCGCAGTATCTGATTCCTCCGACTCAGGCAACAGCGATTTGGAGAAAGAATCGGAGAAGACACCGCGGAAAAAATCCCAACGTCACGGGAAAGGTGTATCATCCGGATCGACGGAATAGGCTGCAGTGGCTAAAAGTCTGAAGAAAATATGGTGTACCCAATGTCGGAATCCGGGCCATGCTGCTCAGGAATGTGCAATGAATCAGAAGTGGTGTGCGATTTGCACGACCAATACTCATAATACAATGGAATGTTATTTCAATGGCCGAGGTCGTCGGAGTCGAGGGGACTCTTCTACCTGGCAACAACCACAGATAGGACAGGGACAAAAGCCTGCTGTGGCGATGGCTCATGCTCATACATCAGAGACGCCTGTGCAAGGTCAAGCAGGAGGACGGGGTCAAGCGGGAGGACGAGGTCGCAGAAGAGGTGGCCGAGATCCTAATCTCCCCAAGACATGCCTTTTCTGTTTGGGGGATGGACACTGGCGATCTGAATGTACTGAAGCTATGGAATACCATCGGAAAAAGTAGGAACGCGCTGCAGGGAAACAGCCTAGTGTGGCTATGGTTCAGATTGAAGGACTGGAGGAGTCTGACCCAGTGGTTTCATTAATCACGCGCTCGGGTAAAAGTGTGGTTCCAACTCCTGATGTGAAAATTCTGGATTGGGCGGTTCAGGAAGAAGTGCGGAAAAAGACTGTGTCCTGGTTGCCACAATCCGCACCACCAGTAAAGACAACAGGACCATCGACTATGCCAGCGACTGTGGTCATGGAAATAAAGGAAGGGAAAGCTGGAAATAAGGATGATATTAAAGAAGAGGAGGAGTGGAATTCAGTTTGGAAAGAGGTCCTCATGTCACCAATTCAAGTACCTCTGGGTTCATTGCTAAAATTATTCCCGAATTTCATAATGCATTGCTGCGACAATCGGCCACTGAGCTGCGGGAAGTCGCCATTGAGAAGGTTGAAAGCGAGGATGATGATTCAGTCCCGTTGCCGGGAAATAGGATCACAGATACCCGCATTTCAGAGCTTTCAGTTTGATACCATGGCACATACATTGACAAGGAGGAGCGGGGGTAAACATTATCACCCAAGCAGCGTGTGAGCGTTATGGTCTCAGTGATTGGGAGCCTGCACCCTTTGTAGTCCACATGGCAGATCAAAGAAGAGTGCAACTAGTGGGTTTACTTCGGGGCATTGTTTTGGATGTGGCGGGCTTATCCTTTGTTGTTTCCTTAGTAGTTTTGAACATTGAAGATCATAATCAGGATTATCACATTATCTTGGGAAGACCCTGGTTACGACAAGCGAGGGTAAAGCATAATTGGGAAGCAAATATGCTTACAGTAAAGAAGGGTAAAAGAAAAGTGCGTGTGATGCTGGGAACATGCCGACAACCAGTTCAGGCAGCATGGTCGGTGATAGCTGAAACAGTTAATATGGTGGAAGGATTAGAAGAGGATGAAGAGGAACAATTTCTCAAAGCTAACCCGGATTTGGTTTCTCTATACCTTGCGGATATTTCTCTCATTCCGAAAGGGAATTCAGTGGGGGTTTCAGGAACTCCAGGAGGAATAGGGGAGCAACAACAGGTGCTTCCGAGTCCTGAATCATTGGAGGACGTGATTCAGCAAGAACGAGCGTTTGAGGCACAAATGGGAAAAATTACAAGGGTTAAGGAAGATGAATTAGAGAAGGTTTTTCTTGGGGAGCAAGCGGAGTCGCAACCCATATACATTAGTAAGCAACTGGAGGCAAGATTTAGAGATGATTTGATCAAGTTATTGACAGAGTTTAAGGATGTTTTCGCATGGGAATATGTGGATATGCAGGGATTGGATCCTAAGCTTTATCACTACACGATCAATCTGAAACCGGATGCGGTGCCAGTGAAGCAGCATTCATACAGGATGAATCCGAATGTGGCAAAGCAAGTTAAGATGGAAATTGATCGCCTGTTGGAAGTGGGTTTTATTACCCCTATTGATAATCTGGAGTGGATTTCTCCAATTGTGGTCGTACCAAAGAAAAATAAGCAAATCCGAATTTGTGTGGATTATCGGAAATTGAATGTAGCTACTGTTCCAGATCCTTTTCCTCTTCCGTTTTTGGATTCCATTTTGGATGATGTACCAGGATATGAGATGTATACTTTTTTGGATGGATTTAGTGGATATAATTAAATCCAAATGGCATTGCGGGATCAGCCAAAAACAGCTTTTATTACCGCATGGGGAGTATTTGCTTGTACAGTAATGTGGTTTGGATTGCGGAATGCACCTTCCACTTTTCAAGGGATATGTTTCAAATCTTTGGGCCTTATTTGACGGATTTTATGAGGATTTTTCTGGATGATCTCAGTGTTTTCGGAGCACAATTGGAGCATTTGAAACAATTACGGTTATGCTTTATGAAATGCAGAGGTGAAATTCAGTTTGAATCCTTTAAAGTGTGCATTTGCTGTCCGCAGTGGCAGGTTACTGGGGCATATCATTTCTGAAGATGGTATTTCTGTGGATCCGGATAAAATTGCCGCAATTATGGAAGCCCCTGCACCGCGGAACCAGAAGCAATGTCAGATTTTCCTGGGTCAAGCCCGATGGCATGGGAGGCATTTGTGGTTTGTTGCGCATTTGGCAATCCCGATTACTCAGGCAGCTCATGCTATAGATTTTGAATGGACACAGGAATGTGATTTGGCTTTTCGGAGATTAAAACTGTAACTTTCCAAAGCTCCGATTATGCTGGCACCAAATTGGGGTTTGGATTTTGTTGGTCCTTTTAAACCAGTGGTAGCTCACACAGGAAATAAGTATATCTTGACAGCCACGGATTACGCTACCAAATGGGTGGAGGCATGGCCTTTGAAAGACAACACTGCAGTTTCTGTGGCGGGATGCTTATATAAGGATATCTTTTCTAAATATGGCTGCCCTATTGAGTTGGTTAGTGACAGGGGAAGTCATTTTTTGAATAAGGTGATGGAGAGAATGCTACGGTTCTATTTTGTATTACACAGGAAATCTTCTCCATATTATCCTCAGGCAAATGGGCAAGCAGAATCAACTAATAAGCAATTGATTCGGATGTTAACAAAGTTGGTGAATATGCATCGGATGGACTGGGATGTGAAACTTCCTTCCGCCTTATGGGCCTATCGGAAAACTTATAAAGTGGCAACAGGATTGACTCCTTTTAAGTTGGCATTTGGCATGGAGGCAATCGCTCCGGTGGAGCATGTGATTCCAAGTATGCGGATGTTGATTGTGGATCGGCTTCTTCCGGAGGATTCTGTGATTTATCGATTGGATGTTTTCCAGGAATTGGATGAAGAGCGGCTGAATAGTTTTGCGGTGCTGCAGGATCTGCAGTCTAGGTGGAAAAAATGGCTGGATCGCCCGAAAGCACGGCAATTTTTTCGGGGACAGCTGGTCCTTGTCTTCAATTCCCGTCTCGGGAAGATGCCGGGGAAGCTTAAATTATGGTGGTCAGGACCATTCTGGATTTTTCAAGCGTGCGGACCCATCTCTTTTTATTTGGCGGATTTAAGGGGGGAGGTTATTTCTGTGCTGGTCAATGGTTTTAGACTGCGCCATTATGTTTCACCTACCACGATTCAGTGCCCCTTTGCTGTGGTACAAGAGCCAAAAGCCGCGCTAATCATGATTGGGGATTCTTTTGCATACAATCTTGGAAAGCAGGGAAGGATCTATGATGGTTGTGACATCGTGGATCGCCCTATTTTGGGAACTCATTGTGGAAAGGTTACAACTGCATGCAGACGTTTTTATTGTGGTTCTCTTGTTTCGTGTGTCGTACGCTCTTAGTGCTCTACTCTCTGCTCCTTCATCTCATCGCCACCATGACAGTTTCCCTTCTACAATGTGTCCCTTTCACGCCCGTGCAGCAGCTCGCGCTTCGACGAGTGGACGCATGGCTGCAAGACTTGCGGCTACGTGTGTTCGCCAACCTGGATTGGCAAGGGATCCCAGTTCACCCGTAGGCAGCAGGTTTGATTGAGAAACTCGCTGCTGGCGATATGGTGGTGTTGAATAATCAGCAGATTCAGTTGACAGCAGAAAGGATTTCAAGGTGTTGTTGTTTGCCCAACGATGGCGTGGTGCGCGCCTCTCATGTGATCCCTGCTGCAGATGTAGAACAAGAATTTGGTTTGAAGGTCAAAGGGGAGTATAAACTGTCAGGGTTGTCAGATGTAGCAACCAGGGATTCATATAGGTGGTTTCTCGAGGCCATTTGGCTGCAGGCCAAAACTTATACCATTTCGACCCGAGCAAGAAATGTGTTGCATTCGGCCAACTTTGGGCCAGTAGCTTGGGTAGCGGTGGTCAGAGAGCGACTGCTGGCAGAGTGCCAACGAGTGATGTCACAGTTGGGGAGGAATACCCCAACCAATACAAAGGTGGGCCAACTGCTCACATTGATTTTTCCATTGAGAGAAGTTTTTCCTCTCGCCCTGCTGCGTCCTCTCTGCCACTTTGAAGATGATCGCTTGATGGTCCAAGGCACTAATGCTCCGTTGTCGCAAACACAAAGCTTGGCAGTGCCGACTGAGAGGGAAACACAGCAGCAGTAGGTGGGCGTTGGGGATTTGCTTAGTCCATTGACAGCAGTGGTATCTTCTGGAGCCCAAGAGATGGCCACTGCAGGTGCAGGATCAGCAAGCCACAAGCGCGGAAGGGAGGAACAGCAATTTTCGACACCACCTCCGGCAACTGCATCTCTTGTTTTGAAAGATTCTGCGGTGGCTCGCTGGCGTCGCCGAATGCAGGAGAGAGTGAGTAATGCTACTCCTTTGCGGACAAGCTCTTCTCCGGTTGTGGATGTCCCCACTCAACCAGAAACTTCGGGTACTACTAATGCGGCTGCCTCGACGGGAGGTACTCTCCCCGCAGCGCTACCCTGGGAGGCTACGGCAGCAGCAATCCCTGCTGACCAATTACAGGCATGCGGCACATTTTTTAGCAGACTTGCAGAGTCTATTCGTGCGGCCTTGCCAGCCCCAGCCACAGAGGGATGAGTCAATGAGTTGGAAGCGCAGGTAGCGGCTTCACAGACTCGCATTGCCGAGTTAACCACTCAGAATGAAGAGCTGACTGCCACAAATCGCCAGCAAGGGGCGGAAAAACAAATGTTAAGAGAGGCTAATGCTGAGTTTGTGGCCTCTATCCAATAGGAACTTCTTCAGTTGAGAACACAGCATAGCCTAGCCTCCTACTTAGCCTCACACCCTGGCGATGTAATGATCAACATGACTGATTTGGACACATTGGCAGTGGAGATGCAAGAAGATCTCCGAATTTTTTTAGATAATCAATTACAAAGCTGGAGCACACGCTTGGCTGCTGAGGTGAGAGCACAGCCACCCACTCAGCAGGTTGTGGTGCACCAACCCGAGTCATCCAACACTGACAGAGGTAAGAGTGTTGTTCCTGAGGGTTTTGATGTTGCTAATTGGGCACAAGCTACAGAGGATTGTGCTGAAGCCCAGGCTCATGTATCTCGTTTGCAAAAAATGATTCGTCGATTTCGTAAGGAGCGGTGCAGGGTCTGTTTTTGGGTGGAGACCTTAGCTCATTCTTTTTCTCTCAGCTTACCACCTTGCCCTCCATTTTGGTCTTCTCTTAATAGATACCTTTCTCGCTATTATCCGTTACATACACCTCTTGCTCCTCTGCCACAGCCGCCTCAATCTATGTCTTTGCCAACGCAGTTTATTCCTCGGGCTGCCTGGCCGAAACAAATTGAGATAGATCCACATCTTCTGGATGAGGTCTATCGGGCACATACTGCAGATTTTAAAGGCTTTGGCTATATTGATATTTCCTCTTCACCAGAGCAGGGTGCAGAGCAACCACCGGAACCTTCCAACCTGAGGTGCTGAGTGTGGGTTCACACAATCCACTGTGCGTGCTAGATGTTACGGCATTAACCGGTCCTTCGGAGGTCTGGACACTGCGGATCAGGAGTCATGCGGTATGTGGCGGCTGTAGTGGCAGTTCTTCACGGGATATCATGGGACAGGAGTGTGTGCACCGTTCCCGATCTGTGTTGGAGCAGCGGTTGTATATGGAGGGGCATACCTGTCTTTTGAAGTAACTTAACCAATCTCTATGATATTCATGGCATCTACTGTTGTAACTCTGAGTCTGGAATATACATAATGAAGCAAGAGGTGTTCTGTGTCTGTGTACTATGTACTTCCTTCTCTTGTCATTCTATATGTTGATGTTCATATAATGTAGTTGCGGGTAATCATTCCCGTAATGCCTATTGCTCCAGTGCGGGCAATAGCCATTACAACAAGCTGAAGGTTCAATGATTTTTCAATGCAAGTAGCCTCCCCCATATTATACCATACACAGGTAGTAGAGCAAAAAAAGGCAGATTAGTACTTCACAAGTTCATATCAAAATCTAAGTCAATGCTTTTTTTTAGAAAACCAGTTTATGTATGAAGCCAACAAAGCAGGAAAAAGCCAAACCATGTTATAATCCTGCAAAACAATAGAGGCCAGTAAGAAGTGAAAGGACCTAGCAACAGTTTAGAGAAGAAATTGCTAGAGTAAGAGAAGTGTCAGCCAGAGCCAAAGCCAGAGACAGAGCCATAGCCAGAGCACCAATGTTTCAGATTTTTTTGCAAATTGAATGTATCATACCCAGATAAACAACTGCAACATTCTAAATTCAGATTTTGGCAGCATAACCAGCAATGCCACTATACTCACCATGAGTATCAAACTTAATGTAAAGAAACATCAAATTTTCAGCAGTTTCCATGATAAGTTTCCATGTTAAAAACCAGTAATGCCACCATGCTTTCAGAAAAAGTACCAAAAAAACCAGATCATTGTCGGTCAGAATTCATGTCAACTAGAGTATGTATTTATAAATTTTTCATACATTTTAAGGTAGTACCCCTAAGAGCCACATGAATTAGAATATTTTAGTCAATGAAAATGGTCAGATCTTAGCCAGATATCCAATGCCAACCAGTAACCAGTCCCTAGTTGTAGGTAAATCAAAGCAAACAAGATCACCATATAAGTAACAGAGAAATCCTATTTTGTGCTTCAAGTCATTATTGAGTATGCAATTTCACAAGTCCTACTGCAGTAGTTGTAATAATGCCAGTATATATCAGTAGCAAAATAAATTATCTCTTTGCCTTTAGCAAACCAAAAGGGACATAGAGCATCCCCCTTTTGGAATCAAAGTTCCAAGGTAAGAACCAGAATTTGTACTACAATCAAAGCAGTCTCCCCCATATTACAATATCAACAAAGCCTAGAAGTGAAAGATCCAATTGAGTTAGCATGTTAGTGATCAAAAGGATAGAATCAACTAGGAATATCTCGAGACCAATTATAGGCCAGACCTCAACAACCAAAAGTTTCTGAGTATTCCAGTACTCTGCAGTAGATATGCACACCCAGAAGAATGTTTATCAATACTATTCTATTTAGTCAAGCCCAGCAAAGTAGGAAAAAAACCCAAACTCTGCCTCGGTTAGTAGTCTAGACACAATCATTTATCCAAAAAGTTTTCAACCAGAAACCGCCTTTATGAAGCATCCTAAATGAACAATTCTTTCTAAATGTTAAGAAAAAATCATGTTTACAATCACCCAAAGAGCAAGGGTTTTATTTTTAAGTATTGAGATAAAAAATATAAATCCAGTGAGGTAAACAAGCAAGGTACACATTAAGAATAGTAAAAAACCTTTGAAGTGGAAGCCATCCTAATCATCAACACAGTGGTGGCTGACTGTAGAGCCAAGCACCCTTCTCACACATTCGTCTCCTATACCAAGTCTAAGTGAGGGAAGAAACACCCTCACCTTATATAGTGGAAGATGGCGGGGAAATCCTCAAAAATGCCATTAGTTATGGATGTGTCGCAACCGCCTAGCCTCGAGCATGAAGCCAGTTTTATTGCTGAGCATCCTTATAGCAAGATGGAGGCAAAAGAATCCATTCCAAACCACCCACTTTCCAGCGAGATCGTGAAGCACGGGGGAGAGAGACCCTTCGCGACAGAAATTAGATGCAATAACCTCGCATTGGAGAGGACACCAGATATGTGCCTTTAAGAAATAAAAGGGGGTAACCTTTCAATTTGCACCCTTTTTAAGGTTTAAGGTATTAAGGGAATGCTCCCACTGAGCCCTATTCTCTGGAAAGTGGTATATCAAGCCATGCTTACCAGCCATGAGCTTATGACAATATCTAAATAATGTTAGTGTAGCTAGATGTCTTAAACATAATTATATAAAGCTAATCAAGTGTGTGTGTGTGTGTGTGTGTGTGTGTGTGTGTGTGTGTGTGTGTGTGTGTGTGTGTGTGTGTGTGTGTGTGTGTGTGTGTGTGTGTGTGTGTGTGTAGTTTGATGAATCCATCTTAGTCAAATGCAATGACCATGTGTGCGCGGGTGTGTGTGTGTGTGTGTGTGTGTGTGTGTGTGTGTGTGTGTGTGTGTGTGTGTGTGTGTGTGTGTGTGTGTGTGTGTGTGTGTGTGTGTGTGTGCATCTGTGTGTGATTTAGAGCACAATCAAAAAACCCCTCTAGATGCAATCATGGTCAGATGCTGTGACCAAGTGTGTGTGTGTGTGTGTGTGTGTGTGTGTGTGTGTGTGTGTGTGTGTGTGTGTGTGTGTGTGTGTGTGTGTGTGTGTGTGTGTGTGTGTGTGTGTGTGTGTGCGCGTGTGTGTGTGTGTGTGTGTGTGTGTGTGTGTGTGTGTGTGTGTGTGTGTGTGTGTGTGTGTGTGTGTACCCGTCCTCTCCCAGGCGCCATACACAATGGGATTCAGCAATAGGCCCATTGTGTGTGGGCCTACTGCCTCATCAGAAAGATGAGTCTTTTAATTTCATTAGCATAGAAGAGCTAAATAGGAGTGACCCTGAAAAAGGGAAGAAATGCTTGTATAATAACAGATAAAGTCCTCAAGGAAGACATTACTCCTGTAGGAGTTTTAAGGCTTTGTTAGCCAATTTGAAATAAATATGGTTGTCATTGAGTTGTCGTTGGAAGAAAAACGTAAAGCAAGTCATCTTGTTCCAAAAATTCTTAACATTTGAGTAGTATGTACCTGTAATTGTCAAAAATAATTAGCAAAAGCATAGGTAAGTAGAATTGGATTAAGTTGCTACTTAAAACCAAATGAGCCATAAAGACTACAACAGTCGGTGAGTAGGAATCCAGTCTATAGTCAAGGCAAGACCACCTAACACCTGTCGACCAGTAAAGGATTTATAGACAATGGGTCACTCCAAGCCTACAGACAAAAACATATCTAAAGCCAACGTCCTAGTCCTCCCAGTTGCCTGGAGGGGCTTGGTGTTTGGGGGTGTGTGTAGCTGTTTAACTTAAATAATTAACACACCAATGAACAAGAAGTTCAAAACGACGACGACTGGCTAAAGATGTCAAGGTAAAGATAAGTACAGAAACAACTCAGTCTTTGAATCATAATTGTACAACATAATAAGAATGAAGTATCATTCCAAATGAATTTGTACAAAGGTATCAAAACTGTCACAATTGAATCATTAGATGTTTTCGAAGTCGGAGTGCAGCAAGCTAAACCTCTTTAAGCCAAGATAGAATTCTCACCTGCATCCATATAGTCAAGACAGCAGGTATGTTAGACTTGGCTACGTATGGCAGGCTTCAAAGAACCTATCAGTTGTTATCCATGTCCAACTTAAAAATTATTAGACTAGCTATTGTCCTATATATTTAGAGTAGATAATATCTCAAGCTTTTTCTGTATTTTAAAGTAAATCAACCAGAATTGCTCTATATAACAGTTTTTCTTTATAACAATTGTTTACTTGTGAAAGGAATTCATCTGCACCATATTATTCAAAGTATTCTTTTAGCTAAACATTGCATGATAAAACAACCAAAGTAATTAGATAGTTTCTTTCAAAGCTCAGTGAGCAGGCCCAAAGTATATTTGTCCATTTTGAAGAATTCCAACCTATTTAGTGCCGAGGCCAAAATTCAATATTATATTTCAGCTAAACCAAGTGAGCAGACCTACCTAGATTTTTAAAAAAGATATTTTCTCAGATATTCCAAAAACTTTGACTACTCAGTGTACCAAAACTAGGTAGTAAAGTTCCATCAAGAAGATGAGCTAGCTGTAAAAAGATTCGGATATAAGCTAGATACCCAAGACCCAAAAAGGCCAACCAGTAATCAGCAGTCACGGAGTAAGTAAAGCAAACTAGTAACCCCACCTTGGTATAGAGATACCCAAAAAAAACTAACCAATAATCAGCAGTCAAGGTGTAGGTGAATCAAGCAAACCAGCACCCCCTGCTTAGTATAGAGATTTTGTATTTTTAGTTTTATCAAACCTAGACCAGATTAAAGGTATTAATCTGGTAATCAGTAGCATGTTTTAGATTTTTCACCTCAAGGCAGGCAAGACAAAGTCCAGCAAGGTCAGCACAAAAATATGAGAGGATCTTGCAAAGAAACAGCTCAGAGAAGTACTAGCCAGAGCCAGAGAAGTGCCAGCCAGAGCCAGAGTCAGAGGCAGAGCCAGAGCTGGCCAACCAGATGTAGTAAAAAAAGAACCAGTTTTAAGCTAATAAACTAAGTAACAAGCTGAAGGTTCAATGATTTTTCAATGCAAGTAGCCTCCCCCATATCATACCATACACAGGTAGTAGAGAAAAAAAAGCCAGATTAGTACTTCACAAGGTTAGATCAAAATCTAATTCAATGCTTCTTTTAAAAAAACCAATTTATGTATGAAGCCAAACCATGTTATAATCCTGCAAAACAATAGAGGCCAGTAAGAAGTGAAAGGATCTAGCAACAGTTTAGAGAAGAAATTGCTAGAGTAAGAGAAGTGCCATCCATAGCAAGAGCACCAATGTTTCAGATGTTTTGCAAATTGAATGTATCATACCCAGATAAATACTACAACATTCCAAATTCAGATTTTGGCATCATAACCAGCAATGCCACTATACTCACCATGAGTATCACATTTAATGTAAAGAAACATCAATTTTCAGCAGTTTCCATGATAAGTTTCCGTGTTAAAAACCAGTAATGCCACCATGCTTTCATAAAAAGTACCAAAAAAACCAGATCAGTGTCGGTCAGAATTCATGTCAACTAGAGTATGTATGTATAAAGTCTGCATACATTTTAAGGCAGTACCCCTAAGAGCCACATGAATTAGAATATTTTATGCATGAAAATGGTCAGATCTTAGCCAGATATCCAATGCCAACCAGTAACCAGACCCCTGGTTGTAGGTAAATCAAAGCAAACAAGCTCACCATATAAGTAACAGAAAATCCTATTTTGTGCTTCAAGTAATCAGTGAGAATGCAATTTCACAAGTCCTACTGCAATAATTGTAATAATGACAGCATATATCAGTAGAAAAATACATTATTTCTTTGACTTCAGCAACCAAAAGGGACATAGAGCATCCCCCTTTTGGAATCAAAGTTCCAAGGTAAGAACCAGAAGTTGTACTACAGTCAAAGCAGTCTCCCCCATATCACAATATCAACAAATCCTAGAAGTGAAAGATCCAGTTGAATTAGCATGTCAGTGATCAAAAGGCTAGAATCAACTAGGAATATCTCAAGACCATATATAGGCCATACCTCAACAACCAGAAGTTTCTGAGTATTCCAGTACTCTACAGCAGCAGGTATGCACACCCAGCAGAATGTTATCTAATTCTATTTTATTCAATCAAGCCCAGCAAAGTAGGAAAAAGACCCAAACTCTGCCTCGATTAGTATTCCAGACAGAATCATTTATCCAAAAAGTTTTCAACCAAAAACCGCCTTTATGAAGCATCCTAAATGAACAGTTCTTTCTAAATGTTAAGAAAAAATCATGTTTACAATCATCCAACAAAGCAAGGGTTTTATTTTTAAGTATTGAGATAAAAAATATAAAGTCAGTGAGGTAAACAAGCAAGGTACACATTAAGAACAGTAAAAAACCTTTGAAGTGGAAGCCATCCTAATCATCAGCACAGTGGTGGTGGCTGACTGTAGAGCCAAGCACCCTTCCCACACATTCGTCTCCTATACCAAGTCTAAGTGAGGGAGGAAACACCCTCACCTTATATAGTGAAAGATGGCGGGGAAATCCTCAAAAACTCCATTAGTTATGGATGCGTCGCAGCCGCCTAGCCTCGATCATGAAGCCAATTTTATTGCCAAGAATCATTATAACGAGACGAAGGCAAAAGAATTCGTTCCACCCACTGTCCAGCGAGATCGTGAAGCACAGGGGAGAGAGACCCTTTGCAACAAAAATCAGATGCAATGTAAGGTCTCTGACCCCGACCAAAAAAAAAAGAGCACCATTGTACCATGAAATGAATATAATGGAAAAAGGTACTATTTTTAGCAGTTTTCCGAATTCTGTCAGTGCCATGATTTTTAGAATGTTATAAAGCTTCGAAATGTGAATTAAAATAATTTTTGTGAAAATTTTCCAAATATAGTAAGTTTTTGGTCACCCGACCCATCCAGTTTTGACCGTCTAGAAAATCTGCACCCGTACCCCGAATTTGAAAAAAAATCTATTTTTGAACCCCGAGGGGCTGCTAAATATGGCAGGTACTTGGTCCAGTACACCTTAGTTAGATCTCAGTATAGCAATTTACGGCATCAAAATTCGACTCGTATGACCCGTTTTAGCCTAAAACCAATTTTTCATAAAATTGTCTGGGGAGGCACCGGGGGCCCGGGGCTGTGTGGGAACAGGTTCCAGGCCACTCCATACCAGCTTTAGCAACTAGGGGCCACCCTCTTGCCTTGTGGGAGTCTTTGGGAAGTTTCCAAGCTTGCAACTAAGTGTGAGAACCAGTTAACTAAACCAACTGGACACTTGGTGGGTAGGCAACTAGACTTGCCATGCAAGGACTGAGTGCTCACTTAGATGCTTATAGCAGCACAAGTTGATTTTCAGCTTGAGGAGGCCTATTTAAAGGCATGCACACACATACACACACACACATGCTCTCACACACACCCAGTACACACACACACACACCTACACACACCTTGGGGAGGTGCTACCGGCACACACAGTTTTTGAAGGAGAAGCAAAGGAGGGAAGTGATGCCAAATTCTCGTCTTGAGAACTCATTTGGATCAGAAAATCGAGAGGATTTTCATCCCCCAATCACGGTAATCATGATTTGATTTATGCTCTTCTGTAATTCTCTTCATTAGTCTCTTAATTCCTCGTCTACTATGCTAAATTCTAGCTATAATTTCCAATAGCTACTCTTGAATTTTACATAGCTATACTCCATTACATAATCATCATCCAATTAGCTAATTTATGCAGCCATTCATCACTCTTAATCAATGATTGATACATGATTAGGAGAGATTTCTCTCTCTAGGCAACATAGTTAATAAATTGTCAGTCGGTAATAATGTAGATTTGATGAAATTCACCCTTTTACTATTCAATAGTAATGTAATTAATTAGATTAAAAAACTTCTCTCACATTAAGATGTGATTAAAGCTAAAATTAATCCGTCATTAGGCCAATAAGAAGAAAATTTTCTATCACATATGCATGCGGTAATTCTACATCTTCAAATTACACTAGGAAAGTGATTGAGCTGCTTAATTCATCTCTCTTGTAGATTAATTAGTAAAATTATGAAATTCTTAATCATCTAAGCCAAGTAATTAACTTTAGAGCCGGTTCGCGTAGGGCAAGTAAAGTATTAACCATAAAATTTCTAGGTCTCGAAGGAGAAATCTAATCTCTCTTGCATAAGGAGGACTCTTTAATGATTCTAATCTGCCATTTGGTTTGTTATGATGCTCCCGGACTTTAGCTCTTTTCTTTAAGTTTATCATTTAAAGTAGTGAGTATAAAATGGCCCCGGTTAAGAGAACTCGCTTCGGTGGTGCCCACGACCGCGAGGTGGGAACGAGCAATGTGAATGGAAAAGGAAAAGCTCCCATGGACGAACAAGCACCGGCCATCTCACGAGCCATTGACGAAGAAATGGAAGAGGTAGGTCATAATTTTATTCAATTTGTTTAATTTAATATTGTACACGGTTAGCTAGGAAAGAATATACCCCCAAACATGTTGGAGAAATCCGACGAAAACCTCGGCATTCGAATTCATTTGTACATTAAGTCTAAAGTATGAAAGAAATGATTGATGGATATACTGTTTGCAATAGGAAAGAATGTCTGCTAGGGAAAATTTAGCTCGGCATGTTCATTATATTTCCAATGTTGAATTAGTCTTGAATCCCCTCCTGATCACAGGGGGCAGAGTTCCTGGTTAAGGGCTCTTGAATCCACGACTGCTGGTTAAGAGATGGATACCCACGACTGCTGGTTAAGCAGTGGGAACCCACGTCTGCTGGTTAAGCAGTGGGAATGTCCATGTCGTGCTTTCTATGCGCTGGACATACCTAGTTGTATGGGCAGCTAGGCGACAACGGGAGGAGTAAACTCTCGCTGGAGGGGGGATGTTGTACCTCCAGAACATTGGAATTTTAATGAATAAGTTTGAGTAGAATTTTTACTAGAATACTCTCTTGGTGTTGTTTGCAATACTGGTTGAAGGGCTGTCTTAACGAACAATGTGATTCGGAATTAATCAAGGAATGTTTATGTTGAACAACCATTGTGGTAGTAACTAGGTCACACAAGGAAGTGTGAGTGTGGGGGTGGAAAGTAGGGGCTTGGCTCAGGTTGCCAATGCCTATGAGATGGGTGGTCCCGATTGGTCGGGAACTCTCTGTCCCCTTAGTGTTTAAATCGACACTAGTGATACTCATTGCCCCTAGAGAGGAGAAGTCTCAAGTGTACGTGCCTCTGAAACATGGGGAAAAAGGCACTCGGGATTTCTCTCCTCTTGGAAGGTGGGTCTTAGGATCGCTAGATAGTTTAAGTACGCTTCCCCTGCGAGGTGGAGCTAAATCTCCTTGCTAGTAGGCTCGAACTCGACTCACTTTGTGATGAGAGATCGTCCGCTAGTTGAACCCTGAACCATTTTGTTTGCTTCCGCTATAGATCTAGTGGCCACCAGGTTCACCATCAGATCCGCTGTTTGATACAGCGGGGTGGGGACCTCACACCTGGTATCAGAGCTATAGGTTTACGAATTGGAAAATGATGTTTTTTGAAATTTTAAAAACTAAGGGATAGTAGGATAGCTCGTACTCAAAGCTTGAGCATGATGTTTCCCTGAATAATGACATTGGATTTGTCTAGAGAATTGTCTCCTGAGTGATGTTAAAGAGTTTTACTCGTTGAGCTTGTTGGGATTCAGTGGGTTTCACATGATGTTTTTTGAGAAGTCGTTGGTGCGACTAGTGCTGCAGGCAGGTAGCCTGTTGATGCACATAAAGTTATAAGTATGGATCAAAGCTCTGAAGTAAAGTTTTTACCATTATTTATCGGACAATTTTGGATGTATTCAATGGAATTTAAACTAATGGTAGAATGGTTAAATCCTTTGTGATAGATGTACAGATTAAGTAGGCTGGTTAAGCCCAAAAAGTTAAATTTCTTCTTGAGTATGGAAAAGCCTAGGTTCATTTGAGAAGAGTGCTATAGTAATGAGTTTTATACCATTGGAAAGGTACCATCTATTGCGCTATATACCGCCGTTCAAGAGAAAAAGCTTCTCCTTAAGCAAGCTCAGCCTCCAACCTTTAAAGACGAAGGGGCAAATGTGGAAAGAGATGCGGAAGTATGGATGGAGGCTATGGATGATTATTTCGAAGCTGCGGGAACCCAACCCGTGAACCAAACCATGCTTGCGATGTTCCACTTGTCTGGCGATGCCAAGATCTGGTGGAAACAACATTGCAAGGACTTGGATATCAAGGGATCTTCCCAGTCATGGGAAGACATCAAGGCTGCTGTGATGGAGCGTTACTTACCACCCGCCTATAAAACCTTGAAGATGAATGAATTCTTTTCACTTCAGCAGCTGACTTCATCTGTCGAAGACTATTATGCAAAGTTTGTCACTCTTCGGAGATATGCTCCTAAGATGACATTGGAACAACAGGTAGCACGGTTTTGCCAAGGACTCATCGACCCCCTGAACAACCGACTAGAAGCTCTCAAGCCAGCAACTCTGTAAGATGCCTTGTTAAGGGCCAAACCGTTAGCTAAAGAGATTCAGAGGGCTACCCAAGATATTCAATACTATTTGTCAAAAAGGGCCAGGACAGACAACTAGAGTAACAGACCAATCAACCTTGCATACGACCATCGTCCGGTAGTAGCTACTACGGCAGCTACCGAGTTTCCCAATATAAGATGCTTTGAGTGCCAAGAGTATGGACATTACAAAATTCGATGTCCAAAAAGGATTTCCCAAACATCCGGTGCTAATAATGTACCTCTGAACGTCAACGGGCGAGGTCAACCAAACGGAAGAGGAGGCCGAGGAAGAGGAAACATAGGACAAGGAAGTAGAGCTTTCGCTAATGCCGCAGTGAGACAACCAACTGTGGGTGACGAAGCTGATGAGAGACCAACTCTGTATGCTGCAACTGCTAATCCTAGTGAGCAATAATTCAAGCACCAGGATCTCATCAAAGTTCAGAAGAATAAGACGCATAAAGCTAAATACTATTCTATTATCAAAGGATATCTTTACTTTAGACAGAGGATATATGTACCTAAGTAGTTAGCGTAAAATTTACCCAGATGTATTCTTGAGATGAGGACATCTCAAAATTTTCACGTTGGGGAGGTTGTAAGGTCTCTAACCCCGACCAGAAAAAAAAGAGCACCATTGTACCATGAAATGAATATAATGGAAAAAGTTACTATTTTTAGCAGTTTTCCAAATTCTGTCAGTGCCATGATGTTTAGAAATCCGACGAAAACCTCGGCATTCGAATTCATTTGTACATTAAGTCTAAAGTAGGAAAGAAATGATTGATGGATATACTGTTTGCAATAGGAAAGAATGTCTGCTAGGGAAAATTTAGCTCGGCATGTTCATTATATTTCCAATGTTGAATTAGTCTTGAACCCCCTCCTGATAACAGGGGGCAGAGTTCTTGGTTAAGGGCTCTTGAATCCACGACTGCTGGTTAAGCGGTGGATACCCACCACTGCTGGTTAAGCGGTGGGAACCCACGTCTGCTGGTTAAGCGGTGGGAATGTCCATGTCGTGCTTTCTATGCGCTGGACATACCTAGTTGTATGGGCAGCTAGGCGACAACGGGAGGAGTAAACTCTCGCTGGAGGGGGGATGTTGTACCTCCAGAACATTGGAATTTTAATGAATAAGTTTGAGTAGAATTTTTACTAGAATACTCTCTTGGTGTTGTTTGCAATACTGGTTGAAGGGCTGTCTTAACGAACAATGTGATTCGGAATTAATCAAGGAATGTTTATGTTGAACAACCATTGTGGTAGTAACTAGGTCACACAAGGAAGTGTGAGTGTGGGGGTGGAAAGTGGGGGCTTGGCTCAGGTTGCCAATGCCTATGAGATGGGTGGTCCCGATTGGTCGGGAACTCTCTGTCCCCTTAGTGTTTAAATCGACACTAGTGATACTCATTGCCCCTAGAGCGGAGAAGTCTCAAGTGTACGTGCCTCTGAAACATGGGGAAAAAGGCACTCGGGATTTCTCTCCTCTTGGAAGGTGGGTCTTAGGATCGCTAGATAGTTTAAGTACGCTTCCCCTGTGAGGTGGAGCTAGATCTCCTTGCTAGTAGGCTCGAACTCGACTCACTTTGCGATGAGAGATCGTCCGTTAGTTGAACCCTGAACCATTTTGTTTGCTTCCGCTATAGATCTAGTGGCCACCAGGTTCACCATCAGATCCGCTGTTTGATACGGCGGGGTGGGGACCTCACATGCAATAACCTCACATTGAAGAGAACACCATATATGTGCATTTAAGAAATAAAAGGGAGTAACCTTTCAATTATGTACCCTTTTTAAGGGTTAAGGTACTAAGGGAATGCTCCCACTGAGCCCTATTCTCTAGAAACTGGTATATCAAGCCATGCTTACCAGCCTGAGCTTATGACAATATCTAAATAATGTTAGTATAGCTAGATGCCTTAAACATAATTATATAAAGCATATCGAGTGTGTGTGTATAGTTTGATGAATCCATCTTAGTCAAATGCAATGACCATGTGTGTGCGGGTGTGTGTATGCTTGTGTGTGTGTGTGTGGATTTACAGCACAATCAAAATGCGTGTCTGTGTGTGTATGGGTGTGTGTGTGTGTGTGGATTCCGTGTGTGTGCGGGTGTGTGTATGCGTGTGTGTGTGTGTGTGTGTGTGTGTGTGTGTGTGTGTGTGTGTGTTGATTTCAAGCACAATCAAAATGCGTATGTGTGTGTATGCGTGTGTGTGTGTGTGTATGCGTGTGTGTGTCTGGATTCTCTGTGTGTGCGGGTGTGTGTATGTGTGTGTGTGTGTGTGTGTGTGTGTGTGTGTGTGTGTGTGTGTGTGTGTGTGTGTGTGTGTGTGTGTGTGTGTGTGTGTGTGTGTGTGTGTGTGTGTGTGTGTGGATTTAGAGCACAATCAAAAAACCCCTCTAGATGCAATCATGGTCAGATGTTGTGACCAAGTGTGTGTGTGTGTGTGTGTGTGTGTGTGTGTGTGTGTGTGTGTGTGTGTGTTTCATTTATTCTAGGGCTACAATAACCACAACCGAATATTTACATATTCAACAAACCCTAGACTCCTGATTCTCACAAAAGATAATACAAAACATCCTTTGTTATTACAGACATTTTGCATTATTACAATATACAAAATCCATCAAGCTTGGAAAATCGTAAATTGGGGGGATGATACAATCACCCATCTGAGCCGGATAGCAGTAAATAAAGCAACAGCAAACAAGATAGTCCCTTACCTGCATCCATACAAATAGAGCAACATTTCGTTAGATCTGGCTGCGTATAGACAGGTATCATCAGGTCTAATCAGTTGTTATCCATGTCAATCTACTGAAAACTTAAATTACTGCTACACCTAATAGTGCAGACCATAAGGGTCTAAGTATATGGGCCATAGTTTTCCCCTTAGGTCATTACATCCTAGGGGAGGCCAATGAAGTGCCTAATCCAAATATTTATGAAACATCCCCAAGTCAGAGTACCATTAAGAAGCAGGTTACCCAAACACATTGCATGCTTTTCAAACAATTAGAGAGTGCAGGTGGCCAAGTGGTGTTTTTCAACCACCCAATTTGTGCAAACACCCAATGTCTTTATCGAGCTGTGTCTAACGAAAGACCGAGTGTAGTTTAGTGTAGACAATACAACACATAGCTTATCTGCATAGTTCCTAACCATAAAGTCGAGTATGTAAAAAATTTTGCCAGAGTTTTGTTTGAAAAATAGATTATTTTTCAAAAAAAACCAGCATCTCCCAAGGAGACCTCAACATGAGGATTTGTAACAAAAGATTATCTTTGAAATTAAATCAGATTCCTTCCACAACTTCCTCCTGAATCCCATATATCTATTTCTAAGAAGAAGAAAACAGTGATACAGGATTTTTAGCACGAGTTGACACAGCCGCAGTATGAGCGACTACAACTCTTACCACACAAAACGTTAGACCTAACTCTACAAATGCTTAAGCATATTCAAAAAAAACCATTCGGTCATAGGCCAAAACTTAGTGTGCACAAATAGGGGGTACACAAACCAGTGGTTCATTTCCTGTGAGCTCAAAGTAGATCAATCCTTGATCAGCAGAGTGGTCCCAGCTGATGGTGATTCATAAATATATAAAACATCTATATCCAGCAACAATGTTTGTAAATATTATGCAGAATGGAGAAGCCCATCCTAGGCTCATACGTTACTGAAAATAGCATATTATGATCTTTTTTTTCAAACTTATTTAGTCTAGCCAGTAAATAAGTTACTTATTGCAAGCCATAGGTTATTTTTACAAATTGTAAAATTCAGGCCAGATTTCCCAGCAGCAAAAAACCATCTCAGCCCCAGTTATTCTAGACCTACCATTCCTTCCAGCACTCAACCTATGTTCATATGCCAGACCATTCTTAATACATCCATAGGGCAGGTATACTTAAACACCCGTTTAGTAAGCTCAGAATACGAAACCTTAGTGCTACCTGCTGATGAAGATTCACCACCATATACAGTATCCATAACCAACCAAAAATATTTGTGACCCATATGCAGATAGGGCACACCTTACCAATTACAATACAATACATGTCCCAATGATCCAAGTTACCTTAACTAGTTAGTCATAATTTCAAGATTCCCTTAGTTTGGCAATGTAACAAAACCTATGAAGAAGTATCTATGAATGCAACTCAGCCAGCAAGTTATTTATACCATGCTAACATCCTGATGAATTTCCACCCAGGTGTAGTTTAGACCAGTTAAGCTATTCCATAGCTCACTACATACGAGATATCACCCAGTCAAACTGCAGCCCAACCAAATGGACTAAGAACCGGGATACATTAAATAGAGGAACACATCATTTGTAGAAGCCAATTTATTGAATCCGAGTAAAAGTACAGGTAAGCAGCCTGAAGTCATGCTTTTGTCAACATCAATCTACGATTTCAATTTTAGCAACCAGGATAGGCCCTATTTAGCACAATACTTCAAAAGCTCAGACACACCAACAGGTAGATTTTTAGTGTAATCCATAGGTTTATACAATGCTATTTTACAGATGGACTTCCAACTAGCTCAATCTTTCTTAGCCTCAGAGATACTCTAGACAAGTCATACCATGCCAAAGCCAGTAGCATGTATATTAGCATGGAATCAAGAGAGAGCTCACCTTACAGGATTAAATTAAAATTTGTGCCTTTACTATATAGTCAGAGGAAGTTGAAAAAATAATAATGCAACCCATAGGTGCCCTATATTCACTGCCAGCAAACAGCACATGTACTGGCCCGCATATACTGAACCCTATACATAGCTTAGCAAGTTAAACAAATGAGTGATCTTATCTTGTGATAGTTTTCAGAATAATCACAGTACCATCACGGCTTTACTAAAATGCAAGAGACTAATACCAACCTCAATCCAACCTACTGTAGACCAAGTAAGGCAAACCAAAGCAGAGTAAGGTGAACCAATAACAGAACCATTGTTTACACCTTTCAGATAGAGTGCCCTATTGAATAGGCTAGCAAGCCTGAGTCATAAGGGCCATGATGTATAGTACTTAGCCCAAAGGTTATGGCTAAAAAAAGAAAGAGAAATATTAACCAGAGTAACCTAGCTATTGCCGAGCTAGAATTAAGAGGATTCTAATGCATAATAAACAAGACAATCAACCATTTCGTTATGTTGCTTCATAAAACAGAAAAATAATCCAAGTATTCAAGCTACATCCCTCAAAAATCATGCTAACCTGCTTAACCTCAAGTTCATTTCCAGCCATCGGTGCTGTTTTCTTAGGCATGTTTGATATTGAAAGCAACTCTCCCTCCACTCTACTCAATCACTTAATGCAGAAAATCAGATGCTAGCGCCGGAGATCTAAGTGAGAAGCACAAAGGGGCTCTCACCTTTATATAGATCAGGGCTTGTAGGAGTTTTCCAAAGCATTCATGGCGCTACTTCCCCATACTTTGGGCACGTATACCCATGCTGAGCGCTGAAACCGGTTGTACGATAGTGTATACAATCCTGTAGACTCCCATACACAAATAGACGGTGTAGGCACAGGTCACCCTCAGAGGCATCACCTCGTATGGCATCTTTTCCCCTTGCGCAGCACCTCAGGGCACGTTGAAGAATGAACTCTGCCATCACTGGGCAATTTCCAAGTGTTTTACCAAAAAGTGAGAGCCAGGCTTTTAATGCCCTTGGCCTTTTTTATTTTTATCGGTCCATGTGCTAAGAGAGTATCCTGATTTGAGAGTTTTGACTAGGGAACCTATCAGTTAAGCCCTAAGCCACCCCGCATTCCAATCCACTATAGTCATAGTGCAATTAGTTGGAGGTAGCTTGCAGACACTAGGTATAGAATTTTATGCGGAGTTGAGAGACGACCTCATGTGTGTATGTGTGTGTGTGTGTGTGTGTGTGTGTGTGTGTGTGTGTGTGTGTGTGTGTGTGTGTGTGTGTGTGTGTGTGTGTGTACTGTATATGCAGTCCCATCGGGCTTAGTATAGTAACGAGCCACTCCTTGGGTGTGTGTGTGTGTGTGTGTGTGTGTGTGTGTGTGTGTGTGTGTGTGTGTGTGTGTGTGTGTGTGTGTGTGTGTGTGTGTGTGTGTGTGTGTGTGTGTGTGTGTGTGTGTGTGTGTGTGTGTGTGTGTGTGTGATTACTGGTAATGACACCGATAGTGAGCATGCCCGGCCATTCGAGACTCATATATGTGTGTATGTGTGTGCGTGTGTGTGTAGAGTCGATGCAGTTGCTTCTAACTTAGTATAGTATCCATGTAGCGTAAAGAGTCACCACTTGTGTGTGTGTGTGTGTGTGTGTGTGTGTGTGTGTGTGTGTGTGTGTGTGTGTGTGTGTGTGTGTGTGTGTGTGTGTGTGTGTGTGTGTGTGTGTGTGTGTGTGTGTACCCGCCCTAACCTAGGCGCCATACACAATGGGTCTTGGCAGTAGGTCCATTGTGTATGCGCCTACTGCCTCACCAAAAAGATGAGATTTTTTATTTCATAAGCATAAAAAATATATAAGAGTGGCCCTCAAAAGGGGAGATTTGTCTGTAGATAAAGTCCTCAAGGAAGACATTACTCCTGTAGGAGTTTTAAGGCTTTGTTAGCCAGTTTGAAGTAAGTATGGTTGTCATTGAGTAGCAATTGGAAGAGAAATATAAGGCACATCATCTTGTTCCAAAAAGTCATCTTGTTCAATCATATGAGTAGCAAGTACCTGTAATAGTCAAGAAACCAATTTGTCAAAGCATAGGTAAGTAGAATTGGATTAACCTGCTACAGCTTAAGACAAGACAGCTGGCCATAGAGATATGTTCCATAGGTATATCCATCCCTTGCTCCAGAGTAAGAGTCTGTTCAGGTACAACCAAACATTAGTTCTTTTTTGTGGGGAGCTTGTTTTTAGAAAACCTGTGTAAAAAAGTCTAGTTTTAAAATTATGGTAGGGACAAGTGTGGTCAAGAAACTAGGCCACCTACATCTTCTCAAATATGATGGCCCTCATCAGAATGGTCAGCAATTACCCTCCTACGAGTGGTTAATTTTTATTGCTTTTCATGAGAAAAGCAAGTAAATTGAAGCACGACACGATGGGTGTGAATAAAAAAGTCATTGGTAGTTCCTTCTTCTTAACAACCGGTCATCCTGTAGAGGATATCATGACCAGGAGGAGGAACCCCACCCTAGGCTAGTACAACACCACCTAACACCTACCTACCTTTCCAGGGTTGACAGTAGTGGGTGTTAACTAGTTTTCAGGCTTAGTGTACCCAGGAGTCAGAGCCCTGATTATCGCAAAAATTGCGATAATCTTGTGTTTAAAAATGTGTGTGTTTCATTTATTCTAGGGCTACAATAACCACAACAGAATATTTACATATTCAACAAACCCTAGACTCCTGATTCTCACAAAAGATAATACAAAACATCCTTTGTTATTACAGACATTTTGCATTATTACAATATACAAAATCCATCAAGCTTGGAAAATCGTAAATTGGGGGGATGATACAATCACCCATCTGAGCCGGATAGCAGTAAATAAAGCAACAGCAAACAAGATAGTCCCTTACCTGCATCCATACAAATAGAGCAACATTTCGTTAGATCTGGCTGCGTATAGACAGGTATCATCAGGTCTAATCAGTTGTTATCCATGTCAATCTACTGAAAACTTAAATTACTGCTACACCTAATAGTGCAGACCATAAGGGTCTAAGTATATGGGCCATAGTTTTCCCCTTAGGTCATTACATCCTAGGGGAGGCCAATGAAGTGCCTAATCCAAATATTTATGAAACATCCCCAAGTCAGAGTACCATTAAGAAGCAGGTTACCCAAACACATTGCATGCTTTTCAAACAATTAGAGAGTGCAGGTGGCCAAGTGGTGTTTTTCAACCACCCAATTTGTGCAAACACCCAATGTCTTTATCGAGCTGTGTCTAACAAAAGACCGAGTGTAGTTTAGTGTAGACAATACAACACATAGCTTATCTGCATAGTTCCTAACCATAAAGTCGAGTATGTAAAAAATTTTGCCAGAGTTTTGTTTGAAAAATAGATTATTTTTCAAAAAAAACCAGCATCTCCCAAGGAGACCTCAACATGAGGATTTGTAACAAAAGATTATCTTTGAAATTAAATCAGATTCCTTCCACAACTTCCTCCTGAATCCCATATATCTATTTCTAAGAAGAAGAAAACAGTGATACAGGATTTTTAGCACGAGTTGACACAGCCGCAGTATGAGCGACTACAACTCTTACCACACAAAACGTTAGACCTAACTCTACAAATGCTTAAGCATATTCAAAAAAAACCATTCGGTCATAGGCCAAAACTTAGTGTGCACAAATAGGGGGTACACAAACCAGTGGTTCATTTCCTGTGAGCTCAAAGTAGATCAATCCTTGATCAGCAGAGTGGTCCCAGCTGATGGTGATTCATAAATATATAAAACATCTATATCCAGCAACAATGTTTGTAAATATTATGCAGAATGGAGAAGCCCATCCTAGGCTCATACGTTACTGAAAATAGCAGATTATGATCTTTTTTTTCAAACTTATTTAGTCTAGCCAGTAAATAAGTTACTTATTGCAAGCCATAGGTTATTTTTACAAATTGTAAAATTCAGGCCAGATTTCCCAGCAGCAAAAAACCATCTCAGCCCCAGTTATTCTAGACCTACCATTCCTTCCAGCACTCAACCTATGTTCATATGCCAGACCATTCTTAATACATCCATAGGGCAGGTATACTTAAACACCCGTTTAGTAAGCTCAGAATACGAAACCTTAGTGCTACCTGCTGATGAAGATTCACCACCATATACAGTATCCATAACCAACCAAAAATATTTGTGACCCATATACAGATAGGGCACACCTTACCAATTACAATACAATACATGTCCCAATGATCCAAGTTACCTTAACTAGTTAGTCATAATTTCAAGATTCCCTTAGTTTGGCAATGTAACAAAACCTATGAAGAAGTATCTATGAATGCAACTCAGCCAGCAAGTTATTTATACCATGCTAACATCCTGATGAATTTCCACCCAGGTGTAGTTTAGACCAGTTAAGCTATTCCATAGCTCACTACATACGAGATATCACCCAGTCAAACTGCAGCCCAACCAAATGGACTAAGAACCAGGATACATTAAATAGAGGAACACATCGTTTGTAGAAGCCAAGTTATTGAATCCGAGTAAAAGTATAGGTAAGCAGCCTGAAGTCATGCTTTTGTCAACATCAATCTACGATTTCAATTTAAGCAACCAGGATAGGCCATATTTAGCACAATACTTCAAAAGCTCAGACACACCAGCAGGTAGCTTTTTAGTGTAAGCCATAGGTTTATACAATGCTATTTTACAAATGGACTTCCAACTAGCTCAATCTTTCTTAGCCTCAGAGATACTCTAGACAAGTCATACCATGCCAAAGCCAGTAGCATGTATATTAGCATAGAATCAACAGAGAGCTCACCTTACAGGATTAAATTAGAATTTGTGCCTTTACTATATAGTCAGAGGAAGGTGAAAAATTAATAATGCAACCCATAGGTGCCCTATATTCACTGCCAGTAAACAGCACATCTACTGGCCCGCATGTACTGAACCCTATACATAGCTTAGCAGGTTAAACAAATGAGTGATCTTATCTTGTGATAGTTTTTAGAATAATCACAGTACCATCACGGCTTTACTAAAATACAATAGACTAATCCCAACCTCAATCCAACCTACTGTAGACCAAGTAAGGCGAACCAAAGCAGAGTAAGGTGAACCCATAACAGAACCATTGTTTACACCTTTCAGATAGAGTGCCCCATTGAATAGGCTAGCAAGCCTGAGTCATAAGGGCCATGATGTATAGTACGTAGCCCAGAGGTTATGGCTAAAAAAAGAAAGAGAAATATTAACCAGAGTAACCTAGCTATTGCCGAGCTAGAATTAACAGGAGTCTAATGAATAATAAACAAGACAATCAACCATTTCATTATGTTGCTTCAGAAAACAGAAAAATAATCCAAGTATTCAAGCTACAGCCCTCAAAAAGCATGCTAACCTGCTTAACCTCAAGTTCATTCCCAGCCATCGTTGCTGTTTTCTTAGGCATGTTTGATATTGAAAGCAACTCTCCCTCCACTCTACTCAATCACTTAATGCAGAAAATCAGATGCTAGCGCCAGAGATCTAAGTGAGAAGCACAAAGGGGCTCTCACCTTTATATAGAGCAGGGCTTGTAGGAGTTTTCCAAAGCATTCATGGCGCTACTTCCCTATACTTTGGGCACGTATACCCATGCTGAGCGCTGAAACCGGTTGTACGACAGTGTATACAATCCTGTAGACTCCCAGACACAAATAGACGGTGTAGGCACAGGTCACCCTCAGAGGCATCGCCTCGTATGGCATCTTTTCCCCTTGCGTAGCACCTCAGGGCACGTTGAAGAACGAACTGCGCCATCACTGGGCAGTTTCCAAGTGTTTTACCAAAAAGTGAGAGCCAGGCTTTTAATGCCCTTGGACTTTTTTATTTTTATCGGTCCATGTGCTAAGAGAGTATCCTGATTTGAGAGTTTTTACCAGGGAACCTATCAGTTAAGCCCTAAGCCACCCCGCATTCCAATCAATATAGTCATAGTGCAATTAGTTGGAGGTAGCTTGCAGACACTAGGTATAGAATTTTATGCGGAGTTGATAGACGACCTCATGTGTGTATGTGTATGTGTGTGTGTGTGTGTACTACATATGCAGTCCCATCGGGCTTAGTATAGTAACGAGCCACTACTTGGGTGTGTGTGTGTGTGTGTGTGTGTGTGTGTGTGTGTGTGTGTGTGTGTGTGTGTGTGTGATTACTGGTAATGAGACCGATTGTGAGCATGCCCGGCCATTCGAGACTCATATATGTGTATATGTGTGCGTGTGTGTGTATAGAGTCGATGCAGTTGCTTCTAACTTAGTATAGTATCCATGTAGCGTAAAGAGTCACCACTGTGTGTGTGTGTGTGTGTGTGTGTGTGTGTGTGTGTGTGTGTGTGTGTGTGTGTGTGTGTGTGTGTGTGTGTGTGTGTGTGTTTATTACACAGCTTATGGCAACTTGCCGAGGCTGACTGTAGGCTGGGGTTGCTAGATTGGTTGATTGCACGCGTGTAGAAGCTTCGACATGGAAGCAATATGGCACAAGTTTCATGCGAGCGTGGGAGCTTTTGGCAGATGAGTTGTTGAGCCAGGAGGGAGTGCATAAGAAGAAGCAGTCTTTTGACACATGAAGCATATATGTGGCTGCTTATGCACAAACACAAGTGGCTATAATTTACACATGGATTGTAAGAGGTTCTTCACATGGGTTATTGACACGTCACTTTTCTAGAGGGAAGAGATTTTTCACACAACAGATGCAACAAAGCCAGCATCCAGCCAACAAGCACCATCAACAGTGGAAGTTGGTGGTTGAAAACAATGCAGCAACCCAGCTTATCAAGGGGCAACCCCATACATTAGCAAACTTTTTTTTTTTAGTAGCTCACAATGGTGCAAAATCCAACAGTGGTTTTGTAGACTACCATTGACAGTCCATGAAAGAGCCAAGCAGTGGAAATTTTTCACATGTAGTGCTACATCCCACAACTCACACTCATATGTGGCAAAGAGAGAGAGAGAGAGAGAGAGCAAGTCTAGAATTCTCTCGAGCATCTGATAGTAAGCAAGAGAGAGAACAGTTTGGCTCTCCTCCAATGCATCTCGTCGCGTCAATGAATTCTACTTCATGGCATCGGCGAGCCTAGCATATAGCATCCACTTGGAAAGTTGAAACTTTCAGCTAGTGTGGAAGACGGCATAGGCTCACATAAGCTTGAACTATCTTCAATATCGTATTGACTTCAATACCATTTTTAACATTAGCGGCCCACCTGGCCTACCTTCGACCACCTGGCCTACTTGAGAGAGTTTCTTGAGCACCATGTTCAGAGGAAAATAGTCAGTATTGATAGCATAAGAGGAGAGGGTTGAGGCAATAGCCAAGGACACATTCTCATTGAGGCATAGATTTTTGCTTCAAGCTTACAAGTGGAGACACGTTTACAGGGCGGAACTAATTTTTCTCCATACAAGCACTTTTGTAGTTTACAGGTTACATGTTATCTTTGAAATTTTTAGAGACGCACAGCCTAGTTGCTTGATAAAGACAAGGGTACTACTACATACAGGTTTTAGGTCTCCTTTTGGTAGGATTTTCTACAGTTTATGGATTCTTGTGGGAGTATGCATATAACATGCACAAATTAGTGTTGTGTGTGCTCTTTTGAGAGGGGGGATATTTTTTGGCGAGCACTTTTTTCGAATCCGGCAAGCAAATTCGAAAAATATTATTTCCTGGTTGGCTCCAAAAAGATCTCTTCCTCTCTTCATGTGTAGGTGGGGGCTTCAGTTGACCGCTCTATCAGCCCCCACTATTTTCCACACTGCCCATGGGGTCCCCCACCTCCACACGCCCCAGTAGCGCAACCCCCACAGGATTTGTGGCCACCAAGAACCTGATTCTCGACTTGTAGTGATTACTCCATATTAACTTTTTTCTATGTAATGGCCCACCTGAACTTACTGGTTGGTCATACTATGTTTTAATTTATGCTCAATTCGATATGTGTTTGCTCTATGTTGATTTTTATTTTTGTTACTATGTTTAATTTTTGAAGGCAATTCAATCGTTGGTGTTAATCTTTTAGTGTTTTTTTTTTGTCTTTGTAATATTTTAAGTGAAAATATAACGAAGGATATGGTGTGAATGACCCTTGAAGTAAAGACGCTTGGGGTTTCTTTATAAATAGCCAGAAGAACACAATGTTTCATTAATTCATTCATGCGCAAGTCTCTCCACTAAGTATCTTTTTCCTAAATTTATTCCTTGAGTTTTCTCTCATTCACATATTTACCATGCCTAGGGAAAATCGCGGACAACGCAATCAGCATGGTCATGCAAAACCTTGATTTCAATGCACATCCAATCGAAGGGGATATCGATCAAGTTGCGGCACTAGCCAACAATGCAAGTATGATTTGGGGGGAACAAGATTTTCGCAGCCCACAAGAGTGTGCATCCTTCAAATGACACACAGAGGCTTGGGTAGAAGTGTGGATGGCATACATTGTCGTGCATGGAATAGCCAATGGAGCCAACAATCACAACAACAACTAGATTTTACATTTTTCTCACTAATGTTGGAGAAATAAGGCCTTGACACCATATTAGCATATTATTGTTTTTTTCTCCATATCTACCTTTTTGTAGTTGTTGTTTTAAGTTGTGTACTCTAAACCCTTTTAATAAAAGTATGTGGTGTTTTTCTTGTAGTCTTTAAATGTTGTTCAAAATCAAATTTCATTATTATGGATTGTAAACCGTTGAAATTAATTTGTTGCATGTGTACAAGTGCTCATAAGTGTGACAGAATAGAAGGACACTTATCACGTTGGTGGTTTATCTTGTTATCCAACATATATCACAATATTTGAGAAGAAAAGTTGCATGTATGAGTGAGAGGATAGTGACAAAGAGAGAATTATAAATTATGAATGTTTGAGAGAGAGAGAGAGAGAGAGAGAGAGAGAGAGAGAGAGAGAAGATGATGATGGAGAAGAAGAAGCTTGGGTGGTATAGTGATAGAACCATTTACCGTTTTTTTTTTAACACACGTACAACCATCGTCAAAGCACACACATATCAGAGAGAGAGAGAGAGAGAGAGAGAGAGAGAGAGAGAGAGAGAGATAAAGTTGAGAAGGGAGAAAGAATCTTCTTGGAATCTGCTCGTCGGTTTCCAAAAAAACACTCGCCGAAAAATTCTCGTCAAACATTTACGTCTGCTCTGGTATCCCCTATAAGGATTTGTCTACTTCTTGCATCAGTTTTTTGGCACCTATTTTGTTACTCACATACATTGAGTTTCATATACTACCCTTTGTACACATTTTGTGGAGCCGGTTTTGGCTTTTTTTTTTTTGTAGTTACTTAATCATTTTTTAAAATCGGTCAAAAAGATAGTCTTTTTGAGACTATATACTATAGTCGAAGCAAGTTAACTTGTTTGGTAAGCACTTTCTATTTTTTTCAAGTTTTTCTTTACGGTATTTTCTTAAGGAAGTTGAGTAGATTTGAAATGCTATCTAGGTGAATTGTTGGTTTTGTGCATGTGAGACGCCCATTGCCAAACACACACAAAAATTGGGGGATCACTCGTATACAAATGTAGCTTTTACGGATAGGCATCCACATACTCTGATTTCGTGCAAGGATTCAACCGAATGTCTACAAAGACTGATGTCTTGAATTTTCATGGGTGGCATCCTTACACAATTTTAGATATAGTGAATAACCCCAAGTAGTTTAACTTCAAGCAAAGATTTAACTCTTTATTCAATGAACTTTTTTTGTGGTGTCTCTCTTGCACAACTCGGACGGCTCTCAGAGTTCTCTATTTTCACTCAGTGAGGACACCCCTTATGCAACACACAATTTTTTATCCATGTTGGTCTTACACAAAATCGGGCTAAATAGTTATCTCTCTAAGTGCTCTATTCTTATGTATCAATTCAACCCTTTGCTCAAATTAATCTTTAACTAAACTTGGATGGTTTCCACCTTCTTCTACAGATGAACATGAAAGGAAATTATTCTTCTTCTAAAGCGTATCCTTCTTTTCACTTATACTTTGGTTGATATTGTAGGGAGTGAAATTATTTAATGGCAAGGACCAAGCAAAATGCTAGGAAGGTCCCCAAAGAGGAGGTTGAGAGGGAGGAGCCATCTCATGAATCAAAAGTAAACAAAGGAGAGAGTTCAAAGCAAGCAAAAAAACTTGCATCTAAAAAAGGACACGAAGAAAGGAAGTGATATCAAGATCCCACTTAAGCCTCTTCCAAAGAAGAGAATAATTTCTCACAAAGTGACATGCTTGAGGGAGATTATGACGAGCACATAAGGCACTCAATGTGGAATTTTTCTAAACTTCCTTTCCAAACACTTTGTATATAGGTTGCAAATCAATTCAAAATAGATATGAGATGCACAAGGAGTGCCTTTGACTGCATGCAAGTGGTTGTTGAATACTTTTGGTTGAGCTCTTCCAAGATGCATACATCTGTGCAGCTCACTTCCATAGGATTCTGATGGACAAAGATATTATTATCTTGAGAAGGTTTGGGTACAATTTTAGAAAAACTCTTGAACATGTGCCACTACAAAATGAGAAAAACTTAACATATCTTGATAAGGAAAATCAAAAGAAGTAGAATTAGTAATTGAAGAAGTCACATAGGAGGATGAGGAGAAGACTTTCTTGAGCTTCACACAAACTCTAAGTTTGCCATTTTTCTTGGGCACTACCGTAATTGGTAAAACCCAATCTATATGTTAAATCTTATGAATGAGTTAATCTTTTCAAATTTTGTTTTGAACTTCTTTACCTTGAAGCTTTTGGCATCATCTCTCATTGCGATTGTGTGTTGGCATATCTTAGGATCCACTCCTTTTAAGTCTTTGTAGGATTCGGTAAATACATCTATGTAGTCTCTTAGGGTTTTGATGAGAACCTCTTTTTCTTCGGGAGATAGGTTGGTAGCAATGTTTGTTGGCTTACGATCTTCACCTGGAAGAGCAATATCTATCTACTTAGTATCTTCTGAACCATCATAACCTTTCTAGGTTCCTTCAATTCTTTTATGGCTTGTTGTATCACAATCCTTCTGTTTTCAAGTGTATACTTCTTATAATGTGATGGCACGCTTATTTGTCACTCCATATATCCCCTTTTGATTCCATTTTAGTTGTCTAAATCTCTTTCAAAGTCTTTTTCATTTTTGTGTATTTGACCTTTCTTTTGGTTTTCAACATTTTAGGCTCATTTTCAACTTCAATTTTCCTTTTTGATCTCTTTTCAGGCTTTGGTTTCTTTTTTACTTCTCATGAGGTTTCTTTATTTTTGGCAAATGACACCCCATTATTTTGTCTGCAACACAATCTTCCACCTTAACCAACATTTAATAGGGAATTTTTCCTTTCATTGTAGGTATGGATTGTGTTTGCATTCTTTTATTTTTCACATTTCTTCCTATATGGTTTTTGTGAATTTGAGTTTTTGATTTGGAAAATTTCTTCCCCGTTCTTTACCAAGCAAGTGTGCTCTTGTTCTCTATTTTCAGAATCTGAATCATAAGAAATGACTTGATCCCCTTCTGCCTCATTTTTAGCATCGTAAAATGTAGTTGAAGGGGATCGGGGAGCACCACAGACGGAGAGTGAGAGAGAGAAGGAGACACACGACACAGATATGGGTGGGGAGACTCCAAAGAGTGAGCAGCTCCCTATACACTTATGCTATGTATAAGGTATACAAGTCAGTGGGCACCCAGACTCTGGGCGGCCGGGCAAGGCACAGGCGCCTATACCCCAACAACCTCCCACTTAAAGGCGACTGTGCCTTTAAGCAAGGGAACCTAGTCTAAAGACTACAAAAGGTGAGAGAGAACCGCTCTCAACCGATGCCCACTGGCTGGCTGTGATCGTATGCATCCGGCTGTCCTGCTCCCGTGTAAGTCCATACACCACCAGACGTACAGCACACGTACTGCAAGTATGTACGCAATACCTGCATATCTCTCTCGTGCACTATGCCATCATCAGTCAACAAACGACTGACAACCCCAACTACAAATGCTCCCACTGCAGCTGCGATATCCGGTCTCAAGATCAGCATCTCATACATGAGACCACCGAATGCCGATGCAATCCTAGCAGGCCCTGCTAGCTCTACGGAGCATGCATCAACATATATATCCCTGGCAATAGGCATCTCTGACTGACAAGGTGTGTCAGCCACATGCATCTCCTGACTGTCCGCAAAAGATGCATCAACTTGTCGTGCAACCTCAGAGCAAACCAACTACTCTAGGTGTCTGCTGGAAGACATATCCTGCACAACTATATCCCCATGCTCACTGTCGAGCATAGAAAGGAATGACTGCATAATCGCTGACATCTCAGTCTCCTCTGCAATCATCCACTGCAAACATGACCACTCAATCTATTGTGACTCACTAGAGCTCTCATGCTCTAACTCCGTATGCATAGACTCTTGCACAACGTCCTCCTGTCGTGACTCACTAGAGCAAGACCGCTCTACCTGTCTATCCTGCATAGAAGTATCTCACACAACTGACTCTCTGCTTCGCTCAGTCACTAGCAAAGCATGCATGTTTGACTCTGTCACCTCTCTGTGTGACTGCTCAAGTCGTGCCCCAACTGTGTGCACAACGATCTCACTACTCTGCACTCCATGCAAAGCATCGTGCAACCCACAATCAAAAGAGACTCGCCTGCTCTCTCGCTCTCTACCTGGTTGCGTGATCACAGAGACAACACCGTCTCTCCCGTGATCCACATGCAATGGGTAACCTGTACCACTCCTTGCACCTCTCGCAATCACTAGCGAACCCAAATGCATCACAAAATCTCGCTCTCGTAGCGAAATTTGACATCCACAATCTCTAAGCTGACCAATCCAGATCAAACTCACTGTCAAATCTGGTACATAGCGCACATGTCGTAACAAGTAAGATGCACCACTCGGTAATGACAGTCTCACATCTCCTGCACCTGCTATCGCATGCACCGATCCATCGGTCAAACGTACACTGCCAAGCACCCCGCTAGAATAGCTACAAAACCATTCACGATGCGGCGTGACATGAAACATAGCATCTGCGTCTAGCAACCACTGCGAAGGGAGTGCACTATCCACATGTATAGCATCTCGTGCATAGCTCGAGGTAAAAGTGACATCCCCCTCACTAGTATACTCCGACACTACATGTGCCTCAACTGTCAAAGCAACTGAGTCCATGGCATCACTACATACATCTCTGAGACTGCCATGTCTCCTACGATGTCGCATACGACGAAAACAACGCCGTCTAACGTGTCCAGAATGACCACAATACCAACATGTCACATGTCGGCGTGCTCGTGAATGTACATGTCTCACACAAGTCTGCGATGACTCATATCTATCATACATATCATGTAATCTGCGCCAAAGTGCTCTCGAAGTAGCCTCATACATAACAAGAGCATATACAGATTCCGCAAGGTGCAAAGAGAGTGTAGATAGTGCCATCTCCTCTAGCTCCTGCCACTGATCGTCAGACATGTTTGAAGGTCTACCTACATCACCACTCAATGGTCGATGCAACCCTCGCTGTGTCAATGCGTCAAGCATACACTCTCTCCATGCCGCAAAGTCTGACCCATCAAACATGCGCATCTGTGAGAGGTCACAATCTGATCGATCACCTGTCTCTGCCATGAGCACAATGTAGCAAACTAGAAAGCAAAACCACCTCACCAACAACACCTGAAAACTCTCTACCAATATGGCCAGAAACACAATGTAAAACCTGTGAGACACGCTCCAAAATAGAGCTCCCACAATGTCAATACAAGTCAGCCCTAAACTGGCTCGAATCGCATCAACAAAAGTCTACAAATATGGCTCAAAACCTGATGCAAAGTTGCGCCAATAACCGTGCAAAGCCTTGCACAAAATCACAAGTCAATATGACTCAATCGCGCATAAATATCTGACAAAATTTTGGCAGAGTCTCCTTTGTAACTGGAGCAAAATCTCAACAGTAAACCTCAAAGAGACAATAATATATGCCACAATGGCCAATCCGGGAATAAACTCGACCGGAATCACCTCACAAAGTCATACATATGAGCATACCCGCTCTTGCCGGAGTACCACTCAACGGCACCTCAAATGATATACATGTGAGTGATGATTGCTGCCAAAATACCTTTCAATCGATGACCAAATGTCTGCCAGATAACTATAGCAACATTTCGCAAAACCTTGCAAGATCTGTCGCTATGCGCAATACGAAATACGGCACACAAGGGCATACACAAGTGACTCCAAACTCCAACCAAATGATGACTGAAAATCACCTGTCAAAGTGGGAGTAAACTCAACCACTAAACTGTCAAAGAGCAACCTACGGATACGTAGAAGCAATACGTAAATTGAGCCAAATCTCAAATAATCTCAGCCACAAACAAATACACAAATCCATATATGGCATACATAGACCGCCAAGACCATGGCAACATAGCTCACTCTCGCATGAGTGGCTCTCTGGACAAATGCATATCCAAAAACCTGTGTACACCTATGAATTTGCTGGTTGCTGTAGAAAATACTCCGTGTGTGTGAGATATACCAAAAACAGTGTTTTTGGGACCCGAAAGTGCACAAATAAACCTGCTGCTGTACCTGCTGTAATTCAAAGCATAATTTCAGCAAATAGACATCACCATCGCATCCGGAGCGTGCCAAAACCCTGACCTAGACTTCTGGATCATGTAGATCTGACTCTGTATGACGGAGCTACGCAAAAAACTGCGTTTTAGAGCCCGAAAATGGCAAAAACGAGCTACACACAGTCTTGAACCTGCTCCTACTCCACTCTGCATGATGCAATGTCCTCTCAATGCAAGCTCCAACGCAAGAGCTCTGCCACAACAGCATCCAAGCACTCGAATGTCAAGCTCTCCTCCGCCGAGCACTTCTCTAACGAGCTCCACTGAGCTCAAAAGCTCCTCTCACCAAGGAAGCCGCAACCACCTCCTCGACCAAGCTTGACCACACCAAGCTCCAAAGACAATGCTCCTCAAGCTAAAATCGCTCTCCGTGAAACTCCGCGATCGAACTCCACCGTCGAGAACGAGCGAGCTATCGCCTCGAAGCTCTCAAAGCCGTCTTGCTCTCCGCGGTCACCATAGCTCTGATACCAATTGAAGGGGATCGGGGAGCACCACAGACGGAGAGTGAGAGAGATAAGGAGACACACAATACAGATATGGGTGGGGAGACTCCAAAGAGTGAGCAGCCCCATATACACTTATGCTATGTATAAGGTATACAAGTCAGTGGGCGCCCAGACTCTGGGCGGTCTGGCAAGGCACAGGCGCCTATACCCCAACAGTAGTTTCATCCTCTCGTTCATGCTTTAATAAGTCATTGATGGAGATATGTTATTGTATCTTATATATAGATATCTCCTTTCCTAGCTTACAATGGTACGTTTGAAATCTTCCCTTGGGCTTTACACATCTATGGATGTTATGAATACCATCTAAATTGAGATTATATTATAACCGTCCTTGTTGCAAAATCTAGTAGGGATAGTTTCATTTACATAAGTGTCTAGAGTTGCCAAAATCTGAGTCCACTCAAATGGATCAAATAGATGTTCAAGCAATGGCTCTAGGATATAGTATTTGTCTTCTACTTTCCGTTCCAAAATATGATCCTCCCTCATTAAACTACTATGGTTTGAAGTGCCGCACATCCAAAGTTGTGGCCTTGACTTCAACCAGAAGGTAGTCTTGTGTTGTTTGTGGTTGCGGAGTCAAATTCTTGAATAGTTGTTTTTGACATTTCTTTATAGAAGTAATTCTTTCAGTCAATCTGTGTGATCATGCCACTTGTTTGAGGTATAGAAAATTGTATCCCCAATCATGGATCATTTACAACTGCCTCATGAATGTTCTTTCTAACATGATGTTAAATTTGGATTTTCCCCCAAAATCCACAATTGCAAAGGTGTGTTGGTAATCCATGCCCACAAGAGTTGACCATAACACCCTATAACAATCCCAATGGCCTTTCCACATGTCTGTTTGTAAGTTGGAGTTTTATTCAAGTTTTCCAATTCCAAGTTTTTTCCAAGATTTCCACACTTGTTTTGGGGCAATGGAAATTCCCACATCACTGTCCAAATAGTCATGGTTTTACCACTAGCAAATTCCATAGGCAAGGTGGTGTTGTGTTCTTTACCCTCATATTAGTCTCTGACCTTGTTTTACCTTTTTTCGCAGAAGAGTATTCCTATTTCATTTCTTTGGCCTGCTCTAGAGTCACACCCTTTACTCCCAATTTTTCCAAACTTTTGTGCACGTCATTCTATAGGTTGGGTTTAAGCTTGAGTAGTTCTCCCAAAGTTAAAGTACAGTTTATCTTTTTGGATATGATTGAACAAGTTGTTTGTGTCCAAAGTCTCCTTGGTTTCCACCACTTTGGTTGTCTTGTGGACCATGGATCCCTCTTCATGCTTAGCTATATGTGATGGTGGAGTTTCAAGAGCATTGGATTTTCAATTCATTGATTCCTTTGAACCCCAATCCCCATACATTGATTGCATGTCCACTTCTATGGATAGATGTTCCAAGCGTAACTCTTCAAATGTTGTAGACTCTTAAGTTTGACTACCATTGTTTGCATTTCTTACTGCCTCGCGTAGATAAGAGGCTCCAAATGACTTTGCATAACCCTTCAAATGTTACAAATTTTGAAGTCTGACTCTAAACACAATTGTGACAGTTGCCCATCCCATGCCTAGGTTTTGGCTTATGCAGTTGTTGCCTTACCATTGGTTTTCTTTCCCCCTAATTTGCAATGAAGTTCTGATAAACATAACAAATCAGTTCCCTCATTGGGCCTAGTTGTTGTATTTACCATCCCTCTTCCATAGTCATTGATGAACTACCCTCTTCTTGGAGTGAGATTGGCACTATGTCTTTCTCCTCCATGGGCTCTTCTAGATGTATCAACTTGATGGAATAGCATTGCTCCTTGGTAACGGGGGTTATCGAAGTACCACATGTTGATGTCTTTCCATGCCCATAATAGGTTTCTACATTGTGCTATTGATTGATATGTATACATAGGGTTGCCCTTGTGGTCTCATTGGCATATGTTGTTCATGATTCGTTTCTCAAACCGTGGGTAGAATCAATCATGTCCACTTTTTGATGTGGATATCTACATGACATTCATGCATCATCAATCTACAAAAGGATATGAAGGTTAATTATCAACTTTCAGCATGCTTCCTCATTGTAGCTTCTTATAGTTGTGCCATTGGTTTGACTAATGCTCCAGCCACTTTTCAAATATTAATGAGTCATGCCTTCAAAGAATGCCTAAGAATCTTCTTGATATGGATGACCTCAGTGTTCACTCTTCTTTGAGAGAACATCATTTTAATCACTTTAAAAAGGTCTTTGAAAAATGTGACTTATATAGGATTTGTTTGAGTTCTAAAAAGAGGAAGAGAAAATTGCAAGAGATTCATTGTTTGTGACTACAAAAAGTTCAATTGTCACAACAAAAGTTTCATTAGGTGAGGCCTATCACAACGTACATAGGAGAAGTGTTTATGAATGGGTGGTGATGACCCGTTGGCTTTCTCTATACAAGCAAGTAACACATCTCTCTTTGCCACCACTCTATAGATACTCTATAAACTTATCATTGTTGTTTGATTCTCACTACACAAATCCCAAACTTTTGCAATGTTGGTATGAAAAAAACTTATATGCACCAGCTTGACACACATGCACTCACACAAGTTTTCCAAGAGTTTCTTTTATCTTACTTTCAATGTTGAGGGTTTAAGAGCTATCAAAGCCTCAATATTTCTCATGCACACCATATGAATAATTTTAATTTATGCAAATGCATTCAAGTATTCTAAGATGGATCAATCAACCACTCTTACTTTCAACTATCATGTATTGTGGCATGGTTGTCTATGGTAGTGGCAAATGTATATCAAATTAACTATTGCAACTTTGTTCAAATTCTTCTGCTATCAAGAAATTCTCTCATTCGGCCAAAATGTTTGTCCCTCTATCAATAATTTCTCTCATTTGGACAATATGTTTCTTCATCATCATTTGAATTGAGTGTAGTCACCACACACCAAGCCCTTTACATAGGGATGCATCCATGTCTAACACCATGGTCAAGTAGACATGAAAGATTTTAACTATGCTCTACATACACAAGCAACCTAAATTATAATTCCACTACACAAAGAGATCTGTCAGCACAAGTTATTAACATTAATAAGAAACTAGTGACCTAGTATAATTTGAGTGTAAAGGTATCGCCCATGCAATTGATTTCTCCTTTTTAGGGTTCATTAACTAAGCTCAAATCAAATGGTGTCTAGCATATGGACCAAAAGATGGACCTAGTGTATTTAAACTCATCAAACTCTTGTATATATAAGTGAAGAAAGGGATAAGGTTCGCATCGACATGGTCCTCCAAAAGTCATTTGCCATTTTTCGAAGGGGGGGGGGGGACAAAAAAGTGGTTGGCATTTGTGGTTGTGTCATGCACTAGACTCCATCAGAGTCAACGTCATGCTTGACACTAGTCTCTATTACTAATTGACCTTGCTCCCATGCTTGAGGGCAAAGCCTATATGTTGTGACTCAAATCTCTACAAGCCTACTTTGTTGGACAAGTTTGAGGTTGTGAGAGATTTTATCAAAAGAATGAGAACTCGTTGAATTGGAATGTGTTTAAATCAATTTACGATGACGATTGAACAAATACTAAGATATTTTCCTATGGCTTGGCAAATTCAATGATTTTCAAAAATTGTGATCTTTGGCATGGTTTTTCAAAGAGGAAGTCCATGACTTCGTGGTGAGCATCATCTACCAAGGTCTCTTCCATTCCCGTGTGAATATACCAAAATAGCAATGAAATCAAATTTTGAAATCCCTACAACCAAGCAAGCACTGTGTGTGGCACTGCCTTAGTAGCAAGAAAGGCGGTCGATTGGTAAGTCCACCTATTCTTCCTTGTGATGAGAATTGTCATTTTTCAGCCCTGCATCTCAAGGACAAAAAACAACTCGAGATGCATTGTTGGCCCGGGGGGGGTAATTATCCAAAGCTCTCACCATGTTCTTATAAGCTATCAACATAAACCAAAAAGATCTCCCAAAGTAAAGAAAGCAGATTGGCAACTAATAGGGAGATTCTAAGGAGAATCGAAATCCAATTTCATCTGATTTCCTGGTGAACATGATTTACCAATGTCTCTTCTATTCCCGTGTAATATACCAAAATAACAAAAAAATAAATGAAATCATATATTTTTTAATCCCTATAACCAAGCAAGCATTACCTGTGGCATTGCTTTAGCAGCAAGAAAGGCGATCGACTAGTAAGTCAACCTGTTTTTCCTTGGGAGAATTGTAATTTTTTCAACCTTACATCTAAAGAAGAAAATGTTGTACCCAACTTTGCATCACTTTTTCTCCCAATCGCAGAATTTCAATGAGGGTCCCACCAAGCATTGGATAGAACCTCAGAATCCCACCATAGTGAGTCTTGTACCATAATGTAAGATATTATATAATCCGTCATCAAACATTAGCTCTCTCCAAAAATAGTTCTACATAAATGAAACACTGCAAAAGTAAACATCGATCCCGATAATTTCATGCTAAGTTTTATATTAAATCACACTTGGGTATCTTAAAGGGTGATTGCATGGTAAAAGTATTCTTACCAAACAAACTTTCAAAATCTAGAACATCTACACTAAGATTAAGATCATTCTTAATCAACAAAAGAACCTAAAACAACGAGGCCAAAGCCACCATAGCACCTTATTTATCCATGGGTAAATGAAGCAATTGTGCAATGAAGAATGCAAATTGTGTATATCACATGTGTTCAAGGACTATTTATAAAACTCTTTATCTGTGAATCTTTTACGAATAAAATATACCTTTTTTTAAATTCAATTTGTAAATTTTTTTTCCAATTTCATTTTATGATACCTTCTGTCGGTAAAAATTGTAAAAAAAATAAAATTTTACAACCCTTTCTATTGCACTCACGTGATAGTCACATAATTATTAACTGAACCACCCTAAACAGGCTCCCAAAGAGCAGTAACACGTCAAATCATATGCAAAAGTCAATAGTACAACATAAGGTAGAAGAGAAACAATGGGGAAAAACATTACTAGAACCCATGGTTAACAAGGCCTAGATCTCCAAAGGCTTAAATCCAGGTTGGAAGACCCTATAGTCCACTTTTTCTATGACACAAGGAGAGAAACATGCCAAAATTGCCATATAAAATTAGAATAGAAAGAGGGTGTACTAGGTAAGTCCAAGGGAACAAAGGTAAGTAATGCCAAGGAGAGAGTGTGTGTGTGTGTGTGTGTGTGTCATTACCAAAAAAAATGTGTGTGTGAGGGGGGGGGGGGGGACTTTTTAACAAGTCGGGACAAACCCAAAGGACCTCGAAGATCTATCCAACGAGTTTGAGAAGAGAAGACAGAGAAAAGGAGGCCCAAAGGTGTCTTAACAAGTCCCACATACCAAGTTCAATATTTAATCGCAATGTTTTTATAACACTCTAGAAGGTGCCTTCACAGCTATTGTGCAGACGAAGGTTACAAGTTTCTAATGTGCCAAACATCACAAGTCATATAAAAGTCAAATGAGGGTGGGAAAAACCCGTACGCACGTTTCAGTGGAAGCATAACACTAAAACCAAGCAAGCCATTTTATATAGTTGTCACGACCATGCTTCGTAGGTACATACAGGAACAATATCCCCTTTCTTGCCCATTCTATAGAGAGAGAGAGAGAGAGAGAGAGAGAGAGAGACTGCACACATGAGCACCAAGTATAGAGAAAAGGTGTAGGTTGCTTGAAACACAGCGAATACTAGAGAATGACCGAGGTGACTATGAATATAACCACTCAGACAGGCTACAACCAGGAAAACACACCCAAAAAAAAAACATTTGAGTTCAGCATGGTATTCCTATGAAGGACATATAGACCTGACCAGTGTCCTTAATCTATGTATATGTAAACACTATTGATTTTTTAAGTGATTTAGAGAGACGAACATAACAATGTGCGCAGAAAAATAATTACGATACAGATTGGGTGCTCATGAATGTGTGTTAGTAGGATGCATGACTGCAAAAAAAGAAAACAGCAATGACTCACAACTAGCAATGGATCGCAAAAAGCACGGAAGGCAGAGAAGTATGGTCTTAAAGGAAATCCGATCATATTTTACAATGGGAAGTTAGCTACACTAACAAGCGCCCCTTACAGAAAAAGGGCATGGTTTGGTCAGCAGATATTAAATAACAAAAAGGTCGGATTACGAGATGCAATTCCGATATTCCAATATGCCCAGTCTCCAATCCCAGAGTTATTGAGCTATGGAATTAGATTACATAATAAGCCCAAAAAAAACCACAAAATTTATGGACTCTTTGTCCAAAAAAAAACAGCTCAGCCCAAGGTCACAGTTCCCAATACATCTGCTGGAAAAGAATCTACAGGATCATAAATGACGATATTCGACAATTCAATCACCATCACAATCGGAGGTAAAAATCGCAAGAATGAAGAAAATCATACCACCCCCTTCGGGTGAATCAACACAGACCTCGTCGGATGTTGATTATTCGTCGCTAACAGACAAGCTAGACATGCCATTTAAGGCATCTCCATTGCCTTTGCCATTGGCGGTGCTGCCGTCCGCAAGCTTCACCAGAGCTGTTTCAAGTGCACATTCTATGGTCTGCAATTCTGCATCTGGCTCTGGCACCTCAACGTGGAAGGATTTTTGTGGAGCTGGGCCCACGCATTTAGACGAAGCATAGGACTGCTGCTTAATATGGTTCCAGAGCTCCACATGGAATGCATGAGAAGAACTGTAGCAGTCATCAGTTGCCTCATTTTTGGATCCCTTCGAAGAGCCACCGCGTTTAGAATCACTCTGACAGAAAAATGGTAATACATGCGAATCCATGACCTGCAGTCCACACACAGAAAAGCTACGTAGGCACGAAAAATGTGGGAAGAATGAGCATAGGATTTTCCCTTTCTGTTTATGTTTTCCAGAGAGAGAGAGAGAGAGAGAGAGAGAGAGAGATACATCGCTACTGTTGTTTTCCTGTGCAAAAAGCAAAAGGGAATTGACCACACAGATCAGCTGCACCTCAACCCCAGACAAAAAAATTGTTGGCCAGTGCGGCAGAGGAAAAGATGCCCTGAAGTTCCGATCATCACTGCTCTCCTTTGCTGCACGAGCAGGAAGGAGGGCAACCAAGCCACATTTGGAAGGCACCTTTAGAGGGTCTACAGGGGAGCCATCTTCTTTTGCCGGGAGAGAGAGAGAGAGAGAGAGAGAGAGAGAGAGAGAGAGAGAGGGGAACTTGTACCTTCAGAAGTTCGTCTTTACCACAGCCTTGTAAGACTCTTATCTTGCGCTTTGTTCTTTCTTGAAGTAGGGGACGTACCACCTGCAGATGTAAACACAATTGGATAAAGTTTAGCACGTTCACCAAAAGAGTTCAGCAAATATGACAACAAACAAGACTTCTCAAGACAGACAATTGAGAGGGCCAATAGAAAAACACCACATTGAAAGAGAGTCTAAATTGATGATATGAAAACACAACATATAACACACATGTGGACATATAACACAACATCATGTAGTTGTGTTATTTGGCACAGGTAGCATCGAGGAGGTGATAAAGCGAAAGGCATGTGAAAAGAGTGCCAAGCTCCAACTAGAACCCATTTTGTCTCGCAAGTTACCACCTGCTAAGAAAGCTGAACCAGGTTATTGGACTCATTCCCAACATCTATGAAGTGTCTCTTCTAGATTCCTTCGAGGGAGTTATGCAGAGCTCAAGGTAAAATTCACAGCAACAAAGCGTTATTTTTTTCTAATTCCTTCTGAGAACCTTATTTCCTCAAAACTTCGACAAAAGTTTAGGATTGATTTTGATCAAGGGTATTCTCAAATCGAGACCAGCTTGCTAGCAAGCTTACTCCACTCTTCGATTCTCTTTCTGTTACTATCCAAGGATACCATGGTCAAGCTGCATTAAGTTAGAAAATTTGTGACGCCTTGTTGAGAATGCCTTGGCACTCCCAAAGACGCTCCCATTGCAGAATGACAAAGGATCATTTCCCTCCAACATCATAACAAATCAATCACCCTAGAAGTCCGACAGTCGCTTCTACACAAGAGTGTTCAAGGCATTTTGTTTGTACATAATCAGTAACTAACAAACATTATGTTTGTGAAATACTGTTTGAACTTGTTTGATTCTAGTTTGAGTCTATTGGAATTTTTTTGAACCTATTTGACTTTGCTTGAACTCATTTGGACTAAACTTAAATCTCTAAGACCCAATTCAATGGTTTAGACCCAATACAACAGGTGCACACAAACCCCAAACCCGTTGAAGCGTTTATTTCAACGGTTGGATTCAGTCCCACACCCTGTACACCATCGTGACATAAAAACGCTCCGAAACAGCCAAAACGTTTCGGCAAAACAAGCTTTTTTTTTCTTTTTTTTTGCCCCCTTTTGACCAAATGACCTCAAACCACTCGTTAGGGGACATGTACAAAGGCCGCCTCAAAAAATCCATACCTTGTTCACTCGTGACTCAAGTCTCACATCTCGATTTGGTATTTCACATGTCTTGACAGGTGAATATGTACGTATATTCAATGTATAATTATAGATACATACGTGTAAAACAAAACCTGTGTTTCGCTTTCGTTGAGCTCCGAAACGAAATGTTTCAGAAACCTCGAAACCCCAAAACGCACGTAACCCGGAAACGTTTCATGTCACACTGCTGTCCACCAAACCCCAACATAACAATTGGACAGCCCATTACGAAAATTACCCTAGACCCAACTTAACGGTTTGACACATGTCCAAGATCAAGGATAACAATTAACAAATTTCACTGAGCTGTTATAAACATGCCCCCGGAACCGCTATACACAGAGAATATGTGACACTTCATGTTTCTTTGTTCAAAAATTGCACTTTTCTGCATGGATTTTATCATCTAAGGATTGAATGACATTTGTGGAAGCATTTATGTTTGATTCAGTAAATTGCACCTAAGACGACTCTAATGCATCAAAATTCAAAGACATAGAGGTCAAAGCGGCCTAGTACGTGATGGCTAGTCACGTCGAGTGCTATGAAGAGAAGAATGTTGATAATTGATGAATGTTATCCGGACTAGGTTATGTGCTATTGCATCGTAATCATTCCATCCGTGAATATTCACAGGCATACAAGCATGCTAGCAATGTTTAATGAGCTTTGGTGCTATGTCAGTTTTTACAGGTGTAATCGAGGTCGTTTACTTTTCTTCAAGCAAGGCTTGTCAAAATTGAGACGTGGCATCTCCATATTTGACTCGTACTAAACACAACACCGCAGCAAAAGAAGCCAAAGCATAGCAAACTCGCACTGCGATTTTCTCCGCATTTCATGGATTGACCATAAAGTGCTCATTGGGCAGTTGAGTCCGGATATATGTGGCAGCCTTTACACTTGAATTGCTTTCTAAGCGACAACTGTAATAGTCTTGGACACTCCAAGCGAGAAATCTCAAACAGAAACTTCAAAATCACTGAACTTTAATAGAGAGAGAGGGAGAGAGTCGACAAGGCCCATGACTCTTAGCAACGAGTTTAGTAATCACATCTAGATCCACATCGGACCTCACTGATGTTGGATTAACTAATTCTTATTGCGATCATGACCATAGAATCTAAAGACCGAAATGTTGTAGTCATTTTGTCTTTCAAACCTGCACTCAAACACAATCACATGAGTGAGCACAAAAATCAGATTCCTTTTCGGGAAGTCCCATGTCGTAGTACTTCTTTCATAAAGTCATCGAGCACAATACTGTCAGCCCATCAATATCCATGAAATCCAAAGGAAAATCAGTGACTTTATTCCATTCGGTAATTTGTGACAAAGGAGTGGAGTGATTCCCCTCTTGTGCAGTCCCGTCTGCACCAGCTTCAACCCTGTTGATCCACGGGATCTCTCGGAATAGTCAAGGCTAGACCAAAAACCTGAAGGTAAAGTTCCAATATCTGAGGAGTATCTGCTAGGTCCTCCTCCTCCATCCAATTCGCATTCAATGTCGGATACTTCTTGACTAAGAACCGCCGATCACTTTACCTTTCTCCTTCCTTTCCTTGTGAGCCGGTATCTATTCCAAAACGAGTATCTCCTTGCCCTCTTCCACTTCAGGTTGCTCCTCAGGCTCCCTGTCGACTGGCACCTCAACCTTGAAAGATCTTGATAAAGTCACATGAGAAGCATTGTGAATCTTCATAGTATCTGGCAACTTCAGCCCGAAGGGATACATCAATTATCTTCTCTTGAATCTGGAAAGGGCCATAGTCTTGCATTCTTAGCTTTAGAAAAAGCCGCTCCTTTCCCTTCCGTTTTCTTGATCTTGTTCCTTCAACTGCAAGTCACGTCAAATCTTGTCTGCTGCCTTCTTATGCCGTGCTTGAGACTTCTCAAGAGCCTCGAGGCTCGAGCACCTTGACAAAAGCAGTATCCAAATCTGCTTCAAAAATCTTATCTTGGATCTGGGGAATTCTCTCATCTACCAATTGATTCCCTTTTTCCTTTCTTTCCTTATGCCCTGGGACCTGTGGGTAGCTTCCCTTGTCCAGACACACTATCATCTGATCCCCTTTCTCTGGAATACTTTGATGAACTTGCACCTGGTTCTCTTAGTTCATCGGAACCTTCGGATGTGCTACCATCTGATTATCCAGAATCGTTCGATGAGTTGTCATCCGGTTTCCCTCATTCATTCTTTTCACTGACATACTCTTGCCCTGTTGAGGTGGATACTATTTTGTCCATAAGATAAGTCAATGAGCCGGCATGCATTCCAAATCGTTCCTTAGCATGTTGCATAAGTCTCTGAATATAGTCAATACTTCTCGTTTAGATAATAGTCTCGAATCTCTTTTAGCAAACCATAGCAAAACCGCTCAATTTGGTCTTTCAAAGTAATCTTCCGAAACGAAGACACTGGCAAATAAGTATCCCAAAACCTCTAGTAGAAGTCATCCAATGTATCTTTCTCAGTCATTTTAAAGTGATGCCAAGCCGTGAATGACATCTCTTGCATATTCATCTGATATCAAAGTTGGCGTGAAAATTGTCTTGAATTTTACTCACGTCGCAGATTCGTCTCTGCGCAACAACAGAGTATACCACCATGTATGTTGAAACCGGCCTGTTCAATCCAAAAAGGGCGGTAGACTTTACTTTAAACCTTGATTTAGCTTTCACCCATTATTAGTCGTCTATTTTACCTGTACTTTCAAGACACAACAAAGGGGAGAGGGATACAGGCTGCTAGATTGCACCTGTATGAGTGGACAGACACCAGATTGGCCCCTAACTTAGGCGCCCCTTTCGGTATTTCTTTATTGTTCAAAAGAGGGAATAAACGCTGTGGTTCCTGCAAGCTGCCCCGCACAAACTCGGCTGAATTTCCACTGTTCCAGCCCGATTTCGGCAGCATAACTGTACTAGAACCCTTCACGGTCAGTATTCCCACGCATTGACTGACTTTCCCGACGCATACGGGCACTTTGCAAAACCTGGCGAGAATCTGCAGCACGCTGAATTCTCTGTTTTCAGCCCTGAAAATACGCCAGATCGCCTGTACAGCGGTCCCCTTGCGTCCCCGAACCTCCTGGGGGTATTAGGGTCCGTTTAGGGCCAAAACCCTAAACCTGCAAAAATACACAGCAGGCTGTAATTCACTGTTTCGGGCTCCGTTTCGCGTGCCGGTCGCATCCCTAGCAAGTCCTCGAGCTCCCGCACCTGTAGGGCTACTTGCCCTTTGAATCGGACGAGATTTCTGGCGTGAAACCTCTCCGAATTCACCTGTACCTGCGGGGGGATTAGCCGCTAGCTAATCCAGTACCTGTGCAAGAGGCTCTTGCCTCGGCAATCGCGCATGAACCCACACAACTGTACATTGGTCAAATGAAGAGCCCACTAGAGGGGCATAACATACTGCCAAAGGGGAGAGAGAGGGCAGTGCGTAGCGTGCAGGGCATCACTCCTGGCACCGCACTGTGCATAAGAGGGAAAGCAAGCACTCCATAGCTCTTAACCTGTGACAGAGACTTGCAAAATGAGCCTCCCAGCTATAAATCACGTTTTTGCCTTCTCTATAAGTAGTAAACTGGCCTCAGAGTGCCAAGTGTCACTCATTTGTGCATTTTCCCGCTTTAGACCCTCGGGTCTAAAAATATCTCACCTGCAGCCTCTGTTGACTTGGCCACAGAGTAACAAAATGATCCCCATGTCAAACTGCACGTAATGACGCGAAGACATTTTCAGGTCCCAAAATAGCAGTTCCCTAAATTTTAGGAGATGCTGCCATTGTATCTTTCTAGGTCATCCGACCCTCTTTGTACACTGTGGCCACATCCAAAACTGAAATGTAGCCTCTGTAGCAAAGGATTCCACTTTGGCTAGTCAATGACCCCACTTGGCTAACCATAGTCCTTGTCCAACCTTAGTGCTCTCTTGCCCTCAGGCCTGGACTCCCTCTGGACAGTTCCACACTAGCTATGCAATGCAGGGCAGTTAGATTTCCCGAGGGGTGTTTCCAAAAAGTGAAAGTAAATAGATAATAAGAAAGAAATCAACAAAAAGGATAGATAGTAGTCACACGCTGGTGACATACCCCCCTCTTGAAATCTCAAACGTCCTCGTTTGCATCTATGTCGTCCATGCTTACTGTCAACACTGATGTATTCAACACCTGTCGACACATATACGACACATACATGCTCATTGTCAACCCTGGTGTATTCAACACCTCGTCGACTCATGTATTGCCTGCGTGTGAACCCTGTCCCAATGACATAGTGGTAGCTTCGCACTCTGCCATTGCTTTGAGTCACGAACTTTCCAATGACAAAATGGTAGCTGCACATTTTGCCACTGTCTTATAGTACACGTTGGATCCCGTAACACTTGCGAGCATACCCAAACCGACAGTTTAAGAATGCAGTTACACATGTACTCTTTAATAGAAGCAATCACTGTATCCTTGACAGACTGACAAGAAATACTCACTTCTATAGCACTAACCAAACTTTTGGACATTCCATAAGAGCAATTGCCAAACTGACAATCTGTACAGCTCTAACATTCATGTAACAGGTATTTGATTTGAGCTCACTTTAAATACCATGTACATCATTTGTTTCAAAAGCCATTGTCACACTGACAATCCATTTAGCTTTGAAACTCAAGGGGTCAAGGTAGGTTGCAAATCGAAGGCTTCCAGGTAAAGTGATAACACAGTTGGTGACTCTGCAAGTTCACCTTCTTCCATCCACTTAGCATCCATTGGTGGATAGTTTCTGAACTTTACCAAGTAACGCCTAGCAACCTTGCCTTTCACTTTCCTTTCTTTGTGTGCCAAAATCTGTTCAGGGACCAAGATCTCGTCAAGTTCCTCGACTTCCGGCTGATCTTCAGCTGGCATATCTTCTGGCACATCACCCACATAGGGTCTGAGAAGACTCACATGAAACGCATTGTGAATCTTCCAACTGTCAGGCAATTTCAGCCTATATGCAACATCACTGATTATGTCGCACACTTGAAAAGGCCCATAGTAACGCATGCTGAGCTTTGGAAACACTCTTTCCTTGCCCTTCATCTTCTTTAACCTTGCCTTTTCAAAGCGTAAAAGCACCCAATCACCAAGTGAATATACCACTTCACGACGGTGACGATCAGCTGCTTTCTTTTGCTTTGCCTGAGTCCTTTCTAAGGCCACTTTGACCTTCTTGTACATTTCATCCATGTCTTGAACATACTTATCTGCTTCAAATATCTTGTCCTTTGTATGCAGTATGGGAGGAACTTTCTTGCCACCTTCAACTATCTCAAAAGGTGCCTTGCCAGTTGATGAATGCACTGTATTATTGTATGCATACTCCACCAATGGCAAATACTGCTCCCATTTTCCTTTATGCTCTGACACATAGCACTTCAGCAGATCTAGGACAGTAGAATTTGCCTCTTCTGACTGCCCATCTGTTTGAGGATGAAATGACGAAGAGAATTTGAGCGTGGTACCCATATTCTCAAACAAGCCTCTCCAGAACAAACTTGTCATGCGTGGATCACGGTCGCTAACAATCGACTGTGGCATGCCATGATACTTGAAAATATTGCTCATAAACAAGCGTGCCATCTGATCTGGCTTTATCTTCTTCCTGACAGGAATAAAATGAGCCTGTTTGCTGAATCTGCAAATAATGGTCCAAATACCATCGTTTCCTGTCTGCGTTCTCGGAAGATCAAAGATAAAATCCATAGCAATACTTTCCCATGGTTTATCTGGAATAGGTAGTGGTTGCAATAACCCTGGTGCCTTTTGCCTGTCAAACTTGACCTTTTGGCATATTAGGCATTCTCGCACAAAGGCATCCACATCCCTTCTCAATGTAGGCCAATAGAAGAATGTCTCTACCGCTTTAACTGTAGCATCGATACCACGATGCCCTGCATACGGTGGGACATGACTCTCTTCCATAATTTTGCGTCGCAATGGCTTTGTGACACACAATCTGCCATGCATCATCATGAACCCGTCTTTAAGAAGATAGTGTTCATGACGTTGTCCATCCATTAGTTGCTCGAAGACCCTTGCAAAATCTTCATCATTTGCATACTGTTCTCTCATATCATCAAGTTCATGATGATAAGGAATCGACACAGCTGAAATTTGTGGCTTCCTTGACAAGGCATCAGCCACAACGTTCTTCTTGCCTTCCACATGCACAATCTGAAAATGGAACATGGACAAGATATTTGCCCATCGCATATGCTTTTCAGATAACTTTGTCTGTGTCAAGAAGTATCGCAAGGTCTGATGGTCCGTTTGGACAACGAAATCTGCACCTAGCAGGTAGTGTTTCCAACTTAAGAGCGCATGAATCACAGCCAGTAACTCTTTCTCATAGACCTGCATGGTCATCTCTGGCCCTTGCAAAATTCTGCTCTCATAGGCTACTACCCTGCCATCTTGCATTAGCACTGCACCAATGCTACTACCGCAGGCATCACACTGGACCACAAATGACTTCCTAAGATCTGGCAACACAATGACTGGATCCGAAGTCATCTTTTCCTTTAAGAGATTAAAAGTTGAAATCTCTTTCTGTGTCCATCTGAAGGTGACTGCCTTCTTTTGAAGAGCATGTAAAGGTGAAGCAATCTCAGCGAAATTTCGAATAAACCTTCTGTAATAGGAGCATAGTCCCAAAAAGCTTCGGACATCATGCACCGTCTTCAAATTTGGCCATGACTTGATCGCTTCAACTTTTGCAGGATCCATTCTGACACCATCCTTTGAGACAATGTGTCCCAGAAAGTGAATCTCTTCCAGAAAAAACTCACTTTTCTTTGCATTGATGAGCAACCTATGACTGCGTAGCTCTTTGAACACAATGGCCAAGTGATGCCTATGCTCCTCTTCATTCTTTGAGTAGACTATCATGTCATCAAAGAATGTACCAACAAACTGCTGGTGTGGACGGAAAATTCTGTCCATCATCCTATTGAACGTAGCAGGAGCATTTGTGAGACCAAAGGGCATCACTAAAAATTCGTAAAGGCCAAACGTTGTTCTAAAAGCAGTCTTGTGCACATCCTCTGATCTAATGCGGATCTGATGGTACCCACTCTTTAGATCTATCCTGCTAAACATAGTTGCTCCTTCTAATTTGTCCATAATATCATCAATTCTAGGTATAGGGAACCTATTCTTGATGGTATTCTTGTTCAGTGCACGGTAGTCGATGCACATATGCCATGAGCCATCCTTTTTCTGCACCAACAATACTGGAGAACAAAATGGAGATGAACTGGGCTGAATCAGCCCTTTTTCTAACAGCTCCTGTACTTGGCCCATTATCTCTTTCTGCTGAGCCGCACTAACCCTGTACGGAGGCTTATTTGGTGGGCTACAGCCTGGCACCAAATCTATCGCATGGTCCTCGGGTCTCTCTGGCGGTAATTGAGACGGTAATGAATCGGAAAAACAGTCACTATACTGTTGTAAAAACATTGACCTTTCTTTATCTAGCACAGATAAATTTGATTCATCACAATCTGACACTTCACGTGCAAAAACCAAGTACGCAGAAAGATGCTTTTTCATTACAGAAGTAATAGCAGAAGCTGATACAGTAGGAATAGACTCCCCTTTAAGCTTTACATCCAGAATGTGAGTCTTTCCCCTGCTCTGTACAGTGATCTTTTTGTTGTAGGCATCCATGATTCCCTGTACACGAAACAACCAAGGAATACCTAACAACACATCACATCCGTCCAGTGGCATGATGTAAAATTCTTCAGCATCTACATAGGACTGGATATGTAGACGCAACTTTCCAATGATGGGTGTCACAGCCTCTGTATGGCCAGGACATGCCAAACCTGCCTCTGCTGTATACCCCATCTCTTCAGGTCTGATTCCCAACTTTGAAGCCAATTCTGGGGAAATAAAGTTGGCTTTGGCACCTGGATCAAAGAAGATAAGCACTGTTTGATGCCTAACCTTTCCCCATGCTCTGCAAAGCTCACTTGCATCTGAATTTGGCTTGTCGCCCACCATATCTGGCACTAGACCAGCCATGGGCTTCTTTCCTTTCTTGTCTTCCTTGTCTTCAGAATCAGCTGGCCTTTTCTTTGTAGGACAGTTGTAAGCAATGTGGCCAGGCTGCTCACATATAAAGCATTTGTTCTCTGTCCTCAGGACCTTCTTTTGCTCTTCTGACTTGCGAGGAAAACGTCTTTTCCATTTCTTTGCTGGTCCTTTTTCTGATTCAGCCGTAGCTTTGTCTTTCCCTGTGTTGGCCGACTCCTGAGTCCCTTTAGGAGCCTCATTGGGAACGTGCTTCTTGGCTGAATTTTTCTTGCCTGATCCTGCCTTGACGCCAGTGTTAAATTCACAATCTTCTCCCTTGAGCAAACCATTGCCAGTGTTTGCTACCTCGATGAGCTGCGTCAAAGTAGTGACTTTGGTCTTTGTGCAGTATTTTCTCAATCCTTTGGGTAGGCCACAACAGTATTTTTCTATCTGTTCTGTCAATGGCACAAACCTATAGGAAGTTACTGGAAGTAGAGCTTTCCAAAACTTCCGATTGTAATCATCCAGATTTCTGCAAGTGGCAGCATTAAGCTGGTGCCATTCTGTCATGACATCTGCTTCGAAATCATCAGATAACCATGCTGCTGCAAAAATCTGCTTGAAGTAAATCCATGTGGACGGAGCTTGCCCTTGAAGCAATAAAGTTGTCCACCATTGTCCCGCATTCCCTGTCAAGAAAGTGGCTGCCTTGCGGACCTTTGAAGCCTCTGTAAAGTTTCCCCCTGCATAGGCCTTATCAAACTGCTGGAGGAATGAAAGAGCCTTCTTCCTGTCATCAAACCCTGTAAAGGTCGTGAATGACACACCTTTGCCACCTTCTTTGTACGGAGTTGGCCTCTCCAACGGCGTTAAATTGTCATATGGAAGTGACTGAAACATGGGAACACTATTAGGGTTCATTTGTGTTCCTTGGCCGCTATTAACTTGACCTGGAAATGCCATATTTGGCTGCTGATTTGTAATTCCAGCCATACCAAAATTTGCTTGTGGCATCCCAAATTGTCCCTGAGTGCTTTGAAACCCTGGTTGCATACCCATGACACTGTACATGGGGTTAGGCATCATCGTTTGAGCACCCGCAAACACTGTTCCTGGCGTATAAAACTGATTTCCAGGTGCATGACCAGCCATGCTCTGAAATACCGATCCACCTCCAAAATAGCCAGGGTGTACTGAAGGTGGTGGGAAGACCTGTTGCATAGCCTGTAGGTTGCTTCCCTGCCCATTAGAACCAGCTATAGGCTGCTGAAAGGTGGCGGGCTGAATTGGTACAGCTTGAAAAACTGGCATCTCAGCCACCTGTTCTTGCACCTTAGGCATACGTTGTGGAGACTGCATGTTCTCCGTCAAGTGTACAGGTGTTTCCATTGACTGTGCGGTATGAATCACCTGTGTTCGAGCCTTAACAGGCTTTTGAATATGATCCAGTGACCCAACTTGCTGAGACGGAACCGGAGGTTGCAGAAAGGCTAAAAACCTCGGATTCTGCATTGCTTGTGTGAACATAGCCACAGCAGTAGCCAACTGGATCCTGAATATATCATCATCAGTCTGTGGTGGTCTTGAGGACTCACCCACTTCATGTGTCTGTTGACCCTGTGAAGAGGAAACCTCTTCAGTCACATCATCTGGTCTGTCAGCCATAATTACAATTCCCTGTGTCTCGTCTATGATCCCCTGTGTCTTCAAGCCCAAAACTGACCAAGGCTCACTTCTATGGGAAAAAGTGATTTAATCCCGTCGATGGAACCATGAAACCGGCCTGTTCAATCCAAAAAGGGCGGTAGACTTTACTTTAAACCTTGATTTAGCTTTCACCCATTATTAGTCGTCTATTTTACCTGTACTTTCAAGACACAACAAAGGGGAGAGGGATACAGGCTGCTAGATTGCACCTGTATGAGTGGACAGACACCAGATTGGCCCCTAACTTAGGCGCCCCTTTCGGTATTTCTTTATTGTTCAAAAGAGGGAATAAACGCTGTGGTTCCTACAAGCTGCCCCGCACAAACTCGGCTGAATTTCCACTGTTCCAGCCCGATTTCGGCAGCATAACTGTACTAGAACCCTTCACGGTCAGTATTCCCACGCATTGACTGACTTTCCCGACGCATACGGGCACTTTGCAAAACCTGGCGAGAATCTGCAGCACGCTGAATTCTCTGTTTTCAGCCCTGAAAATACGCCAGATCGCCTGTACAGCGGTCCCCTTGCGTCCCCGAACCTCCTGGGGGTATTAGGGTCCGTTTAGGGCCAAAACCCTAAACCTGCAAAAATACACAGCAGGCTGTAATTCACTGTTTCGGGCTCCGTTTCGCGTGCCGGTCGCATCCCTAGCAAGTCCTCGAGCTCCCGCACCTGTAGGGCTACTTGCCCTTTGAATCGGACGAGATTTCTGGCGTGAAACCTCTCCGAATTCACCTGTACCTGCGGGGGGATTAGCCGCTAGCTAATCCAGTACCTGTGCAAGAGGCTCTTGCCTCGGCAATCGCGCATGAACCCACACAACTGTACATTGGTCAAATGAAGAGCCCACTAGAGGGGCATAACATACTGCCAAAGGGGAGAGAGAGGGCAGTGCGTAGCGTGCAGGGCATCACTCCTGGCACCGCACTGTGCATAAGAGGGAAAGCAAGCACTCCATAGCTCTTAACCTGTGACAGAGACTTGCAAAATGAGCCTCCCAGCTATAAATCACGTTTTTGCCTTCTCTATAAGTAGTAAACTGGCCTCAGAGTGCCAAGTGTCACTCATTTGTGCATTTTCCCGCTTTAGACCCTCGGGTCTAAAAATATCTCACCTGCAGCCTCTGTTGACTTGGCCACAGAGTAACAAAATGATCCCCATGTCAAACTGCACGTAATGACGCGAAGACATTTTCAGGTCCCAAAATAGCAGTTCCCTAAATTTTAGGAGATGCTGCCATTGTATCTTTCTAGGTCATCCGACCCTCTTTGTACACTGTGGCCACATCCAAAACTGAAATGTAGCCTCTGTAGCAAAGGATTCCACTTTGGCTAGTCAATGACCCCACTTGGCTAACCATAGTCCTTGTCCAACCTTAGTGCTCTCTTGCCCTCAGGCCTGGACTCCCTCTGGACAGTTCCACACTAGCTATGCAATGCAGGGCAGTTAGATTTCCCGAGGGGTGTTTCCAAAAAGTGAAAGTAAATAGATAATAAGAAAGAAATCAACAAAAAGGATAGATAGTAGTCACACGCTGGTGACATATGTACAGTTCCTTTCAAGTAAGATGTTGCCTTTCACACCTTGGAGAATTTTGTGAACCGTCCCTCCAGAGAAGGCGACGTCAAACTGTTGTACTAACTCAAGGGCTCGATGGGTCTCCTGGTAGCCTGAAACGGTCTCAATCCTGATGTCCTGACTCCCTTGAAATCCTTGGTTTTCTTGTTGATCTGGTCACTATAAAAAGAGAACGAGCTCTCCTCCTCTGAACTACTAGATGGCCTTCCATGCTTGCTAGACTTTGTCCAAAAAACCAAAAAAAAAATCTACTTCAAAAAAAATATTGTCTTTGGTGCTTAGAAGTTAAGGAACCTTCTTAGCGTTAGGGAATAAAGGCCTAAGTGCCTTGTATTTACTAACTTATAAGTTAAAAGACTTATAAGTGAGGGGGCCCAAGTGTGAATGGCCCCCTAGTCACTTACTCATATACTCAAAGGTGAAGCCCAAAAAGAAATAGCGTGACTTCTCCCAGATTTTGACGAGCGTTCTCTCTCTCTCTCACGTTTTCTCTCTGCGTGAGCTTCTTCTGCGCCACTCTCCTCTTCTCCTTCACTCTCATTGCATAGAGTAGCAAGTGGGCTCTCTCTCCTGCTCCCCCACACATGGTATCAGAGCTTTAGGGTTTCCAAGAGAGCCATTTTCGAAACACAGATCAGAATTCTGTTCTTGCTCGCTGCGGGAAGGATATTCAACCGTTTTCGATCAACTCTGTCGCGAAGGGATCCTCTCACCGTGTAGAATCGACCTCCGGTGACAGTTTCCCCAAAATTAGGGTTTCAAAAACTGGCAAACAGCAGCCTATTTCTGCTGAAATTGACCAATTTCGGGGTCAATTTGATGCAATTTCATTAGGGCAAGTCTCACAGGTCAATCTTACAGGTGTTTCCACCAACGAGGCTCTGAAAATTCAGCAAAACAGGTGTTTACAGGTCTGATTTTTGCCCCAAAACAGGGAATTTCAGCAAGCAAATGATGTATACACCTTGTGGAAACCTTTGGTAAGGGTTTGGCAGTGAATGTACGCCGTTTTGGGGTGATTTCGCGTGAAATTTGCTCGCTGTTTTTCTGCAACAGCAAGCTGTTTTTTGCCCGATTACGCACATTTGGGCGTGTTTAGGTCGGCAAAACAGGTTTCAGTGTTTGCAATCACTCAGAATGGCTTCTAGCAGTGAAAGTGGCAATTTGTTGCACATTCGCAAGCTTGAAGGTGCCCATAACTTTGCTATATGGAAGAAGCAATGTTATAATGTGATGTTACAGAAGAAACAGGCGAAACCTATTAAGTTACAGGGTGTGAAACCGGTTGATATGGAGGTTGAAGAATGGGAAGAAGTGGACGAGTTGGCTCGCTCCACGATCATGCTTTCGGTGTCTGACAATTTACTCTTCAATGTAGAGAATGAGCAGACAGCATGGGGCATGTGGAAGCGTTTAGACGAGTTGTATGCACAGCAGAGTGCTGCCAGTAAAGTGTATTGGCTTAAGAAGCTTATGGATCTCCGCATGAAGGAGGGCACGCACATGTCAGTGCACCTCAATGAATTCAATTCTATTTTCAGCCAACTGACAGAGCTGAAATTCACGATTGATGAGGAGTTCAAAGCTACTTTTCTGCTATGCACATTGCCCGAGAGTTGGGATGTATTCCGGACAGCTCTTAGTAACTCAAGTGCGTCACTTAAGTATGCAGATGTAGAGAGTTCTCTCTTGATGGAAGAGATGAACAGGAAGAACACCACAGGTGGGTCTTCTAATGCATTGCACTTGAGAAGAAGGTCTCAACAGAGGGAGAAATCTGACAGTAAGGACAAGACACGCAGCAAATCTCGTAGGAAAGATGTTGTGTGTCATCATTGTGGAAAGAAAGGGCATTATAAACGGGAATGCTATGAGTGGAAGAAAGAGAAGAACAAGGGTGCTGAAACTGATGCAAAGGACAAGGGAAATGCCAAGAAGAGCACTGTGCTGATTGAGGAAATCAATGTTGCTAGTAGTTGTGACAGTGACAGCAGCACTGATGTACTCAATGCCTCTTCTGTGGATGCACATACCCTTGCTATGGGTTCTGATGTGGACATGCATACTTAGATTCTTGATTCAGGTGCCTCCTTTCATGTAACACCTCATAGGGATTGGTTTACACAGTGCTCAGGTGAGGTGCAGGACACTGTTTATTTGGGAGATAACTATGCATGTGACATTGCAGGTATTGGCAGTGTCCAGTTTTCTTTTGCTGATGGTATGACTTTTGTTTTGCACAAAGTGCGCCATGTGCCACAACTCAAGAAGAGTTTGATTAGTACAGGGCAGCTAGATGATGCAGGCTATCACACCACTTTTGGTGATAGCAAGTGGAAAATTTGTAAAGGGGCCCGGATTGTAGCCAAGGGTTGTAAATCGGACACTTTGTATCCTTTGCATGTATCTAGTGTGCGTAACCATGTTGTCGCCGTAACCGAGCAGCCAAGTGTTTCTTTGTGGCATGGCCGGTTGGGACACATGAGTAAAAGAGGAATGGAAACTCTGTCTCGTTGTGGTTATTTGCCGTGTTTGAGGTATGTGAGCACTGTATTTATGGTAAGCACAGTCAAACACCGCACAAAAGGTCTCTCTCTTTGAAGTCTGACAGGTTAGACTTAGTGCATTCCGATGTATGTGAAATGCCACAGTTGTCCTTAGGGAGAAAGAAATATTTTGTCTCGTTTATCGATGATGCTACACGTAAGGTGTGGGTGTATCCAATACGTGCTAAAAGCGATGTTTTGGATACTTTCAAGAAGTTTCTTGCGTTTGTTGAGAATCAAACTGACAAGAAGCTTAGGTCTTTGCGCTCAGACAATGGGGGGGAGTATGTATCAAAAGCATTTATTGACTTTTGTGCTACTAAAGGTATTAAAAGAGAGCTCACGGCTCCTTTTAATCCCTCTCAGAATGGAGTTGCAGAGAGGTTGAACCGGACTATCCAAGAGAAAGTCTATCCAAGAGAAAGTTCGGAGTATGCTGTCACATGCTGCATTACCTCATGGTTTTTGGGCAGAAGCTGTGCAAACAGCTATTCACTTGATTAATCGCTCACCTAGCAAGGCTTTGGGTGGAAAGGTGCCTGAGGAGGTGTGGTCTGGCAAGCCACCCTCATATGCACATTTAAGAGTGTTTGGTTGTGAGGCCTATGTTCACATCCGGAGTGAACTGCGCACCAAACTAGAACCAAAGTCTCATAAATGCATTTTCCTAGGATATGGTGAGGATGGTGAAATGGGGTATAGATTATGGGATCCCGCATTACGGAAAATCATACGCAGCAATGATGTCATCTTCAATGAGAATTGCATGCACAAACAGCCCACAAAGGTCGAGGAAGTGCGCCGGGTTGTTTTTCATGAAGATGTTACATATGGACAACCAAGAAGGCCCAATGTTCAGCAGCCTTTACATGCTGAAAATGGTGCTGAAAATCAGCCATTAGCTGCTGAAAATCAGCCCCAACAAGTTGCCATTGATGCACCACAGGTAGGGGAACAGGTTGATGCTCCTAGACCGCCCGTTGTTGCGATGCAACCGGCTGAACAGCCTGCTGTTTTTTGATGGTTTACAGGCTGAAAATCCACCTGTTATGGATCATTGGGTGCGTAGGTCTACTCGGGTGACAAGGCCCCCCGATAGATATGAACCGTCTTTGGACTATGTCATGCTTACTGATTGTGGTGAGCCGTCTTGCTATAAAGAGGCTATGCAACGGGAAGACAGTAAGAAATGGTTCAAAGCAATGGTTTCGGAAATGCAGTCTTTGGAGAAAAACCATACATGGGACTTGGTTGATTTGCCTAAAGGGCATAAGGCTCTGCCATGTAAATGGGTTTACAAGACCAAGGTCACATCTGATGTCTCTTCTAAGTACAAGGCACGTTTGGTTGCTAAAGGGTACAAGCAAAAGCATGGTGTTGATTTTGATGAGATTTTTTCTCCTGTTGTAAAGCTTGCCACATTACGTCTTGTTTTAGGCCTGGTTGCTTCTGAAGATATGGAGTTAAAGCAAATGGATGTCAAAACAACGTTTTTGCATGGCGATTTGCTTGAGATGATCTATATGATGCAGCCAGAAGGTTTTGTGTCAAAGGGGCAAGAGAAGAAAGTATGTAGACTCTTGAAGAGCTTGTATGGTTTGAAACAGTCTCCCCGTGCATGGTATCACAAGTTTGATACATTCATGAGGTCTCAAGGATACAAAAGAAGTAATTCTGATCACTGTTTGTATATCAAAACGGCAAGTGATGGATCTCATCTATTGCTGATTTTGTATGTTGATGACATGCTTATTGCGGGTAAAAATGTCACGGAGTTGGATGCATTACAGCAAAGCTTAAAGAATCGCTTTGACATGAAGGATCTTGGTGATGCTAATCATATTTTGGGCATGCGTATCTCTCGAGATAGACCTAACAGGCATCTGTATCTATCTCAACGAGATTATGTTAATAAGGTGCTACATCGTTTTCATATGGATGGGGGAAAGGCACTTGGTACTCCGCTGCCTCCATATGTAAAACTGACTGCACATGACTGCCCAAACACAGATGATATGCGGGCTGAAATGGCCAAGATTCCTTATGCATCAGCCGTTGGCAGTTTGATGTATGCTATGGTTGCTACACGTCCGGACATTGCATTTGCGGTGGGAGTAGTAAGCAGGTACATGAGCAATCCTGGCAAAAAGCATTGGGAAGCAGTGAAGTGTATCTTGAGATACTTGAAAGGCACTAAAGACTTGTGCATTTGTTTTGGGAAGAGTGAGACATCTGTGCATGGCTTTACAGATGCAAATTTTGCTGGACATCCAGATTGCAGGAAGTCTACCTCTGGATATGTGTTTACATTCACAGGAGGTGCAGTTTCTTGGATTTCTAGACTGCAAAAATGTGTTGCTTTGTCTACCACTGAGGCTGAGTATGTGGCTGCCACTGAGGCATGCAAAGAAGCTTTGTGGCTCATGCGTTTGGTAGAAGAGCTTGGCATTAAGTCACCGGTTCCTGTGCTACACTGTGATAGTCAGAGTGCTATTATGCTTGCAAGGAATCCTGCTTTTCATGCCAAGACAAAGCACATAGAGGTGAAGTATCATTTTATCAGAAGTGTGCTTGATGACAAGAGCATTACACTTGTCAAGGTGCACACAGATGACAATCCTGCAGATCTTTTGACCAAGAGTCTTCCAGCAGAGCGGTTTGCATATTGCCGTCAGATGATGGGTGTTGGATGAGTAAGTGCATGATCAGCTGTTGTATCATAGTTAGCTGATTCTTTGATCTCCCAAGGTACATTGCCTTTAGGTGGGAGGTTGTTAGGGAATAAAGGCCTAAGTGCCTTGTATTTACTAACTTATAAGTTAAAAGACTTATAAGTGAGGGGGCCCAAGTGTGAATGGCCCCCTAGTCACTTACTCATATACTCAAAGGTGAAGCCCAAAAAGAAATAGCGTGACTTCTCCCAGATTTTGACGAGCGTTCTCTCTCTCTCTCACGTTTTCTCTCTGCGTGAGCTTCTTCTACGCCACTCTCCTCTTCTCCTTCACTCTCGTTGCATAGAGTAGCAAGTGGGCTCTCTCTCCTGCTCCCCCACACTTAGCACCCTCGAATACTTCAAAAGGCGCCTTCCACGTGTGATGTTGTAGGCAAGGGCAAATGCTTTTCCCATTAAGTCTTCTAATCCGAAATATAAGACTTCAACAAATCCAAAACGATTAATTGGCTATCTCAAATCGCCCATCTGTCTGAGGGTGGAACGAGGACGAGAACTGCAACCACGTGCGAATGTTCTCTCAAATTCCCCTCCAAAACAACTAGTAAGCCAAGAATCTTTGCCTGAAACAGTGGACTCAGGCATGCCATGTAACCGAAAAATTTGGGAAAACAAACACTCTAGCCAAATGATCAAAGCTTGACGATCTTCCTTACCGGAATGCAATGGGACTGCTTGCTAAATGTGTCAATGACTGTCCAAATGCCATCGAGCCCACTTTGGGTCTTGGGAAGATCAAAAATGAAATCCATAGCAATGCTTTCCCAGGGGCAAGAGGGTATGGGTAAAGGCTGTAGAAGTCCTGGTGCCTTATGCCTATCAAAATAGTTTGACCTTTTGGCATACCAAGCAACTACGAACAAAGTCGTCCATATCCTTTTTGAGCCTCGGTCAGTAAAAGTAACGCTCAACACCCTTCAAGGTGGTATCTATGCCACAATGGATGGAAAAAGGTGGACAATGGCACTCTATCAAAACCTTTTTCCTCAAAAGTTTTGTAACACATCTCATTTTCCGCATCAAATAGCGGTCCCGTATGGATTAGCTTGCAATTGTCTCTCCACTCTGTATCCGATGAAAGATATCTGCAAAATCCGGATTTGTGGCGTACTAATCTACCATATCTTCGAAGTTTTCGATGATGTGTCACAGTCTTGGGTCCGGAATCCGACACGACAAACGAGAAAATTACTTAAAATACTTCACAACTTTAGAACTTGAGTCGACACGGCCAGACGTAGTTCCGTTCCCATAGGTATTGGCCCCAAAACCTGGCACCCCTTTCGATATTTCTTTATTATATTAATGATTAAGCAAAGTACAACACCCAAGAGGACCAACACCTGAGGGGTCCTCTGCTCTCAAACTCTGCATCACGATGCTCTAAAGAGTGAGGCCCTTTGGGTCTTTTTATTCTTACAAGGGATGCCCCAAAAGCAAAGCCCCAAAAGCTGTAAACTCAAAAGCAACTTGTTTCCAAAAGCTGTCAAAAACCATCAGTGCAATTTGCGAAAATCCGTACAGACTGCCACGCCATTGATCCAACGTAAAATCCAGTTTTCATACAAGCTGCCACATCATCAATCAACACAAAATCCGAGTTCTGTACAGCCTGCCACGTCATCAACCATATTGTTCTCGCCACATCAACATCCGAATTACTACGTCATCACCTCTGCCCGCGATTGGTCATGCCACGACACCATTTTGTGACGTACCCCCCTCTTGAAAGAATTGTAATCGCACTCGATTACACCTACGAAATCAGACATAAGCCATAAACTAGTTCAATAGACATTGACTCTTAAGACTAGATGACACAGATCCAGCACTTGTACATACTACAAAGATGACAGTCACATCACATTGAATCTAGAACCGTGGTTTCTAGCAACTATATAGCAATAGAATCTAGATCCGCACCGAACCTCATTGACGTCGATTTAACTAATCCCATATTGCGATCACGTCCGTGGATTCCATTTTGATCTAGGATCATGTTCCTGGCAACGTATTTAGCAATCGCATCTAGATCTATCCTAGATCTCACTGATGTCGGATTGACTAATCCCATATTGCGATCATGTCCATAGATTTTCGAGACCAAAATGCTGCAACATTTGGTCAATCATTCCACCTGCACTCGAGCACTGTCGTGAGCGAGTAATCATTTCCATGGATCCGAATCCATCAATCACACACTGAGTTCATACTGAACAGTGGTTCAATAGTTTAGTTCTAGCTTTGTGGCCATCTCATCTGCAAGAACTCTTGATGCGCTCCCGACAGTCCATTGAATCATTCGTGATTCAAAATTCATGATTCATTATCAAGTTCATTCGGGAGCTATCATTGCTCCAAAATCATCTCATTCTCGATTTTCACCTATTATCTGCACATAACTAGCAAGTTCTTCCAGAAAACATTAATTTCATACATAAATAAAATTCATCTTCAGAAATTCCTATTTCAAAGTTCTTTATTCACACACTTAGTTCAAAGTGTTTCAATCATCTAGTCATCTCATCCATCCAAAAGTCGATGCACCTAGATCCTTGTGTAGACATCTCATCCCGCAGGAACTCTTGATACACTCACAATAGTATCTAGTCATCTCATTCATATGGGAATCTTGATGCACTAGAATCATCATCATTTATTTAAAGCTCATGATTCTTATCTCGAATTTTCCAAATGCTTTCATATGCAAGTTCCTCGCTCCTACTAGTTATCTGCATACAGTCTGCATACAGACAACAAGATATCCATATCCCTTTCAGTTTTATTTCCAAAATCTGTAATGTCTCCTCTGAGAGGTCTTATCTATGTCAGATTCTCCACGAGAACCCATGTGTAATTTGGGATTCTTTATGGCTTATGCCCTGTAAGACAAAGCGATGAAGACCGGAGAGCGACCGATGCGCGATAAAGTAAGGGTAGCAGTGGCTAATAAGTCCGAAGTCGGGACACGAAGATTCCTCAATAACAAAGTGCCCAAGTGCCCTGTCTGCTCTTTGATAGGATCGGTATGCTTTGAAAAAAGCACACACAAGATGCCATTGTCACATGCTTGGGCACCCCAAGTTGAAAATCCGACACGACAGACGAGAAGATCACTTAAAATACTTCACGACTTTAAAACTTGAGTCGACACGGCCCAATGCAGTTTCGTGCCCAGAGGTATTGATCCCAAAACCCGGTGCCCCTTTGGGTATTTCTTTATTATATTAATTATTGAGCAAAGTACAATACTCGAAGGGTCCTCTGCTCTCAAACTCTGTGTCCATATGCTTTGAAGAGTAGAATCTGTCGCAGAGATTCGTTGAAAATACTTCACAACTTAATTCACAAAACCAATTGGAGACGACACGACCCAGCGTAGTTTCGTGCCCAAAGGTATTGGCTCCAAAACCTGGCGTCCGTTTCGGTATTTCTTTATTATATTTAATCTTGAGCAAAGTACAACTCCGTAGGGGATCTTTGCGCTCAGACTATGCGTCCAGATGCTCTGAGAAGTGAGGCCCCTAAGGGTCCTTTCTTACAAGGGATGTCAAAAGTAGAGCCCAAAAGCTGTTAAACTCAAAAACAAGTAATCTCAAAAGCAACTTGGTAGCAACTTGGTCCAAAAACTGCAAAAAGCAGTCAGCGCAATTTACGAAAATTTTGTACAGTTGTCAGTGTGATTTACGGGACCGTTCGTACAGTCTGCCACATCAACATGTCAACGCAAAATCTGGGAGTTCCGTACTGCCTACCGCGTCAACATCCGTACTGCCTACCACGTCAGCTTGCCTGACCGGGTGGTCATGCCACGTCATCACTTTGTGACAGTGTATTCTTCGCAGATGAAGAGGGAAGACAATTAGAAATGTTTGACCACTTTCTAATAGGTTTGACCAGTGTTGACAACGAGTTGACCTAGTTTTTATCAACAAGAAAGCGCATGGAGAAGCGTGTGTAGACATGGGACATTATCTATAAGTTGTTTCCAATGTCTTTTTTTTCCTAAGAAAGCATGAAATACAAGGTTTTGATTCTTTTCTATGTTTTGGAACATCCAAAACTCTTTCAAATGGTTGAGAATTTGAAGACACCTCTTACTGTTCGTTGAAAAGCACTTGTTTTTGTGCTTTTGTTTCTATATTTTTTCTTTTGCTTTAAAGCATATGTGTGTGTTTGTGTGTGTGTGGCAATGAACGAAGAGCTCCATAGATCAGGGTTTCCTATGCATTTACTTGTAATGTCCTTTTGACAGGGGTCGGCCTCATAAAATCCAACCCTCTACATTGTGTCAATGTTTATTTTTGGCTTACATGAATGTCTTCACTATCAATTAAATTGATTAATTAGTGCAACCATTACAATTTTAATAAAGTTACAATTTAATTACATTGGTATTAGAGATTTTCTTAATGACGAGAGGATGGTCCAAAGACACCATGGGGGGGGGGGGGATAAAAAGGCCAACGCTTTTAGGAAGTCACTTTCAAGCTTTCTAAAGGAAGAACCAATATAAGAGTCCTCATGACTTCAAAACGATGTGAAGAAAGAGTGGGATATGGCTCTCTCCAAAAGGAGCATGAAGCAATTTTCGACTACATCGACAAGTTCTAAGAGATACTTCTTAAGGTCACCCAATTTATGAAAGTCTCCGACAAAGAGAGGATGCGTAAATTCGAAGTTGGACTCCAACCGACACTCCAAAAAAGTAGGGAGTTGTGACCTTGAAACACCCTTCAAATTATGATGCAATCTGCTTTGGTTGCCGAGAACTTGCATTTGAAGGAACTCCTCGTAAAAGATTTTAGTGCTTTTCATACAAAGCAAAAGGCTCTCTCTGTCCAGACAAATCAGCCCAAAGAAGCCAGAGGGAGCTAAGAAAAGCAAATATCTCACTCCCTCTCAGCTAAAGGCTTACAGAGGGCAAATGTTTCTTTTCTGGTGAGAAAGGCCACAAGAAACCGGATCGCCCACATCTCAAAAAAGATTCTCCACCTCCAACTTCAGACTCGGTCCCCGACATACAAGCCAACACTAGGAAGGAGAAAGGTAAACGACAACTTTCAAAGGGATGGGGCAGTCGAGTCCTGATTCTATTTGATCGAGGCTCAGCAGACAATTTTATCTCATGGGACATCCCAAAGTCTCTTGGTCTTACTCCAAAAGGTTGAATATCTCGATCAACTTTGATTCGGCCTTTGAGGGGTTGACCACTAACTCTACTCCTATTCAAAGACATAAATTTGAAAATCGGCAAGTACTCTAACCAAGAGTCTTTCCTAGTTGCTCCACTCCAGGGATGTGTGTAACAGACTTGGACACTCCAAGTCAAGAATCAATCGCGACAGCACCAAATAACCACTTCAAACAAGTCACAGATCACAATAGATTTGCACTGGCCCGGCGGAGTTCCGTGCCTAGAGATATTGGCCCCAAGGATTGGCGCCCCTTTCGGTATTTCTTTTTATATTAATCAGTTCAAAGTACAAGAGAGTGGGTCGGGATTCACTCTCAGACTCTGCGTCCAGATGCTCTGAGAAGTGAGGCCCTCACCACTAATTTAAAGGTTACAAGGGATGCCCAAAAGCTTCAAATCAAAAGCAACTGCTCTCTCTCTCTCACATAGAGTCAAAACTTGAAAGTAAAAGCATTCTCTCTCTTTCTCATTGAGTAGAGAAAAAGCAAGATTTGCATTGCTCATCATTATAAATAAAAAATAAAAAATTAGTCTCCGCGATTTCCGGAAATTAGGGTTTTGGAAAAAAAATAGGGTTTGCAAGAATTTTAGGGTTTCTGGCAGAACTTAGGGTTTCTGCTGTCCGTAGCCACGTCATCACTTTATGACATACCCCCTCTTGAAAGCATTGTAATCAACCGCGATTACGCCTGCAAAATCGACAAAAGCCATAAACCGTCTTAGCAGACACTGTCTGTTAGTACCTATGTACTAGGAACACACTTCTAGCACATGTACAAAATCGACAGTCACATCACACGACATCACAGGACATCACCAGACATCACAGAACATCACATGACATTCAACATTCATTCGGATCTTAGACATGATTTATTAACAATGTAGCTAGCAATCACATCTAGGTCCAATCGGGACCTCATCGATGTCCGATTGACTAACCCCTATTGCAACCATGTCTATTCGAGATCAATCAGACCAAAATGCTGCAGTCATTTGGTCTATCAGTTCCTACACTCAAAGGAAGCCAAGAACAAATCAGTATCATTACTTAGAATTCATTTCATAAATCATGCAGCAGAATACTGTCAGCTCTCAGTATCCCTTAAGCTCAAAGCGACTTCAGTGACTTTAGTATCAAAATCAAGGCATCTGTTGACAAAGGAGTGGAGAGACTCCTCTCTTGTGCATCCCACTACACCAAATCTCCGGCCAAGCTGAATTCTGGGTTCCGTTTGGAGTAGACTATGCTAAACCAAAGCATCGAGGTAAAGTTTCACAATCCGAGGAGTATCTGCTAGGTCCTCCTCCTCCATCCACTTCGCATCAAATGCAGAAAAGTTCTTGAACTTAACCAAGAACCGCCTTCAGACTTTACCTTTCTTCGTATCCCTATGTGCCAAAATTTGTTCAGGAATAAGGGTCTCCTCGTTTTCTTCCACTTCGGGTTGCTCATCAGGCTCCCCATCATCAGGCACATGACCCTTAAAAGGTTTCAAGAGACTCACATGCAATGCATTGTAATTTGTGAATCCTCCAAGTATCTGGCAGTTTCAATCGGAAGGAGACATCATTTATCTTTTCAGTAATCTGGAAAGGTCCGTAGTATCTCATACTAAGCATTGGAAAAAGCCTCTCCTTTCCCTTTTTCTTCCATAGGCGTGCCTTCTCAAAACATAAGAGCACCCAATCATCCTCCTTTAATTTCATGTCGCGACGATGGCAATCCGCTGCCTTTTTCTGTCGTTCTTGAGACTTCTGCAAAGTCTCGCAAACCTTGGCAAAAGCCGTATCCAAATCTCACGAATATTCCTCCGCTTCAAATATGTAATCTTTCGTGCTCAGGAAGGATGGAACCTTCGCAACACTTTCAACAATCTCAAATGGCGTCTTCCCCGTTGAAGAGTGTATCTTGTTATTGTAGGCAAATTCCACCAAAGGTAAGTTCTTTTCCCATTGAGTCTTCTGATCCGAGATACAAGACTTCAATAAATCTAAAACCACTGAATTGGCAATCTCAGATTGCCCGTCAGTCTACAAGTGGAACGATGACGAGAACTGCAACCGCGTGCCAATGTTTTCCCAAATTGCCTTCCAAAACAAACTCATAAATCTGGGGTCTCTGTCGGAGACAATCATCTCAGATGTGCCATGTAATCGAAAATCATCGTGATCATTCTGTGTTCTCGAGAGATCAAAAATGAAATCCATTTTAATATTTTCCCAGGGGCGGGTGGGTATGGGTAAAGACTGTAACAATTCCTGTGCCTTATGCCTGTCAAACTTGACCTTCTGGCATACTGCGCACAAACTCTTCCACATCCTTATTGAGTCGACCAAAAGAAGTATCTCTCTACCCCTTCATGGTGGTAGCAATGCTGCGGTGACCCGTAAAAGGTGGACAATGGCATTCAATCATAACCTTTTCTCGCCACAACTGTGTAACGCACAACATAGTCTTTCTCATCAAGCAGCCTTTTCGAAGGGAGTATCCAGCTAATTTCTCCCCATCCCGTATCCGTGTGAAAATATCTACAAAATCTGTATCTGTGGCATACTGATCGACCATATCCTCGAAGCTCCTATGATATATCGCGGAAATAGCCAGAACCAACAACTTCCGAGACAAAGCATCCGCCACCACATTCTTCTGTCACTGCACATGCACAATATGGAAGTGAAACTGTGACAAGATGTTCGTCCACTGCATCTGCTTTTCCAAAAGCTACTTATGTGACAAGAAGTAGCGCAAACTCTGATGGTCTGTAAAATCCGCTCCGAGTAGGTAATGCCGCCACTGAGTAAGAGCATGGATAACCGCCAAAAGCTCTTTCACATATATCTGTGCTGTCATCTCCGGCCTAGAGAACAATCGGCTCTCGTAAGCAATGACATGACCTTCCTGCATCGAGACCGCACCCAAACTACGACCATAAGCATCACAAAATACTTCAAATGACTTTTGCAAGTCCGGCAAAGTCAAATCTGGTCCTGTAGTCAATTTCTCTTTCAATGTCTGAAAGGCGGTCACCTCTGTGGATCCACACAAGAAAGGGACTCCTTTCTGTATCAAGATATGCAAAGGGGAAGCAACCTCTGCAAACTTTCGAATGAACCGTCTCTGGTACGAACACAGTCCCAAGAAGCTTTCAACTTCATGGACATTCTTCAAATCGGGCCAATCACGGATAGTGTCTATCTTGGCCGGATCCATTTGCACTCCTGTTGTTGAGACAAAGTGTCCCAAAAAAAATGTATCTCTGAAGTATATGATCTCTGTGTTCTGCTTCATTCTTGGAGAAACCAATGATATCATCAAAGAAAGTGCCAACAAATAGCCTGTACTCTCAAAAAATCTCGTCCATGATCTTGTTAAATGTCACAGGAGCATTGGTTAAGCCAAAAGGCATCACCAAAAAAACTCAAATAATCCAAAAGTAGTCCGGAAGGCTGTCTTGTAGACGTCTCCCGTCGCGATTCGGATCTGATGATATCCACTCTTCAGATCAATCCTGCTAAAGCACGAGGATCCCTGTAACCTGTCGAGTATATCATCAATCCTAGGAATCGGAAATCTGTTCTTGATGGTGATTTTGTTGAGAGCTCTATAATCAATGCACATTCTCCAAGATCCGTCTTTCTTCAAATCCAACAACAGTGGAGAGCAATACGGTGAAGTACTATGCTGGACAAGACCCTTTTCCAAGAGGTCTTTCACTCGGTTCATAATCTTTTCATTATGTACTCGGCTCACACGATAAGGTAACCGGTTCGATGGCCAGGTATCAGATCAATGGTTTGATCTTCAGACCCTCTGAAAGCAATCGGCATGAGTGTGGAGAAAAAATCTTGGCGTTCTTTTGATCAGGTCAAAAGATATTCAACCTTTATCCATCGTTCAATTCTCTCCCAAAAGAATGAGTAAGAAACTGAAGTTCATCAAGTACAATCTCAAAGCCCTTCATTTATCAAAGTCGCTTTCTCGGCCCGGTAGTCAACCACGGCGTAGTTCTTGTGGTACAAGGGGATCCTGAGTAGAACGACACTCGCATGCCTTGAACACCCCTGTCATTGCAAACGAAGTTTGCCAATGCTCGATGTAATGGCAACATCCCATCAGGGTGCCAATCGAACTACCTCCGCCTGTGGCATCAGTCTGTCCGGCGTAATTTCCAAATCGAGCCGCCAATTCCAAGTGAAAAGAAGTTGGCCTTGGCTCCCTTCAAAAGAGCTTCCTGATCCTTCACTTTGCCCCAAAAGCGGCAAAGTTTGTACTTTCATTCATTAGATTCGGTGCAGGTCCCACGCCATGTGGTACCAGTTCTGTTTTTCTGTCTGCATTTTCTACCACGTTCCTCAGCTGCTCTCGAACTCTCAGGCCTGTCGTCTTTATCATTTTATTCTTTCTGTGCCTTTTTAGGGCACTTCGTGGAGATATGTCCATGTTCCCCACATCCAAAGCACTTCCCCTCTCTGATGAAGCCAACTCTCTCCTCAAGAGTAAGCTTGAATCGTGCATCCTTTTTATCTGGGTTGCTCTTTTTCTTTCTACTTTCATTCCCAGAAGTCTATTCAGCTCGTTGTGTCATGGCCTCATCTGTGGGGTAGGTCAGACTGCTAGACTGAATCGCAAAGCCCCGCTTCGCATGACTCATCAACTCCTAAATAGAAGCTGACTTCTGTTCCAAGCAGTGATCTCAGATCTCTGTAGGTAGACCCAAGGTAAACCGCTCAATCTGTTCTCTGAACGAGATCTTCTTGAATGAAGAGGCGGGTAGAAAAGAGCTCCAGGGTCTTTCACAATAAGCATTGATTGTATCTTTCTTGGTCATCTGAAGATGGTTCCAAGCAGCTCGTATATCTCGTTCATATTCTTGCGTCAACCAAGAAGAAATAAAAAGCTTTTTAAATTTCAGTCATTTAACTGGCGCACTCTTGTTTAAAAGAAGCGTGGACCACCAAGTACGAGCATTCCCCTTAAGGTAAGAGGTAGCTCTCCGAATCTTGGAGTGATCTGAATAGCGTACTCCCGCAAAAGCAACGTCAAACTGCTATATAAAAGACAAAGCCTTCAAAGCATCTGAGTATCCTGAAAAAGTATCCAACTTGATCGAGTGGCCACCTTCCTTAAACTCTCGGACTTTCTTGCTTTTATCTTCAAGAAAGTCATACTGGTTGGCTTCGTAAAAATTCTTCTTGTTCGCATAAAAGTTTTCATGATCAAAATCTGAGCTGTCTGTAGACGAGTCCTCAGTAGAACTGTCAATCTCTGGGCGAGATTTAACCTTCTTTGCCTTTTTCTTGCCCTTTCCGAAGCTTTGTTTCTTGCTTCACTTTTTACCTTTTCTGTCTTCTTCGCTCGAATCTGAAGAGCTAGAAGAACTGTCAGAAGAAGAAGAAGAAGAACTGGGTACTCCTTCAAATCGAACACGCTTCTTCTGTTTCTTTGCCTTGTCAAATGTCGACTGACGACCCAAATATCCCAGGAAGTCAGTGCTTTTTTGCTTTCTTTTGCGCGTCAAAAAACTGAGCAGTCCGTGTATCAACCACCTCTTGTAATTCCTTCTCTGAGTATTGTTTGTGATCAGAAGGTTTCTTGAGAGAGGGTTTCAGGGGTGGTGTAATGGTTTTCTGCCACTGCGCATGCACTTCCTGAAAAGAAGTCTCACTCATATATTTGCACTAATTCGGATCCTTCGTAAAACTAAGCATCATCTTTGCTGCATCGCCGATCGATTCACGACGCGTCATCTCTCTTTGCTCCGCCTGAGTAGGCCGAGGCGGGCCCTACTCTGTCTGAATCTTCGTTGTGATCCCTGCCCGCATCTCCAAATGCAGAGGGAGTCGACTGATCCTTGTGTGAAGCCATAGGTGTTGCGGGAAAAAAAAAATCGGGGATCGGATTTCCCGTAGAAGAGAAATCAACCGTGCTCTGATACCACTGTAACAGACTTGGACACTCCAAGTCGAGAATCAATCGCGACAACACCAAATAACCACTTCAAACAATTCACAGATCACACTAGATTTGCACTGGCCCAGCGGAGTTCTGTGCCTAGAGATATTGACCCCAAAGACTGGCGCCCCTTTCGGTATTTCTTTTGATATTAATCAGTTCAAAGTACAAGAGTGGGTCAGGATTCACTCTCAGACTCTGCGTCCAGATGCTCTGAGAAGTGAGACCCTCACCACTAATTTAAAGGTTACAAGGGATGCCCAAAAGCTTCAAATCAAAAGCAACTACTCTCTCTCTCTCTCTCTCTCTCTCTCTCTCTCTCTCTCTCTCACAGAGAGTCAAAACTTGAAAGCAAAAGCATTCTCTCTCTTTCCCATTGCGTAGAGAAAAAGCAAGATTTGCGTCGCTCATCATTATAAATTTTATTTTTTTTTATTTTTTTTAAAAGGCCTCCGCGATTTTCAGAAATTAGGGTTTTTGGCAAAAATTAGGGTTTGCAAGAATTTTAGTGTTTCTGGCAAAAATTAGGGTTTCTGTTGTCCGTAGCCACGTCATCACTTTGTGACAATGTGAGTTGTGTTAGGAATGCCCTTAGTGTTACAAAATTCATCCTATCCGAGACTATGTAAACAAAAATCCCTTTAAAAACGGCAATATGATGTAGATGCTAGTGCAAATGATTGACCATTAGTTATGGTCAGTCACATCATTGTTAAAAGAGCTTTCTGCATAGATGAGTGGTGAAGATGTCTTGTCAAATTTGGAACAATGGAGTTTCATGGCGAACTGGTTTGCAAGATTCTACGTCTCAAACTACCAGTATGTTGCCCCGTCAGATATCAGTAAGGAAGCTTACTCATCACTAGCTTACTCATCTAGTGGGAAATTTCGGAGTCCATGCAAAAGTTACAGTTTTGCATTGTGATAGTCAAAGTGCTATCCAGCTTGCACAGAATCCAATGTTTCATGCGAGCAAAAAGCACATCGATGTGAGAGGTGACAGGTCACTTCATTCGTGAGGTGCTTGAAGGAAGCGCATGGAGCTTGTCAAGATTCACGAAGACGATAACCCTACTACTCTACTAACCAAAGGTGCACCCTCCAAGAAAGTTAGCACATAGTCAAAACCTTATGGGCATTGGGTAAAAATTTAGTCTTTAGAGTCTACATACCTTGTATATATGTCCATAGATTGCTTAAAGCCGCATTGGCCTTTAAGTGGGAGTTTGTTAAGTAAAGCGCCACTGCCCGGGGCTCGGGCCGGACATGGTTGGCTGCCCACTCATTACCAACCTCACTAAACACTTTAATGTTCTTATCTCAGCACAAGTAAATAAGCACACAATGAAGCCTAGATGCAGTGATTGTAGGAGTGAAGGGTTGCTCCGTCATCTCCTTGTGTTGCTCCTTGCATACACAATTTCAATTGTCATGCATGGTCACCATGAAACGTGGTTCCGCGGGTCTGCACAGGTGAAACTTTTTGAGCCTTGAAATGTTTTGCTCATCAAGTGAAACACATGCTGTTTCACTATCAACAAATTACCATAGTTTTAGGTTTAGGGCCTTTCAAAATCTATATATGCCCGTTTCCGTCACACATTTCGCTATGCTCTGACATTAAAGCTTATTGGAAAGAGCTTGTATATGACTTCTGATCAGCTTTGTTGCTGGAGAGGAGGACCAAAGAAACACTTGATGGAAAAAGGGTATTAAATCTATGTCCCCACGGTACCCAAAAAAATAACCCCCTTGACATCATGAACATCAGCCTGTGTACAGCACCAATTGTATACTTATGCAAGCTACATCGGGTTTTGAATGTACCTGCCAACAAGCAGAAAAGATGTACGGAGGATTCACAATGTAATATATGTCTGTTTTCTCTGGGTAGTTAAGATCATCCACTGTTGATATAACTGTCAATATCTGTCAGTATAACATGAACATTGTCATAAGAGGTTTCATGGCATATCAACAAAAACAAAGAGATTGTAGTGACCAAGACGGGAGAAAACCTTCAGACGGTTCAAAGCTGATAATTTGAGATTGCTCATGTCAAGTATCTTGAGACAGGTTCCAACATAGTGACCCACTCTCTTGGTCGCTTGTGGCTGATGTGCAAACAAGCATGCTCCAATTGTGAGCAGCGGATCAAATTAAGCAGACCTCAAAGACCGGTAACAAAGCAATATTCTTGGAGCATACAGGAGTGTAGTAACTTTATATAAACAATACATATGAATTTGAAGGACTACCTGCCTCTTGAGGAACGAGGATGCATATACTCTCTTTAAATGCATTGAAAAACTATTCAAATGTGGATATGAGAGACTTGCAACTTACGAGGATGATGCGATCGCGATATTCATTGATTTGAATGTGAGATTGCACATATTTATCCAGCTGCATTCAGATTTAAAAACCTGTGAGAAAATGTACCTTGAAATTGTCATCAAGACAAAAACCTTGCAGCTAACTATGATTAAAATTTATAGACGGAAAAACATGTTATGTATCTAAGCTTTACTACATCCAGGTTTAAAATGAATGCTCACAGGGGCTTTGTCGTAACCACTTAGTCCAACTCCAATTGCAAACACCGGGCGACCCTACACCATCATTCAAGCTTTCATGATACTTGAGTAAATGGATACGTGAAGGTAAGTGGCCCTAATAGGCAGTATATGAACTGATCCTTACTTGTTTGCAGTAGCCAGTCAGACCAATAAGCTGTGAATCTCGTATAGCATCGTAACTCTCCTTAGGCTCAATCAGTTTCTGAAACATAAGGCCTTTTGACAATTAAAGGCTACTCATGTAATGACACATAAACTCTTATCAGACTTCTTCTTAGTGATACGTATAAGACCCATCAAACAATCAAAGCTACAGAAAGGACAACACTTACCGAGAGTATGTTATCAATATCATTATTTGCTCGCCAATGCAAACAGTCGATAAGCTGGAAACAGGACAGCAGCAGTCAACTGGTTTGGTTTGCACAAACTTTCTAAATGAAAGCAAGTGCGTATGAAATGTGTTTACCATCTTGAAGGCTTTCGAGATGTTTCCATCACGTGCTTTTAGAAATCTTTCTAGTGTTTCATTGGGGTACCCCTGATGTAGATTCTGTAAAGCATATGTGAAGTTTCAAAGTCGGAACTACAAAGTTTGCATGCACATTAAACCCTACAAGCAGTAACTCCTAGATATGTAACAAAACCATGAGATAGCAATCCCTCTCTGTTTGCTTGCATGAGATAGAAACAGAGAGGTGTGTGTGTGTGTGTGTGTGTGTGTGTGCGTGCGCGCGCGGGAGTGCGAGTGCGAGCGTGAGCGCGAGCGTGTGACTCTTATAATTGTGCAAAGGTCTGCGGTAGTTGCTGCAGGAGGATCATTCCATTCCACAAGACAGAGAATTTCATACCTTAAGTCCTAGCTTCAGCTCTTTATCATCTGCAACAGCTGAGTTTCAGGCAAGAAAAGAGTTAATTTTCTGACACCAAAAGCGCCCCAACAAATACTACTCCTTATGACACACACGCACACATAAAGACTGACCTTCCTCAATGAGAGCATGTAGCTGTTTAACGGAGGAGGTAGGTACAGTATCCATGACTTGAGATAGTTAGTCAGAAGCTGATAAGTGCCTTCAGCAAAGGGCACAGATCATTTGCATGGGCGTGAGATCACAGATGAACAAGTATCACCTGTGATTTGGTGGAGAGGATAGGGTCCGTGTGCAGATATCACGACCTAGAACAGATGGAAATCGCTGCATAAATGTAATGTGGAGCTTGAGAACGCTTTGCTTGTTAGATATGAAAGCTCTTTTCCAAAAAGTTGCAGAAGCTTGAACGACACAGAACAAAAAGTTGCAGAAGCTTGAACGACACAAAAACAGCTGATTCACGAGGGGGTTCTAAAGGCTAGCCATCACGTCAAAGCCATAAGACTTCAGGATGATCTTCACAAGGAGAAGAAGCTCGTAATGGAGAAACCGCGTAGAAATACTGGCCTCATCGCCCAGCTTGCCTGAGAACAAGCAAAATCTCGCAAATCAAGCTGATTTGGCAGAAAAGCGCTCTTTGCCCAATGCCGATCTCGATTAGTAATGATGAGCGCTACTCTCGACCAGATCGCTCGCAGCTATGGAGGAGCCGAATCTGGTATGTGCGCAGCTAGGGAGAAGTCACATATCCCGGCCGAGTAGTACACAATGCGGGAAATACATAAACGACAGACGCTGGAAGGGACAAATGGGCACAGAATGAATGGAAAAATCGAATTCTGGCCAATGGTGAGAGGGCCATGTTTAGGGTTGCAGGAGGGAGGGGGCGACGAAACGTTTCGCCATAGCCAGGATGCTTCGGTGGCGATGACGAAGAAAACGCATAAAGCGTTTTGGGTGCCCACTGCCCAAATACAAGAATCAAATATACACACACACACAGAGATTACTGAGAGCTGGACTTTACGTTTATAAAAGTTTGTCCACGTTCCACTTGAACCACAAACCTACTTTCATGAGGAAGAATTTTTGACTTTATAAAATGCCTCAAGACCTAACCTTCCTTTTTGCTTTTTCAACATATTCCTTACTACGTGCCGGGCAACAATTGGCCCAAATGAGCGCTTTATTCCAATGCGTTCTAATATGATTAATAGCAACTTGATACTATCCATCCAACCTGATTAAGATTCAATCGAAAAAGATAACTTCACATATTTAATATAATTTTTGGTTTAAAATCGGATATTGGTCGTAGTCTCACCATGCTCTATGTGCACACCATCTTGAGTTGGACAAGTCACATATTCCGCCTTGCTCGTTGTCTATCACACAAAGCAATGGACAAGCTTCAATTCTGGTGAGCTAAAGCCATCTCATCTATCACACTACTGAGCTTTGTGTCCGCTATATTGACCACACATTCTACACAACAACCATTCCTCAGGCAAATGCGTCAAATTTTGTTGAAAATTTATCTACCACCCTCATGTCACATGGGCCTTATAAGTCATTCAAGCCAACCTACTAGTTTGGCCGCTTTGCAACAACCAAAAAGACAAAATTGTAGTTGTTGCACGACAAATTTAGTGCCCCCTTGCCACCATTTAAACCCCACTCTACTATGCACCTTGGGAACAAGAAGATGAAAGAGAGTCACTTTGTGTGTGTGTGTGTGTGTGTGTGTGTGTGTGTGCGCGCGCGTGCGTGTTGTTGTTTTTAGACTTATAGTTATACACAAAAGCACATAACAGTTTGCTACGAACAGAAGCGTGGTGGCCCTCTGAAATAGTAAAATAACATATTGCATGGCATAAAATGATAGATTTGCATACATGGACAACTGCAACTAGCACATAATCGAACAATACGCGAGCAGAGAGAGCGAGAGAGAGTAACGAGCATGTGCAGAGGCACCTCTTAGAGGGGAGTGCTATGTCGGCACGGAGAGAAAGAAGAGAGGGGAGGAGAAAAGAATAACGCAGACACTGGTTGCAATCTCTCCCCGTGCAAGAACTATTTCCCTCTTGCACGGCGAGAAAGAAGAGAGGGGAGGAGAAAAGAATAACGCAAACACTAGTTGCAATCTCTTCCCGTGCAAGAGTGACCATTTCCCTCTTGCACGTATTTGATTTATAGATTTCTTGAAAGGTCAAAGTGAGTACAAACTAGTTGGGCGGTCATAAATGGCCAAAGCTCATAAACTAAACAGGAAAAGGAAAATTTATTAAACTAAACAGCACTGCTTATGCCTATCGTCATTCATATACTACTTATTCTAGTGTCCCATACCACTAGAAGAAGCAGTATATGCCATACCCTGATGAATCAGGATATCATTGGTCACACTCATTATTCAATAATCAATTCTCATCAATCTCAAGTTCAATTCCATAAATATTGTCGCGACAGAAAAGCATCATATACCAATTCCCAATCCAATTCCAAATATCTGACAACATATTCTCGAGAAACAAAATCATACCAGTTACAGTGGTGGCCAGCCACTGCAACATGGTTTCGTGATTGGTGTTGCCTAAATCCGCAAATCTACACTAATAAAATGTGATGCCTAAATCGGCGAATCTACACTAATGCTGCCTAAATCGACGAATCTGCATTTGATATTGTTTAAAAATCAGGAATCTGCAATTTATCAATGTGGTGCCTAAATTAACGGATCTACACCAAGATGAGTATCACTGCCTAAATCAGCAAGTCTGTGTGTCCGTTACCAATGGACTAGCATAAAAATATAACATTTATCACATATGTGAGACCAATTTGGAGCATGTTTGAGTAGAAGGGTACTTACAAACTGTTGTTCACTATCCCAAAGCACCTTAGCCCACATGAGTAGCTATATAGCTTAATGAAAAATGATCTTAATGAAAAGTCCTCTAAATTAGTGAGAAACCATGGCCGTAGCAGTGTGTGCGTATTCAGCTTGGAAGACAATATAGACAAATGAAATACGAAAAGAACACTAATGTATTTTTTTGTACATACTAGCGGTATCTATGTATGCGTGTCGAGAGAGCTGTGTTGTCTCTTGGAATGGTATAAGCAAACACATCTAGGAGTTTGGCACAATCTTGTATGACAGTGTTACTATAGTCAACCAATAAGTAGTAAGATATGCATTAATTAAGATATTTGATTGATTAGCTAGGAAGATAGGTATTGGAAAATATGAGGGAACATGATTAGTCTATTATCAAACTGAATTAAAAGGAGTTTGCAAAATAAAGTAAGGAGATGACTTATCTGACTGCCTCACATTATGGTATGCATAGGTTTTGGTGAATCCTTAAACGAGTTCAAGAAATGCAACAAAAACAAATGAGGATCATGATAAAAATCATTTGATTAAGGTCAATCAAGATAGGGACTTTTATTGCCAAAAATAAATAAAAATAAAAATAATTATAAGACCTAAGAGACTATGATACCGGATCCACCGCCCTACCACCCTATGTATAGACCGGCTCCTAGCCCTCGCCATCATATGGATCCCCAGTCCACACTGGTCCAGTCTGAGCCCCTGGCTCAGGTCCCTGACTCCTTAGGCTTAGGATACTCGTCCTAACATTACTCCCCCCTTGGAGAAGCGTTTTCGTCCTCAAAAACACAAGTGGTAGTATCTTCGTAAGAACACTGATGTTTTCCGTGTTGGCATCCCATACACGAGCCAACTAATACTTGATGCAGTGAGGAGGTTCAATGAAACCAAGAGCAACATCTTGATTTTCAACATTGTTGTCCTTTTGCAAGCACTTGGGTCTAAATGGTAACTCCGTTTATAACTCACTTGAGTACTGTAAAGGAGTAACCACAACTAAGAGTTGTCCAAAGGCATCACCAATTTTCAGATCTTCTGAAGGTAATAGAATAATGCAAGAAAACCTTGGCGCAACTTTCCATGAAGTTGAGAGCCAGATTTCCAGCTCGCGTGAGTATCTTAAAAAGCTCATAGCTACTAAGAAGTAGAATAGGGTGTGTCCTTATGTCAGACTTTTGAACATTTTAGAACACACATAACTACATGTTCACCCCTAATGAAGGTTACCTGCCAACATACTTTGTCAGCACACCTATTAAGTCCTTGACTTATGAAACTATGGAAACGGTATCCAACCCGACCACAATAGGTGTTCAAAGTTGAAAACCTTATGTAAGCAAATTCTAGAATAGGGAGAGAATCGCCCATTCAAAATGCCTTGTGCTAACGTATGCTCGTAGCAGATCCTTTAGCAAAAAATAGCAGCAGTAAGAGTGAGGTGCTTTTTCCCAACCACTTACAGACAGTCTTCAAATACTAATGATAAACTAGGACTCAACCATTGAGTATCCAGCCATATATTTGATATGGAGTGGAGACAACCAACTAGGTTGAAAGCGGGTTTGAGTGGAGTAAGCTCATAGAGTCTAGACTATCCAACCCCAGGCACCCATACTGAGCCATTGCCTTGTATGGCAGGGTGTAAACGCATACTAAATCTGCAAGAGTGCATGGGCGGTGCAAAAGGGTGCAGATGAATAAAGTCCATAAATTCGCATGCCGCTCCAAATAAATTTGTATTAAACACTAGGGCCCATAACACCTAGTGTGCATGCATTTAACACAAACATATCCGAACCGCAATTCCATAATGAGACTTTCCACGATACACACAAAAAAGCCTAGCAACAAAAGTTGGACCATAACAGAATGACAACCCAGTCACACCTAGGTACCAACCATGAGACATTCTCATGAACATAGCATACTTGGTTATATGTAGAAACAACCATCTGTTAAGGTGGTTTCACAGCACTTGTAATAGGAACAAGTCTGTACTTAATACCCGACAATTTTTTGCCACTAAAATTGTTCTTGATACGGTGTGCTCCAAATGGTCTAATAAACGGATGCGACGAGCACGTAAGGACCTCGTCGCAACACATCATTAGGAATTCGGCACCAATGTCAGTCCATGAGACTCATAATCTCCACATGTGGAATATGTTTCAAATAAGGATGGCCAAAAAAGCGACATCCATCAAGTACAAGATGTACTTGTGTGTGGAGGTAACTGCAAAACACTCCACGACAAGAGTGAGAGGGATCCTCATTATTATTGCTCCACATTGGCTAAATTGAACTCCTTGAGTTCCTAGATCATGTTATATCCCATGTGACAACAAGTGCCAAATCGAACCCGACAAGTGGGTTCATAATTACATCATAATGTATATTGGATGTTACGGCCCAAAATACTTTGTTCCGATATGTCCTTGGCATGGCTCAGAAATATTCAAGTAGATACGACTTGAAGAAACCAAGCAAAGCATACTAAAAAATGGAGTAACACCAAATCAATAGATGCGTACCTAGAGATTTGAACTTAATGGTCACTTACACGTATTCAAATGTAGAGGAGCACGTCGCCCACCTGAGAAAAAACCAAGCAACATTACACTGGAAACCCTGGGTGTTGCCTTCGCAACTCAAACCCATTGGTTAGAATCTACGTAATCCAACCCCTTGGTAAGACCCTTCGTAGAAACTGCTCAACGAGCAGGTAACGGTAACCAACATAGTCAACTGTGTAGAGAATGATGGAATCAACTTAAAAAGTTGAATTTGTCCGCTACTGCGTGGTAGTTTATTGCGGACTTCTTTCCTTGAAAATATAACGGGAATAGATCAAAGTAAATCACTAGCTGGGTCTTACCCCAAAACTGTGCTGCCATAGACACTCGTATTGCTATAGAGAGAGCAAGAGATCTACACAAGGGAGATGCCTAGATCTTATGGACAGCCATGCTGTCTCAACTGATTGTTGCATCTATACTCCGTGGTAGAGATCAACTGATGTGAGTTTAAGATTATCAGAAACTCAATTCGAGCATCGCACTAAAAACATGTAGTGCGTACAGAACACCCAAAAGATCTGTAATGGCAAGACTCTTGCTTGGCCATTAACATCAATGGGAACTCCATGGGATAGGTCTGTTCAAGCTGGAGAACAATCACCCAAGAAATACCAGCATTGGGCACAAAATAAAATAACTTGCAAGCCCATTGTCTAATCCCTCCCAAATCCATATGCTCATAGCATATGCCAAACGAGAGAGGCAGCAATGCAAGATCCCTAAATTGAAGCCTTGCTTCACCAAAATCTGTTAGTTCTAATAGCCAACTGATGCGGCTATTGACATACAGAGAGCATGAGAAAAAGAATCGACCTTGTCAAGCAATTTCAATTGGAATGAACTAATACTGTGTGGCAAGCATCCGCTTGCAGTTGCTAGAAATAGTGACAAGGAGTCGGCCATGCCGAGCAACTTGCTCCCTGCATCAAGTCGAGCAACAGGATGTGCCAATCTCCTTGAGAGTCAAAAAACACTGCAAATTGGCTATGCAGTTGCATCAAATTGAACTGCTGACGAGTTGTGCTTCAAGTCAAGGCGATAGAGACTCAAGCAATGCGTGAGTCTAATCGCTATGCCAACAATGTATGCCAGTAGCATCATACTAAACGCATACATTCAACAAATACTTATCATTTGAAAAGTCAATACAAGCCTTGCTTGTCGGCAATTGTCAAAATTTTAATGCAACACGACATGCATTAAACAGATGATGCAAATGATAAGGGCGCTGCAGATGCAGAAATTGTGCAAATTTGTAAATGAATGATCAAGCACACTCGCCAAACCATGTCGAGAAATGGAAGTGACTAACTTGAACAAGAGCATTGCCATAAAATCATTCAAGCCTTGCTTGATAAATTCTACCTCTCTCTTGGCCGACAACCATTGCACAAGTTGAGATTCACAAAACCAAACAAAGTGCAGATGATTGCATAAAAATTTCAAAAAGTAATGCCGAAACGTAAACAGAAGTACCTGGAACGTTAGCGGATGCACTGTGAAGCCTCTCCAAGCTGCCAACCTACGACCTTGTCGTGCATGATGCTAGATCCCTCCCGTGGGATCTGTAAATTCACGAGTCTGGCGTCACCAAATCTGTACCAGACTTGGTACTGCTTGAATATGGAAATCTATCGGATTCCTTTCAAAAACAATCAGCGTCCGCTAGTGATGCCTTGCATGTGATTTCCAATCCATGTCGAAGTTAGAAACCTTGTTTCCCTAGTGTCATGGCGAACTGGAAGCCGTGCTTCTCGAGCACTGTTCTTCCTGCATGCCTTGGACTCCGCTTTCAATACCGCCACGGAAAGATTGCAAGAGATCAAAAGATCATATGCTTCGTCTACTTTGTAATTCTCTGCGTATGAAACCAACCCCTGCAGCATGGCGACTACAATTGAAGGCTCGTGACAATGCTGATTTGCCAAACTTGCGATCCACCGCCCTACCACCATCTGTATAGACCGGCTCCTAGCCCTAGCCATCATATCGATCCCCAGTCCACACTGGTCCAGCAGTCCAAGCCCCTGGCTCAGGTCCCTGACCCCTTAGGCTTAGGATCCTTGACCGGATCCACCGCCCTACCACCCTATGTATAGACCGGCTCCTAGCCCTAGCCATCATATGGATCCCCAGCCCACACTGGTCCAGTCCGAGCCCCTGGCTCAGGTCCCTGACCCCCTAGGCTTAGGATCCTTGATCGAATCCATCGCCCTACCACTCTATGTATAGACCGGCTTCTAGCCCTAGCCATCATATGGATCCCCAGTCCACACTAGTCCAGTCCGAGCCCCTTGCTCAAGTCCCTGACCCCCTAGGCTTAGGATCCTTGTCCTGACATTAGGTTTTATATTGGTATCAGAGCCATGGAGGAGAAGGGAGAGCTATGGAGGAGGGTAAACCTGCTTTGCATGGCTTTGATACCAATATAAGACCTAGGAGACTGTGATACCGAATCCACCGCCCTACCACCCTATGTATAGACCGGCTCCTAGCCCTAGCCATCATACGGATCCCCAGTCCACACTAGTCTAGTCCGAGCCCCTAGCTCAGGTCCCTGACCCCCTAGGCTTATCCTTGTCCTGACAATAATAATAATCATAATTGTGCTAAACCTAACAAAGGGAATGGTGTTCACCAGTGATATGTAATAGCAACGAGTAAGATATAACAATAAGCCATTTGAAGAGGACAAAAGCAAGAAAATCTTCACTATTTTACAAGTGCAACCAATTTTAAGACCACTCATGAATGCATGACATTTGACAACCTGAATTGATGAACGGAATCACAGAGCAACCTATTTATTTTTGTTATGTATTATGCTTTTCTATACCATTTATCCTCTAGCTGGAATAATAACGACATTTACTACTATTGCGGTATTATAATGCATGCGTTTTTGACTTTTAATCTATTATTACAATAATATATATATATTCTTGATCAACGAATTGTTGCTTTATGTCATTTCTTTGGATAAATTTCTATTTTTCTAGTTATTTATTTTTTGTTTGTGTTTTACTATATATTTAATTAGTAATATAATAATGTATCACATATTTGATCATCACATTTAAATTAACAATAATTAATTGTTTTATTGACATCGTATTATATGTCTGCACTATAACATACAATCTCGGTGGATCTAATACAATATCTGGGCACAAAATAAAATAAAGTAAAGTAAAAGACTAAATTCAAAAGAACTAAAACTAAAACCCTAAAAACGTCATACTAAAATCGTCATCATCATCGTCTATGCACGTGGATGCCTAGCATTGTGTGGGAAACTATTGCAACGGTCGCTGAAAAGCTTCGTGAATGTCCACCTTTGTAGGGGGGGAAAGGGAGAGAGAGAAATGAAATGAAATGTTATATCACCCTTCTTCCAATGGCTGAGGGGACCAAACTTGGATCTATTCCAATCGTTGGGTACAAAAATAAAATAATGAAAGTGACTCAGCTCAATTACATTTTAGTAGCAGAAAAGATTCCTTGGTCATGTGCTCCCATGCGCATCATCTTACTAACACCTATGAGCTCTGCATCCCAGCACATAACCAGGGGCTCGTGCTTTTTTTTCGCGTCCTTCTACGTTGCGGCTCACCTCGCAAGCAGGCATGCAACCTTGTTGTTAACCCTCGTGGCTCACGGACACCCTATCGCCTACGACGGACGCCGTATTATTTATTTAGTAGAGTCAGGCACCGGGCTTGTCGAGCCAATAGGAAAAGGGTAGAGTGATCGCCGATGAGAGGCGCACTCTAACTGGAACACGCAAGGGTTAGTTGGCTAAGCATGGGCTCCCAAATGTGAATGGGGCGAGCTCATATAAAAGTCACCTAAACCTAAAATTGACCTATTCTCTCAGTGTGCAATAGAAGAAGTGCTCTTGCCCTATCTCCATCCCCATCTCCATTGTGTGCTCACAGGTGTGTGTGTGTGTGTGTGTGTGTGTGTGTGTGTGTGTATGTGTGTGTGTTTGTACTTGAGGGAGAGAGGGAGAGAATGTGTGTGTGATCGAGCATTGCGACGGCACCTGCGACGGCGAGGCGGTTGAGCGCAGTACGGCGGCGGCTCCCACTTCTTCGCGGCGAGGAATCCTTCACGGCGACAAGCGCAGGGAGGTGAGTGACACACCCCTGCTCTCTGTGAGCTTGTTAGGCCTGCTAGTTGTGTGCTTGCAGCCTTCGTGGCTCGCACACGGTGCTCAGCAAGTCCCTAGCTCCAACACGTGCAGCAAACGCGCACATTTTTGACGTCGTTGCCGAGGAGTTGCCCTGCACCAAGCTCCGGGAAGCACTCTGTGCTGCCCTATGGAGACACCAAGCTTAAGTAGGAAGGTTGTGATGTGTCGTGGGTTAGCTCATTTCGTTTTCTGCACAGTTAGCTCATTTCGGTTTTTGCACAAAAACAAAGAATATTTGTTCATTTCATTTTTTGCACAGCTAGTTCATTTCGTTTTCTGCACAAAAACAGAGAATATTTCCTCATTTCGTTTTCTGCACAGCTAGACCATTTCGATTTCTGCAAAAAAAGAGAATATTTCGTTTTTTGCACAGAAAAACAGAAAATAAAAAACAAAAATGACAGAAAACGTAAAAAATGCAATGGGTAAAACATAAATTAGATTTATTGGCGGAGGGAATATTTTAAGTTTGTCCAAAAAGGTAGATCGTGATCATGATCGAGATCATTTCAGCTTAAGCTTCAGCTTGGGCTTGGTCTTGGTCTTATGATATAAGGTAACTGCTATTTAGTGTATATAGGCTAGTGCTCAAGTGAAAGGAGAAAGCATGTGGGGCAAAGCCTTCACCTTTCCCTCCACAAGTCACCCTTCAACTTTCTATTTTAAGCCATGTGCCCAAGTAGAAACTAGGAGAAATTGATTGTTTTAGGGACTTTGGGAGCTTCCCATAGTCAAACAGTGTTCTGTAAAGTGCGCCTAGATCTCCTAAGCGATACGCTCGTTTCGAGCTATCACACGTCCTAATCCGTTTTTCGAACCTCAAAAAACATCAAAAACAAGAAAAAATCAAGTAGAAAACGGGGTGCAAAACACCCACAAAACAAAGCAAGTAACCTTTGAGGGTACTTGCCGACACTTGTAAGGCGCCCAAAGCACATGTATCTACTCTCTTGTCGTGTGCTAAAGTCCGAACAACTAGCTAGTGCTTCGATTTACGGGGGTATTCACTATCCTTCCACGCTAGGGTCTACGCCCTCGACGGGGACCCAAGGTAGTGCAACCCAAGACCCAAATATAGCGGCTAGCGACTCTTCCTCTGACTACGATATTATGGAAGAGCATCTTACACAAAGCCCCGGGGGAACAAATGAAACCGTACCTAGCTGGGCCCAACAACCTGGAACTAGTGTTTTTAGCCGTTTGATGGAAACTTTTAGTAGAGCTGCGCGCTCTGAACCTACGGCTAGTGAAGTAAACGAAGGGGGTGGGGAAGTAGAATCACCATTCACATCTCCTGTAGACCCCACACTCCCTCAGAGTATCCACGTGGACATTCTACCTACCTCATTTAATGAGGGCCCTACCGAGCTACCACCTTCCAAAGTCGCCTCTAAGGTAGCGATGACTAAAAGTCAAAACACGCGAAGCAACATTGTATCCACCTCACGGCAACCCTCTAGTACACCAAGTTTGGACGGGGTATTTCTCAATGAAAATTGGGAATATGACCTACACACGGAGACTTTGACCGACCTATACATGGGCTACACATACCATGTGGGTTGGTTAGAAGTTGTACAATCCACAAGTGCCACTAGTCTAGAGGAACAACAACACATGATCTGCAATGTCATCCATAGGATTATCCAGTCCGAGAGGCAAAATCGAGGAATGAACATACCTTCAACGGGTCCTATGCGATTTTTAGACACGGGCAAAGAGAAACAACCCACTCTATCACAAATGGAGACTCCCCCAGTGAGTCCCATCGATCCCCCATATGTTGTTTCGCCAGGGGTCTCAATGCAATCTGAGCCCACAAGTGATAGCTTTACTTTTCCAAGTCTAGCTCATCTTTCCCTGGATGACACCACGGATACCATGCCTACCCCAATGATGGGCATGCCAAGAAACACACCATGGACCTCATTTGTTAGTAAAGCACCGCTACATGGAAGCTCAATGCCTGCAATAGTACCTACAAGTGCGTACCAATCGTATGCACCTATGGGTCCACGTACTCATGTAGCATATCGAAGTGTTTGAACAAATATGCGATTCTCTAGGAGAACACAATGACCTACATAAGAGCAATGCTTTAAGCCTAACCTTAAGTGGAAAGGCTTGGGATTGGTATAGAACCCTAAGGGTGGAAGAAAAAACGATTTACCCTACTCTTAGGAGACTGTTCTGAAAAGAATACATACGAGAGGGAGTGCTTTGGGGTGTAGCCTCTCAGCTCCAGAAAGCCCAACGAGAGGAAGGAGAGTCGGTGAGAGACTTTATAAGTCGCTTGAAGCATTTGAATTCTCGTTGTAATCCAAATGAGTGCTTCAACAATAACCAATTGCTTGATAGATTCATTAGGGGATTACGACATGAGGATATCTACAATGGTTTAGTCATTAGAGGTATCAGCACTTGGGAAGCAGTCTCACCACCAATGCGATCCAATTGGAGGATAATTTAATGATTCAAGGAGAAAGAGTGTCTGTTGAGACTAAATCTATTAGCTCGCAAGTATCAGGGCATCAGCCGATGACCCTAAAGCCTATTGCTAAGGAGCCAAAGATATCTGAGATGACTTTAGCAGATCTCACCAAGGCTATTCAAGAGAGTCTTAGAGACAATCGTGCTCCGCAAAACACTCATATGTATCCAAGAAGGGAGCAACAATGGTGTTCAGTATGCTATGGACCGCATAGTACCAGTGAATGCCCTACTTTTAGAGTAAAATTCAATGGGAACTGCAATGCATGTGGGAGGTATGGTCATCAAGCTAAGGATTTCATAGTATTTAAGCGTGCGATGGCCAATAGAGCAACCTTAGCATGGACAGACACACCTCGAGTGCCTGCATTGATGCCGACCCCACCTCTTGAACAAACATCACAACATATGGTCCCTAGGGCCCAAAATGTTGTTCAAACAACACCCTTACCACCTCCAGTGCTAGGACCGCAACCACCACATCCGAGAATCACTTCTGTGAATCAAGTGGGTTGTGAGTCATCTATTTCTTGTTTGGAAGGCTATGAGGAAGTTATAGATCCCAATATCGCCTATGGGATGGATGGGCTTGAAGAAAGTCCACAATACTACATGGAGGACTATTGGGGACAAGTCAAACCTGTATATCAAGTAGCTGCTCTTGCGGCAAGAGGCCAAAATATCAACTACACTACTAAGAGACCACCTCTTCAATGTTATGAGTGTGGAGGTCCACATCGTGTAGCCGAGTGTCCTATTAGGCTACAAAGGAACGCCACACTAATGCAAACCAATCAAGCGAGCACGTCTACAATGCCGATACTCATGTGTAATCGATGTGGCATAGATCATTTGATTACCCAATGTCCAAATAATCCAAATGCACCGAAGATCACGCCATTAAACTTGATTGATTACTGAGGAGCCATCACCAAGTACACTCGTGGTACTAGTAAACGTACTCACACGATCGATGCTCCAAAAACAAAATTATATTCTTGAGGAAAGAGACACGGCATTAATTTTCCAATCTCAGAAAAAGAAGAAAACACGAAGAAAGAGATCGCAAAAAGCAGCGAAGTCAGACCCCAGTTCAAAGACCAACATAGGGACTGGTGATGACCCCGTATATATGAACGACGTTGAAGAAGATTCTGATTCATGTGAAACCATGGAGACCAAAACAACCACTAACATAGAAACCAACAAGGAAGATCTTCATGAGCCACAATGGCTAGGATCCAAAAAGAAGATAGGAACTTACCCAAACCCTACAGAGGAGATTGAGCGAGTCAAGCAATTAAGGAGTTTGGTAGAAGATACCCAAAGGGATCTAGAACCAGCACCTAGAAAGATCCAGATTACAGACACCGTGTTCCCTACGCAACAACAACCTCACCAAGTCCATAGACCCTTGGACATACCTAGTGTCATCCAAGAAGAAAGTGACTTAAAGTCATGGGAAAGTGGGCGTACTCACTTCTTGATGGAAAGAATGTTTACAGAGGGACTACCTGATCCTATCAAAGAAATGGATATCCCATCTTCCCCAGGTCAAGGGACTCAAGGCCAAAAGGTGCCGTTAAACATTGCCAAATTGATGGATTTCATGTCTTCAGAAGTTAGAACCACCATCATGTCCAAACTATATAAAGACCTCGAGCTAGTCTCAGCTCTTCGAGCCTTCCTCAATGGAGAACTGAAGTTTGGGCTACCACAATTTGCACAGATGGATGGAGCTGGGGAGATGCCAATAGAGGAGGAACACTTAGATCCACAACCCAACCTAGATGAGAACCTTGTTATATAAATACCTGTTAACAAGTTGGGACAATACTTTGAGGGTGATGAATCCAATGCGACCATACCAATCACTACTAAGTGATTAACTGTGAAGGGAATCCTTGATGGTGGTGCTGGGGTTAGCATTGTGACTAAAAATTGCTGGGAAACTATGGGAAGACCTCACCTTGCGACCACAACCATAGTAGTGAAGATGGCCAATGGGTCTATTGTTAAACCTATTGGTATGCTAGAATATCTCAAGATCAAGGTATTTGGACATAAAATAAGGATTACCTTTATTGTTATGGATTTCTCCAAACACACTATGGCATCGGAGATGATCTTAGGACGTCCTTTCATGAGGGAAGCAAAAATGGTACATGACTGGTCTAAAAACCATGTCTACTTGCTGTTCCAAGATTCTGTCATTCGAGTGGATCTTGTGACGGGTCGAGCACATCCTCTAGGAAACAGGTTTATAATTGATCATAGATTTGACACCACAGTTTACTCGGCCACATTGCAGTATTGTTACACATGTAAAGCGGACACAGATGTTGGGGAAGATTCTCCTTATATGGATGTACTACCTAGGATGACTGAGTCGGACAATGTGGATTGGGTCCACCTAGCAGCAACCATAGACACTTGGGGAAATAGGGGGACGACTTGGGTAACACCTGAGGGGGATGAAATACCACCACTTGTACCCTTAAACATGCTAGAAGCAATGCATATAGCTTCTGATGGTCTACAAGATAAAAGTTTGACTGGCATTGAAACCAGTAGCGCCTCACAAGACTATAGCCCACACGATTTGGGGTCAGAATCATTAGTTGAAATTGACTCTGAGGACGAAGAATCTGAGTTAAATCTTAGTGCAAGTGTGGGGACAAACCATTTAGGGCCCAGTGGTAACCTAGATGATAATCTATCTAAGGGAGCAGAAGACACAAGTAGTGATTCATCTAGTGAGTCTTCACTAGAAATCGACCGTAATCGAGAATTAAACAAGAAGAGTAAGAGATATAAGAGGCGACGATATCGAGCAAATGTGCGTGCTAGATTAAATGAAAAGAAATCTACCGCAGAATGGCTTAATTATATAGGGGCATGTGATGCTCATCCAAAGTTGGTAGATAATTGGGGTGAATACCTTCAAAGCGTTATGTTGTGTAGTCCACAACCCATTGACATCGCACAACTAGAGGCTACAGAGAAGCCAAGGTTGAGCCGTATCGTAAGGAGACGACAAAATCGAGAGTTAGCTCAACAACAAAAGGAATTAGAAGTTAAATCACAGTCCACAAACAACAGGACCCCACAGACTTACACCCTGCACCTGAACATTTCAAATCCTATACCACAGAGGAACGTAAGGTTGTGTATACAAAGGCCCAAAGAAAACCTATCGATGGGAGCAATGGAGTTTATGATGGTCCAGTGATAGTTAAGGAAATAGAGTTAGGAGACCCAGGAGAAGAGTCTAAACCTGTCTTCATTGCCCAAGATCTGACAACGACTGAGGAGTGTGTACTTAAAGAACTTCTCAAGGAATTCAGGGATATATTTGCTTGGAAATATCATGATATGAAAGGTGTTCCACCTTCCGTGGTGCAGCACACAATCCCTATGAATAGCATGGCTAAACCAGTTCAGCAACGACCTTACCCAATGAATCCTAAATATGCAAAGATCGTTCAAGAAGAGATTGAAAAGCTTGTGGAATGCGGATTCATATACCCTATTGAACACTCATAATGGGTGTCTCCAATAGTGATTGTGCCAAAAAAGAATGGGAAACTCAGAGTATGCGTAGATCTCAAGAAGGTCAATGCCGCCACTAGGAGGGACCATTACCCCTTGCCATATTCGGAACATGTGCTTGAAAGAGTTGCAGGGAAGGAAGCTTATAGCTTTTTAGATGGGTACTCTGGCTACAATCAAATCACAATTGCGCTGGAGGACCAAGCTAAAACATCCTTTATAACCGAATTTGGAGTGTTTGCATTCCGTGTTATGGCCTTTGGCTTAACCAATGCCCCTGTTACCTTTCAAAGATTAATAAACACTGCTTTTAGAAAATATTTGAGGGAGTTTTTCGAAGCTTTCTTAAATGACCTTTGTGTTTATTCCTTTTGGAAAGAACATCTATCATGCTTACGAAAAGTGTTTGAGAAGTGCAGATTGTATCACATCTCCTTAAATCCTTTCAAATGCCAATTTTGGGTTAAACATGGAGTCATTTTAGGGCATATAGTGTCCAAAAATGGGATTTTCACAGATGAGAGAAAAATTAAAGCCATTGCTGAATTGCCACCACCTACAAACTATAAGGGAGTTCAAAGATTCATGGGCCATGTTGGTTATTACTGACGGTTTATTTTAAACTTTGCCGACATAGCTCGTCCTTTGTACAAGCTTCTTATTGAGTTCCACTGGACTGCGGAGTGTGACTATGCTTATGAGTCATTGAAAAAGACCTTGACTAGCGCTCCTATTCTACGAGTGCCCGATTGGAATGTAATCATGTGCATATTGATGCATCAAACTTTGCTATTGGGTGTGTTCTAGCTCAACCAGGAGAACATAAATTGGACTACCCCATCAGCTTTGCAAGTCGTCAATTGAATGATGCTGAGAGAAACTACACCACTACAGAGCGAGAAGGTTTAGGTATGATTTATGCAGTGAAGAAATTTCGCTACTACCTTCTAGCCAACAAGTTTGTTTTCTATGTTGATCATCAAGCCCTGTTGTATCTCGTAAATAAACTTTGTTCCAAGGGAAGAATTACACGATGGTTGCTAATTCTCCTTGAGTTTGATTTTACCATTGTGGTGAGACCTGGTAAAAGACATGTCATGGCGGATCATTTGTCTCGCATACCCAATGGTGAAGCCCCTACTGTAGTCGATAATAAATTGCCCGTTACTTCTCTATTCCTAGTCGAAACCATACCTGAATGGAGTGAGAAGATTGTGAACTTTCTAATTAATGGTTTTCCACCCAAAGAGCTTCGTAAGGACATAGCTCGAAAACTGTTAAAAGAATGTGAACCTTACTCTCTCATTGGAGGAACTCTCTATAGGCTAGGGAAGGACGATATTATGAGACGTTGTGCCCGTGAGGATGAGTATTTGTACATACTGCAAGAAGCCCACATGGGTATAGCCGGAGGACATTTCTCGGGGGGACTAACAACTAGGAACGTGTTGCAATCAGGCTATTGGTGGACAACCTTAATTAAGGATGCATCCCTTTTTGCAAAAGGATGTGATGAATGCCAATGTTACAAGATCACTCAACGAAAGGATAGGATGCCCTTACATCCTGTTAAAGTGACTCAATCACTTGAAAAATGGGGTTTGTACTTTGTAGGCCCAATTAGTCCGGCAGCTCGTAGCACTCAATCTCGATATATTATCGTTGCCACTGACTATGTAACAAAGTGGGCGGAAGCCAGGGCGACACGAAAGGCTGATGGGAGGTCAGTTGCCAAGTTTCTCTTTGAGAACATTATTACAAGATTTGGTTGTCCCTTTGACATTGTGAGTGACAATGGTACTCATTTTATAAATGGAGTAATCAAAGAACTCACTACTAACTTCATGATAGCTCACCATAAGTCCACACCTTATTATCCGCAAGCAAATGCCCAAGCTGAGAGCACCAATAAAACCTTAATCTCTATCTTGACCAAAACAGTGGAAGCTCATCGCATAGATTGGGATTTAAAGTTAACTTCAACTTTATGAGCTTATCGTACTGCTTACAAAGTTGCCATTAATTGCACACCGTTTAAGATGGTGTATGGCCAAGAAACGGTTATGCCATGGGAGTTTGTCATTCGTAGTCTTCGAGTAGCTTCTCAAGAAGGTTGGGATGGTAACCCTTTAGTTGAGCGATTATATATCCTTGAAAGGCTAGATGAAGAGAGGCAATTAGCTGTGCAAAATGCAGTTGTGGAGAAAGATCGGAGGAAGAAATGGTTTGGCCATCATCTAAAGAACAAAGATATCAATGTTGGTGATAAAGTCCTTATGTATGGAGTGCGTAACGAAAAGAAAAAGTTGAAATATGCAGGAAATGGACCATATAGAGTATGTGAGATCACCCCACAAGGAACCATTTGTGTGGAGACTCTTGATGGAGTTGAAACCATTGGATTCCTCAATGGGAGCAAATTTAAAAGATACTATGATCCTTTAAGCCAAGAGGAGCTACGTGCCATCCATACGAAAAAGACAGCCAAGGCTTAAACAGAATTGAAAAAGATACAAGCTCAAGCTGAGGCGAAAGAGCACCAACAATGCATAAGACGTCAGCGAGAGGCTAACCTTGGAGTTACACATGCATCCCACGTTGAAACAGAGGATGATTGGTTGGACTCCGACACGCCTCTACGATACCCTATTGAGTTAAATAGTGCCTATGGAAAAGTGCTATATAACGCCTTATTGGACACGGGTGCTAAATATAATCTGCTATCATATGGGGTGTGGTGTCAATTAGGGAAGCTACCTCTATCTGAGAGTATTATCCAAGTCAAGGGTGTCAACAAGAAAAAAACTACGGTTTTTGGAATCTGGCACACTTCTGTCAGTTATGACATTGGGGTTGTAGCTCAAGACTTTTTGGTCATGCCTACTTGAACTATGGAGGGTAATATAAATCTAGGATGCACGTGGATGATAGCCACCAAATGCACTATTGATTGGGGGACTGGGGGTGTCACAACGCAAAAACCAACTCTTATCTCAACACTCAAGCCATAGTCCCTGAGATATTGCCTAAGGAAATAAAACCTAAGACATTGCATGTCCAGGAGGTTGAACCATACGTCCCATAGCCCAACTCTCTAGAGCTTCAACTGATGTAGTTGAAAGAAAGCTTGAGACACACAAGAACCATCCTAATATAACAAAGAAAACATACAAGTGGGTCCCTAAAGCTTCTTTAGTGACCGTGGCTGATGCTAAAAAACGGAAGCCTCGTAAAAAACGTCCCACTCACTCCAAGAAATGTAAAGAAACATTGCGTTGGATTCCTAAACGACTATTGGAAGCCCAAGGATACTACGAAGGAAATGATCAAATCTGGGTGCCCAAACGTAAATTGTACTCTTACCTGTCACCTGGCCCATGTAAACCCAATCGTGAGGCTCCAAAAAAAATTGAAAATCGTGGAAAGGAAAAAATCACGGAATGTTACACACCCGCTCTAGAGGTAGTTTGGGTACCAAAGAAAGAATGATTTGTTCCACCTAGCTCAGGAACAGGGAAATCAAATGAAGCTTCTTGCTCTTCATGTAGTTCCTATACGCAAATAGAAGCTTCAACACAACCTCCACCTACCATTGTACATATCCATACAAGCAAGAAAGAGTTTGCACCTCCCGTTGTAGGTTCACCACCTACAACAATGTTGCAAATAAAATCATGGGAGAGTACCTTACCACCCTTGCAACTAGATGAAACACATAGGGCGATCGAAAAATATTGGTTAAAGCCTTCACCCATAACAACTTGGAACAATTGGTTTCAAAAGGTGACGACATCATTCCAAAAGGTATGATCTACCCAAGGAAGGGGGGAGTGTTTGCTGACATCCATCATTCACTTGCTTCCCTCTCAACCTTCCTCCCTGACCTCTCAATCTCCAATCCTAGGGAATGTATATATAAAGCCTTATACTAGTTCTGCAAACAAACAAAAAAAAAGACGAAAAAAAAAGAAAAAAAAGAAAAAGAGCAAGAGCGACTAGCAATGAGAGAGCACCCTATCAAATCCTACACATAAGTCTAAATTCACCATGTCACATCAAGCAGCACACAAAAACAACTCATGTTTTAAAGATCTAACTAAATCTATCTGTATTCTCAGAGATGGCTAGTTCACCATAGACATGAGCTTCTATTTTTTATGAAAGGTACCCTTTTTATTTTTCTCAAGTGTTTCACATCTGCTACCCTGTACTTTCTTGCGAATGGGATTTGGTAGAGAGACTTGCGCGTGAGAGAAATTTTGAGGAGTTAGAATGGCTGATACGTCTATGGATAACTAAACTAGTGATCCCTACCCAGTAGCGAATGTTTCTCCAGTGGCACATGCTTATTCTTTTGCACAAGATGAGTATCCACACATCGCATCGCGAGGTTCTTGATTAACACGATTGCACAAGAGGATGATGAAGAAGAAATAATAGAGACCGAGGAGGACTATGGCCTCACGGAAAATGATTTCGTTTATCTAGATGATGAGGATAGAGGCCTAGCCTTAGGGTGGCCACCCGGTTTATATAATATCCTCTTTCCTTGATTCTAAAAGGGATGACAAATAGGTAGTTAGGGGTCTGGATTGTGTTTTGAGTTTGTTTTCTAGGAGTTTTAATTTTTTCACACTGACATGCCTCCTAGAGGTATAAGTGCTTGTTTTTTGGATGTGTTAGGTAGGACTTATATGGATTTCCATCCACATGGCTAAGGACATCTGCTTCGACGAAATGAGCAACTCCATACCTCCAGGTGTACTACTTTCCATGATTCATGTTGGTGGATATGTATAATTGCTAATAATGATTTTTCATGGTTTGTTTGAGTGCAATAGTTATGTTTGTTATGTGCCATTATAGATGTATAAATTTGTCTTTGCTTATGTTGATGGAACTAGAGTTTAATCTTATGGATGAGACTTGAGATTAGGAGACCGTGACTTTAGGTTAACTCAATTACTTGACCACTAGGCCTAGCTGATAGAATTATCTGAGTATTTGAGACCTTAGGAATGTTTAAGGCATAGAGAAGCTTGCTCACTTAAACAACAAAAACACTAGTGAGAATACAAAGGAAATGGAAGCAAAAAACATAAGTGCCACAAATGAAAAATCTAATGCTGGAAGAGAAATCCTGGCTTGATTTGGTACTTCACTCACATGTATTGTCTATGGTACTAGAGCCCTAGAGGTTCCCAGTGTGGGCGCTTTTCTTTGAGAAGCAAAAAGCCCCGGACATACAAAATAAGCACACACGTCAAATGATTGTGAACCAAAGTAAAAAAGAAAAAAAGAAAAAAATGAATGACATTTAAAAGACTTCCATCGAGCTTACAGTGAACATTTCAAGCTTTTGTTTGCAGTTGTGAGAGCTAGTTGGCTAATCAAAGCTGAAAAGCACAATTAGGGAATCTTGCATTTAGATAATCTTCTTAGCTTAGCTAGTACTAGAGTAGTTGTTTTAACCTTAGTCATAGCTAACTAATTGATAGACTCACCCATAAGCCCAAAACTCTTGATTAATTAATTTACTCAAAGTGCGATTTATTTGTCCTTAATGGCAGTCTAACATTTCATAAATCTTGCATTTACTCATTTCCACATGTACTTTACATTCCCCTCATGATTTATGGCCATATAATTCCGCTTGCTGAAACAGTGACTTTGCCTTGCAGATTCAAATCCAGATGCTCTACAACATGGACATAACAAGCTTAACCTCAATAGCTTCTGAGGACGGAATCTACAACAGGAAGGGGGGCATGTTAACCCTCGTGGCTCACGGACACCCTATCGCCTAGGACGGACGCCGTATTATTTATTTAGTAGAGTCAGACACCGGGCTTGTCGGTCCAATAGGAAAAGGGTAGAGTGATCACCGATGAGAGGCACACTCTAACTGGAACACGCAAGGGTTAGTTGGCTAAGCATGGGCTCCCAAATGTGAATTGGGCGAGCTCATATAAAAGTCACCTAAACCTAAAATTGACCTATTCTCTCAGTGTGCAATAGAAGAAGTGCTCTTGCCCTATCTCCATCCCCATCTCCATTGTGTGCTCACAGGTGTGTGTGTGTGTGTGTGTGTGTGTGTGTGTGTGCTTGAGGGAGAGAGTGTGTGTGTGATAGAGCATTGCGCCGGCACCTGCGGCGGCGAGGCGGTTGAGCGCAGTACGGTGGCGGCTGCCTCTTCTTCGCGGCGAGGAATCCTTCACGGCGACAAGCGCAGGGAGGTGAGTGACACACCCCTGCTCTCTGTGAGCTTGCTAGGCCTGCTAGTTGTGTGCTTGCAGCCTTCGTGGCTCGCACACAGTGCTCGGCAAGTCCCTAGCTCCGACACGTGTGATAGACGCGCACACTTGTTGAGAGTTGTCTCGCGCGCTCGTACAAGCCCTTGCACGAAGCCTTCTGTAATCGACCTTTCCATCGGCCCTCCCCGACTTGATGAGGGCACACACATCTCAACTTGCTTGGTTCTTCTTGAAGTGCAGACAGACATTGGGAAGCAGGAAAGGGAGTCGAGAGCTTCGGGTTGAGTAGAGATGTGGGCTAGGAATACTACTGCAAGATGGTATAGCACTAATCCACACGATAGAGATGGTCAATGTTCAGAGGCTATTGTTAGTCATTGCACACCCACCTTGTTGCATCAATTTCACACTCTGAAATGTGTGTAGAAATGGCCTCCTTTTATAGGCCAAAAGGGCTGCCCTCTCTCATGAGAGACAGCCATGTGTAGCCGCCCTTGTGTAGATAAGTCCAAATCGGACCCTCCAATCCGCCCATGTGTGGCCGCCCTTGAAAAGACAAGTCCGCTTTCGAATTCGGCCACTGGCCATTGACTTCCAACAATTGGCCAACCGACCGATCATTTTTCGACCACTTTTCGACCGTCGTCCGGCCATAATATTCCGGCGAAAAGGAATGTTCTGACGATGGGCGTGAAAATTTTGGTTTTCGGCGAGTGATTTTTCTTCATGCACGATGGCTTCTCCTCATAACGGGGGCCTTACAAATGTGCGTTTTTAATAAAAAAAAGTTACAAGCGGTAAATCAGGCTCCATACTTAACAATTTCCCACTTGGAGACTAATCTCCAAACCAAACCTGTGACTGCTTTCCATCCTAGCTTCTTATCCTTGAATGCCGATTGAAGATGAGCAAAAGCTCAACTTCTCCTTGTTGACCACCTTTGTAAACATGTCTGCAGGATTTTCACTTGTATGCCCTTTCCTAACTTTAACCGTTCCTCTTCCAAAAGAGTGTGTATGAAGTGATATCTCACCTCATTGTGCTTTGTCCTTGAATGAAAGGCTGAGTTCTTTGCAAGATGGATAGCGCTTTGACTATCACTATACAAGACACAATTGTCTTGTTTGAATCCAAGCTCTTCTAAGAATCTGTGAAGCCACAAAGTTTCTTTGCTTGTCTCCGTCCATTGCTACATACTCTGCTTCCGTGGTAGAAAGTGAGACCACTTTCTGTAGCTTTGGAAACATACCCAGTAGTGCTCCTTTGAGTATCTTTGTCACCTGCCATATCTGCATCAGCATACCCTTCTAGAAAAATATCATTTCCTCCAAAATACAAAGCATTTGTTGTTGTCCCTTTTAGATACCTAAGTATCCACTTCACAGCTTGCCAGTGCTCTTTACCTGGGTTGTCCATGAACCTACTTACAACTCCTAGTGCATGTGCAATGTCTGGCCTTGTCCAGACCATAGCATACATAAGAGAACCTACCGTTGCAGCATATGGAACTTTAGACGTATAGGCTATCTCCTCTTGTGTCTTTGGACACATATCCTTGGTTAGTTTAAAGTGACCAGCCAAAGGTGTAGAAACTGTTTTTGCATTTTGCATTGCAAACCTTTCTAGTACCTTCTTTATGTAATCCTCTTGAGATAGCTTTATTGTCTTCTTTGTCCCGTCCCTTGATATCTTCATACCAACAAGTATCCTCCTTGAGTCTTCACTATCCTCAAGCTCCATGTACTCATCACTTGTTTCTTTTGTTTGTTTTCTTTCCAAGTAATCTTTGTACATATTTTGTTCGTTAAAAATTACATCCCTAAGGATAAATATTTTACCATCTTCGGGATTCCATAGGCGATACCCAAAGTCACCTTCTCCATAGCCAATGAATAAACACTTTTTGGACGTTGCATCTAGCTTTGATCTTAGGCTTCTATCTATGTGCATGAAAGCCTCACACCCAAACACTTTGAGGAATGCATAATTCACCGGTTTACTTATCCATGCCTCTTCTGGAACTCCCCCATCCAATTTCATTTAGAGTGACCGGTTGATTAAGTACACAGATGTACTTACTGCTTCCGTCTAAAGCTCAAGCGGTAGGCCTGCATGTAGCCGCATGCTTTGTGCTCGCTCCATGATTGTTCTGTTCATCCTTTCGGAAATGCCATTTTGTTGAGGTTTCCTTGGGGTTGTCTTTTGCCTCCGAATGCCATTGCTAGCACAAAAGCTTGGTTACAATATTCACCTCCATTGACGGATCTAACGCATTTAACCTTGGTACCTATTTCATTCTCCACAAAGGCTTTTTCCACCTTTGAAATATGAAAAACACATCGTATTTATTCTTCACAATATAAACCCATGTTTTCCTACTCGCATCATCTATGAATGTTACATAATACAATGAGCCACCAAGTGATGGTGTACTTGCAGGACCCCAAACATCAGAATGAACCAACTCAAGTTTTTTAATTTTTCTTTCATTTCTTGATTTTTGAAATTTTACCCTCTTTTGTTTACCATAAACACAATCTTTACAGAACTCTAAGTCCACTTCTTTCAAACCTGGTAGAAGCTTCTTTGTTTGAAGGATTTGCATTTCTTTGGCACTCATATGCCCAAGCCGATAGTGCCACACCGCACTGTCGACTTCCGTAGCTATTGCACGAGTTGAAGATTGCGTGCTAACAGTACACAAGTAAAGTGTACCGACCTTTCTCCCTCGGCAACCACCAAAGATCCCTTTGAGATCTTCCACCATTTGCTTCCGAATGCAATGTTGTGACCTTCATCGTCCAATTGTCTTGTAGAGATCAAATTTTTGTGAAGAGAAAGAACATGCGTAACATCTTTAAGCTTCCCTTCATTTTTGTTAGTAGTTTTGACACAAACTATACCTTTGCCAACAATTTCACAAGCTTCATTATCTCCCAAGTATACATATCCAAAATTACCTTTGGTGTAATCTTAAAAATGTTGCTTGTGTGGTGTTGCATGGAATGAAGCCCCGGAATCTACTATCCACGAATTAGACACATTGTCTAATGAGAGAATTAGAGCATCTTGCTCTACTTTACTTGCCACATTGGCCTTCGATTTTGGCTTGTTGTCTTGGGACTCGATCCTTCTTCTTCTTGGACCAGCAATCCTTCTTGACGTGGCCCTTCTTGCTGCAATTCCAACATTCAAGAACTGACTTTATGCGTGACTTGGTCCATCTTGAGCGATCACGAACCTTTTGGTTTTTGAACCTCTCCTTAGGCCTTTCTCTTGTTTCCACTGACAGTGCAGCACTTGATGATTCTCATGTTCTTCTCCTTTGCATTTCCTCGCTTAGGAGAACACCCACAACATCATCAAACTTAAGAGTATTTGTGCTAGAAATAGAATTACTTACAGCCATCACAAGGTTGTCCATACTATCCGGTAGAGACGATAGTATAGGGAGAGCTCGCACTTCGTCATCGAAATTTATTTTCATCGATCGAAGTTGACTTATGTTGGTGTTAAAGTCGTTTAGGTGTTCTCCAACTGAACCATTCTCTGTCATCTTTAGATTGAACAAGCGTTTCATGAGAAATACCTTATTGGGTGCCGATGGTTTCTCGTAGAAGTCGTCAAGTGACTTCATCAAGTCCTCCGTGGTCTTCATCTCTGAAATGTTGAAGGCCACCATTGACACCAAGCTTAACCGGATTGTTCCCAACCATTATCAAGGACAATCCATGCTTCTTTTGCCATTGTTACGGGCTTCTTTGCAAAACCTCCTAGTGGCAAATAGAGGTCCTTCTGGTAGAGATAGTCTTCAATCTGCATCTTCCAATGATGGTAGTTTTTGCCGTTGAACTTCTCGATCTTGATGAGATAATTTAGCTACGAGAAAACCTTGCTCTGATACTAGTTCTTAGGAATATATGACGTAGCTAAGTAGATAATTGAGTAGATTACTTAACAAAGAGAGATATTTTCACACACAAGAGATATAAAGTAGAGAGAGAGAGAGAGAGAGAGAGAGAGAGAGAGAGAGAGTACACACGATGTAGGTGGTTCACCCAATGTGGGCTACATCCACGAGAAAGCAGCCACTTAATGGCTTTAATACTTCAAATAAGAAGTAGGTTACAAAGGGATTATACCCTTAATAGAGCTCCCGCCTTGCTTCACTCTCACCACCTCACACCCACTTTGTTGCATCAACTTCACACTCTGAAATGTGTGTAGAAATGGCCTCCTTTATAGGCCAAAAGGGTTGCCTCTCTCATGAGAGGCAGCCATGTGTAGCCGCCCTTGTGTAGATAAGTCCAAATCGGACCCTCCAATCTGCTCGTGTGTGGCCGCCCTTGAAAAGACAAGTCCGCTTTTGAATTCGACCACCGGCCATTCACTTCCGACCACCGGCCAGCCGATCGGTCATTTTTTGACCACTTTTCGATCGTCGTCCGGCCATAATATTCCAACAAAAAGGAATATTTCGACGATGGACGTGAAAATTTTGGTTTTCGATGAATGATTTTTATTTCCGGTGAGTGATTTTTCTTCACGCACGATGGCTTCTCCTCATAACGGGGGCCTTACAAATGTCCGCTTTTTATCTAAAAAATTACGGGGTAAATTAGGCTCTGTCATTAAATATCTAATATCTAACCAATCCAAATGATTTTCTCATATTAAACTGATCATATAATGTGGGATAATAAGAGAACAAGGGTTAGAATATAGACATGTGCTTACGGATCTATCTTAACACGGGGCCAATGGTAAAGGGGCCCAAATGAGAGATGGTATGTCAAAGAGCAAATTTAACTAGTGGAGCTTAAAAGACCTTAGGGTTAGATTCATTAAAGACCTCCAATGGTTAGTGTTAAAAGTCCTTTGACCTTAAGCAAGCTAGGGCTGAGATTGAGGTGGGAACCCGACCTAAACTTGTCTTTGACCTTAAGCAAGCTAGGGATGTGCTTGAGGTGGGAACCCGAGCTAAACTTGCCTTTGACCTTAGGCAAGCTAGGACTGAGCTTGAGGTGGGAACTCCACCTAAGGTGCTTTTCATGCTTGATGATTAAGGTACTTGAGGTACTTGTCACACTTAATGAGGAAGTTACTTGAGAAGCTTCCTATGCATGGGGGGTAAGATGCTTGAGTCAAAAAGAGACCCTACACACTTAATGAGGAAGTTGCTTGAGAAGCTTCCTATGCATGGGGGTAAGATGCTTGAGTCAAAAAGAGACCCTACACACTTAATGAGGAAGTTGATTGAGTCAAAAAGAGACCCTACATACTTAATGAGGAAGTTGCTTGAGAAGCTTCCTATGCATGGGGGGTAAGATGCTTGAGTCAAAAAGAGACCCTACACACTTAATGAGGAAGTTGCTTGAGAAGCTTCCTATGCATTAAAGTCTCAAAGTTAAGGGAATCTTTGACCTAACCTTCCACTCACCCATGGGGCACCCCTTTTCTAAAAGGGCGCATGGGACACATGTCAGACTCTCACTAAGCTTAACCACATGGTGTGCTTGAATGCTATTGGTTGAGCTAAAGAGGGGTCCAATGAGCTTCTACTTTCATCCAACAAATATCTAGATATTTTCAAGCTCTCTCTCTCTCTCTCTAAGGGGTAAGGAGGACACTTGTCAAAAGACTACCCATGTACTTGACTGCATGCTGCATGTGATTGGCTAGGGGGAGAGGGGTCCAATGAGCTTGCAGCATGTAGAAATTTCACTCGAAGAAAGGAAGGGGGGTGCTAGGGGATATACTCCACACACACACACTCATTTGCAAGGGCATTCTCACTTGGCGAAAGGTGAGGAACACCACCTCCTTCTCCAAGCTTGTGAGAAGTGAGAGCGTACATCAACACTCTTGGCTATGGAATGCAAATCCAACCATGAGCCATGCTTCAATGCTTAAGCTTGCCATCTTCTCCATCTCCATTACTATGCTATTATGTATGCTAGCAAGAAGAGTAATGATAACTGAGGAGCTATTTCTTTCTTCTATGGAATATTTCTTCTTCCTCTTCCCTACCCTCATTCCCTGCTAGCTCTCTCCACCTTTGAAGGTGTTTGAGGCGTTGGAACTGAGGCTTGGGATAGTTAATGCTTTCTACAAGTTTATGTTATGCTTGTGATGCATGAAGCTTTCCATCTTCATTGCATCACATAGGTCACAAGGAACACAAAGATTGTATTATACCAAGTCTCTCTTGATGGGAGAAACTATAATACAAATGCCTATTCTTTGGAGGGGGGACTGGATCCATATGAATCCGGTCCTCAACTATTCTCATGTTCTCTAAACTCTCTCTCTCTTGCAAAAGTATTGTTCATGCCAAGTTAACTAAGTACCATGTTTATGTTGCTACCATCAATTAAGTTCACCCACTATGCTCACAAAGTAATCTCACAAAAGTGCTTCATCTAATTTCCTAATTTCGCTACTCTCAAAGTTCATAGGCCATTTCCATTACATTGGTATCAGAGCATTTGGTTTCTCTTTTGCTTAAGAAGAGAGGTCTTTAAGTAGCCTATTAATGGTTGATTTTGTTAATTATATTAGGGTAAGTGGGACTGTGATCTATTATCGGTTTTGTTGAGCCCACTATGTGGGATATGGTGCACACCTCGGGAGCTTTGGTCTTAAAAATGGAGTCTTTTTAGACTTGCCTACGGCTTTACCATTATTGAGCCATAAGAAGTGCGAAAGGAGCTATCCCTCAGCAACTTCGCTATGTTTGACTCACTCCACTACTCTCTATAATTAACCAATTCAAGCGGTGGGTATATATACTTATGTGCCTATTTTCAAAGGCTGAGAGGAGTAGCAACTAAGTGCCTATTGGAGGGGGGACAGGTTACATATGAATCCGGTCCTTAACTATTGTCACGTTCTCTAATCTCTCTCTCTCTCTCTCTTGCAAAAGTATTATTCATGCCAAGTTAACTAAGTACCATGTGTATGTTAATTAAGTTCACCCGCTTTGCTCACAAAGTAATCTCACAAAAGTGCTTCATCTAATTTCCTAATTCCGCTACTCTCAAAGTTCATAGGCCATTTCCATTACAGGCTCCATACTTAACAATCTCCCACTTGGAGACTGATCTCCAAACCAAACATGTGAGTGCTTTCCATCCTGGCTTCTTATCCTTGAATGCCGATTGAAGATGAGCAAAAGCTCAACTTCTCCTTGTTGACCACCTCTGTAAACATGTCTGCAGTGTTAGGAAATAAGACGTAGCTAAATAGATAATTGAGTAGATTACTTAATGGAGAGAGACAGATTTATATACACGAGATTATAGAGTAGAGAGAGAGAGAGAGAGAGAGAGAGAGAGAGAGAGAGAGAGAGAGAGAGAGTACACACGATATACGTGGTTCACCCAATGTGGGCTACGTCCACGGGAAAGCAACCACTCAATGGCTTTAGTACTTCAAAACAAGAAGTAGTTTACAAAGGGATTATACGCTTAATGGAGCTCCCGCCTTGCTTCACTCTCACCACCTCACACTCACCTTGTTGCATCAACTTCACACTATAAAATGTGTGTAGAAATGGCCTCCTTTTATAGGCCAAAAGGGCTGCCCTCTCTTATGAGAGACACCATGTGTAGCCGCCCTTGTGCGAATAAGTCCAAATCGGACCCTCCAATCCGCCCATGTGTGGCCGCCCTTGAGAAGACAAGTCCGCTTTTGAATTCGGCCACCGGCCACTGGCCATTGACTTCCGACCACCGGCCACCGGCCATTGACTTTCGACCACCGGTCATCGGCCATTGACTACCGGCCACTGGCCAACCGATCGGTTGTTTTCCGACCACTTTTCGGCCGCCGTCCGGCCATAATATTCCGGTGAAAAAGAATATTCCGGCGAAAAAAAAAGTCTAAAGTTGCCCCTGATTCTTGTCCGTGAAATTTTTGGTTTCCGGTGAGTGATTTTCCTTCACGCACGATGGCTTCTCCTCATAATGGGGGCCTTACAAATGTGCGCTTTTACCACAGAAAATTACAAGGGTAAATCAGGCTCCATACTTAACAATCTCCCACTTGGAGACTGATCTCCAAACCAAACCTGTGACTGCTTTCCATTCTGGCTTCTTATCCTTGAATGCCGATTGAAGATGAGCAAAAGCTCAACTTCTCCTTGTTGACTGCCTTTGTAAACATGTCTGCAGGATTTTCATTTGTATGCACCTTTCCTAGCTTTAGTTGTCCCTCTTCCAAAAGAGTGCGTATGAAGTGATATCTCACCTCAATGTGCTTTGTCCTTGAATGAAAGGCTGAGTTCTTCGCAAGATGGATAGCGCTTTGGCTATCACTGTACAAGACACAATTGTCTTGTTTGAATCCAAGCTCTTCTAAGAATTTGTGAAGCCACAGAATTTCTTTGCTTGCCTCCGTCATTGCTACATACTCTGCTTCCGTGGTAGAAAGTGAAACCACTTTCTACAGCTTTGAAGCCCAGCTTACTGCTGTACCTCCAACCGTGAACACATAGCCAGTAGTGCTCCTTCGAGTATCTTTGTCACCTACCATATCTGCATCAGCATACCCTTCTAGAAAAATATCAGTTCCTCCAAAATACAAAGCATTTGTTGTTGTCCCTTTTAGATACCTAAGTATCCACTTCACAGCTTGCCAATGCTCTTTACCTGGGTTGTCCATGAACCTACTCACAACTCCCACTGCATGTGCAATGTCTGGCCTTGTCCAGACCATAGCATACATTAGAGAACCTACCGCTGCAGCATATGGAACTTTAGACATATAGGCTATCTCCTCTTGTGTCTTTGGACACATATCCTTCGTTAGTTTAAAATGACCAGCCAAAGGTGTAGAAACTGGTTTTGCATTTTGCATTGCAAACCTTTCTAGTACCTTCTTGATGTAATCTTCTTGAGATAGCTTTATTGTCTTCTTCGTCCTGTCCCTTGATATTTCATACCAAGTATCCTCTTTGCAGCACCTAAATCTTTCATTGAAAAAGATTTGGACAGCTCCTCTTTTAGGTCTTTGATGTCTTGCATGTTAGCACTTGCAATCAACATGTCATCAACATATAACATTAGGATGATGAATTTCCCATCTCCCAAATTCTCCGTGTAGACGCAGTGATCCGAGTTGCATCTTGTGAATCCATGATCCAACATCCATCGATCAAACTTCAAGTACCATTGTCTTGATGCTTGCTTTAAACCATACAAGCTCTTCTTTAATCTGCAAACCATTTTCTCCTTACCTTTTACTTCATACCCCTTTGGTTGAAGCATGTAGATTTCCTCCTCTAAGTCACCGTGAGGGAATGCCGTATTTACATCCATTTGCTCGAGATTTAGATCATGAGCAGCCACAAGGCTTAAGACAAGCCTTATTGAGTTCATTTTTACAACAGGAGAAAATATTTCATTGAAGTCAATACCTTTCTTTTGAGAAAAACCTTTTACCACAAGCCTAGACTTGTACCTTTTCTTCCCACCTTCTTCTTCCTTTAGCTTGTACACCCATTTGTTTTGAAGTGCCCGCTTACCTTTAGGCAACTCAACCAACTCCCATGTTTGGTTGCGATGTAGTGAGTCCATCTCCACTTGCATGCTCTTCGTCCATTCTTCTTTGGATTCATGTTGCATAGCTTCTTCATATGATTCCGGCTCTCCAGAATCTGAGATCAAGAGATGGTTGAAGGAAGGAACAAACCTTTCTGGAGGTCTACTTGCTCTTGTAGATCTTCGGGGAATAGGTTGAGGCTCCTCATTTGGTTGACGTTGTTGCACATTGTCACCGTTTGCAGTCCTTGAGTCTTCACCGTCCTCAAGTTCCATGTACTCATCACCTATTTCTTTTGTTTGTTTTCTTTCCAAGTAATCTTTGTACATATTTTGTTCGTTAAAAATTACATCCCTACTCCTTAAGATTTTACCATCTTCAGGATTCCATAGGCGATACCCAAAGTCTCCTTCTCCATAGCCAATGAAGAAACACTTTTTGGACTTTGCATCTAACTTTGATCTTAGGCTTCTATCTATGTGCATGAAAGCCTCACACCCAAACACTTTGAGAAATGCATAATTCACCGGTTTACCTGTCCATGCCTCTTCTGGAACTCCCCCATCCAATGCCGTTGAGGGTGACCGATTGATTAAGTACACAGACGTACTTACAGCTTCCGCCCAAAGCTCAAGCGGTAGGCCTGCATGTAGCCGCATGCTTCGTGCTCGTTCCATGATTGTCCTGTTCATCCTTTCCGAAATCCCATTTTGTTGAGGTGTCCTTGGGGTTGTCCTTTGCCTCCGAATGCCATTGCTAGCACAAAAGCTTTCAAAAGCTTGGCTGCAATATTCGCCTCCATTGTCGGATCTGAGGCATTTAACCTTGGTACCTGTTTCATTCTCCACAAAGGCTTTCCACCTTTGAAATATGGAAAATACATCGGATTTATTCTTCATGACATAAACCCATGTTTTTCTAGTCGCATCGTCTATGAATGTTACATAGTACAATGAGCCACCAAGTGATGGTGTACTTGCAGGACCCCAAACATCAGAATGAACCAACTCAAGTTTTTTATTTTTTCTTTCATTTCTTGATTTTTGAAATTTTACCCTCTTTTGTTTACCATAAACACAATCTTCACAGAACTCTAAGTCCACTTCTTTCAAACCTGGTAGAAGCTTCTTTGTTTGAAGGATTTTCATTCCTTTGGCACTCATATGCCCAAGTCGGTAGTGCCACACCGCACTGTCAACTTCTGTAGTTGCTGCACAAGCTGAAGGTTGCGTGCTAACAGTACACAAGTAAAGTGTACCGACTTTTTCACCCTTGGCAACCACCAAAGATCCCTTTGAGATCTTCCACCGTTTGTTTCCGAATGCAATGTTGTGACCTTCATCGTCCAATTGTCCTGTAGAGATCAAATTTTTGCGAAGAGAAGGAACATGCCTAACATCTTTAAGCTTCCATTCATTTCCGTTAGCAGTTTTGAAAGAAACTGTACCTTTGCCGACAATCTCACAAGCTTCATCATCTCCCAAGTATACATACCCAAAATTACCTTTGGTGTAGTCTTGGAAATGTTGCTTGTGTGGTGTCGCATGGAATGAAGCCCCGAAATCTACTATCCAGGAATTAGACACATTGTCTAATGAGAGAATTAGAGCATCTTGCTCTACTTTACCTGCCACATTGGCCTCCGATGTTGGCTTGTTGTCTTGAGACTCTGTCTCCTTCTTCTTCTTGGACCAGCAATCCTTCTTGACGTGGCCCTTCTTGCCGCAGTTCCAACATTCAAGAACTGACTTTGTGCGTGACTTGCTCCGCCTTGAGCGATCACGACCCTTTTGGTTTTTGAACCTCTCCTTAAGCCTTCCTCTTCTTTCCACTGATAGTGCAACACTTGATGCTTCTCCTGTGCTTCTCCTTCGCATTTCCTCGCTTAGGAGAACACCCACAACATCATCAAACTTAAGAGTATTTGTGCCAGAGATAGAATTACTTACAGCCATCACAAGGCTGTCCCAACTATCCGGTAGAGATGATAGTATAAGGAGAGCTCGCACTTCGTCATCGAAATTGATTTTCACTGATCGAAGTTGACTTATGTTTGTGTTAAATTCATTTAGGTGTTCTGCAACTGAACCATTCTCTGCCATCTTTAGATTGAACAAGCGCTTCATAAGAAATACCTTATTGGATGCCGATGGTTTCTCGTAGAAGTCGTCAAGTGACTTCATCAAGTCCTCCGTGGTCTTCATCTCCGAAACATTGAAGGCCACCGTTGATGCCAAGCTTAACCGGATTGTTCCCAGTGCCTTTCGATCAAGGACAATCCATGCTTCATCTGCCATTGTTGCGGGCTTCTTCGCAAGACCGCCTAGTGGCAAATAGAGGTCCTTCTGGTAGAGATAGTCTTCAATCTGCATCTTCCAATGTTGGTAGTTTTTGCCGTTGAACTTCTCAATCTTGATCTTCCCTTCCTCCGCCATAACTCCCACTCAATTCAAGGAATCCTTTCCTTGAGATAATTTAGCTACGAGCAAACCTTGCTCTGATACCAGTTGTTAGGAAATAAGACGTAGCTAAATAGATAAATGAGTAGATTACTTAATGGAGAGAGACAGATTTATATACACGAGATTATAGAGTAGAGAGAGAGAGAGAGAGAGAGAGAGAGAGAGAGAGAGAGAGAGAGAGAGAGAGAGTACACATGATATACGTGGTTCACCCAATGTGGGCTACGTCCACGGGAAAGCAGCCACTCAATGGCTTTAGTACTTCAAAACAAGAAGTAGTTTACAAAGGGATTATACCCTTAATGGAGCTCCCGCCTTGCTTCACTCTCACCACCTCACACTCACCTTGTTGCATCAACTTCACACTATAAAATGTGTGTAGAAATGGCCTCCTTTTATAGGCCAAAAGGGTTGCCCTCTCTTATGAGACACACCATGTGTAGCCGCCCTTGTGCGAATAAGTCCAAATCGGACCCTCCAATCCGCCCATGTGTGGCCGCCCTTGAGAAGACAAGTCCGCTTTTGAATTCGGCCACTGGCCACTGGCCATTGACTTCCGACCACCGGCCACCGGCCATTGACTTTCGACCACCGGTCATCGGCCATTGACTACCGGCCAACTGACCGGTTGTTTTCCGACCACTTTTCGGCCGCCGTCCGACCATAATATTCCGGCGAAAAAAAGTCTAAAGTTGCCCCTGATTCTTGTCCGTGAAAATTTTGGTTTCCGGTGAGTGATTTTCCTTCACGCACGATGGCTTCTCCTCATAATGGGGGCCTTACAAATGTGCGCTTTTACCACAGAAAATGACAAGGGTAAATCAGGCTCCATACTTAACATGCAGGATTTTCACTTGTATGCACCTTTCCTAGCTTTAGCTGTCCCTCTTCCAAAAGAGCGCGTATGAAGTGATATCTCACCTCAATGTGCTTTGTCCTTGAATGAAAGGCCGAGTTCTTTGCAAGATGGATAGCGCTTTGGCTATCACTGTACAAGACACAGTTGTCTTGTTTGAATCTAAGCTCTTCTAAGAATCTGTAAAGCCACAGAATTTCTTTGCTTGCTTCCGTCATTGCTACATACTCTGCTTCCGTGGTACAAAGTGAGACCACTTTTCACAGCTTTTAAGCCCAGCTTATTGCTGTGCTTCCAACCGTGAAGACATAGCCAATAGTGCTCCTTCTAGTATCTTAGTCACCTGCCATATCTGCATCAACATACCCTTCTAGAAAAATATCAGTTCCTCCAAAATCCAAAGCATTTGTTGTTATCCCTTCACCCTCACGTCCTGCATGGTCTGCACCTTGCCTGTCTTGCATATCGATTTTAAGTCTGCAGATCGACAAGGTTGTGAGTGAGAGGGTATGTTGCAAAATACTGTGCGAGAAAGGGCAAGGCTATGCGTGTGTGGGCAGCTAGCTAATGCAAAGCAAGGCAATGTATTGTTTTAGAAAGCCACTATGGTTCCACCTGTTGAAGGTTAGGGTGATGGTCCCATTTGAGAGATCCAGAAGCATGAGGACTGTCAGGACACGGGTCCTGTACCCTAAGAACTAGGCTAGGCAAGGACTACGGCCAAGGGCCGGGCTAGGCAGTGTGGACAGGGGATCCGTCTAGGGCAAGGGGCTAGGAGCCCACCTATAAAGGGAGGTTGGGAGGAGGATCTAGGAGAGCCTAGTTGCCTAGTTTCTTATATTGGTATCAGAGCTCAGGGGAGACGGGCATGGAGGAGTAGCCAGGGAGGAAGGAGAAGAGTAGTGTTTGCATGGCGTTGCATGGTCTTACTCTCTCTCTCTCTCTCTCTCTCTCTCTCTCTCTCTCTCTCTCTCTCTCTCTCTCTCTCTCTCTCTCTCTCTCTCTCTCTCTCTCTCTCTCTCTCTCTCTCTCTCTCTCTCCCCGCCTCAGGGCGTGCTTGCATGACTACGAGGAGGATGCTATCGACTGTGGAAACGGTGGCTTGCCTCAGGGCGTGCTTGCATGACTACGAGGAAGATGTTGTCGACTGTGGGAATGGTGGCTTGCAATCGATTGAAGTCGATGACGACTATGGGAGCAAACCCCTGCACACAAGGGAGGGTCGAACTCGACCAACGCAAAACTGTGCGCGCAGGAGCTCGTTGTGAGCGCAAGGGTAAGATCACCAAATCTCGTCTCACTGAAGCCAAGGCAAAGACAACTCCTGTAGAGCGCCATCATCTTCCTCCTCTCTCGTCGCGTCGTCGGCTCTACAGCAACAGGTCCATGATTTTTATTTTTTTATTTTTAGCTTTTGGGGCCCTAATTTGGGCCACCCGCCCCTCACACTATATGAAGCCGGTCACACGCTGGCAAGCTGCGGCCAAGCCTAAGACCTCCGGAGGCCACTATTCGGGTGCCTTGGCATGACATTAGATAACAAAAGGCAACCGACAAATTCATGAGCAGGTACACACTCATGAAAACTCCAGAAAACTCCATGCATGGCATGGCGCAATCGTGGTGAAATTTTCGTGGAGGTGCATGCTGCAAAGGCTATGAGCCATCGAAACTCCAAGCCCCGACAAACACATCCATTATATGGCAATCAAATGGAGTTTTTGATAAGGGAATCAAAACTCCGATACGCAAGGCATTTCGATGTGTATTGGAATATCAACATGGTCATCAAGGCATGCAACGGCATGAAAGCTCGCCAAAAGCCATTTGCAAGGTCATAGGCAAGGTACTTGGAGCCGGCATGAAATTCGAAGGACGTGGTTGACCTCGGCTACGGAGAAGCAAGGATTATCAGGTTTGAGATTTAATGTTATTGAAGTTTTTATAGCTTTATATAGGTGCTTCTGTGCACTTCTATGGGTCACATATGACCATGGTTACAAATACAACAAGCTCTTATGCACACGAGCAAGGCTCAAGCATAGCCCATCGCTTGACTAGTTGAAGGCGGCAAAGGTATTCGACATGGCTAACCACTTAGTTGAAGGCGGCAAAGGTGTTCGGCATGGCTGACCACTTGTTACACATTCAGACACTGCTTATTTTGAATTTCACTTTTTGCTATGAACATGGTTCCTAGGGAAAGTATGTCCACATTATTTAGTCACTCACACCAACCCTATACGGTCAAGGACACTAGTAATCAAGATAAGCAAGTATGCATACATACCTTGCCAGTCTTTTTCTGCTTCTCAATCCACTAAACATGCAGACAAGGTCCATTCTTAGTACATGATCGACAAGGTAGACTCCCTTTGCTATGACATCTGTCGCTAATAGCATTTGTTGGCAATGAGGCCAGACATAATTATATCAAGCAAGGCTTGACTGTCATTGAAGCACGACTGGTAATGACTTTAGTCACTTCCATTTCTCGACATGGAGGTTTGACTAACATGATTGACTATTCATGTACAGAATTGTCGGCATACGCTTTCTGCATATGGGACATATTTATAAATGGCAACGCATAGCATGTTTGCAATGTTTTAGAATCTCAAGGATATTGGCACATCCTATTGCTCGAGTTGATGCGGGGGGGCATGTTGCTCGGCATGGCCGATTTTGTGTCACTGTTTCTCGAAGCGGACAGAGGATGTTTGCCACACAGTACTGGTTCCTTTCAGTTGAAATCACTCGACAAGATCGATGCTTTTTGTCATGATATCTGTGTCTCAATAGCCGACTTCGTCGGCTAGTATAACAACATTCTTTATGCGAAGCAAGGCTTCAAGTCAGGCATCTTGCATTGAAAATTCCCACGTTCGGCTTATGCTATGAGCATACAAACTTGGGAAGGATTTGGCAAAATGCTTGCAGCTTATTTCTGTACGTGACAGACGGGCGTATATGATACAAGGGACGTATATTTACATACAACAGCTCCCATCCGTGCAGTAGATATGGCTATGAGCCATTTTAAGCGAGTTTTGTTCCACGGAATTTTGGGTCAACTGGTGACCGCAACGACCAGGTTAGCCAATTTTATATTCTTCTTATTTTTCCCAGTTTACAGCTTTGATTAGAATCTACTGCTTTTGTGCAAAGCAAAGTGCTTTGACAATTTTCCAAAGCAAGACTTCTCCCTTGTGCCGAGATACTGCCCATTGATTTGGAATCAAGGGCATTGGCACACAAGTTTGAAAAAACTGGCAGCATGGGGAATCCCTACCAGTTTCGACTGTGCAAGGCACTTATGGGTGTGGCTCTCACGTTTAGAAGCCATACCTTTTGCCAAGGGCTTACAATTTGGTGTGCATGGCATGCTAGCTTGGTGGATTCACCTCTATCACCTCATGAACGCTTCCGCTATAACACCAAATACTTTGTCAAGGACAAGATAAGTTCTGGATTGTTTACCATGATTTTTGGGTCGTCACAACCACATACACGGTAAGTGGGCCAGTTTGTGATTTGTTTGTGTTTTCCTGCTCCCTCTCTCGATGAGAGAGTCATAGCAGAAAATCGTTGCATGCTTATACGATAAGTTGCACGTTAGGCATAAGATGCACAAGAGCATGGCTATCAACTATACATGTCATAGTCGTTTAAGGAAGGTTCCTCAGCCCAATATGCTCTTCTTCTCTCTATTTCTATCTTCTATAGAAGAATAATGAAAACTTTTACGAATATTTTGCTCCATGTTTTGTTTGGGAGTTAACATGAGCCAAGACGCTCTAACTCTCAGCTAGAAATTGGCCAAGATGCCATTCACATTAGTTTTCATCAGTTTATCGATTGAACACTAATTGCTGTAAGGGCTAGGAGCCACATTGTGCGCTCCTTGCCGCACTGTCGAAGCAAAGGACTTGCCGATACACCGTGTGCGAGCCACAAATGGCTCCAAGCACACAACAAGTCTAAACTAGCAAGCTCAAGAGAGCAAAGGGTGTGTCACTCACCGCTCTACGCTCGCCTTCGTAGTGGATTCCTCACGGCGATGAAGAAGAAGCTGCAGTCGTGCCGCGCTCAACCGCTTCGCCGCCGTCGTGCCTTCGTAATGCTCGATCGCACACACACTCTCCCTCTCTCTCTCTCTCACATACACACACACACACGGAGGTGAAGAAGAAGAAGATGGAGCAAGAGCACTCTTCTATTGCACAAATGAGAGAATGAGTGAATTTTAGGTTTAGTTGGCTTTTATATGAGCTCACCCCAGTCACACTTGGGCGCCCATGCTTAGCCAACTAATCCCTTGAATGTTCCAGTTAGAGTGCGCCTCTCATCGGGGATCACTCTTACCCTTTTCCTATTGGTCCGACAAGCCCGGTACCTGACTCTACCAAATACATAATACACGTCCGTCGTACGTGATGGGGTGTCCGTGAGCCGTGAGGGTTAACATGCCCCCCTTCCTGATGTAGATTCCGTCCTCGAAAGCTATTGAGTTGAAGCTCGTTCGTCGAGGTGGAAGAGCATTTGAGATGAATGTCCTTAGCCTTCTTCAGTCACTGCAAAATCAAACAACATTGGCACGGTAATTGCATTTTCATAAGTGATTAAAACGCATATGCAGTTTTAGGTAGACACATTGATTGGTAAAAGAATTTCAAACAATTTGTCAGCAATGAACATTAAATTGCAATGTAATCAAATGCATAAACAGATGTAAAGGTAATAAATTAAACAAGTCTGGGGTCGCTAATTTGATGATCGAAAGGCACTAGAGATCGAATATTAATACCATGGGTAAGCTTGTTAATTTTCTGTGGTCAATTAAGTTGTTTAATCGCGAGAGCCAAGTATTCATGTTCGAGGGCTGACTAGAGGCTATCTCTAGAAGACCTTGTAGTTAAGCTACCATAAAAGGAATTTCTCATGAAATCATCGCCTGACTGATTACTTTTTCTTTGACCCCCCAAAGTCTTTTCACAGTGGTTCAATTTGATGTGTGTGCTTATTTTGTATGCCTTGGGTTTTTTGCTTTTCAAGGAAAAGCGCCCACACTGGGAACCTCTAGGGCTCTAGTACCATAGGCAATACATGTGAGTGAAGTACCAAATCAAGCTGAGATTTCTCTTCCAGCTTAAGATTTTACAGTGTGGCACTTTGATTTTTTGTTTGTTCATTTTCAACATTTTAATTTTGTAACTTTGGGGGGTCATATAACACTGGTACCCCTCCCCAGGCTCATCACACTAGTAAACTCCCTTTATAATACTTAAGCTAAAGGTCAATAGGGTCAAGCCCACTAGAAAGCCCTAGTACATTTCACACAATGCTGCCTAAATCGGATTAAGAACCTAAGTAACCGTTGATTATTAGGAAGGCATTCCCCATGGTATTAAGAGAAGATCTCTAACACCTAACTTGGTCAAACTAGCTTAGTCGGACTGCTTGAGTTTTAAACCTAGACAACTGATTATGACAAAAGATTACATTGAATTAAATGTTTGATACTAAGCAAATGCGCTGAATATTATGCTACCAATCACAATCAAAGCAGACAAACATGGATGCAAAAAGATAAGGGGCAATGCTAATGGACAAGAAACACCTGTTTGTGTCGATGGTCGCGCTTGATTTGAAGAGTGAGTTGAGATAAAGATTCCATGAAGGTCCAAATCCTACCAATAGCAACACGCTCCTGTACACACTAGGAAACAAAAGGAATACCTCCAGGAGGCACATTAGTGGAAAAAGGTACCAACACTTATTGAACACAACAAAAAACATAAGGAACCCTAACCTAATTATTTGCACTCCCCCTAGAGAGTCAAGGGAATAGGATATTGTAGAGGTTGGGGGGAAACCCTAAGGCTAAACCCCTATCCTCGTCGTCGAGATAAACGAAGTCATCATCCATGAGACCATATGTGCCATCCGTGTAGTCGTGTAAATTTTCTTCTTCATCATAGGTGCCCATGTTTACTAAGAAGGTCACTAGACGCCTATAGTCATCTTGGTCAAAAGGGTAGGCTTGTGTAATGGGAGAAACGCTCTCTTCTAAGTATGGATCAGACGTGGTCAAGAGATGTATCAGCCATTCTAACTCCTCAAAATTCCTCTCACATGCTAGCGTCCCTATCAAATCACATTCACATGCAAGCACTGGAAAGACCATGTGAAATATTTGTGAAAAGTAACGAGGGTACCTCTCACCCAAGGCAGGAGTGGATGACTCTAGCGTACTAGCCATATCTGTACACGCAAATAGATGATGGTTAGAGTGCAAATATTACAAGGGTCGTGTTCTTGTGCATAATTTGTTTTTATGATTTGTGTTATGGCTCTTGCTCTTTTACTTTTTTATCTTGTTTTTGTGAGTATAAGGCTTTATATATACATTCCCTAAGATCGGAGATTAAGAGGTCAGGGAGAAAGGTTGAGAGGGAAGCAAGTGAATGATGGATGTCCACAAACACTCCCCCCTTCCTTGGGCAGATCATACCGTTTGAAATGAGCTTGTCACCCTTTGAAACCAATTGTTCCAGTTGGTAATAGGTGAGGATTTTTGCCAGTAGTTTTCTATTACCCTAGGTGCCTCGTCAAGTTGCAAGGGTGGTAAGGTACTCTCCCAGGATCGAACTTGAAGTGGTTCATCAGGTGATTCTTGAACACTGGGAGTTGTGGATTCTTTTGTAGCTTCATGGAGGTCCATTACTATAGATGGAGGCTGTATAGAAGCTTTTACCTATATGGATGTATTACATGAGGAGCTAGAAGCTTCATGGAATTCCCCCCTTCTTGAGCTAGGTGCAATAAATTGGTTTTGCCTTGGAGCCCCAACTAGCTCGGGAGCGGGTGTGTAGCATTATGTGATTTTTTTCTTTCCACGATCATTGATTCGTTTTGGAGCTACGGGATTGGGCTCACTTGGGTCAGGTGATAGGTAAGAGCACAATCTACGTTTTGGCACCCAGATTTGATCATTTCCTTGATAGTAGCCTTGGGCTTCCAATAGTCGTTTAGGGATCCATCGCAACATTTTCTTACTTTTCTTGGAGCGAGTGGTACGTTTCTTACAAGGCTTCTGTTTTTTAGCACTAGTTATGGTCACTAAAGAAGCTTTAGGGACCCACTTGTATGTTTTCTTCGTTACATTAGGATGAGTCTTGTCGGAAGCGATATGCATTGCTTGTAGCATATTTAAGGGTATAGGCATTTCATCCCCCTCAGGTGTTTCCCAGGTCATCCCCCTATTTCCCCAAGTGTCTATGGTTGCTGCTAGGTGGACCCAATCCACATTGTCTGACTCAGCCATTCCGGGTAGGATATCCATATAAGGAGAGTTCTCCCCAATATCCGTGTCTTCGTTACACGTGTAACAATACTGTAATGGAGCTGAGTGAATTGTTGTGTCTGATCGATTATCAATGATGAATTTATTTCCTAGAGGATGCGTTCGACCACTTAAAAGATCAACTCGAATGACAGAGTCTTGGAACTGTAAGTAGACGTGGTTTTTGGACCAGTCATGCACCATTTTTGCTTCCCTCATGAATGGACGCCCTAAGATCATCTCAAATGACATAGGATGCTTGGAAAAATCCATAACAATGAAAGTCTGCCTTACCTTGTGTCCCAAGACCTTGATCCTGAGATCCTTAAGCATTCCAATAGGCGTAACAATAGATCCATTAGCCATTTTTACCACTACGCTTGTGGCTTCAAGGTGAGGTCGTCCCATAGACTCCCAACAACGCTTTGTCACCATGCTGACTCCCGCACCACCATCAAGGACTCCCTTTACAGTTAATCCTTTAGTAGTGATTGGTAGAGTAGCATTAGATTCATCACCTTCAAAGTATTGCCCCAACTTGTTAATGGGTACTTCAATTACAGATTCATGTCCCGCTAGGTCAGATGGTGGTGCTAAATGTTCCTCCTCATTCATTACCGAGTCAGGTTTGTTCATATGTGCAAACTGTGGTAATCCGGCCGGTAATTCTCCATTGAGGAAGGCTCGAAGAGCTGAGACTAGCTCGGGGTCTTTATATAGTTTGGACATGATGGTGGTTCTAACTTCTGAAGACATGAAATCCATCAATTTGGCAACATTTAATGGCATCTTGTGGGACGTAGGACCCTGACAAGAGAATGGTGAAGATGGAATCTCCACTTCCTCAAGGGGGTTGGGCATTCCCTCACCAAACATTCTCTCTAGTAGGAAAGGTGTGTGTCCACTTTCAGATGTCCTACCCTCACTCTCTTCCCGAATGATACTGGGTATAGCTAACGGCCTGTAGTTCTTGTGAGGTTGAACTTGTGAGGGAAACACTGTGTCCTACATCTGGATACGTTTGGGTTCAGGTTCTAATGTTCGTTGAGTTTCTTCCACCAAACCCCTCAGTTGTTGGACTCGTTCAATTTCCACTGTTGGGTTTGGATAGGTTCCAATCTTTCTCTTGCAATCCTCATATTTTGTCTCTCGTGGCTTATCTTGGGGGTTCGCAACTGGGTAGTTTAACTTTGAATACTCTTTTGGTGTTCGTCGTAATTCCCTCTCGTGATCCTCCTCACTGGCTTTTTCCTTTGTAGTAACAGTTTTGGTCTCTGTGGTCTCTATCGAATCTGAGTCATCCTCAGGGTCATTCATATACACGGGATCCTCTCCTGTCCCTATGTTAGTCTTTGAACTAGGTTTTGAGCTAGAAGCATTAAGGGATTTCTTTCTTCGTGTTTTCTTCTTTCTCGCTCGGCCAATGGACGCAGCATCTCTCTCTTCAAGGATGTAATTTTGCTTTTGGAGCATCGACCGTGTGAGTGCATTCATTGGTGCTATGTTTATAGTTGGTGGTGTCCCATCAACGATCTCTATTATGTTCAATGGTGTGATTTTCGGTGCGTTTGGATTGTTAGGACACTGTGCGATCAAATGATCTATGCCACAACGATTACAAGTGAGTATTGGCATTGCCAATGCACTCCCTTGACTGGTTTGCATTAGTGCGGCATTCTTTTGTATTCTAATGGGGCACTCAGCTACTCGATGTGGTCCACCACATTCGTAGCACTGAAGAGGTGGTCTCTTGGTAAAACTATTAATGTTTTGGCCTCTTGCTGCTAGCGCAGTAGCTTGATATACCGGCTTGATTTGTCCCCAATGGTCTTCCATATAGTACATGGGACACTCCTCAAGCATGTCGACTCCATAGGTGATACTAGATTCTATGTCCTCTTCGCAATCTACATAAGTACTAGATGACTCGCAACCTATTTGGTTCATAGGTGTAACTCTTGGATGAGGGGGTTGCGGTCCTAGCACTGGAGGTGGCAACGGTGTGGTTTGGACCACATTTTGGGTTCTAGGGACCATGTGCTGTAATGGCAACTGTTGCTCCATGGGTGGGGTAGGCATCAATGCAGGAACTCGAGGTGAGTCTGCCCAAGCTATAGGCGGTTTATTTTCAATGATGCGTTTAAGCATTAGGCAATCCTTCGCTTGATGGCCATACCTACCACACGCGTTACAAGTCCCGTTAAACTTTACTCTGAAAGTAGGGCATTCACTCGTAGTATGTGGGCCGCCCAAGCAAATTGAGCACCATTGTTGCTCCCTTCTTGGATACATATGAGTGTTTTGTGGAGCACGATTACCCCTAAGGCTTTCTTGGATGGCCTTTGTGAGATCTGCCAAAGTCATCTCAGATATCGTTTGCTCTTTCACGATTGGCTTTATCTTCATTGGCTCATGCCCTGATGCTTGCGAGCTACTTGACTTCGGCTCGGCAGACACTCTTTCTCCTGCAATCATTAAATTATCCTCCAATTGGATTGCATTCATGGTGACTGCTTCCCAAGTAGTGATACCTCTAATGACTAGGCCATTATAAATACTTTCATGTCGTAGTCCCCTAATGAATCTATCGAGCAATTGGTTGTTGTTGAATCGCTCGTTTGGATTGCATCGAGAATTCAAATTCTTTAGGCGACTAATGAAGTCTCTCACGGATTCACCTTCTTCTCGTTGGGCTTTCTGGAGCTGAGAGGCTACACCCCAAAGTACTCCCTCTCGTATGTATTCTTTTAAGAACAGTCTCCTAAGAGTAGAGTAGATCGTTTTTTCTTCTACTCTTAAGGTTCTATACCAATCTCCAGCCTTTCCGCTTAGGGTCAAACTCAAAGCCTTACACTTATGTAGCTCATTGTGCTCTTCCAAGGAATCGCACACATGTTCAAAGACTTCCATATGCTTTCTAGCATCTCCGTCTCCATTGAATTTCTGTGTGAGCTTAGCTACTTGAACTGCCTTGCTCCTAGGCTCTCTATCAGGTGCACCACGCATGTTTTCCGCAATAGAGCGACCGATAGTTTGAGCAAATGCTGCCAAATCTCCTATTTGAGCAGGTATAATGGGTGTATGTGCTCCTGGAACCACATGTGAGATGGGAGTTGGCCCTGGCCTTGGCATACGCGCGGCTCTTGGGTCCCATATTTCGTATGGTGGTGTACCAAACGGTGGTCCAAAGTTTACAGGTGTGGCCCTAGGCATACGGGGTGCTTGATATGGCATGTTATTATTAAATGGCATGGCTCCACTTGTATAAGAGCTTGGATAATTCCATTGTGGATTGTAAGCTCTTGGAATAATCGGAGGTGTAGGAGCTACATGAGGCTGAGGTACGACAGTTGCACATGATTGATACATACATGTAGGTATAGTTGGGGGCACTGTGCTACTAGGCATCGGTGCAGTATTAACAAATGAACTCCATGGTGTACTTCTTGTCATGCTCACCACTGGGATATGCATGGTAGCCGTAGTGTCATTAAGAGAAAGATGAGCTAGATCTGGGAAGGTAAAGCTGCCACTTGTGGGCTCAGATTGTACTGAGGCTCCTGGCGAAACAACATATGGAGGATCAATGGGGCTCACTGAGGGAGTCTCCATTTGTGACAGGGTTGGTTGGTTGGCCTTTCCCGTATCCAAGAATCTCATTAGGCCTGTTGAAGGCATGTTGATCCCTGTGTTCTGTCTTTCTAACTCGACAATCCTATGGAGGACATCACAGACTTTCTGTTGTTGCTCATCTATGCTAGTAGCACCCGATGTGGATTGTAGAACATCTAACCAACCCACATGATAGGTGTGTCCTGTGTACCGATCAGTTAAAGCTTCTGCTTGTAGGTCATACTCCCAATTTTCGTTTAGGAATATCCCATCTAGGCCTGGCGTGCTGGAGGTTTCCCTTGAAGTGGAAGCATTATTGCTCCCCATTGCTTGCCCCTCCATGACTGCTACCTTGGGAGCACTCGGTTGCTCGGCTGGCATGATTGTTGTCATAGGAGCCTTTGCTTTCAGGGCTCGACTTTGTTCTAGCCCTCGTAGGTTCTCAATTTCCCTCTCCCTTGTTGCTTGCATATAGCGTTCGATCTCTTGCACTTCGGCAAGACTCCTACCATCGGGTAGTAGAACCTCAGATGGAGATAGTCCTAAAGGATCAAGAGGTGCAGTGGATGGAACATTCACATGCACACTCTCAAGAAGCATAGGGTCTATTTTAGGCATGAATGATGAATTTACTTCCCCACTCCCTTCATTTATTTCATTAACCGCATGTTCGGAGCGAGTAGCTCTACTAAGGGTCTCTTTTAAGCGGCTAAACACGCTGGACCCGGGCCGTGGGCCCATGGCATGCATGTCTTGACTTGAACTATCAGGGTTTGGTGTAGGATACCCCTCCATGACTTCGTAGTCAGAGGAAGAATCACTAGACGCGATATGAGGATCTTGGGTCGCGCTACCTTGAGTCCCGGCCGAAGGTCCATAACCTAGGGTGGAGGAATAATGGGTGCCCGCGTAAATGGAGGCACTACCAATATGCTCGTGCTCTAACACTCGTCGAGAGCGTACGTTCATATGACTTCCACACTCTAAGCGCGTTGGTGAGTACCCGTGAAGGCCGCTCACTTAGTTTTTTTTATATTATTATATTTTTTTATAACCCAGGTTTTTCGTTATTTTTGGTTATTTTTTGTAACCGAGCCACAAAATATGGCGTGTAAAAGCTCAAGACGAGCGTTTTAGCTAAAGGAACGTGCCGTGGTTTACAGCTCTCTATTCGGCTACGTGAAGCCCTCGAAATCCTAAAAATAGTTTTTATAGTCCTCGAAATCCTAAAAATAGTTTTTAAATATAAAAAGGTGTATAAACTATTTTTTAAAATTGAGGACTAAGGTCTGGGTTTGGGCTTGAGCTTGGGGAATGATCCCCAGCCCGAAAATAAATTTTTAATTTTTTTTTAAATTTTTATTTTTTATTTTTATTTTTTTTTAAAGTCGCCGCGGTCGCGCCGCGTGCGCGCACACACACACTTAACCTACACCTAACTTATCTACTTACAGCTAATGAAGATACTGCCACATACACTCTAACACTGTTTACACAGTACTACAGTAGCTAATAGATCTACAAAACTAACCTTACAAAACTAACATTGAACCTTACAGAACTAACATTCCATAGCTAATACCTTAATTCTAACAGTACATTGCAAAAAAATGTAACTCCTTCTTTAACAGAAAACAAAAAAGATAGTACAGTGTAACAAAAAACCTTCTCCACACAACCACACACCTTCCTTCTTCACAAATCCTTCTCCACACAACTACACACACTCATTCCCTACCTTTCCTATGATAGAAATTGCACCACAAGAAAGCGTAAAGTGCTTAACCGAGCTTAGTGTAGGGCATTTCCCCGGCAGCGGCGCCAAAAATGTGCGCTCCTTGCCGCACTGTCGAAGCAAAGGACTTGCCGATACACCGTGTGCGAGCCACAAATGGCTCCAAGCACACAACAAGTCTAAACTAGCAAGCTCAAGAGAGCAAAGGGTGTGTCACTCACCGCTCTACGCTCGCCTTCGTAGTGGATTCCTCGTCGCAATGAAGAAGAAGCTGTAGTCGTGCCGCGCTCAACCGCTTCGCCGCCGTCGTGCCTTCGTAATGCTCGATCGCACACACACTCTCCCTCTCTCTCTCTCTCTCACATACACACACACACACACACGGAGGTGAGGAAGAAGAAGATGGAGCAAGAGCACTCTTCTATTGCACAAATGAGAGAATGAGTGAATTTTAGGTTTAGTTGGCTTTTATATGAGCTCACCCCATTCACACTTGGGCGCCCATGCTTAGCCAACTAATCCCTTGAATGTCCCAGTTAGAGTGCGCCTCTCATCGGGGATCACTCTTACCCTTTTCCTATTGGTCTGACAAGCCCGGTACCTGACTCTACCAAATACATAATACACGTCCGTCGTACGTGATGGGGTGTCCGTGAGGGTTAACAACTATGTAGATTCTAATCCAAGAGCTTGGATTGCAAAGGCAACACCTAGGCTTCCCAGTGCAATGTTGTTTGTTTTTTCAGGTAGGGAACGTGCTCCTCTCCATTTGAATACGGGTAAGTGAACATTACGTTCAAATCTCTAGGTATGCATCTATTGATTTGGTGTTATTCCATTTTTAGTATGCTTTGCTTGGTTTTTCAAGACGTATAAGTACGCTTGAATGTTACAGAGTCATGCCAAGGGCATGTCGGCACAAAGTATTTTGGGCCAAGTATCCAATCTATTTTTCTGCCTTATGCTGTTATGAACCTACTTGTAGGGTTCAATTTGGCACATGTTGTCACATGGGATACAACATGGTTTAGGAACTCAAGGAGTTCAGTTTAGCCAGTGTGGAGCAATGAATGAGGGTCCCTCTCACTCTTGTCGTAAAGTGTTTAGAGCTACCTCCACACACAAGTACATCTTGTACTTGTAGGATGTTCTTTTTTAGACATCCTTAGTTGAGACATATTCCACATGTGGCGAATATGAGTCTTTGGGACTGACACTGGCGCCCCCTATTTCAAATATGTGTCACGACAAAGTCCCTAAGTGCTGGTCACATCTGTTTTCTAGACCATTTTTAGCACGACGTATCAGGAGCAATTTCGTGGCCAGAAATTTTCGGATACTTAGAATGACTTGTTAAGTTACAAGTACTGCTAAACAACATTACAGATGGTTGTTTATATATATAGCAAGGCTATAAGCTGTTAATGATAAAGTTTCATTGTTTGTATCTAGAAGTGATCAATGTTTCACCTTCTATTGTGATTCAAACGTTTCAGCAAGGTTTGCAAAAGATTGCAACTAAAAGTATTTAGTTTCTTTTCAGAACTATTTACATTCCTTTTATTGTGTGCTAGGCGCATCACATTTGCCATACGTATTGGCAAGCATCATTATGGATATACAGGTTCGGTTAGTTTTTGCTAAATGCATGCACACTAGGTGTTATGGATCCTAGTGTTTAGCAAAGGCTGATTTGGAACGGCATGCATATTCTACAGATTGTTGCTTATGAATCATTTTGCACTGTATGTGCTCTATCTCTCTGAGATTACTTTTGGATCCACTAAATCACCAATAGAGGTCATGGCTCGGTTTGGGCGTTTGTGGATTTTTTCAAGTTAACCACGATGGTTATTTCGGACATTGTTGATTCTTCACCAATGTTAAACACTACTGTGATTTCCCGTTTACCAGTCATCTGGGACGACTATCTGTAAACCATGAGGAAAACACACCTCAGTACTGTCAGTTATCCAAGGGGATAGGCAGATTACAAAGATTACAAAGAGTAATCTTGTGCTAAAGGCTCTGCTAAGAGCATACGTTAACACAATGCATTTCTAAATAGATGATTTTCTCCCTATTCTAGAATTTGCTTAAGTATAATTTTCGACTTCGAACACCTCTTGTGGTGGGGTTGGAGATTGTGTCAATATTTTCATACGTCAAGGACTTACTAGGTGTGCTGACAAAGTATGTTGGCAAGTAACCTTCATTAGGGAAGAACCTGTAGTTCTATGTGTTCCAATATGTTCAAAAGTATGCCATAAGGACACACCCTACTATACTTCTTCGTAGCTATGAAGCTTTTTAAGATACTCACGAAAGTTGGAAATCTGGCTCTCAACTTCAGGGATAGTTGCACCAAGGTTTCCTTGAATTATTCCAGTACCTTCAGAAGATTTGAACAGTGGTTATGCCTTTGGGAAACTCTTCGTTATGGTTTCTCCTTTACAGTACTCAAGTGAGTTATAAATGGAGTTACCATGTAGACCCAAGTGGTTGCAAACGGACAACAATGTTGAAAATCAAGATATTGCTCTTGCTTTCATTGAACCTCCTCACTACACCAATTATCGGTCATACAGACAACTGGCTCATTTATGGGACGTCAATAAAGAGAACGTCAGTATTCTTAAGAAGATATTACTACTTGTGTTTTTGAGGACGAAAACTCTTCCTTAAGGGGGGAGTAATGTCAGGACACGTGTCCTGTACCCTAAGAACTAGGCTAGGCAAGGACTATGGCCAAGGGCCGGGCTAGGCAGTGTGGACAGGGGATCCTTCTAGGGCAAGGGGCTAGGAGCCCACCTATAAAGGGAGGTTGGGAGGAGGATCCAGGAGATCCTAGTTGCCTAGTTTCTTATAAGGAGTGGCTGAGAGGTAATCTTCTGTTTGAGCTTGTCAAAAGCATTTTGCTCCTTAGCTCTTCTTTGTTAAGTCACGTAATGGTCTTGCTATTTGAGGAAATTTTGCTATAAAGCGTCTATAGTATGCACACATACCAATAAATCTTCTTAGCTCATGTAGATTCCTTGGATTAGGCCATGCTTTTATTACCTCTAGCTTTGATGGATCCATACAGATACCATCTTGAGAGATGATATGACCTAAGTATTGAATCTCTTGAAGGAAAAGTTCACTTTTCTTTTGGTTGAGAAAAATCTTGTTCTAACGCAATGCTTGAAAAATCACTTGGAAATGTTGCTTGTGTTCCTCCAAGGACTTAGAGTGGATGATGATATCATCAAAGAACACTCCAATGAACTTGCGGTAGGGTCTAAATATTTTCTCCATCAAACGATTGAATGTGGCTAATCCATTGGTCAAGTCAAAAGGCATGGCTAGATATCCATAAATACCAAACGTTGTACGAAATGCGGTCTTTAGGATATCTTCATCCACTATCCTTATTTGATGATAGCCACTTTTAAGGTCAATTCTATTGAAGTAGGTAGACCCTTGTAGCTTATTAAATAGACCTTCTACCCAAGGCACGAGAATTTTTTTTTTGATAGTGATATGGTTTCGTGCTTGATAGTCCACACATATACGGTATGTACCATCTTTCTTTTGCACTAAAAGGACTGGAGAACAAAAGGGAGAGGATCTAGGCCTCACCATCCCTTTTGTCTACCAATTCTTGTACTTGCCTTATGATATCCTCTTGTTGAGCTTGGAAAACTTGATAAAGAGGCTTGTTAGGCGGTGAGCCTCCTAGTAGTGAGGTGGTCCGGGGCGGGCAACAAGAGAGGCAACCTCTATACACCCCTCAAGGCTCCCGTGCTGCTCAATTGAGGCCGAGGCAACCACAAGCACAACACAACAACAAACCCATAGCCAAATCCAAACAAGATAGGGGCACCACATAGTTATGGTATGCGAACTAGGATGCAAGAGAGATTTTGTCACAACCAAGAAGATGCATCACAAAACACACACAAGAAACCTCACAACAAGACACACACAAAATGGACCAAGGAGAGCTAGAGAAAGGGAAGAGAGAGAGGAAGGGATTTTGTGTAATACCTTATTTGTGACTTGCAAATGGAGATGGTCTATTATGATGCTATCGTTGAGCTTGTATGAAACTAACTCAATGCTTAGTGAATGCTAAACATTGCCAACACACACACATTCTCTTAGGGTGTGGGAGACCTCTCACCACATTACCCTCTTACAATGGACACAAAATTGGCAATGAAAACACACTAAAACACTTTCTAAAACAAGATCAACGGATAGAAACTCAAAATACACGAGTCACCTTGAATTCACCAAACCGTATTGCACAAATGGAAGGACAAAGATTTGAATGTCGAATCACGCCTTTGATGCACCAAACCTCAATTTATTGATGATGGATGAGCATATACAATAGTGGTTTTGAGATTTTTGAACTCACGCTCTCTCACTTGCAATGTGTAGCTTGAAAGATTCTCAAACACCAAAAGTGAAGCTCACAAAGTGGTTGCTACGTCTAAGTCTCTCCTCACGCATAGAGTGTTGGGGTGCTATGTAAGATATTGGAGGTTGTTTTACAAGAAGGAGAGGGGATTATTTATAGGTTGGAGACCCCTCATTAAGATTATTGGAAATCCTAATTTACAAGCTAACAAATCAGGATTATGATTTTTTCTTAATATCAAAACATTGCGGGCCTTCTTTGTATGCTTGAGTCATGGATGTGGGCTCAAAAATGAGCATTATTGATGGTCGATAAGGTGAGAGTAAAGTTTTAAGTAAGGAGAGAGAGAGAGAGAGAGAGAGAGAGAGAGAGAGAGAGAGAGAGAGAGAGAGAGAGAGTTACTATGCACATGTCTTGAGGTGAGGTGTCTTTTATGGTTAGGTCAATGGCTATTGTGTGTTAGTATGTTAGTGGTTAGTGTTAGTAATCACTAGAAAGTTAATGCTATATTTACAATGGGTACAATGAGCTGGATGGTTGAAGTAATATGGTTGAATGAAGTGAGGATATCCTTGTGATGGTGAAGCTTGAAGAAGTTTTGGACTTACTTGTGTAGGTTCTCAAAATGACTATCGATCCTCTTCTTCTTCTTCTTTTCTTTATGCCACCGCCGCCAAGGTTGATTATCGCGATGAAAATGGCAATTTGGTTGATGAGGTCTCTCAATTTGCAGAGGTTAAGCATGGTTTTCATGCTGAATTTATGTATATAGAGAAGGGATAAGATGAAATTGCACTTTGGAAGTAATAGAGAGAGGCATAGAGATGGTGTATGTACATGGAGAGCTCATATGAGAGCTATGGAAGTAAGAGGGGAGGTTAATGGTGAAGAAGGTGAGAGAAACCATGGAAGGTGCATGTTTGAATGAGGGATTGAGAGGAATGAGTGTGTGTGTGTGTAGAAGTGTGGGAAATAGGTGAGAGAAGACTATGGACTATTTGTGAGAAAAGTGGGCAGGCTGGGGTCCACTCAAAAAATCCTAGCTCACCGGTGGTTGCTCCAAAAATTACCAAAATTATTGAGGTGATTATTCATCTTTTGGTCCACATTTTGTCTTCTAACCATCACTTCAAATTTGGAGTGGAGATGGATATAAAAAATCCCACCAAAATGCCTACTTTTCTTCACAAAAAAGTCTTCAGTGGCCCCCCTTTTGTTGAATTTTCATATGGCTCCAAAGGTGAGTCCCTCCTTGCATGAGAGCATGACCTAATTGATTCTTAGGGGTTTGAATTTATGCATGGTTGTGGATTATGTATAAATATAATGTATGGATATGATGAAAAAAACAGGTTAGTATATATAAACAATTTATGGAATCTAGAATAGTGTGGGCTATAAATATATAAAAAATAAATATATAAAAATATAGGGAATCAAATTATTGATGTCTATTTATTCACAGGAGGTAAAAAAGAGTACCTGCAGGAAGTAGGAATTTAGTGAAAGGCAATGACTGATGGTGGAAGGTATTTTTGAGGTTTTTCCTTGGAGTGGATTCACACCAAAAATAAAAGAAGCTTGCATGAAAATATTTATATATTGAAAAGAGTATGCAAAGTGGTAAGAAAAATTGTGGTAATGGTGAATCAATGTACATAGCATACATAGGCGAATAACGCACACCTAGATATAAATATTTAAATAAATACCAAAATAATTATGAAAATTCTTTATATTAAGGCCCTATATACAATGCAATATTTACACGCATATTGGCCATAATATTTTCTATTTTTTTAATTTTTTGGCTCAACTAGCCCAAATTACTAGCTAGCTGAGGGTTTTAAGGAGATATGGGAAAAATTCCCTAACTCACACACACCTATGTACAGTGAAAGGGTAGGGATAGCCACAGTGTTTGGGTGATTTTGGTAGGGTGAGATAGCTCGCTATGAAAATTTTGAATAGCCAAAAAACGGCTATCAGTAGGAGCTCAATTCGATGGTTATCATCCCCTCGTTTGGAGGTAAGTTCGTAGGGATATCATCGATGAAAACATCTTGGAATCCATTTAGAAAAGTAGACAAGTCTAACTCTTCTTGATTCCTACTATTTTCATTTGATAAATCATTAGCGTCATTAGTAGATTCTTTGACAAAAATCATGTACACAGAAATCGAGCATTTCATTGACTTATCAACATAGAGGGTGAACTTAATTGACGGTAGCAACATAAACATAGTACATAAATAATTTGGCATGAACAATACTTTTGCAAGAGATAGAGTATTAGAGAACATGACAATAGTTGAGGATCGGATTTAGAGCCAGTCCCCCCTCCAAAAGGCGTTTGTATTATAGATTCTCCCATCAAGAGAGACTTGATAAAATACAATCTTTGTGTTCCTTGCGACCTAGGTGATGCAATGAAGATGGAAATATTTATGCATCACAAGCATAACATAAACTTTGAAAAAAGAGTTAACTATCTCAAGCCTCAGTCCCAAGGCCGTAAACACCTTCGAAGGTGGAGAGAGCTAGCGAGGAATGAGGGTAGGGAAGAGGAAGAAGAATCATCCATAGAAGAAAGAAATAGTTCCTGACTTATCATCACTCTTATTGATTAGCATAACATAATAGCATAGTAATGAAGATGAAGAATATGGCATGCTTAAGCATTGAAGCACAGCTCTTGGTTGGATTTGCATTCCATATCCAAGAGTGTTGGTGTAAGCTCTCCACTTCTCAACAAGCTTGGAGAAGGAGATGGAGCTCTTGTACTTTGCACTCCACACAATGAGAGAATGTGTGTGTGTGTGGGGGGGGGAGAGTATACCCCCCTCTCATGCTTGGTCCACCTCTCTCTCTCTCTCTCTCTCGTATTATTTAATATATCATTTGGACACGTGTTCTTTTTTTCCTCTTTGAGAGAAAGAACTTAATTATTTATTTTTATGCATCTAAATTCTCATTGGACCCCTTTAAAGCCTATCCAATAGGATTCAAGCACATCATGAGGGACACATGTGGAGGATCTTGACATGTGTTTTTTATGCTTCTTAAGATCTCATGTCTGAATTGAACACTTCAAGCACCTAGTCAATTAAGGATGGAAATCGTTTATGCCTCTTGAGAGTTTATGTTTGAATTGAACACTTCCAGAACCTTAGTCATTTAAGCATATGAGAAGCACCTCATGCTTGGGTAGGATTCCCACTTCAAGGTCACCCCTAGCTTGCCTAAGGTGAAGGGACCTCTTATTAACACTAACTTTTGGAGGTCTTTAATGAAGCTAACCCTAAGGTCTTAAAGCTCCATTAGGTAGCATTGCTCTTTAGCCGACCGTATCTCATTTGGCCCCCTTTAACCTTGGCCCCGTCTTGAGACAGATCCGTAAGCACATGTCTATATTCTAACCCTTGTTCCCGTTTATTCTCCCACATTAAATGATCAATTTTATATGATAAAATCATTTGGATTGGTTAGATACTAGATTTTATGACATCTTGTGATTATGTTACGCACTATAAAACATCCTAGGACTAAACTTGTGCAAGTGGTGATATATATGCAGTGGCCTTCCATTTTAAGTGAAAAATCTTACTCAATATTCTCCCCATGGAAAACAAAGAGAGTAAGTATTGCATTTAAATCTAGTCCATGTCCTACAAGCGAACGACCAACAAATCTTGTAATGGAAATGGCATATGAACATTGAGAATAGCGGAATTAAGAGAACTGTAGTGAGCATTTTTATGAGACTACTTTGAGAAAATAAAGGGTGAGCTTGATTAGCGGGGGCAACATAACCATTATGCTGAAATAACTTGGCATGACTAATAATTTGCAAGAGAGAGAATTGAAGAACTTGACATCTGAGGACCGATTTATGTGGAGTCGGTCCCCCCTCCAAAAGGCTTTTGTATTATAATTTATCCCATAAAGAGAGACTTGGTACAATACAAGCTTTGTGTTCCTCGAGACCTTGATGGTGCAATGTAGATAGAGAGCTTCATGCATCACAATTATGCCCGTAACCTAGCTAAATGAAAGCATTAACTTGTCCCCGGTCTCAGTCCCAAGACCTCAAACACCTTCAAAGGTGGAGAGAGTTAGCAAGGAATGAGCGTAGGGAAGAGGAAGAAGCAACATTCTTTCGAGAAAGAAATAGTTCCTCACATCATTCTTATTGCTTAGCATAGCATAATAGCATAGTAATGATGATGAAGACGATGACAAGCTTAAGCATTGAAGCATGGCTCTTGGTTGGATTTGCATTCCATAACCAAGAGTGTTGGTGTAGGCTCTCAACTTCTCAACAAGCTTGGAGAAGGAGATGATGTTTTTGCACTTAGCACTTCACACAATGAGAGTGTGTGGGAGAGAGTATACCCCTCAAGCTAGCCCTGTACTTGCATGGTCGACCCCCTCTTCTAGCTCATGCTTGTGTCTCATTGACTCTCTCTCAATCCTAGCCAATCACAAGACTTGGTCACAACTAGCAATAGAGGTAGCCTTTGGACAAGTGTCCTCCTTCCCCCTTTGAGAGAGAGGGCTTGAATAATTCATAAACAATTAATTTGATTAGCTAAATTATCATTGGACCCCTCTAGGGATCAACCAATAGGCTTTGGGCACACTACGAGGGCAACCTAGCTAGGGGTTTGACATGTGTTCCATTTAACTCTTTGAGCAAGGGGTGCCCTTGGGTGAAGGAGGAGCTGGGTGAAGGAGGAGCCATTCAACCCACCCCCCATACTCTTGGGGCTCGCCCCCATCTTTGTAGGCGACTTGTTGACTTTCAAGCATCTTGGCCCTCTAGTGTCTTAAGCACCTCAAGCATCTTAGTCATCATGCATGATTTTAGCAAGAGCATGGGCTCTCTCTCTCTCTCTCTCTCTCTCTCTCTCTCTCTCTCTCATTACCCTAGCTTCAAGGGCTCGCCCCCTTCGTGTAGGGATTGGATTTTACTTCAAGCGCAAGCCTAGCTTGACCAAGCACCTTAGTCATCAAGCATCTCAAGCACCTTATTCATCAAGCATCTCAAGCATAGGCCTAGCTTAACCTAAGGTCTAAGGACTTTTACACTAACCCTTGGAGGTCTTTAATGAAGCTAAATCTAAGGTGTTTTAAGCTCCATTATGCACTCATTGTTTTGCAGCAGCAGTAGACCATCTCCTTGTGAGCCCTTGTTGAGATGAAACCATCTCCTTTTGGCCTCGTGCTGAGCTTGGTCTAAAAACACATATCTATATTCTAGCTCTTGTTTCCCTTTTATCTTCCCATATTAAATGATCTGTTTAACATGAGAAAATCATTTGGGTAAATCTAGATATTAGATTTTATGACAAATCTACTCATCTCTTTGTTAGAGACCGTCTGGATGTGATAATATTTGAGGATTTATTGTATATCTTCTAAGACACGGAGATGGTTCCTACAAGCCAAGAAAAACGAATGTATAATCTACAAGAGAGAAAACCATGTTAGCTGATATGTAAAGAATACATTGTCCAAATGAACTTACTTTGCACAAAAGTGTTGCACGTCAAAGATGCAAGTGATGGCATAATATACTAAAATCAGTTGCTACACACATCAAACCACAATAATGTACATATTAGCAAAGCTGCAAAGAGATGTTGCTTCATAGTAGCCTGACATGTTCAAATACCAAGGTTTATGTTGTGGCCAATTGTGATACTTCTTTGTCAACAATATATTTGGAGTCTCTACAAAAAATGAATAGGATCCAGTATGCTTGTGTAATTGACCACAATTTTGATGCAATCTACGATTTGACACATGACATTGCCATATTTGATTGGGCCATGTATAGTGTTAACAATGAACTCAACACCTACTAATACCAATACTATTGTGAGTTGAAATGTCAAGTTTTGCAACACTTGGACTAGTGGAGATATAAAGTATAACAATGGCACAAAGAGTTGATGCCAAAAAATATGTCTACTGATCGGATCATGAATAAATATAAATATAGACTTGTTGAAATTTTCACAATAACATAAAAATCAGCAACATTAAGAAGCCAAAAAAGTTACATTGATGTATATTTGAATAGCTTAAATGCAAATACAAATTCCAATGCATTTTATAGGCATAAAGCCTCAAAACCAAAAAGCTACTCCATAAAAATAAAACATTGTCATACGAAAAGCCATTTCACTCGATGGGTATACCTTGGCAAAATCGACTTTCCCTTGAACATGACAAAGGACTCGCATCAAAAGTTACCTCGAATAGAAAATGGTAAACTTTCAAACAAAACCCCATTTCACTTAAGCAAGTTTATAGTCAACACAATAAGTGGAGTGTTTTCCCCCGAACGTGGCAAAGGAACCATATACATCGACTAGTTTCATGCATATACAATTGTTAAAAATCAAATTGACATATATGTCATCTTCTTGTCCTCTTGACCATCTTTTCCTTTCTTGAAGTACGGTTTTTGTCTTGTTGTGCATTTTGGGGGGTGGCTATTTAGTGAGCCCATTGGAGCAAGTAGCTCTCTCTATCTTTGAATGATTAACACGTTGAGCAATTAGCCATGGCATTGAAATACATAATTTCATATACTTATATGCTACTAGGAGAAATTAGCCATGGCATTGAAATCCTTAATTTCCTATACTTGTATGCTACTAAGAGCAAGCACAAAACTACTTTGCCAAAGCCTTAAATGAGCGAGAGAGAAGGAGAGAGAATTTTAACATCATAGGAACACCCCAAAGAGACCTCAAAGATCTATCAAGACATGATACTCTAAATGGGATTGGGATAACCAATCTACAAGATTTGGGTCACACACACACCACACGTAGATCTATTATCACAATGTTACATAGAGTCTGCATCAAGTACATTAACTGGTATCAATTTTCACGCATGATATATGGAAAAATTTCAATCATAGAAGTTCCATGGTCAAAAACATTCCAATCAAATCATAATCAGGGAAGGCCCATGGCCCAAAACATATAATTGTTCCCCTTTCCAGCGATGCAATGCTCAACAATTAAGACAATTTTGACAAGCATGTTCTCTCAACCAAGAGCATTCACAAAGCTTGAGAAGGTCATACAACGATACACCGAAAGGAGGTAATCCACCACTATAGTGACCCGAACAAAACTCACCATACTTGAACAAAAAATGGTTTAAGCAATGTGCCACAAATGTACTCTTTTATTTCAAATGTGACAACATGCCGATCCATTAAGCTAGTCGCCAATCCAAGAGTACCCGTGCCAACAAAGAGATCAATGACAACATTCTGAGGATGGTTGAACAATGCAAGTTTGTACTTCACAAGTCTTGCCCTCTTTGACAACCACCCCTCCATAATCTTCCCTTTCTCCTAACTATATCTTCTTTTGGCACCCTGAAATAGGGATTGCAATGCTATTATGATGATAATTGTGACACAAAAAACTAATACCCAAAGAAACATTAAAAGTCCACTCACATGTCAGCAATAAGGTCCTCTCAAATTCAAAGGTCCTCTCCAAGGTTCAACTCGGGTAATTTATCATAATTTCTCTTGACGAAGTATACCTTGGCACAATCGACGAAAAGTGTTTTCCCTTGAACATGAGAAAGGACCCACACAAAATCCTCATAACCAAAAAGTTATCCCAAAAAGAAAATGATAACCTGTCATACAAAACCCCATTTCACTTAACCAAGTTTACAGTTGACTTTATATTTCCCTTTCTAGCAGTGTAGTGCTCAAAACTTAAGACAATTTTGACAGATAAGTGCTCAGCCCACAACATTCACAAAGCTTGAGAGTGTAATACAATGATACACCAAAAGGGAATAATCTAGCACTAGTGATGCGAACATAACTCACCATACTTGAACAAAATATGGCTTAACTAATCTGTCATAAATGCACCACATCTGTCTCAAACTGACAAAACGTTGATCCATTAAGTCAGACGCTAATCCAAGAGTACCCATGACAACAAAATCCCGAGGATGGTTGAACAATGTGGTTTTGTACTTCATAAGCCTTGCCCTCCTTGACAAGCACCCCTCCATAATCTTTCCTTCTCCTAACCAGAACTTCTTTCGGCACCTTGAATATAGGAATTATAATGTATTTCACAAGCCTTGCCCTCCTTGACAACCACCCCTCCATAATCTTCCCTTCCTCCTAACTAGAACTTCTTTCGGCACCTTGAATGTAGGAATTACAATGTACTTCACAAGCCTTTCCCACCTTGACAACCACCCCTTTGTAATCTTCCCTTCCTCCTAACTAGAACTTCTTTCGGCACCCTAAATATAGGGATTAAAATGTTATTATGATGATTAATATGACATAAAAAATTAATGCCCAAATAAACAATAGAAGTCCACTCACATGTCAACAATAAGGTCTTGTCCAATATAAAGGTCATGCCAAGGTTGAACTCCGGGAATTGATCATAATGTAGCCAAAAGGAGCTATGATATGTCGAGCATATGAAAGTGATTATTATCAAGCATGCAGCCTATTAAAAAACACCTCTAAGCACTTATGCTCCCATATTCTAAAACAAGATAGCAAGTGGATTGTATCTCTATGATAATGGGCCCCAATTTCTTCCCTATAGGTGGTGTGCATTGGATCACCTATCTATACCCTTATTGCTTGGCGGAATGGTCCACTCTCAGCTCCTCCTCCATTGTGTACAAAATACATGGAACCCCCCTGTCACTCAAGCATAGGTCTACAAACTTAGACGTGTCACCATATAGGGGTTCCCCTATCTAGTTTGAGGTGAGCATCCTAATAGAATAACACTCTTCCCCTGCGAGCTGGAGCTCTTGCAAGCACCCACATACAAACCAAGAGAGCACACAATGGAGATGGAGGCTGAAATCTACTTCTTCTTCTTTAATACTCAAAATGATAAGACATTTTACAAAAGATAATTAAAAAATACAACATTGTAAGAGACTATGTACAATGATCATTGTGACACCACTAATGAGTGAGCTGGCAAGATAAGGTTTGTCCATAAAATCTAATATCTAACCAACCCAAATGATTTTCTCATATTAAAGTGATCATTGAATGTGGGAGAATAAATAGGAACAAGGGTTAGAATATAGACATGTGCTTATGGATCTGTCTCAACATGGTGTCGTGCAGCTCCACTTCCATGATGGAAAAAAGAGCAAAGAGAAGCAGAAAAAGTCTATTTGAAGCTTACACATTTTTTGAGATGTGACCAGAGCTCGAGAACAAGCGAGGAGATCCAAGAAATGTATGTTTTATGTGGTTATGAAGGCCTAAGCATAGAGATTTCATGCTTGAAGAAAAGCTTTCTACATGTGAAAAGGCTCTTAGGACATGCAAGGCAACTTGGGTAGAGGAAGACATGTGGTAAGTGGTAAAAAGGAAATTGTGTGAGAGACTTCACACCTCTCCATGAGGGAAGCTGAAAAAGTCTTAGTCTGTAAGTTTTTTGTAAAACAAGTTTTTTGTATCAACGAGACACCTGCATGACAAGGAAACGACGTTTTGAGCATTTTTGTGTCTCACGCACAAGGGCTAATTCTGCATCGATTAGGAGATATTTAAGTTTTCGTACTTTGCTACATTAGGGAGGGAAAGCCATAAGCTTTGGGCATAGGCAATCCTAATCCAAGCTTCCATAGCCCACTCTAATCAAAGCTTCCATAGCCACTCTAATCCAAGCTTCCATAGCCACTCTAATCAAAGCAGCCATAACCCAAGCTGTAATCTCTTCCATAAGCCATAATTAATCATTTTCTTGGGATCTCTCTCTCTCTCTCTCTCTCTCTCTCTCTCTCTCTCTCTCTTAAAGTAGCAGAGGAAGAACGAAGGAGAGAAATATTATCAAGGCAAGCTCGGCAGGCCAATGAAGGCAGATTAAACCTATTTAAGGAGCTTAAACTCCAGAATTAACATTTAATATAAGCAGTGGTGCTGTTAATTTTCCGCTTTGGGTAATCAAGCTTTAGTATCTTATAATTGTGTCTGCTGCAACTCTCTTCATCACACCTCTCATAGCCAGAGCCCCGCGCCTTCCCGGCTCACCTTTCGAATACAAATCCCCCGACATTCTTGGTGAAATCGACGTGAAACGAGTTGAGGTGGGAGGTGAAGATGGAGATGCCATAACAATTGATGAAGTTTATTGAAGATTTCAATTGAAATGGATTTGATGGGAATCGAGCAGTTCGAGATGTGCCAAAAATGTTGTAATTGGTTCATGGATGTTTGCAAGAAGTGGAAGCCATGAGGATGAAAAAGCATATCAATGATGCAGTAGAGCTAGCACTTGATGCTGTATGGGAGCAGTATCATAATTTTCAGGGATATGATCCAGAAGGTTTTATTGCATGTTATGAAGTCGAGATGAAGAGTTGAAATGTTCCAAAAAGTCGGATGATTGCAGCTTTTGAAGAGATTGTTAACTCAGATTTTAAAAAGCAGGTTCAAGAACTGGCAGAAGCATATTCCACATTGTGGGACTATTTTGTAGAAGAATTATTCGCAAAAGCTTAAGGATTCTAGATCTAGAAACAAAAGAGATTACCGAATGAAGCCAGATTGTCTTCTATAAAGGAGAAGGGGATTATATACAGTTCCTTAACTGTGATGAATTTTGGGAACATATTTATGCAAGGAGTAAAGCCAAGGCAAATATAGCTTGGGAAGTAGCAAATTCAGCTTAAGAGGAGCATATTTTGAGCAACCTAGCAAAGGTAAACGATGAAATTAATGCTGAAACAGAAATATATGATTTTTTCTCAAAGATTGCTCACATGGAAGTTACCTCCGACAATGGTTCTAATGAAGAGCTAGACTGTACAACAAGTGGTTCAAGCTACTGACCTTGACATGGGTTATTCTAAAGGAATTCATCAAGCAGACGAGCCTCTACAGGATACGAATGAAACTATCAGCACTATAGACGAGCACGACAACATGTTTTCTACAGATGATTGCATCAATAAAGCTATTATATACACAGTAGCCAATGAAGTGACAGAGATTGTGGACCCAACATGGGATGAGCCTGAGAATGCCAATGAACTTATGATTGCCACTAACAATATGTCTGCAGATTCTGTGCTCACAGAAGAAGATTCCATAATTGATGGTTTTTTGGTCAGATCTGAAGGAGATGGTTATAGCAGCATAGGAGAGCTTTGTGATGCATGTACCCCTTCAGTGGGGGTGCCAGATGATCTTTTGTAGTGTTATGATGGGTTGTTAAGTAGCATGGATGCACATGAGGAAGCAGAGGATGACATTGATGAGTTTGAAGATTGTCTATATCATATCAGTGGTGAGCAGTTTATCCATGGAGATTCTACTTCTGTGCTTATACAGGGGTTGCATGAGGAGATAAATCCTACAATTTTGATGAATGTTGATATTTTGAAGAGTGATTTTTCTGCGGATGCTTTGGATGAAGATTTACAGGCTAAAGTTGATTTCCATGATCGAGCTCGAATCCCAAGTAAAGATGCCTTTGTTGATACATGTCTAGATTGTTCCAAGGTTCTTCATGATGGCTATGAAGCTAGAGGGGCTGATGATGCTACATCACCATGGGTATTGAAAATTTTGTATAGGTTTCTTCATTTTCTTGGAGCCGATTATGGTAAAATTTGGATGCTACCTCTTTTAATAATGTTTATGTTAGTGATGGCTTAGTGCCAATAAAAGGGAGTCGATGCTCTTTAAGGCTTGCTAGTAATGAGCTTAAGTTGTCAGAAGTTTATGGGATATGGGTGCTGCACAATGCTTCAGGTGATGCTCTAGTATATTGTGGAGCCCATCAATGCTATGTCCTCTTAATGCTATTTGATCCATGCGATTCTAGGGATCTTCAAAACCAGGTTCAATACGGATGGTGTACGCCTTTTGCTGAAGGCTGGGAACTTGCCTGTGCACTGTGGGCGAGTCTCGAAAGGTTGCAAACACACAACTAGAAGAGCCTTGCAAGCTCAGGGGGGCAAGGGCGTGTCACTCCGTTGAATGCTTCCGTTGTGAAGGATCCTTCAGTGCGAAGAAGAAGGAGCCGCCGTCGAGGCCGTGCTCAACCGCCTCACTGCGCTGATGCAGATGCAATGCTTGATCACTCTCTCTCTCTCTCTCTCAAGCATACACACACACACACACACACACCCGTGAGCATATGAGGGAGAAGGAGATAGAGATGGAGCAAGAGCGCTTCTTAGCTTACACCTTACATAATGAGGATTTTAGGTCAAAATAGACCTTTTATAAGATTTTAACCCATTCACACATGGGTGTCCACCTCAGTGGCTGGTTAAAGTAAAAATAGTATCAAATGAGATATGTGGTGCGCCTCTCATCGGTGAGCACCCAAGCACCTATAGAATCGACAAGCCCAGTCCTTAACTTAAAACAATTTGATATCCGTGGATGTTTACTGGGCCGACGCCCATTTGCCAAGGTCAGCACCAAGCGATGGGGAGCGTTGGGCAGTCACCAAGCCTCCTATTCGCTCGGTGCTGACTTCACTATCGCATATAATGACTTTATCACCAAGGTCAACACCAAGTGATAGGGAGCATTGGGCAGTCCCCAAGCTTCCTATTCGCCCAGTATTGACTCCACTACACGACTTTTAATCTCATCACCAAAAGGGTATCCATCGTCGCTTACACCAAGGTCAACACCAAGCGATAGGGAGTGTTGGGCAATCACCAAGCTTCCTATTCACCCAGTAGTGGCTCCACTGTCCCAAGGTCTTTACTGTCGCTTGTAATGGCTTTAACACCAAGGTAAACACCAAGCGATAGGGAGCATTGGGCAGTCCCCAAGCTTCCTATTCTCCCAGTATTGACTCCACTATCTGACTTGTCGGTTAACATGTGCCCCTTCCTGATGTAGATTCCATCCTCGGAAGCTATTGAGATGAAGCTTGTTCCTTGAGATGGAAGAGCATTTGAGATTGAATGTCCTTAGCCTTCAGCATCACAGTAAAATCAACCAAAATTGGCACAGTAATTGTATTCTCATATATAATGAAAAAGCATATGCAGTTGTAGGCACACAAATCGATTAGTAACAGAAAATTAAAAAATTTGCTAGTAGTAAAACATTAAACTATAATATAATCAAACGCATAAGCAGTCGTAAAGCTAAAAAAATAAACAAGTATGGGGTCGCTAATTTAACGATCGAAAGGCACTAGAGGTCTACTATTCATACCATGTGCAAGCGTCTCAATTTTCTCTGGTCATTTAAGCTATTTAATCACAAGAGCAAAGTATTTCATGTTCAAGGGCTGACTAGAGGCTATACATAGAAGACCTTGTAGCAGCTACGATAAAAGGAATTGCTCATGAAATCATCGCATGACTTATTTTCTTTTCTTTGACCCTCTAAAGTCTTTTCACATTGATTCAATTTTGATGCGTGTGCTTATTTTGTATGCCTTGGATTTTTTGCTTTTCAAGGAAAAGCGCCACACTGGGAACCTCCAAGGCTCTAGTATCATAGGCAGTACATGTGAGTGAAGTACCAAATCAAGCTGGAATTTCTCTTCCAGGTTAAGATTTTACATTGTGGCACTTTTGATTTTTTTGTTTGTTCGTTTTCAACATTTTAATTTTGTAACCTTGGGGGGTCATATAACACTATTACCCTCCCCAGGCTCATCACACTAGTGACGTCCTAAGATCATCTCAGATGTCATAGTGTGCTTGGAGAAATCCATCAAAATGAAGGCATTTTTTATTTTATGTCCAAAGACCTTGATCTTGAGATCTTCTAGCATCCCAATAGGTTTAACAATAGACCCATTGGCCATCTTTACTACTATGGTTGTGGTCCCAAGATGAGGTCTTCCCATAGTTTCCAGCAATTTTTAATCAGAATGCTAACCCCAGTGCCACAATTCATTGACACATTTTGGCAGCAGTTTTTCACTCACATATGTATGTCATTTATGGCGCCGTTGAGTGATACTCTGGCTAGAGCGATTTGGCTCTGTGTATGACTTTGTGAGATGATTTCAGACTAGTATATTCCTGGATTGACCATTTGGGCATTTGTTATTGTCTCCATTGCGATTACTGTTGAGTTTTTACTCCAGTTATACAGAGGAGACTCTGCCAAAATTTTGCCAGATATGTATGCCTATTGTAGAGGCTAGCGAGCTTGACCGTTTGTGGGCTTTTGCCGTATCAAAGCAAGGGCCTTGCCCACCACTGTGTGCGAGCCACAGATGTCTCCAAGCAGGCAACTAGCCTAAACTAGTAAGCTCAAAGATAACGATGGTTTTAAGGGTAGCTGTTTTTCAATAGTTATTTTTCAAAAATTAGGGACAAGTAAATTTTTTATAAATCAATTCTAAAGGGTACGCCCATTATAGATTTATATTCTCCTTTTGAAGAGCTTTCTAGTGATATATAACATGTCCTATATTTTTTCATTTGGTCAACCATATTTGGCCCAACACTTTCAAAAAAATTAAAGGGTATTCCTAAATTTTTACGAATCAATTCTAAAGTGTACGTCCATTATAGATTTATATTCTCCTTTTGAAGAGCTATCGAGTGATAGATAACATGCCCTATATTTTTTCATTTTGGTCAACCATATTTGGCCCAACACTTTCCAAAAAATTAAAAGGTATTCCTAATGGCTTCAAAAAGTCAAAAACTGAAAGAATTCAAAAAATGCAAAAAAACTTAGGTTTAATGTAATCCCCCCCCACAAGGTGGGATTACACTAAACCTACATAGCAGAGTCCTACCAATATAATTTTACCAACCTTACATAGTGCAAGGGAATTGTAAAGAGAAGGAAATGTTAAAAGAAAGGTATTGAGGAAGAAATGCACTCGGCCACTTCTTTTATATGGCCTCGAAATGTCTTTTGACTTTCCATTTTAATGGGCTTTTCGTTTCCTATGACTTTTCATTTTCATGGGGCTTTTTGTTTCCTATACTTACCCTTCACTTATGCATTTGAAATGTTTTGAAAGAATTTTTATGTTTCTGAGATTTGGGGGGCCCTAGTGGCCCAACACTTTAAAAATAAGCTGTAAACACCAAGGGACTACCATGCCTGGTCCATCCGCCCAACCTCCCTTTAATAGGCTCCTAGCCCCTTTCGGACCCCTTCCCACTGGCAGCCGGCCCTTGGCTGAGTCCGTGACCCCTTGGTTTGGCCCTTGGCCTGACATTACTCCCCCCTTGGAGAAGCGTTTTCGTCCTTGAAAACAAAAGTGGGGAATTTCTTCTTAAGAACACTAATGTTTTCCCAAGTGGCACCCTCTTCAGGGCGATCTTTCCACTTGACTAAAGCTTGACTACGTACATGATGACGAGTCCGGAGTTCATGAAAATCTAAAATGCATTCAGGTTCATGCGGCTGAGTGGGAGGTTCATTGAAATCAACCAATATCTGCTGGTCGATAACATTGTCGTCCCCATGCAAGCGTTTACGTAAACGACTTACATGAAAGACCGGATGGACACGCGAGTGCGCAGGTAAGTCAAGTTTGTAGGCCCTATCACCAACTCGCTTGAGTATCTTGAATGGCCCACAATAACGTGGAGATAATTTGGGTGTGGGTCCAGTCTTCAGACTTTCTGAATGCTCTGGCACACGCAAAAATACTTCTTCACCTTCGGTGAAGGTAACTTGCCGACGTTTCTCATCAGCATACTTCTTGTACCGATCCTGTGCTTGTCGAACATTTTGACGAGCAAGTCTCAACATTTCCATATGATCTTGGAGAAACTCCTTGACCTGTTGGAGCTTCTCAGTTGCCAACCCCACCGTCACTGGTGATCTAGGTTGAAAACCATACATAAGCATGAATGGACTAGAACTAGTTGTAACATGCTTAGCACTATTATATGCAAACTCAAGAATAGGAAGATAATCTTTCCAATCTGATTGCTTCTTGCTAACGTATGCTCATAGCATATCCTCTAGCACTTGGTTGACTCGTTCCGTCTGACCATCTGTTTCAGGGTGATCATCCGTACTTAAATTAAGTTGTGTACCCAATCGTTTAAAAACAGCCCTCCAAAAATGACTGTTAAACTTGGGATCACGATCACTCACAATGTTACTTGGCAATCCATACAACCGGTAAAGAGTGTCCACAAATAACTTAGCTAATTCTGGAGTCTTAATGGTTGACTTGGTTGGAATAAACCGACAAAGTTTAGTCAACCGGTCTATGACCACCCATACCGAGTCATGTCCTCGACTAGTGTTTGGTAAACCCACAATAAAATCCATGGAGATACTTTCCCATTTACCATTGGGAATCTCTAAAGGATGTAAGAGTCCTCCTGCTTTCAGGCGCTCTGCTTTATTAACTTGACATTTTTGGCAATGCAAGACATAGTCTTGAACATACCCATGCAAACCTGGCCAGTAAAACTATCGTCTTACGAGTGCATAAGTTTTCTTAATTCCCGGGTGCCCTGCACTTGGACTATCATGACATTCATAAAGAGTTTGGCGCCGAATGTCCGCGTCCGTCGGTACACACACTCTCCCCTTGTGGAGTAGGTACCCATCATCTATGGAAAAATTCTTCCATCGCTGTAGTTCATCACTCGAAAGAGGAGAACTGGGTGTGGAGGAAACAGAACCACTACCAACATTGGAGTGAGAAGGATCCCTCTTTCTAACATAGCTCCACACCTTGGAGTATGCAGTATCATGCTCGCACTTACCTTTGAGAGATTCCAAAAACTCACTCCACAATTCCGTGAAAAGGAGAGAGTTGATCTCTGACATTCGGCTAAGAGCATCAACCACTACATTGTACCGCCCTTTACGATACCGTAGCTTGGCGTCATACTCCTGAAGAATCTCAGCCCACCTGGCCTTGCGACCCTTCAAATCACTTTGTTGTGTAAACCACTTGATACTTTCATGGTCAAACACAATTTCGAACTGTGCACCATACAAATAATGTCGCCATGTCTTTAAAGCAGACACTATTGCATAAAGCTCTCGTTCGTAAGCAGAGTAATTCTGCTATGCTGAATCGAGCTTCTTGCTTTCAAATGCAATTGGCCTTCCATCTTGCAGAAGGACTGCTCCAATCGCACGATTACTAGCATCCGTTTCCAAAACAAATGGCTTTAAGGGATCCACAATAGCCAAAACAGGAGCTGTGGCTAATGTGTCCTTAAGTTTGTCAAAACTTTGCTGTTGTTGTAATCCCCACTGAAAGGACTTGCCCTTGGCTTTCAGTTGACCTGTCATGGGAACAGCAATATGGGCATAGTTTTTAACGAATCGACGATAAAAACTTGCAAAGCCTAAAAAAATATGGAGCTCTTCCAAATTTTTGGGAGAGGGCCACCTCCGAATGGCATCCACCTTGGATTGATCCATGTGTAACCCTGCAGCCGAAATAACATGCCCCAAGTAGTGAATTTCCTCCTTGAGGAAATCACATTTGGATTCCTTGGCATATAGTTGATTTTGGCGTAACAAATGAAACACTTGTTTCAAATGTACTAAGTGCTCTTCCTCAGATGCACTATATACAAGAATGTCATCGAGGAAAACGATAACAAACTTTCCAAGTATGGTCTCAAAACCCTATCCATGAGTGTCATGAACGTAGCTGGAGCATTGGTTAACCCAAAGGGCATTACCAAAACTCATAATGTCCAAACCTTGTTCGGAACGCTGTTTTGGGTATATCTGCAAGCCTGATGCGTACTTGATGATACCCAGATCGTAAATCAATCTTTGAAAATATATGAGCGTGGGTGAGTTTATCAAACAGCTCATCCACTCGTGGCAATGGGTACTTGTTCTTAACAGTAACCGCATTTAATCCACGGTAATCTATGCACATGCGCATACTACTGTCCTTTTTCTTCACTAAGAGAATGGGAGAGGCCCATGGTGAAGAACTGGGTTGAATAAACCCTCTACTGAGATAGTCAGCAAGCTGACGTTCCACCTCAGCAGCCTCAGAATGACTCATTCTGTAAGGCGGTTTACTCACTGGCTTACTGCCCGCAACCACGTCTATGCCATGTTGCACAGAACGTGTCGGCGGTAGCCCTGGTGGTAAATCATATGGAAAAACATCTTTGAATTCCCTTAAAAGTTCCTTTAATTCATTAGCAACCTTTGCTTGTTTTGAATTAGTAGACATAGTTGGAAGAGGAGAGAGAGAAGAATGCGGCGTTGAGGAAGTTTTAGTCAAAACAGTATCAACATTAAAAACATCATCCACATTGGAAATAAAATGGCACAGTGAGTAACACAAAAAGAGTTCTTCTATTGCATCATCAGAAGCGAGCTTCATAAGCTCCGTTGTACAAATAAGTCGTGAGGAAGGTACATCCTTCTCCCCCAACAACAGCACGTGCACACCATGGGATTCGAACATTAGACTATTATGCTCATAGCTACGTCTAAGGGATGATCCTAAACTATGCAACCATTCACGACTAAGAACCACATCCGCCCTCTCCATATTCATGACTTGGAAATCCACAGAGGTACGGTATCCTTGAATTTCCAGAGGTACATCTTTAACCTGAGTTTCCCATATCTCAACATCATGGCCGTTAATCATTGCTACCTTGTAGCGATGGGAACTCGGGGTTTGGGGAAATTTGAGTCGTTTCACCAATTTATAATTGATGAAATTGTGCGATGCACCATCGTCTACCAAGATCCGCACCCTGTGCCCTTGGATAGAGCCATGCATACGCACCAACTCATGTGGTCCGAAAGTGGAGGCCGTGATATAGCACTCATGCAACGCCTCCGTGTGTGTTACTTCCACATTAGCAAACTGGGAAGAGGACTCAAGAGGTAAAAGCTGCACCATGTGTACTCCTTTTTCCTTCCCCTTGTCTTGAGCAGCATATTTCCCCTTGGGACAATCCTTTTTGCTATGTCCAGTTCCCAAACATTTAAAGCACAAATTTGCTTTTTTGGCTTTCTCAAACTCTTCTGTTGAGAGAGGACCTCGAGACCCCTTGGGCTTTTTGGAGGTCTTTGATGCAGTAGAGATATTTTTTCTTTTATGATGCACATGATGTGGACGTGTTAAAACAGGTGTAGTGCCATGCACATGCGAACTATGCAATGCCCGATCATCGGGATCATCATGGATGTGAGATTGCACTATTGCGTCCTCAAGTGTTTGTGGATCCTGGGTTTTAACGTGCTTCTTAAGCTCGGGAGTTAGCCCACGGATGAACCCACGCACCTGCTGAAAGGTATCCATCCCTTCCAGCTTGAGGATCACATCCCGATAATGGGAAATATATTCCAATAATGTTTTATGCTGATGCATAGAACATTCGTCCCATGCGGTCCAATTTCTATCCTTCTCATTGGTAGGTAGAAATTCCTTCCTGAAGACAGTCTCAAAAGCTGCCCAAGTCTGAGGTAGCATGCCCTTCTCCTTGAGAGACATCCACCATTTGTAGGCCTTGCAGTCCAAAGGCAGACTTGTCTGTAGCGCCTTGGCTGCATCCGGGGTACGTCTAAGGTCATGAATACCATCCCACTTACTGAGAGAAATATTCACCGTGTCCTTGTTTCGCTCACGCTCTTCTCCCCGAAAAATTGGTGGCTTTGTATATTTCAACAAATCGTCCACCTCTTTTTGGGTCAGAGAGTGCAGCGGACCCGAAGGAGGGTCTTGCCCAGCAGCCGGTCCTTGGCCTGGTGTGGAGCCGTGCTCCTGATTTGGATGACTAGCAGGGTCCGTGGCCTGCTGCCGCATATGCAATTTAATCAAATCGGATAATGCTGTGACATTCTGATTTAATTGTGCAAAATTCGTTTCAAGCACAGTCATGCGTGTTTGCAATGCACGAAAATCTTGCATGTCCAGCAACTCATACGTATCGTCTGTTGCCGTTGGGGCAGGATTACTCTCCGTGAGAGGAACCGTCCGCGTGGCATCGACAGACGAAACGGGTGCGGACTGCTCGAAATCAAATACATGATGCATATCTATGTCCGAATCCATGCTGTGGACGTACTGTGCGAGAAAAGAAAGGAGAATACCTGAATTCCAACGAGCTCGTCGCCGTATGCAATAAGGAACCGTATAATTGCGCCTTTGATGGGGAAGATGCTGAATTCGAAAGCGAACTTCAATCCAAAAGGAAGAGTAACTTGAAAATAATGATCAATTCTGCAGCCAAAGATAAGCTTGAGAACATGAATCAAGGGATCTTCACCACCGAATTGGCTTGCATCATATGCAAGAAGCCAAATCCGAAAATTTTGCCACCAATCGCTGGCTTTCAAAACCTTAGAAACCGAGTTGCAGTAGATTTGGACTGCAAAATTCGGAGAAATCCACAGCCGTTGTAGGCTTTGGGTGCCCTCCGATGCAGAGAAGTATGCCGTAGCAATGGAATCCAAACCGCACAAGGCACGACCCTTGGCCAAAATCCACGAGGGGTTACCGGGTGTGAACGGTCAATCCCTTAAGGGTTGTTATGAAAAAAAATAAATCGAACCCTCTATTGCAGAGCTCCGGTCGACTAGCGCAGGCTTTGTGAGGAGCTACCTCGCGATGGCGAGGTCCCCTGAGACCGGGCAAGAAACGGGAGTTCTCTAACTCCCCCGCGCGCTCCCAGCGAGCTTCACAGTGGGCAAAACCACGCAGGTCGAGATTGTGTGCCTCCTCGACTAGGAGCTCCTGCACACGCTGTGCGGCTTTGTTGTGTGGCTTCGTCTTCTTGCTCCTCGACTTGAGGTTGCATGCAACATGGAGCCCCACAAAAAACGTGCCCCAGTGCTCAAAAATAGCCTGAAGCTCTGATACCAATGTAAACACCAAGGGACTACCATGCCTGGTCCATCCGCCCAACCTCCCTTTAATAGGCTCCTAGCCCCTTTCGGACCCCTTCCCACTGGCAGCTGGCCCTTGGCCGAGTCCGTGACCCCTTGGTTTGGCCCTTGGCCTGACATAAGCTATGTGCTTGACACAATTTTTTTGTCCACCCACTCATGCTTTCACCTAGGAAGAACAGTGGAAGAGAACAATGGAATGGGAGATTGGGATTCTACATTCAATTAATCTCTAGCTGCTCAAGCCAACTACAATCAACAATGACTAGTAGATCACTCCTACTACCACTGATCCGATATGAGTGTCTTTGTAGAAAAGCTTCCATTGAGGAGGAAATGTCTCGAGCTCAACCCAGTGAGGGACAACCAACATGGATAATGGCATGGCTTGAAAAACAGCCTAAGTGGTGACTTCACATGATGAGAGCACCCACTCCCCTTGAGAAAGATGTCATCTTCTGCCTAGTGCCGCGAGTCAGACTTGGAATCAGCATCAAACACTTCAAAAAAGACACCACAACTGGTTGAATTACCCTGTTATGCCACACACTGCACATCAGCTTCCAAAGCTTCTCAAAATCAGCACGGCCATCACGAAGGTAAGCTCTGCCCCAGCTCTGCCTAGGCACTGTCTCAAAACATTCAAGTGATGCAGTTTTTGCCCTTTACCCTCCCGCGCCAACGCGGTACTAGTTAGGGGCATGTCCCGTCCTTGTAAGGGAAATCGGCTTCCAAAGCTTTCCAAAATCAGCACTGCCCTCACGAAGGTAAGCTCTGCCCCAGCTCTACCTAGGCGCTGTCTCAAAACATTCAAGTGATCCAGTTTCTGCCCTTTACCCTCCCGCGCCGACGCGGTACTAGTTAGGGGCACGTCCCGTCGTTATAGGGGCAAGCTCACCGCGCTTTGGCTTCCAAAGCTTTCCAAAATCAAGGCTGCCAATAAGCTGAGCAGCTCGGCCGGATCTGCCTAGGCACTGTCTTAAAACATGAAAGTGATCCTGCGAGCCCTCCGCTTGATCAACGCCCATAGCAGTCAAGCTGGCATTCCCAGCTATGAGCTCGTTGCCAAAGCTCTTGGCTATTGGTGGAAGATCTTGTCATAGAACTGATGCTGTTCTAGTCCACCCTATATTGTGATGATCATGGGACGCCTATGCATGGCTATTTGTGAGCACATTATCAATGCGACTATTTGTGTGTACATTTTAATCCGGGAGAATAGTTAGCCGTGTTAATTTTGGCAGCTCCTGTCTTTGGCCTAAATGTCCCACGCCGGCGCGGTGTGGACTGCCATGTCCGTGCTGGAAAAAATTCCTCATGGCGGAGCACGCACCTTGATCTCTCTAAATACTAGCGCCATTTATTTTCCTTTAGCAGCTGCTTTGGCTCCCATAAAAGTCGTCCTTTGGAGTTGCTGCAGCTTGCAGCCAAGATATAGATATTAACTGAGAGAGAGGGAGAGGGCAATGGCCACTGCTGAGCAGAGAAGGCTAGATCCTTTTTTATTTTGTGCCCATGGATTCTGAGGCTCGAGCTGTGGACGGACTGTTCTCTGCAGATGATTTGACACTTTCCCTGCAAGGATCTTCAAGGGTCAATTTTCAAACCTTACACAATTCCTCCTCATGGGTTTTGTATAAGGAAAATTTGAAAATTCGAGCTAATTTTGCATATTTTTACACTGTTTTTGTCAAAATTTTAGGCGGGATTTTTCCTTTCACTCATGCTCTCACGCGACATTTTTGAATTTCAAAGCGACACAAATGTAAGCTGAGACACTTTTCCTAAACGTTTCCAAGGGTTCCTTGTTCGCTATAACTCTAGTAGTGTCCTTCCTGATTGCAGGCTAGGTTGCATCTCCTTCAGTTCCACTACGCCCGCCTGCTCCAATGTGAAAAGACATTCCCTCTTAATTAGCGGCGACTCCAACTATGTGATTGATGCTTGCTTGCTCAAGAATGAGTCCTTGATTTCTGCTTCCAAAGCCCTCGATCGCGCTTCACCAGCAACAGTAGGCTCTGTCATATACAAGTCTATATATATATATGTGTGTGTGTGTCTATATATATATATATATATATATATATATATATATATATATATATATATATATATATATATATATATATATATATATATATAGAGAGAGAGAGAGAGAGAGAGAGAGAGAGAGAGAGAGAGAGTTTAAAGCGCATTTAATTTATTTTATTACCTTGCACATTTAAGAGCCGAGTCCCACAAAATCTAGTGGCATTAGTGGTATTTATTAAATTTTGCAATCTAGTGGTCCCATTTTTTTACTTCGATATTAGCAATATTTAGGAGACAATCCACATAGTCTTAGAAATCTTGCAAATACCATGCATTTTGTGAGTATTAACTGATTGTTAGAAAGACTAAAAAAATGAGAATGCAAAAGCAAAAGTAAAGGTCCTTTTCAGTGATCGAGAAAAATCAATTTCACAAACATACATAATTCCCCTTAGGATAATTTCAAAGAGGAAATTTTACAATATAGCCAGAATTTTTTGCAATTTAACTCTATTTCCTAAAATTTTAAAGCTGATTTTCTCCTTCTCTCCCTCTCTTCAACCGACTGATTTGGTTTTTCAACTGGCTCAAGGCTAAGCTGAGTCAGATTTTTCTCGAACATTGGTCCATTTTTAAGGGAAGGGAAGATCGTGCAGCCAATGGGTTTTGAACTTCAACAAGTAGCATGACCATGTGACAAAAAAATTACACTTTAAATTTCACTAAATGTCTTGATCATATATGAGACTTGGACCTAAGATAAAACATGGTTTTCTTGTTCCTTTTGCAATCGCCATTGCAGGAGGGGTGCTTAGAGTTTTGATAGCTTAAGTTACTTAATCAATTATGAATTTATATTGTAGCAGCAATGACCTTCATGCCTTGGAGTAAACAATTCTCTACAGATTGTCCATTTTGTTGGACTGTCTGCACTTGAGATTATGGTAGGGCTTAATTGAAAAAGAAATTTGTGTTACAATTCTCTTTACTTTTGCTCGTAAAAATTACGTGCTCGGTTTTTTTTGCTCGGTGTATGGATTTCCTCGATAGGGTGCTAGTAGGTATATATTGTGTGCTAGTAAGCATATATTGTATGATAGTTAGTTTATAGCATATACTAGTTAGCACACATTGTATAGTAGCTAGCATATAATATGTGCTAGTAAGCATATACTATCTAGTATACAATATATGCAAGTTAGCACACACTATATAGTAGTTATCATATACTATGTGCTAGTTAGTATACACTATATAGTAGTTAGTACACACTATATTTAGCATATATTGTATGCTAGTTAGTATGCAATATATGCTAGCTAGCACCACTGTGTGGTAGTTAGCATATACAGAATGTTAGTAGCATGTACAATATGCTAATGAGCATATATTGTAAGCTAGTAGTCTTGTAATGTATGCTAGTTAGCATACTTGCATCATTGTGAGTGAACTTTATTAGCCACAACAAAAAGTATATTGAGACTTTATTAGCCACATCAAAAAATATAGCCATGAGCTACATGCCAAATACCAAAGGGCATGCTATTATAGATTGCTTCATAATCTTCAAGGGTGACTGTGTACATTTTCCTTCTCTTTTGCATGTGTTCCATGTATCTTGATACAACATACAAGATTTGAAAGTATGTGAGCAATGGGTTGATAGTTGTAGTCTAGTTGGAAGGTGTATGCATCCGCTTGCTTGCAATACATTCCTTGCACAACATAAAAGCCTTTGTCAATCACATTGTTCCATTCATGAATGTAGCCATGTTTTTATTTTTCTTTAACTACAATGCACTTTACAAAGTAAAAGTCTACATTCTCATCATTGGTGCTAGCATCTAGATTCACTGCAAAACTATCACCAGCACACAAACCACTACTTAAAGCATTGTGGTGGAATTCATACATGAATATTTCATATCTAATGATCTATTGTTCAAGGGAATTATCAATCAGTGTGTCATCTTCATCCTCAGTTTCATGAAACAACGGCATCAGAAGGTGATACTCCCAAGATTGCACATGTCATAAAATCTAATATCTAACCAACCCAAATGATTTTCTCTTATTAAACTAATCATTTAATGTGGGAGAATAGACGGGAACAAGGGTTAGAATATAGACATGTGCGTACGGGTCTATCTCAAAACAAGGCCAATGGTAAAGGGGTCCAAATGAGAGACGATAAGTCAAAGAGCAAGGCTAGCCAATGAAGCTTAAAGACCTTAGGGTTAGCTTCATTGAAGACCTCCAAAGGTTAGTGTTAAAAGTCCTTTGACCTTAGGTAAGCTAGGGCTGTGCTTGAGGTGGGAACCCGAGCCCAAGCTTGAGGTGCTTGTCGTTCTTCCTGATGACTAAGATGCTTAAGGTGCTTGTCGTGTTTGATGATTGAGATGATTGAGGTGCTTGTCATGCTTGAGATGCTAGGGTTGTACTTCAGGTGGGAAGCTGGCCCAAGCTTGAGGGGCTTAAGGGAAGAGCTTGTGGTGAGAAGTGGGCCCAAGGTTGAGGGGCTTGAGGTGTCACAAAAGTCAACAAACATCCCTACAAGGAGGGGGTGAGCCATCCAGATAGGAGGGGTGGTTGCTTGACCTCTCTCTCTCTCTCTCTCCCAATGGGAATATCTTGCCCAAGAGGCAAGTAGGACACATGTCAAGCCCCTAGCTAGGTTATCCTCAAGGAGTGTCCAAAGCCTATTGGTTGATCCCTAGAGAGATCCAATGATAATTTAGTTAATTGTTTTTGCATTTATCAAGTCCTCTCTCTCAAAAGGGGAAAGGGGGACACTTGTCCCGGGGTCACCCTTGTTGCTTGATATACATTCTGCATGTGATTGGCCAGCAGGCTTGCAAGGGTCCAATGAGCTTCCATGTTGAGCTGGAATAGGGGGTCGACCAAAGCAAGAAGGGGGGTTGCTTGGGGGTATACTCTCCCACACACTCACATACACTGTCATTGTGTGAAGTGCAACCTACAACATCTCCATCTCCTTCTCCAAGCTAGTAGAGAAGTTGAGAGCCTGTACCAACACTCTTGGCCATGGAATACAAATCCAACCAAGAGTCATGCTTCAATGCTTAAGTTTGCCATCTTCTCCATCTTCATTACTATGCTATTATGTATTCTAGCAAGAAGAGTGATGATAAGTGGGGACCTATTTCTTTCTCCTATGAGTGTTTCTTCTTCCTCTTCCCTACCCTCATTCCCCGCTAGCTCTCTCCACCTTTGAAGGTGTTTGAGGCCTTGGGACCGAGGCTTGGGATAGTTAATGCTTTTTGCAAAGTCTATGTTATGTTCGTGATGCATGAAGCTTTCCATCTTCATTGCATCACCTAGGTCACAAGGAACACGAAGATTGTATCGTACCAAGTCTCTCTTAATGGAGAATCTATAATACAAAAGCCTATTGGAGAGGGGCCCGGCTCCACATAAATCTGGTCCTCAATAGTTGTCAAGTTCTCTAAACTCTCTATCTTGCAAAAGTATTGGCCATGCCAAGTTAATTAAGTACTATGATTTGTTGCTACCATCAATTAAGTTTACCCTCTATGTTCTCAAAGTAGTCTCACAAAAATGCTCTCTTTAATTCTCCTAATTCCACTATTCTCAAAGTTTGTAGGCCATTTCCATTACATTGGTATCAGAGCATTTAGTTTCTCTTTTCTTGCTTAAGAAGAGAGGTCCTTAAGTTACCTATTAATGGTTGATTTTGTTAAGTATATTAGGGTAAGTGGAACTAGGATCTATTATCGGTTTTGTTGAGCCCACTATGTGGGATATGGTTTTAATAATATCGTCTTTTTAGACTTGCCTACGGCTTTACCATTATTGAGCCATAAGAAGTCTAAAAGGAGCTATTTCTTGGCAATTTTGCAATATCAAACCCACTCCACTACTGTTTATAATAACCAATTCGAGCCGTGGGTGGTGTAGATGCTTAAGTGCTGATTTTCAAAGGCTAAGAGGAGTAGCAACTAAGGTTTTGAATTGCCAAAGAATACACTAAGTAAACACACAAATTCAGTTAACATGGCTGACAATAACCAAGAGAGTAGAATGAACATTGAGATAACTTTGATTTTTCACATGAAGGTGCTAATGATGATGCCCCCATGTTTGTCAATTATCTTGTTACTAGGTTGCAACAAGCTATGGGCAACCCTGCTTTGCAAGCCGAAGTGACTCAACAGGCCACGCTTGATGAGACCCCAAAAGAAGACTCTCTCCCATACGAGAGGAGGAATCCAAAGAATAAGAAAGTAATGAATCCCTAAGTTCCTCTGAAGATGTGGCTCCACGAAGATGGCGGTCTAGACAATCGCCAACTTCTCCCAAGAGAAAACAGTCAACCCATAGTCATTCTTCTTGTCACTCCGAAAGGGAAGAGAGGAAACAAAGGAAGAAAAGGGCAAGAAAGAGGTCACCCTCTTCTCCTTCTTCTTCACCTTCCTCCTTTTCTTCCGAAGAAAGCTATGGCTATTCTCCTAGAGAATACAAGAGGAAAGGACATCGCAAATCATACCTTGCATGGTGAAGGTCAAAAAAGCTCAAGAAGTTCAAAGAGGGAGGAAAGAGTATCTCTTTTCTCACCTATGATGGCACCTTTGGTGCTACCGACAAAGTATTGGCCTTCATCCAACAATTTGATCCGGCCTTTGGAGATGAGGGATTTACAGAGTCCTCCAAGCTACGTCATGTATCTATGCACTTCCAAAAATCGGCTCGTCAATGGTGGGCTAGCCTTCATGGCAATGGTAAAGCCCCAAAGACATGGAAAACTCTACGAGTTTCCATCATGAAGAAATTCCTTGCAAGCGATGCAAAGGACAAAGTGCTTACCGAATGGTGCAGTTTGAAGCTACTCTCCTATGAGTCTATCCACAAATATGTAGACAAGTTTTGGGATTTACATCTCAAGGCTACCATCTTTCAAAAGATAGACTTCACCGAGCAAAAGCAAAAACTCTGTGCAGGATTACCTGAAGAGATGGCAGTGTACGTCAACTCCCAACGGCCTGGTTCTATCATCGAATTAATCCACCACACTATGGTTGCTTCGCGCTTCAATTTCCAACAAGGGGCTAGACGAAATGTCAAGCCCATGGAAAGCAAAAACAAAAATGATGGAAAGGGGAAAACCAATGCTCAAAATTTTTCCCAATGCTATTTCAACAACAACAATCAAACCAAGGAGAAGGGAGTTTACAAAGGTAAAAATACTCTCTCCTGAAGAGCTTGAAGCTTTTTGCAAGGACCACAAATGTTTTAAGTGTGGGGAGCAAGGACATGGCTATCGTTCTTGCCCCAAGAGAAATTCCTGCAATGAGACTCCTAGAGCTTCCACCATCAAAGCTCCAAAAGAGGATGCTCATTGCAAAGGATCACCTCTCTCCTATGCTTGGGAAAAGGTAAGGGAACATGGTGCCTTCATCTTGTTTGGCTCTGGATCTACTCACAACTTCATATCAATGGAGTTGGCCATTCAAGCTTTCGAGATGGGCGATACTGTAACGGCCAACGTAGCTTTCAAGGGACAACAAGCCTTCATTACTCCTTTCATTGGGAAGTTGAGGCTTCATGTCCAAAGCTATGTCGACAAAGAATAATTTTTCATCTCTCCTCTCCAACATGAGGATGCTATCCTAGGGGCACCATGGTTCAACCACATGGTAGCCAACATGAAGTTCCCTGAAAGGAAAATCTATTTCACCTACAGGAAAAGAGCATGTATATAGATGCTACTGAGTCTGGTCATACTATACCACTTGTAGCTTCTCCTGCTTTTGATAAATCAATGAAGAGCTTAGTTTCTGCGTACATGATTTTTGTCACAAAGAGTTCCTAAGATCATAATGTTTCATCAAATGTAAATGGTAGGAATCAAGAAGAGTTAGACTTGTCTAATTTTCTAAACGGCCTCCAAAATAAGGGGATGATGACCATTGAATTGAGCTCCTACAATGAAGCTCACCGCCTAACAAGCCTCCTTATCGAGTTTCTCAAGCTCAACAAGAGGAGATCATGAGGCAAGTACAAGAATTGGTTGACAAAGGGATGGTGAGGTCTAGCTCCTCTCCCTTTTGTTCTTTAGTCCTTTTAGTCCAAAAGAAAGATGGTACATACCGTATGTGTGTGGACTATTGAACACTAAACCATATCACTATCAAAAATAGATTTCCCGTGCCTCGAGTAGAATATCTGTTTGATAAGCTACAAGGCTCTACCTACTTTAGTAGGATTGACCTTAAAAGTGACTATCATCAAATAAGGATAGTGGATGAAGATATTTTAAAGATCGCGTTTCGTACAATGTTTGGCCTTTATGAATATCTTGTCATGCCTTTTGGCTTGACCAATGCACCAGCCATGTTCAATCGTCTAATGGAGAAAATCTTTAGACCCTACCACAAATTCACTCTAATGATATCATCATCTACTCCAAGTCCTTAGAGGAACATAAGCAACATCTCCAAGTCATTTTTCAAGCATTGAGGGAGAACAAACTTTTTCGCAACCAAAATAAAAGCGAAATTTTCCTTCAAGAGATTCAACACTTAGGTCATATTATCTCTGAAGGTGGTAACTGGATGGATCCATTGAAGTTAGAGGTAATAAAAGCATGGCCTAATCCAAGGAATCTACATGAGCTAAGAAGCTTTATTGGTATGTGTGCATACTATAGATGCTTCATAGCTAAATTTTCTCAAATAGCAGGACCATTACATGACTTAACAAAGAAGAACATTAAATATTCATGGACTGCTAAGGAGCAATATGCTTTTGACAATCAAAGAGAAGCTTACCTCCCAACCATTCCTCATGCTTCTGGATCTCTCAAAGCCATTTTAATTCCAATGTGATGCTTGTGGTGATTGCCTTGGCACGGCCTTGCTTCAAGAAGAGCATGCCATAGCATATGAGAGCTGAAGGCTCAATACAGATGAACGAGTCTTCAGCATTTATGAGAAAGAGCTTTTGGATGTTCTACATGCTCTAGACACATGGAAGCACTATTTATTGGGGACTCCATTTATTCTACAAACCGACCACCAAAGTCTCAAGTACTTCATGACACAAACCAAGCTTTTCGACAAACAAATGAGGTGGGTAAATTTTCTTTTGCAATTTTATTTTCATATTGCTCACGTTGCTGGTAAGCACAATCAAGTGACCAATGCACTTTCACGACGACCAAAAGTTAATGCGGTGTTAGCAACTGACAATGATCTATCTTCTATGATAGATGAGTATGCCATTGACCCTGACTTTAAAGACATAATGTTAGCCCTTGCTTTGGGGAAGAGAGAGGAACCATTCACCTTGCAAGATGGTTACCTTCATCGTGGCAATAGGCTATGCGTTGCCCACTCCCTTCGTGAGAAAGTCATGTACGAATCCCATGCTCCTCCCTATGCCGGGGCATAGAGATGTTCAACCTACTCTCCGAGGAGTAGAGACGTACTTTTATTGGCCTACCATGAAAGTAGACATATAAGAGTATGTTTCAAAATGTGTGGTATGCCAAAAGACCAAGTATGATAGTGGGAAGCAACCTGGATTACTCCAGCCATTGCCTATCCCAAATTCACCATGGGAGAGTATATCCATGGATTTTATCTTTGAATTACCCAAGTTTATCCATGGGAATACGGGAATATGGACAATAGTCAACATGTTTAGCAAGCAAGCACACTTTATTTCTATAAAAAAGACTATTAAGGCACACCAAATGGCAACTCTCTTCATTCCTCAGATTTTCAAACACCATGGATTGCCAACATCCATCATGTGAGATAGAGATCCTAGAATGACCAGTAATTTTTGGAAGGTTTCTTTGAAAATCTAGATACAAGATTGAATTTCTCTTCGGCTTATCACCCACAAACGGATGGCCAAAGTGAAATAGCCAATCTTATGATACTCGATCCACTAAAGACTTATGTTACAGAAGTAGATTAACACTCAAAATGGGAAAAGTACTTACCTCTTGTAGAGTATGCGCACAATAATACTGTACATACTTATACTGGAAAAACACCTTTTGAAATCATTGAGGGAAGACCTAAAAGTCCCTTGCCACTTAAAGTACATGGGAAGATTTTTGCTGCCGATGAATATAGCCGTGACCTATAAGAATATTTTCAAAAGATTAAGGAGGCTATATCCATCTCTCAGCAAAGGAAAAAAGCTGTTGCTGACAAGCACAGAAGGGCCTTAACGTTCAAAGAAAATGATTGGGTCTTACTTAAGTTTCCTAAGGCCCGATTGAAAAAAATGACATGCAAAAAATCCTGCAAGCCATCAAAAGTATTATGCTAAACTAGCAAAGAGATACTATGGTCTTTTCAAATCTTGAAGACAATCAATGAGATGGCTTATCAACTCAAGTTGCCCAACCATTGGCTCATACACAATGATTTTCAATGCATCGGTCTCTGGCTCAACTGATGTCACCTCAACTGCTGACTGGCCAAGATGTGCATTCCCAGAGATACCACTGTATGCGTGAACGTCACCACAAGACAAATGCACAACCTGCTCTCCATGCAACACATCCGCAAAAGAGACACGCCTTGTCTCTCACTCAAAACATGGCTGCAAATACACAGAGACTACACTGCCTTGTGTGTCAGAAATATGCAAAGGGTATAACAGACCACTCCTAGCACCGTTGGCTATCACCAGTGATTCCGTATGCATCTGAAATGACCGCTCTCCAAGCAGTACACAATGTCCACTACTCTACAATTGATGCACTGAAATGAGACTCTGGTTGAGTGCTGGCACATAACATACATCTTGTAGCATAAGCAATGCACCGCTAGGTAAAGACATGCATACATCTCTAGCACCCTCTATGTCATATGCTAAACCATCAACAAACTACACATAACCAAGTCTCCCACTAGAGAAAGAGAAAAACAAATCACGACGTGGCGTCACGTGAAAAACTCCATGCTCGTCTAGTAGAAAACGCGTAGACAATGTGCTATCCCAAGACACAAAGTAGTCTGAGGCAAGATAGACTCAAAAGTGACATGCCCATCACGTGCATACTCTCTAGCATCTGTCCTCATAGTAGCCCATGCATCTTCCTTTTCCGCTGCCTCATATGCGTGAAGCAACGATGCCTAATATGCCCATCGTGGCCATAATGCCAACATTTTAGTTGTGATCGTGAACAAGAACCGCCTCTAACCTGAAGCGTCTCTATGTCCATGCCAAAACTATGGCAAACAATGCTCGAGATCACAAGACTCTCCCACCTGAGAGCAAACCACTCTCTCAAGCAAAGAAGGTGAGTGAACGGTGTTAACCACTGGCGTCCACTTCTAGTAGTCATGGGCGGGATTGTCGGTCCAATAGGAAAAGGGTAAGAGTGATCGTCGATGAGAGGTGCACTGTAATAGGAACATTCAAGGGTTAGTTGGCTAAGTATGGGCGCCCAAGTGTGAATGGGGTGAGCTCATAAAAAAGTCACCTAAACCTAAAAATCATTTATTCTCTCATTTGTCCAATCGAAGAGTGCTCTTGCTCCATCTCCATCTTCTTCTTCTTCATCTCCTTGCGTGTGTGTGTATGCGTGAAAGAGAGAGAGAGAGAGAGAGAGAGAGAGAGAGAGAGAGAGAGAGAGTGCTCTTGCTCCATCTCCATCTTCTTCTTATTCATCTCCTTGCGTGTGTGTGTATGCGTGAAAGAGAGAGAGAGAGAGAGAGAGAGAGAGAGAGAGAGAGAGAGAGAGAGAGAGAGAGAGTTTGCGATTGAGCATTGCGACGACGGCACGGCGGCGGTGAGGCGGTTGAGCGCGGCACAACGGTAGCTCCTTCTTGTTCGTGGTGAGGAATCCTCCACGACAGCAAGCGTAGAGCGATGAGTGACACACCATCGTCATCTTTTATCTTACTAGTTTAGACTAGCTGCGTGCTTGGAGCCATCTGTGGCTCGCACACAGTGCTAGGCAAGGCCCTTACTTCAATACGTGCGGCAGAAGCCCACATTTTTGGCGCCGCTGCCAGGAATCACCCTGCACTAAGCTCAAGAGGCACTTTGTGCTTCTTCTGTGAGTGTTTGTGTTATGAAGGAAGAGGAAGAACAAGAAGTTATTTTCTACAAGCTTTAATTTCCTGCATAATCTTTGTTTTTTGTCAATGTCTGCTTTTACACAGTTTTTTATAATTTACACAGTTAGTAGTTAGTAGTGAATGAGTGTTTTCTGCCAATGTGAATAGCTTGTTTTCTGTGAATGTTTGCTTTTACACAGTTTTTTATTTGCATAGCTAGTAGTTAGTGTGTTAGGTAGCAAAAGAGTAAGCAATTAGCAGAGTAGGAAGTTGTACTGTGAGTTAGTAGTTAGCAGAGTAGATAAGCTTAGTTAGCATAGTAGTTAGCTGCAGAAGAGATAAGGTTAGGTTAGTTAGGAGAGTAGGCAAAAAGTTTTGTGTGTGTGTGGCCCAAAAAGGCCACCAAAATTGCGTGCGGCGACCGGCTCAAAATAAATAAATAAATAAATAATTTAAGCATGAGGTGTGAGCATGCTCTACAAAAATTTTGGATCAGGATCATTTCTCCAAGCCCAAACAAAAGCCCAGGCCTCAGCCCTTAGTCTTATGATATATACTAGACTCACTCTTATATATATACTCTACCCCCACAAGAGGGAATGCGGGCATGTGGGACAAGTTCCTCAAGTCTTCCACCATCCCCTTCACACTCACCCTTTGGACTTACTAATTCTAGCCCTCTCCCCACCTGGGAAAATACTAGTTTTAGGATTCCGAGGGTTGTACGTAACCGAAACGGGGACTATAAAGCACGCCACGTCCTCTAGCCAAGATGCTCATTTTGAGCTATCGCACGTCATATTCTGTGGCTCGGTTAAAAAAAGGGACCAAAAATACAAAAAAATTGGGTTATAAACGCCTTAAAAACTAGGTGAGCGGCCTCCACAAGCATTCACCAACACATCTAGAGTGTCGAGGTCACATGCACCTACGCTCTGGTTGTGTGCTAGAGGACGAGCACATTGAGACGGTCTCCGTTTACACGAGCACTCATTATTCCTTTAACTTGGGCTCTAGGCCCTCAACGGGAACTCTTCAGAGCTCTTCCCCTACGAGATTATATTACCTGATGGTAGAAGCCTTGCCGAAGTACAAGAAGTTGAGCGGTATATCATCATGGCTAGGGAAAAGGAAATTGAGAGCTTACGCAAGGTGGAGCAACGAAGAGAGTTAAAAGCAAAAGCCCCTATGTCAATATCTTTGCTAGGAGAGCAATTGAGTGCTCCTGAATTAGCGACCATTAAGGGTCAACCCATAGAGAGCCACATTGCATCTAGTTCAAAAGACACCCCTAGCACCTCAATCCTAGATAGAGAGTTCTTAAATGAGAAATGGGAGTACGAACTACAAATGGAAACTCTGACCGACCTATACACAGGTCACACCTATCACGTAGGTTGGTTAGATGTCCTACAATCCACAACAAGTGCTACTACTGTGGAGGATCAACAACAAAGAGTTTGAGGTCATCCATAGAGTTATTGAGCTAGAGACAGAACAAGGGGATCCATATGCCTTCAACGGGTCTCATAAGATTCTTGGATACAGGGAAGGCTAAACAATCAACCTTATTGCAAATGGAGACTCCCTCGGTAAGTCCGATGGATCCTCCATATGTTGTTTCGCCAAAGGTCTCAATGCAATCAGAGCCCACAAGTCTAGCACATATTTCCCTTGACGACACCACGGCTACCATGCCTACCCCAATGATGGGCATGCCAAGAAACACGCCATGGACCTCATTTGTTAGTAAAGCATCACTACATGGTAGCTCAATGCCTGCAACAGTACCTACAAATGTGTACCAATCGTATACACCTATGGATCCTCGTACTCATGTAGCCCCTACCCCTCCCATTGTTTCAACAACCTATGCTCCACAACCACAACACCCAAGTTCTTATTTCCATGGGACCATACCGGCTAGCATTAGCATGTCACATCCGACGTGTGCTATGCCTAGGGACACACATATGAACTTTGGGCCGCCACATGGCACAACACCGTACCAAACGTGGAACCCAAGGTCTTCCTACATGCCAAACCCAATGCCAATACCTACTCCACATGTAGTCTCTGGAGCACCTTCACCACGGTGCCTGCTCACTTAGGTGACTTGGCAACATTTGCTCAAGCTATCCGTCAATCTATTGCTGAGAATATGCGTAACATGCTTGATAGAGAACCTAGACGTAAGCCAATACAATCGCCAAGCTCACACAAAAATTTAGTGGAGACGGGGATGTGAGAAAGCATATCAAAGTGTTTGAACAAATATGCGATTCTCTAGGAGAACACAATGACCTGCATAAGAGTAATGCTTTAAGCCTAACCTTAAGTGGGAAGGCAAGGAATTGGTAAAGAACCCTTAGGATGGAAGAAAAAACGAATTACCCTACTCTTAGGAGACTGTTCTTGAAAGAATATATACAAGAGGGAGTGCTTTGGGTGTAGCCTCTCAGCTCCAGAAAGCCCAACGAGAGGAAGGAGAGTCGATGAGAGACTTTATTAGTCGCTAGAAGCATTTGAATTCTCGTTGTAATCCAAATGAGTGCTTCAATAATAATCAATTGCTTGATAGATTCATTAGAGGATTACGACATGAGGATATCTACAATGGCCTAGTCATTGGAGGTATCACCACTTGGGAAGCAGTCACCACCAATGCAATCCAATTGGAGGATAATTTAACGATTCAAGGAGAAAGAGTGTCTGTTGAGCCTAAATCTATTAGCTCGCAAGCATCGGGACATCAACTAATGACCCTAAAGCCTATTGCTAAGGAGCCAAAGACATCTGAGATGACTTTAGCATATCTCACTAAGGCCGTTCAAGAGAGTCTTAGAGACAATTGTGCTCTGCAAAACAATCATATGTATCCAAGAAGGGAACAACAATGGTGCTCAGTATGCTATGGACCGCATAGTACCAGTGAATGCCCTACTTTTAGAGTAAAATTCAATGGGAATTGCAATGCCTATGGGAGGTATGGTCATCAAGCTAAGGATTGCATAGTATTTAAGCGCATGATGGCCAATAGACCAACCTTAGCATGGACAGACACACCTCGGGGTGCCTGCATTGATGCCGGCCCCACCTCTTAAACAAATGTCCAACACATGGTCCCTAGGGCCTCGAATGTTGTTCAATCAACACCCTTACCACCTCCAGTGCTAGGACCGCAACCACCACATGCGAGAATCACATCAGTGAATCCAGTAGGTTGTGAGTCATCTATTGCTTGTTTGGAAGGTTGTGAGGAAGATATAGACCCTAATATTGCCTATGGGATTCATGCGGTTGAAGAAATTCCACAATACTACATGGAGGACTATTGGGGACAAGTCAAACATGTCTATCAAGTAGCTGCTCTTGCTGCAAGAGGCCAAAATATCAATTACACTGCTAAGAGACCCCCTCTTCAATGCTAAGTGTGGAGGTCCACATCGTGTGGCCGATTGTCCTACTAGGATACAAAAGAACGCCACACTAATGCAAACCTATCAAGCGAGCATGTCTACAATGCCGATACTCATGTGTAATCGATGTGGCATAGATCATTTGATTGCCCAATGTCCAAATAATCCAAATCCACCGAAGATCACACTGTTAAACTTGATTGAGGTTATCGAGGAGCCATCAAAAAGTACACCTGTGGTACCACTAAACGCACTCACAAAATCGATGCTCCAAAAACAAAATTATGTTCTTGAGGAAAGAGACACGGCATCAACTGCCCAATCTCAGAAAAATAAGAAAACAAGAAGGAAGAGATCGCAAAAAGCAGCGGAGTCAGACCCCAGTTCAAAGACCAACATACGGACTGGTGCCGACCCCGTATATATGAACGACGCTGAAGAGGATTCTGATTCAGGTGAAACCATGGAGACCAAAATGACCACTAAGATAGAAACCAACAAGGAAGATCTTCATGAGCCACAATGGCCAGGATCCAAGAAGAAGATAGGAACTTATCCAAATCCTACGGAGGAGATCGAGTGAGTCAAGCAATTAAGGAGTTTGGTAGAAGATACCCAAAGGGATCTAGAACCAACACCTAGGCAGATCCAGATTACAGACACAGTGTTCCCTACGTAACAACAACCTCACCAAGTCCATAGACCCTTAGCCATACCTAGTGTCATCCAAGAAGAAAGTGACTTAAAGTCATGGGAAAGTGGACGTACTCACTTCTTGATGGAAAGAATGTTTACAAAGGGACTACCTGACCCTATCAAAGAAATGGAGATCCCATATTCCCCACGTCAAGGGGCTGAAGCCCAAAAGGTGCCGTTAAACATTGCCAAATTGATGGATTTCATGTCTTCAGAAGTTAGAACCACTATCATGTCCAAACTATATAAAGACCCTGAGCTAGTCTCAGCTCTTCGAGCTTTCCTCAATGGAGAACTGAAGGTTGGGCTCCACAATTTGCACAGATGGATGGAGCTGGGGAGATGCCAATAGAGGAGGAACACTTAGATCCACAACCCAACCTAGATGAGAACCTTGTGGTAGAAATACCTGTTAACAATTTGGGACAATACTTTGAGGGTGATGAATCCAATGCGACCATACCAATCACTACTAAGGGATTAACTGTGAAGGGAATCCTTGATGGTGGCGTTGGGGTTAGCATTGTGACTAAAAATTGCTGGGAAACTATGGGAAGACCTCACCTTGTGACCACAACCATAGTAGTGAAGATGGCTAATGGGTCTATTGTTAAACTTATTCGGATGCTAGAAGATCTCAAGATCAGGTCTTTGGACATAAAATAAGAATTACCTTCATTGTTATGGATTTCTCCAAGCACATTATGGCATCGAAGATGATCTTAGGACGTCCTTTCATGAGGGAAGCAAAAATGGTGCATGACTGGTCTAAAAACCATGTCTATTTGCAGTTCCAAAATTCTATCATTCGAGTGGATCTTGTAACTGGTCGAGCACATCCCCTAGGAAACATGTTTATAATTGATCATAGATCTGACACCATAGTTCACTCGGCCCTATTGCAGTATTGTTACATGTGTAAAGCAGACACTGATGTTGGGGAAAGATTCTCCTTGTATGGATGTACTACCGGGGATGACTGAGTCGGACAATGTGGATTGGGTCCACCTAGTAGCAACCATAGACACTTGGGGACGACCTGGGTAACACTTGAGGGGGATGAAATGCCACTACTTGTATCCTTAAATATGCTAGAAGCGATGCATGTAACTTCTGATGACCTACAAGATGAAGGTTTGACTAGCATTGGAACCAGTAGCGTCTCACAAGACTATAGCCCACACGATTTGGGGTGAGAATCATCAATTGAAATTGACTTTGAGGATGGAGAATCTGAGTTAAATCTTAGTGCAAATGTGGGGACAAACCATTCATGGCCCAGTGGTATCCTAGATGACAATCTATCCAAGGAAGTAGAAGACACAAGTAGCGATTCATCTAGTGACTCTTCACTAGAGATCGGCCGTAATAAAAAATTAGAAAAGAAGAGTAAGAGATATAAGAGGCAACGATATCAAGCCAATGTGCATGCTAGAATAAATGAAAATAAATCTAATGCAGAATGGCTTAATTATATAGGGGCATGTGATGCTCATCGGAAGTTGGTAGATAACTGGGGTGAATACCTTCCAACCGTTATGTGGTGTAGTCCACAACCCATCAACATCGCACAACTAGAGGCTACAAAGAAGCCAAAGTTGAGCCGTACCATAAGGAGATGACAAAATCGCGAGTTAGCTCAATAACAAAAGGAATCGAAAGTGAAATCACAGTCCAGAGAACAACAGGACCCACAGACTTACACCCTGCACCTGAACATTTCAAATCCTACACCACAGAGGAACATAAGGTTGTGTATACAAAGGCTCAAAGAAAACTTATCGATGGGAGCAATGGAGTCTATGACGGTCCAACACGATTAAGGAAATAGAGTTAGCAGACCCAGGAGAAGAGTCCAAACCTGTTTTCATTGCCCAAGATCTGACAGAGACTGAGGAGTGTGTACTTAAAGAACTTCTCAAAGAATTCAGGGATATATTTTCCTGGACATATCATGATATGAAAGGTGTTCCAGCTTCTGTGGTGCAACACACAATCCCCATGAATAGCATGGCTAAACCAGTTCAGCAACAACCCTATCCAATGAATCCTAAATATGCAAAGATCATTCAAGAAGAGATTGAAAAGCTTGCGGATTCATATACCCTATTGAGCACTCAGAATGGGTGTCTCCAATAGTGATTGTGCCAAAAAAGAATGGGAAATTCAGAGTGTGCGATGATCTCGAGAAGGTCAATGCCGCCACTGGAAGGGGCCATTACCCCTTGCCATATTCATAACATGTGCTTGAAAGAGTTGCAGGGAAGGAAGCTTATAGCTTTTTAGATGGGTACTTTGGCTACAATCAAATCTCAATTGCACTGGAGGACCAAGCTAAAACAACCTTTATAACCGAATTTGGTGTGTTCGCATTTCGTGTTATGGCTTTTGGCTTAACCAATGCCCCTGCTACCTTTCAAAGATTAATAAACACTACTTTTAGAGAATATTTGAGGGAGTTTTGTGAAGCTTTCTTAGATGACCTTTGTGTTTATTCCTCTTGGAAAGAACATCTATCATGCTTACAAAAAGTGTTTGGAGGTGCAGATTGTATCGCATCTCCTTAAACCCTTTCAAATGCCAATTTTGGGTTAAACATGGAGTCATTTTAGAGCATATAGTGTCCAAAAATGGAATTTCCACATATGAGAGCAAAATTAAAGCCATTGTTGAATTGCCACCACCTACAAACTATAAAGGAGTTCAAAGGTTCATGGGCCATGTTGGTTATTACCGACGGTTTATTGTAAACTTTGCCGAGATAGCTTGTCTTTGTACAAGCTTCTTATTGAGTTCCACTGGACTGCAGAGTGTGACCATGCTTATGAGTCATTGAAAAAGACCTTAACTAGCACTCCTATTCTATGAGTGCCCGATTGGAATGTAATTTTCCATGTGCATATTGATGCATCGAACTTTGCTATTGGGTGTGTTCTCGCTCAACCAGGAGAACATAAACTGGACTACCCCATTAGCTTTGCAAGTCGTCAATTGAATGATGCCGAGAGAAACTACACCACTACAGAGCGAGAAGGTTTAGGTATGATTTATTCAGTGAAGAAATTTCGCTACTACCTTCTGGCCAACAAGTTTGTTTTCTATGTTGATCATCAAGCCTTGTTGTATCTAGTAACTAAACCTTGTTCCACGGGAATAATTACACGATGGTTGTTAATTCTCCTTGAGTTTGATTTCACCGTTGTGGTGAGACTTGGTAAAAGACATGTCATGGCGGATCATTTGTCTCGCATACCCAATGGTGAAGCCCCTACTGGAGTCGATGATGAGTTTCCCGATACTTCTCTATTCCTAGTCAAAACCATACCTGAATGGAGTGAGAAGATTGTGAACTTTCTAGTTAATGGTTTTCCACCCAAAGAGCTTCGTAAGGACATAGCTCAAAAACTGTTAAAAGAATGTAGACCTTACTCTCTCATTGCGGGAACTCTCTACGGGCTAGGGAAGGATGATATTCTTAGACGTTGTGCCCATGAGGATGAGTATTTATACATACTGCAAGAAGCCCACATGGGTATAGCCGGAGGACATTTCTCAGGGGAACTAACAGTGTTTCAATCATGTTATTGGTGGCCTACCTTATTCAAGGATGCATCACGTTTTGTAAAAGGATGTGATGAATGCCAACGTTACAAGATCACACAACGAAAGGATAAGATGCCCTTACATCCTGTTAAAGTGACTCAACCATTTGAAAAATGGGGTTTGGACTTTGTAGGCCCAATTAATCCGGTAGCTCGTAGCAATCAATCTTGATATATTATCGTTGCCATTGACTATGTGACAAAGTGGACGAAAGCCAGGGCGACATGTGAGGCTGACACAAGGTCAATTACCAAGTATCTCTTTGAGAACATTATTACAGGATTTGGTTGTCCCTTTGAGATTGTGAGTGATAATGGTACTCATTTTATAAATGGAGCAATAAAAGAACTCACTACCAACTTCATGATAGCTCACCATAAGTCCACACCTTATTATCCACAAGCAAATGGCCAAGGTAAGAGCACCAACAAGACCTTAATCTCTATCTTGACCAAAATGGTGGAAGCTCATTGCACAGATTGGGATTTAAAGCTGACTTTAGCTTTGTGGGCTTATCGTATTGCGTACAAAGTTGCCAGTAATTGCACACCATTTAAGATGGTGTATGGCCAAGAAGCGGTTATTCCATGGGAGTTTGTCATTCCTAGTTTTCGAGTAGCTTCTCAAGAAGGTTGGGATGGTAACCCCTTAGTTGAGCGATTATATATCCTTGAAAGGCTAGATGAAGAGAGGCAATTAGCTGTGCAAAATGCACTTGTGGAGAAAGATAGAAGGAAGAAATGGTTTGATCGTCATCTAAAGAACAACGATATCAATTTTGGTGATAAATTCCTTATGTATGGAGTGCGTAACGAAAAGAAAGAGTTGAAATATGCGGGAAAAGGACCATATAGAGTATGTGAAATCACCCACAAGGAACCATTCGTGTGGAGACTCTTGATGGAGTTGAAACCATTGGATTCCTCAATGGGAGAAAATTTAAAAGATACTATGATCCTTTAAGCCAAGAGGAGCTACGTGCCATTCATAAAAGAAAGGCAGCCAAGGCACAAACAGAATTAAAGAAGATACAAGCTCAAGCTGAGGCTATGGAGCGACAACAATGCATAAGACGCCAACGAGCGGCTAACCTTGGAGTTACACGCGCATTCCATGTTGAAACTGACGAGGATTGGTTGAACTCTAACACACCTCTATGATACCCTATTGAGCTAAACAGCGCCTATGGAAGAGTGCTATATAATGCCTTATTGGACACGGGTGCTAAATATAATCTGCTATCATATGGGGTGTGGTGTCAGTTAGGGAAGCCACTTCTATCTGAGAGTATTATCCAAGTCAAGGGTGTCAACAAGAAAAAAACTGTGGTTTTTGGAATCTGGCACACTTCTATCAGTTATGACAATGGGGTTGTAGCTCAAGAGTTTTTGGTCGTGCCTGCTGGAACTATGGAGGGTAATATAAACCTAGGATGCACATGGATGATAGCCGCAAAATGCACTATTGATTGGGGGACTGGGAGTGTCACAACGCAGAAACCAACTCTTAGCCCTGCCACTCAAGCCATAGTCCCTGAGATATTGCCTCTTGAGGAAATAAAACCCAAAACATTGGATGTCCAAGAGGTTGAACCATATGTCCCCATAGCCCAACTCTCTAGAGCTTCAACTGATGTAGTTGAAATAAAGCTTGAGACACACAAGACCCATCTCAATATAACAAAGAAAACATACAAGTGGGTCCCTAAAGCTTCTTTAGCGACCATGACAACAACAAAAATGAAAACAAAGAAAAAAAAAAAGAGAAAAAGAAAAGAGAAAGCAAATAGCACAAACTTCTTTGTATTTTATGTGGATCACACTTAAGTGGTATAAGTGACAAGACCACTAGTCCTTAGACCCCGACGGGCATTCCTAGGGTTAACTACTCTTTAGTCAAAATTTTTAATTAACGTTGGTCAATCTAATACTTACTTTAGTCCTAGCTCTAATGTACTTCTCTTAGAGTCGACCTAATAGACTCTAACTCAATTGCATTTTATTAAGGTACTACGCTTGTTCTTGTTGGCAATGAATTTGTTTTTGCATTTCCTAGAATATCATGTATGCATCTCACTTATTGCACACCTGCACATACTGCCTTTGAGCTTTCACAATGTTTTTTTTCTTCTGACACAGGTACTTCTATCGTGGATCTCGATGATGCACTGTTATATTCCGAAGACGTAATCTACATCAGGATGGGGGGCATGTTAACCACTGGCATCCACTTCTAGTAGTCATGGGCCGGGCTTGTCGATCCAATAGGAAAAGAGTAAGAGTGATCGCCGATGAGAGGCGCACTCTAACAGAAACATTCAAGGGTTAGTTGGCTAAGTATGGGCGCCCAAGTGTGAATGGGGCAAGCTCATATAAAAGTCACGTAAACCTAAAAATCATTCATTCTCTCATTTGTGCAATTGAAGAGTGGTCTTGCTCCATCTCCATCTCATCTCCTTGCGTGCGTGTGTGTATGCGTGAGAGAGAGAGAGTGTGTGTGCGCGATCGAGCATTGCAACGACGGCACGGCGGCGGCGAGCCATTCATGCTTTCACCCTCCTTTGTTCTGCAATCCGTTCCTTCATTTTTTTGATGGCCATCTCTATCAACCCGTGTGCCAAAGAGAGTTGTCGGCATTGTTGACTCGCTTGTATCCCTTCCTCTTGTTTTTGGGGTAGTGCTTGTCTGAACAACTTCTTGGGTAATGTCCATTGAAACTTGTTGTTTTCCTGTGTTTTGACCACCTTGTGTGGGTTACTTCAAAAGATGAATTTGTTTGTTCCGATTGGGGTTGTCCTTGCTATCCTTCAGCTTCTTGTTTGTATCCCCATGGTCACCGTGGTCAACATCCGCTCGATCATCTGTCTGACATGTGTAGCCACCCTTGTGTAGATAAGTCCAAATCGGACCCTTCAATCCGCCCATGTGTGGCCGCCCTTGAGAAGACAAGTCCACTTTTGAATTCGGCCACCGGTCACCGGCCATTGACTTTCGACCACCGGCCAACCGACCGGTCATTTTCTGACCACATTTCAGCCACCGTTCGGCCATAATATTCCGGCAAAAAGGAATATTTCGGCGGCCGAGAAAATTTTGGTTTTCGGCGAGTGATTTTTCTTCATGCACGATGGCTTCTCCTCATAATGGGGGCCTTACAAATGTGCGTTTTTTACCACTGAAAATTACAAGGGGTAAATCAGGTTCCCTACTTAACATTCTCCCACTTGGAGACTGATCTCCAAACCAAACCTGTGACTGCTTTCCATCCTGGCTTCTTATCCTTGAATGCCGATTGAAAATGAGCAAAAGCTCAACTTCTCCTTGTTGACCACCTTTGTTAACATGTCTGCTAGATTTTCACTTGTATGCACCTTTCCTAGCTTTAGCTGTCCCTCTTCCAAAAGAGTGCGTATGAAGTGATATCTCACCTCAATGTGCTTTGTCCTTGAATGAAAGGATGAGTTCTTCGCAAGATGGATAGCGCTTTGGCTATCACTGTACAAGACACAATTGTCTTGTTTGCATCCAAGCTCTTCTAGGAATCTGTGAAGCCACAAAATTTATTTGCTTGCCTGCGTCATTGCTACATACTCTGCTTCCGTGGTAGAAAGTGAGACCACTTTCTGCAGATTTTAAGCCCAGCTTACTGCTGTGTCTCCAACCGTGAAGACATAGCCAGTATTGCTCCTTCAAGTATCTTTGTCATCTGCCATATCTGCATCAACATACCCTTCTAGAAAAATATCAGTTCCTCCAAAATACAAAGCATTTGTTGTTGTCCCTTTTAGATACTTAAGTATCCACTTCACAGCTTGCCAGTGTTCTTTACGTGAGTTGTCCATGAACCTACTCACAACTCCCACTGCATGTGCAATATCTGGCCTTGTCCAGACCATAGAATACATTAGAGAACCTACCGCTGCAGCATATGGAAATTTAGACATATAGGCTATCTCCTCTTGTGTCTTTGGACACATATCCTTCGTTAGTTTAAAGTGACCAGCCAAAGGTGTAGAAACTGGTTTTGCATTTTGCATTGCAAACCGTTCTAGTACCTTCTTGATGTAATCCTCTTGAGATAGCTTTATTGTCTTCTTCGTCCTGTCCCTTGATATTTTCATACCAAGTATTCTCTTTGCAACACCTAAATCTTTCATTGAAAAATATTTAAATATCTCCTCTTTTAGGTGTTTGATGTCCCACATGTTAGCACTTGCAATCAGCATGTCATCAACATACAACATTAGGATGATGAACTTCCCATCTCCCAAATTCTTCGTGTAGACGCAATGATCTGAGTTGCATCTTCTGAATCCATGATCTAACATCCATTAATCGAACTTCAAGTACCATTGTATTGATGCTTGCTTTAATCCATACAATCTTTTCTTTAATCTGCAAATCATTTTCTCTTTATCTTTTACTTCATACCCCTTTGGTTGAAGCATGTAAATTTCCTTCTCTAAGTCACCGTGAGGGAATGCCGTATTTACATCCATTTGCTCAAGATTTGGATCATGAGCAGCCACAAGGCTTAAGACAAGCTTAATTGAGTTCATCTTTACAACAAGAGAAAATATTTCATTGAAGTCGATACTTTTCTTTTGAGAAAACCCTTTTACCACAAGCCTAGACTTATACCTTTTCTTCCCACCTTCTTCTTTCTTCAGCTTGTACACCCATTTGTTTTGAAGTGCCCACTTACCTTTTGGCAACTCAACCAACTCCCATGTTTGATTGCGATGTAGTGAGTCCATCTCCACTTGCATGCTTTTCGTCCATTCTTCTTTGAATTCGTGTTGCATAGCTTCTTCGTATGATTCCGGCTCTCCAGAATATGAGATCAAGAGATGGTTGAAGGAAGGAACAAGCCTTTCTGGAGGTCTACTTGCTCTTGTAGATCTTCGGGGAATAGGTTGAGGCTCCTCATTTTGTTGACATTGTTGCATATTGTCACCGTTTGCAGTCCTTGAGTCTTCACTAATTCACCGGTTTACCTGTCCATGCCTCTTCTGGAACTCCCCCATCCAATGCCGTTGAGGGTGACCGGTTGATTAAGTACACAGACGTACTTACAGCTTCCGCCCAAAGCTCAAGCGGTAGGCCTGCATGTAGCCGCATGCTTTGTGCTTGCTCCATGATTGTCCTGTTCATCCTTTTGGCAATCCCATTTTGTTGAGGTGTCCTTGGGGTTGTCCTTTGCCTCCAAACGCCATTGCTAGCACAAAAGCTTTCAAAAGCTTAGCTGCAATATTCGCCTCCATTGTCGGATCTAAGGCATTTAACCTTGGTACTTGTTTCATTCTCCACAAATGCTTTCCACCTTTGAAATATGAAAAATACATCGGACTTATTCTTCATGACATAAACCCATGTTTTTCTAGTCACATCGTCTATGAATGTTACATAGTACAATGGGCCACCAAGTGATGGTGTACTTGTAGGACCCCAAACATTGAAATGAACCAACTCAAGTTTTTTATTTTTTCTTTCATTTCCTGATTTTTGAAATTTTACCTTCTTTTGTTTACCATAAACACAATCTTCACAGAAGTCTAAGTCCACTTCTTTGAAACCTGGTAGAAGCTTCTTCGTTTGAAGGATTTGCATTTTTGGCACTCATATGCCCAAGCCAGTAGTGCCACACCGCACTGTCAATTGTTGTAGTTGCTGCACAAGCTGAAGGTTGCGTGCTGATAGTACACAAGTAAAGTGTACATACCTTTTCTCCCTTGGCAACCACCAAAGATCCCTTTGAGATCTTCCATCGTTTGTTTTTGAATGCAATGTTGTGACCTTCATCGTCCAATTGTCCTGTAGAGATCAAATTTTTTTGAAGAGAAGTAACATGCCTAACATCTTTAAGCTTCCATTCATTTCCATTAGCAGTTTTGACAGAAACTGTACTTTTGCCGACAATCTCACAAGCTTCATCATCTCCCAAGTATACATACCCAAAATTACCTTTGGTGTAATCTTGAAAATGTTGCTTGTGTGGTGTCACATGGAATGAAGCCCCGGAATCTACTATCCAGGAATTAGACACATTGTCTAATGAGAGAATTAGAGCATCTTGTTGTACTTTACCTGCCACATTGGCCTAGACGTTGGATTGTTGTCTTGAGACTCAGTCTCCTTCTTCTTCTTGGACCAACAATCCTTCTTGACGTGGCCCTTCTTGCCGTAGTTCTAACATTCAAGAACTGACTTTGTGCGTGACTTGCTCCATCTTGAGCGATCACAACCCTTTTGGTTTTTGAACCTCTCCTTAGGCCTTCCTCTTGTTTCCAGTGACAGTGCAACACTTGACGATTCTCTTGTGCTTCTCCTTCGTATTTCCTCGCTTAGGAGAACACCCACAACATCATCAAACTTAAGAGTATTTGTGCCAGAAATAGAATTACATACAGCCATTACAAGGCTGTCCTAACTATCCGGTAGAGATGATAGTATAAGGAGAGCTCGCACTTCGTCATTGAAATTGATTTTCACCGATCGAAGTTGACTTATGTTTGTGTTAAAGTCATTTAGGTGTTCTGCCAACTGAACCATCCTCTGTCATCTTTAGATTGAACAAGCACTTCATAAGAAATACCTTATTGAATGCCGATGGTTTCTCGTAGAAGTCGTCAAGTGACTTCATCAAGTCCTCCGTGGTCTTCATCTCCAAAACATTGAAGGCCACCGTTGACACCAAGCTTAACCGAATTGTTCCCAGTGCCTTTCGATCAAGGACAATCCATGCTTCATCTGCCATTGTTGCGGCCTTCTTCGCAAGACCGCATAGTGGCAAATAGAGGTCCTTCTGATAGAGATAGTCTTCAATCTGCATCTTCCAATGTTGGTAGTTTTTGCCATTGAACTTCTCAATCTTGAGCTTCCCTTCCTCCGCCATAACTCCCACTCAATTCAAGGAATCCTTTCCTTGAGATAATTTAGCTACGAGCAAACCTTGCTCTGATACCAGTTGTTAGGATGATACCAGTTGTTAGGAAATATGACGTAGCTAAATAGATATTTGAGTAGATTACTTAATGGAGAGAGATATATTTCGCACACAAGAGATTATAGAGTAGAAAGAGAGAGAGTACACACGATATACGGGGTTCACCCAACGTGGGCTACGTCCATGGGAAAGCAGCCACTCAATGAGTACTTCAAAACAAGAAGTAGTTTACAAAGGGATTATACCCTTAATAGAGCTCCTGCCTTGCTTCAGTCTCACCACCTCACACCCACCTTGTTGCATCAACTTCACACTATGAAATGTATGTAGAAATGGCCTCCTTTTATAGGCCAAAAGGGCTGCCCTCTCTCATGAGAGGCAGCCATGTGTAGCCGCCCTTGTGTAGATAAGTCCAAATTGGACCCTTCAATCCGCCCATGTGTGGCTGCCCTTGAGAAGACAAGTCCGCTTTTGAATTCGGCCACCGGCCACCGGCCATTGACTTCCGACCACCGGCCGCCCCGCCGGTCATTGACTACCGGCCACCGGCCAACCGGCCAACCGACCAGTTGGGCAAGCTCTCTCCCCATTTGGGATGCCAATGTTAGGGTTGGTTTTTGTTAGACATTTTACCCATTTCAAGGCATTTTTCTCGTTTTCTATGGGAAAAATTGTTAGCTACCCTTTTAAAAATACATGATAATATTAAGAAAATAACAATGTCTTCGAAATTTAAAAGCAAGGGTGTCCATGGTGAGTAGGAGTCCCCATGAGCTCAATTGTAAAATCTCTCTCTCTCTCTCTCTCTCTCTCTCTCTCTCTCTCTCATGGTCAATAATGTAGATAACAACCTCTTCATTTGCATGCATGTCCTCAAAGCGAGACTGACCTAAATTGACACATGGACATGCGAACCTTCTCATTTTTCTCAATTGCTTTAAAAAAAAAAAAAACTTACACAAATTTCTAAAAGGTATCAATATTGGTCTTGAAAAAAGACCCTTGATAAAACAAAGCCAAATACATCTTTAAAAATAAGATTTATGTTAAATAACAAAATCTCCACCAAAATTTTATTTACTTACCTAGGTGCAAGGTGCAGTGAAACTAAACTTATACATTTATTTTTATGTACAATAGAAAGTCTTTTGTCTTTACATTGTACATTGTAAAAGGCTTTTCATTTCCCTCCGCATGTCAAATCTTGCCCTTCACTTTTGCATTTTACATTAGATGTCTGGTCTTGATTTGTGTGAAGTGAACCAATGCATGACAAGTGGAGGCCTTCTTCTTGCATGAAATCTTTAAGCTGCATGATATATAGTATATATATAGTTGTTAAGTTGATTCAATTCTCTCTACAAGTTTGATGTGATTCATGGTAAATACAATAAAGGATGTAAAACCTTATTGCACATAGTGAAGCATTTAAGATATGGTTGTCACTACCTTGAATTGGATATATATAGAATACTTGCACATGTTGTCACCTTAAAGAGGCCCGTCGGGGTGGGGGTTAACCCCAAAATTGAACCATACTCCTTCTTGGCTACAGCAACGCGCGGATAAGATACTAGTGCAGTTTAACTTGTATTGCGTTACAAATTATCAATAATCTCTTGATTCATATTTGAACCCTGAGGCATTTAACAAGGCACCTCTTAATAAATAAAAATAGCCATAAGAGGTCATGAGGGTGCATATATTTTGCCTAATAAATGGCACTTTCAGAATAGTGCCCACATGCTGTCATTACTACCTAATGTTTGAAATGTGCACATGTACAAAGGCACACACACACATACACACACACACACACATGGTTTGGAATATGCACACACACGTACATTGTTTGAAATGATCACTGTTTGTATTATGCGCTCTTTTGTTTGACCCCTAATCAATTTGTTTGCTTCTATTTGCTTGTGTTATGCACTCTTTTTTTTCCCTCGATCAATTTGTCCTTAGCGCTCATTACGAGTGAAAGAGAGAGGAAAAGAGATCACATAGAAAATGAGAGGGAGGTAACTAGTGTGTGTGAGAGGGAGGAAAGAATGTTTGACTGATGTATGAGAGAGGAAGATGAAAAGAGAGGGAGGAAAAGTGTAGAATAATAATAGGTTTGAGTTTTAATTAAGTGAATGAGTGAAAATAATTAGTAGGTTTAGTTAAAATGTTTTGAGAAATGATCATAAAGTGATGACTAAATGAATGTTTAAAAACGTTATATAACACACACACACACACAGTGAGTGAGAGTGGAAGGTGCAACGGAAGTGAATGTTGAACTTTGCTCAAGATGAGTGCTCCAAACTGTGCTCAAGGGTTCCTTTTACTTACGGAAGGGAGAGCCTTCTGTTCCTTTAATGAGAGAGTGCAAATGATCACAAACAAAGTGAATGATAATGTAAATGAAGGTGCTGAGATTGATAGAGAGAGAGAGAGAGAGAGAAGAGAATATGACACCAGAATGTTGTCAAACCCTCCTCCAAGGGCCCCACTCTCTATGGCGAGAGAGGTCTATGCTATTAATTGCACAAATCTTGTACAATGGTCTAGATGCAATGGACTTCCTGACGATGTCGACGACAATGATGACGGCAATGAGATGGGTTGAAATCTAAAAATGCTAGGGGCTGAAATCTACAAATCTCGTATCTGTTGAATTCTAACAATATGTCGGCAAGGACGGCGATGGCAATGACGGGACAACGATGCGTTGAGAACGCAGATGCCGAAATCTACGAATAGCGGGATGAAATTGAAAACGTTGGCTGATTTGACTGCACGGCGAGGATCTGCTGCGGGAAGGTGAGATTTGCGAGGTTTGGGACTGCTACTGCAGAGTCTAACTGTTGAAAATTGAAAATGTTGATGCTAGGGCTGATTCTGTTGTCGAGAATCTGCAAAACGCAGAGAGATCTACAATTGCAAAAACGCCAGGCTGATCTTGGGATCTACTGCAAAAACACCAGGCCTTCTGCTGTGAAAACGCGAAGGCTGATCTGCTGTGAAAACACTGGTCTTTCTGCTGTTGGCTAGAAACACTAGGCCTCCTGCCGGTCTTGCTAAGAAGGTGCAGTGTGAGTTGATTCTTTTTTTACCTACAAGCTTTGAAAGTCCATTTTTTCAAAATCTTTTTCCCAAAAAACATTTCTTCCTCAAGCAACAGCTACCATGGTGCTTACGGACATCACAAATCTTTTGCTTCCACCACCACGTACTCTGCACACCAAAAGCGTACATATTCGCTTGCCTACGACATTTGCACCAAAGGCCGCATGTGACGGTCTGCAACTCTTAGATGTCACTGATACATCGGCTAATAGGGGAGCCACCCCATGGACAACGCCAAGTTCTTACATATGAGAGTCAGTTAAAGCGGTGTTAATTAATCTGTTCCATCCAATAGAGTTAATTTAAAATAACAAATTAACTTGTTATCCTCTCCAACATTGTTTGGTAGCTTTGTCACAAATAGATAATTCCCTTTATGTAGGCCTCATGATTTTATCACTTGTTTTTGAAGGCTATAACTAACCACACAAAATTTATAGTTTTTTCATAATGCAAAATTCTATAACACAAATATAACCAATACAGAAAAGGTGCATTGTAGCTATATATGGGTTTTTTTGAAATAGTGCTCATATGAGAGACAAAAGAGAGCAAAAACCCCTAGGGTAAAGGGGCAAATAAAAAGCCCCTTCTCGGAAAGAGGAACACGGCTACCCCAATGAATAAGACCAAAAAAATCCACTTACGAGACATCGAAGATCCAATGAAATCGTGGTTAGCGTGAGTGACGTTTGACTTGGTCCGTCAGATTTCCAGATCAAGCTTTGTTGGGCCACCGGCTCATTTCTCACCCTGCAGTTTTTCAGTTCGCAAGGCCATTTTTGTTACACAGAAATTCTGTTGTTGTCGTACGACGCTTGTGATCGATTGTTCGCATCGAGCTCTTTGTTGGTCGTAGTGATGAGCATGGGCCTTCTTTTGCACCACTACACGATTCATTCTGTGTAGTAGCCTTTCAATAATCTCCCATGCGGCTTACGCGGACTTATACTGGCCCCTTTACCCTAACCACTTTTCAAGCTTGCTTCTAGCCCCTTCTTTTGGACAAAGACCTTGCAAATGCTAGAGATGTCACTCTAGCAACTAAGAGCCCCGTCCCATCCAGTGGCTACAAGGGCTCAAGGCTCTACAACCACTACGAGAAGTGGTCTCGCACAAACTTTAGAGTGCTTAAGGGGGAGCGACCATGCCGCTATAACCCCTGCAAAGAGGAGCCTCATAATAAGTTTTTACAATGCAAATAGGTTGTCACCTATCAAAAGCGAACATGGCTACTTACTCACTAATTTGAAGAGCTAAAAAAAGCGCAAACAACCTCTATGAATCGATGATCAGAGAAGATGTTTCTAATGTTGAAATACAGTGTGACCACTAGATGCACTAGCAAGACATGACTGTCGTATGCCCCTCAAGGTTTGAGAAGTGTCTGGCAAGACGGGACTCTGAGCTCTAAGTCTCATCTAAAGTGAGTGAGGTGAGTGGTTACTATAAAAAAATACAATCCATGTTTTTTCTAGAAAAGTAGTAGCTTCCAACTTGGGCTACTAATACTTGCAAATTACAAGGGTTTAAGCTATCTTTGCTTTGGAGAAGCAATCTCCTTTTTTTCAGCCCTCTCGTCTATACTAGCGTAAAGGGGCCATATTAAGGACCCCTTAGAAGTCGACGAGCGTGATTTGCTTATGCATTTAATGAAAATTTGATTTTTGAACATATATTTAGCTTTGTCTTTTCAAGGGGATTTTTCCATGGGCTAGCTCTAGATGTAGCTCAAGTATGTCACGAGGACGGGGGGGGGGGGGGGGGGGGGGGCGCGGAGAGAGAGAGTGAGAGTGAGAGTGAGAGAGTGAGTTCGCTAATAGAGGACTGTCATTTTGGAAGGAGCACATTTGCTTGCGTTAAATACCTTCTAGGATGGTAGATAGGCCACTGTTAGCATGAGAGAGAGAGAGAGAGAGGGAGAGAGAGATTGGAGGGGCACCAATCAACGAGAAGAAGAGTACAGAGAGGCTATGTGTGTGTGTGCGCATTGTGTGTGTGTGTGTGTGTGAGAGAGAGAGAGGGAGAGAGAGAGAGAGAGAGAGAGAGAGATAGAGATAGAGAGAGAGAAGAGAGGCAATGGTCAATGAAAGGGAGATAAGGGGAGAGAGAAAGAGAGACAGAGAGATGAGAGAGAGATTGATTTTCAACAACTACTCATGTCAAAGTATCCTTAGTTTTTGGAAAAGATAATAAAGAAGATTTCCTTGCAATGAAACAGTGGGTTGACTACACACACACATAGATAGATAGATAGAGGGAGAGAGAGAAAGAAGAAGAAGAAAACAAGTTCTACCTTCAATAAATTTTAGACGTTAGACCTTTCCCTTAGAAGGGAATTTCAATCACCATTCTACTGCATTTGGGCAATAAAATAAATTTTAATTCTCTCTCTCTCTCTCTCTCTCTCTCTCTCTCTCTCTCTCTCACTCACACACACACACACACACACACACACACACACACACACACACACACACACACACACATGAAAGAGTACGAGCAGAAGTACGACGCGAGAGAGAGTGCGAGAGGAAGAGCACGACGATATGGTGAACTCGCTCTACTGTAATGTGTAGAGCATAGTGAGTTCTTATTAGGTTTTAACAAAAGAATATATGTACATACCTGGCGGCCCGCCCACTTACCTGGGCGACCACATTGGGCTTTATACCCCAACAACCTCCCACTTAAAGTCCAATGTGGTACTTTAAGTGTGAGAGAAGCTACTATACAAGCTAATATACAAGAGATGTAGAGAAGTGATGTACTACCCTACACCTAACTGCTTGCGAAAATGCGCAAAGCTCTCTGAGGGAAGTCCTTTTGTAAGTAGATCAGCAGGATTTTCTGTGGTGTGAACTTTGACAAGATGAAGTTGCTTATCCTCGAGCATTCCCCTGATGAAATGATACTTCACATCCACATGCTTTGTCTTTGAGTGATAAACTGGATTGCGAGCCAATTGTATAGCACTTTGACTATCACAATATAACACAGGCATCTCTTCTTTGATTCCCAAATCTGTTACTAGTCGATTAAGCCAAATTGATTATTTGCATGCCTCTGATGCTGCAACATATTCAGCCTCTGTAGTAGACTGAGTAACACAATATTGTAATCTAGAATGCCATGATACTGCTCCACCAGCCAATGTAAAGACATACCCTGACGTAGACCTTTGGTTGTCTAAGTCACCTACATAATTTGAGTCTATAAAACCCTTTACATTTAGCTCCTGACTCCCATACCATATACGCATACTCTTTGTACCTTTCAGATATCTCAATATTCCTTTCATTGCCTCCCAATGTTTCTTGCCTGGGTTTGACATTTATCGACTTACTACTCCCACTGCAAATGCAATGTCTGGGCGAGTAGCAATCATTGCATACATCAAACTACCCACTGCAGACGCATATGGAATCTTATCCATTTCACCTTTTCTTCCTCAGATACAGGACAATCTTATTTGCTAAGTTTCACATATGGTGGCAATGGAACACTCAATGCCTTTCCCTTCTCCATATTGAAACGTTGCAAAACCTTGTCAATATACTGTGTTTGAGATAACCAAATCAACTTCTTTGATCTGTCTCTCTCAATGCGCATACCAAGTATATGACTTGCCTCACCCATGTCTTTCATGTCAAACGATTTTGCCATCTTTGACTTCAAAGCTGAAATTTCTTCCAAGTGCTTGCCAGCAATCAACATGTCATCCACATACAAAATAAGGATCAGCCAACTGCCATCCTTAGCTTTCTTTGTATATAAACAGTGATCGAACTCACTACGTTTGTAGCCTTGAGAAAGCATAAACTTGTGGAATTTATGGTACCATGCCCTCGGTGATTGTTTTAAGCCATAAAGACTCTTTAACAACTCGTATACCACATCTTCCTTGCCTTTCTCAACAAACCCTTCTGGCTGCTGCATGTAAATTTCCACATCTAAATCACCATGCAAGAACGCTGTCTTGACATCCATTTGGTGCAACACCAAATCTAATATGGCAACCAATGCAAGAAAGCATCTCAATGTAGTCATCTTGACCACCGGAGAGAAGACTTCATCAAAGTCAATGCCTTGTTCCTGCTTAAAGCCCTTGGCAACAAGCCTTGCTTTGTACTTTGGCTGACTATCATGAGTGGTGATCTTATACCTGCAAACCCATTTACAAGGTAGAGACTTTTTGCCCTGTGGTAATTTAACTAGCTTCCATGTCTAGTTTTTATGTAGAGCTGTCATCTCTAACTGCATGGCCAATTGCCAATTCCCGGAGTCCTTCATTTGCACTGCTTCCTTGTAACATGAAGGCTCATTGCAATCAGTCAACATGACATAGTTCATAGATGGAACAAACCGATCAGGAGGTCGTGAGATCCGTTCCGATTTACGCAAAATAGGTGGCTGAGGCTCACAGCCACAACCTGTAGTTCCACTCTATCCAATCCTTGCTCCTCTTGAGCCTTGACATTTTCTCTTGCACGTGCAGGTCCATCTTCTTGGAAGACAACTCTTCTAATCTCCTCAACCCTCTTTGGTTTAGAATGATATTTGGCTTCATTAAAGTGAACATCATTGCTGCGGATAACCTTTCTGGATTCGGGATCCCAAAGTCTGTACCCCATCTCACCAGAATTACCATAGCCTAGAAAGATGCACTTTCTACTCTTTGGCTCAAGTTTGTTCCTAAATTCCTTTGGAACATGAGTATATGCCTCACAACCAAAGACTCTGAGATGCTTGTATGAGGGAATTTTGCCTGACCATACCATCTCTGCCACTAAATCCTTCTGCAAAACCTTGCTAGGAGATCTATTTATAAGATGAATAGCTGTTGATACAGCTTCAGCCCAAAACCCATTTGGCAGTTGTGCATTAGACAACATACTTCTGACCTTCTCTTGTATGGTCCTATTCATCCTCTCAGCAACACCATTTTGAGGAGGATTGTAAGGAGCAGTAAGTTCACGTTTTATACCTTTTGACTCACAAAAGTTCTGAAAGGCCTTTGAAACATACTTTCCACCATTGTCAGTGTGTAAGCATTTAAGCTTCTTGCCACTCTGATTCTCCACAAGTGTCACAAACGTTTTGAAGACACTAAACGCTTCATCCTTGTCCTTGAGAAAGTAAACCCATACTTTCCTCGAGTAATCATCTATAAATGTCATAAAGTAAGAAGCTCCCCCTAGAGATAGTTTAGACATAGATCCACACAAATCACTATGAACAGTGCCAATTGTGTATCTCTTCTATTGCTTCTATGCTTATGTGGCTCATGTGTTTGCTTACCATACAGACAATGTTCACAGAATTCAAAATCATTAAATGAAAAGCCAGGCAAATAACCAGAACAAGACAAGATTTCCATTCCCTTCTTGGACATATGTCCTAACCGGCTATGCCACAAAGAAACGTTCGGTTGCTCGGTTTCATTGATTACATTTTTAGAGACATTTGATACATAAATCATGTAAAGTCCTCCAGACTTTACTCCATGTGCTACTGTCATAGAACCGTTGGATATCTTCCACATGTTCTGTCCAAAAGTGGTGACGTAGCCAACATCATCAAGTGAACCTGTGCTAATCAAGCTCTTTGTAATTGCGGGAACATGTCTCACATTCTTTAGCGTGAAAGAAGAGCCATTCTGAAACGTCAATTGAACATCTCCAACACCTAAGATCTCACATGTCTGCCCATTGCCTAGCCGAACATGATCTTTAGTGGTCACATAAAACGTAAACCACTCCTTGTTTGGAGACACATGAAGTGATGCCCCTGAGTCTATAATCCAGTCACTCAGTGCATTTCCATCAGATGCTGTAAGAAGAGCTGAGTCCATTGTATTCTTCAAGAAGTAGATGTCTCCTGACACTAGACTGTCATCCTCTGCAACAGTGTTTGTCACATTTATTTCTTGAATCTTCACTGAGGACTTGTTCTTCTCACCATGGTCTTTAGCTTTCTCTTTGCCTTTTTCAGCTTTCCATTCTCTGCAGTCTCTTTTCATGTGACCCTTCTTGCCACAATGGTAGCATTCTATGTCACTCTTGCCTTTAGCACTGCGGGACTTGCTACGAGACTGATTCCTCTTTCCACCTTTGTCCTTTTCTTTGGTCCTTCCCCTGACAACTAAGGCTGTTCCTTTGCCTTTGTCCATTGTCTTTCTGTTGGTTTCTTCAGTAAGCAGACTGCCTTCTACACCTGCTATGGTCAAACCATCTGGAGGTGCACAATTACTCAAAGCTGTGCGAAAAGTGTCCCAACTTTCCGGCAATGTGATCAACAGGAACATAGCTCTAACAGGTTCATCAAACTTGACACCTTGAGCTGACAACTGACTGTAAATGGTGTTGAATTCATTCAGATGATTGGACATAGGTGTCCCTTCTTTCATCTTCAAGTCAACAAGCTTCTTAAGCCAGTATACCTGTGAAGATGCACTCTGCTTCTCATAAAGATCACTCAACTTTGTCCATGCTTCATAAGCCGACATCTCGTCTACTACATTGAAGTAAACGCTTTCTGCCAAAGTCAGCATAATGGTAGAAAGTGCCAATTCATCTATTTCGCTCTATTCATCTTCGTCCATATCTTCTGGTTTTATCCCCTTTAGCTTTATAGGTTTATCTGCTTCTTCCACAATGGGAAATTGGTTCCATCCAGCTTCTTGATATTGTAAAGAGCAATGTCCTGTGATCCAGCCATAGCTACGCTTCACAGTAGTTTACTTTCCTGGGAAAAATTCGATAGAGTTTCCCCTGTAAACTGACCTCTGAACCAATATCAACTTGTCAAATGAACCAAGAAAGCTTCACATTCTGCAAAAATTTCGGCAGAGTCTCCTTTGTAAAATGGCTCTGGTGTACTCAAAAACAGACCAAAACAGCTCAAAAAACACTGTCTCTCTAACACTGTAAGCTGCGGGTAAACCTGTCCTACACCTGTATTGGCTCTCAATGTCCTATCTCACTGTCCTGTAAGCATAGACTGCGACAATGCCTCAACGGCAGTAAAGCAAAGATGCAATCTCAACTGTCTAACTCACAGCCAATACATCCTAGCTGCCTATCTAAGGGTGCTCGAGGGATCGCTCCAAGACCTGTATCACCGAAAGGATCTCAACATTCGAGAATCCCCCAACTCAATAAAACCTCACTCGACCCTCAACAAAGGCTGCAGTAAATCTGACAGTACATAGACTTCCCACAAAGTCATACATCCACAAATTTCCCACTGTATGCTGTAACCGCTACGGCGGTTGTTTGCTGCGTGACTCACAGCCAGCAAACCCTCAACAGACATACATCATCTCTGACAATACATCCCATGTGGAAGTACCTGCAATGTCAGGATGAAATCTGGAATATCAAGCAGCAAACACAAGCTACCTGATGAACTAGTGGATGTCGCCTACAGTCTGTGTGTAGGTGCGTCCATGTCATATGTGACATGCCTCCAAGAACTGTGAGCCGTCCTTCGTTGTGTAGACAGCCCCAAATCAGCACTCTGGAAGTGCAAATATCCTCAGCATTTGCAGTCGTAGGCCGAAACCCCAAATTTCCAGAGTCGGATCTGCACCCGCGGATCTGCACCCGCCGAGACCACGTAGTCGAAAATGGCATGCGCAGGACTATGTCGAAGCCGAACGGTGGTCGAGATGACCTCAAAATGAAATTCTGAGAACACCAAGCCCTTTGGGCTTACCCACAGGATTTGGGGCTGTGTCTTCGCCTGTCAAATCTCACTCCAATCTGAGCAGGTGACTCTGGCTACCTGCAAATGCTGCCCCGAGCCTCGATCTGAGCTCTGATACCAGTTGAAGGAGTACGAGCGGAAGTGCGACGCGAGAGAGAGTGCGAGAGGAAGAGCACGACGATATGGTGAACTCTCTCTACTGTAATGTGTAGAGCATAGTGAGTTCTTATTAGGTTTTAACAAAAGAATATGTGTACATACCTGGCGGCCCGCTCACTTACCTGGGCGACCACATTGGGCTTTATACCCCAACAACACACACACTTAAAAGGAGAATTTGAAATGTGTGTGTGTGTGTGTGTGTGTGTGTGTGAGAGAGAGAGAGAGAGAGAGAGAGAGAGAGAGAGAGAGAGAGAGAGAGAGAGAGAGAGAGAGAGATGTATACGCGCACGCGCGCACACACACACACACACATCCATAAGGAGAATTTCTTATATTGTAGACCCCCCCCCCCCCCCCCCCCCCGCCCCCTCCCTCCCGAGGGATCTTCGAGATCTATCGGACAAGTCGAAAACATTTTTTACTAAGACGGGGGGGGGAGGCTGCTCTGAGCTCCCATAGAGCCAAATAAATGTGTAGATGTGTGTGCCTGTGTGTTTGTGTTTGTGTGTGTGTGTGTGTGTGTGTGTGTGTGTGTGTGTGAGAGAGAGAGAGAGAGAGAGAGAGAGAGAGAGAGAGAGAGAGAGAGAGAGCATACTCCTATATAGCCAACTAAAGCAATATATAAGGTTTCTCCCATCACACACACACACACATGTATATGTATGTATATATGTAGGTATTTGTGTGTGTGTGTGTGTGTGTGCATGTATGTATGTATGTATGGGTATACATATACATATATATATGCATACATATACACATAATTTTTTATTGGGATTACATTAAAACTAAGTTTTTTTTTTAGCACTAGAGGAGAGTTCACATAGTTAAACCTTGCTTCTAATTAGTTGCAGCAACGCGCGGGTCACACACTAGTTCCCAATAAAATGCATGCCATGATTTCCTTGAAATGCGTTAACCCAATCCCCTTCAAGCCTTTTACTGCGATCTTGTGCAAAATTCCACCAACCTTGCCCGGCTAGCACCAGGCACGACTCAACTCTAGGTAGACTTTGAGACAAGCTTGGAATGCCAACGATAACTATGTTGCAAATTCCATTTCCATGGAATTGCAAAACTGAGAAGAATCTTGCTGCTTAGCTTATCTTATTTAAGCCGCTGCGACAAGTCTTCTCATCTTCTACGAACACTTTAAACAATGCGTATGTTGGCAATCAGTGAAGATTGGGTTTTGGGCAAACAAGATTGAGAAAGCGAGTGTCTTAGCCTTGTGTGGGACCAACTTCTTACAAGTGTGACAAGCCTTTCCATGGGGGGCTAAGCAATGACGTGGAGTTATAGTACATGATCTAAAACATGAAAGTTGAAATGGATCTCCAAGCTGACGAAATCAAGTGCTCTCCTTTCCTTTTCGTTTGAAATTTGAGTCCCCAGACAATGTAACCGAAGGAAAGGCAAAAATTAAGCAAAAAAATTTAGTGCATCGAAAGTACAGAAAAAGATATTTATACCATGGGAATTAAAAAATTTATAATAGTAACTCAATCTTGGTAGCGAACGAAGGAACCACGGTTCGATTCCTAGCAGCATCATGGAAAAAGAAGAGCAATTAAAAAAACCCTTGCAAATCCATCGATTCAACATGGTGGTGTTGTTCGAGTAGGTTACGTTTATTGATACCACGCAACATTCTATATGGTTAGATCCGATATTGATGTGCCCCTTAGCCTCAAGGTTTGGTGTTTTGTGTGTGTGTGTGTGTGTGTGTGTCCATGCAGGGCTAGAAAAAAACATTTTTCCTAACCGATCAAAATAAGGGGAAACTTGAAATTCTCCCGGTTTTCAGGTCAAAATTTGAAGCTTTTGCCGGTAATTACACTAAAACTTGTGTAAATTTACTAGTTTTCTTAAAGGCAAGCTTAAAATCTAACCGGGATTTTATAATTTCAGCCGGTTAAAATACACTAGACCCCAGTTTTTTTCTAACACTGTGTCCATGCAGACAATGCTACGTATGGTTAGACCAATCGTAGTGTGCCCTTGTGGTCATGATTATTGTGACATGTGGGTGCGATGTGTTGAGGGTTGAGATTAGGTGTTGAGGATTGCGGGTGCTCGGAGTTGGAGTAAACTAGGGGTGAACTTCACCCTGGAAGGGGGATCCATGGTTGAGATAGTGGCTAAGATTTAGGTGTCACTAATCCTCCCCTCAAAGGATGCGCACATGGAAAGTTGGACTCTGTAGAAAGGGAGAGCTTGCCGCTGGACTCATCTTGTGCACCTGTAAATACGAGAGCGAACGTTGTTCGTGAGGTAAACCTACTTTTGAGTGCAATTCTCTCGGTCGCAACGGCAAACTACATACATTATCCTACTTTTAAGCTGCAAGGGTTGCGGGCGGAATCTCTTTGCCACATTCGACCCGTCTATTTTTTAGGTGCAGGTCCGCTTTGAAGGAGCAAGCGGGGGAATGGACGTAGCTAGAAATGTAAATCGGATATTTAGATTGTTATTATTAATTAGTAGGAAAATTTGGATTGTTATTATTTATTAGTAGGAAAAATAATTTAGAGTTGTGATTATTAAATAGTGGATAAAGTAAATCAGGGGTACTGATTATTCGGGATAAATGAGGAACTAGAGATATGCATGGAAGTGCATCCCAAAGCTTATCTTCATTGGGAGGTCAATCCCCGCTTTTTCTTGGGACCGCAGCAAGGAAAGGTACCCCCGTTCATCCTCTCCTCCCCAAAGATTTAAGCGTGCGCCCTCCAAATTTGTAGTTTCTTCCTGTTCATTCCGCTGTCTGCTTCCTCACTCACCATCGCCCTCTCGTCTCTCCCTAACTACTTCCAGGTACGCGCCCCCTGTCATTTGTATTGTGCGCGCGCGCGCGTCTGTGTGTGTGTGTGTGTGTGAGAGAGAGAGAGAGAGAGAGAGAGAGAGAGAGAGAGAGAGAGAGAGAGCAGGTGTCATGCGTTTCCATATGCTGGGGCATTGCACCTTATGTGCTAGTGATGCCTTTTTCGTCTTGATTTTGGGTTTGTTGGTAGATCCCGAGCTTGGTCTCACATGAATTCGCAAAACACATGCACAGGCAAATGCCATGGTTGCGTGATTTGCTTTTGCTTAAACATTGCTTGTTTTCAGCATTGTCTTGTGTGTCAGCGCTGTGCAAAGCTTTAATGGCGCTCTTTCCATGTATTTGTAGGAAGAACGTTCAGTTAGGTCGCATTTGTGCATTTGTGACCTTGTCGTAATCTCTCCCCTCATTCGCCATGCCTGTCTCATGGGATATGGCTGCGGGAGGACCTACTGTTGCATATAATATGGCAGGCAAAGGTAGCACTTGTGTTCCAGTAGAAGGACCAAAAGGCTCTAAATTTTCGACCTTCAGAGTGCAAGATGCCACACCTCGAGGATTTTCTACCAGTGGGGAAGCCACCAGGGGTCCAAATTACAGGTTCACAGCTTCCCACGACACTGTTGTAAGGGGCCTTTCTGCTCTTTCTTTGCGTGGGCAATTTCAGCTTGATGCAGACTCTACTGCTGAGGAGAGTCGAAGTGGATCTCTTGGTGCGGTGTGCCGTGCACCCCCTGAATTATACAGATCCATGTCTCCAAAGAATGATGAAAGCGTGCAATTTACCCCTTTGCCTTCTGCAGTTTGTGGCAAGCCTCTTGCTCTTTTCAGGGCAGCTTGCAATGTGGATTTCATGCAGCACAGTGGAGTGCACAGCCAGGCTCCAAACGATGAGAGCGTAAATCGCAGTTTGTTGCATTTGGATGTACCCCACAGGACAGCTCTTAGTCCAGTATATCTTAGCAATGTGCCAAATGGGAGGCATCATGATGAAGGGTTACCGAAAGAGAATTCGCATAGTACTTACAATACCTTCAAGAGTGCGAATGCGAATGTATGCGAAAGTACATCCAGGAACGGTCTAGATCTTGATACTAATTCAGAATCGTCATCAGTGTCAGAATATGACATGTCTGTTGTCAGCTCGTTATCTTGGGAGGCCTCGCAAGGCTCTGATGATGCAGAAATTCAGAGTGCCTTCATAGCTGGAGACCTTTCTTGCTCTGTGGGATCCTCCTCTATCACTCCAAGGTTTGTATATTTGCAGTTTTTCATGGTTTTTAATTTAATCGAAGCTCTTTCATACTTTTGGATGCTTTGTATGTACCTGGGTTCAAGAAGAATCTGTTATCTGTTCTGCACGTGCAAACACCAATTACGACATGTTTATGATTCCTTCTTTTGGCAGAAAAGGGCTGTCGCAGTTTTATGCTGGCAAATCTCGTTCATTCAGCTGTCTGAGAGATGTTACCTCTGTCAAAGATCTTGCTAAACCGGATAGTCCTTATGCTGCCAAGAAGCGAAAGGTCTCGTCGAGCAACGCTCGGCTTCCACCCTTGCAGAAAGGTCCTGCAACCATTGCAAAGAAGTCGATGCAGAGTGGCAAGTCAACTTTGGCATTGGCCGTAGCCATGAGTAAAAAGGAGGAAAATGAGTCGCATTTTTCTTATGCTGCTCCAATGTGTCAGAAGAGCTTGGTGCCCTGGAGGTCTTATTCTCTGTCAGACTTGCAGGGTGCTGGAGGGAGCCTTTTCTTTATTGGCTGATGGGGAGTAAATCATGCTACGCTTGAGGAGAGTGCTATCTGCCTTGGGAATCAAATTTGTCGACTCGTCACCTTGGAGATTGCAGTGTTTTGTACATATACACACACCTCTGCCCTACTGGGTTTCCATTTGTAGCTTTGTTGTTCATAGGTCTGTAGGCTGGCAGGTTGGCTGGCGAAGGATATGGCTAGGGTGGATACATAATCTTTATATGTGTTAAACTAGATTTCCGGGTGAAGATTAGTGCGGATTTACAACCTTTGTTTCGAGATGAGCTCATTGTGGTCCTCAAGGAGTTTGCGGATGTTTTTGTATGGGAGTATCTAGATATGAAGCTAAGTTGTAAGCTGTGGCACCTCCGGAGGTTGTTAACTTTGGGCTTTGCAGAAGGAAGCTGTACAAAGGTTTCAAATGTCTATGTACAGAGTTGATTACTGTCAAGTTGATCAGGTCCTGTGGTTTGCAATGTGTTTGCTCTCTTGTTGTATGGTTGATCTGTGATATGGTATTGGAGTCCTTTTTGTATCCCAGCCTCCAGGGTGGTGGCATTTGCTGCACCAGAAGATTGGTAGCTTAAAGTTCCATGCTAAGAGGTTTCTGAGGGTCTCTTAACTTTTACACCGATGTGCTTTCAAGCCTTTTTCCAGTTACAGAGCTTCCTGTTGTGCGCGAAATCAAGGCTAATGCATCTGGGGTGTGGGTAATTTGTGGTTTCTTTGTAGTGCAGTTTTGTATCAATTGGTGCATGAATTTTTTATTTCCTAAATGTTGGGAAATCCACTCTAAAGAACTTTTGGATTTTTGAAGGTGATTGCAGTAAATCTCTCTACATTTTGGAAATTCTGTCACTATCATATTTGAAATTTAGAGGTAAATCAGCCTCATACTTTGTAGGTGTGACGTGACAAAACCCAGATTTACTTGAGAACCGGTGTCAGTGCCACTTTTTGTTAAGCTTGAAGCCAAACATTGTAGTGCAATGAAGTTAAGCATCGGTACGTATTTAGTGGCCTGCCATCCACATGAGGGAATTGAGCTGTAAAACCTCCATTCCCTGCTGAAAGTGTAGGAAACGGTCCTCTGCTGACCATTCCCTGTTTTCAGGGTGATGTATGGCGACCGGTGGATGCTGGGAGCCATTTTCGGGAGACCTTAAAACATAGATGGTCATCAGGGGACCCATTCCCAGCTGTCAAATGTCTAGGGAAGAGGGACCATGCAGCTGCACAGATGAGACACACAGTTGAATTGCACTCAGTTGCTCAGTCGCTTAGATTACAGAGCCAATGATTGGTTGCATGGTTCCAATTTTCCACCTGCTGAAATGGCGAGCATCTGATGGTGGGCAAAAAAATTCCGGCTCAGAATAGCATGTAGATCAGTGGCTGCAAGGCCTGCCCCCGACCTTGGACTTCGATAGTATGGACTGACATAACTAAAATAGCCATCTTTCTAGGTTGCAGTGATGGCTTTTGGCTTGTACTAAATAGCCCTATATGCCATCTGTCTTGCATAAGGAGTGATTCTTTTTCGGTAATCCTTAGCAGAACTAGTCATACTCGGGCATACCTTTCTTGACTAGTTAGCTGGTTATTAAATGAGTTTAGGGTTTGCACGAGCGCATTTAGGTCAAATTAAATCATCCTAATCTCTCACTATCACTTCTCGATCATTTTTTTCTATACCTAGCAAAAATTTCCTTGTTTAGAACCTTGTCACACAAGGCGGCCACGAGCGGAACTCGGCTAGCCCATTAATGGTGTATTCTCTTCATTGAAAGAGGTTGTGGATTTAATCAATGGACTTGCTTTGAGTTAGGCAACTCATACGGACTTCATTCTTGACATCAAGAGAGTTGACCTCTTTGCGGGTCTGCCACATGGGGTTCACACAAACCATTGTCATGCCTTGAGCCTGTGTATTCCAACGCATCAAGCAGTCTCAGCTGTCCATTACATTAACATTCTTACAGTGAACGGAACAAAAACAGTGCAGTCAACAAGATTCCACCAATGGAATTCACCTAGAGAAAATTCCAGCCAGTCATATCACGCACACAAAATTCTAGCCAATCAAATGCAAGATTGGGCATGACGGATGGGAATCTCCCTCACCCCCACTGTTCCGGAACACAGAACAGGCTCGGCCTCCGCCTCGCCTATTCCGGCCCGGAACAGTGGGGGTGAGGGAGATTCCTCACCTCTTCTTTCTTTGTTGTTACTCGGACCCTTTTCTTTTGTTGTCACCCAGACGCCAGTAGTCTCAATTGCAATTCTTAGTTCGGTTGCTATCAAGAAAGGGCCTTCACAAGGGCGAACTGTTCAAAATGTATAGTACCAAGTGCCTACATACCCAAATGGTTAGTCACACACAAATCCCAAGTGTTATCTCTTGTAGAGATTTGTGTCCCAAAGAGGAATTGGTGTTATCTTGACATAGAGGATTATTTCCATGTGGGCAACCATAGAGATATCAATCTCTCACTGAAGGGGGAAGCCCTCGAGAGTAAGTGACACGGGCATGGGAGGATGGGATCTACGACGGGGGGATTGTGGACCGTAGATTTGGAATGTGGGTGCCCTAGATTACTTTTGTAATTTAGGGTAAAAAGCAATCTAGGGCATCCGTGTTTCGAAAGTAATCTAGGGTACCCCATTTTGCGGGTGTGGGGTTTAAACCCATGACCTCACCCATGAGAGGCCCATATCCTAACCACTTCGCCATGCGCGCTTTCTGAAGCGTGGTACTTAAAACACGTATGCAAAGTGGCGACAACCGAAAGTAATGTAGGGTACCCTAGATTACAAAAAATAATATAGGGTACCCTAAATTACTTTCAACATCGCCACCCAGATCTACGGCCCACAATCCCCCGTCGTAGATCCCACCCTCCCATGCCCGTGTCACTTAGTCACGAGGGGGAGCAGCCCCATTGTAGAATAAAGCATTAACCCATTGTAGAATAAAGCATTACTGACATCAAAGAGGAGGCTCACACTAAAGGTTCTTCAATCCACAAGGGAAATTCTCTCACTCTCACTTGCTCCCTTTCTCTACCTTCAAATTAAGTAATTTTGTTTGCATTCAAGCCAACTTCCACATTATGGACTTGTATGTTACGGTGCAAAAGCCAAGCACTCGAAAATTTCTCACAAAATGCAATTTGATAGTATGACAATGTATCTAGGAGAAGATGAATCTACTCTAATCAATAGGCTAGAAAATACCTGCACATAATTGATTTACAATGATGCCAAAGTGGATGAAGATGAAAAATTTATTGTTTCCTTGAAGCGTTACATTCTGGTTTATGTCAAATTGTGACCGTTCTCAAAAAGAAGGATCCAATCCCTTCTATGAAGATGTGATTTAACTCCTTGAAGGAATAGGAGAGAAACTTGAAGAAAGAAGACCAAGGGTCTACATCAACCAAAGTGTTATGTCCCACTCACAGGAGAGGGAATCTAGCCCAGATGCCGTCGGGATGGGCCGAGCGGACATAGTGTGAACCTGCCAGTGTGGCCGGCCATTATTATAAAAGGGAGGCCAAGGCCTCGTTTGGAGTTATCGACCCCCACTGGCAGAGTGCCAGTGGTTAGCCCGCGAGGCTAGGAGTGCGCAAGGTCACCTCGACGAGGTGAGGCCGGGTGGTATGGGATGCTTGGTCTTACAGGTGCACGCCTATGTCCTCGGATGTTGGCCCCATCACGGGGGAGCTGCCGGATGGTGGCTATGGTCGAGTGGTTCGTTCGACGCGCATCTCTAGGCGGTCCGGTGGCCAGGAGATCCTATCTCTTTGTTCATTCCATGGTATCAGAGCCGGCTTGGCTGCACGAAGGACCGAGTGCACACTTACACAGACTGGTTCGAATCGGATAATCACTGTTTTATGTCATTTTTTATGAATTAACTGTTTAACTGGTTATTTTCTTCTCATAAGCTTGTGTGCAGGTGAAATTTAATGTGTTGCTCGCTGATTTTTTATAAAATTCAGCAACCTAGCAGGTGAAAATGCTGAAAATCACAGTATTACTAATTGATTTTACTGGTTTTTCGATGAAAATCGGTATATTACTCATTAATTTGCTGCTTTAGATTAAAATTCAGCATATGAGGTACTTTCAAATCTCTATGTAAGTCCTTCTCTCTGTAAGCCTCTCTGTGCGAAGCACAGAGAGAGAGAGAGAGAGAGAGAGAGAGAGAGAGAGAGAGAGAGAGAGAGACTCTCACCAGCGCAAGGAGTCTTCTGCAGGAGGTAGCGTGAGGAGGGAGGGAGATCCAGCGTGGCAAAAAAGAAGAGAGCGCTAGCTTTGGTTTGCATGTGCTGGCCACGCGTGGGCGCAAGGCATGTGTGTGCCAGATTTCTTTCTCCCCAATCTCCACGCGTCAGCCACTTCTCCAGTGCTGGCTTTTTTTTCACGCTGCTCGTTAGTCTTTTTTTTAACGCCACATTGGGAGTTGTCTTTTAATTTATTAAGTGGCCTTTTATTTTAAAGTATGGCTAGGACTTTTTGAGTTTTTTTAAGCTATGGTCTGAAACCTGAGTTATTAAAATAACTCACTTACAGAGACTTCAAAGTTTGTAGAGAAACTCATTTTTGAGCTCTCTACTTCTTTCTGCTGCTCCTCCCTCTCACCTGCTCGCGCTCCTGCGCTCCTGCCATCACCTGCTCGCGTTCAGACGCTCACGCTGACGCGTAGAGCTCTTCGCAACTTCAACTTTTTGCGATCAAAAAGTGCAAAAAAGGCTCGGTTCCGTGTGAATTTTCCAGTTTTTCACGCACTTCGCCATGGATTCCTCCAGCTCGGATGTGCAGCGTGACGACACGCCAGGTAACATTCAAATTCCATTCACGCATGCTCTCTACACATCGATTACAAGCACTTTCCAGAGCTTCGACCAGCGTGTTACCGCTCTAGAAAACGCGAATGTTCAGACGAACCTTCGCTTGGCCTCTCTTGAAGGGGTCGTACAGGGGCTCAGTTCCCGACTTTCTACTCTCAAAAATATGGCTCAGTCGACGACTACACGTATTTCCGAGGGTGAAACCCATCTCCAGCATTTGCGGACACAGATTGCTGGTTTTGGGCGTTCGTAGGGTGGTCCCGACTGTCACAATTCCGTACAAAACTACAAATTTCTCAGGTGAAGAGAATGAGTGTATGGAATTGACTGTAAATAACTAGCTGCACCAGTGGACCACATACTTTGATCTCCATGGGGAGCATGATGAACGGAGGATTCAAACGATTCCTCTTTATCTACGCAGTAAGGCGCTTACCTGGTGGCATGACATGACAGAAAAGCCTACGACGTGGGTTGATTTTTGCGTAAAATTCAAGAAGGATTTCACTAAAATGGACCCTTTGAAAGCCTACGCCAAACTGCAGATTCTTTCAATGAAAACTCTGTCTTTTGATAAGTATACGACAGCTTTCAAAGAGGTGCTCACCTTCTACAAGGTGGATTCCACACACGCCGTGCACATGTACTTGCTAGGGTTACATGAAGATTACCGGTGGGCCTTAATCAAAGACAAAGCCCCGACTGATGTCGAGGATGCAGTGGCCAAGGCCAGGACGTTCCACTTGATAAATGGAGCGAATTATGAGAAGAAAAGAACTGCAGACCATCAATCCGGTGAGGGTGCTTCGAGGAAGCGATCCCGATTCCAGCATAAGTCCAAATCACCGCCGAGATCTTCTCAGGAAAAGAAGAAAGCCAGAAATGCTTCAGTTGCTGATGCAGTGAAGAAGGGGGCTTGCTTCGGATGTGGCCAGACGGGTCACCAAATCAAGGATTGCCCTAAGAAGAAAAAGACGCAGAAACCACAAGGCTGTCCTTCGGTTCAGATTCACGAGATCTTAGGTAACTGTGATGTTGTTCAAGTTGAAATCCATCATTTAGCGCACAGTTCATGCACTAATTGTACTTTCAATACCAAAGTGTCGATAAGCACGATCTTCTCCGTTTCCCCGGGAAGATCAATGGTCACGACGTGACCATACTCCTTGATAATGGAAGCTCACACAATTTTGTGGATGCAAAATTAGTGCAGGAACTGAACCTGCGGGCGGGCAGACGCGGGACAATGACCATGAGTATTGCGTGAAGATGGCTCGTGGCGTGGATACGGATGTACATAATTGGATGGTTCTAGACTTGTCGCTCGAGCTGACTGATTACAAAGAGAACCTGAATTTCCACATCATGCGCCTGGACAGAGCAGATGTTATTTTAAGAATTCCATGGTTTTATGATAAACAAGACTCATTGTATATAGACTATGTACATCACTCTCTGGCTTTTGTTAAGCAAAACATGCCTCGTGTATTTGTGTCGCTTTGTAATCAGAAGTCTGTAAATAATGGTTTTGCAATACCAGTTGTTACTGCTTTGGAAATGTATAAAGAAATAAAGTCTTTTGATGTTGACTTTTATCAATGTGTACCATCTGCTTGGTTTGATTCATTAGTGCTTGGTACTTCTGTCACTGAATTTCGTAAAAATGTTTCATGTTCTTCTGTTGAACCTAGGGATTCTAACGAATCCAACCTTATCCGAGAAATCATGACTGATTTCAAGGATGTTTTTCCTAATGATCTACCTCCTGGCTTGCCGCCTTCAAGAGGAGTGGATCATGGCATTGAGTTGGTGGCTGGTAGTCATCCCTTCTCAAAGCAACCCTATCGGTTTAGTAAAACCGAGGAGGACGAGATTCAGCGATAGCTGAAGGATTATCTCGACACAGGTTTTGTTCGGCCTATCAAATCCCCGTGTGGAGCGCCAGTGCTACTTTCTCGAAAGAAGGATAACACTATACGCTTCTGTGTGGATTACAAGGGGTTGAATAAACTCACTGTCAAGAATAAGTATCCGCTCCCACGCATGGACGTCCATGGAGCGTTGTATTTTACAAAGATAGACCTGCGATCAGGCTATCATCAGATACGAATCAAACTGGAAGATATTCCTAAGACATGCTTCCATACGTGTTATGGTCACTATGAGTTTTTGGTCTTGCCTTTTGGTTTGACCAATGCTCCAGCTACATTCCAACAGATGATGAATGATCTGCTGAGACCATTTTGAGGCAACTTCCTTGTTGTATTTCTCGATGATATCTTGATCTACAGCCGAAACTTGTCAGAGCACCTAGTGCATATACGTACTGTTCTTGAAGTACTAGAACTGAGAAGCTTTACGCTAAGGCTTCGAAGTATGAATTCTTAAAGAAAGAGCTTCTGTACTTGGGTCACATCATTACTCGCAATGGAATTCGCGTCGACCCTGAAAAGTTAGATAAAGTGCGAAACTGACCCATTCTGAAGAATGTACGCCAAGTAAAGTCCTTTTTGGGCTTTACTGGATTCTTTCGCAAGTTCATCAAGGATTACTCTAAAGTTGTTGCTCCGCTTACGCAACTTTTAAATGGAGGGGTGAAAGGGCCGAAGACTTCGGGTCCTCATCGTAAAGGTAATCCCCTTGTTGTCTGGAATGAGCGTCTCGACGAGAGCTTTCGGACACTAAAGCACTTGGTGACTACTGCACCGATATTGCACATTGTGGATCCTAGCAAACCGTTTGTGGTTGAAACGGATGCTAGCGATTATGCTATTGGTGCGGCATTACACCAGGATGGACGTCCTGTTGCATTTGAAAGTAAAAAGCTTTCTGATGCTGAGATGCGTTATCCAATGTACGAAAAAGAGCTTTACGCCGTAGTCCACGCCCTGAGGAAATGGCGGCACTACTTGTATGGCTCTGCGTTTGTTGCATGGACAGATCATCACTCCTTGCGCTATATCTGTGATCGGGGTGATCTCAGAGGCCGGAAGGGTAGATGGGTTGAGCTTCTGCAAGAGTTTGACTTTGAGATCCGTTATAGAAAAGGATCCAGCAATCGAGTTTCCGATGCGCTCAGCAGGATTCTTGAGGTCAATGCCTTGTCTATGACTGAAATCTCGACGGATTTCTATCTCTCTCTCCGAGGGCTATGTCATTCCGATGGCCATTTTGGCAAGATATGGAACGAGCTCGAAACGGGGCATGACTCGCATACAGGCTTGGGTGGTCCGCAGACCCAAGTGAGTCGTGCTGGAGAGAGGAGACAGCGACAATATTCCATTAGAGGTGGACTATTGTTCAGAAATGGTAAAGTCTGCGTGCCTGAAATCGATGAGATTCGACAAAAGATTTTGTGGGAATGCCATGATGTTCCTAGCGCTAGGCACCCAGACATCCAGAGAACTTTGGCTTTGGTCAAACCATATTTCTATTGGCCAAGAATGCGCTCTTACATAGAGAGCTATGTGAAGAGATGCGCTCAGTGTCAGGTCAATAATGCAGAGCGCCTTAGGAAAGCTGGCCTATTACATCCATTGGAAATCCCATATGCCAAGTGACATGGACTTCATCGTTGGTTTGCCAAATACTAGTCGAAGCAATGACGCTATTTGGGTTATGGTCGATAGACTCACAAAAATGGCGAAGTTTATACCAACGAAGTCGACAGTAAAAAGCCATGAGTTGGCGGTTTTATTTGTCGATCAGCTTTATAAGCTGTATGGTCTCCCAAAAGATATCGTCAGTGATCGAGATACTAAGTTCACTGGCCGATCTTGGCGAGATGTGTTTGCTCATCTTCAGACAAAGTTGAGTATGTCGTCTTTTGACCATCCTGAGTCCGACGGACAAACTCAGAGGATGAATCAGACGTTAGAGGACATGTTGAGAGCCTATGTCTCTCATAGGCAGTCTGACTGGGAAAGGTATCTTCCACAGTTAGAGTTTGCCTATAATAGTAGCAAGCATTCTGCTACTGGATTTAGCCCGTTCATGCTGATGTATGGATTTGAGCCTATATCCCCAATTGCTATTGGCTTAGAGAAAGTCAAGGAACGCCAAGCTTGTGATTTCCTGTATGATATGCAGGAAATGCTCGAATTGGCTAAGGATTGTATAAGAACGGCTCGTGATCGAGTCACTACTTATGCTAATCAAAAGAGGTCTCCAAGGACTCTAGATGTGGGACAATGGGTTTATCTGAAGATACCCAAGGATTCCAAGACTATGCGAACATGAAAGCATTATAAGCTTTCAGCTAGATATTGTGGTCCGTTGCCTACAAACAGGCTCTTCCTTCAGATGTTAGTGTACATCCAGTGTTTCATGTCAGCCGTGTTAAAGTGAAATTGGGCAAAGCTGATGTTGTTGTGCCTATCAAGGAAAATGTATATCAAGATATGCAAACTAAGTATGTTCCTCGAGAACCAGAAGCAGTGTACCCGTCATTCGCGCCAAAAGGCTTATGACGAGTACTTAATTAAATGGAAGGGTCAATCTGAAAGGTTTGCTACTTGGGAACCTGTTAGAGCTTTGAAGGCTCAGTATCCCCACTTCATTGATGAGGACATCAATGGTTCTTAAGGGGGGAAGTATGTTATGTCCCGCTCACAGGAGAGGGGATCTAGCCCAGATGCCGTCGGGATGGGCGTCCAGTGTCCGAGCAGACGTAGTGTGAACCCAACCAGTGTGGCCGTCCATTATTATAAAAGGGAGGCCAAGGCCTTATTTGGAGTTATCGACCCCCACTGGCAGAGTGTCAGTGGTTAGCCCGCGAGTCTAGGAGTGCGCAAGGTCACCTCGAGGAGGTGAGGCCGGGTGGTATGGGACGCTCGGTCTTACAAGTGCACGCCTACGTCCTTAGACGTTGGCCCCAGCACGGGGGAGTTGCCGGATGGTGGCTATGGTCGGGTGGTTCGTCCGACGCGCATCTGTAGGCGGTCCGTGCGGTCGAGAGATCCTATCTCTTCGTTCGTTTCACAAAGGCAACATGGCACTAGCAACCATTCTTCAAAGAGAAAATTCCAACACATTGGTAGTAAGAATCACCTCATCAAAGACTATTATAACACTAATCCATACACACATTGTGGGCAAACCAATAACATATCACAAAACTATTTCAAACAAGTGAAAGGGTCACAAGGCTTTCAAAAACAATAAGAAAGTGATAAAATTTCTTAATTTGGTATAAGTGTTTGGGAAAGGATTGCATCAGCTTAGTCTTGAGTCGATTGAAAATCGAAAGAAAAACGAATGAAATATGTGATAAAGTCGTCCAAACATTTTGCAAATCTCAAAATTTATGCTAGTATTTCTGATTTTTTTCTTTGTGAGTAAGAAACTCGATCAATAGCCGCTTAATAAAAGAGACTTTTTTGAATATTAAATACTAATTGGAATCAAGCTATAAAAGGCAAGAAATGTAAAGCCATGTCAAGTTGTGAAACGAAAGGTGAAATAAAAGAACTAATTAATATATGTGTGTGTGTAGAATTTATTAGAATTATGCAAGATGAATCTTCATTTTAGCATTCTAAAACAATAGAATGCAAAGAAAACATATATGTGTATGTGTGTGTAAAATTTACTAAAATTATGTAAAGTGAAACTTCACTTTAGTATTCTGAAACAATAGAATGCAAAAAAAAGTAAAGACAAGATGTGAAATGAAAAGTAAGTCTTCATCATGCACTGAAAACTATGAAAGTCTCCCTCACCTAGTCCAACACTAAGGGTTTCTTTTAGAAATCCAAAAACATAAGCACAAGGACCATACTCCAAGTTACAACAATCAAAGAAATAATCAAACCTCTTTCCAAAAATATAAGCACAAGGATCAAATTCCAAGTTACAACAATCAAAGAAATAATCAAAGCTCAAGTTATAATAGAGATAAAGGCAAAGCTCATATGGTACAAGAAAAAAGTAAAAGGTACTTCTCTAGGACCAAATTCCAAGTTACAACAATCAAAGAAATAATCAAACCTCAAGCTATAATAGAGATAAAGGCAAAGCTCATATAGTACAAGGAAGAAAAGGAAAAGGTACTTCTCACTTGTCGATGGTGATATGCTTTAATACATTTTAATTATCACACTAGTTCACTTTACCTCTACATTATTGGAGATACACTATTCATGTGTACAAAAATTTGGAGGATTTAGTATGACATATCAGGCTCTTCTACCTAACGTGCCATCACTAAGCACTTCTAGCTAGCCTCATCAATCTCTTCACTTGACACCCATATTACTTATATCTCTTTACACACGGTAGCATCTCTTAGTCAAATGACATATCAGGCTCTTCTACCTAACGTGCCATCACTAAGCACTTCTAGCTAGCCTCATCAATCTCTTCACTTGACACCCATATTACTTATATCTCTTTACACACAGTAGCATCTCTTAGTCAAATCTTGTAATGTGTACTTCTTTGTATCAATGCCAAAAGCATGTTGTAAACTATTACATGCATGTACCATCTCTAAGTCCAATAATGCACCTCCATGATGCTTAGGGTGATATAAGCACCTCCATAGTGCCTACTAGCTTGCGCGACCCGTCTATCGACGGATCTCGTTCGCTCTTATTATGACACAAATTAAATTAATTAATGATATTTGTTTACATGCTTGACAGATCCTGATTACTCCATGTTGAGAGAGAGAGAGAGAGAGGGAGGGAGAATATTATCGTGCATTTGTGTCGTGTTTTGACTTATGTTTGCAAACATTTCATATGGATTGACTTCTCTCCCTCTACCTTCAATGAGTGGCAGAGAGAGAGAGAGAGAGAGAGAGAGAGAGAGAGAGATATTACACAAAAACACATCAATAAAGAGAGAGATTTCAAACCAAAAAGTTGCCATCTTATCGTAAGTTTGTGTGCCTTGGAATATAGGGAAGATAATTCATTTTTATCCTTCCTTTCTCTCAATGACTCGAGTTCTCTCTCATATCCTATATGCCACCCAAACTTATCCTCCTTGATGTCCAAAACCACAACATTTTCATCCTCAACCTCATTTGTTTTCATGTGTTTACCTGGAACTTAATTTCCACTAGGAAATGGAGGCTATTTTCCTAAAACAAGTTCCACTTTGTCCCCTCCATCCATGGCTAGTCCATGCATTTGTGCAATGTCTGGCATGTATGGAAAGTTATCATCATAGTATCATATATGGAAAGTTATCATCATAGTATGGTTGATAGTATCATTCATGGGACTTTTGATTAGTACACTTATCCTTGATAGCACACCACATCATAGTATGGTTGATAGTACCACTCATAGGCCTTGTGGTTAGTCCACTTCTATATCTATACTTCTATACTATATATAATTGAGCTTAAAATTTTCAAGGAAGCAGAGGACATCCATGTGTCACTCTGTCCTTCATTTCAAAAACACATTTGGTTTGAAATGTAAAAGTAAAGTGAAGTAACAAGTACTCTCATGGTAGAAAATGAAAAGACTTAGTTTTGAGTTAGTTCTGGCAAAAAGTCACAATACTTAGTACTATATATATATATTCATATTATTTAAACTCTTTAGCAAAACCATGGAGTTTTCACTCGATCTTTGAATTTTGAAGGGTGATTACTTTTGTTTTTGTAAAGGGTGTCTCGACTTTGCAGGCTTGAAAAAATAACGAGCAACGAGATGTGCCATACGTCGATAAGTTGGTTCGCCTCAAACGTGTGTGTGTGTGTGTGTGTGTGTGTGTGTGTGAGAGAGAGAGAGAGAGAGAGAGAGAGTCCCACATCCGCTTCCACACTTTCTTTGTCTTTTTTTGGCCAATCAACAGATGCTACAATGTTGAGAGCTCCAACGTGACCATCCAAGCTCTTTAGCTTCTCAAGTTTTCACATCTCGAACTTCTGACATAGGCAAGAAAAAAGAAGTTTTGCAAGGTGACAAGTGGCCTTGCCTACTGCTACAGTGCTCACGACAACATCGTGCAAGGTGGGTCTTCAATTCAGTGTTTCAAAAAAATGTGTCTCAGCTTAATATCATGCCGTTTTCAATTTCAAAAATGCCGGTCGAGGGCGAGGGAAAAAGGAGAAATTCCGTCCCAAAATAGTGTAAAAACTATTAGAAATTCCGTCCCATGATTAGATAAGTAGAGAGAGAAGAGTTGGCTCGTGACCGGGCAGAAAGCAAGTTTGCAGGTACACGCGACTAGGCTCCAGCCTCTCACATGCTTCATTTTAATACCACAAACTAGACATGCAGCCTGAGAGAGAGAGAGAGAGAGAGAGAGAGAGAGAGAGAGAGAGAGAGAGAGAGAGAGAGAGAGAGAGATCTTTCTTCCTACTGACGTGGTTTGAGACCCGTTAGTCTTGAGATCGATTAATCTCGACTCTCGGCTATTATGTTTAGGAAAACCTTATCCAATTCAAACATTGTTGGCAACAAGTAGTCATGTTGCATACAAATTGTTAAGGGATATAATTCGTGTACGAAAAGAGACTCTCCTCCATGTAGTGCCTCAATGCTCTGTCTCACATTTAAGGGAGTGGGAGCTAAGCCAAATGGTTGCTATGGGTAAGGGCATGCATGTGAATGGTTGAATACAGTCTGCTCTCTCAAAGAAGAACATGCATGTGTGTATGTGTATGTGTGTGTGTGTGTATTTTGCAGCACGCCCTTTCTTTTAGTATGATGCCCAAAACTCTTGCAAAGAGAAACGTTTGAGTGAATTTTTCTACTTTCATTGCCCTCACATTTTAAGGTGCCAATGGTGCCCAAACGTACACAAACAAACAATATGTGTCTTATATTACTAACCTGTTTATCGTGAATTGCAAGAGACCTCAACATCCATGTGACGAGTCTTGGTAGATGACAGTGTACATGCTAGCTAGATTGAGTGCAATCCAACCTGTAAATTTTAAAATTTACCACGTATAGAGACAAAGTTGCTATAGCCATGCAATTACCCCCAAGTCACACACCCATCATGAATACTGCCTTTGCACGCCCGCGTGCGCACACACACACATAGATAGAGAGAAGAGGGATGGGGGGAGGGCGGGTAGGGACAAACTTGCCATGATTAGAAGGAGTAGGTTGGAGCTTGGCATGACCAACTAGAAGGATATTTGTCCTTGGCCAATCCACAAGAATACAGAGACTAAGTAAAGTTCATTAATTGTTCGATCTTACACTCGAAAAGGTAGACATAGTGTTGATCCAAAAGATAGATTTATGCTTGGTTGATGTGAATGTGGAGGGCACTTATATCTTGTGTCTTGTCATACATTGTCATCTAGAAAGTAGTTATAGTGGTGGTTGATCACAAGTGTATTAAAGAGCTATAAAAGCTCACATGAGAATCAAAGGCATTTGCCCACATTTGCCCTGCCTGTGAAGAGAAGGAGAATAATGGTTTCTTCAATTGATGCACATGTAGCTGCGGCAACGCGCGGGTCACATACTAGTGCGCTTGATAGCACACCACATTATTTTAGGTGATGAAGCCATGCTTCCTCCTAGTGCATTCGACACTTGTCCTAGAATTCACTCTCTAAGGGTTTGTGTATCTCTTTTGGTCACCTCCTCTGCTATGCCAATTGGATTTAGATTCGTGGTTGGTCCAACTCTAGTGAGTAGGCCTCCCCAATTTTGGAAAGCAATTGTTTAGTTAGAATCTAGATAGATACCTTTGTTTCAAAGGATGTAAAACTAAAGTTAAGTGTTTTAGTTTTAATAGGAAAACAAGGAGCCATTCACGTGAATGTTTGTGAATAGGGGAGGGCTAGTGTCGCAGCTTAATATTGTTCCGCTTTCAATTTCAAAAATGCCGGTTGATAGCAAGGGGGAAAGGGAGAAATTTCGTCCCAAAATAGAGAAAAATAGTGTAAAAATCCAAAAAATAAACCTAATTTCTTGAAATTTCCTCTTGGCAAATTCAAGAAAAGGAATTTTGTATGTTTGAAAAAGTGATTTTTTCTGAACATTGGGGAGGACCCGTTATTTTTAACGGCAAAATATCCCTCTAATTTGTGGAAATTCTTCAAATTTCAAAATTTTCTAAAATGCCCTTTTATCTGTTTTTGTTGGATTGTTCAAGATTTTCTAATCTTGTTCAAGATGACAAGTGGGAGGGCGAAGCCTGCAGAGAGAGAAAAAGAGGGAAATTCCCCAAATATTTCATGAAATCCCAAAAAACCCGTTGGATTGTTCAAGATTTTCTCGTCTTTATTCCTTTTTTACAATTGAGGTTGGTTTTTACGAGCTCCAGATGTTGGCGTGTAGCTCGCTGCTCTCTCTCTCTCTCTCTCTCTCTCTCTCTCTCTCTCTCTCTCTCTCTCTCTCTTTGAGAGATGCTGTCTGTAGCGAGCTTTATACGATGAGGTACATGTGGCGAAGGCGACCATTAAGACCTGGGTTGGGGGGAGTGTCAATGGCAGGGCCAAGAATGGTGGAGATGAGGGCGATAGAACAGAGGAGTGATGCCCATGAAGGAGAGAGACGAGCCTCAAGGCAAGTAGAAGCTCCATGCTCGTGCACGCGTATTCGCGTTGAGTTATCAATGAGTAAGGCCTAAAGTCTCTCTCTCTCCCCCCCCCTCTCTCTCTCTCTCTCTCTCTCTCTCTCTCTCTCTCTCTCTCCTGTGTGTCCATCTGTCGTCATGTCCTGCTATGACGCCTCAGGACAACAGACGTGGATCCGCATGGCACCGACTCTCTCTGCACCATAAGTCATGTTGTGAGACCACATAAGTCTTGTTGTGAGACCAGGGGTAGGTGATCGATGTGGACGCCTTCAAATAGAGCATCACCCTCCGAGAGGGACGAAGAGCACCCAAAACGGGATCTCCTGAGATTCCACTTTGGAGTAGACCGAGTAATAGTGGAGTAGTAGTGTGAGGTATAGCATATACATTGCCTACTTGATTTTCTTATCATCTTTTTTTTTTGCTTCTTAACGATCGATGTCACGAAACCATAATAAGGCCTTCATTTCCCAAATTGAGTACTAAAGTCATAAACATACTCCAACTCTAAAGAACTGCTTAAAGGTTGCCAAATGGTCGTATGGATCCCTTGGATCCATCTTTTTTTCTTTTTCCAAACTCACAACGGTGAGTATGTTATACTGATCAACCCAAAAAATTACAAATTCTTGTCCTGCTCGCATCGAGCCATGACATCACAAAGAGACCATTAGATACATCGATTGATAGGGGAGTCACCTTGGAAGGACCACGACTTAGACCTTGCTAGTTGGTTACCACGATGTTCTTCAACTTGATCCACTCGTTCGAGTCCTTCCATTTCCTTTTTGACATCCCTTGAGATCCGTCTTATTTCGTTACCCATTTTTATGATCATAGCTTGCCCTAGGAGGCATAGGTCCTCCCATCGTTTCCTCACCAAATAAATTGGAAGTTTATATCTATATCTATACTATTATAACTAGTAAAACGGCGCCGCCTTCTCGGTGGCGGCATGGCCACTCTTACCCTCAAGCTTCTCACTCTTGACAAATTTCACAAAAGAAGATCAAGAAAATCTCTCTCTCTCTCTCTCTCTCTCTCTCTCTCTCTCTCAGTCACACCCAACCGCGTCAATCAACTTCAAAATCTAAAGCAATCTTGTGTGCATCTTCCCTAGATTTGTGACTGGATTTGTCGTTGCTCGGTGCTTACTGAGAACAAAATAGATGAAGCTAACAGGTAGTTGCCGGCTTGGTTCTTGCATGTGTATGTGTGCATGCAAGCATGCGTGCCTGCATTCAAAGTGTGCGCCATCATTGTTCAACAACTTCAGGTAGCTCATCGTAGCTGAGAGCACTGTTCGGGGAAAATGTGTCTCAACTTAATATCATGCCATTCTCAATTTTAAAAATGCCGATTGAAGGCAAGGGAAAAAGGAGAAACCCCGTCCCAAAAAAGAGAAAAAGTGTGAAACCCTGAAAAATAAACCTGATTTTTTAAAGTTTCCTATGACAGTGTTCCAAAAGAGAGAGCGAGGGGCCCCCTATTGATGATGTTGATGATAATCTAGCTCTCTCTCCCTCCCTCTCTCTCTCTCTCAGTCTCTCTGAGAAGGAGAGAGAGGGAGAGAGAGGGAGAGATGGAAAGTGCACCAGACAGGCTGCATGCACAAAGAGAGAGAGAGAGAGAGAGAGAGGGAGAGAGGGAGAGATGAAAAGCCCACCAGATAGGCTGCATGCACGCACACACATGCGCGCGCGCGCGCACACACACACACACACACACACACACACAGGCGCAGGACCTGGAGTCGGACAGCATTCGGGAAAAATGCCTCAGCTTTATATCCTGCCGTTTTCGCCGCTTTAGAGCAAGGAGAAAAGGAGAAATTCCATCGTGAAACAGAGAAAAACGATGCAAAATTCAAGGGAAAATTTTGTATGCTTGAAAAAATGATTGGTCCCAACTATTGTGCCGTTTTTGCCACTTCAGAGCAAGGAGAAAAGGAGAAATTCCATCCCGAAATAGAAAAAAATAGTGCAAAATTCAAGGGAAAGAATTTTGTATGCTTCAAAAAATGATTGGTCCGAATTGTGTGAGACCGTAAGCGAGTCGTGACTGTGTTGTGAGTGCATCTGCGTGGTCCACTGTGGGATCGTGAGTGTGAAGGGGCGCGATTGGGCCGTCAAGAGGTGTGGACACCAGACAGTGGCACCCTTATCGCGCCAACTTCCTTTCAACAGTGTACATGCATTGAGCAAAGAGCATTGCCCCCGTTGTAGACTAGCTCCAATCTAGCCTATGCCAACTTAGCAACTTCGAGGCAAGCGGGCGAGCCACGAGCATACACTAGAGAGAGAGAGAGAGAGAGAGAGAGAGAGAGAGAGAGAGAGAGAGAGGACTGAATACACAGTAGTGGCCGCATCGGGGAATACTAATCAATGTGAGTCGGACCAGTGTTCGGGAAAAGTGTGCCTCCTCTTAGCCTTGAGCCAAATGACATATGAGATCAAAACATTTAAAAAATAAGACGTTCAGATGATCAATCGGAGATAGTTCTTATCGGTGCATGCATGTCCTCCATTGCTTCCATTAAATTCAAGCTCCTCTACACCTCCGCATACTGCTCCCCCAATATATTTGTGCCGGCTAGATTGGGCAAGACAAGCCGAGGGAGGAAAGGAGGGATGGGGTCAGGTCGAAGTTGCTAAGAAGTCGGGACGGTCTCGAGTGATGCACGCACAACACATTGTCAATGACCACTGCACCAACAAATTCATGGTATATTAACACCTTCACTGGGGGGGGGGGGGGGGGAGAGAGAGAGAGAGAGAGAGAGAGAGAGAGAGAGAGAGAGAGAGAGAGAGAGAGAGGGAGGGAGGGAGGGACACTGGGGAGATAGAGAAAGAGAGAGGAAAGAGGGAGAGTGAGACAGAGAGCTATAGAGAGAGAGAGAGAGAGTGAGAGGGAGAGATAGAAAGCGCACCAGATAGGCTGCATGCACGCGCGCGTGCACACACATAGAGTGAGAGGGAGAGGGAGAGATAGAAAGCGCACTAGACAGGATGCACTAGACGCGCGGGCACACACGCACACAGGTTTTTCGGGACGGGGTTTCTCCTTTTTCCCTTGCCCTCAAACGACATTTTTGAAATTGAGAACGGCGCAATATTAAGTTGAGACACATTTTTCCCGAACAGTGCTCTCAGCTACGCTGAGCTACCTGAAGTTGTTGAACAATGATGGGACACACTTTGAATGCAGGCACGCATGCTTGGATGCACACTTACATAGGCAAGAACCAAGCCAGCAACTACTTGTCAACTTCATCTATTTTGTTCTCACTAAGCACCGAGCGACGACAAATTCACTCACAAATCTAGGGAAGATGCATGCGAGATTACACAAATCTAGGGAAGACGCACGCGAGATTACTTTAGATTTTGAAGTTGATTGACGCGGTTGGATGTGATTTTGTGTGTGTGTGTGTGTGTGTGTGAGAGAGAGAGAGAGATTTTCTTGATCTTCTTTTGTGAAATTTGTCAAGAGTGAGGAGCTTAAGGATAAGAGAGCGAAGACGACGCCGTTTTACTAGTGTGATATAGTTTACTTATTTGTCCACATTCTTAGCATTGTTTGGTTTTGCATTCTCCTTGCTTCTCGAACTAGTCCATTTCATGAGAATAAACTCTTAAAGTCACTCACATTCTTGTTTTTTTTTTTTTTTTTTTTGGGTGTTGAGCTTGATATCGCATTGATTCCCAGTCCGTGTTCATGCTTTCAAAGTTCTTTGGTCTTCCTAGAACTCCTTTTTGATAGGCGCTTATTTTCAACCTAATTGCGGATGAATATTGCCCTATAGGTTGTGGGCATTGCCTCATGTCTCCTAGCCATGACTAAATAACTATTGTTGAATTGATCATGGTGTAAAAGTTGTGGCAAGGCTATCTATGATTCGGAGTTTGACTCGAACGTCTGGAAATGGCCCGGAAACAGTTTCTTAGAGAAACCCCATCCGAAAGACATTTACCATACAATGATGCAAAAGGAGAATTGGTCTAGCCCCCTCAACAAGATATGGAAAAAACAATGGTCGGAGGAAAGGTGGGAACAAGTAATGGAGAACATCTGGAAGCCAAAGGTTTCGCAGCACGTGAAGGTATTTTTATGGAAGGTAATTTGGGGTGCTCTATCGACGGGGGAGAAGATTCAGGAAAGAGGGATTGGGTCAGATCGGTGCTTGGGGTGCAAGTTGGCTAGTGAAAATCTGGCACACCTCTTCATGGATTTTCAACTATCAAAGGCCTCGCATGGAAAATATGTAAATAGGTCCAAAGAACATGGAAAATTGGTTTTACAAGAGTGATCTATTCCTTGGAGGGAAGAATTCAGGTGGTCCTTCCATCCTCATCAGCACTCAAATCGTCAGGTACTTCTTCTTGCATAATGTATGGCAGACAAGGAACCTCCGTGTGTTTGAAGGAGGTCTTGAGGTGGCAAGCTTCGCAAAAATTATACAAGAAAGCAAAGTGCTAATTTGGACGCTCGGGCACAAGCAACACTCGGAGGATTGGTCTAGGACTACTTGTGCCTTGTTGTTAGCAGAGGGTATGCCTAGGATGGGGGAAAATCTTGGCTATCGGTATTTAAAAGATCTCAGAAGAACATGATAATGAACCTTTTGTATCAAGGATAAGGGGGCGAGTTGGATGGGATCGCTGTCGATGTAATTATGGTCCTTGGATGATGTCATGGCTCAACACGAGCATGACAAGACATTGTAATTTTTTGTGTTGATTAATATAATTCACTCACTATTTGGGTCCGCTATCATTACATAGAATCTCTGAAGATACCCTTCAAACTTTGTGATTGAAATCTGGCAAGCAACAGCTAGGCATAATCGACCTCGTGACGTTGACGTTAGCAAGAAATCTTCGAGCTATGCCAGGATAACGCAAGCAGCTCTCTGTTGCATATGCGAGGCCGCTTATATAAAAAAAACCTCTGAACCGTTTTCTCGATCATCGTGACATGCCTGCTCCCTCTCCTTGCACGACACTCATGTTTACATATTTCCCCCCTCAGCTCGTGCGCGATGCATGAGGTGCACGTTGTGCGCCACCTGGCTCTATATTTTTGCCTCACCATTTTCTTTTCCAATGCAAGCGTCACGTTCCAGCTCACCCCACCCAACCTTTTCCTCTTTAAACTCAACTCAGTATGTTGCCTCAATTCTGTAAGCATGACAAAATAGAGGGTATCTCATGAGATACCCTTCAAAAAGTGAAGCAAAAGGAAGAGAGAGAGACATGCCGCGTGTTCGCAGGGCCTTGATCAAAGGCAGGGATTTTTTTTTGGCCAGGTACCGCACAGCCAGGGCGCGCAGTTCAACTAGAGCACAGGTCTGACGGGGTTCTGCATCTCTCTCTCTCTCTCCCTCTCTCTCTCTCTCTCTGCGCGCCGGTCTCAAAAACCACCACTAAATTGTTTAATTATTTTCGATGCTTATTGGAAAGCATTGTCTTTTTATTTTACTTCCTTTTTGTTTTATTTTGTTTCAAAATACTAATGTGCAATGCGCACCATTTACCTTATTATTAGGGCCCTTTCAGAATATATAAACCATTTGTTTTAGAAAGCCATCTTGTCCTTTCACTTGTTTAAGTTTGAATTACCAAGACTAAGTTCTAATCTTTTGACTTTACATTGTCAACAATCAATCAATCAATAGAAAGTCTTTTCATTTTTTACCATCTAACTACTTAACTCTTCACTTTTGCATTTTAAATGAAATGTTTCCAAAGGTTTTCTTTGAAATGAACCAGAGTGTGACACGTGGAGGCTCTCTGCTTCCTTCAAAATTTTAAGCTGCATTATAAAAAGTATAGATGTGTATGAGTTCGTGTGTCAAAAGGGTGCGGAATATGTTTTTGGGAGCTTTCTAGATTGCTTTAGCAAGCACATGTACATGCAATGCAAGTTGCATGACTAACACCAATGCATGATGTAAGTATCTTGTTTGAGGTGCTAGACTCATGTTAAAACTAAAACGTTTTCTTTTTTAATATCAAAATTTTATAGGTTTTTTGCCATGAGGTCTCCCTCATACTTTATCAAGAAAGTTGTTGCCCTCGATCGGCCTCTTCTACACGTAGTTGTGCGATGGTAGTCGTCGCTCATGCCAATTTTGCACATAGTTGTGTACAATTTGGGATTTTTCATGCTAATAAATTTCTTTTGAAACGATTTCAAAGAAATTTTCAAGCTATAGAGCATCCCTTTTATATTTGTTTGTGATTTAGCTTGCTCGGCAAAGTTGTACTATTTAGAGCATCCACTCCACAAGAAGAGTTGCCATTTTGAGCTAACATTTTTAACATTATGAGCTAATTTTAGAGTAACCAATTCCTCTAGCAAAAACTCTATCCAAAATATTATAAAATATTCTTTCCTGCTTGTTGAATACATGTTGTGTTCTTTGGGATTAAGACGTATGGTTTTGGTCGGTGTTTCCATTTTAATTTTGTTCCTATTCTATCTTACTCTAAGGTCGCTTATACAACTGAGTGCACATCTTGACATGCATAACTAATATGTGCATCTTGAGCATCTAGAAATTTGCTTATATTGATTCATTGATTGCTTGTTCCTGCTTCTTGTACCTTGGGTACATAATATTTTTGATGTCTTTTTTCTAAAGACGTTGATCTAAGACCATCTATACTAAGTATAATGGGATGAAGGATTCCGCCCCCCCTCCTTGCCACGTGTCAAAAGCTCTTTCAAGCGTTGAGTGTGGCTTGCAGTTCTAGGAGTACAACAATGGAGAGAGAGAGAGAGAGAGAGAGAGAGAGAGAGAGAGAGGCGATCGAAGGCCGCCAGACGCACTGGTATTGTTGATGTTTTAATGGGTAAGCTTCCAATATTTGGTCAATAAGAACACCTTCACTCACCAAAAAGGTTAACATATCTTCTCTTAAGCATTATGCCTTGATTGTGGGATCCTCATGCAAGATCTTGTTCTTCTCATTATTAATCCTAATTTTTGTGATCAAAAATTAAAATGGACTAAAATAAGGAAAAATTACTAAACATAATTACTAGAATATTTAACTAGTACTTCTCCTATCTCTCTCTTGTTATCCTCACAAAGACGTATAATTCTTGTAGTTGGTTTACCTCGATTTTGGTCTTAAAAATTAACTTTTCTTTCTATATCTATATTGTAAACTAATTCATATGGGTCTCTACTAATTAATTATCTATGATACTTATGTCGTAAATTTTTAAGCTACTTTTATAATTATCCTTTAAAAAATCTAATTTTTGGTTGAAATTGAGAAAATCTCATGTTATCTGTGAGCCTATTCTTTGTCTACAATATATATATATATATGTATGTGTGTGTGTGTATGAGAGAGAGAGAGAGAGAGAGAGAGAGAGAGTAAAGTTTACACTCATCCTAAGTGTGTAATTATATTCCTTAAGAGATTAGTCATAATTTCAAGATTCCCTTAGTTTGGCAATGTAACAAAAACTATGAAGAAGTACCTATGTCAGTATAGTAATGCAACTCAGCCAGCAAGTTATTTATACCATGCTAACATCCTGATGAATTTCCACCCAGGTGTAGTTTAGACCAGTTAAGCTATTCCATAGCTCACTACATACGAGATATCACCCAGTCAAACTGTAGCCCAACCAAATGGACTAAGAACCAGGATACATTAAATAGAGGAACACATCGTTTGTAGAAGCCAAGTTATTGAATCCGAGTAAAAGTACAGGTAAGCAGCCTGAAGTCATGCTTTTGTCAACATCAATCTACGATTTCAATTTTAGCAACCAGGATAGGCCCTATTTAGCACACTACTTCAAAAGCTCAGACACACCAGCAGGTAGCTTTTTAGTGTAAGCCATAGGTTTATACAATGCTATTTTACAGATGGACTTCCAACTAGCTCAATCTTTCTTAGCCTCAGAGATACTCTAGACAAGTCATACCATGCCAAAGCAAGTAGCATGTATATTAGCATGGAATCAACAGAGAGCTCACCTTACATGATTGAATTAGAATTTGTGCCTTTACTAATTAGTCAGAGGAAGGTGAAAAAATAATACTGCAACCCATAGGTGCCCTATATTCACTGCCAGCAAACAACACATCTACTGGCCCGCATATACTGAACCCTATACATAGCTTAGCAGGTTAAACTAATGAGTGATCATATCTTGTGATAGTTTTCAGAATAATGACAGTACCATCACGGCTTTACTAAAATGCAATAGACTAATCCCAAGCTCAATCCAACCTACCGTAGACCAAGTAAGGTGAACCAAAGCAGAGTAAGGTGAACCAATAACAGAACCATTGTTTACACCTTTCAGATAGAGTGCCCTATTGAACAGGCTAGCAAGCCTGAGTCATAAGGGCCATGATGTATAGTACGTAGCCCAAAGGTTATGGCTAGAAAAAGAAAGAGAAATATTAACCAGAGTAACCTAGCTATTGCCGAACTAGAATTAAGAGGAGTCTAATGCATAATAAACAAGACAATAAACCATTTCGTTATGTTGCTTCGAAAAACAGAAAAATAATCCAAGTATTCAAGCTACAGCCCTCAAAAAGCATGCTAACCTGCGTAACCTCAAGCTCATTCTCAGCCATCGGTGCTGTTTTCTTAGGCATGTTTGATATTGAAAGCAACTCTCCCTCCACTCTACTCAATAACTTAATGCAGAAAATCAAATGCTAGCGCCAGAGATCTAAGTGAGAAGCACAAAGGGGCTCTCACCTTTATATAGAGCAGGGCTTGTAGGAGTTTTCCAAAGCATTCATGGTGCTACTTCCCCATACTTTGGGCACGTATACCCATGCTGAGCGCTGAAACCGGTTGTACGACAATGTATACAATCCTGTAGACTCCCACACTCAAATAGACGGTGTGGCATAGGCAGGCAGAGGTCACCCTCAGAGGTATCGCCTCGTATGGCATCTTTTCCCCTTGCGCAGCACCTCGAGGCACGTTGAAGAACGAACTGCGCCATCACTGGGCAGTTTCCAAGTGTTTTACCAAAAAGTGAGAGCCAAGCTTTGAATGCCCTTGGCCTTTTTTATTTTTATCGGTCCATGTGCTAAGAGAGTATCCTGATTTGAGAGTTTTGACCAGGGAACCTATCAGTTAAGCCCTAAGCCACCCCGCATTCCAATCCAATATAGTCATAGTGCAATTAGTTGGAGGTAGCTTGTAGACACTAGGTATAGAATTTTATGCGGAGTTGAGAGACGACCTCATGTGTGTATGTGTGTGTGTGTGTGTGTGTGTGTGTGTGTGTGTGTGTGTGTGTGTGTGTGTGTGTGTGTGTGTATTGTATATGCAGTCCCATCGGGCTTAGTATAGTAACGAGCCACTACTTGTGTGTGTGTGTGTGTGTGTGTGTGTGTGTGTGTGATTACTGGTAATGAGACCCCGATTGTGAGCATGCCCGGCCATTCGAGACTCATATATGTGTGTATGTGTGTGCGTGTGTGTGTGTAGAGTCGATGCAGTTGCTTCTAACTTAGTATAGTATCCATGTAGCATAAAGAGTCACCACTTGTGTGTGTGTGTGTGTGTGTGTGTGTGTGTGTGTGTGTGTGTGTGTGTGTGTGTGTGTGTGAGAGAGAGAGAGAGAGAGAGAGAGAGAGAGAGAGAGAGAGAGAGAGAGAGAGAGAGTAAAGTTTACACTCATCCTAAGTGTGTAATTATTTTCCTTAAGAGATCAAAGACATGAAGTTTAAGTTTTTCTTGGATTTTTAAAAGAATACCATGGACATCTAAGAAAAATCTCAAAAAACTCTTTTGAGGACCTTCCACACACTAATTATATTTTTGCAATTTTATCTCACCAAAATTGAGTTTACTATGATATAGATTCAAATTCATTAAGAATGATATTCAGTCTTCGGTTTTCCTTCAATTGCCTGATCATGTTCAAGTACTGAAACTGTTTTGATTCTGTGGGATGATGATGTAATGCTTTAATGGTAAATTTAGTTATTATTACCACTCCCCTATGCCTCAATAACACTTGGCGATCCTGCTTATTGTGGAGAAAACTTTGATCAAAGCCTTAATGGGCAATGGGGTCTAGTTGGGGCATATGGGGTTATAAACCTGGCGATTTCCTGCAAGCATTCTCTAATTGGAAGTCAAAGAAGAAGACTATAACCTGATTTTCCTTCAGGAGTATTTTCCCAAATTGCCCGGTGATTTAAAGCTTCAGGTTGTTTCCAAGGTTTTTCAATTTTACAAAGCACAATTTTTGCCTTTTGGGTTGGTGAATGGTCCAATCAGTTTGATTAACTGCACAAGTAGACAACTCAAAATTTTCTTCAAAATCACAAGTAGAAGGAGACATGTATGAGTGATTCAGGGGATGAACCGCCAAAACTCTCCTATGGCACCAGGTTCCAAAGAAGAAGATATGAATCATGGCTGGAATCTCAACTTCAGAGATCAAGGGGTCATGCAGAAGAAGGAATTCCCATAGTAGGAGCAGTTACAAGTTTGCCACCAAATCCTGAAGGAACAGGGCCTAATGACACCAGCAACATAAGTGGAGACCAACAACAGGAGGATGGGGAAACATCTTCACCTCAACCAATAGTGCAGGAAGCAACCCAACTCCTGAAAGAGTCATCCATCAATTAGTTGGCATTCAGGCAGTCCAACAGTTTTTGAGGACAAGGAGGCGACTGCAATTTCCTAAACCACCACTTTTACCATTGTTGAACTTCAACCCTTTGGGGGGTCCACCAATTCAGCAAGTACCCATTATGGCACAACCACCACTCAACCCCAAAGTAGAGGCAGCCAAATTCAGTGGGAAAGACTCCCAGGATACTGACAATCATGTGGGACAGTTTGAGACAAGATGGTCTGCTAGTGGTATGATGTCCTTTATAATGATGCTATAAAAAAGGAGCATTTTGCAACAACTTTACAGGGAAAATCCATGTCTTGGTTCATACAGTATGGTACTGCTGCATTCCCTGATTATGATAATTTAAAGATTAGATTTCTGGCCAGGTTCAGGGTAGAGAAAACCCCTAAAGATGTTCAGAGGAAAATTAGAAATATAAAGCAAAAGGATTTGTTGGTGGAAGACTATGCCCAACAATTTAGGAACTTGATGAACAGGTTGCAAGCCAATCAAAGACCCTCTTGGGAACAATTGGGTGATTATTTCTACAGAGGTTTGAGGGAACAATTGAAGAGTGCCATTGCAGGTCATGCTCCTCTTACCCAACCTCAAGATTTTGGAAACATTATGGATGCAGCAATGAGAGCTGAAAGAAGATATGGCACCAGTGAACAAAAGAAGAGTAAGAAGAAAAAGTCACAACGGGACTCTGATTCAGAAAATGAGGATTCAAATTCAGATTCAGATTCCGATCAGGATATAGATTCTGAGGATGAAGAAAAGGACACATGGAGTGCCAAGAAGAAGAAGAAGAAGAAGAAGTCCAAGAAGAAAGGACCAAAGTCAAAGAAACACAAAAGCAAAGGCAAAGCTAAGCATGGTATGTCTGAATCTAAGGAACCCAATGATATCAGTAAATAGAGTTTGGATAAACTAAAGGAGATACAACCACAATCATTTTCTAGCCCTGCCAGATCACCATATTGTCAGGTATGCCAAAGACCTGGACATGAGTATGATAATTGCAGGTAGAAGACCAGCACGCATTTTAGCAAAGATGGAATCAGGTGCTAATGTGGTTACACCACAACCCTTCAAGGGTAGATTTCAGAATTCAAATCAACAAAGGCCATTCCAACAAGGGAGTTGGCAAAATGGGCCAAGGTTTCAGCAAACCACCAATCCAATGCAACCATGTACCTATTGTGGGACAATGGGACACAGGCAAGGACCTCCATGTGAGCTGTGGTGTAAGCATATGAATGAGAGAGGTATTCCAATTGTGAATTTTAATTCCCCAAATGTTGGTGCTAGTTCTTCCAATGATGCTAGAATGAAGTCACGAGCTCAGGTAAATGCAGTGTTTTTGGAAGAAATTGACACTTCAGATGAAAAACAGGGCAGTCAATTATTAGAACCTGACAACAGACTGTCTACTGAGGAAACAGGAGGAAAGTTGCCCAAATCATATATTGATTCTATTCACACTTCTCAGTGTGATTTCTCTCATTGTATTCAAATTGAGGAAGTGTTTGACAAACCACAAGAAGTACAAACTTTAGCCATCACACAATCCAAGGGAAAGTTACCACTATAGGAAAAGGAGCAAGAAAAAGATGTTGAGGACCCTATTGATTGGAGAGCTCAGGAAATGATTAGGAGAGGAGTCTTACAAGAGATCCAATATAAGAAAAAACCTGACAAAGAAGCAGATTTTTGGCCCACAGATTCAGTTCAGAAAATCTGGGAGAAGATGGACAGTAAGCAGTCAGATTTTGCATCACTGCCAAATTCCTTGACGCCAGATAATTTAGTGCAAACTTCTACTAAAGGATTATATGATGACCTTTTTGAAGCTCTTATGGATGCCCCAATTTCAGTCAAAGCGGGACAACTCCTGAAACTGATCCTTGACTTCAGTCATGTGTTCCTCAGGAAACTGACAAATGAAACTAAAGGAAAGACATTACCAGAGCAAGAAATGGGACATATCCATCTAGCACATATTGATTCTGGAGATGTAGCACCAGTAGATGTAGACTACAAAGTTCTAGTGATCAACATTTCCATTGGGAAGGTGTACTTGTCAGTTGTGTTAGTGGATGGAGGTTCAGGAGCTAACATTCTTCCTGAATCAGTGTGTAAGAAACTAAAATTAACCAATTGGGCACCTGCACCATTTCAAGTGAAAATGGCAGATCAGAGGAGAGTACAACCTTTGGGGATTCTTAGGAATCAAACCACCAGTGTTGCAGGATTAATTTTCGTGGTGAACTTTGTGATTCTCAGACTCAAAGAAACAACCTGCTCCTACCCAATGATCCTGGGAAGACCATGGTTAAGAGCAGCTAAAGTCAAGCAACTTTGGGGTGCAGACACCATTGTTATCAAACAGGGTAAGAAAAAGGTTAGGATGTAGATGATACCCAGGAAAACAATCCCACCAGGTTTTAGACCTTTGTATGCAGAGGGTATTAATATGGGGGAGGCAGTTGAAGAAGAGTTTCTTCAAAGGAATCAAACAGTTATTCATATTTTTGAGGTTGATGTTCAAAAAATTGCAGACACAGTTCAAAATCAGGTTCAGTCACCTAATCCAAAACTGATAAACATGAGAGATGTTTCAGGGATTTCAGCTTCCAACAAAAAGTCACAAGAGGAGCAAGAAGCATTAGAAGCAATTAAACATGCAGAACAGATCTTTGATGAGCAAATGGTCAAGAATTCAAGAGTTAGGGAAGATGATTTAGAAGACATGAACCTGGGAGAGGACAGAGATCCCATCATAGTTAAAGTGTCCACTGAGTTAGATTTGAGCTTCAAAGAATCATTAAAAACCTTGTTAAAGGAGTTTTTAAAGATGTTTTTGTTTGGTCTTACATTGATATGAAGGGAGCACACCCAGCAATGTGCCAGCGTAGGATCAATTTGAAAATTGATGCAGTTCCAGTTAAGCAACAAAGATATAGAATGAACCCCAATTATGCAAAACAGGTGAAGGAGGAGATTGATAAACTTCTAGAAGTAGGTTTCATTTATCCAGTGGATAAAGTAACCGGGTTGTCACCCATTGTGGTGGTACCAAAAAAGAATGGCAAGATTAGAATTTGTGTGGATTACAGGAAACTGAATGCTGCCACCATTACTGATCCATTCCCATTACCTTACTGTGACACAATGTTGGGTGCAGTTGCAGGGAAGAGGATTTACAGCTTTTTGGATGGATTTAGTGGATACAATCAGGTTGGTATGGCTTTGGAAGATAGGGATAAAACAACATTCATAACAAAATGGGGAGTCTATGCTTCCACAGTTATGAACTTTGGCCTTAAAAATGCACCACCAACATTTCAGAAATGGGTGATGGAAGTTTTTGCTCCTTACCTGACAACATTTATGAAGATTTTTCTGGATGATTTCAGTGTGTCAGGAAGTAAGACTGAACATTTGCATCATTTGAGATTATGTTTTCAGAAATGCAGGGAGGCTAGGATGTCACTCAACCCTGTAAAATGTGCATTTGCAGTGAAAAGGGGTATTTTGTTGGGACACATCATCAGTAGAGAGGGCATTGCCATTGATCCCAAGAAAGTGGAAGCTATTTTGAAAGCACATGCCCCTAAAACTGTTAAGCAACTGATGAGGTTCATTGGACAGGTTAAATGGCACACTAGGTTTCTCAGATATGTGGCTCATGTGTGTTCACCCTTGACACACTTAACAAAAAAGAATGTGGAGTTTGCATGGAAATAAGAGCAAGAAAGGGCTTTTACATTGTTGAAGAAAATGCTACTAATTGCCCCTATCTTGATTCCTCCTGACTAGAAAAAACCATTCCACTTATTTGTGGATGCCTCTCATTCAGCTATTGGTGCAATCTTGATTCAGGAAGCTGATAAGGGTTGGTTCAAACCAATCTATTATGCAAGCAGGGTTTTATCTTCTGCATAGAGGAACTATTCAGTAACTGAAAGGGAATGCCTCGGGATGAATTTGGACTACAGAAGTTCATGCATTATTTGTTAGCTAATCATGTGACAATTCATGTAGATCATCAAGCTTTGGTTTACTTGGTAAATAAACCTCATTTGTCAGGGAGACTAGCAAGATGGGTATTATTGATGCAGGAATTTGATAATTCAATCATTCATAAACCAGGCCAAGAACAGGTTATTGTAGATTACCTAAGCAGACTGGCTATAGGTGAAGTTCCCACTTAGGAAATTGATGAATTACCTGATGCAAACCTGTTTCCAGTTCAGGTCATTCAAGACAAAGATTCATGGTATGCAGATATGTTATACTTTCTTCTTGATGGTGTTTTACCAAGACAGATGGTGGTTACCCAAAGGAAGAAACTTGCATGGCAAAGCAGGTCCTTCACAGTAATTATGGGTATCTTGTACAAAAAGGGAATTGATCAGATACTCAGAAGATGTGTTGAGCAATTTGAACAATATGCAGTTTTAAATGAAGCCCATTCAGGTGATGCAAGTGGTCAATTTTCAGGAGAGATTACTGCAAAGAAAATATTACAAGCAGGTTTGTGGTGGCCCTCAGTTTTTAAGGATTCCCATGAGTTTGTGAAGTCCTGTTTAACTTGTCAGAGGGATGTTAGACCTCTCAATGCTGATAGGATGCATTTACAGCCTATTCTACCACTTGAACCTTTTCAGAAGTGGGGATTAGACTTTGTGGGCCTTGTGAAGCCAACAACAAAATTTACAGGTAATAAGTATATTCTTGTGGCAACAGATTACTGTACCAAGTGGGTAGAAGCACAAGCAATGAAGGATAACAAGGCAGAGAGTGTGGCCAAGTTCCTTTACAGAAACATAATGAACATATTTGGATGTCCAGTTGAAGCAACCCCCTAGCTTGCTTGGGTCGACCCCCCCTTGTAGCTCATGCTTGAAGCTCATTGGACCCCTCCAGCCTAGCCAATCATAAGCACGAGGCATTACAAGCAGCAAGGGTAGCCTTGAGACAAGTGTCCCCCCTTTCCCCTTTGAGAGAGAGGGCTAGATAAATGCAAAATCAATTAATTAAATCTCCTAAATTATCATTGGACCCCTTGGGTGGCCAACCAATAGGCTTCAGGCACACAATGAGGGCAACATGAGGAGGAACTTGACAAGTGTCTCTTTTGCTTTTCCTTGTACCATGCATGCCTTGTGTGAGTGTGTGGGTGTTTTCTCTCATCCCCCCTCATGTAGGGCTCGCCCCCTCCTTGTAGGGATTGAATCTTTGACTTTTTGACACCTCAACCCCTCATGCATAGGCCCAGTTCCCACCACAAGCTTGGCCCTTAAGCACTTTAAGCTTGGGCTGGGTTCTCACCTCAAGTGCAACCCTAACATCTCAAGCATGTCAAGCACCTCAAGTATCTCAATCATTAAGCACCTCAAGCATCTCAAGCACCTCAATCATCAAGCACCTTAGTCATCAAGCATGACAAGCAAGACAAACACCTCGAGCTGGGTCGGGTTCCCGCGCATTAAATCTGCCCTAGCTTACCTAAGGTCAAAGGACTTTTACACATATTATTGGAGGTCTTCAATGAAGCTAACCCTAAGGTCTTATGCTCCATTGGTTAGCCTTGCTCTTTGATAGACCATCTCTCATTTGGGCCCCTTTACCATTGGCCCTTTGCTGAGATATATCTATAAGCACATGTCTATATCTTAACCCTTGTTCCCGTTTATTCTCCCACATTAAGTGATCAGTTTAATATGAGAAAATCATTTGGGTTGGTTAGATATTAGTTTTTTATAACACTTCTTCTCTGCATTGAGAGCCAAATTAATAGCTTTTGACAGAGAATTTGGTTCAAACATATCTACCTCAGCACCAATTGGTAGTACCAAGCCTGATATGTACTTACGCTTCAATTTCCTGCGACTAACATGTTCAATAGCTTGCAATTGAATTAAATAGTTCCAAAAACAATCAGTGTAACCCTATACATCTTCATTTCGACCCTGTCGAATTAAATCCCATTGACGTCATGCTTTAGCTTTGTACCGTGTGGAAAAAAATTGAGGTAAAAACACTTTTTTAAATGCATGCAAGGTACGTGGTCTTTTCCCGTGCTCTTTGGTGGCGTTCCACCACAATGCAACGCTGCTAGTGAGATGATTTGATGCACATTTTACCATTTCACATTCGAGAAAGTCTTCATCATGAAAATAGTCATCTAGATGAGTAACCCATGCTAGAACCCTGCTAGCATCTTTAGTGCCATCAAAATCCTTGAAAATGAAGGCTTTTCTGCTAATTTTGTTTTGCTTGGGTGCCAGTGCAGATTCGGTGCGTGTAGAATTGCAATAATTTATCTTCAAGTTCTTGCCTTCGCATACGTTCATACGCGAGGGATTGTTGCAGATTTAGAAGTTGTTTAGCAATCGTGGGTGCCTGAGGAAGGTGTGCCATGATTGCGTGTTTTTTATATTTTTCTCTTTTTTTGTGTGCTTTTTAAAAAATAATAATTCTTAAAAGGGCTATATGGTGATATTTACAGATGCAATATGCGGAGTAAGTAAAAGAGAGTAAAATAAATAACAGTTGAAAGGTACTTAGCTGAGAAATTGAGTTGGCCTTCAATCCAGAACGGCGATGCACTAGGAAATTGCCGGAAAAGTGAGCTGTCCGACGGTTCGTCTGCAATTCGGTCGAGTTTTGTGGCGCCCGATCTCCCGTATTCCAGAAATAATGGCAATGCAATTGGCATTGTACGTTACTATTCATCGTAAAATCGTATTGGTAGAATCGATGATAATTGTAAATGGCATAGGTCGAGCAGTCTTTGAATTTTTATCCGTGGCCGAAAAATAATCGATGAGTATACTGCTGAAGATAGCCTCTGACAACTGCGATTGATAAATGGCCAAGTTTCCCTTTGAATCAACAAAGAAAATACATATTAATGATGAGCGTCCAATCAAGTTGGTAGTTTTACGCCATTTGAATGGTTAAGTTGGAAGGTTGCGGTTTGGCGTTGTTCTTCGAGTGGCTTTCACGAAGAATTCCCAGTATAGTGAGCGCAAGCATGTGCGGGGTTTGATTCTTGGTCAAGCACTTTGTAGGGTTAAAAGTTTGTGGTTTTAAAGCCTTCACAGCTGCTGTTCGAGCAAGAGCGAGCAACAGCAATGGCAGGGGGTAGCACTCAATTGGGCAAAGGTTGTAGTTTGAAGGGATGACTTGAGGCTTAAATAAGGAGGGGTTTTTTTTTTATAAAGTTGCAATTGGGCGGCCAGCCATTAACTTTTAACCCAAGCCTCACCTTTTTACTTGCTTGGTGTGTAATCATCATGCATAAAGCATGGCAGCGTGCAGACTGGTTGGCCGACAGCGCGAGCAGGAAAGACATGGGTAGCGCCGTGCAGGAGCGGATTCAATCCTCGGGGCAGATGAAGAAAGGGGTCCTCAAGCGAGGGCGCCCCCTTGTGGTGCAATTCCCTCCGAATGTGAGTGAGGTTGACAGGAGACTGGTTGCAGGCAGAAGGTGGTTCCCTCACAAGATTCAAGCAAGAGGAAGTTCCCACAGAATTTTCTCTGTTTACGCCTCTCGATGCCGCTTCCCAATGTCAAGTCGAATCATCGACGTGATTCAAACTTCCTTGATTTCTTCAACTCTTGCTCTCTCTTTCCTTTAGCAAGCCATAATCCGCCTTCTTGAGGCGAATTACAAATGTCAATCGACAAAATTATTGAATAATTTAACTGATTAATTCTTCGATTAAGCTTTACTTTGCCGTCAAGGAGTTTGGATCCGAGTTCATAATTGCTAATTCCTCAGTTCTAGCTATTCCTTTCCCACAATCCACAAGAGTAAGCCGGTAGATTGAATTTTTAAGCTTGTCATACCGAATTTTGATCGTTGATGAGTGGAAATAATTAGCCAATCGCCAATTAGTCGCCAGGTAAGCCTTGATATTGCAACTTGATGCTGCAATTTCGTAATTTGCTCCTTAAATTTTGAAATCCGGTGTTGATTTTCCTTGAACTTGAAGCTCTGATACCACTATTGGGAGAAGAAGGGGAGACCGGTTGCTTAAAAACTATTCAATACATGCTCACAAACATCGCCATCAACCTGTCCACCTCTTTTTTCCAAATTCCAAGCGCGCGCGCGCACACACACACACACACACACACACACACACACCTAGACAAGATTGTAAGAGTGTGTAAGAGAACTGTAAGAGATAGAGACTTGATTAGAGAGTACACATCAAATAGAGTATAGCATAAGAGAGTAGAGAAGAGAATCTGCAAGAGAAAGGCTTAAATCTAACCCCAAACTCCACAGCACCTCTCTTGTGGAGTTGGTATTTAATATATTATTTGTGAGTTTAAGGTGCCAAAATTTGAGGCCCCTCTTTTACAACCACTTCACTTTTGTAAATGAGTGAAGCTCATTAGTTCTTGCATGACCCATAAGGGGAGTTCCCACTACAATTATTTATAGAGCCATAATGGCTTATTGGAATGAAAATCTAAAATACTGTGCGAGTAAAATGACCGAGAGTTATTGCCTGCACCTCTTCGTCAACTCCCCGCATTCCACTTTACAAAATCATCATCATCAACTCAATTAGAAAAATAAATAGACGGCACATAATTAACCATTACGCCAGCTATCCCAATTGCAGCTAGCCACTACAACAAGAGGGTGCCCAGTCTTGTAACAGATTGAAATTTTCCTCAGTTGCTCGCTCAGAGTCAACTGGACCGTGAGTGATGGAAGAAGTGTGGAGAAGGTCTGGGAAGTTGCGGAAAAAAAATTCGGGCATCCACTTGGCATCCTCTTTAGGGTGGCCTTTAAAGGTCAAAAGATAGCGGTTATAAACCATGCCATTGCATGTGGTGGTGGTCTCGTGATCAACTATTTTTGCAGGATGAGTTGTTCTTCTTAGTCCACAAAAGGTGGAACCTCATAAATGTGATGTGTAGGAAGGGGTCCTGTGAAAGGTCTTAAAAGACTAATGTGGAAAGCATTGTGAATGTTTCAATGTGAAAGTAAGTCTAAACGAAAGGAAACATTATTGATCAGATCAAAAATTTTGAATTGGCTATAAAACAAGGAGCAAGTTTAACAAAAGCATAAGTATCAACACTTTTGATCCTTTGTTTTTCAATGTGAAGCATAACATAATCACCTTCTTTGGATTGGTGTGTCGTGTGGTGCTTGTTAGCATGCTTAGTGTAAAGTTCTTGTGAGTGTTTAATGGCAGAATGCACACTTGTATAAATATCATAAAAATTAGCAGTAAAATCATCAGTGATAGGCACAATATTGGAAAGACGTGAAGCAGGAGTAGGCAGAGAATGGCCATACACAATTTAAAATGGAGATTTACCTCTGGGGCAATATGAGTGGTGTTGTTATGTGCAATTTGTAGAATATGCAGGTAATCATCCCATTTCTTGGGTTGAGAAGAAACATAAGCTTTTAACAAGTCAATGATAGTGCGATTGGTGACTTTGGTTTGACCATTAGACTCAGGATGGAATGCATAAGTAAAATCAAGTATTGCTGCTTTGACCTTTTTGACAAATCAAACAAGTTGAAACATACTGTTTAACGTTAGTTTTCATAGTAGGCCAATAGAAATCACGACATAAGTTTTGAAAAGTAGCAGCAAATCCTCTATGTCCAACATAGGGTGGTTTGTGCAACTCTTCAATGATCAATGTACAAAAAGGTTTAGTTACACACAATTTTTGTTTGAAATAAAGAAAGTTTTCTTGAATAGTGTATTCCAAAACTATGTGCACAGAATTCTTAATCATATGCAACCATGTGGTTTTGAAATCATTATCTTGTGCATAAGTGTCAAGAATTAAATCAAATGAAGTACCCATGATGGTTGATAGATTATTAAGAGAGGGTCTTTGACTCAAATCGTTAGCTACAACATTCTCCTTACCAGGTTGGTATTGAATGTTGGGTTGAAAACTTTAAATGAAGGCAACCCACATTATATGTCTAGCATCTATTAAAGGTTGAGACAGTAAATACTTGATACTTTGTTTATCAGTTTTGATAATTAAATCAACACCCATTAAATAGTGTTTCCAAATGTTCAAAGCATGTACAACAGCAGTCAACTCTTTGTCATATGTACTAAATTTTCCTTCAGATGGTTTAAACTTACGAATTTCAAATGCAAGTGGATGGTTATCTTGCATAAGGACTGCACCGATACCTTTTCCACTAGCATCAGTGACTACGACAAAAAATGGTCTGTCAAAGTCAGACCATACATAAGGAGAAATTTTTCTTTAACAGGAGAGTGAGGTAATGAGATTTGTAAGCAAAGCTACTTACAAACTTCCTGTAATAACTGCGTAAACCAATAAAATAACAAAGTTCATGCAAATTTTTGGGCCTATAATTTTCTTGGGGTCTACATGTATTCCCTTACCCGATACAATGTGTCCCAAATATTCAATTTTAGATTGGAAAAATGAACTCTTTTCAGGATTTAGATACAAGTGGTTGTGTGCAAGCAGTTCAAATACACATATTAAGTGCTCTTTATGTTCTTGTTCTAACTTACTAAATACAAGAATGTCATCAAAGAATACAATCACAAAATCTTAATGGTCAATGAAAATTATGTTCATCATGCGTATGAATGTGTCTAGTGCATTCGTTAGACCAAATGGCGTGACAAGAGATTCATAATGTCCCATGTGTGTTTTGAAGCAGTTTTGTAGACATCTTGATCAAACATTTTGACTTGGTGATACATTGATTTGAGGTCAAGTTTGCTAAAGATGTTTGCCCTTTTTAGTTTGTTTAATAGATCATCTACTCTAAGAATATGGAACCTATTCTTGATGGTGATCTTGTTTAAAGCCCTGTAGTCAATACACATACCAAAAGTCCCATTTTTCTTCTTAACAAGAACACTTGGAGCTCCATATGGTGAACTACTAGGTATTATAAGTCCTTGATCAAGCAAGTCAGTGATTTGAGTTTGTATTTCCTTGTGTGCAGTTAGATTTACACAATAAGGTGCTCTACAAGGAGGTTCACTACCCGGTATAATATCTAGATTTTGTGGTCTCTGGGCATGAAGGTGGAATTCCAGGTGGTAGATCATGCATGAAACAATTCTTGAATTGTGAGAGAAAATCATCATGTGAAGAGTTATGTGAGGTTTTAGTTTTAACGGGAATTTGATTTAGTAACCAGCACCAGATATGTTTTTCCTCGTTTTTGAATTGCTCTTTTGGCTTGATTGTGAGAGAGAAGTGGGAATTTTTGACGTGCTAGTGTTGCTTGGATAGAGAATTTTTTATTATTATGAGTAAAAGACATGGCACATGTTTTATAATTAATCAATGAATCAAATTCATGATGAACTGGCATTCCCAAAGTCATTTCAAGACCATGCAATGGTGCTGTCAGAAATGTACGTGCTTGTGTAAATTCACCAATGCAAACTTCAACGGTTACTTGGGTTTAGCAGACTTTGTGAGGTGAAGAAATTTGAGAGAGAGAGAGAGAGAGAGAGAGAGAGAGAGAGAGAGAGAGAGAGAGAGAGTTGTCGTGCAAACCGTGCAGAAATGAGATCATGGCGACTACCATCATCTAAAAGAATGGTGACACTTTCACCCTTGATTGTGCCTTGCACTTTAAACAAAGTGTGAGGAGATATAGGAGTACCTGAAGATGGTTTGTCATCATCATCATACTCCGGATCACATCCCTCACCATAATTAGCTTCCACTTCACTGTCGTCAAGATTAGCATCTTCGATGAGGTTAAGAGTAGCACCATTGGGGCGGTTGTTGTTGAAGGGTCTTTGGTTTGAATTTCGGGTGACTCCATTAGATTGGCCATTGCTCTTAGTAGGACCTTTTGGACACTTATCTGCATAGTGACCAAACTGAAAGCATTTGAAACACTTCACCTTTTTATTACCATTAGAGTTTTGAGCAAGAACTTGGTTGGGAGAATTTTGGTTTCCTCATTGCTGCATGTTGTTGTTGTTACCATAAGGTTGAGAAGTTATAGAATTGTCAAATATGTGCCTCTTGAAAAAGGTACGGCTTGATGTTTGTTTCTGTCAAAGTTAGGAGAGAAAGAAGCTCTCTTGTTACGCTTAGTGCTAGCACTTTGTTCTGTGAGAGAGGGTTGCCCACCTTTCTTCTTCTCCGCATTAAGGGACAAATTAATAGCCTTTGACAATGAATCCGGTTCAAACATATCTACCTCAGCACCAATTTGTAGTGCTAAGTTGGATATATACTTATGCTTTAATTATCTGTGACTGACATGTTCAATAGCTTGCAATTGGATTAAACAGTTCCAAAAACGATTAGTATAGCTATTACATCTTCGTTTTGACCCTGTCAAATTAAATCCTATTGGTGTCGTGCTTTAGCTTTATACTATGTGGGCAATGATTGAGGTAAAAACATCTTCTTGAATGCATGTCAAGTACGTGGTCTTTTTCCGTAATGCAGCACTACTGGTGAGATGATTTGATGCACACTTTACTATTTCACGTTCGGGAAAGTCTTCACCATGAAAATAGTCATCTAATTGACTAACCCATGCTAGAATCGTGCTAGCATTTTTAGTGCCATCAAAATCCTTGAAAGGGAAGACTTTTCTACTAATTTTATTTTGCTTGGGTGCCAGTACAGATTCTATGCATGCAGAATGCAATAATTTATCTTCAAGCTCTTGCTTTTGCATACGTTCATACTACGTGAGAGATTGTTGCAGATTTGCAAGCTGCTCATCAACCGTGGGTGCATGTGGAAGGTGTGCCATGATGATGTGTTTTTCTTTCTTTCTTTCTTTTCTTATATACTTTTCTCTTTTTTTAATATTTTTAATATACACACACACACACACACAATAAAATTATTGTGTAGTAATAAATATATGCTTGGTATGTGGAACATATGAGAAAAATAAACTAAATAACAGAATAAGGGTACTTAGCTCGTAGATGGATGATGTTGTCTAGTCCAAATTGTGGAGTACAAAGGCAAGGTCAAAAATTGGTGTCCAGTTGAACAGGCCCATATGCAAGAAATTGGAAAATTTTCTTCTTCTTTTTATTAAAAAAAACTTCTGAGCTGTAAGATGGAAGTTGTTAATGGTGTTCGCATTGTGATGATTGCCAATTAATTATCGCTCGCTTCAAGCTTTTGATATAAGTTCCCGAAGGCTTTGAAATTTGATTGACCAAGGTTTGAAGAGTTTTGGCAGCGTCGGTCGTTTTTAAGGTGAAACCGTCAGATTTGTGGGGATTGGGTGGCAAGGAGTTGCTGGTGTTAGGCCAATGGAGGAACAATTATTTTTTTTAGTGATTTGTTTTTCTCGTTCCTTCTGCCATTCGACGGCCGACCTTGGGGGGGGGGGGGGGGTTATGACCACCCTCTTGAAGTATAAATGAAGGTTAGGCTTCACGGATGTTTGAGAGTTAAGGTGAAAAAACTGTTGTTTAGATGAAAGTGTAGGGAAAAGAAGAAAAAAAAATGTGGCCAAAACTTACAGGCAATGAAAATGACTGTGCGCAAGGCTTTATCGGTGAGTTCATGAATTGCAGGACATGCTTCAGCCCTCGTGCAAGAAGGAGATAACATTCCCCATGCCAAGGCACTCTCGTTGGTACAACCCTCGCGGCATATGATGGAGGTCAATGATGCTGGTTTTTGCATGCAAGGGGCGGCTCCCACAACGGTAGTTGTTGAGCTCTCCAGGTTTTCTTCCTTGCATTTTGAACTCAAGGTGTTACAGCTTTGATTGGAAATTGTCGATGCTACCCAATGTTTTTCTTGGTCGTTGTCTTAGCTTCACCTCGAACTCTAAAATATTTCTTCTTTTAATCTCCAATAAATTCATATACAATTTTGTAAACTCCCTCAGATCTCCTTCTTCGTATCTCTATGTCGGCTTCTTAATCACTGATTCTCTCTCTTTGAAAAGCTTTGGTTTCTTCAATTCACGGTCTCCCATCTTCACAATCCAAAGAGTTAGTAGTCAATTGAAATTTAAACTGGCCGTATCGAGTCTCGATCATCTATAAGCAGATTTAATTTGTCAATTTGTCGATTAATCTTTGATTCGCCTTAATTTGCAAACTCGATGCAACAGATTCACAATTTACTCTTTAAAATTTAAGTTCAATTGCCGATTTTTTTTTCTCAAACCTGAAGCTATGATACCATTGTTGAAAGGGGAGATGGGGAGAATGGTTGCTTCAAATTATCAAGCTTGCTTGCACACTTCTTTGTCAACCTTTCACCATCCCTTTCAATTACCAAGTACTCACACACACCTAGACTATGTCAGTGCACACACACACACACAAGAGAACAAATTGACAAGGGAAGCGTGTAAGAGACTGTAAGACGGGTGTAAGAGATGCAGACATAATCATGGAGTACACAGAGTAACACAGCATAGCATAAGAGAGAGGGAAGGGAAAATTAAGAGAATCTACACAAGAAAGGCCTAAAGATTGCAGCCCCAAACTCCATGGCACCTCTTCTGGAGTTTGGTATTTGATATTTGATATTATTGTTGGTGCCAAAAATTGGAGGCCCCTCTTTTACACTTTACTCCCACTTTAGTTACGAGTGGAATACACTACTTATTGCATGACCCTCTTAGGGTGAGTTCTCACTGTTCTATTTACAAAGCATCCATAGTGGCTTATTGATAAAAGATCTAAAATACTGTGTTAGAATAAAATGACTGAGAGGATTATTAGTTGCCGGCGTCTCATCGTCAACTCCCATAATTCCAATTTACAAATCATCATGCACTCATTGTTAGTAAAATCAAATAGATAGCACATAATTAACCATCAAGCCAGCTATCCCAATTGCACTTAACCACATGCAACAGGAGGGTGCCCAGTCTCATAACACTTCTCATGGACAATATGCAGAGAGCCTGTTAAGAAGCGTTTCCCGCAAGAGAAGTTCAATTCCTCAACAAGACCAAAAGAAAAAATTAAAGCAAAGACAAGCAAACATCAAGGGAGTCTCTCTTTGATTGTGAAGAGGTGCTTCTCGCAAAGAAAAGAGTGACTTCACATTTGGTCACTTTTTTTTTGTGAAATCCCTTGAGGATTCATTCGCACAAAGCCAACCTTGATGTGTATGCAATGCACAAAACCACAATGTGCACGGGATTAGACACTACCATCAAAAGGAATGGTAAGACCTTCCCGTACATGACGAGTATACACACAAGCACACAAAATGACATGTATATATGTTTTGCATCATTAGCCATGGAGGCTGCACCTTCAAGACAATGGACCAATGAAAATCGACATCGACATGAAGATGAAGATGAAAATATCAAATAAAGCTAACGAAATGAAGATGAAGCAAATGACAACAAACAAACGACAAAAAAAAAGAAGACAATTTTGAATAGGACAACCCTATGATGACCTCTTCACAAAAAATGAATGAATGAATGAAATTTATTGTATTGCCTAGGACTACTATTGAATCTGCTACATCTCACTTGTGAACCATAGTGATGAATCCAATTGAGAACCACTATGGATGTATCATGGGACATTGAACCATGGTGATGAATTAAATTGAACCGCCATGATGTATCAAGTAGATAAATCATGTTAGCCTAGGAGTACACCATGAAACGAATCCATGAACCAAAACACATGAAATCTTTGTAAAACACCAAGTTTATCTTAAGTGGATGATTGCAAGGGTAAGCCCAACTTGTGGCACCATGTGGGTAAGCCCTCTAGTCACCCAAGAAAGATAAGTGATGACATGGGTCCAATAGCAAGAGGGTGCAACCGCCAATGATTGTAAAGCACTAAGCCTATTTGAGAGGTTGTTTTCTAATCAATCTTTGCACTTTGAGCTATCATCATTGTGTCTACACTCTACCTTTGTAGCTCTAACCCTAACCCTAGCATCATGTTGAGCTTAAGGGTTCATCCACCATAGCCTAGCTCAGTAATGACGCTTCCGGTAGAGCACGCTTTTGCTCCCCAATTCTAACAACCCACACAAAATTTTCAATTTTTAAACGTGATCATGTAGCACCACCCACTTAGCATCATCATTAGAATTGGATCACAAAATGGGAAACATCCTTCTGATGTCATATAATATCTTAGGTGAGATAAGAATCTGCACTAAGGGTGCCATTTGTCCATTACCACAAATTTAAGAACATCCTCAATTTTCTCGATCCCCAATTACACCTATGGTGACTTCAATATCTTCAATCTTCTCTTGTCTACCTCAATGTTGATCAAGCAGCCTTAAGCTATGGCGTGGTTCAATTGCTTTTTCAAAATCCTACCTCTCATTCCACCACTTCTAAAAATCACCAAGCTACAGACTAACCAAATAGCTAGGCAAAGCTCCTACATATTGGTTTTGCTTATAGAATTTCACGTGATTCCGATGTTGCAATGAGACTATCACCTTGCCCCACAATTAGGCTCAAATTTTTATGAAAGTTGATTTTGATGTTGCACTGCGACTATCACCTTGCCCCATGAATAGAATCTATATTCTATGAAAGGTAAATGGTGTTGCTAAGCTTTGCAACTAAGTCTCTCCAACAACCTCTTCCTCTTGGAACTTCAGCTCTGGAACTTGAGATATTAAACAAAAAAATTATTGAAAGAGTATCCATGAGAATGATAAGCCTTGGGACTAAGTAACACCCATGTTAAATGCGGGGTGGAGTGATGGGATCGACGGTCCTGGTTGAGGGGCGGGATCTTGGGCGCACTAAGCACGGTTGCACAAAAAGCGAGGCATAGTAAATTCGGCCGATGGGAAAAACAAGGTGCGCTATCGGGTTTTGAATCGGTGGCCTTACAGTCAAGGTTGAGGGTCGCATAGGCTAACCACCTCACCTACGCGCACATCATGTATGCCTAGTCGTTTTTATGGCTTTATATTGTGAAGTGATATGCATTGTTCAGGCTGTCCAGGTCTAGTGCCCATCCAAGTTTAGTTTTTGATTTGACTGTTGCGACTGCGATCTGCTCTGCTTTCGCACGTGAGCTTCTTCGCCTTTGATCCCATTGACACCCCCCCCCCCCCCCCCCCCAAAACCCCCCCCCCCAAAAAAAAAGGGAGGTATGATAAGTTTGCTACAGAGCTTTTAGTAAGGAGGAGTTGAGAGCTTGCTACGATGTCTACTCTTTATTAAAAAAAAAAGCAAAACTCACAATTGTGAGTGAATTATATTTATCAACCCAAATAATTACAAGGTCTTGTCATGCTCGTGTTGAGCCATGACGTCTTCCAAGGACCATAATTACATCGGCTATCACGACAGCCATCCCACCCAACTTGCCCCCTTATCCTTGATACATAGGGTCCCTTATCATGTTCTTTTGAGATCTTTTGATTACTGATAGCCAAGATTTTTCCCTGTCCTAGGCATGCCCTCTGCTGTCAACAAGGCACAAGTAGTCCTAAACCAATCCTCGAAGTGTTGCTTGCGTCTGAACGTCCATATTAGCACTTTGCTTTCTTGTATAATTTTTGCGAAGCTTGCCACCTCAAGACCTCCTTCAAACACACGGCCGTCTACTCTTAGATCTTGTTCTTTGGAAAGAGGAATCCCAATCAGAAGCTTATAACAGTATTGAGAAATGCAAGTTCCATTGAAGGCTACCTCACTTTTCCTTGTGTAACTTTTCCACTCGCTCTCACGCATCAAATTTGTTGCATCTTTTGAGTGTTGACTTCAAAATTGACTCCAAGATCTTAAACTCACCATCTTTGCTCGAGGAAAATCTACTAAATGTGAAGTAAACCAAGCTAAGAAATCTAAGAAACCCTAGGGCCATAGAGTCGAGAGGACAATACCCCAAGAAGATCAATACCCCTCTGCACCTATGTTGACCACTCTCCTAAGATTCTTGGGAAATAAGGGCCTTTGACTTCAATCATGTTTCAATTTCCTTGAGCTTGGCCACACTCAAAATGGCTCTCCTCCCACAAGAGGTTGCCCTAGTATGGCAATAAGTTTTCCTTCTATTGTAGGCCTCAAAATTAACCACCTCTTGGGATGTGACCATTTCCTCCACACACCATTTCTTTCTCTGTGGACACTCGTCGATGCTCGTCTCGTGTTTTCACTCTTTTGATAAAAAGTGGGCTTTTGGCCTTGACATTAGGCTGTAAAATTTTCCCACTTCCTTATTAGCAATCTATTCCACAATGTACTTTCGATCGCCAGATGCCAAAGCCAATCAAGTCTCACAATACCACAACCTACAATCCTTTCAAGACTTTCAATATTGGCAAAACGGTCTGTGAAGTACAAGAAAATGCAAAGTCTAACCAGGTTGTCATAGTAACACTTTATTTTTCCCAATTTATTTATTTATTATTTTTTCTTATTTATTTCACACACTCATGGCACACTTATTGCAAACACCCATGATCACAAACAATTAGTAAATCTACAACAAAGTTATTAGCGCTCTTGACACATAAAACTTGGAAAATAGTTATTGCATACCATACACACTAAAACTACAAACATGCCAGAAAGAGAAAAACTAGTAGTAACACCTTTAGTATTAAGTATTTTGAGTATGTTGCCGCGATTTTGACAGCAGGTCAAGGTAGAAGGTATCTCGTGAGATACCCTGGAATTGCAGTGACGGGGAGAGAGAAAGAGGAAAAAAAAGGGGGAAAGGCCGCGTGTCAGCAATTTCGTGAGAGGTGGGGATCTTTTTTTTTTGGACGTATGCCACAGGAGCCGAGTCTTTCTGCCTCGTCGAATTTAGCTACAGCCGCGGAGTTTTTCTCCCAGAGCCAAGACAAGAGCAGAGAGAGGGAGGCGTACAGGCTTCATCGTGCACAAATGCTCAGAAGTCGGAATCGACCCAGAGAGCAGGAAAGGGAGCATGGCAGGAGGGTGGTACCGATCAAGGCGAGGCTGACAGGCACGATGAGTGGGGTGGGCGCATTTTCCCTGATCGCCGGAGGGCAGAAAAGTGGTGAGTGTGCACGCAGAGCAGGACCAAGCTGCTCTCTCTCCTCTCTCTCTCTCTCGTGCTATTTCCTCTGCACGCAAAAGGCATGCATGCCGTGTGCATGAGGAGCTATAGGAGAAAGACCACATTTCCCTCGCTTGGATGCTCAAGGTAGGAGCAGGAGCACGAACGGAGTCGAAAGGCGATGCGGAGCTGCTCACGACAACATACGCGACGGGTTCGTGTGCACGTCATGCAATAGAGAGATCCAGATCGATTGTTAAGGTCTAGGGGAATCTCGTAAACAAATTATTTAATGGATCGTGCAATCGACCCAGTATGTCCAGCAAACCGATTGGTATTTTGATGATATCAAAGATGCGCATGGGCCAATTAGTTAGATTATTATTTTTATCATGAAGATTTTTCTAAGCATGACAAAGCTAAATGGGCCTTCATTCATCTTACTACTAATGTTGCATCGTGGTGGATTGCTATCAAACAACATGATGAACATCCATGTACATGGTTTTCATTACAAAATTTGTTTTTGCCATAATTTTTACCTACATATTATAAACCAAAGGCACTTAGGCAATGCAATTTAGTCCTTGGACAAGGTAAAAATGAAGGTGCACACTTAATTTAGTGTCAGGCCATCAAGCATGGCAGCTAGAGAAAATCGAAGCATAAATTCATCTCAAGTTTAGCAACCCACCTTAGTGCTGAAGTTGACATGTGTGATCTCTACAGACTATTCCAAGGCTATTAACTTAGCATTGAATGCTAGCTGTTATGATATGCATGGTAGTGATATGTGTGAACACATTTAGAACTGGCGGGGCACTTTTTCCTTTACTAGGAGAGTTTTTTCCTCGTGCATTGTATATACGCCTGTCACTCTAGGTCTTATTTGCACATCAAGAAATATACTCTCTTCTTCATCTTCTCCAATTGTGTGTGCATCCCTGTTACCCTAATTCCAACAATTGGTATCAGAGCAGTTGTGTCCTCCTGGGCATATTGAGCAGCACCCCCTTGCTCACTTTCTCCAAATTGGGTGATCTTTGGTGAGCGTCAACAAGTTAAGTGATACTTTGGAGGGGATCATTGAGCGTGGTGTGCTCAAAATTTTGATTCGGGCTTATTTGTGCCTTCATTTCCACTACGAGCAATACCATGCATGCAATTTTTCCTTTTGTTCCATAGAGCACATCCGTTATAACCCTCTTTAGGTTGTGCTACATAGCACGTGTTAGTCCTACTTTGTTTTACCTCTTTTGGAGCTATTTTCACATTAGGTGTAGTCACTCGCCATGGCTGACAACAACAAAGATGTTTGCTTCTAAGGACAAACTGGATGTGATAACTACCCAATGTGGGCTCACATGATGACGCATGTTCTTATGTCAAAGGGATTTTGGAATGTTGTGTAGGACATTGATGTAAACTCGGCCCCCATGGCATTGATGTACGCACATCTTTTGTGGATATAGGCTCTATTGAGGATGTTGCAGGTTCTAACAGATTTGTTGCTGCTGTAGTTTCTGTACCTACAATTAAGCAATCTTGTTGGGGTGTTAGAGATGCACATGCTCATGCATTGATTGCATTATTTATGAAGCACCCTATTATGCCTCACATTTGCTCATCAAAAAAGCCTTGGGATACTCTAGCTGCCCTTTACGCGCGCAAGTAGCAATGAGGTAAAAAATGCATTGTTGCGTAAAAAGATCATGCAAGAGGAAAATGACATGGACACTTTTCTTGCTAGTATTAATGATATCAATGAGCAAGTCATTTCTGGAGGTGAAATTATTTTGACAGTTTTGTAGAAGGCAGGAACCACCTCTAGCAGGATTGGCAGGTATCAGAAGCTTTGAGAAGCAGTAACCAGCAAGTTACCACGATAACTAATAGTGCATAGTCAGTCAGACACCGAGCCTATAAATAGGACCCACTATTCATTTTTGAGGACCTTTATGTGACTTTTGTAATCATCTTGTAATGACATCTTGGATTGCTACGCTCTCTCCCCTCTCTCTCTCTCTCTCTCTCTCTCTCTCTCTCTCTCTCTCTCTCTCTCTCGCTCATTCGAAAGCCATTTACTAGCATACTTAATACTCACCAGTTGTACTTTGAACATTTCTCTAAATACATTTCCATTTTCAATTTCCCCCATGAGAGTAGTCACCAGAAGCAAGGGGGTAATGATTAAAGAGTTTCGTACTGAAGAAGAGAATCAGACTGCTGAAGCCAAAAAGTGGAAGCATCAGAGAAACGTATGGAAGGCTAAGGGTAAAGAGAAGATTGTAGATGAATGACATAGCAGAAGGAGATTGCAGTGAAATTATTGAGAATTGGTCAAGTAAACTACCAGAATAACCAAAATGTCCAAAAGCTCAAACCATTCAAAAGTTACCATCTCAGTCGTTGGAACCAAGAAAGGAGAACGCAGTAGATAGTCTCAAGGAGTCTATGATTGTTGCAGTACAAAGTCTGGTAGATGAAACCAAGCAAGTCAGAGTAGACTAGGCCAAAGCTGGAAATAATGGCTTGGGAAAGGAACAAGTGGATTCATCACAGAGCCAACCATCAACCAAATGTGAAACAATGGAATGGAACTATGAAGACACTCAAGAGGAGAAGTCTTTTGGTTCAAACAATGGCAACTCTGGCAATGACCAAGATGAAATTTATGTGAAGGCCTATGAACAGATCCAAAAGTTAACAATGGAATTGGATGATATTAGACGCACATTGCTTGAGGTGACCAACTTCATCAGACAAAAGAGAAAAGCCAAAGCAGAGGCTAGAATAGCGGATTTGGCAGCCATTCGAGATGATGAAGTTCATGTGATCTAAATAAGCTCAAAAAACAGTGGGAACCATTGTCTGGTGTGATTTTAGATGGAGGAGACGGAGTCAATATTCTTGGTGAGCATCTAAGACAAAAGCTGGGAATAATAGAAATGAAGCCAGCTCCATTCAAAATAAGGATGATGGATCATAGAGTAATTCAAGCCGCTGGCCTTATAGAGAACATGCAGATAAGAGTGGGGGAAAAAAGTTCAAAACCAGCTTTTTTATGCTAGACGTTCAAGGAGCCATAAATGACTACACAAAACAAACCTGAACTATCCAAGGCTCCAATAGAAGAATTCAGATAAAGACAAACAACACCAAAACATGGAGAAAATCTATGAGACTAGAGGAACTTTATAAGAAGTATGGAACGAAGAAGATTGAGAGGATGCTTGCCTCCATGGACATCTTTCCCTTAACAGGAATTGATGTTAGTGCAGTATTGATGGACAAGGAACAAACTGAATGACAAAAGCAGCAATATCCTAAACAATTTACTACACTAAATTTTGGAGAAAGCTCACTTTAGATTGATGGTTGACTACCAAAATAGTCTACATCAGAAAATTTTAACTTTAAACCAGAGGAAGAATCTAGTTCAACAAACGGTTTGGCAACTTCTGAGAAGAAACCCCATTATTACTTTACTCATACCAGATGTTCACAACAATTTACTGGAAGTCAATAATCCTTTTAATGACTATGTTGCTGGTATTCAGACAGGCAAAGAAGCAAAGTCATTGGCCAAGAGAAAGGGAGGTGGGCCAAACTGGTTATTTCTAGATGATAAAGAATTGGAAGAATGGAATCTTGGCTCAGAGGAGAATCCTAGAATGATTAAAATCAACAAGCATCTGAGGCCAAAGATTAAGGATAAGGCCAAGGTACTATTTCAAAAATACAAAGACGTATTTGCATGGGAACATACGGATATGAAAGGAGTAGATCTAGAAGTGTGCTAGCATCGGATACCACTTAAGCCTGATGCCAGACAAGTACGATTGTAGAGGTATAGAATGAATCCTAATCACACAAAGAAGGCAAGGAGGAAATCAATAATCTTCTTAAAGTTGGGTTCATCATAGAGGTGGCAAGTAGCGAGACTGGTTATTTCCCATACTGGTTGTTCCAAAAAAGAATGGAAAACTCAGATTATAGGAAGTTGAATGCTGAGATTATTAAAGATCCCTTTCCATTACCATTCATGGATATGATGTTAGATGAGATTGCACGCCACAAAATGTACAACTTCATGGATGACTATAGTGGCTACAATCAACTGAAGATTGCACCAAAAGACAAGGCCAAAACAACATTCATCATTGAATGGGGAGCATTTATGTATTTGGTAATGCCACTTGGACTTTTTAATGCTCCGGCAACCTTTCAACGGTGTATGATGGAGATATTCAATGAATTTTTGCATAAGTTTTTGGCCATCTTCGTGGACGACTTTATTGTCTTTTCCGTTAGAAAAATGCATTTATTGTTTCTAGAAATAGTCTTTGAGAGGTGCAAGGAGAAAAGGATCTATTTAAATCGGTTCAAATCTTTTTTTATGATTGGAAGGGTCAACTACTGGGCCATATTATCTCAAGAAATGGCATGGAGATGGTTGAAGATAAAATTAAGAGTATTCAGCAAGCTAGAGCACCGACCACTATTTCAAAATTAAGTTCATTTTTGGGGTATATAAATTTCTATTGAAGATTTGTTCATATGTTTGCAACTAAAGCATTACCCCTATCTCAGCTAACAAAGAAAGGGAACAAGTTCATATGGACTAAGGAATGTGAACAAAGTTTCCAGTGCCTGAAAGATGCAATTAGCAAAAAGGATGTTATATTTCATGTACATGTGGATGTGTTGGGTATGGCAATGGGGCTATATTGGCTCAACCCGATGGGTAGACATACTATCTAGTCTACTTCGCCAGTCGACGATCCAGTACAGCTGAACAAGGCTTTTCAACTACAGAAAGAGAGGCACTGAGAATGGTATTCAATGCCACAAAATTCAGACATTATCTACTAGGCAAGCTATTTCACTTCTATGTTGATCATCAGGCTTTACTGTTTCTCATCAACAAAGTAATTATACAAGGAAGGTTAATCAGGTGGATGATGTTATTTATGGAATTTGAATTCAAGATTTTCCACAAGCCAGGCAAAACACATTGCGAAGCTGATTTTCTTTTCAGAAGCATTGAAGGCTATGCAGAAACATCTTTGAGAGACAAACCAATAGATGTTGAATTATTTCAAAACGCAGTTGCCTGATCCAGAATGGCAAGAAGTGTATGATTTTCTTCAGTTGGGAAAATTTCTAGATGACCAATCCCGAAGTAGTAAGAAGGCACTAATTATCAAGAATCTCAAGTTCACTATCATTGCAGGAGCATTATATTAGTTAGGAATTGATGGTGTACTTCGTCGATGTGGGCCTATGAAGGGCAGAATGCAAGTCATCACCAAAGCTCATAATTGAGATGCAGGAAGCCATTTCTCAATTAACATCACCTATAAGAAAATTCTTCAAGCAAGATTATGGTGGCAATCAATGTTGGTTGATGTCAGAACATTTTGTAAAACGTGTGATATATGCCAAAGGATGGGTAGGCCTACAACAACTAATATGACACCTCTGACTCTAGTACAACCATTGTGAGTATTTATGAAATGAGGACTCAATTTTATGGGACCATTCAAGAATAAATAAATACAAAGTACGGTGACTCCCAAAAAGAATAAATACATCATTATGGCTACTTGTTATGTCAGGAAGTGGAGACTAAAGCACTTCCAGACAACACTGCTAGGTCTACTGTCTTATTTATTTATGAGAACATCATATGCAGATATGGCTATCCTATTGAGATAGTGTCAAACGCGGGCACTCATTTCATTAATGACACAATGGAGATCCCAATGGAGACATTCTCAGTCAAACACAAGAAATCAACATCGTATTATCCCCGATGCAATGGCCAGGCTAAAAGCAGCAATAAAACAATCAAAACAATTCTCACTAAGTTTGTTCAGAAGGAACCACATCAATGGGATACCAAACTTTAGACAATGCTATGGGCATACCGCACTACTTACACTGTCACTATAGGAATGACCACATTTAAGCTGGTTTATGGAACAGAAGCAGTAGTGCCAATAGAATTTGTCATTCTAAGCTTACGACTCGCAGTTGAGCATGGGAAGATTTTAATCAAAATTTGAAACAACGAATGGATGAATTGCTATAGCTGGATAAGATAAGAAAGAGGGCTTTACTAGAACAAGAAGTGGTGCAACAAAGAAGGAAGCATTGCATGACAATGGGATCAAGGTCAGAGAGTTCTAGAGAGGTGATTTAGTACTGTTGTACTAGCCCAAACTGGGACCAAAGAAGCCAAATTTGAAAATAGCTTGGTCAGGACCCTAAGAGGTACATTGGGTTTTCTCTAATGAAGACTCGGAGTTTTGTTGGGTTTATTGTTACCTAGAGTCTACAATGGGGCCAAGATCAAGTTATATTATTCCACAACAGAAGAGGTTCCAGTTGAAATAGTACCAGAACCAGAAGAGAAACTACTGGAGTTGTTCTACATCAGGCCTGTTATGCAACCAATAGAGAATTCAACACCAGTATCAATTTCAGCCTTCCAACCAGGGTCACCAATTCCAGTACCAATATAGATTCAAGTTGTCCTACCAGTTTAGTTCCGCCAATTCAGTTCCGGCCACATACAACCGCACCATTAATATCATTCACCAGTCACAAGTGGTAAATGTAGCAAATCCCAAAAAAAATCTTGCCAAAAATGATCAATCGGACAAGCCAATGCATGTTTCACACGTCACAAATAGAGCACAAAGATCAAGGGTGGGCGACAAGTGGAGCATTCATGGCAAGGATACATATAACTATGCGACAGGTTTGCCCATTGACATTTTACTTGCAACCTCTGGTGCCACTTGCTTCTCAACCTGAAGAGCACGCTTTGAGTTCATTGATAGATTCATCTCTACAGACCCAAACTCCTTCAATAGTTACCATCCCTGACACGCCTCATTTCTCTTTCAACGAGTCATTCATGACAACTACCACAAGTAAGTCATCTTCACCCAAAACCTCTTTGTTTGAGTCGTATATGGGAAGAAAATCGAAGTCAGAGAGCATGCAAGAAACCCTTGATAGAATGACAGTGGAAAGAGAGAGAGAGAGCCTTAAGGCTTCACTTGAAGAGTCTTTGGGACTAGTGGTTCAACACATTAAAATAGCTAAGTACGTGTTTCAAGAGAATGAGCAAGCTTTGCTCAAGTTATGGGGTCTAAAAGTCATTGTGGAGGCTGCGACACTTCCATTTGATGGAAAAATTACACAACAGGTACTAGCTTCATACTAGCCGGATAAAGGTACTTCTGTTGTCAATGAAAGGGAGCCAAATTTGGCACCTGGAGAGTTGGAGCATGTTTTCAGGCTCCCAATTAATACTCAAAAAACCACACCAGCAATGACCGATGCAGTCAGTCAATTTTTGAGAGAGGATGACCAAGCGAGGAAGAAACACAAAGATGGTGCTCAAGGCATTCCAATAGCAGTACTTAAACACACTGTAGTATATCAATTTATTGTTGAGACCATCAGTTTAAAGAATAAGTCAATGTATTTGTCAGACAAAATTGTTTGTGATGCTGTTGGCCAAGGTTCAGAACCCAGACACAAGTATCAACATCACACAATTTTTGTACAATAGTGTCATCTAGCAGACTGTCAAAGACAACAAAGACAAATCCAGGAATTTATTCAAGGCTTGGTACATCTGGCAATTTGTGTATTGGGAAGATTTGCCTGTATTTATGGTTGTTCAAACAATCTAAGACAAAGTCTCTACTTCTCGAGAAACCAAGATCAATGTGGAATCATTAGATGAGGATAGGGATGATAAAGTTCACAGGCAAAGGAGGGTACAACAAAGGTATCTGATGACAAAGGCAAAGGAAAAGAGCTGGTTGGAAAAAAACAGTCTCTCACTAACACAGCCACTGGATTTGCAGCAAAGAAGCCAAGGACACTTGAACTGATCAAAGGATTCAAGGCCAAAAGTCAAAAAACTAGGTGACACTAATACCGCTACAACACATACCACTACTGTGAAGGAGAAACCTACTGAACAACCAATCATCACAATGAAGCCACAACAAGAACCCGACAGAACTGAAGAAGGCAACCAGGCATCTGGCAGTGGCTCACCATTGAAAACCAGTAATTTACCAATGGTAAAGTTGAACCGTCCACAGGGGCTCTAGATAGCACCCCTTAAGGGAAAGGTGATCATAAAGAAACCTGATCGGGCTGCTTTACCATATCCTTTTCCAATGATCGTCTATGAGACAGACCAAGCTGACCCAAACGTCATAACTCAAGGTTGTGCGATGGCCATCCAATCTGAATGGAATACAATTGTGAATTCCATTGGCTCATGCATCTACTTCCAGTGCTAATACACAAAGATTTCATGGTGAACTTCATCAGACCCAGGCTGAGTTGAAGAAGCTACAGGAGGAGAATGTTGTGGCTGGTCCTCTAAGAATCTAACCCTACAGATACGGGAACAACAACAAAGAAGAGAGATGGAGGGACTTGAAAAGAAGATCCATAAGCTTACTCACGAAAATAGAATAATGATGGAATCAAAAGAGGAAGCCGAGAGAAATGTTGATTGCTTTTCAGACACTTCTTGAGGCTAAAAGAGCAGACTACAGGGGACCTATACAAGACACATCAAATGATGAAAGAGGCCATTTTCCAAAAGTACACTTATCACCATGTGGTGCAGACTGTGGACAAGAATGGATATTTAACCCTCAATGTGACTGACCTAGAGAATTTTATTGAAATAGCTCAGTCCAAGCTACGAGAGAAAGCAAGTCAGTACACTACAACACTAGCCAATGAAGCCCTCATGGAATATCTAGACAATCAACAAAATCAAGATGAGGACTATGAAGAAGAAGAAGATGATTATGATAAAACCCATGATCAAGATCAGCAAGATCAGAAGAAAAATGATGATGATGATAATGAGGACGGACCGAGTGGCCACAACATTGGTTCAGCCGCGGGTGGTTCAACAACTCGGAGCAAACCTCCAAATGAGTCTTTAGAAAAACCAATTGAAGACCACACCCCACCGGCTGGAGAAACTCATAATCCACCTCAATAGGCTGGAGGACATGAAGGTGAGGCAAGTCACAATCAAAAAATCTTGTTAGACACTAATTGTGAATTTGACCATAAGAATTCTACTGAACTACTGGCATTAAGAAAAAGACTGTGAAAAGATAAGAATCTTCAGATCCAGCATTTTTTGGAGGATGACGCAGTCTACTCGAATCTGGAGGGATTCCAGATGCTTTATGTCGGAGCAAGACGGATGGCTACATATTGGAAGTCAGCCACCAGTTATCACAACCAAGAAGTTTGTCAGTTACCTACACATCCTGTATGTGTCCAAGTATTGGAAAGGATTCTAGAATGGGACCTCACTAATGATGACATAGTGGTAAACCTCGGTGCTAAAGACTTGACCACAACAGCTCTTAAGTCACTAGGGCTTCAAGTGGAAATGATGTTAGGTAATAAGCCAACATACAAATGCCTGACAGATAGTTGGCAGCAAATGAAGGAGATGCTCATTTACATGCAAAGTGCAAGGGGTTCTAGATTTGAGGGTCACAGCCTTATTAGAAAATAATACAGCTAGCAGTAGAGGACCCAAATGTGCGGGAACAGGAAATACACCTGAAGGCTCTTTGGGCCACTTAGTACGGGTTACCAAGAAAATGAGCAGCAGGAGAATCATATGGTTTTGAATTTTCTAAAGTTTGTTCCTAATTCTCCATCACTTTTATATGCTATCCCAGCCAAATAAGCTCAATCAACTCGCTTTTTTCCAGCTTTCTATCTAACTCACACTGAGCCAACACATAAGAAAAAATATTTTCAGATAGTCGATGGGATCAGAATCTGGTATGAAGAGGCAACCAAGAATGACTTGCATGGAATTAAGTATTGCAGGACGCGCTTCAGAAGACTATGGTCAATGAACTACTAAGTGAACTTCGCAGGTTTCAACTCTTAATGGACCAACGGAAAGTTCAAATCAAAAGGCTGATTAAGATCACAAACCAACTGTAACAGCTGAAAATTGAGGCCTGTAAGATTGCAGAGAAGGAACTAGCTGGCAAAGAAAGTTGTGAACCCTAATACAGAGAAATGGCTGAGATCTGGTTTGAAGCTCGCATTATATGCAACCAGTCATTGCCTCAAGGATGGATGCACACTACTTCCTATTGTCACAAACTGGCCAGAGCTAGACTGATGTTCTATGTATAATGTTGATACTAAGACATGGAATCCTCTAATGCCTTATGAAGTGGAAATGAAGACGGCTAGTGATAGCCGTTTTTCGGCTCTCCATAATTGCCATAGTAAGTTACTCCACCCTACCAAATTCACCCAAACGCTATGGCTATCCCTACCATTTCACTGTACATAGGCGTGTGTGAGTTAGGGGGTTTTTCCCATATCTTTTTAAAAACCCTCAGCTAGCTAGTCACTGGGCTAGTTGAGCCAAAAAAACAAAAAAAAACAAAAAAAAGTATATTATGGCCTCTTTGTGTGTAAATATTTCATTGTATATATGGCCTAAATATAGGGATTTTTTATAATTATTTTGGTATTTTATTTAAATATTTCTACTTAGGTGTGTGTTTTATTAAACCTATGTACACCTTCTTTCATCCTCTTACACCATAATTATATTTTTTGCCAATATGTACATACTCTAACCTCATATTTTTCCTTTATACAAATCACTCCCACATTTTCACCCTCACCCTCATGAAAACAAAAAATTGATTTCTACTCATTGGTTACGTTTATTATATTATTTACTTGCATACCTTTTCCTCTTTCACCCAATATAATTCAAGGAGGGACCATATCATATGATTCCAATATCTTTCCATATCCATAACTCCTCCATATTTTTATTATTATTTTTACTCATTATTCTAACACCATGTGCTCATTGAGCTAAAGTCCATGAATAGTCCATACACTAGTCCCACCATGTATATATTTCTTTATTCACCAATAATCCTCCTCCATGCATGGGTCAAGGGCAACTTGGATGCTTTGTATTATAATATGACAAAGGAGGGACTCACTCTTGGATGCATTGTACAAATTCAACAAAGGAGGGGGCCACTAAAAGACTTTTGCAGGCATAAAAATAGGCTTTTTGGTGAGAATTTTGGCACCTATCTCCACTCTGAATTTGGAGCGGTGGTCAAAAGAGAAAATGTAACCCACGCTCTGAATAATCACCTCAAATTTTTGCATGATTTTTGAAGCTACCAACGGTGAGCTATGATTTTTTGAGTGGACCCCAGTCTGCCCACTTTTCTCACAAGTAGCCCTTAGTCTTCTCTCACCCTTCCACACACCTACTCACTCTTACACATCCCTCCCTCTCCTTCCCTCACTCAAACCTGCAATTTTCATGGCTTCTCCCACCCTCTTCACCATTACCCTTCTCTCTCATCCCTATAGTTCTTTTATGAACCTCTACATACATACACCCTCTCCATGTCTCTCTCTATTGCTTCTATGTTACAATTTCATTTACCTCTCCTAAAAATATCTAAAATTCAGCATCTTAACCATGATAACTTCTGCAAATTGAGGATTTTTCATCAACAAATCCTCTTTTCATCGTGGTGGTCAACCGTGGCGGCGGCGTAAAGAAGCGAAGAAGAAGAAGAAGACCAACGGTCATTTTTTCCACAATCTACACAAGGGTGAGTTCAAGCTTCTTCAAAGCTTCACCATCTCAATGATTCTCTTTTAATTCACCCCTCTTCCTTCATCAAATCAACTCATCCTACCCATTGTAAATGTATCACTAACAATTCTAGTGATTATTACCACTAACAACTAACTTCTCTTGTAAAAATGCACCCACACTATCAACATATGGAGTAGGCAACCGCACAAGTAAACCAAATTCACTCACTCCCATGGAAGTTTCTCTCCTTTCACCACATCAATAATTCTCTTACTTGAGCCCACATCCATGTGACTCAAGAGAAAAGAGAGACCCCATTCTCATTTGAAATTCATAAAAATTCATAATCCTTGATCTTTCCTAATAAAATTGATTAGGCTTAATCCTAATCAAGGCTTCTAAAACCTATAAATAGAACCCATTCCTCCTTGTAAAAGACATCACTATACCATTGCACACTAGATTGAGCGTACCACACGCCAGTTCTATCTTGGTTGTAAAGAGAGAGTAAGCTTTCTATTCAACATCACCTTGGTGCATAGAAAAGCTTGAGCTAGTTTGAGTGAGTGCGAGTAGAAGATATTCTTCCGACCATTGTTGTATCTACCCCAACATCAATGAATTGGTAGTTTTGGGTGCAATTCATGTCGAAAGGCTCACGCTTCTCCTCCAATTTGGCTTGGCAAACTCATTCAGCTTCATAAGGTGACTTGTTGCATTGAAGGTTGTTGTTTTGTTGCTTGTGATTCATTGGCTATTGTTTGGCTACCATTGTAAGAGGGTGGATGGTGAGAGGGCTCCCATAACCCTAAGACAATGTGTTAGTGATGCTATAACCAAATCTTGTCACTTGATTCCGCAAGCTCTAAGTTCCTTTTTTGTGCAAAATATAAAGTTGAAGCTAAGTTGTACACCATCTCTCTCTCTCTCTCTCTCTCTCTCTCTCTCTCTCTCTCTCTCTCTCTCTCTCTCTCTCTCTCTCTCTCTCTCTCTCTCTCTCGTGTTTTAGTGTGTGAGAGTGTTCCATTGGTGTTAGGGTTAGTGTAAATTCCTTGCTTGTTTGTGGGTTGCTCTAACGATTCTCCTCTTTTGCGTCCTAGTTCGCTCTTCAACTAGGTGGTGCCCCTTGTGTAGTTGGGATTTGGCTGTGGGTTTGTTGTTTTGGTTTGTGTTGTGTTGTGCCCCAGCCCCATTGAGCAGCACGGGAGCCTTGAAGGGTGTCTAGAGGTTGCTCTTCTTGTTGCCCGCTCCGGACCGCCTCACTAGGAAGGACCAATTGGAGCAAGAGACACTGTTCAAGCTGATTCAAAAGGAAAATGCTCGAACCACTACCTTGGAGGCATCCCAGGCACCAACCAAGAGGAAGAAGGCACCTGATAAGAAGACACTGGGTGAGTTAATTGGTGTTCTACTACTAGCTTTTGCAAGATGAAGTAGATCCAATGGTTTCAACATGCACCTTTGGAGTCGTATGATGACATAGGAAGGTTCGATGCCCAAATACAACAGTTATAGAAAGTAAATGGGAATTTTTATTGGGAAATTGAGAAACAATCTGGAAATCGTTATTTGGAATTTTGGTTTATACCAAAATTCAAGAAAGGAGAGGAGAAATGTAGAGGTGGGAACCACCTCTAGCAGGATTGGCGGGTATCAAAAGCTTCCAGAAGCAGTAACTAGTGAGTTACCACAATAATTGATAGTGCGCAAAGAGGGCACTTAGTGCAAAGTTTACTCTCTCCTTTTGTCCATGATGCATGTATTTGGTTGCTATAGAGTCACATGTTTGGTACTTTGATAGCGGTGCTACAAAGCACATTACTTTGCATCATGATTTGTTTGCCTCTCTCGAGGTTGTTCCTCACACAGGAATATGGTCACTTGTGCCAGCAATGCCTCTTATCGTGTTAAGGGAGTTGGAAAGATTGTTATAAATACTGCAAATTTTAGTTCTTTGACACTTGTTGATTCCCTTTATGTACCAGGCATAAAAAAGAACCTTTTTGTCTATGTTTTATTGAAAGGCTATTTCAAATGCCAAACTTTGGAGTACACATTTTGGGCATCTAAATTTTGCTAGTTTGCTACATTTGCAAAAATCTAATATGGTTGCTTCTTTGCCGCCTCTTGATGCACCTCCTAAGCATGCTTGTGAAGGCTATAATTTGGGTTAGATACAACATTAAAAGTATCCAAAGGATGGTTTAGTAAGGGCTAGATGCAAGTTGCAGCTTGTGCATAGTGATGTTTGTGGGCCTATGCAAATTCCATCCTTGGGTAATTACCTATATTTCATGACTTTCTTGATGATTACTCTACACATGCATGGGTGTATCCGCTTAAAGCTAAGTTCAAAGTGTTCATGTGTTTCAAGCCTGGTTATGACTAAAAATGTCTCTAAATGTACAATGTGCACCCTCAAGAAAAAATAGGTCTCTTACGAAGATGGCACGATGTATGGTCAAGAGTCAAGCCTTACACATTTGTTTTGGCTTGAGGTTGTCATGTGTGCTACTTATGTACTTAACCTGTGTCCTACCAAAGCCTTGCAGTCTATTACTCCTTTATGAAGCATGGCATGATAAGGAGCCATCTATTGATCACTTGCACGTTTTTTGTTGTTTAGCTTATGCTTTGCTGCTACAAATGAAATGCAAAAAATCGTTTGATAAGGCTATCAAATGCATTTTTGTTGGTTACAGTCCTAAAAGCAAAGGTTATAGGTTATACCATCCGTTAAAAAAATGTATCTTGGTTTCACAAAATGTTGTATTTGTGGAAGATTAATCATGTTCTGCCTTTGTTGTCATGTACCAGAGACGATTATGTAAGCTCACTGGACATTTATGTTACTTTGTTGCCTCTTTTTAATGGTGGAAACTTGAATGTAAGTTCCAATGAGAAAAATGTATAGCCTATGGGGATTCTTGAAAATGTTATGGATCAACCTATTATTGATACATATGTACATGATGTACTTGATGTGGAAAGGCCTGAGAATGAAGAGTCTAGAGGTATGCCAAATGGTTTATGCATACTTTGCATGGAAATAAATTGGATCAACCTATGTCTAGTTGTTACAGTTCGTAACCTCACACTACTCCGAGTGTGCACAAGGAGGGCGACAACCCTAGTTCACCACCCAGCCATATAGGATAATTATGAGAAATCCTTACTCATTCCCGGGCTTTATATTGTGTGGCATGCCATCCACATTAGCCCGGCTGCCCGGGCATCTGAAGCTCATCACTCAAAGGAGGAGAACTGGGTATGGAGAAAAAAGACACACTGCCAACATTGGAACAAGAAGGATTCCTCATTTTCACATGACTCCACACTTTGGAGAATGTCTCATCATACTCCTATTTGCCCTTTAGAGATCCCAAAAACTCACGTCAAAGCTCAATAAAGAGAAGAGAGTTGATCTCATGCATACGACTAAGAGCGTCAGCTACCACATTGTGTTGTCCTTTAAGATATCAAAGCTTTGCATCATACTCCTGAAGAACATTGTTATTGAGGCATAGGGTAGTGGGAATAATAACTAAATTAACCATTAAAGCATTACATCATCATCCCACATAATCAAAACAATTTCAGTACTTGAACATGATCTTAACAGAATCAGGGAATTGAAGGAAAACTGAAGACTGAATACACAGAGAAGCATAGAGTCTTAATGGCCATAGCCTTGCATTCATCACCCTTCTCCCATACAACGCGCTACCATTAGGTGCGAAGATAACTACTTAGGAAGAATGAAGAGGTACAAAGCTCTTCCCCAATTACAAACTGAAAGTAAAACTACTAAGGTTCAAGAACACTTTACTGAAAGAATATGCAAGGCTAACACCTGGCACAGCCCGGTGGCAAAAAGTTTTTGAAAACCAAAATAAAATAAAATTTTAACTTGTTTCCCATCAATCCCTTGTTAATCAAAATCTAGTGCTCACAAGATAAAGTAAAACAAAGTGTAGTGCCTAGAACCAAATCCAAGATACACAAATGTATTACTATATCCAATGAAACACCACCCTTTCCCACTTAGTGTTGAAAAACACTATTAATCATTTAAACATCAGTTTCCCCTGGTAACTCCCTATTGGGCTCCTCCAAGGTAATTGTCTCTTGATTCAATTCTGCAGCAACAACTGTTGTATTTCTAATGCCTTCTTCCACTTTTTTTTTATCATCAAGCATTGCCTCCTCTTTGTCAAAACCTGGAAATTCCTCAATGAATTCTTTGGTGCTCACGATCTCCCCTGGAACTTCTGTCACTGCACCTGTCTCAGTTTGTTCAGATTCCAAATTCTAAAATGAATCATTTTTACTCTCAGGTACAATATCTCCTACATTCATTGCCTCATGAGTTTCCACAGCACTAACCAAGGTATGAAAATCAGTACTAGATTCAGGATCAACTTCAGTACCTGTGACCATCTTTCCTTTATTGCCTTGTTCAGTTTTATATCCTTGAGTAAACCCTGAACCTGATGCATCTTCAACTGCTCAAAATCCTCCTTCAAGCCATCAAATTGCTTTTTCAAAAGACATAATCTTCATTCTGCTCCTCCTTTGCATAGCTTTGATAGGGAATATTTACAAGGGAAAACATTTTTCTTCTCAATTCTGACCACAGCTGGTCACCCTGCTTTTTGACTTCATTCTTCAAAATTTCTACATCATGTGGTAAGAGGTACCAGCCATTCAATTCAAGGTCCTCCTCATGCATATCCCTGATCTTTGCTTCAAGCTCTTGAAAAGCATGGACTCTACTCAAGAGTACACTATTCTCTGACTGCAGTTTAGAATAGTCATGAGCTATGACTTCCATTTGAGTATTCAAACAAGACATCCACTGCTCTTTCCAAACTTGAATCTACTCTGAAGATTTCTCCTTTCTCTCCAACTATGATCTGTAAAAGTTAATAGAGTTTTTAGCAGTAGCTAATTCATCTTTGAGTTCATGAATGATTCCCCCCTGTTCCTCAATCAACTTCCTGTCTTCTTCACTTCTTTTTGAAACATTTTGTAACTGAACCACCTGAGTTTGTAACGGAGATTTTTCCCTATGCAGTACTGAACTATTCAGTTGTGACTGAGATGAAAAATTTCTCACCAGTTCAAGAGCTTTATAAACATAAAAATTTGCAATTTGTTCACCAAATTTACCAAATTGTATTGCCTCCTGCAAGTCTGTTTTGATCTCTGCTACTGGGCTACTAAACTTCTTTCTTTTGAGTTTCAGAGAAGACTTAGGGGAGAACATTGTAGTAGTATCATCTTTCAATGCAGGCTTGGGAGTTTCAATGAAAGAATCCAGATCAGTTTCAAACTGATCACCCAAATTTCTCCATAGGTCTTCCTCCTCCTGTTCTATTGGGTTAAATTTCTTGTCCTGCTCCTAAGGATCTGCTACCTTCTTCTTTCTGTTCTCTGCTTGAGGACTGCCTGCTTCATTTTCTTTCTTTCCCTCAAGTTGACCTCCAAAGACAGAGACTTTTGGGGAAATTGTACCTAAGGTCGTCATACTCATTGCATGGATTTGTAAAGCAATGGATAATATCCTCTTTCACCCTGAGCTGGTGGACCAAATTCTTTGTTCATCAGGGCCTCAAAAGCTCTGCCAACTGAATTATCTTCCTCCGATTGAAGATTAAAAATTGTAGGGATCAATTCAAGGCACGCTAGTAAGTACCAAAAATATGTACACGACTGAGCAAAGTCATAAGGGAATCGTTGTTCCTCCATTGTTTCCATGGAAGTCTTGCAAATTGAAGAAGGTTAATCTTTGGTAACCACTCATGATGTGCCAACACAGACAAGTCAAGTTCTTGTCTCATCTCCAGAAGGTGTAGCTGACTGGACCAATGTCCACTGCCAATGGAGATGCTCCCAAAGGAGTTGAAAGTTCTTCATCAATTTTAACATCCTCAGCTGCAATAGCCTGAGCTCTGTGTAAAGCTTTCCTTGTTGACCGTCGCGTCCCTCGACTAGTGTGCTCTTCAGATTCTTGACTAGGGATAGCAGAGGGGATATCAACGGTGAGTGACTTCTTCGACATGGCTAGGAAGTTTAAGAAAACGTAGCAGAGGAGGTGTAAAAAACGCGCGTAGGAGAAAGAGTTTGTGTGTTGCCAAATATAAACTTCCTGGTAATGTTTAAAAGTAGATTTTGAACTTACCCGACATGACATTCCGACATCCACGTCACCAATCTCTACGGAAAATATTCCATGTGCTAAACCATGATTATTTTTACTCTCTAAGAGATGATTCACACCCACAAAGGGTTTTAACCTAAAGCCATTAACTGCCTTTGGGAAAATTCTCCCCTGTTCATCTGCCAGCAAAAATGTTGAATCTCCTATTTCTTCTGCTATCTGAAAAGGCCCCAAGTACCTTAACTTGAGTTTACCAGGTCTTTTGCCAAGTCTACTGTTGTACATAAGTACCCAATCACCTTCTGCAAAGGATTTGTACTTAATGTTCTTGTCCACCCAAGCTTGTCTTCTTCTTTGAATTGCTTCAGTGATATATGCTGCCTGAATTCTACAATTCTCCTCTAATTTCAGTAATTGTTCCTGCCTGGAAACTGAAGACTTATCTTCTGACAATTTATACTGAAGTGCAATCCTCAAACTTGGAACAACAAATTCCATAGGGACTATGGCTTCCAGACCATATACCATCTTAAATGGTGTCATCCCTGTGCTAACTTTAAATGCTATTCTGAATGCCCACAATGTTGAATCTAGTTTGGTATCCCAATCCTTCTTGTTTTTTGAAACAATTCTCCTCAGGATCCTTACTAGAGTTTCACTACAAGAGGTTGTGTGCTCTTGTGACGCTGTTAGCGACGGAAATACACTGGGTTTTTATAACCCCCGGCGTCGCTAAAACCGTCGCTACGAGAGCGTCGCTATATGCGTCGCTATAAGCGTCGCTATATAGAGACGCTCATAGCGACGCTCATAGCGACGGTTATAGCGACGTTTACACTGAAGACTATAGCGACGCTCATAGCGACGCTACAGAGCCATAAATAGCGACGGTTATAGCGACGCCCGAGAGAATTTTCTTTTGGTGGCAGGGCATTGAATGCCCTGCCACCCATCAACCATATTGTACTTGATTCACTTTTTAAAAAAAGTGCAAGGGTAGATAATAGACCCAAAATAGTCACCCACGAGACGCATTGTTTGCAAAATTGACAATTGTACACATCATAGGCAAAATGAATTGATTGGCAAATGTAATAATGACAATTGTACAACATCATAGGCATAAAGAATTGATTGGCAAAAGGAACTGCGGTGACAAATGTAATAATATACATGGTTCAAAAAGACGTATAAAATCCGTCTCATGATACATAAGCTATGAGAAACCCTAAACTAATGCTATCTAGCTACGGCTAAACTGACGTCGTCTAGTCAGACGTCTCATCGCGTCCAAGCGGCGTATCTGTCAGATTCTGCAAAAAAAGACAATAAGACAGCTTTCAGTAAGTATAAACATATAACGACATTTATAAAACAATACAAAAAATAAAAAAGAGTAAACCCTAATACTAACCATGCCGCCGCGAGAACTGAGAATGTCCATCAGGGCGTTTAAGCCCTTCCTGCCTGCGTACTCGCGCTCGTACGGTGTGGGATCACGTCCTGTCATCGACCACTGTCAAAACATACAAAGATTTCATTATGTTAGAATTAAAAAACTCATAAACCCTAAACTATCGAACATAAAGAGCAATGTGAAAACACTTACAAAATCGGCCTCAAATGATGCCCATCCACCGCTCCCCAAGTGGTGCGAGCTCCCTGCCTCTACTCGCGCTCTGGCTGCATCCTTTTGTTGCTTCCACTTGTCGGGATTCTCGCGCGCTGCTTTCTTCGCATTCTTCCAATCTTCTTTGGCCAGCCAATCTGGCCTGTTCCACCCATTCTTGATTGCTTTTTGCACTTCGGAACGCTTGTGTTTGCAGTATTCGCGCATTCGAATCTTCATCAGGTCTTCATTGAAGCGTTGATCCCGTGTTGGAACGGGAAACTCATCATGAAGTATGCTGATGACTCTGTTTTTTAAATCACTTGGTACTTCACTCCATTTGTTTAGTATGTAGTGTCTAAACAGCTGAGAGCAAAGACCACGCATGCGCGAGATCACCTTCTTGCCGTCATCATCCATGATGATGCCGCCGCTGAAGTCGATGGAGTAAGACAAGCCCTCTGGCCGGTGATGCGTGAACCTGACACATTTTATGCCAATCGTGTGACTTCAAACCGGTAAGCTTTCCTTCTTTAGTAAAACACGTTCGGAGCGAGTGCATTACGCCAGTGGGGGTCCGCAAAGATCGAATGGTCTCTTTTACTTTGCGTTCTTGGGCTCCTGTGAAAATCCATTGTGCTTTAGGGAGTTTTATCGATCCATCAGACGCTGTTTGCGGCCAATATTGCTCCATATGATCCACATTTCTAAGGTCAACTCTGGCTCCCAAAGTATCTTTCTTGCCGGTCAGATGGTCCCATAGTAGATTACCCACATTCTTGGATATGTGCATTGGATCGAGCAAGTGATTGATCATGAGTCGGGGCCAGTACGGTAACTCGTACCATAGAGATAGTCTCTTCATCCCTAGAGGCAATCCGTCATCGCACATCTCCTTCTGCTCTAACCATGCTTGTGCAGACATCCTTGGTGGCTCTCTTCCCAAAAAGCCGTCGCGTAACACATGATTCTCTGGAAGATACGCTTGATGACCTTCGTAGATTTGCTTCTTCAGTGAGGGTGCCCTACGTGCATTCAGTCTAGGTCCACATGTGACACATGCTCTGTATCCGCTTGTTTGAAGCCCTGCATGTATACACATGATAATAGATCAACTATGGGAAAAAACAAGATTTACAGTGTTTGAGTGAGGAGTGTCAATAGATCACCTGAGCATTCTGTTAGCCCGGGATAGTCATGCATGGTCCACATTAGAATGCCTCTGATCAAAGCATTCCGTCGTCCTGTGTGTCGGCTCATATCCACCACCTATATGCCAATCCACAATTGTTGTAGCTCTTCCAATAGTGGACGAAGATTAGCCATAGGTGCCCCTTCTTCGTAGTCAACCACGGGGGAATGTTGTAGTTGACGATGACAACGGGCCATACACTGTAAGATGTTGATCTTTGACCAAATGGATTTACGCCATCCATAGCTAGGCCTAAGCGCAAATTTCGAGCTTCCCTAGCAAAATCCGACCATGTTCCATCTATATGTTTCCAGGCTGCGCAATCTGCAGGAATTCATAGCACACCATCCGAAGATTTATTCTCCTCATGCCATGATGCTAGGGCGGCCATGGACTTACATTCGAAGAAATGCTTGATGCGAGGAAGCAGAGGAAAATGTCGCAAAACCTTTTGTGGAATTTTTGTCCCATGGAGATCTACTCGATATCTTTCGGAATCACATTTCGGACACTTCTCCATGTCTATGTGTTCCCCTCTGAAAAGAATGCAGTCATTAGGACAAGCGTGGATAGAATTGTAATCCATCCCCAAGTTTCGCAAAATCTTTCTTGCTTCATCTCGGGAATCTGGCATCACATTGTCAGCTGGTAGTATGTGCTCTTTCAGCAATCTACACAACATAAAAATATGATACAGTCGTGTAAAAATCTATCAGATCATTATACATTTAGAGTTTTATTAAAGTAAACTAATTGTAATAGATCACCTGAAAAGCGCTGTGACGCTAGTGTCACTCCATCCAAACTTTGCCTGCATGTTGAGAAGAACCAGGAGTGCTTTCAATCTAGACATACGTGCTCCATTATACAATGGCGTATCGGCTTCACTTTTCATATCATCATAGATAAGCCTTTCTGAATCCATGATCGTCTCGATCATTTCATCAATCTCGGGCTCAAACATTGCCTCGTTGGGAATGTGCTCTGCATGATCATCCCCCGAGCTGTCAGAGGCTACATCTTGTGGCCTCACATATGCTCCTTGACCAAAGCGCCTGCGAACACGTCTATTGGGTTGCAAGATTGCTGCTTGTTGGCCAGTGTCAGAGTCCGACGAGTTATAATTGGCAACAACTCGATCTATAATAGATGGATCGAACTCGCCAAATTCGTGAACGTGCTGCAAAGAAACACGTCTTGTCCGTCGCACAGCATGCTTGCATTGATTACAAGGACATAAGACCCTCGTTGAGAGATAGGTATTTCGGTTGGACGGTCCCACATCCTCGTCACTACTCATAATGAGGATATATAAAAAACTTATAACCTGGACAACAAATTTAATATTCTATTGGCATTCTTCGTCTTATCTCTCTCTCTCTCTCTCTCTCTCTCTCTCTCTCTCTCTCTCTCTTTACCTCACATTCTCTAGTCATGTCCAATCTCCGCACACCTCGGTCTAGAGGTGCACGGAGATCAGAACCACCGGGTTATAATTTCGTCTTTATTGGTCAAGACCTATATTTGTGGGTACAAGAAATCTACACACCCACGTCTACATGATACTGTATGTAGTGGACAAAACCCCTTTGCCTCTTCTCTAGCTGTAGCACTTCACAGCATCTTAACATCTTTTCACAGTAGATCTTTTCACTGTTCGTCTAACTCTAAACCCTAAACCGTAAGTAATTCTTGCGTGGACTCGATCTAACGTAAATAAGCGTAAATCTAAATAAACGTAAATCTAACTAAAAATAAACCTAAATCTAATTTAACGTAAGTCTACATCTAACCTAATCTTTAACGTCTTTTGGGATAGTTTCCTACGACATTAAAACTCTCTTCTTCTTGTGTGTGTGTGTGTGGGGGGGGGTAAACCTAAATAAACCTAAGTCTAATCTAATATAACATAAATCTAAATCTAACGTAAATTATGTTATATTAAAAACAAAGAACTAAACTAACAGGGATTATAAGAACCTTAAAACTGATTTAACACATAATTTTTCACATAACTCGGCAAGAGTTGGCATTCTCATCACTAAAGATGTGAGAGTTAACTTCCGGCGGTGACGCTGCCTCATCTCCATCCACATCTGACGACAGCAATTGGCCCTTTAGACCGTTCTTGCTCTTGTTACTAACTTTGAAGTTGCTGTTGAATGACTAGAGGTTGTCTAGATGGTCATTGTGTCGAGGATGTAGTGACTCTTGCCGCCCTGAAGATCCACCTTCTTCCCTATCTTCTGAAGACATTTCACCAGTACTTTTGGATCGACGGAGCCCACCATGAGTGAAGGCAGTAATACCCTATATTCCATTGAGGGCTTTCTTCACCCGCTTCATGCAGGCATCGCAGTCTATGGAGACCTAAATCTAATATAATATAACGTAAATCTAAATCTAGCGTAAATAAACGTAAATCTAGTTAAAAATAAACCTAAATCTAATTTAATGTAAGTCTACATATAACCTAATCTTTAACGTCTTTTAAGATAGTTTCCTACGACGTTATAACTCTCTTCTTCTTGAGTGTGTGTGTGTGTGCGTGTGTGGATGTGTGTGCCAATAAAAAGAGATAAATGGTATAACCTTTCTATCACCCATGCCAAGTATGATAGATTGATTATGCCATTTCCCTCTTGAATAATAGGTCTTGAGTTCAACTCCTCGTCGGCTAGATTTTTAGGTCTTTTAATTTTAATTAGTTTCCTACGACGTTAAATTAGTTTCTCTCTCTTTCTCTCTCAATGTGTGTGCGTTTTTTTGGATCGTATGCATGTTTTCTCTCTCTTTTCCTCTCTCAATGTGTGCGTTTTTTGTTTATGCATGTTCTCTCTCTCTTTTCCTCTCTCAATGCGTGCGTTTTTTGTTTATGCATGCTCTCTCTCTCTCTCTTTTCCTCTCTCAATGTGTGTGTGCATTCTTTGTTTATGTATGTGTGTGTGCGTTTTTGTTTTTGTTTGTACTCTCTCTCTCTCTCTCTCTCTCTCTCTCTCTCTCTCTCAAAAACACTATGTGTGTGTGTATGTGTGTGTGTGAGAGAGAGAGAGAGGGAGAGAGAAAGAGGGGAAGGGAACATGAGAATGAGGAGAGGGAAGGAGCATACCTGGCTCTCCTTCCTCTCCTCGTGTGTGTGTGTGTGTGTGTGTGTGTGTGTGTGTGTGTGGAGAAGAAAAAGAGAGAGAGAGAGAGAGAGAGAGAGAGAGAGGGAGAGGGAGAGCGTTACCTGCTCCTTCCTTGAGGGTGCCGAAAAACTCAGATCTGAGATCTGAGTTTTTGGGCGCGCTCGGTTATTTTTTTAGCCCAGCCGGCGTCGCTATGAGCATCGCTATAAGCGTCGCAAATTTACAATTTCTTTGTAAATTTGCGACGCTCATAGCGACGCCGGGAAAAAAAAATTTGAGCGTCGCTGTGTGAGCGTCGCTAATATGAATAGCCTCTTGTAGTGTTTTGTTGGTAGACTATGCCTGACCATCAGCTTGTGGATAGTAAACCGTGGACTTCTTGTGGATAATCAGGTGATCCATCTCCTTCTCCAAGCTCCTTGAGAAGTTGAGAGCCTACGCCAACACTCTTGGCTATGGAATGCAAATCCAACCAAGAGCTATGCTTCAATGCTTAAGCTTTCCATCTTCTCCATCTTCATTACTAATGCTAAGTAAGAAGAGTGAAGATAAGTGAGGAATTATTTCTTTCTCCTATGGAATACTTCTTCTTCCTCTTCCCTACCCTCATTCCGTGCTAGCTCTCTCCACCTTTGAAGGTGTTTGAGGTCTTGGGACTGAGGCTTGGGATAGTTAATGATTTCTACAAAGTGCATGTTATGCTTATTGCAAGAAGGCTAATGGTTTATTGCAAGTAGATTAATTGTATTGCAAGGTAGATTAATTGCTGCTTTAGGCACAAGTTGATGCATAAAAGTATACATCTTCATGCACTCAAATGATTTAGGGAACACAAAGACTAATGATGTTCACGAGTTCTTGATTGTTTTCAAGCTAAGATTGATTGTTGATATTATGCAAAAGCTTGTTATATGAAGCTTCCATCTCCATAATGCCAAAGAGGTCTCAAGGAACACAAAGATTGTATTGTACCAAGTCTCTCTTAATAAAAGAATCTATAATACAAATGCCTTTTGGAGGGGGGACCGGCTCCACATAAATCCGGTCCTCAACTGTTGTCATATTCTCTAAACTCTCTCTCTCTCTCTCTCTCTCTCTCGCAAAAGTATTGCTCATGCCTAGTTAATTAAGTGTTATGATTAAGTTGCTACTACCAATTAAGTTCACCCTCTATGCTCTCAAAGTTGCTCACTCTAATTCTCTTAATTCCGCTATTCTCTAAATTCATAGGCCATTTCCATTACAAGAAGAATGGTGGACAACCCTCTCACACTGATCAAACTGCTAACACTAACCATAATAAGAGACCTCCTTTCTCTACTAACTTTGACAAAAACAAACATAAAAGCCGTACCTTTTTCAAGAGACGCAGATTTGACAATTCTCCTACAACTGCTCAACCTCAAAGCAACAACAACAACAATACACAGCAACAACGAGGCAACCAAAATTCTTTCAACCAACGTCCTACTGCAAACTCTAATGGTAACAAAAAGGTGAAGTGTTTTAAATGTTTTCAGTATGGTCATTATGCAGATAAGTGCCCAAATGGTCCTGCTAATGGCAATGGTCAATTTAATGGCCACTCTAATGGAGTCAATCGAAATCCAAGACAAAAACCCTTCAACAACAACCGCCCCAATGGTGCTACTCTTAACCACATTGAAGATGCTAATCCTGACGACAATGAAGTGGAAGCTAATTACGGTGAGGGATATGATCTTGAGTATGATAACGATGACTACCCATCTTTAGGTACTCTTATATCTCCTAAACTTTGTTTAAAGTGCAAGGCACTGTTAAGGGTGAAAGTGTCACCATTCTGTTAGATAATGGTAGTAGTCATGATTTCATTTCTACACGCTTGGCACAACAACTATCTCTCTCTGAAATCTCATCACCTCACAAAGTCAAGACTGTTTTTAGTAATCAACGTTTTAATTATAATACCCAAGTAACTGTTGAAGTTTGTATTGGTGAATTTACACAAGCACGTACATTTCTGGTAGCACCATGGTCTAGATATGATTTTGGGAATGCCATTTCATCATGAATTTGATCCGTTGATTAATTATAAAACTCGTATTATGTCTCTCACTCATAATAATAAAAATTTCTTCATCCAAGCAACACTAGCAAATCAAAAATTTCCACCCCTCTCTCACACTCAAGCCAAAGGAGCAATTCGGAAACAGGGGAAAACATATCTAGTGTTGGCAAATCAAATTTCTGTTGAAACTGAAACTTCACGCAACTCTACACACAATGAATTTCTCTCACAATTTAAAGATTGTATCATGCATGATCTGCCACCTGGAATTCCACCATCACACCCAGAAGATCACAAAATAGATATTATACCAGGTAGTGAACCTCCTTGTAGAGCACCTTATCGTGTAAATCCAACCGCACACAGGGAGGTACAAACTCAAATCACTGATTTACTTAATTGAGGCCTAATCCAACCTAGTAGTTCACCATACGGAGCTCCTTACTTCTTGTCAAGAAGAAAAATGGAACCTTTCGTATGTGTATCGACTACAAGGCTTTAAACAAGATCACCATTAAGAATAGGTTTCCTATTCCTAGAGTGGATGATCTATTAGACAAACTGAAAGGGGCAAACATCTTGAGCAAAATTGACCTTAAATTAGGGTATTATCAAGTCAAAATGTTTGAACATGATGTCTACAAAATTGCTTTCAGAACACAAACTGGACACTATGAATTTCTTGTCATGCCATTTGGTTTGACAAATGCACCAGCCACATTTTCACATGCATGATGAACAGAATTTTCATTGACCATCAAGATTTTGTGATTGTATTTTTTGACATTCTGGTATTCAGTGAATATGAAGAAGAGCATAAAGAGCACATAACATGTGTATTTGATCTGCTTGCACAAAATCACTTGTATTTGAATCCTGAAAAGAGTTCATTTTTCAAATTTGAAATTGAATATTTGGGACACATTGTATCGGGTAAGGGAATACATGTAGACCCCAAGAAAATTGAAGCCATCCAGTCATGGCCTAGACCCAAAAACTTGCATGAGCTACGATCGTTGTAGCTATTACAGGAAATTTGTTCGTAACTTTGCTTATGTTACCATATACATGTGGTAGTGATGTGTGTGAACATAGTAGGACCGCTGGGGCATTTTTTCCCTCTTTAGGAGATTTTTTCCCCGTGCATTGTCTATAGCCCATCACTCTAGGGCTATCTATATTTCCATTGCACACTAAGAAACACACTCTCTATCGTGTGCCTTGAGCTTCCTTCGTCTTCTCCAAGCTGTGTGCGTTTCCTTGCAACCCTAATTCCAACAGCTTACAAGTCACATTATTTGACTCTTTTGTTGAAGAAAAATACACCTTATGAATGGACTGAATTGCAAGAAAGCTCATTTAATGCACTAAAGCATGCTTTGACTAATGTACCTGTATTGCAACTGCCTGATTTTGAAAGACCAGTCTTTGTTGTAGTCATTGATGCTAGTGGAAAAGGTATCGGTGCAGTCTTTATGCAAGATAACCATCCACTTGCTTCTGAAAGTCGTAAATTCAAACCTTCTGAAACAAAGTTTAATAGTTATATAAAGAATTGACTGCTGTGATACATGCATTGAAAATCTGGAAACACTATTTAATGGTATTGACTTGATCATTAAAATTGATCAACAAAGTATCAAATATTTACTTTCTCAGCCCTTAATAGAAATGGACATATTAAGTGGGTCTCTTTTATTCAAAATTTTCAGCACAACATCCAATACCAGCTTGGTAAGAAAACGTTGTAGCTAATGCTTTGAGTAGAAGACCCTCACTTAATCATCTATCAACTAGTACAGGAACTTCATTTGACACTATGCCTAACACTTATGCACATGATGATGACTTCAAAACGACATGGTTGCATATGCTTGACAATTCTGTGCACACATTTCTCGAATAGACTATTCAAGAAAACTTCCTTTATTTCAAACAAAAATTGTGTGTAACTAAACCTTTCCATACATTAATTATTGAAGAATTGCACAAACCACCCTATGTTGGACATAGAGGATTTGCTGTAACTTTTCAAAATTTATGTCGTGATTTCTATTGGTCTACTATGAGAATTGATGTTAAACAATATGTTTTAATTTGTTTGATTTGTCAAAAGATCAAAGCAGCAACACGTAAGAAATTGGGACTTTTACACCCTCTCCCCATTCCTAAAAAACCTTGGAACATATTTTAATGGATTTTGTTACCGGTTTCCACTCACAACGCACAAGCATGACATGATTTGGACTGTTATTGATCGTTTTTCTAAACAAACGTATTTCATTCCTTCTAAGAAAACACTCACAGCACATCAAGCTGCACTTTTGTTTCTTAAGACTGTTTTCTCACATCATGGTTTGTCTAAAGTCATTATTTTTTATCGTGATCCAAAATTTTGTAGTGCTTTCTAGACTACTGTGTTTGAAAATCTTGGCACTACACTTGACTTCAAATTTTCATTTCATCCTAAATCTAATGGTCAAACCAAAGTCAACAATCGCACTATCATTGATTTGTTAAAGGCTTATGTTACTGCTCAACCTAAGAAATGGGATGATTACCTTCTACAATTTGCATATAACAACACCACTCACACTGCCACAAGTAAATCTCCATTTGAAGTTGTATATGGTCACTCTCTTCCTACTCCTGCTACACGTCTTTCTAATGTTGTGTCTGCAAACTGATGATTTCACTACTGACTTTCATGATTTTATGCAAGTGTGCATTCTGCCATTAAACACTCACAAGAACTTTACACTAAGCATTCTAACAAGCACCGCAAGGCACACCAATTCAAAGAAGGTGATTATGTTTTACTTCGCATTGAAAACGAAGGATCAAAAGTGTTGATACCAATGTCTTTGTTAAACTTGCTCCTCATTTTTATGGACCTTTTAACATTTCAGTTGTCATTAATGATGTTTCTTTCCGTTTAGACCTACTTGCACATTGGCACATTCACAATGCATTTCTCATTAGTCTTTTGCGAACATTCAAAGGATCCCTATCTACACATCACATTTATGAAGACCCACCTTCACTTGTAGACCAAGAAGAGCAACTCATCCCGGACAAAATAGTTGATTACGAAACCACCACTACACACGCGGGTATGGTTTATAACCGTTACCTTTTGACTTTCAAGGGCCACCCTAGAGAGGATGCCAAATGGATTCCTGAAAAGTTCTTTCGCAACTTCCCAGACTTTCTCCACAATTTCCATCACTCAAGTCCAATTGATTTCTCTATTGAGCAACTGAGGACAGTTGCTATCCCTGGTGGGAGGGATGTTATGAGACTGGGCACCCTCCTGTTGTAGTGGCTAGCTGCAATTGGGATAGCTGGCGTAATGGTTAATTATGTGATGTCTATTTATTTTTCTAATTGAGCTGATGATGATGATTTTGTAGAGTGGAATGCGGGGAGTTGACGAAGAGGCACAAGCAATAACTCTCGGTCATTTTATACTCGCACAGTATTTTAGATTTTCATTCCAATAAGCCACTATGGCTCTGTAAATAATTGTAGTGGGAACTCCCCTTATGAGTCATGCAGGAACTGATGAGCTTCACTCACTCACAAAAGTAAAGTGGTTGTAAAAGAGGGGCCTCAAATTTTGGCACCTTAAACTCACAAATAATATATTAAATACCAACTCCACAAGAGAGGTGCCGTGGAGTTTGGGGCTAGATTTAGGCCTTTCTCTTGCAGATTCTCTTCTCTACTCTCTTATGCTATGCTCTATTTGCTGTGTACTCTCTACTCAAGTCTCTATCTCTTGCAGTTCTCTTACACACTCTTACAATCTTGTTTATGTCAATTCCATGTTCTCTGTGTGTGTGTGTGTGTGATAGTCTAAGTGTGTGTGCGTGCTTGGAATTTGGGAAAAGAGGTGGACAGGTTGATGGTGATGTTTTGTGAGCATGTGTTGAATAGTTTTTAAGCAACTGGTCTCCCCTTCTTCTCCCAACACTATCCCTTATGGGAGGGATGTTATGAGACTGGGAACCCTCCTGTTGCATGTGGTTAACTGCAATTAGGATAGCTGGCTTGATGGTTAGTTATGTGATGTCTATTTGATTTTACTAACATGGAGTGCATGATGCAGACAAATAATAATCCTCTTAGTCATTTTATTCTAGCACAGTATTTTAGATCTTTTATCAATAAGCCACTATGGCTGCTTTGTAAATAGGACAGTGAGAACTCACCATGAGGGGGTCATGCAATCAGTATTGTGTTCCATTCATAACTAAAATTGGACTTAAGTGTAAAAGAGGAGCCTCCAATTTTTGGCACCAACAATAATATCAAATATCAAATACCAAACTCCAAAAGAGGTGCCATGGAGTTTGGGGTTGCAATCTTTAGGCCTTTCTTGTGTAGATTCTCTTAATTTTCCCTTCCTCTCTCTTATGCTATGTTGTGTTACTTTGTGTACTCCATGATTATGTCTATATCTCTTACATCCCTCTTACACTCTCTTACACGCTTCCCTTGTCAATTTGTTCTCTTGTTTGTGTGTGTGTGTGTGTGTGTGTGTGTGTGTGTGTGTGTGTGTGTGTGTGTGTGTGTGTGTGTGTGTTGTTATAGTCTACGTGTGTGTGAGTACTTGGTAATTGAAAAGGACGGTGAAAGGTTGACAAAGAAGTGTGCAAGCAAGCTTGAGAATTTGAAGTAACCGTTCTCCCCATCTCTCCTTTCAACAAGAAGGACCTCTAAAGAGGGGGAGCTCAAAAGAGAGGTTCGTGGGAGAGGCCCCTTGTGAAGATTAATACAAGTCAAAGCTGCTAAATTGAATTTTATTTGAAGGTAGAAGGGCTCTATCGACTCTGAGATCCAAAGGGTTGTCAACCCTCAAGTAGGACATGTGAGCAAAGAGCCGAAACATGCACAATAGAGGGCTTGTCGCTGAATGCAATTGGCATTAATGCCTTGCGCAGGAAGTCCCTATCACCGCAAGGACGAGGGTTTATGGGGCTTTGTGGCTGACAATCGAGTAGAATAGTTGAGGGAGCAACGAGCTGAGAAGAGAGCTTTTGCAGGAGCAGTTGCGACTTGCGAGGCTTCAATGTGGAGAAGGCTAAAAACAACGGCTGTAGACGATGTCTGAGCGAGATCGTGTGGGCTCCAGGACTAATATGGCCCTCTTGAGCAATACAATGCGAGCAATGGATCATGATTCACAATTGGGTGAGGAGTTTGGAGGTGATGACTGGGTGAAGTGGATATGGGTGAGAGTCACTGAGAGAAGTGGATTTGATAGCAAGCAAAAAATCCGTCGACATGGGCTTTGCCCAAAAATAAAAAATTTCTCATTCCCCTTCTTTACATAACCAGCTGGCTCAACTAGGCTTTCCAAGTTCTCACGTGGTCGACATATGCCCCACTAAATAAAAGACTTTGGGCACTAAATGTTCTCCACTTTCCAACCGGCCAAAAAAGGAAAAACACACACACACACACACACACCTAACAATAGAGAAGCAATTAAGTGAGATTAATAAGTTCTAGAGACCAAGTAGCTCTAATAATATGACAAAAGGATTTAGGTAGGCTCAATCAAGGATCAAATGGAATCCGATTTTAACACTTCAAAGCTTTATGGAATGACAACGAGAATCACTTTGCGCACACACAAATTGCACTAGCCAATGGTAGCTTCAACAAAAGTTGTGAAGCGATTAGTAAAGCAAAAATGAGCACAAAAACACGAAAAATTAAACACACACAAGATTATTAAGCCACTAATCAAAATGCCACAAAATTAAGAAGGGCAGTGGTTCATTGGTATTGTCAAGAGCATGCCCAAGCTTAATTAGCAACAACGATGGTGATTAGGGCAAAGGGAGAAAGGCAAATATGATTAGGCTTAGGGGAGAACCATAGGCTCTGATACCACTTGTTAGAATTGGGGAGTGAAAGTGTGCTCTACCCTAAGTGTCATTATTGAGCTAGGCTATGGTGGATGAAGCCTTAAGCTCACCATGATGCTAGGGTTAGGGTTAGAGCTATGGAAATTAGGGTTAGGCTATACCTTAGGGAAAAAGCATAAAGGTAGAGTGTAAACACAATGATGATAGCTCAAAGTGCAAAGCTTGGTCAAAAAATAGCCTCTCAAATAGGCTTAGCGCTTTACAATCATTAGCTAGAGAGGTTGCACCCTCTTGCTATCAGACCATGTCATCATTTGTCTTTCTTAGGTGGCTAGAGGGATTTCCCACATGGTACCACAAGTTGGGCTTACCCTTACATGGGTTGAGCTACATGATCACATAAAAAATTTGGTGATTGTGTTGCCTTCATTAGTACATACTAAGACTATATAGCGTACATTGCAAATAATATGTAGTATATGATAAGAATATATAGCATGCATTGCACATCATATGTAGGCCTAACTACCACGATCGTTGCCACCATAATTTTGCCAATGCGAATGGCAATTGAAGAGTGCATGTGCACACATACATGCATGCATGGTGCGGATGTAGTGCGGTGTGTGCGTGCGAGGGAGAGGGAGAGGGAGAGAGTAGACCATTGTGTGGGTGGAGTCAACCTCTAAGTGAGGAGCTCCTTGTTCTTGGTATATGTAAAAGAATAAGGTGATGTCAATGGACGGGCACCCATAGCCCGGGCATCTGGGCAAGGCACATACACCTTTATCCCAACAATCTCCCACTTAAAGGAGAATGTGCCAATAAGTGGGTCCTATTAGCAAAACTACTAGTATGTAAAAGAAAATAGGTGAACGACTCTCTCAATCTATGCCCACTAGCTCGCTCAACCGATTTACATGAAGCTGTATCGGCTCTAGTGATAGGTGAGCATGTGTATCCACGCTAGAGCCTGCATGTAAATCTCGTAGACAACTCTGATGGTCTGCAAAACTCCACAATGCATCATGCTAGTGTGAGTCGCCGTACGATCGATAATCTCGGCTGCAAATGCTCCCACTGCAGTTGCTAGGTCGGGCTTCGAAACTAGTAGGTGACAAAATTTGCGCAAACTTGGATTTACTTGCCTCCCCTGCTCTATTTTCATGTACTGCATCATCAAGACTATTCACATCGCGTATGGATGCGTCAACGCAGACACTTGGATGGCTACGTCCTCTCACCCATAGGTAGAAGTGTGTGTCCTAGCACCAACTCATCAGCCTCTAGCATGAGCATATCAAAGAACTCCATATCTGTCATCTCTACCTGTGTCTCTAGGGAGCAGACCTGCTTTACCTCTGTTAAGGCGGTTACGCCGCTAGCGGAAGCTAAATAGCGAGAACTCAACCAACAACAGAATTTGTCAGACGAGGACGGAGCTTGACCCGCAGGCGCATGGAAACAACTAGGTGGGTGTCAAATCACCTACTCGACCTTCTAATGACAATCACTACTAAGGAAATCAAATCTAAGTTCTAAAACACGCAAGTGACTGAATTCCGTACTACGAACGAATGCTATACGAAACAGGATCTAGAATCATCGAATCGATCTCAAACTCAAGGGGAAGTCTATACACTAGGTAAGAACAACACCCTAAAGACTTGAACTGTAAAATCAACCTATAACCACTCCGTGCGGTAAACGCGTATGAAGACAGGCCGAAAAATACAGGTGACCAAAACTTGACCCCGATGGTACGAATGTGTAGCTCTACTCGTTGTGGTTCTATAGATATGCTGCACGCTCTATTCCGACACACGAGTTGGAAGAAAACTCACACCGAAGCTCGTAGGAACTTACCACACATAGAAGCCGATAACGCGCACTCTTGGTATCAGTGCGTAGCTCTCGCCGTTGCTAGCACAATGGCGGTGTCGCTTCTCCAATGGCGGCTCCGTAGCTCGCGTAGCAAGGAGATAAGACTCTCTCTCTCTCTCTCTCTCTCTCAGACACAGTCACAGCGCTCAAAACTCACTTTGATTAATAATTGAATCCTCCTTTTTTTAGGTTACAAAACTTTGGCTTATATACCTCAGCCTTGGAGGTGAGAACATCTCTAATTATTTACATCAGCAGGTGAAATTAAGTCGGGATTACAGGCTGGAAACTCAATTGAGTCCCGTTACTTAATGAATGGCTCAAATCAAAATTAATGTCGGAAAGACATTTATTACAATCAATGGTTACATAATGATGGGTGTGAGCAAAAATGCGGGTGTGATCCTCTGCTGGCTCAACACTCCCCCCCCTCCGCGTTCATGTCGTCCCTGACATGACTTTGAGGCTTGATCAATAGAGTCCTGTCGTCTTGAGCATCTGCAAATGTGATTCGTAGCGTAGGTTGCCGATGGTCAAGGTTGGGCCGAATATTTTGCTTTCGTGAGTGAAAAAGCCGGTGTAGAAAGCTTCTTCGAATGTTTGCATGTGGAAGCTAGTAGACTCGAGGTCGTGGCTTTGTCTGGCGCGAACACTTCAATGCATGCTAAGAAAGTCCGGCAGATTTTCTTTAGCATCTGACACGAAAGGTCAGGAGAGCCAGTAAAGAGTTTGATGGTGCCCGTTAGGGTTTTCACCATGTAGGCTTTACCTATTCTCTCTCCTTCCTTTGGTCCTGGCATCCTGGGATAATTAAGCCAATTTGGCTTCTTTTCTGCAATCTTGCCATGCTCTTTCCAGCTTCTGACTCTTGGCACCGGGCAGAAGGTTGCATCCTCCCGAATCTCTTTTGGAGCCTCTACCAAGTAGATGAGGTAGGCTGGGTATTTGTTCAGCCAACCTTTCCTCCATCTAGGTTGAGAATCTACAATCTTCTTTGATTGTTCATCCTTTGTGATGTCGCCTTCATAAAGAGCGACATATTGCTCCTCCTCTATTCTCTTTTTCGTCTTTATCACTTCAAATTTCATCAGAGGGAAAGGCAGGCTTGGTTGCATCCACTCTTCGTGGAGCACTTTTGTGTCTAAACCTTGAAGTCTAATGGAAATGAGGAGTCTCCTTTCCCATTCCATTTCCGCCTTGGCACTTTCCTCTGTTGACTTTTCTATTTGGTCTTGGAGCCTTTGTTCTTCTCCTTCAGAGATTCCTGAAGTCGAGGCCACTTCTTGAACTGGGGCTGGATCTTCGATTGTGGTTGCCTCTCCAGTTTCTGGTAGCTCTATGGCTGCTCCCCCTGCTTCTTCTTGTGGTGTCTCTGTTTCTCTTCTTTGTTGCTCTTGGAGGTCTTGGAGCTGTTTGCGGAGGGCGTCATTTTCTGTCCTTAGTGTTTGGTTTTCTGATGTGAGCCTCTCCTCTGCAGCCAATGATCCCTCCGCCATGTGCAACCTTTGCACTTGCTCTAACCTCAGCTCTCTTTGCAGACTTCTGACCTGATCTTCCAGAGCTGGTACGAGGGCTCCCTCTTGTTCTGTTCCTGCTCTGCTAGCTCTAGGGGTGGTCCTGAGTCTCATGATTGTCCTTTCTTGAAGTTCGACTCTTTCCCTTAGCTCAATGAGCTCATCCTTGGCTGCCTCCAGCTCATCTTCTATTCGCTCCTTTGCTTCCTGTGAGCTTGTTACCTCTCTTGAAGCTTCGGCTAGTTGGAGTATCAAGCCGTCCCTCTCGTTTTCTGCGTCGTAGAGTGATGCTTTATGACTTTCAAATTCAGTCATAGCATTCTCTAACTTCTTCTGCAACTCTGCTTCCTTTTGTTTTGCTGTCTCAAGTGCTACTTCCTTTGCTCTGGATCTTTCTTTAATCTTGCTGAGCAATTCATGCACCATGTGCATGTCTTTTTCATCTTCATCTGTCAACTTGACAGCTCTTTCTGCCACCACCTCCAATGGCTTCGGCTCGACCATTTTTTCTTCACTCTCCATTGTACCCTTTGTCTTTTCTTTCGTCCCTTTCCGATCATCTTGTTTCCGTAGGGATATCCCATAAACTGCCTCCAGGGCCTCTTCTTCACTGTATCCGATCGCTACCAGATCCTCATAATCATCTTTCTTTTGCTGAACTGGATCTATCCTCTTTTCCTTGGTCCCGGCCTCCGGCTTTTCCATAATTTCTGCTTCTATTTCTATTGTGGTTTCCTCCACAATAATTTCCATCTTCTTCGGGCTTGGTACAACAGTAAAAGAGGGCTGATTGTCTTCAGTCATCTTGGCTTTCCCTTTGTTTGCTTGCCTTACTGTCTCTTTAGGTTCAGTAGACTCATCTATTTTTTTCTTCCCCTTGTCGTCCTTTTGCAGCTCAGCTTTTAAAAGCTGTACTTCCTCTTCAGTATAAGGCTCGACAGGTTGCTGCTCCAGTATGGCCTCCGACTCCTCATAAGCTCTAATATATTGATCATATTGATCAACATGTGGCCTGGCTGAGCTGGTTCCGACTTTACTGGGGTCTGGCACCCACATTTCTTCGAAGTCCCCCTTGAGAGCTCTTTCCGCTCTGAACTGCTCCACCAGCCTTTCCATTCTTGCGGCTTTTTGACTTTTGGTTTGCTTGGGATCGGCCTTCTTCTTCACTTTCTTCTTGAGCGGCTCGTCCACAGCCTCTTCAGGTTCTGAAACTATTTCTAGTTTTCGGCGTGCTCTTGTGGACGCCCTCTTGGATACTTCTTGCTGTTCTTCCTCCTCATCGGCTTCTCTAAGCCACTCATTTTGGGAGGGAATCTGTGGCCCTTGATCCCTAGCTCCAATAGCTTCATAAGCTATTCTTGTTAGGATTTCTCCTCCTCCTATGTACCTTGGCTTCTGGTTGTGCATGGCGATTACTTGCTCGTGGATGTATTGAGCATAATTCACCTCCTTTGTCACGTTGCTCTTCAGTGCCCATGTGATGGTTGTCGCAATGGCATGGGGTGGTGTAGTGTACTTCTGCGGTCTTTTACTGCACACATGGAAAAACTGGTTGTATAATCGGCAAAGGGTTGCCGCTCGTTGATGTGCCATATCTCCGTAGGTTGTATTTTGTTTCTTTGATCCATAGACCTCTATGGCCTCCCTTCTTTCTCTGACAAAACTCCCTTTGTTGTGCAGCTTCAATGCATCTGCAATGAGCTGTGGAGTGATCTGTACTTCAACTATTTCTCCATCCATGGCTGTCAACGTGGCTTTCCCATCCTTCTGAATGGATGTTGCCAACTCATACACTCTTCTTGTGTCTACACCCGATGGTCTCGAGGTGAAGAACCTGTGTAAGTCAGCCTTTTCCAGGTATCTGCTTATGTTCTCTGATCTGCTATAATCCACTAATTCTCGTGGGATCATAGGTACATCGATCGATTGCCCTTGAGGATCTCTGAAAGTCCCCTGGTAGATCTTTATTCCCTCTTTTTCTAGTACTGCTTCCTCCACCCAAGTCTTGGTTGGCTTGAGGGTTTCTGTTGGAATATCAAAAGGTTCTGCCTCTGCAAGAGCATCCTTGATGGTTGGTCTTTTTCTCTTAGTTGCCGATGACTTCGCGGAATCCATGGATCCTGTAACTCCAATTTCAGAAGTTAGCGTCTTTTTAGTACTGAAAGCCGAAATGAAGCTTTTAACTATTCAAATGACTTGAAAATTGAAACATGAGCTATTCAGGGCCTAAGGATGCAATGTAGGTGAAAAAATATGCAAACTGGGCTCAAAAACATGCTTGAGACATCATACGCGTATGATGTCTTTTGTGTCAAAATGACTTCATATTGGTTGTGCTTGTAGGTGAGAGTGTATACATGAGTGTCATATGCTTGGATTTGAGTTTGAATCCCATTTGGTCAAGTTTTGGCCAGTTTAGTCCAGTTCAGGCTCTTGGCAAAATTTTGAAAGGGAAATGGATTTTATGATCCAAATTGGGTAAAACTTGGTGGATCACCTTCAAATGGCATGTAGAACACTTCTGTTTGGTGGTTGAAGCCCTGAGGTGCCAAAATCACATAGTGAGACATCATACGCGTATGATGTCTTTTAGTGCATTTTTGGACCAATTTTCTCTATAAGCTTGGATTTGGCTTTAGATAGGCTTATTCATTGGATTTATGAAGTTTGGGTAGAATTTGGACTAAAAATGGCTCTGGGGACATCATACGCGTATGATGTCTTTTTCATCAATTTTTCATGGGATTGGTTCTGTGGACTCTCCATGTGCTAGTGAAGGACTGTTTATACTCAAATCTTGGTTTGGACTTGAATATGTTGGATTTGGGACAAAAATAGGCTTTGTATGAAGGATTTTCTCTTAATTGGGCTAATGGGGTGATCCACTTGACCAAATGGTTCCAAACTTCATATGTAGCATGTATTAGATATATATAATGGATGTATGATGACAAATGAGCATTTTTGGCTCTGTAAGTGCAAATAGACATCATACGCGTATGATGTCTTTTGTGTCAAAATGGTGCTTTTTGGTTCCAGATAGCTTGTAGATGTGTTAATCAACAATCCTACAAAGTTTCAATGAGTTTGGAGTTATTTTGACAAAATTAGGACCAAAAATCAATTTTATGGCATAATTTGCGTCTTTTTGGTTTTCCTTGGGTTTTCTAACTCCAATTCTCATGATACTTGGTTCATAGGATGTGATTAACATGTGGAATGAGGCTATGCACTCAAATGTTGAAATGGATGTGAAAATCATGCTGTGAGACATCATACGCGTATGATGTCTTTTCTTGAAATGTTGGTCTTTTTGTGCAAAGAATGCTTTGTGCTAGTGCCCTAAGCCCTGCTAACTAGTTTTCAACTTAAAAAGTCATCAGTTTAGCTAAAAAGCCCCCTTATAGGCATTTCAGTCTCCGAAGTCGTCTTTTTGCCTTGGAGTTGAATTTCTTCAACTTTTCTTCTTGAGAGTTGCATTTTCAGCTCATTGGATATGTTGTGAAGCCATCCAGTTGGTTGGACTTGACTTTGGCTCTCCGTTTTCCATCTTTATCCATTTGGTTGCCCGAAAGAGTCTTTTTCACCATCGGTAAGTGAATCAGCTTTCTTTTGGGTTTTGCTTGCAAACATAAGTCATCCATGTATAATTGGAACTGCTTGTGAAGTTTCATGTCATTTGGTCGTCAATTTTAGCCGTTATGCCAAAATGACGCTTTGTGTGTCCGCAGCCGAATCGGTTGTTCTGACTTACTTTTGGTGGTACAAACCTGGAGATACTCCATGGTTGCATTGCCCTCGATGTTGTTAAGCTTCCTGAGAAGTTTTGTGTCGTTCCGACAACTTTTTTCTGTTTGCCTCTTGCAGGCTCTGTTGACCTAGGGTTTTTCCAGTCGTTCTTTCTCGAGCTTTGAGTGCTAGAAACTCATCCTCTATGTTAGGGTAACCCACCTCTAAGTTCTTGCAAAGTTTGGTTAGGCGGTTGTGCCCCTACCTAGCGTTCTTCCCCATTCCCTGTCTGCTCTTGTTTCTTGGTTTTGGTGAGTTTTCGCGACAAAAGTTAACGATAAGCATCAAAAGCTTATGGCAGCGAGTCTACCTCTCATGTCTGGTGTCCTCTGAGCTCTCGTAGCAGTCGTAGAAGGCGGTAGAAGGCCGGATGCTCCTGTGTGCTCTTTGCTCTCTCCAAGAAGGTAATAGTGGAAATGAGCTTGATAGTGAAGTGAAAAATACTTAACTTCGGGCTTCCCAGATCACTTGTTACCAAATTTGACATGTGCTCCTATCTCGTCGTGAAATGCACTTTAGGATTTGAAATTCCTCAATTTGGACTCCATTTGACCTGTTTCTGAGAAATCTGTCCACTTTGCCAAAATTCTGTCATTTCGGGCTTTCCGCAACTTTTTCAGAATTGTACCCAATTTTTATCCTGGGTTTCCCTTGTCATGAGGATCATCACCGTCTATTCTTTTCTTTTTTCCGATCTCATTTCACCTGCTTTTTTATTTTTCTTTTATTTTTATTAAGAAAATCATAAAAAATAAAGGAAAATAGCAAATTGAAGCCAAAAAATTCCAAACATACATGATAAATAGCTAGTAACCCTGTGTATATGAATATACACTTCTTTGTGATTTTTGGACTTGGATTACCACTTTTTTCCACTTTTTAGCTCCAAAAACACTCTTATTTAGTGATATTTACACATCTAGAGACCCAAATTCATCATTTGATCTCTTCTTGTTGCAAAACAAGGTATATAAGGGCATAAATATTATCAATATCCGCAATCAAACATAAAAAATTGCAAAATCATGTAAGACACTGCCCTTGTAATATAATTTTTGTTTTTCTTTGTTTTTCCCGCTTGTAGCTGCTTTGTAGCTCCTGTATACCTCCCCCCCTCCTAGTCTGAGTCCTCCCGGACGACTATGAAGTGTCTGTGGGTGAAGCATTGTAGTTGTTTTGGTCATAAGTTCCCAATGCAATTGTAGAGCGACGATACAACATTCTTTCCAATAAAGCTGCTCTTTGTTTGATTGAAGGATTGGTGGTCGGGTTTTGGGTTGGTCTTGGCACTTCGGTAGTAGAATCAGTAGATGGATTCTTCGTTACCTTGTTGTCTTTTTTCACAATCCAAATCTGCTTCCGCTTTGCTTGTGCTTGCCACAAACTCTTTGCGACCCAAACCTGCTTTGTTCTGTGTGTTGATTTCCTCGCCTTGAAATACCTAGGAGTTTCCGTTGATTGTCTTGAAGGGAGTTCCTGTTTATAAATCTTTGGGATCCAAATTTGCTGGCTGGAGCTTTGTGCTGTCATGAACTTCTTTGGAATCCAGATCTGTTTCACTTTCCTTGATTGTCGGGGATCACTCTGTTGTCTGGTATTGAAGACTCTGTTTGTTTTTTCTGGCACCACCTTTTTTGGTCTCCATACCAACTTTGACTCCGTTTTTTTCCAAGGTTGAGCTGTTATATTATTGCTTGTCTTCCTTATCCACTGTTGAGAATTCCTCGTCGAAGAGTAATCCGGTTGTATAGAAACTTTTGGTTGCCATTGCTTCTTCTTTCTCTCTGTTTGTTGTTTGCCCTTGTTCGTGGATTCTTCCTTTGGAGTTGGCTCTGCTCCTTTGGTGAACTTAACTGATTGACTTTCACCTTCGTATTTGATAAGCACTGATTTAGAACTCCAGTCAATCATTGCATTGTATTGCTTCTGCCATGGTTGTCCTAGCAATAATGGATGTTGTGTAGCTTGGTCTTCAACCACGTAAAACATATGAGGATACACATATTGGTTAATCTGTATATGTAAAACTGTGCATCCGACAGTTTTGATTGCATTCTCAGAGTAACCCTTTAACTCTTGCTTGGCAGCAGTTAGTTTAGTGTCATTTGTCAATTGTCTATACAAACTGAGTGAAAGTAGGTTAGCTTGAGCTCCTGAATCCAATAGTGCTCTGACTTTGATTTGGTTGGTTCCTACTTTGCATTCAATGATGGGTTCTTCTTTGTCATTATCCATTTTTGTTATACTAACTGCGTTTATTCGCATTGCTCCTTCATTGCGCTGTTTCTGACGCAGTAGTCTTCTTTTCTCCATTCTTTCCTTCGCCTCGGCTTGCGCTTCCTCCACAATCTTTTTCTTTTTCTGGACACGCAGCTTTTCTTGATGTATTTTGAGAAGCATGTCTTGTGTTAGCGACAACAGATACTTTTTCACTCTGCATCCACTAATCCAATTGGGCATTTCTTCTCCGTCTAATGTAGCAAGCTTGACGGCTCCACTTGGTGATAGATCTTTAATCACCAGAGGTCCCATCCCTCGCTTTTTAAGCTTCTTAGCATGCTGTTTCAGAGTGTAAACTAGGACATAGTCCCCAACTTTAAACTCTTTAGTCCGCACATGCTTATCAAAAAATTCCTTTTGTCGCCTTTTTTGAGCGTAGATAGAAGCTACTGCTTTTAGGCGAAGCTCATCTAGCTTTTCTAGGTCATCTATTCTATCAGAGAGCTCGTGCCCTGTCCACTCTAGATCCTTAGCCACCCTTAAGGTTGAAATCAAGAATTCTATTGGTAAGATAGCATTTAGCCCAAAAACCATGTTATATGGGGTCGTTCCTATGGATGTTTTATACGCTACCCTATATGCCCATAATGTTGAATGTAACTTTTGGTCCCAGTCAGTTCTCGACTCAGATACAATCTTCGTGAGGACCGTGCATATGGTTTTGTTTGTTGCTTCAGCTTGTCCGTTTGCTTGTGGATGATACGGGGCTGATTTCCTATGGATTACCATGAATTCATCTAGAAGGATCTCTATCACTTCATTTATGAAATGTGTGCCTCGATCACTCACAATTTCTATTGGCAATCCATATCGTACAAAGACGTATTCATACAGAAATTGTGCCGTGGTCCTGGCATCTGCTTTTTGAGTTGCCTTTGCTTCGACCCACTTTGTTAGATAGTCTGTAGCCACAATGATGTATTGTGTATGAGTCTTATATGCAGGAGGCGAAATGGGTCCAACATAATCAATCCCCCATTTTGCAAAAGCTCTTGCCCCCATCATTGGTCTAAGCGGCATATCATCTCTTTTAAGTGGTACTTTGGTCCGCTGACAGTCATCACACCTTTTAACGTATTCCTCAGCGTCCATATGTAATGTTGGCCACCATATTCCTGCGGCTAAGACAAGTTTTGCTGTCTTATCACCTGAGAAATGGCCTCCACCTACTCCTCCATGAGCTTGCTCCAGGATTATCACATACTCAGACTCTGATGCGCAAATCCTAAGCTGGTTGTCTTTACCTCTCTTATAGAGTTGATCTCCTATTAAAGCGTAATCTCTAGCTTCTGTCTCTACAGATTTCTAACGAGCTTTTGACGTTCCTTCTGGGAAAGTTCTATTTGTGAGATATTCAACAATATACTGACTCCATTCTGGAGCGATCATTGTCTGATATAATGTCGAATACTCAGCTGGAGGTTTTGATGAGCAGACAATACATACAGTGACATATTCATGTACGCTTTCTTTCATTCCTGGCCAATAGACTCCCAATTGTAACAAATTCCTATATGTGTTCCTTCTTGAACAATGAAATGCACATTCCTGAACATGTGCTTCGCGCAGATATATACTATATTCCTCAGGATTGATGCATAGTCGTAAAACATGATCATTTCCCAATTGATACAACCTTCCTGCAATCAATTGAAGATTCTTGGATTGCTGAATAGCAATATGTTTCAGGTTGTATGCTCTTCTATCGAACTCTCCTCCATAGGTTAATAGGTCAACGACATTTTGAGACCACTTAGGTATCATTTCTATGTTGAACAAGTACGCGTCTGGCATGTCGTCATCTACTCCTATAGGGTCTTCTCCATTCGTTAATCGCGAAAGATGGTCAGCTCTAAGATGTGTTTTTCCTTTCTTCACTATTATCGTGAAGTCGAATTCCAGTAAGATAATGAACCATCTCACTATTCTCCCGGTATTGCATGGTTTATTCACAAGGTAGAGCAAGGCTTGGTGATCCGTAAAAAACACAAACTTGTTGGCTAGAAGATAATGCCGAAATTTCTTCACAGCATAGATCATTCCTAATCCTTCTCGCTCTGTTGTGGTGTAATTCTTCTCTGCATTGTTGAGCTATCGACTGGCGTAACAGATAGGAAAATCCATGTTTCCTTCTACTGGCTGAGCCAGAATGCATCCTATTGCATATGCCGAAGCATCTATGTGCACATGGAATATCTTCTCCCAATCTGGTGATTTCAAGACTGGAGCGGTAATGAGTGCCTCTTTCAATTTCTTGAATGATTCCTCACATTCCTCTGTCCATTCAAAGTTCACTATTAGCCTGTAAAGTGGTTGGCCTATTATAGCGTACATGTAAATGAATCGTCTATAATATCCACAATGTCCCATAAAGCTCTGTACTTGTTTCGCATTGGTTGGTCTAGGCATATCCACTATAACTTTTATCTTCTCTAAATCCGTGGATATTCCGTTTTGTGAGACAATATGTCCCAGAATTCTGCCCTGTCGGACCATAAACACACATTTCTCAGGATTGAGACAAATGCGATATGTCCTACATTTCTCAAATACTTTTCTTAGGTGTTCTAGATGCTCATCTCTCAGTAGAGAATGTATACATAAGTTATCCATGTATATTTCGAGAAACAGCCTTAAGTATTCTTTGAAAGCATGCGTCATCAGCCTCTGGAAGGTTGCGGGAGCATTGGTTAGACCAAAAGGCATAACCCGATAAGCATAAATTCCCCACTCCGTTGCAAAAGCTGTTTTATGTTGATCTTCCAATGCTATGGCTAGCTGGTTATATCCTGAAAAACCATCAAGAAAGGAGTATGCTGTTTTCCCTGATACACGCTCTAGAACATGATCAGTTATCGGCAGGGGATAATTGTCCCTGATTGTTGCAGCATTCACTTTCTTTAGGTTGACACACACTCAGAGTTTTCCGTTCTTCTTAGGTACTACCACAATCGGAGATACCCAATCAGTGTGTTCAATCTCGTATATGAATTCAGCTTCCATTAGCTTATCTATCTCTTCTTTGATTCGCTTAGCAAACGTATCATTATATGTGTATGGTCTCTGTCTGCTAGGCTTTGCGTCTTGTTTCAGTGGGATTGTGTGTTGGCATATCGATGGGTCAACTCCCTTTAAGTCCTTATAAGACCATGCAAACACATCCCTATACTCTCTGAGAAGACTCAAAAGTCTCTCTTCCTCGCCTGGAGACAAATCTGTGGCTATGTATACCGGTCTAGGTGGCTCACCTGGAGCTGCTAAATCAACTTTTTTTGCATCCTCCGGTCCGTCATAAGATTCGTTCTCCTTCCTCTCTCGAATAGGTGGGGTTAATATCACCTTCCTATCCTCTATTGTGAATTTCCTATAGTGAGAGGGAACATCCATGTTTTCCTTGATTTTGGCGTTTTTGTCCTCTCCACTCTCAATTTCTGTAGTCCAAACTTCTTTCAGAGTTTTCTTGAGCTCTCTGTACTTGTTTCTACGTTCTAACTTGGACTCTGTGTATTCTCTGTTGCGCTTGTTCTTTTCTGATTTTTCTGTTTCAGTTTCCGTTCCATTATTTTGAACTTGATTTCTTGAGCCTCTTTTGTCTTTTCGTAAGCTCTTTTGATCTCTGCCTCTCATTCTTTCAGAAATCTTATACTTAACACAATCTTCAGCCTTTATTAGCATTAGGAATTGATTTTTTCCTCTTATTCTAGGCATCGGATTGGTTCTAACCCCTTTTGTTTTTTTCTTTGCTCTATAGTGTTTCTGGCGTTGTTTAGTTTGGTTCGAAAAATCATAAAATCGGACATCCATTATAGGTTCTTCGTTTCCGCTTGAATTGTCCGTTGACTCGTTGTCTGCTTCATTTCCCCACTCTGGATGATTGGGAATGTCGTGAAACACCTCTTCTTCATCTTCCTTTTCCAGTGTATCGTTCTTTTCAGTTTCTTTTTTGAGTACAGTTCTCAACATGAAATACGGAACCACGTCGTACCCGTCCTTGTCGCAAAATTTCGTTGTGGGACCATCCGGAATTGCACAAACATCTAGGGTTGCTAGAATGTGTGTCCACTCTAATGGTTCAAACGTATCCTCTGGAAAGGGTTCTCCTACATAAGTTTCGTCTTCGATAGCCCTTTCTAAAACACATTCTTCTCGTTTCAGACTTCCACATTTCGAAGCTCCACACATCCATAACTCCTTGGGTTTACCTAACCAAGCTGGAAATTCGGATCCCGCCAAAGTAGCTGAATCAAACTCCTCTACCGGTGTTCGGTTTACATCTTTGTAGCTATGGTCTTTCAGGTTCACACGTGTAGTGGTTTCCATACTTCTCAGGTATATGTGATCGTAGCCCCAATCCTGGACCATTTTCAACTGTCTCATGAATGGTCTTCCCAGTATGATATCATAGTTATTCTCCTTGCCAAAATCGACAATGGCGAAAGTATGTTCGTATTCAATGCCGCAAGAAGTCACTACAACTTTCTCTAATAACCCCATAGGTTTCTCCATGTGTCCATCTGCTAATTGGAGTTTCAACCTAGTCTTCCTTATTACTGGTTTCCCCCATTTTTTCCAAATTTCTTTTGTAGCTATGGCTACCCCAGCTCCGCTGTCTAGTATTGCTATTGTGTTCACTCCTTGGAATTCAATTGGTAAGGTTGTATTCCCCTCTTCACCTTCGCAATACTCTCCGACCTTGTTTAAGGGTACCGGCTTAGCGTTCTTTTGTGGCTTGCTCAGCTCCTCAATGCTCTCTTGCAGTCTCGATGTTGGGTCTGTTATCCCGAATTTCTCTAAGCATTTTCCTACAGTGGTCCACATATGTGGTCTTAGCCTCAAAAGCTCAGCTAGAGTGATAGTGCATGTCACTGGTGTTGACAAAATCTCTATCAATCCTTGCGAGTCCATGACTTTTTCTGATGAGATTTTTCGTGAGGGAAGTGCTCTAATCTCGGATTTTGCTTCATACTCTCCTAAGTAGGAAGGTAAGGTTTTCAGTGAATGAGGTTTGCTCTCCATTGTTCTAACAGAGCCCCCATCTCCCCAGTAAGATTGCAGATCCAAGTCTACTTGAGATCCTGCCTCAAATTCCACTATGGGAGGATTCCTGATGTCCTTTTCCCAATTTGTCTGATTAGCTTGGCAACTTAGCTCGTTTGCAAAGTTTGCCTCTCTCACTTGTTTCCAAAATTCATTGTAATCATCATCTCTTCCATAAGACCTCTGTATGACTGGATGAAAACTCTCTATCTCCTGATCGGTTGTGTTCAACACTATGCGGTCATCCTTGTGTGTATTTTCAGGCTTTTGTGCACTGGGAGTCTTTTCGGCTACCCGTGAAACAATAGTCTCTTCCTGAATTGGGTTTTCCGTTCCACAATTCATTGTTTCTTTTGGTGGTTCTAATAAGGCTTGTGCAGTCTCGATCATTCTCTGGCACATTTCAAGTCTCTGCTTTTCCAATTCCGCGTTTGGGTATGTCATCCACCTCTGTTCTTGTGTTTGGTTGTTCTTTAACCTAGCTTCGTAAGCTCTCATCAGTGCGTCCAATGGTTCGTGTACTTTGTCGACTAGCACCGATCCCCCTGAGCTTAAGCTCGTTGTTTCTTTGATACTCTTTTGTTTCGTTCTTTCCGGGCTCATCTCTCGTTTCCCGTTTTGACTCTCAAGTTTTTCTAATCTATCTTTAGTTCGCTTTAGTTCCTCAGCTAGAATAGCGTCTTCACGTTCTTTTCTCAACTTCATGCGTGCTTTTCTAGCTTTCCATGTGTTTTTCTGACTCCGCGGTCCTTGACTAACTACGTCAGTCGCTAACTTTCCATTCTCAGGTTCTCTAGTGGTTTTCTTAGCTTGAGCTCTAGTAACAACTTGCGTTGGTATCAGAGTTTCATTTTCAGACCCACTGCTGGTAGGAATAGTTTCTAACATATTCAATGTCGTCTTTTGCACTTTGTTTGGATTCTTTGAACAATCCTCAATGAAGTGAGTAACCCCACACTCAGTGCAATAAGCGTTAATTCTAATGATTTCCGTATGTGGGCAAACATTCATCAGATGGTCACCTCCACACTTGTAACAAGGTCCTAGTGTTGGTCTTGGTCCCATTTGATTCGTCCTTTTTGGATATGATGGTCTTTGTCCTGTTAACCCTCCATGAGCTATGAACATTAAGGTTCTTGCGTCCAAATTGTATCTCTCTTCATCAGAAGCACTTGTAATTGTTGGTATTCCAACATTCCCCATCATGCCCCATGGTTCTGGTTGTTTTGGTTCTTCTGGTGGGTAATACACTGTCGGAGACATGTGTGCACCCGATTCTTCATAATAGGCTTGAACAGGCACTAAGGCTTGTTCTTCTTGATTCTCTAAGGTTGGTGCATATCTAATGCCCACTGGTCTTGCTCCTGGTAAAGGTGGTTGTTGTCCCAATACCGGTTGCGGTCTTTCTATCCCCATAGGTTCAGGTACATTTCCCGTTGGGTATCGAGGTACTGGATGTATCTGAGGTGGTGCTAATTGAGCAGGAGGTGCATACTGGCGCTCCCTTACATACCCTTTGTTGTAATAACACTCCTCTGTTGGGTGATTTGTCCATTTTTGCTCAATCGCACACCATTTCAGTGGTTTTGGCAATGGTTTTTGGTATGGTGCCATCCTTTTTAGAGCATCTTCTATCATTTGCTCTACATTTGGCATGGTTGTTGTTTGAACATTCTTTTTAGTGGTAGTCTCGCTCGCTACGGAGGAGGAGCTACTGGATGCAAAATCTGTATCCGCTGACACCTCTCCATAAACCGTACAGTTATCCACTAAGTACAATGCCTCTCTCGTTACTTGCTCGAAACTTGTACAAGCTTTCAAGTGCAAGTCCTTCTTGAGAGTGTCGTTTCTCAGTCCCTCAATAAAGAGAACAGATAGTCTGTCATCTTGTGGTCGTTCACGTACTGGACATCTCTCAATGTATTGTTTGAAGCGAAGTGACGCTTCCTTCACTTTTTCGTGTTCTCTCTGTTTAAAAGCATATATTTGTGAGACCGTATTGTGCTTAATCCCTCGTTTTGAGAATTCCTCAGCAAACTCTCTTAGCAAATGGTCAATGTCATGGAATCCCCCTATGTTCATTGGTTGAAACCATGTCAATGCAGTACCTTCTAGAGTAAGACCAAATCCCTCGTATTGTGTATGGAAATCTGTTATCTGCTCAGCTCTTAAGACTTGCTTAAAGAGTGACACATGTGCATACGGATCTCCTGAACCACCATACTTCTTTGGCATACACTTGGCTACTTGAGATGGTCTCATACGTCTATGATCTGCTACCAATCTCATTGCTCCTGTGTCCCGGCTAAAGCTTTCTCTAGCATCATGGACTTCATGGGTTACCCTTGTCGGTTCCCCTGCCCTGAATCTACTACTGGGAGGTAAATGTGATGGTTCCGCTTCAAACCTTGGACCTAGAGTGGTATAGGTGGGGATTGGAACTGCACTACCTCGATTCGTCTCCATTGACTCTCTGGAATGTAATGATCCCATTGGTCCGAGCTTCGAGTCCCAAGGTTGACTGAAAGAGTCAGCAACCTGAGTTCTTTGTCCTCCTGTTGTCATTGAGTTTCGCACTCCATTTGTTGGTGCTGGTCTATGTGAGCTAGAAGTAACATAATACTGATGTAGTGGTCCCCCAAAGTATGTATATCCTTCTAATTCTTTCTTGCCCATTGTTGAGTATTGCCTTCCATACTTATCGTAAGCGGCAATTTTCACTTCCGATCCCTCTGTGTAGGTAAAGACATAGAGTCTTTTTTTGTCTGTCAACTCTCCGGTGTAGGGTTCTTCACATCTATAATAGAGATCTTGCTCCCCATTATTATATTTGTACAGCCCCACATAGATGTTATCAGTGTTGATCCTTGTAGTTTCATTCTCTCTTCTTAACCTCGCATTAGGGAAGTTCATTATTGGTGCTTTCTCCTCGAGTTCTTCATCTATTTTGGCTTTGGTACCCATCAATCCCCACTTGTCCACAATGTTAGGGTTTAGGACTACCAAGTACATGGTACCCTCATTATCTAGATATCTATCTCCGTTATAGCTCACAGGCACTAAGTCCTTGAACTCACTAGGTCTATCTTCTATCTTTACACAATAGCGGTCCATTCCATCTTTGTAGATCTTGGCACCTTGCTCATTGTCGTACTGGTATTTTATGAACAATAGCTTCATGGTGGCGGAAGGGTTTGATGATCCTGCTGCCATATTTTCTCTGTTGTTCAGGTTCAAGTGTTCCAAGTTTTCGGTGAAAATCTCGTAAGATCTCTCCGAAGAAGTATCAGAAACACTTCCTTCAAAGATCGGCTCTAATGGTTGCGCCCAACTTTGGTTTACACTTCCCTCGGTTGATATGACACTTGCTGGTTCCCCTTGTTTTGGTTGATTATTCCGGAGATTCCTGCCGGATCTCAAATTCATCAATTCCCCTAAAGGACTGTAACTTTTCTGTCTCGGCAATTTGTTTTCCCCAAGTTTTTGTGGTCAGAATTGATCCAAACTGACTGATACTTGGTCAACTGTTTAATCTTGTCAATTGGACAACTTCTGTTTCATCAAGTGAGAATTTTGTTGCAGTTATGCTGAAAAAGACATTATACGCGTATGATGTCTTTTTTCACAGATTTAGACTATTTTGGTTATGCTCACTCTCAGTGACCCCTTTATGCTCTGTTCACTCACAAAATTCAGTTTGAACTCTGTTTGAGCAAGTTATGGCTAATTTAGGCTTTTCTTGGCAATTTTCCGCTTTTGACTTGTTTTTTGGGTCAATTGTGATCCAAATGGGATGAAACTTGAAATATAACCTCTAGACAGCTGTTACAATGGATCTGTGTTAGCAAAGTATCAAAATATGTCCAAAATTAGGTCAAAGACATCATACGCGTATGATGTCTTTTTCATCAATTTGGGTCCAAACTTGATATTTATGCTTTCAACAGTGATTGTAACAATCTTGTCAGGTCAGATTTCAAAAATAAGCAGTGGAAGTGCCAAAAGACATTATACGCGTATGATGTCTTTTGTCCCAGATTTTGACTATTTTTGGTTTTAAGCCTTCTCCAATGTTTATAATTGAGTTTCAAGTGTTTTTGTCAGGTTTGAATGTAAAAACAAGATTTGAATCCAAAATTTCCTATTCTTTGCGTTTCTTGGACTCCGACTTGTCTTTTTTTGGGTTTCTTTGAGTGTTAATGTTCTTGTTTTAAGTTGATCTTAGGGTAAAACCCCCCTTCTAAACACTCTGGCAATGTCAAATTTTCAATTTTAGGCTCTGTTTAGGTCCTAAGACATCATACGCGTATGATGTCTAAAGTTGCAGATTTCCAGTTTTTCAGCACAGAACTCTTCCAATAGCTCTTTTAAGTGCTCAGCAACAATCAGTTACGCAGAAAATTTTTCTGAACTTTGTTTATTGCATATTTCACTACCAAAGAGACTTTTTCAGTGATCTAACATGTAATCAAACACATCAAGCAAATAGAACACCAATTGATAGCTCTAGATCAGGATCAAATCAGGCCCTACCTAAGCTACTTCTAATCATAAAATGGATTTTTTGCAATTGAAAATATAAAGAGATTTACTACCACACAAGGAGTAGCAAATGCTTTTTATGTCAACAACCACTTAAACACCATCAAAAACAATCTAATCTAAGCTAAACTAAAAATACTGTCAACACGGAAGACCCAGGAATACCCCACTTCCTAGTATCTCTCGAGACCTTCAGAGTCCACCACTCCTAGATCTTTTCTAACTAAAGTATACAAAGTAGTTTATACGACTCACCTCGTAGGATTAGTCTAAGGTCACCTACTTAGGGCTCTCGTCCCCGGCAGCGGTGCCAAATGTTAAGGCGGTTACGCCGCTAGCGGAAGCTAAATAGCGAGAACTCAACCAACAACAGAATTTGTCAGACGAGGACGGAGCTTGACCCGCAGGCGCATGGAAACAACTAGGTGGGTGTCAAATCACCTACTCAACCTTCTAATGACAATCACTACTAAGGAAATCAAATCTAAGTTCTAAAACACGCAAGTGACTGAATTCCGTACTACGAACGAATGCTATACGAAACAGGATCTAGAATCATCGAATCGATCTCAAACTCAAGGGGAAGTCTATACACTAGGTAAGAACAACACCCTAAAGACTTGAACTGCAAAATCAACCTATAACCACTCCGTGCGGTAAACGCGTATGAAAACAGGCCGAAAAATACAGGTGACCAAAACTTGACCCCGATGGTACGAATGTGTAGCTCTACTTGTTGTGGTTCTATAGATATGCTGCACGCTCTATTCCGACACACGAGTTGGAAGAAAACTCACACCGAAGCTCGTAGGAACTTACCACACATAGAAGCCGATAACACGCACTCTTGGTATCAGTGCGTAGCTCTCGCCGTTGCTAGCACAATGGCGGTGTCGCTTCTCCAATGGCGGCTCCGTAGCTCGCGTAGCAAGGAGATAAGACTCTCTCTCTCTCTCTCTCTCTCTCTCTCTCAGACACAGTCACGGCGCTCAAAACTCACTTTGATTAATAATTGAATCCTCCTTTTTTTAGGTTACAAAACTTTGGCTTATATACCTCAGCCTTGGAGGTGAGAACATCTCTAATTATTTACATCAGCAGGTGAAATTAAGTCGGGATTACAGGCTGGAAACTCAATTGAGTCCCGTTACTTAATGAATGGCTCAAATCAAAATTAATGTCGGAAAGACATTTATTACAATCAATGGTTACATAATGATGGGTGTGAGCAAAAATGCGTGTGTGATCCTCTGCTGGCTCAACAACCTCTGCGTGCATAGACTCTGACAACACCTGTTGTGTCTCGCTAGAGCACTGTCGCTCTATCTCTATCTCTATAGAGTCTACTGGTATGCCCTGCATAGCTAAATGCTCTGTCTCGTGAGCATGGTGGAGCTCATCCGCGAAGAAGACATGTTTCATCTCTTGCTCAAAGCATGCCAACAACAAAATCGAGACTATGCCGTCTCGAACCTCAGATACATGCATAGGATATACCAAGTCACTTTGGGCTCCTCTGACAATCACTAATGAACCACAATGCATCTGGAAAGACTTCTCTCTAAGAAATATCTGACACCCAAAATCTGCTAATTGTCTCACCGAGATCAAACTCTGTCTCAGTTGAGGAACATAGCGCACATGTCGTAGCATATATGATGCACCGCTGGGCAATGCCAAGCAAACATCTCCTATGCCTGCAATGTCAAATGCCAAACCATCGGCCAAGTGCACACAACCAAAGCTCCCACTAAAGAAGATGCTAAACCAGTCACGATGTGGTGTGACGTGAAAAATTGTTTGATACCAATTGAAGAGTGTGTGTGCGCGGATACGTGCGTGCGTGATGCGGTGCGGTGTGCACGTGCGAGAAGGGGAGAGGGAGAGGGAGAGGGAGAGAGTAGACCATTGTGTAGGTGGAGTCAACCTCTAAGTGAGGAGCTCCTTATTCATGGTATATGTACAAGAATAAGGTGATGTCAGTGGACGGGCGCCTAGAGTCTGGGCGGTCGGGCAAGGCAATAGGCTTTACCCCAACAACAATAAGACAAAGATTGACAACGAAGAAAAATAGATAGCATCTAAACAACTAAAATTGCAGGTTTGTTATGTCATTCTTGTTTTTTATGCTTTTGTAGAAGGTAGGACCATGCACTTGACTACAAGGAAGGGCACGACTTCCATTTCTTAGAGATTGTGTGCCACCTATCCACCATTCTTTCAAATAGAAGTATGACACTCAATTTATCTAAGCACTATATAACAATGCCATATTCTTTGAAAATTTTTGTAGTGTAGGATGTTAAATTGTTGCTTTGCCTTTGTTAATATTTCTTTTAAGGTTAAGATTCTTTTGAATTGAAATTGCACTCAAGTGGACTTCCAATAAATCCAATCGTTATATAAAAATTCTTTCAAATATTTGTAGTGCAAAGCGTTAAATTGTTGCTATGCTTCTATTTGTAGTGTAAAGTGTTAAATTGTTACTTTGCTTCTATTTGTGCTCTTTCAAAGGTAATCTTCTTTTCAATCACAATCTTACTTGCGTGATTCGCCTATGTCGTCGAGGCTATAGGGAACACCGTCGGATGAAGCTCCTTTGCGACACGTGGCCGAGGGAGGGGCTCTAATTCCTCCCTACTTTATATTTAGTATAGATAGATATAGATTTAAAGGATACCACTTGGTCTTGATGCACCCACACCCACCTTAACCCCTTGGATATTGCATTTCCATATTAGAAAGAAGTGTGTAAATGAATCACATTACATCACTACTAGTATGGTCGGTCGCCTTCTTCCAGCATGTCTCTCTCTCTCTCTCTCTCTCTACACGCACTATTTGCCTATGACACCGGGGCGATAGAGAATACCGCCAGATGAAGCTCCTTGCGACACCGGGACCGGAATTCCTCCCTGGAATTCGTCCCCAATATAAACGAAAAGGCCGACCGAATAAGAGAGCATATTGTTATTGTTTTGTCTGCTGCACATTGGCGTGATGTGAGGGACTGTGCGCGCGTTTTGAAGGTGCCCCCGCCCTTCATTCCCGCATGATCTTGGGACCAATTTGCAGAGATCCGCGTCGCTTCCTTTGCACGCCGTCGTAGGGTCACATACGATGGCACAGAATGATTCATGGATGCGGGAGTTTGAGGATGCTGTCCGGCTTGCAGAGGATATAGCAGCCCGCATTGCAGAGCGCAACTCTGCAGCCCCTGTTGGCAGTGGGTCCCGTGCTGCTGACAATTCCCGCCTTGTTTCTGCCACCAGACGGAAGATCACCATGCTTGGTACCCGCCTTGACAGCCTTCAGTCCCTCCTGAGCAATCCTTCCCTCACCAAATCTTTGTAAGTCTTTTTTCCTAGCATCTCTTTTTCAATATTTCTACCTACATCTTTTGTAAGGCAGACTCATACACACATGCCCCAAACATGAGAATAAACTTCTTACAGTTTGAATCCTTCTGTACATATGCCCCACTTTTCTTGAGTCATAGGTGAGTGGAGACAGATTTTTTTGGGCACCTCTGCATTGTTCTGCAGTGCTGAACATGTACATTGTCTTACACCGATTGTTCAAATACAATACAATTGTGTACACGAGTACTTGTCATCATAGATTCATACTTTTTCTCTTTAAATTATACTAGTCTGCTCTACCCATTAACATATTGAATGAAGAATTGAATTGTCTTCTTTTCTTTTACAAGAGCTTGCAGATTTGAACATTCAACACATTCTTTATTTCTCCATTTTAAAGTTCTGTTCTTCTTCCAAATTGTTTTGAGAGCTGTTGATATTTGGTGCTTTGTTAATGAGCAATGCATGTTCTGTGCATAGGTACGAGCAGTCTCTTGAGTTACACAGCCTCGTCCTTTTCACACTTCCTTAAAAATAAAAAGTAAAATACGTTCAGTTTGAGTCCAATTGACAAGAGTCAACCTCGTGGTTAGCCCATTAGTCTGGTTTGCATGTGTTCTTGAGATCAAACCTCTATTCGCGATGTGTGCTGAAAAACGCTTGCGTCCGGGGGGTTGAGGCCTCTTGCATTTTGGTTGTCCCGGAAATGAAGTATATGCCTGTTTTCCCAATCGAAATGTGCCAATGCACACGCGACCCCTGTGTTGAGTGGTCCATTGTGCAATTTGAACACTGCCTAAGAAAACTATGTGCAACAAGCTGAAGAAGCGGCAGCCCCGTATGGATGCAATCTGATGATGTGGGCCGTGGCAGCTCTGTACGGACCCGGGAGACAATACAGATGCTTGGCGAGGACTATGAATCGTTGATGTGGCAAGTGTACGGAGATCTGGACGAACACTGGGATGATTTCGTGGCAACAACGCACTCAAGCTTTTTATGTATGTGTGTGCGCATCTGTCGCACGTGTCAGTGCAAGGGACTGGCCGTACACTGTGTGCGAGCCACAAATGGTTGCAAGCACACAAATAGACTAATCTAGCAAGCTCAAGAGAGCAAGGGTGTGTCACGCACCGCCCTACACTCGCCTTCGTGGAGGATTCCTCGTCGCGAAAGAGGGAGCTACCGCCGTGCCGCGCTCAACCGCCTTGCCGCCGTCGTGTCTGCGTAACGCTCGATCACACACTCTCTCTCTCTCTCTCTCTCTCTCTCTCGCATACACACACACACGCAAGGAGAAGAAGAAGAACATGAAGATCGAGCAAGATTACTCTTTAATTGCACAAATGAGAGAATGAGTGAGTTTTAGGTTTAGGTGACTTTATATGAGCTCGCCCATTCACACTTGGGCGTCCATGCTTAGCCAACTAACCTTTGAATGTTCTAGTTAGAGTGCGCCTCTCATCGGCGATCACTCTTACCTTTTTCCTATTGGATCGACAAGCGTGGTCCTTGACTCAAAACAATGTAATGTCCGTGGATGTTTACTGTGCCGACGTCCATTTGCCAAGGTCAGTACCATGCGATAGGTGGCGTTGGGCAGTCCCCAAGCCTCATATTCGCCCGGTGTCGACTTCATTGTCGCACCAAGGTCAACACCAAGCGATAGGTGGCGTTGGGCAGTCCCCAAGCCTCCTATTCGCCCAGTATTGACTCAATTGCTTCTTATAATGACTGAGCGTTGGGCAATCCCCAAGCTTCCTATTCGTCCAGTATTGACTCCTCTGCATGAATTGTAATCACATAAAGGGTCTCCATCGTTCGGTTACATCAAGGTCAACACCAAGCGATAGGGAGCGTTGGGCAGTCCCCAAGCTTTCTATTCGCCCAGTGCTGACTCCACTGTCTGACTTGTCGGTTAACATGCCCCCCTTCCTGATGTAGATTCCGTCCTCGGAATCTATTGTATTGAAGCTCGGTCGTCAAGGTGGAAGAGTATTTGAGATGAATGGCCTTAGCCTTCTTCTATTAGTACAAAATCAAACAACATTGGCACAGTAATTGCATTCTCATATACAATCAAAAAACATATGCAGTTGTAGGCAGATAAATTGATTGGTAACAGAATTTTAAACCATTTGTCAGCAATAACATTAAATTGTAATATAATCAAACTCCTAAACAATTGTAAAGGTTAAAAATTAAACAAGTCTGGGGTCGCTAATTTAACGATCAACAATTAATACCATGGGCAAGCTTCTCAATTTTCTCTGGTCAATTAAATTATTTAATCCCGAGAGCCAAGTATTTCATGTCCGAGAGCTGACTAGAGGCTATACCTAGAAGACCTTGTAGTTAAGCTACGATAAAAGGAATTGCTCATGGAATTATCTCTTGACTTATTTCTGTCACAAAGGGATGACGTGGCTACGGACAGTAGAAACCCTAATTTCTGCCAGAAACCCTAAAATTCCTGCAAACCCTAATTTTTGCCAAAAACCCTAATTTCTGGAAATTGCGGAGGCTTATTAAATTTTTTTTTTTTAAAAGAAAGATGAGCGACACAAATTTTGCTTTTTCTCTACCTAATGAGAAAGAGAGAGAATGCTTTTGCTTTCAAGTTTTGACTCTCTGTGAGAGAGAGAGAGCAATTGCTTTTGATTTGAAGCTTTTGGGGCTCTGCTTGTAACAGACTTGGACACTCCAAGTCAAGAATCAACCGCGACAGCACCAAATAACCACTTCAAAACAATTCACAGATCACAATAGATTTGCACTGGCCCGGCGGAGTTCCGTGCCTAGAGATATTGGCTCCAAAGACTGGCGCCCCTTTCGGTATTTCTTTTTATATTAATCAATCATCAAAGTACAAGAGAGCGGTTAGGGTTTCACTCTCAGACTCTGCGTCCAGATGCTCTGAGAAGTGAGGCCCTCACCACTAATTTAAAGGTTACAAGGGATGCCCAAAAGCAGAGCCCCAAAAGCTTTTAAACTCAAAAGCATCAGTTCTCTCTCTCTCTCTTAGAGAGTCTTTTCTCTTTTAAAAAAAAAAAAAAAAAGCAAAAGCAAAATTCGCGTCGCTCATCATTTTCCAAAAAATAAAAATAAAAATAAAAAATAAAAAATTTAATAATAATCCGCCTCCGCGATTTTCAGAATTTAGGGTTTCTGGCAAAAATTAGGGTTTGCAGGAATTTTAGGGTTTCTGGCAGAAATTAGGGTTTTTGCTGTCCGCCACGTCATCACTTTGTGACATACCCCCCTCTTGAAAGCATTGTAATCGACCGCGATTACGTCTGCAAAACCGACAAAAGCCATAAACCGTCTTAGCAGACACTGACTGTTAGTACCTACGTACTAGGAACACACATCTAGCACATGTACAAAATCGACAGTCACATCACACGACATCACAGGACATCACCAGACATCACAGGACATCACATGACATTCAACATTCATTCGGATCTTAGACCATGATTTATCGGCAATGTAGCTAGCAATCACATCTAGGTCCAATCGGGACCTCATCGATGTCTGATTGACTAACCCCTATTGCAACCATGTCTATTCGAGATCAAGTAGACCAAAATGCTGCAGTCATTTCGTCTATCAGTTCCTGCACTCACAAGAAGTCAAGAACAAATCAGTATCATAATCAGGAATTCCATTTCATAAAGTCATCCAGCAGAATACTGTCAGCTCTCAGTATCCCTGAAGCTCAAAGAGACATCAGTGACTTTAGTATCAAAATCAAGGCATCTGTTGACAAAGGAGTGGAGTAACTCCCCTCTTGTGCATCCCACTGCACCAGATCTTCGGCCAAGCTGAATTCTGGGTTCCATTTGGAGTAGACTATGCTAAACCAAAAGCATCGAGGTAAAGTTTCACAATCTGAGGAGTATCTGCTAGGTCCTCCTCCTCCATCCACTTCGCATCAAATGCAGGAAAGTTCTTGAACTTAACCAAGAACCGCCTTCGGACTTTACCTTTCTTCGTATCGTTATGTGCCAAAATCTGTTCATGAACAAGGATCTCCTCGTTTTCTTCCACTTTGGGTTGCTCATCAGGCTCCCCATCATCAGGCACATCACCCTTAACAGGTTTCAAGAGACTCACCTGCAATGCATTGTGAATCCTCCAAGTATCTGGCAGTTTCAATCGGAAGGAGACATCATTTATCTTGTCAGTAATCTGGAAAGGTCCGTAGTATCACATACTAAGCTTTGGAAAAAGCCTCTCCTTTCCCTTCTTCTTTCTTAGGCGTGCCTTCTCAAAAGTAAGAGCACCCAATCATCCTCCTTCAGTTTCAAGTCGTGACGATGGCGATCCGCTGGCTTTTCTTGTCGTTCTTGAGACTTCTGTAAAGTCTCGCGAACCTTGGCAAAAGCCGTATCCAAATCTCGCGAATATTCATCCGCTTCAAATTTCTAATCTTTCGTGCTCAGGAAGGATGGAACCTTCGTAGCAGTTTCAACAATCTCACATGGCGTCTTCCCCGTCGGAGAGTGTATCGTGTTATTGTAGGCAAATTCCACCAAAGGTAAGTTCTTTTCCCATTGAGTCTTCTGATGCGAGATACAAGACTTCAATAAATCTAAAATCACTGAATTGGCAATCTCAGATTGCCCGTCAGTCTGCAAGTGGAACGATGACGAGAACTGCAACCGCGTGCCAATGTTCTCCCAAATTGTCTTCCAAAACAAACTCATAAATCTGGGGTCTTTGTCGGAGACAATCGTCTCAGGCGTGCCATGTAATCGGAAAATCATCGTGAGATAAAAAAAAAAATGAAATCCATTTCAATATTTTCCCAGGGGCGTGTGGGTATGGGTAAAGGCTGTAACAATCCCTGTGCCTTATGCCTGTCAAACTTGACCTTCTGGCATACCAAGCAACTGCGCACAAACTCTTCCACATCCTTCTTCAGTCTTCGCCAAAAGAAATCTCTCTCTACCCCTTTCATGGTGGTAGCAATGCCGCGGTGACCCGTAAAAGGTGGACAGTGGCAATCAGTCATAACCTTTTCCCTCAACGGCTGTGTAACTCACAACAGTCTTTTTCATAAACCATCTCCGGATGACCAAGAGCGATACAGTGAATTCTTATTGTGAAAGATTCTGGAGCTCTTTTCTTCCCGCCTCTTCATTCAAGAAGATCTCGTTCAGAGAACAGATTGAACGGTTTACCTTGGGTCTACCTACAGAGATCTGAGATCACTGCTTGGAACGGAAGTCAGCTTCTATTCAGGAGTTGATGAGTCATGCGAAGCGGGGCTTTGCCATTCACTCTGGCAGTCTGACCTACCCCACAGATGAGGCCATGACACAACGAGCCGAACAGACTTCTGGGAATGAAGTAGAAAGAAAAAGAGCAACCCAGAGAAAAATGATGCACGACCCAAGCTTACTCTTGAGGAGAGAGCTCGCTTCATCAGAGAGGGGAAGTGCTTTGGATGCGGGGAACATGGACATATCTCCGCGAAGTGCTCTAAAAAGGCACAGAAAGAACAGAATGATAAGAACGACGACAGGCCTCAGAGTTCGAGAGCACCTGAGGAATGTGGCAAAAAAGACAGATAGAAAAGTAGAACTGGTACCACATGGCGTGGGACCTGCACCGAATCTAATGATGAAAGTACAAACTTTGCCGCTTTTGGGGCAAAGTGAAGGATCAGGAAGCTCTTTTGAAGGAGCCAAGGCCAACTTCTTTTCACTTGGAATTGGCGGCTCGATTTGGAATTACGCCCGACAGACTGACGCCACAGGCAGAGGTAGTTCGATTGGCACCCGGATGGGATATTTCCATTACACCGAGCATTGGCAAACTTTGTTTGCAATGACAAGGGTGTTCAGGGCACGCGAGTGACGTTCTTCTCAGGATCCCTTGGTACCACAAGAACTACGCCGTGGTTGACTACCGGGCCGAGAAAGCGACTTTGATAAATGAAGGGCTTAGAGATTGTACTTGATGAACTTCAGTTTCTTCCTCATTCTTTTGGAAGAGAACTGAACGATGGATAAAGGTTGAATATGTTTTGACCTGATCAAAAGAACGCCAAGATTTTTCTCCACACTCATGCCGATTGCTTTTTAGAGGGCGTGAAGATTAAACCATTGATCTGATACCTGGAAGCACGCCACCGAATCGGCCACCTTACCATGTGAGCCGAGTACAGAATGAAAAGATTATGAACCCAATGAAAGACCTCTTGGAAAAGGGTCTTGTCCAGCCTAGTACTTCACCGTATTGCTCTCCAGTGTTGTGGGTTTTGAAGAAAGACGGATCTTGGAGAATGTGCATCGATTATAGCACTCTCAACGAAATCACCATCAAGAACAGATTTCCGATCCCTAGGATCGATGATATACTCGACAGGTTACAGGGATCCTCGTGCTTTAGTAGGATTGACTTGAAGAGTGGATATCATCAGATCAGGATAGCGCCAGGAGATGTCTACAAGACAGCTTTTCGAACGACTTTTGGGTTATTTGAGTTTTTGGTGATGCCTTTTGGCTTAACCAATGCTCTTGCGACATTTAACGGGATGATGGACAAGATTTTTCGAGAGTACAGGCTATTTGTTGGCACTTTCTTTGACGACATCATTGTTTTCTCCAAGAATGAGGCAGAACACAGAGATCATCTGCTTCAAGTCTTTCAGGCATTACGATTTCACACGTTAGTGATTAATGCAAAGAAAAGTGATTTTTTTCCTACCAGAGATACACTTTTTGGGACACATTGTGTCAGCACAGTAGGAGTGCAAATGGACCCGGCCAAGATAGAGACTATCTGTGATTGGCCCGATTTGAGGAATGTCCATGAAGTTAGAAGCTTCTTGGGACTGTGTTCGTACTACAGGCGGTTCATACGAAAGTTTGCAGAGGTTGCTTCCCCTTTGCATACCTTGACACAGAAAGGAGTGGGGACCCACAAAGGTGACTGCCTTTCGGACATTGAAAGAGAAATTGACTACGGGACCTATTTTGACTTTGTCGGACTTGCAGAAGTCATTTTAAGTATATTGTGATGCTTGTGGTCGTAGTCTGGGTGCGGTCTTGATGCAAGAAGGCCATGTCATAGCTTACGAGAGCCGTTTGTTCTCTAGGCCGGAGATGACAGCACAGATCTATGAGAAAGAGCTTTTGGCGGTTATCCATGCTCTTACTCAGTGGCGGCATTACCTACTCGGAGCGGATTTCACTGTCTTTATAGACCATCAGAGTTGGCGCCACTTCTTGTCACAGAAGCAGCTTTCGGAAAAGCAGATGCGGTGGACGAACATCTTGTCACAGTTTCACTTCCAGATTGTCCATGTGCAGGGACAGAGAATGTGGTGGCAGATGCTTTGTCTCGGAAACCGTTGGTTCTGGCTGTTTCCGCGATACATCATAGGAGCTTTGAGGATATGGTCGATCAGTATGCCACAGATACAGATTTTGCAGATATTTTCACACGGATACGGGATGGGGCGACAGTAGCTGGATACTCCCTTCGGGAAGGCTACTTGATGAAAAAGACTATGTTGTGCGTTACACAACCGTTGAGGGATAAGGTTATGACTTAATGCCACTGTCCACCTTTTACGGGTCACCGCGGTATTGCTACCACCATGAAGGGGATAGAGAGATACTTCTTTGGGCCGAGACTCAAAAAGGATGTGGAAGAGTTTGTGCACAGTTGTTTGGTATGCCAGAAGGTCAAGTTTGAAAGGCATAAGACACAGGGATTGTTATAGCCTTTACCCATACCCACCCACCCTTGGGAAAGTATTGCAATGGATTTCATTTTTGATCTCCCGAGAACACAAAATGATCACGATGATTTTCCGATTACATGGCACGTCTGAGACGATTGTCTCTGACAGGGACCCCAGATTTATGAGTTTGTTTTGGAAGGCAATTTGAGAGAACATTGGCACGCAGTTGCAGTTCTCGTCATCGTTCCACTTGCAGACTGACGGGCAATTTGAGATTGCCAATTCAGTGATTTTAGATTTATTGAAGTCTTGTATCTCGGATCAGAAGACTCAATTGGAAAAGAACCTATCTTTGGTGGAATTTGCCTACAGTAACACGATACACTCTTCGATGGGGAAGACGCCATGTGAGATTGTTGAAAGTGCTGCGAAGGTTCCATCCTTCCTGAGCACGAAAGATTAGATATTGGAAGCGGATGAATATTTGCGAGATTTGGATACGGCTTTTGCCAAGGTTCGCGAGACTTTGCAGAAGTCTCAAGAACGACAGAAAAAGACAGCGGATCGCCATCGTCGCGAAAAAGACAGCGGATCGCCATCGTCGCGACTTGAAACTGAAGGAGGATGATTGGGTGCTCTTACTTTTGAGAAGACACGCCTAAGAAAGAAAAAGGGAGAGGAGAGGCTTTTTCCAAAGCTTAGTATGTGATACTACGGACCTTTCCAGATTACTGAAAAGATAAATGATGTCTCCTTCCGATTGAAACTGCCAGATACTTGGAGGATTCATAATGCATTGCATGTGAGTCTCTTGAACCCTGTTAAGGGTGATGTGCCTGATGATGGGGAGCCTGATGAGCAACCCGAAGTGGAAGAAAACGAGGAGATCCTTGTTCATGAACAGATTTTGGCACATAACAATACGAAGAAAGGTAAAGTCCGAAGGCAGTTCTTGGTTAAGTTCAAGAACTTTCCTGCATTTGATGCGAAGTGGATGGGGGAGGAGGACCTAGCAGATACTCCTCGGATTGTGAAACTTTACCTTGATGTTTTGGTTTAGCATAGTCTACTCCAAACGGAACCCAGAAACTCAGCTTGGCCGAAGATCTGGTGGAGTGGGATGCACAAGAGGGGAGTTACTCCGCTCCTTTGTCAATAGATGCCTTGATTTTGATACTAAAGTCACTGATGTCTCTTTGAGCTTCAAGGATACTGAGAGCTGACAGTATTCTGCTGGATGACTTTATGAAATGGAATTCCTGATTATGATACTGATTTGTTCTTGACTTCTTGTGAGTGCAGGAACTGATAGACGAAATGACTGCAGCATTTTGGTCTACTTGATCTCGAATAGACATGGTTGCAATAGGGGTTAGTCAATCGGACATCGATGAGGTCCCGATTGGACCTAGATGTGATTGCTAGCTACATTGCCGATAAATCATGGTCTAAGATCCGAACGAATGTTGAATGTCATGTGATGTCCTGTGATGTCTGGTGATGTCCTGTGATGTCGTGTGATGTGACTGTCGATTTTGTATATGTGCTAGATGTGTGTTCCTAGTACGTAGGTACTAACAGTCAGTGTCTGCTAAGACGGTTTATGGCTTTTGTCGGTTTTGCAGGTGTAATCGCTGTCGATTACAATGCTTTCAAGAGGGAGGTATGTCACAAAGTGATGACGTGGCTACGGAAAACAGAAACCCTAAAATTCTTGCAAACCCTAATTTTTGCCAAAAACCCTAATTTCCGAAAATCGCGAAGGCTTATTTATTTATTATTTTTTTAAATTTTTAGAAAGATGAGCGACGCAAATTTTACTTTTTCTCTACCTAATGAGAAAGAGAGAGAGAATGCTTTTGCTTTCAAGTTTTGACTCTCTGTGAGAGAGAGAGAGAGCAATTGCTTTTGATTTGAAGCTTTTGGGGCTCTGCTTTTGGGCATCCCTTGTAATCTTTAAATTAGTCGTGAGGGCCTCACTTCTCAGAGCATCTGGACGCAGAGTTTGAGAGTGAAACCCTAGCCACTCTCTTGTACTTTGAATTGATTAATATAAAAAGAAATACCGAAAGGGGCGCTAGTCTTTGGGGCCAATATCTCCAGGCACGGAACTCCGTCGGACTAGTGCAAATGTATTGTGATCTGTGAATTGTTTTGAAGTGGTTATTTGGTGCTGTCGCGGTTGATTTTTGACTTGGAGTGTCCAAGTCTGTTACAATTTCCTTTTCTTTGACTCCCCAAAGTCTTTTCACAGTGATTCAATTTTGATGTGTGTGCTTATTTTGTATGCCTTGGGTTTTTTGCTTTCAAGGGAAAGCGCCCACACTAGGAACCTCTAGGGCTCTAGTATCATAGGCGATACATATGAGTGAAGTACCAAATCAAGCTGAGATTTCTCTTCCTGCTTAAGATTTTACTTTGTGGCACTTTGATTTTTTTGTTTGTTCGTTTTCAGCATTTTAATTTTGTAACTTTGGGGGGTCATATAACAATGTTACCCTCCCCACGCTCATCACATTAGTAAACTCCCTTTATAATACTTAAGCTAAAGGTCAATAGGGACTAAGCCCACTAGAAAGCCCTAGTACATTGCACACAATGCTACCTAAATCGGATTAAAAACCTAAGTAACCATTGATTATTAGGAAGGCATTCCCCATGGTATTAAGAGAAGATCTCTAACGTCTAACTTGGTCAAACTGGCTTAGTCGGACTGCTTGATTTTTAAACCTCCATAAGTGATTATGACAAAAAATTACATTGGATTTAATGTTTGGTACTAAGCAAATGCGCGGAATATTATGCTACCAATCACAATTAAAGCAGACAAACATGGATACAAAAAAGATAAGGGGCAATGTTAATGGATAAGAAATACCTGTTTGTGTTGATGATTGTGCTTGATCTGAAGAGTGAACGAGAGAAAGATTCCATGAAGGTCCAAATCCTAACAACAGCAACACATTCCTGTATACACTATAAAACACAAGAATACCTCTAGGAGGCACATCAGTGGGAATAGGCACCAACCCTTATTGAACACAATTAAACAACATAAGTAACCCTAATCTAATTATTTGCACTCCCCTTAGAGAGCCAAGGAAATAGGATATTGTAGAGATTGGGGGGAAACCCTAAGGCTAAACCCCTATCCTCGTCGTCGAGAAAAACAAAGTCATCATGCGTGAGACCATATGTGCCATCCGTGTAATCATGTAAATTGTCTTCATCATTAGGGGTACCAATGTTTACTAAGGTCACTAGACGTCTATAGTCATCTTGGTCAAGAGGGTAGTCTTGTGCAATGGGAGAAACGCTCTCTACTAAGTATGGATTAGTCGTGGTCAAGAGACGTATCAGCCATTCTTACTCGTTGAAATTGCTCTCACATGCTAGCGTACCTACCAAATCCCATTCATAGGCAAGCATTGGAAAGACCATGTGAAATACTTGTGAAAAGTAACGAGGGTACCTCTCACCCAAGGTAGTAGTAGATGACTCTAGCATACTAGCCATATCTGTACACATAGATAGATGATGATTAGAGTGTAAATATTATAAGGGTCGTGTCTAAAGGTCGTTTCCTTGTGCATAATGTGTTTTTATGATTTTGTGTTATGTATAGAACTCGTAGGTTTCTAGATTTTTGTTTGGTGGCTCTTGCTCTTTTACTTTTTTATTTTGTTTTTGTGAGTATAAGGCTTTATATATACATTCTCTAAGATTGGGAGATTAAGAGGTCAGGGAGGAAGGTTGAGGAGGAAGTAAGTGAATGATGGATGTCAGCAAACACTCGCCCCTTCCTTGGGTAGATCATACCTTTTGGAATGATGTCGTCACCTTTTGAAACCAATTGTTCCAAGTTGTTATGGGTGAAGACTTTGACCAATAGTTTTCGACCGCCCGAGGCATTTCATCTAGCTGCAAGGGTGGTAAGGTACTCTCCCATGATTTTATTTGCAACGTTGTTGTAGGTGGTGAACTTACACCGGGAGGTGCAAATTCTTCCTTGTTTGTATGGATATGTACAATGGTAGGTGGAGGTTGTGGCGAAGCTTCTATTTCCATATAGGAACTACACGAAGAGCAAGAAGCTTCATTTGACTTCCTTGTTTCTAAGTTAGGTGGAACAAATTGTTCTTTCTTCAGTACCCGAACTAACTCTGGAGCAGGTGTATAGCATTCCGTGATTTTTTTCCTTTCCGCGATCTTCAATTCGTTTTGGAGCTAAAGGATTGGGCTCACATGGGTCAGGTGACCAACAAGAGCACCATTTACGTTTTGGTACCTAGATTTGATCATTTTCTTCATAGTAGCCTTGGACTTCTAATAGTCATTTTGGAATCGATCGTGATTTGGTCTTGACTCTCCTAGAGCGCGCTCTTTGTTTTCCATGAGAAGTTTTTTTTGAAATGGATGGAAGGGTTGAGGTATCTAGAAGTAAGGCCTTGGAGACCCATTGATATGTACTCTTAGGTCGTGCAGGTTGAGTACTTGCAATATTACTGCCTGCTGCAACTACAAGTATTGAAGTGCTAGGTTCATGGGCAGCCGACAAGGACGAGTTAACCACTGTGGTTTGTGAATCTTGGCTATCCTAGAGTCTGCAACGTAGGTGACTTTGCTTCAATGATAGGGGTAAGAGTCGGTGGTCGTGTCGTGACACTGCTAGTATCCCAATCAATAGTGCATTTGGTTGTTAGCATCCACGTGCGTCCTAGGTTTATATTACCCTCCATAGTTCCAATAGGCATGACCAAAAAGTCTTGAGCTACAACTCCATTGTCATAACTGACAGAAGTGTGCTAGATTCCAAAAACTGCAGTTTTTTTCTTGTTGACACCCTTGACTTGGATGGTGCTTGTGGATAGGGTGGTTTTTCTAGCTGACACCAAACTCCTTAGGATAACAAATTATGTTTAGCACCCGTGTCCAATAAGGCGTAATATAGCACTTTTCCATAGGCGCTATTTAGCTCAATAGGGTATCGTAGAGGTGTGTCAGAGTCCAACCAATCCTCGTCGGTTTAACGTGGAATACATGTGTAACTCCAAGGTTAGCCTCTCGTTGGCGTCTTATGCATCGTTGTCGTTCCTTAGTCTTAGCTTGAGCTTGTATCTTCTTCAATTCTGTTTGTGCTTTGGCTGTCTTTTTTTGATGGATGGCACGTAGATCCTCTTGGCTTAAAGGATCATAATATCTTTTAAATTTCCTTCCATTGAGGAATCCAATGGTTTCAACTCCATCAAGAGTCTCCACACGAATGGTCCCCTGTGGGGTAATTTCACATACTCGATATGGTCCTTTTCTCGCATATTTCAACTTTTTCTTTTCATTACGCACTCCATACATAAGGACTTTATCACCAACATTGATATCCTTGTTCTTTAGATGACAGTCAAACCATTTCTTCCTCCTATCTTTCTCCACAAGTGCGTTTTGCATAGCCAATTGCCTTTCTTCATCTAACCTTTGAAGGATATGTCACAAAGTGATGACGTGGCTGCCAGAAACCCTACTTCTACTGAAACCCTAACGCTAAAACCAAAAACCCTAATTCTGTTGAAACCCTAACTCTAAAATCAAAAACCCTAATTCTGTTGTAAACCCTAACCTTAAAAGGGCTGCAGAAAATGCTAACGTGGTAGGCCAGCTGTCACGTGACACATCCCAACCCTATGTGTCCGTGGACAAGCTACACCACAGTAGGGTTCAGTCAGTTCAGTCAAGTCTAGATTAGCAGTGATCTGGCACTTTTGTGAGTCTATTCGTAGACCGTGCATGCCCAGTCACTTAGCATAGATGCATATCCTCCGGTTGCACACAGTATGATCATCAGTATTCCCTTCAGAATCCATCAGATTCAGTCAGGGGAATTTTCCAATGCATTTAGCCTATTTTGCCTATTTTTGGTATTTTCACATATTATTTTTAAGTGACTTTTCAACAAAAGTAGGTAGGGCAATTTTGCTAAGTTTGTATATAAGCAAATCCAAGTTAGCACTAAATGGCAGAAGAGGCAGTAGGAGCTTCCAGCTCATCAGGCAACTTCTCAGCAGTACCCCCTCAGTCATCTAGCGTTTTTGCATCTTCACCCATCCTTGGCGTTTTTGCATCTACACCCAAGCCCTGGCGTTTCCTTCCACAGCAGGACATCGCCATCGACCTTCAGTACCCTAGCGTTAGTAGATTGTTGCCATCGCTAGGAATTCACCAGCTTCCCTAGAGTTTTCCCAAAACAGCCCAATTAGCGTTTTTTGATTATAGAGTCAGATCAGCCCAGCGTTTTTGGCTAGCAGCAGGAACCATTAGCGTTTTTGTTTTCAGCCTTAACCCGGAGCAAATACACGCAGTTTTCAGCCTATGGTACAGCAGCAGATCAGCCCCCAGTCGGTTGCAGATGATCTCCCATTTTCAGCCATAAAAACGCAGCCAAAACAGTCATTTTCAGCCACCGAAACAGTCCCGAAATTCAGCGATTAGAAGATCTCAGATTTCAGCCATCAAGTCGTCATCGTCATCACCGTCGTCATCGGCATAGTCCCATTGCATTCGCATTGTACACCTTTGTGCAATCAAAGTAGACCACTCTCGCCGACGAGAGTGGGGTCTTCGGAGGAGGGTTTTACAACCTCTCGGGTGTCGTATCTCTTCTATCTCCTTCTCTCAGTCTCATTCACTTGCACGCACAATCCACTCACTTTGTTCGTGATCATAGCACTCTCCACAAGACGGAAAGCTCTCTCTTTCCCTAAGAACTAAAAGGAACCTTGAGCAATAAAGATCACTAATCTTGAGAAAAAACCACATTTATTCCGCTGCACCTAACATTGGTATCAGAGCTTTGGAAGTGTTCTGCATTACTCAAGGAAAGAACCGCAAGAACCACAAGAATTTTTTTTGCCTGTTGAGGTCGCACGAACCCAAGTTTACTTGGGCGTGGCGATTCCTAATTGTGTTTTGTTGAATAGTGATAGGAATCCCAAGAAAGAAGGGCTTGTCCAGCCTCCCCTTGTGTCTCTTTTCACTCATTGAGAGCGGACCGTGCACTTAGCGGCCAGCCAATCGATGTGAGGTGGGAAAAAGCAACCTTGGTGTGAGCGCAAGGCCGCCAAGGGGTGCGCCCGCAGAAAAGGGTAGAACTCGGGTGAAGAGAAGATCCTTCTCAACGCGATTTGCAAGCGAAAGAAAACCTCAAGAACCCGAAGAACCCAAGACCCTCAAGACTCAAGAACCTCAAGAACCTTAAGAACCCTAGATTCTCACGGATCAAGGACCTCAAGAATCTCAAGACCCTCAAGAACCCAAGTTCCTCGCGAGCTTAAGACCCCAAGATCATAGTGCATGGTCGTCATCCGAAGCGGAATGGATACTTCGCATTCGGGTGATGAGCATGAGAGAGGTGAAGAAGAATTTTCCCCACCAAGAGGTTTTTCCGACCCTTCCTCATCTACGACAAAGATTGCACTAACTCCTATGGAGGAGTTAAAGCAGATGTTTAAGAAAAGATTGACAGAAATGAAACGCAGACACGCAGAAGAAAAAGCAAAAAGAGAAGCTGAAAGAAAGGCAAGCCAAGAACGGTGCGACCGACACATGCAAGAGTTTTTGCGACTCTTGTATCCCATGCCGACACAGATGCAAGAGATTCAGGAGACGGAGACTCTCTCAGTCTCTTCTTCTCCACAGCATGACACACAGGATTTGCATGATTGTGTGAAGCATGATGATGATTTGATTGATAATGATTTGCATCATGATGATTTGATTGACAATGATAAGCATGATGATTTGGATGACAAAGATAAGCATGATGATTTGAATGATATTGCTAAGCATGATGATTTGGATGCCAATGACAAGCATGATGATTTGCATGATCAAGATGCGATTTCTCACAAGCATGATGAATTGCATAAAGATGATGTGATTGTTCACATGGATGATGTGTTAGTTGATGCTGTTCCTAGCGAAGCTAACCTCGTTGTAGGTTCGATCAATCACCAAGAATCGATCTTGGCTTTCGAGTCGAGGTCCACAGATCCCCCACAAGAAGATTCGATAGACCCCGAAGCACCGATCTTGGCTCTCGAGCCTTGGTCCAAAGAACCATCACAGGAAGTATTATATGTCGCATGATTGATACTCACGCATTTTTCGAGTGTTTCATTCGTGAAGGTTTCCTGTATTGTAGTCAGCATCGTTATGTGATTCCTTTTCCTATGCATGACATATTGTATGTTGAGCACGTTTCTCTCATGGACGAGCACGAATGTATGCGGATTTCTCATGAAAAGCTGAAAAGTATGTATGTAAGGAAGTCACATTTCATGTCTCTTCCTTGACACAGTTTCTGAAAGAGCACATGATAGTATGAGCACCAAGTATGGGCATTTCCATTGTGATTTGCCACAGTTGATTGATTTCGATCAAACAGAAAATCTTCGAACGCATTGTTTGCATGTGTTTGATGAACGGTTTATCACTCCGTCTCTATGTTCATCGACATTGCATACACAGTCTTTAGAGAAGACAAGATTTTTTTCCTTCACTTTACATGGAATGGGTATGTTCATGGTTTTCTGTTGGAGATGGTTTCAGGAATTTTCAGCCATAGAGATTCTTGAAGACGAAAGAAGCAGGACTCTAGACGAAGTTGAAGCAAGAAAGGAGATTCAAAAGACTTTGTGTCGCTTTCGGCGCGGCCCACAGAAGTAAGCGTTGCAGACCTTTATGAAGTTCAAGTACCGCTCGATCCACACAGCAGAGTGGGCCAGGCGCAAGAGTCCCTTCTAGGATTCCGGATGCTGTTGGCGATCTCCCTCGACGCCATACACTTCGGTATCAGTACTTCACTTTGAAAAGGAGGGGATGTCATGTGACACATCCCAACCCTATGTGTTCGTGGACAAGCTACACCACAGCAGGGTTCAGTCAGTTCAGTCAAGTCTAGATTAACAGTGATCTGGCACTTTTGTGAGTCTTCGTAGACCGTGCATGCCCAGTCACTTAGCATAGATGCATATCCTCTGGTTGCACATAGCATGATCATCAGTATTCCCTTCAGAATCCATCAGATTCAGTCAGGGGAATTTTCCAATACATTTAGCCTATTTTTCCTATTTTTGGTATTTTCACTTATTATTTTTAAGTGACTTTCCAACAAAAGTAGGTAGGGCAAGTTTGCTAAGTTTGTATATAAGCAAACCCAAGTTAGCACTAAATGGCAGAAGAGGCAGCAGGAGCTTCCCGCTCAATAGGCAACTTCTCAGCAGTACCCCCTCAGTCATCTAGCGTTTTTGCATCTTCACCCATCCCTGGCGTTTTGGCATCTACACCCCAGCCGTGGTGTTTTTGCATCTACACCCCAGCCTTGGCGTTTCCTTCCACAGCAGGACATCGCCATCGACCTTCAGCACCCTAGCGTTAGCAGATTGTTGCCATCGCTAGGAATTCACCAGCTTCCCTAGCGTTTTCCCAAAACAGCCCAATCAGCGTTTTTAGATTACAGAGTCAGATCAGCCCAGCGTTTTGGGCTAGCAACAGGAACCATTAGCGTTTTTGTTTTCAGTCTTAACCCGCAGCAAATACACGCAGTTTTCAGCCTATGGTACCGCAGCAGATCAGCCCCCAGTCGGTTGTAGATGATCCCCCATTTTCAGCCATAAAAACACAGCCAAAACAGTCATTTTCAGCCACCGAAACAGTCTCGAAATTCAGCGATTAGAAGATCTCAGATTTCAGCCGTCGTCATCACCGTCGTCGTCATCGGCATAGTCCCATTGCATTCGCATTGTACACCTTTGTGCAATCAAAGTAGACCACTCTCGCCGACGAGAGTGGGGCCTTCGGAGGAGGGTTTTACAACCTCTCGGGTGTCGTATCTCTTCTATCTCCTTCTCTCAGTCTCATTCACTTGCACGCACAATCCACTCACTTTGTTCGTGATCATAGCACTCTCCACGAGACGGAAAGCTCTCTCTTTCCCTAAGAACTAAAAGGAACTTTGAGCAATAAAGATCACTAATCTTGAGAAAATACAACATTCATTCCGTTGCACCTAACACCAGCAGTACGACATCTCTGCAATTTACGGCGAGAATTACGGCAGTAGGAAAAGCATGCTGATTTGCGGCAGTTTTGCTTTTTGGGCTGGCTACCCATGTTGGGAGAAAAAGAGAGCTTTTCTGCTTTATTTTAAAAGCTTTTGATTGGACAGCTTTTTGGAACTTGCTTTATTTTATAAGCAAGAGAGAGAAAGAGCCTTTGCTTTATTTATGGGCTTTTGATTTTAGCTTTTGGGGCTTTGCTTTTAGCAACCCTTGTACTTTTAAATTTGTGAGTAGGCCTCTCACAACTCAGAGCATCTGGACGCAGAGTCCGAGTGTGAGCGCCTGCCCGCACTCTTGTACTTTGAACTCATATTAATACAAAAAGAAACACTGAAAGGGGCGCCAGTCTTTGGAGCCAATATCTCTAGGCACGGAACTCCGCCGGGCCAGTGTTGAATCAATTATGAATTGTGAACTGCTTTGAAGTGGTTATTTGGTGCTGTTGTGGTAGATTTCTTGACTTGGAGTGTTCAAGTCTGTTATAGTGGTATCAAAGTATGGCCGATTTCTCTTCTACGGGAAATCCGATCCCAATTTTTTTTTCCGCGGCACCTATGGCTTCAGTCAAAGATCAGTCGACTCCCTTTGCATCCGGAGATGCGGGAAGGGATTACAACGAAGATTCCGGCAAGGAGTATGGCCCGCCTCGGCCTACTCAGGCGGAGCGTTGTCAATTGTTCGGCGATGCAACAAAGATGATGCTTAATTTTGCCAAGGACCGGAAGATGGCAAAATATATGAGCAAGACCTCTTTGGAGGAGGTGCACACCCAGTGGCAGAAAACCACAACACCACCCACAAAACCCGCTCTCAAGAAACCTCCTGTGTCACAAAGTGGTGACTGTCCGAAACCCTAATTTTGTTGAAACCCTAACCCTAAAAATCAAAAACCCTAATTTTGTTGAAACCCTAACCCTAATCTTGATTTGCTGATGTGGCGGGCTGACACGTGGCTTGTTGTACGGACACCAGCGTGATTTACGGAAAGCTGGGCAGATTTTGGCTTTTGCTTTTTCTCAACGCAAGAGATGAGAGAGAGAGAAGCTTTTGCTTTTATTTTATAAAAGCATAGAAGTAGGGGGTACCCAATGATGAAAAAGGTAAAAAAAAAGCGAATCTGAGCTGATCCGTCTCCAAGCGTAGAGCGAGGCAGTGATGACGGTGCTCAGAAGGCCTCAACGAGGCTTGAGGCAGCCAGCAGCAGGGTGCAGACCAAGAAGCTACAGGGTACAAGGGTCGCACGCAAGCCTTCAGGATGCTTCTGCAAGTTATGCATAGGTGTCCATCGTGCTGGTAAAGTAATGGAGCTTGCAGGTAGTGGGCGACGAGCAGAGAAAGAGAAAGGTGTTGGGCGATGAGCACAGAAAGAAAGGTGGCAGGTGGTTCGACCGGCAACCAACAACTTGCCGTAGGCGGGTTAGGGCAAAATAGCACACTTGAGAGGTAGCGGCAGTGCCGCATGGAGCAGGGCGAGAAACAAGTTTGTTTTTAATGCTCGCATTACCAGTGCGAAGCATGATTGGCTCAGGAGTGAGCTGGCTAGTACAAGGATCAACGTTTTGTATGTAGCTGTCAGAGTTCAAATCCTCCTCTTCACCTGTGGTTTTACATCTCTCATTGTACAGAAGGCAAGGATGCAGAAGAATCCTTGGAGATTCCGAGGTAATAAAATAAATGTAGAGCCACTAGAAGGCGACACAAATGAGAGAGAGAAAAAGCTTCTGCTTTATTTTAAAAGCTTTTGATTGGACGACTTTTTGGAACTTGCTTTATTTTATAAGCAAGAGAGAGAAAGAGCCTTTGCTTTATTTATGGGCTTTTGATTTTCAGCTTTTGGGGCTCTGCTTTTGGCATCCCTTGTAACTTTAAATATGTGCGCAGGCCTCTCACAACTCAGAGCATTTGGAAGCAGAGTCTGAGTGTGAGCGCTTGAACACAGATTAATACAAAAGGAAATACCGAAAGGGGCGCCAGTCTTTGGGGCCAATATCTCTAGGCACGGAACTCCGCCGGGCCAGTGTCGAATCAATTGTGAACTGTGAACCGTTTTGAAGTGGTTATTTGGTGCTGTCGTGGTAGAATTCTTGACTTGGAGTGTCCAAGTCTGTTACATCCTGCTCCGAAGAAGTATACAGAGAAGAATTAAAAAAGGTGGTCGATGCACGAATTGCTCAGCTTTTTGACGCGCAAAACAAAGCTAAAAAGCACAGCAAAAAGTAGAAGAAAGGCACTGACTTCCCGGGTTATTTGGGTCGTTAGTCGACTTTTGACAAGGCAAAGAAACAGAAGAAGCGTGTTTGTTCTGCCTCGCTCCCGGCGAAGTGAAATTCTCTCTGTCCATAGTAAAGCGGAAGTGGATAGGTGGACCCGTCGATCCCTACACAGGGTCCGGTGCTCTGCTAGTTATTTTGTTATAAACTTTTTGATGTTATGGTATACCTAAATTTTGTCATTGCATTAATACATGGTTGCCTGTTCCATTTAGATCGGCATTTAAAGTTGTCATCTTCTCATGTCTTTGTGCACTCTATTTCACCCTCCACTATATTCTCTCTCTCTCTCTTCCCGCAATGCGGTGTACACCATAGTTTTTTCCAGGCGCGTCCGATTGCCCAATCGGGCTTCCTCACGCGTGCGCGCATGGTTGCCGCATGGTTCAGTTTTTCGGACGCGAGCAGGGGATTTTTGACGCGCTGGCAAAAAAACCCCCGATTTGTCAAATGTGGCCCAAAACGCCTCTGTGCGACTTGTGAAAAACCTGCAGCCATCCCGTTTGTGCAGAGAGAGCCCCCATCAAAGCTTGAGAGCCGAGAGGACTCGAGACCGCGAGCCGGGAGCCCTACCCAGTGCCCACACACTCTCCCGCGCGCGGTTGATTCTTCACCTACGCCGTCCGTTACTCGTGAGGCCTCCACTTTGTCAAGGTTTGCAACTTTGCAGTGTGCACCTTGCAAGTTTGCAGAATCCACATGGGCCGAGTGAAGCGTCCCGAATGGCAGTATGTAGAACAATTGAAGCCTCAAAAGAAAGGGCAATTTACATGTAAATGCAAGTATTGTGGGCATACTTGGGACGGCGGTCCCTCCCGTATTCGTGCACATTTATTGTCCCTCTCTGGCTATGGTGTAGGCCCATGTGGACTGGTGCCAGAGGACGTCAAAGAGGTGGTCACAAGATTGCATGTAGATGTACAGAATGATGGGAAGGACCCAAATGCATTTGTAGATGCCTTGGTGGATGATTTGGGAGCTAATGCCTCTGCCTCAGGCTCAATGAGTACACATGCATCAGGGAGTGCTCATGTAAGTGCCCCTGGGACTTCGGCTTCCAAATCAAATGTGGGGTCCTCGAGCAAGAAGAGGAAGGTTGCACAAGGGCCCTTGGCAAGTGCATTTAGCTTGCAAGCACGCAAGCAAGCAGATCAAGCCTTGCGCAGGTTTTTTTATGCAGAGGACATTCCTGAATGGAAAGTGCGGAGTCCTTTCTTTTTGGAAATGGTCAAGGCAATTGGACAAGTTGGTCCATCGTATGTGCCTCCCACATACAATGCTTTGCGCACCACAGAGTTAAATGATGAGGTCAAATGCATTGGTCATGAGATCATGGGTGTGCGCGAGAAATGGAAAAAACATGGATGCACAATTGTATGTGATGGATGGTCTTACACTAGACGCAGGTCTATCATTAACTTTCTTGCATGCTCTATACATGGTTCTGTGTTTTTGAAATTTGTGGACACATCTGGGGAGACAAAGACATCAGAATTTATTTTCAAGCAGCTTAAGGATGTGATTATTGGGGTAGGACCCTCCAATGTTGTGCAGGTATGCATGGACAATGCAACTAATTGTGTTGGGGCCGGGCAAATGGTGGAAGAGAAATGGAAACACATTTTTTTCACGAGGTGTGCATGCCATTGCTTGGACCTCTTGTTTGAGGATATTGGGAAGCTCCCTTGGATTGCAAAAATTCTTGAAGATGCAACAAAGGTTGTCACATTTGTCACAAGGAAGTCCACTGTCTTGGCATTGTTTCGAATGCTTAGCAAGAAGGAATTGTTGAAGCCATCGGCCACTCGATTTGCCTACTACTTCATCATGTTGGCTAGTCTTGTGGATGAGAGATGTATGCAAGGTGTGCGTAGGCTTATGATTGATGCAAAATTTGTGAAAATGAAGGCATCCAGGACTGCAAAGGCCATAGTGGTCTCGGACATTGTGTTTAATGCATCCTTTTGGCAAGAGGCCAAGTTGATTTTGAAGATTTGTGCTCCCATCTTGAAGATACTTCGTTTGGCTGATAGGGAAGGAGCCACCATGGGGCTTGTGTATGAGCTTACGGATCGCATGGTTGAGCAAATTCAAAACATGCAAGGTATTGATGCGGCAAGGATGCAAGAGATCAAGGACCTATGCGTTGATAGATGGAATATGATGCACACACCATTGCATGCTGTGGGATACTTGTTGCATCCTATATGGCGAGGAAGAGGGCAATTCAATGATAGTGAGGTTCATGACGGGTGGATGACATTTTTGGACAGGTATACCAAGGGTGATTTGACCATGCAGGGTACCCTCATTGATGAGTTGGACACTTTCCTCACTGAAAGAAAGTCATTTGCTCATCCTATTGCAAAGGATCCAAAGAGAATGCAAGAGGGTGTAAAATGGTGGGAGACTTTTGGGGCTTGCACGCCCACATTGCAGACTCTTGCACTTAAGGTGCTTTCTCAAGGGACATGTGCCTCTCCATGTGAGAGAAATTGGAGCACCTTCTCTCTCATTCACACCAAGAGAAGAAATAGGTTACTTCCTGCTCATACCGAGAAGCTTGTCTACATACACACCAACTTGAGGCTCTTATGCAAGATCAAAGAGCGCGGCTATGAGAGAATGGAGGTGACATTGGAGATGCTTAACAAAGAGAAGGATGAGGATCGCTTGCTTGAGTTGCAGGAGATTCAGGAGGCTATTGCATAGAGCACTGCTGATGTATGGAGTCTCTTCCGATTAGCATGCCCAGTGATATTGGGACTTCATGCTCTGTTGCTGAGGATGAGGCTTGGGATGAGGATGAGGATGAGGATGATGAGGGTGATGATGAGGATGATGATGAGGAGGTGGCCTTTGATGAGAGTTAGAGCTCATTGCATTTTGCTCTAGCCTCGGTCCTGACTCCTCTTAGCTCTACAGTCTACTTATGTTTTGGATTCACTATTTAGCATGGAGCGGCTGGACTCCACCCTCTAGGCTCTATTTATGTTTTGTCATTTGAATTTTGGAGTACTCAGAACACAGTCTTGTTGGTTTTGGAGGCTCCATATTTTGCCATCTAGTATGATCATGATTTATTGATCATTTGATGTATCTATTGATCAGAGATCTTGATCTGTTTCTCGGCTCCCGACTCCTTGATTTAGCTAGATTCTACATTTTCAAGTTTCTATGATGTTTTAATGCATTATGTGGCTTTGGGCTACTCTCTAGAGTTTATTGTTTTAATTTTAATTGCTATTTGTTATGAGATATATATATATATACACTAATTTTTTAGTGCCGTATGGTATTCCACGTATGGAATCTTCGGGGGGCTGAATCGGGCTTATATCGGGCTTCCATACTCGCCCGAGTGAGACGCATGGTTGCCGCATGAAAAAACTATGGTGTACACATAAATTCATCCTCCACAATGTTATATTTTTCTTGAGTACGCTTTTATTCATAACACCCATTCAGGGGCACAACTCAGAGCATCTGGACGCAGAATCGGAGTGTGAGCGCGTGCCCGCACTCTTGTACTTTGAACACAGATTAATACAAAAAGAAATACCGAAAGGGATGCCAGTCTTTGGGGCCAATATCTCTAGGCACGAAACTCTGCCGTGCTAGTGTTGAATCAATTGTGAACTGTGAACTGTTTTGAAGTGGTTATTTGGTGCTGTCGTGGTAGATTTCTTGACTTGGAGTGTCCAAATCTGTTACAGGATATATAAGCGCTCAACTAAAGGGTTATCATCCCAACCTTCTTGTGAAGCTACACGTAGACTAGGAATTAAAACTCCCATGGCATAACTGCTTCTTGGCCATATACCATTTTGAATGGTGTACAATAAATAGCCACTTTATAAGAAGTACGATAAGCCCATAGGGTTGAAGTTAGCTTCAAATCCCAATCTATGCGATGAGCTTCTACCGTTTTGGTTAAGATAGAGATTAAGGTCTTCTTGGTGCTCTCAGCTTGGCCATTTGCTTGTGGATAATAAGGTGTGGACTTATGGTGAGATATCATGAAGTTGATTGTGAGTTCTTTTATCACTCCATTTATAAAATGAGTGCCATTGTCACTCATAATTTCAAAGGGACAACCAAATCTTGTAATAATGTTCTCAAAGAGAAACTTGGCAGTTGATCTCTCATCAGCCTTACGTGTCGCCTTGGCTTCCGTCCACTTTGTCACATAGTCAATGGCAACGATAATATACCGAGATTGAGTGCTACGAGCTGCCGGACTAATTGGGCCTACAAAGTCCAACCTTCTCTTGAGTCACTTTAACAGGATGTAAGGGGATCTTATCCTTTCGTTGTGTGATCTTGTAACGTTGGCATTCATTACATCCTTTTGCAAAAACTGATGCATCTTTAGAGCCGATTGCAGATCTGTACCAGATTGGACAATTGCAGATGAGGGATCAGGGAGGAAGTGAATTCATGGGCTTGAAGTGCTCGACTTGTGGAGCAAGTCGATTTTTTCAGATTGGCAATCGCCACCAATAGCGTGATTGCAACACCTTTCTAGCTGTGAGTTCCCCTGAGCAATGTCCTCTGGCTATACCCATGTGGGCTTCTTGCAGTATGTATAAATACTCATCCTCACGGGCACAACGTCTAAGAATATCATCCTTCCCTAACCTGTAGAGAGTTCCTGCAATGAGAGAATAAGATTCACATTCTTTTAAAAGTTTTCGAGCTATGTCCTTACGAAGCTCTTTGGGTGGAAAACCATTAACTAGAAAGTTTACAATCTTCTCACTCCATTCATGTATGGTTTCAACTAGGAGTAGAGAAGTATTGGGCAATTCATCATGGACTCCAGTAGGGGCTTCACCATTGGGTATGCGAGACAAATGATCCGCCGTGACATGTCTTTTACTAGGTCTCACCACAACGGTAAAGTCAAACTCAAGAAGAATTAACAACCATCGTGTAATTCTTCTCGTGGAACAAGGTTTATTTACTAGATACAACAAGGCTTGATGATCCACATAGAAAACAAACTTGTTGGCAAGAAGGTAGTAGCGAAATTTCTTCACTGCGTAACTCATAGCTAAACCTTCTCGCTTTGTAGTGCTGTAGTTTCTCTCGACATCATTCAATTGACGACTTGCAAAGCTAATGGGGTAGTTCAATTTATGTTCTCCTGGTTGAGCTAGAACACACCCAATAGCAAAGTTTGATGCATCAATATGCACATGAAAAATTATGTTTCAATCGGGCACTCGTAAAATGGGAGTGCTTGTCGAGGTCTTTTCAATGACTCATAAGCATGGTCACACTCCGTGGTCCGGTGGAACTCAATAAGAAGCTTGTACAAAGGACGAGCTATTTCGACAAAGTTTAAAATAAACCGTCGGTAATAACCAACATGGCCCATGAACCTTTGAACTCTTTTATAGTTTGTAGGTCGTGGCAATTCAGCAATGGCTTTAATTTTGCTCTCATCTGTGGAAATCCCATTTTTGGACACTATGCCTTAAAATGACTCCATATTTAATCCAAAACTGGTACTTGAAAGGGTGTAAGGAGATGCGATATAATCTGCACTTCTTAAAAACTTTCCGTAAGCATGATAGATGTTCTTTCCAAGAGGAATAAACACAAAGGTAATCTAAGAAAGCTTCGCAAAACTCCCTCAAATATTCTCTAAAAGCAGTGTTTATTAATCTTGGAAAGGTAGCAGGGACATTGGTTAAGCCAAAAGCCATAACACAAAATGCGAACACTCCAGATTTGGTTACAAATGCTGTTTTAGCTTGATCTTCTAGCGCAATTGTGATTTGATTGTATCCAGAGTATCTAAAAAGCTATAAGCTTCCTTTCCTGCAACTCTTTCAAGCACATGTTCTGAATATGGCAAGGGGTAATGGTCCCTCCTAGTGGCTGCATTGACCTTCTTGAGATCCAATCACTATTGGAGACACCCATTCTCAGTGCTCAATAGGGTATATGAATCCGCATTTCATAAGCTTTTCAATCTCTTCTTGAATGATCTTTGCATATTTAGGATTCATTGGGTAGGGTTGTTGCTGAACTGGTTTAGCCATGGTATTCATGGGGATTGTGTGCTGCACCATGGAAGGTGGAACACCTTTCATATCATGATATGTCCAAACAAATATATCCCCAAATTCCTTGAGAAGTTCTTTAAGTACACACTTCTCAGTCTCTGTCAGATCTTGGGCAATTAAGACAGGTTTGGACTCTTCTCCTGGGTTTGCTAACTCTATTTCCTTAACTATCGCGAGACCGTCATAAACTCCATTTCTTCCATCGATAGGTTTTCTTTGAGGCTTTGTATACACAACCTTACGTTCCCCTGCGGTGTAGCATTTGAAATGTTCAGGTGCAGAGTGTAAGTCTGTGGGGTTTTGTTGTTCTATGGACTGTGATTTCACTTCCGATTCCTTTTGTTGTTGAGCTAACGCTCGATTTTGTCGTCCCTTACAGTTGAACTTTGGCTTCTCTGTAGCCTCTACTTGTGCGATGTCAATGGGTTGTGGACTACACTACATAACGCTTTGAAGGTATTCACCCCAGTTATTTACCAACTTCCGATAAGCATCACATGCCCCTATATAATTAAGCCATTCTGCGGTAGATTTATTTTCATTTATTCTAGCACGCACATTTACTCGATATCGTCGCCTCTTATATCTCTTACTCTTGTCTAATTTTCGATTACGGCCGATCTCTAGTGAAGAGTCACTAGATGAATCGCTACTTGTGTCTTCTGCTCCTTTGGATAGATTGTCATCTAAGGTAACACTAGGCCCTGAATGGTTTGTCCCCACATTTGCACTAAGATTTAACTTAGATTCTTCGTCCTCAAAGTCAATTTTAATTGATCATTCTGACCCCATATCGTGTGGGCTATAGTCTTGTGAGACGCTACTGGTTCCAATGCCGGTCGGACCTTCATCTTGCAGGGCATTAGAAGCTACATGCATTGCTTCTAGCATATTTAAGGGTACGAGTGGTGGCATTTTCTCCCCTCAGGTGTTACCCAGGTCGTCCACCTGTTTCTACAAGTGTCTATGGTTGTTGCTAAGTGGACCCAATCCACATTGTCCAACTCAGTCATCCCAGGTAGTACATCCATATAAGGAGAATCTTTCCCAACATCAGTGTCTGCTTTACACGTGTAACAATACTGCATTGGGGCCGAGTGAACTGTGGTGTCAGATCTATGATCAATTATAAACTTGTTTCCTAGAGGATGTGCTCGACCAGTTACAAGATCCACTCGATGACATAATCTTGGAACTGTAAGTAGACATGGTTTTTAGATCAATCATGCACCATTTTTACTTCCCTCATGAAAGGACGTCCTAAGATCATCTCAGATGCCATAGTGTGCTCGGAGAAACCCACAACAATGAAGGTAATTCTTATTTTATGTCCAAAGACCTTGATCTTGAGATCTTCTAGCATCCCAATAGGTTTAACAATAAACCCATTGGCCATCTTTACTAATATGGTTGTGGTCCCAAGGTGAGGTCTTCCCATAGTTTCCTCAGCAAATTTTAGTCACAATGTAACCGGCCTGTTCAATCCAAAAAGGGCGGTAGACTTTACTTCAAACCTTGATTTAGCTTTCACCCATTATTAGTCGTCTATTATACCTGTGCTATAATGACACAAGAGAGGGGAATGGGATACAGATGCTAGAATGCACCTGTATGAGAAGACCGACACCAGATTGGCCCCTAACTTAGGCGCCCCTTTCGGTATTTCTTTATTGTTTAAAAGAGGGAATAAACGCTGTGGTTCTTTCCAAGCTGCCCCGCACAACCTTGGATGAATTTTGACTGTTCTGGTCTGATTTCGGTAGCATAACTGTACTAGAACCCTTCACGGCCAGTATTCCCACGCATTGAATGACTTTCCCGACGTATACGGGCACTTTGCAAAACCTGGCGAGAATCTGCAGCACGCTGAATTCTCTGTTGTCAGCCCTAAAAATGTGCCAGATCGCCTGTACAGCGGTCCCCTTGCGTCCCCGAACCTCCTGGGGTATTAGGGTCCGTTTAGGGCCAAAACCCTAAACCTGCAAAAATACACAGCAGGCTGTAATTTACTGTTTCGGGCTCCGTTTCGCGTGCCGGTCGCATCCGTAGCAAGTCCTCGAGCTCCCACACCTGTAGGGCTACTTGCCCTTTGAATCGGACGAGATTTCTGGCGTGAAACCTCTCCGAATTCACCTGTACCTGCGGGGGGATTAGCCGCTAGCTAATCCAGTACCTGTGCAAGAGGCTCTTGCCTCGGCAATCGCGCATGAACCCACACAACTGTACATTGGTCAAATGAAAAGCCTACTAGAGGGGCATAACATACTGCCAAAGGGGAGAGAGAGGGCAGTGCGTAGTGTGCAGGGCATCACTCCTGGCACCGCACTGTGCATAAGAGGGAAAGCAAGCACTCCATAGCTCTTAACCTGTGACAAAATCTGAAAATCAGCCTCCTCTCTCATTTTAGGCGCCCCCTCTTTGGCCAAGAGTAGCAGAAAGCTCACAGAGTGCCACATGGCACATTTTCCGACTTTGGGCATTCCCGGCTAAAAATATCTCAACTGGTGCGTCAGTTGACTTTGCAGCAGAGCAAGAAAATGTTCCCCTTGTCATTCCGGAGGTAATGATGCCAACACATTTTCAGGTCCCAAGATAGCAGTTCCCTAAATTTTAGGAGATGCTGCCATTGTATCTTTCTAGGTCATCCGACCCTCTTTGTACACTGCGGCCACATCCAGAACTGAAATGTAGCCTCTGTAGCAAAGGATTTCACTTTGGCTAGTCAATGACCCCACTTGGCTAACCATAGTCCTTGTCCAACCTTAGTGCTCTCTTGCCCTCAGGCCTGGACTCCCTCTGAACAGTTCCACACTAGCTATGCAATGCAGGGCAGTTAGATTTCCCGAGGGGTGTTTCCAAAAGGTGAAAGTAAATAGATAATAAGAAAGAAATCAACAAAAAGGATAGATAGTAGTCACACGCTGGTGACACACAATGCTAACCCCAGCGGCACCATCAAGGATTTCCTTCACAGTTAATCCCTTGGTAGTGATTGGTATGGTTGCATTGGATTTATCGCCCTCATAGAATTGTCCCAACTTGTTATCAGGTATTTATACAACAAGGTTCTCATCTAGGTCGGGTTGTGGATCTGAGTGTTCCTCCGCTATTGGCATCTCCCTAGCTCCATCCATTTGTTCTTTATTGAGGAATGCTCGAAGAGCGAAGAATAGCTCAGGGTCTCTGTATAGTTTGGACATGATGGTGGTTCTAACCTCTGAAGCCATGAAATCCATCAATTTGGCAATATTTAACGGCACCTTTTGGGCTTCAGTCCCTTGACGTGGGGAAGTTGGGATCTCCATTTTCTCGATAGGGTCAGGTAGTCCCTCTGTAAACATTCTTTCCAACAAGAAGTGAGTACGTCCACTTTCCTATGACTTTAAGTTACTTTCTTCTTGGATGACACTAGGTATGGCTAGGGGTCTATGGACTTTCTGAGGTGGTTGTTGCGTATGGAACAATGTGTCTGTAATCTGGATCTGCTTAGGTGTTGGTTCTAGCTCCCTTTGGGTATCTTCTACCAAACTCCTTAATTGCTTGACTTGCTCGATCTCCTTTGTAGGGTTTGGATAAGTTCCTATCTTTTTCTTGGATCCTGGCTATTGTGGCTCATGACGATCTTCCTTGCTGGTTTCTTTCTTAGTGTTTGTTTTGGTCTCCGCGGTTTCATCTGAATTTGAATTCTCTTCAGCGTCGTTCATATATACGGGGTCATCACCAGTCCCTATGTTGGGTTTTGAATTGGGGTCTGACTTTGTTGCTTTTTGCGATCTCTTCCTTCGTGTTTTCTTCTTCTTCTGAGATTGGGCAATTGATGCTGTGTCTCTTTCCTCAAGAATAAATTTTGTTTTTGGAGCATCGATCGTGTGAGTACGTTTACTGGTACCACAGGCGTACTTTGTGATGGCTCCTCGGTAACTTCAATCAAGTTTAATGGTGTGATCTTCGGCGCATTTGGATTATTCGGACATTGAGCAATCGAATGATCTATGCCACACATGAGTATCAGCATTGTAGACGTGCTCGCTTGATTGGTTTGCATTAGTGTTGCGTTCTTTTGTAGCCTAATAGGACACTCGGCCACACGATGTGGACCTCCATACTCATAGCATTGAAGAGGTGGTCTCTTGGCAGTGTAGTTGATATTTTGGCCTCTTGCAGCAAGAGCAGCTACTTGATAGACAGGTTTGACTTGTCCCCAATAGTGCTCCATGTAGTATTGTGGACTTTCTTCAAGCGCATCAATCCCATAGGCAATATTAGGGTCTATATCCTCCTCACAGCCTTCCAAACACACAATAGATGACTCACAACCCACTTGATTCACAGAAGTGATTCTTGGATGTGGTAGTTACGGTCCTAGCACTGGAGGTGGTAAGGGTGTTGTTTGAACAACATTTTGGGCCCTAGGGACCATGTGTTGTGACGTTTGTTCAAGAGGTGGAGCCGGCATCAATGCAGGCACTCGAGGTGTGTCTGTCTATGCTAAGGTTGGTCTATTGGTCATCGCGCGCTTAAATACTATGCAATCCTTAGCTCGATGACCATACCTTCCACAGGCATCGCAATTCCCATTGAATTTTACTCTAAAAGTAGGGCATTCACTAGTACTATGCGGACCATAGCATACTGAGCACCATTGTTGCTCCCTTCTTGGATATATATGATTGTTTTGCGGAGAACGATTGTCTCTAAGACTCTCTTGAATGGCCTTGGTGAGATCTGCTAAAGTCATCTCAGATATCTTTGGCTCCTTAGCAATAGGCTTTAGGGTCATTGGCTGATGCCACGATGGTTGCGAGCTAGTAGATTTAGGCTCAATAGACACTCTTTCTCCTTGAATTATTAAATTATCCTCCAATTGGATCGCATTGGTGGTGATTGCTTCCCGAGTGGTGATACCTCTAATGACTAGGCCATTGTAGATATCCTCATGTCGTAATCCCCTAATGAATCTATCAAGCAATTGATTATTATTGAAGCGCTCATTTAGATTACAACGAGAATTCAAATGCTTTATGAGACTGATAAAGTCTCTCACCGACTCTCCTTCCTCTCGTTGGGCTTTCTGGAGCTGAGAGGCTACACCCCAAAGCACTCCCTCTTGTATGTATTCTTTTAAGAACAGTTTCCTAAGAGTAGGGTAAATCATTTTTTCTTCCACCCTTAGGGTTCTATACCATAAGGTTAGACTTAAAGCATTACTCTTATGCAGGTCATTGTGTTCTCCTAGGGAATCGCATATTTGTTCAAACACTTCGATATGCTTTCTCACATCCCCATCTCCACTAAATTTTTGTGTGAGCTTGGCTATTTGTACTGCCTTACCTCTAGGGCCTAGGCTCTCTATCAGGCGTGTTATGCATATTCTCAGCAATAGATCGACCGATAGCTTGAGCAAATGTTGCCAAGTCATCTAAGTGAGCAGGCACCGGGGGTGAAGGCGCTCCAGAGACTACATTTGGAGTAGGTATTGGCATTGGGCTTGGCGCATAGGAAGCCCTTGGGTTCCAAGTTTGGTATGGTGTTGTGCCATGTGGTGATCCAAAGTTCATGTGTGGCCCTAGGCATAGCAGGTGTCGGATGGGACATGCTAATGCTAGCCGGTATGGTCCCATGGAAATAAGAGCTTGGGTGTTGTGGTTGTGGAGCATAGGTTGTTGAAACAATGGGAGGGGTAGGAACTACATGAGTACGAGGACTTATAGGTGTTTATGATTGGTACACACTTGTAGGTACTGTTGCATGCATTGAGCTACCATGTAGCGGTGCTTTACTAACAAATGAGGTCCATGGCATGTTTCTTGGCATGCCCATCATTGGGGGTGGCATGGTAGCCGTGGTGTCATCAAGGAAAAGATGAGCTAGACTTGGAAAGGTAAAGCTATCACTTGTGGGCTCAGATTGCACTGAGACCCCTGGCGAAACAACATATGGAGGATCCATCGGAGTTACCGAGGGAGTCTCCATTTGCGATAATGTTGGTTGTTTAGCCTTCCCTGTATCCGAGCATCTCATGAGACCTGTTGAAGGCATGTGGATCCTCTTGTTCTGTCTCTCTAGCTCAATAACCCTATGGATGACCTCACAAACTCTTTGTTGTTGATCCTCTACACTAGTAGCATCCGTTGTGGATTGTAGGACATCTAACGAACCAACGTGATAGGTGTGACTTGTATATAGGTCGGTTAGAGTTTCTGTTTGTAGTTCGTACTCCCAGTTCTCATTTAGGAACGCTCCATCTAGGATTGAGGTGCTAGGGGTGTCTTTTGAACTTGATGCAATGTGGTTCTCTATGGGTTGACCCTTAGTGGTTGCTAATTCAGGTTCATTTGATTGCTCTCCTAGCAAGAATATTGTTATAGGGGCTTTCGCTTTTAACTCTCTTCGTTGCTCTGCCTTGCGTAAGCTCTCGATATCCTTTTCCCTAGCCGCAATGATATATCGCTCAACCTCTTGCACTTCGGCAAGGCTTCTACCATCAGGTAATATAACCTCAGAGGGGAATAGCTCTGAAGAGTCAGGGGGTGTAGTGAATGGAGTATTCACATGCATACTCTCTAAGAGTATCGGGTCTATGTTGGTCATGAATGGCGAATTTACTTTCGCACCCTCCTCATTTACATCGTTAGCTCCATGTTCGGAGCAAGTGGCTCTACTAAAGGTTTCCTTTAAGCGGCTAAGCACACTCGGCCCGAATCGTGGGTCCATGGCATGCATGTCTTGGCTTGAGCTATCGGGATTAGGCATTGGGTAACCCTTCATGATGTCGTAGTCAGAGGAAGAGTCACTGGACGCGATATGCGGACCCTGAGTTGCACTACCTTGGGTCCCCGCCGAGGGTCCGGAGACTAAGGTAGGTGGGTATTGAGAACCCGCGTAAGTCGAAGTGCTCGATAGTTGCTTGGCCTCTAGCACACGACTAGAGCTCAGATGCATGTGCCTTTGGCACCCTACAAGCGTCGGCGAATACCCTTGAAGGTTAACCGTTTGATTTTTTTTGGGACGTTTTGTACCTCGTTTTCACTCGTTTTTTATGTTTTTTAATGTTTTATTACAATCAGTTTTTGGATTAGAGCATGTGATAGCTCAAAACAAGCGTATCGCTCAGGGACCGTGGTTTGCTTTACATCACAACGTTCGGTTATCTGAAGCTTCGTTGGTCCTTAAAAAGATCTATTTTTACTTAAGCGTGAGGTTAAAATAAGTAATTCTAAAGGGTGACTGAGGCCCCTGGGCGTGGGCTTGGGCTTGGGCTTTGGAAATATTCCCGATCTCGGTCCTACCTTTTTTTTGTTGTTTTTTTTTTGTTAGAAGGTCGCCGTGGCCGTGCCGCGCGCACGAGCACACACACACCTAACCTACCTACTTGCAACTAACAGAGCTACTGTTACACACTAACACAGTACTAAAACAACTAATTAACTAATAGGTTTACTTCATGTACCTTACAGAGCTACATTATAGATATACTACCTTAATTCTAACATCTTATGAACAGAAAACACAGTACATTGCAACACCTTATTAACAAAAACAGTACACTGTAGCAAAACAAAGGTCACAAATCCTTCTCAATAAGCCACACACCTTCTTTCTCTACCTTTTCTACATTTCATAATGCACCACAAAGCAGCGTAGAGTACTATTTGAGCTTAATGCAGGGCATTTTCCCGGTAGCGGCGCCAAAAATGTGCGCATTTGCGCACGTGTCAATGCAAGGGACTTGCCGTACATTGTGTGCGAGCCACAAATGGTTGCAAAGCTCAAGAGAGCAAGGGTGTGTCACTCACCGCCCTATGCTCGCCTTCGGGGAGGATTCCTCGCCGCGAAGAAGAGGGAGCTACCGCCGTGCCGCGCTTAACGGCCTCGCTGCCGTCGTGTCTTCGTAATGCTCGATCACACACACACTCTCTCTCTCTCTCTCTCTCTCTCGCATACACACACACACACACACACACACACACACACACAAGGAGAAGAAGAAGAAGATGGAGATGGAGCAAGAGCACTCTTCAATTGCACAAATGAGAGAATGAGTGAGGTTTAGGTTTAGGTGACTTTTATATGAGCTCGTCCATTCACACTTGGACGCCCATACTTAGCCAACTAAACCTTGAATGTTCTAGTTAGAGTGCACCTCTCATCGGCGATTACTCTTACCCTTTTTCTATTGGACCAACAAGCCTAGTCCATGACTCAAAACAATGTAATGTCCGTGGATGTTTACTTGGCCGACGCCCATTTGCCAAGGTCAGTACCAAGCGATAGGTGGTGTTGGGCAGTCCCCAAGCTTCATATTCGCCCGGTGTTGACTTCACTGTCGCACTAAGGTCAACACCAAGCGATAGGTGGTGTTGGGCACCCTAAGCATCCTATGCGCCCAGTATTGACTCAACTGCCTCTTGTAATAACACCAAGATTGGCACCAAGCGATAGGGAGCGTTGGGCACTCCCCAAGCTTTCTATTCGCCCAGTATTGACTCTTCTGTGTGAATTGTAATCACATCACCAAAAGGGTCTCCATCGTCCGGTTACACCAAGGTCAACACCAAGCGATAGGGAGCGTTGTGCACTCCCCAAGCTTCCTATTCACCCAGTGTTGACTCCAGTGTCTAACTTGTCGGTTAACAATGTGCCACGTGGGCAAAGTCATCTGATGCTTTTAGTTGAGTGAATTAGTTTAGTAGTGATTGGAGGTGAGATCGGTGGAGGCGGATCCAAATGTAAGGGTGCAAAAAGTGTACCCCTCTGTCAAAAAACGCCTCAACGTGGAAGAATAAAAGAATCTCCAGAATTTTGAGTTGAGACTCATAAACTACGAGTAGGGTTTTGTGGATGTAACCGGCTTGGCACTAACAAAACGGTATTCTCACAATAACACACGAATAGAATTGGAAAACTTAATCACTTGAACTTCAAAACTTAAAGTAGTTGCGACATGAAGTGGAGTTTTGCCTCCAAACGCACTTGCTCTAGAGTCTGGTGCTCCTTTCGGTACTTACTAGGAATCACAGAGTACAACCGTCGGGGAGTCGCTTTGCAACTGTGCCACCATGCATTGATTTATTGTAGACGACACCCAAGGCACTTATAAATAAGTCTTGGTGAAAGCACCAATGCCCAAAGCTAGGTGCCCCCAAAAGCAACAACTACTAAAAATCAGTCAACCCACCCTAAAGCCTTGCGCGTTTCATGCCAGGAGTAGCATTGCGTTTTACGGGAACTGCCACATTAATAGTACGATTGCCATGTCATCAATTGACGATGTGTGTGTGTGTGTATTTTTTGTCTTTCGTCGATGAGTCTTTGAAGTAAGCCCCTACATGTGTGATTACATGCTACTTGAATACCCGTGCCCGTTCGGTGGGCGGTATGCGCTATGAGCTTGACGACGAGAAGATCCATCGCGATAGACACGAGATATATTGGCTGCCCGGTACAAAGAGAAGGTTTGCTCGCGGTTGCAGACAAGTTGATCATCGGATTCACCCTTTTCCACTGCACCCTTGACTTGGTATCAGAGCAACGACGTGCTCTTGAATCGGATCGGTGATTTGTGCGAGTTTTTGGTGTTGAATTTCTGTGTTGACGAAAAGGGATGGTTTGCTGTTTTTTCTATGTTTTTCACTCATTTGGGGCTGATTTCGGCTGAAGTAGGCAGATTTGCACATTTTCTCAATTTACCTTGACCTAGCCTCTATGGACATGAGTGATGACTTTGATACAAATTCAGCCCGTGATGATGAAGTACACAATGAGGGCACTACCGGCGGTGATGGTGAACCGCTCATCAATGAGGAGTCGGGAGATTGGTCCCAGTTCTACTTTGTCACAAGACGGGGACCACGTGCCAATAGAAAAGAACATACTGAACAGACTTTTAGCACTTCAATAACAATTGAACTGAAAGAGAGAGACGACACACGACACGGAGTGGCGGAATTCCACCCTAGAGAGTATTGGCCCCAAACCTTGGCGCCCCTTTCGGTATTTCTTTATATTGCATTAACACAGTACAAGCCAGTACTCCGGACTCTGCACCTTCTCCAAGAAGCATGCCAAAGAATGAGCCCTAACCTCATATTTAAAGGCCCTTGGCCTAAAAAGCAGTTACAGTGAAAAGCCTTCAAAACTCAAAAGCTTCTGGTCCCCAAAAGCAATGCCAAAAGCTGCTAGCGTAATTTACGAAAATCCGTACAGCCTGCCACATCATCAGTGAGCGTAATTTTCGGAACTTCCGTACAACTACCACGTCATCAGGTTTGCGTGAGTGTGTGTGTGAGTCTTACTTTATTTTAGTCCATTTATGTCACTGGGGCCGCAACAGACGAGGTTCCCATAAGTTGGTAGGACTTCTTCTTCTTCTGCTACTTGTTCTTCTTAGGGTTTAGGCCCCTTGGCCGGCATGTGTAAGTTGGCTCCATTCTTTAGGCTTTGACACGTCAACAGTTTGTGACATACTGCGGTGTAGGTGATCAACCAATCAAGATACCTACCCTTCCTATTTTTCCCTAGCACTAATTGGCAGAAGAGCAGCAGGAGCACCTTGCTCAACAGGCAACTTCTCAGCAAGACCAACCCCGCAACTACTTTGGCGCTTTCTCCACAGAAGACCTAGCGTTTTTTCATCAACCTCAGTCCTTGGCGTTTTCATCAGCAAGCTTCACCGCAGGAGACCCCCCAAACCTAGCGTTTTTGATCCAAGCCAGCATCGCCCAGTATCTGCAGCCCTGGCGTTTTTCAGGAGCCCTAGCCTTTCTAGATTTGTAGCCTCAGCCATGGCTATTTTCAGCAGATGAAGACCATCAGTTTTCAGCAGACAAAGACCTGCAGTTTTCAGCCCTAAAGACCAGCAGATTTCAGCCTGCAAGAACCTGCCCACATCAGCGTTTTGGTGTCAGATAATCTCAGCCATCAGTGTTTTTGGAACAACAGCAAAACAGCCACAGAATTCAGCCAGTAGCGTTTTTGGACAGCAATTAGAAAGCTTCAGAATTCAGCCCTTAGATCGGTCGCGCCATCCCCGTCGTCGTCGTCAATCGAGCCTAGACTTGCATCAGTCACATGCATCCTCTTTGTACCAGTTTGTGCAATCAATCGTAGACCACTCTCGCCAACGAGAGTGGGGCCTTCGGAGGAGGGTTTTACAACGTCTTGGTGTCGTATTTCTCTTCTCTCTCTATCTCTCAGTCTCATACACTTGCACGCATGGTGTCCATTCACTTTGTTTGTGATCATAGCATTCTCTCATTAAGAACGAAAGGCTCTCCCTTCCATAAGAACAAAAAGGAACCTTGAGCACATTATGGAGCACTCATCTTGAGAAAGAACAACATTCATTCCGCGGCACCTTACATTGGTATCAAGCTTTGGCAGTGTTTTGTATCACTCAAGGAAAGAACCACAAGAATCACAAGAATTTTTTTTGCTTGTTGCGGTCGCACGTAACCCAAGTTCTCTTGGGCATGTCGATTCCCAATCGTGTTTTGGAAGAGTGACAGGAATCCCAAGAAAGAAGGGCTTGTCCAACCTTCCCTTGTGCCTCTTTTCACTCATTGAGAGTGGACCGTGCACTTAGCAGCCGGCCACTCAACGTGAGGTGGGAAAAAGCAACCTTGGTGTGAGCGCAAGGTCGCCAAGGGGTGTGTCCGCGGAAAAGAGCAGAACTTGGGTGAAGAGAAGATCCTTCTCAAACACAGATTGCAAGTGAAAGAAGAACCTCAAGAACCTCAAGATCCGTAAGAACCTCAAGAACTCAAGAACCCCAAGAACCAAGACCCCCAAGAACCCAAGTTCCTCGCGAACTTAAGAACCCAAGAGCACAAGAACCCACAAGAACCCACGACTTCAGAATGGTCATCACTCGAAGCGGAATGGATACTTCGCTTAGAAGTGATGAGCATGAGAGAGGCGAAGAAGAATTTTCCCCACCAGGAGGTTTTTTCGACCCTCCCCCTACACCATCTACGCCGAGAATTGCACTAACTCCTATGGAGGAGTTGGAACAGATGTTTATGGACATGAAGTTGGAATCGCGAAGCAAGAAGAGTAGAAAGAATGACAGAAATGGATCGTAGACACGCAGAAAGAAAAGGAGAAAGAGAAGCAGAAAGAAAGGCAACCATAGAGCGTGAGCATGAGCAAGCGCGACACATGCAAGAGTTGTTGCGACTCTTTTCTCAAGTGCAGACACAAATGCAAGAGATTCGGGAAAAGGAGACTCTCTCAGTCTCTTCTTCTCGAAAGCATGACACACGGGATTTGCATGATGATAAGCATGATGATTTGAATGATAATGATACGCATGATGATTTGGATGACAATGACAAGCATGATGATTTGCATTATCAAGATGTGATTTCTCACAAGCATGATGCTTTGCATGAAGATGACGTGATTGTTCACAAGGATGATGAGTTAGTTGATGCTTTTTCTAGCGAAGCTAACCTCGTTGTAGATTCGATCAATCACGATGGATCGATCTTGGCTCTCGAGCCTAGGGTTAAAGCACCCCTTCAGGAAGAACGGATCTTGGCTCTCGCGCCTCGGTCCAAAGAACCTTTACAGGAAGTACTATGTGTTCGAATGATTCATACGCACGCATTGTTCGAGTGTTTCATTTGTGATCGTTTCTTGTATTTTAGTTAGCGTCTTTATGTGATCCCTTTTCCTAGGCATGACATATCGTACGTTGAGCACGTTTCACTCGTGAATGAGCACGGGTGTATGCGGATTTTTCATGAAAAGTTGAAAAGTATGCATTCAAGGAAGTCACATTTCATGTCTCTTCCTTGGCATGACACATTTGTAGAAAGAGCACATGAAAGTATGAGCACCAAGCATGGGCATTTCCGTTGTGAATTGCCACAGTTGATTGCTTTAGATCATAAGAGAAAGATTCGATCTCATTGTTTGCGTGTGTGTCGTGAACGGTTTGACACTCCGTCTATTGGTTCATCTGCATTGCATGCATAGTCTTTTAGGAAAACTAGATTTTTTCCAAGCACTTTACATGGAATGGGTATGCTCATGTTTTTGTGTTGGAAGTGGTTTCAAGAATTTTCATCCGTGGAGATTCTTGAAGACGGAAGAAGCATGACTCTAGACAAAGTTGAAGCATCGAAGGAGCCACAAAAGACTGTCGCTCTCGGCGCGGCCCAAAGAAGCAAGCGTTGCAGACCTTTACGAAGTTCAAGTACCGCACGACCCACACATCAGAGTGGGCCGGCAAAGAGTCCCTTCCAGGATTCCGGATGCTAATGGCGATCTCCCTCGACGCCAGTATCTATTCTGGAACGAGTATCTCTGTCACCAGCGTGTGACTACTATCTATCCTTTTTGTTGATTTCTTTCTTATTATCTATTTACTTTCACTTTTTGGAAACACCCCTCGGGAAATCTAACTGCCCTGCATTGCATAGCTAGTGTGGAACTGTCCAGAGGGAGTCCAGGCCTGAGGGCAAGAGAGCACTAAGGTTGGACAAGGACTATGGTTAGCCAAGTGGGGTCATTGACTAGCCAAAGTGGAATCCTTTGCTACAGAGGCTACATTTCAGTTTTGGATGTGGCCACAGTGTACAAAGAGGGTCGGATGACCTAGAAAGACATAATGGCAGCATCTCCTAAAATTTAGGGAACTGCTATTTTGGGACCTGAAAATGTCTTCGCGTCATTACGTGCAGTTTGACATGGGGATCATTTTGTTACTCTGTGGCCAAGTCAACAGAGGCTGCAGGTGAGATATTTTTAGACCCGAGGGTCTAAAGCGGGAAAATGCACAAATGAGTGACACTTGGCACTCTGAGGCCAGTTTACTACTTATAGAGAAGGCAAAAACGTGATTTATAGCTGGGAGGCTCATTTTGCAAGTCTCTGTCACAGGTTAAGAGCTATGGAGTGCTTGCTTTCCCTCTTATGCACAGTGCGGTGCCAGGAGTGATGCCCTGCACGCTACGCACTGCCCCCCTCTCTCTCCCCTTTGGCAGTATGTTATGCCCCTCTAGTGGGCTCTTCATTTGACCAATGTACAGTTGTGTGGGTTCATGCGCGATTGCCGAGGCAAGAGCCTCTTGCACAGGTACTGGATTAGCTAGCGGCTAATCCCCCCGCAGGTACAGGTGAATTCGGAGAGGTTTCACGCCAGAAATCTCGTCCGATTCAAAGGGCAAGTAGCCCTACAGGTGCGGGAGCTCGAGGACTTGCTAGGGATGCGACCGGCACGCGGAACGGAGCCCGAAACAGTGAATTACAGCCTGCTGTGTATTTTTGCAGGTTTAGGGTTTTGGCCCTAAACGGACCCTAATACCCCCAGGAGGTTCGGGGACGCAAGGGGACCGCTGTACAGGCGATCTGGAGCATTTTCAGGGCTGAAAACAGAGAATTCAGCGTGCTGCAGATTCTCGCCAGGTTTTGCAAAGTGCCCGTATGCGTCGGGAAAGTCAGTCAATGTGTGGGAATACTGACCGTGAAGGGTTCTAGTACAGTTATGCTGCCGAAATCGGGCTGGAACAGAGGAAATTCAGCCGAGTTTGTGCGGGGCAGCTTGTAGGAACCACAGCGTTTATTCCCTCTTTTGAACAATAAAGAAATACCGAAAGGGGCGCCTAAGTTAGGGGCCAATATGGTGTCTGTCTACTCATACAGGTGCAATCTAGCAGCCTGTATCCCTCTCCCCTTTGTTGTGTCTTGAAAGTACAGGTAAAATAGACGACTAATAATGGGTGAAAGCTAAATCAAGGTTTAAAGTAAAGTCTACCGCCCTTTTTGGATTGAACAGGCCGGTTTCATGGTTCCATCGACGGGATTAAATCACTTTTTCCCATAGAAGTGAGCCTTGGGCAGTTTTGGGCTTGAAGACACAGGGGATCATAGACGAGACACAGGGAATTGTAATTATGGCTGACAGACCAGATGATGTGACTGAAGAGGTTTCCTCTTCACAGGGTCAACAGACACATGAAGTGGGTGAGTCCTCAAGACCACCACAGACTGATGATGATATATTCAGGACCCAGTTGGCTACTGCTGTGGCTATGTTCACACAAGTAATGCAGAACCCAAGGTTTTTAGCCTTTCTGCAACCTCCTGTTCCGTCTCAGCAAGTTGGGTCACTGGATCATATTCAAAAGCCTGTTAAGGCTCGAGCACAGGTGATTCATACCGCACAGTCAATGGAAACACCTGTACACTTGACGGAGAACATGCAGTCTCCACAACGTATGCCTAAGGTGCAAGAACAGGTGGCTGAGATGCCAGTTTTTCAAGCTGTACCAATTCAGCCCGCCACCTTTCAGCAGCCTATAGCTGGTTCTAATGGGCAGGGAAGCAACCTACAGGCTATGCAACAGGTCTTCCCACCACCTTCAGTACACCCTGGCTATTTTGGAGGTGGATCGGTATTTCAGAGCATGGCTGGTCATGCACCTGGAAATCAGTTTTATACGCCAGGAACAGTGTTTGCGGGTGCTCAAACGATGATGCCTAACCCCATGTACAGTGTCATGGGTATGCAATCAGGGTTTCAAAGCACTCAGGGACAATTTGGGATGCCACAAGCAAATTTTGGCATGGCTGGAATTACAAATCAGCAGCCAAATATGGCATTTCCAGGTCAAGTTAATAGCGGCCAAGGAACACAGATGAACCTTAATAGTGTTCCCATGTTTCAGTCACTTCCATATGACAATTTAACGCCGCTGGAGAGGCCAACTCCGTACAAAGAAGGTGGCAAAGGAGTGTCATTCACGACCTTTACAGGGTTTGATGACAGGAAGAAGGCTCTTTCATTCCTCCAGCAGTTTGATAAGGCCTATGCAGGGGGAAACTTTACAGAGGCTTCAAAGGTCCGCAAGGCAGCCACTTTCTTGACAGGGAATGCGGGACAATGGTGGACAACTTTATTGCTTCAAGGGCAAGCTCCGTCCACATGGATTTACTTCAAGCAGATTTTTGCAGCAGCATGGTTATCTGATGATTTCGAAGCAGATGTCATGACAGAATGGCACCAGCTAAATGCTGCCACTTGCAGAAATCTGGATGATTATAATCGGAAGTTTTGGAAAGCTCTACTTCCAGTAACTTCCTATAGGTTTGTGCCATTGACAGAACAGATAGAAAAATACTGTTGTGGCCTACCCAAAGGATTGAGAAAATACTGCACGAAGACCAAAGTCACTACTTTGACGCAGCTCATCGAGGTAGCAAACACTGGCAATGGTTTGCTCAAGGGAGAAGATTGTGAATTTAACACTGGCGTCAAGGCAGGATCAGGCAAGAAAAATTCAGCCAAGAAGCACGTTCCCAATGAGGCTCCTAAAGGGACTCAGGAGTCGGCCAACGCAGGGAAAGACAAAGCTACGGCTGAATCAGAAAAAGGACCAGCAAAGAAATGGAAAAGACGTTTTCCTCGCAAGTCAGAAGAGCAAAAGAAGGTCCTGAGGACAGAGAACAAATGCTTTATATGTGAGCAGCCTGGCCACATTGCTTACAACTGTCCTACAAAGAAAAGGCCAGCTGATTCTGAAGACAAGGAAGACAAGAAAGGAAAGAAGCCCATGGCTGGTCTAGTGCCAGATATGGTGGGCGACAAGCCAAATTCAGATGCAAGTGAGCTTTGCAGAGCATGGGGAAAGGTTAGGGATCAAACAGTGCTTATCTTCTTTGATCCAGGTGCCAAAGCCAACTTTATTTCCCCAGAATTGGCTTCAAAGTTGGGAATCAGACCTGAAGAGATGGGGTATACAGCAGAGGCAGGTTTGGCATGTCCTGGCCATACAGAGGCTGTGACACCCATCATTGGAAAGTTGCGTCTACATATCCAGTCCTATGTAGATGCTGAAGAATTTTACATCATGCCACTGGACGGATGTGATGCGTTGTTAGGTATTCCTTGGTTGTTTCGTGTACAGGGAATCATGGATGCCTACAACAAAAAGATCACTGTACAGAGCAGGGGAAAGACTCACATTCTGGATGTAAAGCTTAAAGGGGAGTCTATTCCTACTGTATCAGCTTCTGCTATTACTTCTGTAATGAAAAAGCATCTTTCTGCGTACTTGGTTTTTGCACGTGAAGTGTCAGATTGTGATGAATCAAATTTATCTGTGCTAGATAAAGAAAGGTCAATGTTTTTACAACAGTATAGTGACTGTTTTTCCGATTCATTACCGTCTCAATTACCGCCAGAGAGACCCGAGGACCATGCGATAGATTTGGTGCCAGGCAGTAGCCCACCAAATAAGCCTCCGTACAGGGTTAGTGCGGCTCAGCAGAAAGAGATAATGGGCCAAGTACAGGAGCTGTTAGAAAAGGGGCTGATTCAGCCCAGTTCATCTCCATTCTGTTCTCCAGTGTTGTTGGTGCAGAAAAAGGATGCCTCATGGCGTATGTGCATCGACTACCGTGCACTGAACAAGAATACCATCAAGAATAGGTTCCCTATACCTAGAATTGATGATATTATGGACAAATTAGAAGGAGCAGCTATGTTTAGCAGGATAGATCTAAAGAGTGGGTACCATCAGATCCGCATTAGATCAGAGGATGTGCACAAGACTGCTTTTAGAACAACGTTTGGCCTTTACGAATTTTTAGTGATGCCCTTTGGTCTCACAAATGCTCCTGCTACGTTCAATAGGATGATGGACAGAATTTTCCGTCCACACTAGTAGTTTGTTGGTACATTCTTTGATGACATGATAGTCTACTCAAAGAATGAAGAGGAGCATAGGCATCACTTGGCCATTGTGTTCAAAGAGCTACGCAGTCATAGGTTGCTCATCAATGCAAAGAAAAGTGAGTTTTTTCTGGAAGAGATTCACTTTCTGGGACACATTGTCTCAAAGGACGGTGTCAGAATGGATCCTGCAAAAGTTGAAGCGATCAAGTCATGGCCAAATTTGAAGACGGTGCATGATGTCCGAAGCTTCTTGGGACTATGCTCCTATTACAGAAGGTTTATCCGAAATTTCGCTGAGATTGCTTCACCTTTACATGCTCTTCAAAAGAAGGCAGTCACCTTCAGATGGACACAGAAAGAGATTTCAGCTTTTAATCTCTTAAAGGAAAAGATGACTTCGGATCCAGTCATTGTGTTGCCAGATCTTAGGAAGTCATTTGTGGTCCAGTGTGACGCCTGTGGTAGTAGCATTGGTGCAGTGCTAATGCAAGATGGCAGGGTAGTAGCCTATGAGAGCAGAATTTTGCAAGGGCCAGAGATGACCATGCAGGTCTATGAGAAAGAGTTACTGGCTGTGATTCATGCGCTCTTAAGTTGGAAACACTACCTGCTAGGTGCAGACTTTGTTGTCCAAACGGACCATCAGACCTTGCGATACTTCTTGACACAAACAAAGTTATCTGAGAAGCATATGCGATGGGCAAATATCTTGTCCATGTTCCATTTTCAGATTGTGCATGTGGAAGGCAAGAAGAACGTTGTGGCTGATGCCTTGTCTAGGAAGCCACAAATTTCAGCTGTGTCAATTCCTTATCATCATGAACTTGATGATATGAGAGAACAGTATGCAAATGATGAAGATTTTGCAAGGGTCTTCGAGCAACTAATGGATGGACAACGTCATGAACACTATCTTCTTAAAGACGGGTTCATGATGATGCATGGCAGATTGTGTGTCACAAAGCCATTGCGACACAAAGTTATGGAAGAGAGTCATGTCCCACCGTATGCAGGGCATCGTGGTATCGATGCTACAGTTAAAGCGGTAGAGACATTCTTCTATTGGCCTACATTGAGAAGGGATGTGGATGCCTTTGTGCGAGAATGCCTAATATGCCAAAAGGTCAAGTTTGACAGGCAAAAGGCACCAGGGTTATTGCAACCACTACCTATTCCAGATAAACCATGGGAAAGTATTGCTATGGATTTTATCTTTGATCTTCCGAGAACGCAGACAGGAAATGATGGTATTTGGACCATTATTTGCAGATTCAGCAAACAGGCTCATTTTATTCCTGTCAGGAAGAAGATAAAGCCAGATCAGATGGCACGCTTGTTTATGAGCAATATTTTCAAGTATCATGGCATGCCACAGTCGATTATTAGCGACCGTGATCCACGCATGACAAGTTTGTTCTGGAGAGGCTTGTTTGAGAATATGGGCACCACGCTCAAATTCTCTTCGTCATTTCATCCTCAAACAGATGGGCAGTCAGAAGAGGCAAATTCTACTGTCCTAGATCTGCTGAAGTGCTATGTGTCAGAGCATAAAGGAAAGTGGGAGCAGTATTTGCCATTGGTGGAGTATGCATACAATAATACAATGCATTCATCAACTGGCAAGGCACCCTTTGAGATAGTTGAAGGTGGCAAGAAAGTTCCTCCCATACTGCATACAAAGGACAAGATATTTGAAGCAGATAAGTATGTTCAGGACATGGATGAAATGTACAAGAAGGTCAAAGTGGCCTTAGAAAGGACTCAGGCAAAGCAAAAGAAAGCAGCTGATCGTCACCGTCGTGAAGTGGTATATTCACTTGGTGATTGGGTGCTTTTACGCTTTGAAAAGGCAAGGTTAAAGAAGATGAAGGGCAAGGAAAGACTGTTTCCAAAGCTCAGCATGCGTTACTATGGGCCTTTTCAAGTATGCGACATAATCAGTGATGTTGCATATAGGCTGAAATTGCCTGACAGTTGGAAGATTCACAATGCGTTTCATGTGAGTCTTCTCAGACCCTATGTGGGTGATGTGCCAGAAGATATACCAGCTGAAGATCAGCCGGAAGTCGAGGAACTTGACGAAATCTTGGTCCCTGAACAGATTTTGGCACACAAAGAAAGGAAAGTGAAAGGCAAGGTTGCTAGGCGTTACTTGGTAAAGTTCAGAAACTATCCACCAATGGATGCTAAGTGGATGGAAGAAGGTGAACTTGCAGAGTCACCAACTGTGTTATCACTTTACCTGGAAGCCTTCCATTTGCAACCTACCTTGACCCCTTGAGTTTCAAAGCTACATGGATTGTCAGTGTGACAATGGCTTCTGAAACAAATGATGTACATGGTATTTAAAGTGAGCTCAAATCAAATACCTGTTACATGAATGTTAGAGCTGTACAGATTGTCAGTTTGGCAATTGCTCTTATGGAATGTCCAAAAGTTTGGTTAGTGCTATAGAAGTGAGTATTTCTTGTTAGTTTGTCAAGGATACAGTGATTGCTTCTATTGAAGAGTACATGTGTAACTGCATTCTTAAACTGTCGGTTTGGGTATGCTCGAAAGTGTTACGGGATCCAACGTGTACTATAAGACAGTGGCAAAATGTGCAGCTACCATTTTGTCGTTGGAAAGTTAGTGACTCAAAGCAATGGCAGAGTGCGAAGCTACCACTATGTCATTGGGACAGGGTTCACACGCAGGCAATACATGAGTCGACGAGGTGTTGAATACACCAGGGTTGACAATGAGCATGTATGTGTCGTATATGTGTCGACAGGTGTTGAATACATCAGTGTTGACAGTAAGCATGTACGACATAGATGCAAACGAGGACGTTTGAGATTTCAAGAGGGGGGTATGTCACCAGCGTGTGACTACTATCTATCCTTTTTGTTGATTTCTTTCTTATTATCTATTTACTTTCACTTTTTGGAAACACCCCTCGGGAAATCTAACTGCCCTGCATTGCATAGCTAGTGTGGAACTGTCCAGAGGGAGTCCAGGCCTGAGGGCAAGAGAGCACTAAGGTTGGACAAGGACTATGGTTAGCCAAGTGGGGTCATTGACTAGCCAAAGTGGAATCCTTTGCTACAGAGGCTACATTTCAGTTTTGGATGTGGCCACAGTGTACAAAGAGGGTCGGATGACCTAGAAAGACATAATGGCAGCATCTCCTAAAATTTAGGGAACTGCTATTTTGGGACCTGAAAATGTCTTCGCGTCATTACGTGCAGTTTGACATGGGGATCATTTTGTTACTCTGTGGCCAAGTCAACAGAGGCTGCAGGTGAGATATTTTTAGACCCGAGGGTCTAAAGCGGGAAAATGCACAAATGAGTGACACTTGGCACTCTGAGGCCAGTTTACTACTTATAGAGAAGGCAAAAACGTGATTTATAGCTGGGAGGCTCATTTTGCAAGTCTCTGTCACAGGTTAAGAGCTATGGAGTGCTTGCTTTCCCTCTTATGCACAGTGCGGTGCCAGGAGTGATGCCCTGCACGCTACGCACTGCCCCCCTCTCTCTCCCCTTTGGCAGTATGTTATGCCCCTCTAGTGGGCTCTTCATTTGACCAATGTACAGTTGTGTGGGTTCATGCGCGATTGCCGAGGCAAGAGCCTCTTGCACAGGTACTGGATTAGCTAGCGGCTAATCCCCCCGCAGGTACAGGTGAATTCGGAGAGGTTTCACGCCAGAAATCTCGTCCGATTCAAAGGGCAAGTAGCCCTACAGGTGCGGGAGCTCGAGGACTTGCTAGGGATGCGACCGGCACGCGGAACGGAGCCCGAAACAGTGAATTACAGCCTGCTGTGTATTTTTGCAGGTTTAGGGTTTTGGCCCTAAACGGACCCTAATACCCCCAGGAGGTTCGGGGACGCAAGGGGACCGCTGTACAGGCGATCTGGAGCATTTTCAGGGCTGAAAACAGAGAATTCAGCGTGCTGCAGATTCTCGCCAGGTTTTGCAAAGTGCCCGTATGCGTCGGGAAAGTCAGTCAATGCGTGGGAATACTGACCGTGAAGGGTTCTAGTACAGTTATGCTGCCGAAATCGGGCTGGAACAGAGGAAATTCAGCCGAGTTTGTGCGGGGCAGCTTGTAGGAACCACAGCGTTTATTCCCTCTTTTGAACAATAAAGAAATACCGAAAGGGGCGCCTAAGTTAGGGGCCAATATGGTGTCTGTCTACTCATACAGGTGCAATCTAGCAGCCTGTATCCCTCTCCCCTTTGTTGTGTCTTGAAAGTACAGGTAAAATAGACGACTAATAATGGGTGAAAGCTAAATCAAGGTTTAAAGTAAAGTCTACCGCCCTTTTTGGATTGAACAGGCCGGTTTCAATCTCCTTGCTCTCTTCCACTTCAGGTTGCTCCTCAGGCTCCTTGAGTGGCACTTCACCCTGAAAAGGTTTCAAGAGACTCACATGAAAAGCATTGTGAATCTTCTAAGTATCAAGCAACTTCAGTCTGAAGGATTACGCCTTCCCCGTCGATGAGTGAAGTGTGTTGGTATAGGCGAACTCCACCAAGAGCAAGTACTTTTCCCATTGAGTCTTTGATATGAAATGTAAGACTTCAATAAATCCAAAATCATTGAATTGGCTATCTCAGATTGCCCGTCTGTCTGTGGGTGGAATGAGGACAAGAACTGCAACCACGTGCCAATGTTCTCCCAAATTGCCCTCCAAAACAAACTAGTGAATAAGGGTGACCCAGGACTATGGATTCATGCATGCCATTTAACCGAAAATATGTGAAACGAAGTCTCGCGAAATGGTCAGGCTTAATTGTCTTCTTTACCGGAATGAAATGGGCCTGCTTACTGTCAATGACTGTCCAAATGCCATCATGCCGACTTTGAGTCTTGGGATAAAATCCACGGCAATGCTTTCCCAAGGACGGGAGGGTATGGGTAAAGGCTGTAGAAGTCCTGGTGCCTTATGCCTGTCAAACTTGACCTTTTGGCATACCAAACAATTGCGAACAAACTCGTCCACATCCTTTTTTAGCCTCGGCCAGTAGAAGTAATGCTTAACACCCTTCAAGGTGGTAAGGTGGACAATGGCCCTGAACATGGACTATCTGGAAATGAAATTGTGATAGAATGTAATCCCATCGCATCTGCTTTTCCGAAAGTTGCTTTTGCGACAAGAAGTAGCGTAAACTTTGATGGTCTGTAAAGATAGTAAAGTCAGCTCCGAGAAGAAAATGTCGCCACTGTGTAAGAGCATGGATAATTGCCAACAGCTCTTTCTCATAAATCTGTGCAACCAGTTGAGGACGAGCAATGACATGGGCTTCTTGCATCAAGACTACTCCCAAACTTCGACCACAAGCATCATAGTAAACTTCAAATGGCTTTTGCAAGTCTGGCAAGGCCAATATTGGTCCTATTGTCAACTTTTCCTTGAGAGTTTGAAATGTTGCAATCTTTGTCGGTCCTCAAGTAAAAGGAACCCCATTCTGAGTCAGCACATGCAAGGGAGAAGCTATCTCTGTAAATTTGCGAATGAACCGCCGATATTATAAGCACAGGGACGTCATTGAAAAAGAGATATATGCAAATGCGGAGACTTACAAAACAACTACGTATACAGATATGAGGAAAGAGTTGGACAAATAGATGCTTAGTAAGCGTGACGAGATGTACACATCATTGAAGGCCGAAATGCAGACGATTGTGTGGACGGAAGTGAGTGTAATGGAATGTATCATGCAAAAAACATTAGAGGATGCACTTGCTGCGTTTGAATCCTGGAAATAAAAAATGGAAGAACGCATGAATGAAAAGGATGCATTGATTGAAGCACTTAAGGGAGACCCCTGCAAAGGGGGGAGAAAATCAACCCTCAATGATAAAGGAGCTCGAAGGCATCAAGGAACAGGTGAAAACTCTACGAGAAGAGGAGCAGCAGAAGGCACGAACAACCTCTGGACGGAGCACCTACTCAAAACACAAGAGAAGGTTGATAAAGCTGAAAAGTGGATTGAGGACACAAAGAAAGGAAAAGATAAGATGCTTGAAGCCACAGTGACATCCTCTATCATCAATATGACAATTGAGGAGGAGCAAAAGAGAGATACTAGAGCCCTTGATGTGCGTGTTACAGGTCTCAAAGACATTGGAAAAGTAGAAGAAAAAGTACAAGAGCTCTTGAAGCGCATGGGTATTTCTGAACCCACACACAGAGGTGCTTGAGGAGTTGGCAAGAAGGAAAGTGATGAGAAAGGAAGGCCCAAGGAAAGAGCACTCGTTATATGTTTCCCTACGTTGGAAGCTAGGAAGAAATTCCTGAAGAAGAGACCAACACTCAAGAAAACTGGGATATTTTTGGGTGATGACCTCACTCTTAACACAAGTAGCACACATGTAAGAGCTGATGCTAGAGATCAAGGCGGCGAAGGAGAAAGGGAAAATTGCTTTCTATAGGGGAGGGAGAGTAGCGGTGTTGGAAAAACGCACCGCATGATGGTGCGAGACCTATATGGGCATAGTCACAAGGGACGCGTCAGGGGACGGGGCTCAAATGGATTTTTAGTGTAAAAAAGAGGGTGGGCTGGAAAAGTGGGGACGGGAAGCCCAAAAATGGGCGTCCCCTGTGACTATGCCTATGAGACCAACCTTAAAATGGTAGCATGGAATTGTGATGGATCAATGAAGCTAGATGTAGGTGCATTTGAGGATAGTTTTCAGGGAAGAGACATTATTTTTTACCTGGAAATGCATCACTCCTGGCGGCACATTACCTAGAGTGACGTGATACCATTGGGAGACTACTTGTAGGCAGGATGTGAGATCAATGCATAGAGGACGGGGGTCAAGAGGTGTGGCAGTCATATTCAAGGAGGAGCTTCAACCCCTCATTTGTATTGTTCGGAGAGATGAACATGCCACATATACGTGGGTCAGAGTGAGAGCGGAGACAAGGAGGCCACTCTACATTGCAATATGCTATTTTGCCCCCAAACACATCTCATTCTGCATCGCCCAGGGGACAGTCACCCTACATGATATTGGATGAGGACATATGGGAGTTCTCTAGGGATGGAGATGTCATTCTTGTGGGAGACTTTAATGCCAGGACGGGTGTCACGACTCAAAAGACGGGCACCACGTGCCAATAGAAAAAGAACAGACTGAACAGACTCTTAGCACTTCAATAACAACTGAACTGAGAGAGAGAGACGAGACGCGACACGGAGTGACGGAATTCCACCCCAGAGAGTATTGGCCCCAGACCTTGGCGCCCCTTTCGGTATTTCTTGATATTGCATCAACACAGTACAAGCCGGTACCCCACGCTTTGCACCTTCTCCCAGAAGTGTGCCAGAGAATGAGTCCATGGCCTCATATTTAAAGGCCCTAGGCCCAAAAGCAGTTTACATGAAAAGCCTTCAAACTCAAAAGCATCTGGTCCAAAAGTAATGCCCAAAAGCTGCCAGCATAAATCACGGAAATCCATACAAGTGCCACGTCAGCAGTCAACGCAAAATGCGGAAATCCGTACACTTTGCCACGTCATCATGTCAACGTAAAATCCGGGTTTTCCGTATAGTTGCCACGTCATCAAACCAACGCAAATCCTTCTCTCTCTGTGTGTGGCTCTTGCTTTATTTATATGCCTTTATGTCACTTGGGCCCCATCGGACGAGGTCCCATAAGTTGGTGGGAACTTCAACTTCTTCAGCTTCTTCTTCTTAGGGTTTAGGTCCCTTAGCCGGTGGCTCCGTGCTTCAGTGACTTGACACTTCAACAATTTGTGACAACGGGCGAGTCTCATACAGCTTTCTACGATACCTCAGAGGAAATGTTGAGAGAATTGGATGTCAATGATATGGGATTGGATGAAGAGCACATTGGATATGGGGGATATCTGACAAATTTGAGGATTGCACATGGACTGGCCATCTTGAATGGCCTCCAGAGATTTCCAGCGTCGAGTAGGTTCACTTCTTTTCCTCATAGCCATGGGGCTAGCACAGTGGATTATGTTTTGGCTCAGCCCAGTTTCATACCCTCTATACAAGACTTTACAGTCGGGCCTTGGCCTATTGGGGTAGCAGTAGATCATACCCTCCTGACGTTTATCGTCTCGTGCAAGTTCAACACAACTCGACTAGCACTAACATCTACGCATACCCAATACACTTTTACTCTGGAGACTGATTTTGTCTACATGGATGGTATCTACAGACGCTTATGCACTGAGGATCCGGGGACACCTCTAGGGGAGATCACTTATATATTAACAGAGACACTACAGGATGTGGCAGTAGAGGCATACCCACACACTGAGCCTGAGCAGCGACGACGTTCTAAGAGCATACTCTAGAGTAGCTGGTTTGATGAGGACTGCAGAGAGACTAGAGCCTGACTTCAGAGGGAGGTACTTCTAGGAGTCATTACTGACGGGTAGTCACGGATTGCTTCTCGGCGTTTGGTACGACGGAAGAAGAGGGCGTTTCTAGCTCGACTAGGGAAGGATCTATATCAGTTGTTTTTGAGCCAAGATTCAGGCGAGACATGGACACTCTTCCATGAGCACTCTCCCCCACTAGTCATCACTTTTACGGAGGTATGGGGTTTGTCAGCATCATCCCTCTACACAGTCTCGGGGCAGCCACCTCTTCTAGATCCGTCAGAGCCATGCCCACACACATGTGCTTTCTTTACCGCCGAGATGGTAAAGAAAGCCATTGATAGGATGAAGACCAGGAGAGCATTGATCACGATGGCCTGGTAGTAGAGCATTTTATACATGCCAGAGATCTAGCAGTGACGTTCAACCGTGCCATGTGCGAGGGCCTACCTACTATCGTACCTATCTTCAAGTCAGGAGATCCTATGGAGCCTCGAAACTACCGCACTATCATGATTGGACACACATTGGCACGGTTGTACGCATCCATCCTTGAGTAGCAGTTGAGTAGATGGGCAGAGAGAGGGTGTACGGACAGCTAGAGAGGCGGGTTTCAGGAGAGGTTTCTCTATACTTTATCATATTCCGACACTCGGAGCTATTATTGAGGAGGGGAGGTCAGGTGAAGACGTCTCTATTGTTGCTTTGTGGATTTCTGCAAAGCCTTTGATATGGTGCCCAGAGCTAGATTGATGCGTAGAGTGCAGGAGATAGGGGTACCCAAAGAGTTGATTTGGGGCATCATGGCTCTATACAAGTCAGTAGTGGGGCATGTACGCACTCCAGAGGGGATTTTTGATTTGGTTCACTCCACTATTGAGGGAAACAGGGCTGCTCGCTATCTCCTACACTATTTGGCATGTATGTGGATGAGGTTGCTAACTACATTGAGAAGGATGAGGATAGACGAGCACCGTTGGCAGGGACATGGATCCCACTATTGTTATACGCCGATGATATTGTGTTGATTTTTGACTCCCCAGAGGGGGATGCAGTGTCATGTAGATGCTTTGTGTCACGATTGTGACTAATATACATCATATACATACACTCATGAATGCAGATACGCGAAGTGCCATGCCAAGAAGGATCCCTACGCATGGTCACACCCCTTTACCCAAAAGACATGCCTCTTCGCCAAAAGCCACACTCCTTCGACGACTGGTGACACCTCTTCGCTCTACGGGTGCGACTCTTCGCCCAATGGCTACAGCTCTTCGCCGAAAGAATGTGTCTTTACGTCTAAAGTCGCATCTCTTCACCATGAGACGTGTCTTTTCATTTGTTTCTCTTCGTCTCCTATATAAGGAGCCTATTGTACTCAGTTTTCAAGCATTTGTTCAATCAATCGAACACACATTCAGTCTCTTGAGTCTTAGTTTGATCTTAAGTATGAAGTTTAAGTCTTAATTATAGGATTAGCACCACTAATCCTCACAATGGTATCAGAGCCAAAAAAATTCCCCGGACCTACAGGTTGTGAGCCTCTCACCCTAGCCGCTACACAGTCACCCCCTCCCGTCGTTGCATGGAAGCCGAAGAACGGTGGTGTATGCACACATATCGGCACGAGGTAATCTAAATTTACTCGTTTTCTAATGCTATAAATAATACAAAATACAAGGGACAACAGCATGGCCATGTGTGCGCGTACTGGTCATGCTCGTGATTCTGGATGGGGCTATTTGAAGGGATGTGCCTTTTCGAGCTCAAGTTCGTACCCCTTCGTATGAAAAGCCACCACCCCTTGCGGGATCGCATCCCTTCCTTCCCGAGGCTACCCCTAGCGCACCCCTTTGCTGCCCTTGTGCACCCTTTTCCTGCTGTTGGGCTGATTATTCAGCGCATGCTGGGCTGCTGCTTCTGAAAAAGCTGGGCTGTTTACTCTACACCTGCTTGGCTGAACTTTTCACGTGCCCCTTTGTCGATGCTTGCACCTCTCTGCGGAGAGCCATGCCCTTTTGCAAAGGGCTGGCCTAATTGCTGAAACTCTGGGATCTGCTGAAAAAGTCCTCGCTGGATGCTGCAAACTCTCTACGCACCTTTTCGTTGGGTTTTTTACGTGAGCAGCCTGCCACCAACACCTATTAGAAATACTTCAAATTTATTAAGCCCCAGAGTGGCTGGCCAAACTTGGCTGGCTGCCCCAAATTTAACCGTGTGAACAATTTTTTTAATCATACAAACCAACCAGCAGCGTGGAAAAAAAAGAAACACAACATTGGCTCCTTGCCTCTCTCTTGCGTGCATTTTGACCCACAGCCATGGTAGACGATCACACCTAGGTGCCTATTTCGTATCTCTCATATATAGACGAGGTTCCGGAGGACAGTTTGCCAGAGAACCCCTTTCCTCGAGATTATCATTATTCCCGACACTCCGCCGACGGACACAGAACCTGGAACAGATTCTGGAACCAATTCTCGAGCTGACGTATGTACCAATTCCAAGCCGGAATATATTGGTCGCATGTTCATAGCGAGCTCCTAGTCTCGGATTACACACCTGTCACTCGCTCCTGAGTAGACACCTCCCATTAATGAGGTCGAGATCTCCATGTCGACGTCCCGGGAAGAAGATGGTCAGCAGGCGCAGATGCTTGCCCTTCTAAAAGCCCAAATGGAAACTATGCAACAGACTTTCTCAGCTAGTCTTGCTTCCATCAACACTTGCTTGGACCAGTTGCAGATGCAAACCTCTGATCGACCAAATCGGAGGTTTTGCAGCCAAAATTTCCTCAAACAAAGCATGGTTTCTCAAAGACAACTAGACACAAAGTACCTTCGTGCGAGCAACAAAAGTATCAGCATGAATATTCTTGGAAATGTTACAGTTCTTAGCAACCAACTTCTTATTGGAATCATCAACAACAACAGCGACAACATGAAGCTTCCAAAGGATCATTAGCCGTATCGAGATGGGCTTACTTAGTGGCACATATATCCGACCCTAGTCGAGTACTCGATCAATGCCAGACGCTGGACAAGTTCCCCCTCGTGAGCCATGCCCTACATTTAAGTCTTTCTTGTTTGATGGTGGTACAATTGAAGATTTATTGATCCTTCCCTTGTGCAAGAGGATCCTTCAGAGATCTAAGAGGCAACAGCTCCCTCGACCTCCCCCTTCTCAATTGGAAGCCTTAATACCTGCTGAGAAAGCTGAAGATTCAGACGATTCTGGTTCTTGTGTGACATTGGACAAGCACATAACCCCTTCTATGGCCGTGATCCAGGCAGAAAAAATCGCCTCATCACCGCCCTTGCAAAATAAAGTCTTTGTCTCTGAACACATACCTAATGCAGTGGTGAATGATAATTTTTCAAACTTGAAGACACCAGTCCTTACATTCAATGGTATAATGGATTAATCAGATGCAGACTCTTGTAGCATGACTTTAGTCGTTGCAATTGAATCTTTGGACACAACTTGTTCCAGGGATAAACCTTTACAGATGGATATACCTTCAAACACTACTCTGTCCAGTCTACGACATCCCTTCAAGAAGATTTTTATGTTTTAGACAAACCAATGGAATACCTTGCAAATTTTCAACCAATGGTCATCACTCAACATAAACCTCAAGTCATTTTGCCAATAGTTTCACTTGAAGAAGATAACGATTCAATCTTTTATTGAACAAAGCTCGAAGTTACAAAAGACTTTGACAAAGGCACTTATCAAGTTGCATATATAATCAGTTTTCAGTTTTGCAAAATAGTTATGATCAATAACAGTGCCATGACGTTGGAATTAACAGAAAGAGCTTTGGATGCAGGAGCACTACATAAATACATTTCCTTCTCCCAGAATTTCTTCGACTTCCTTGAGTTTTATTTAAAGAGGGAGGGAATGTCACGATTGTGACTAATATACATCATATACATACACTCATGGATGCAGATACGCAAAGTGCCATGCCAAGGAGGACCCCTACAGGGCTAGAAAAATACATTTTTCCTAACCGAACAAAATAAGGGAAAAATTGAAATTCTCCCGGTTTTTAGGTCAAAATTTGAAGCTTATGCCGGTAATTACACTAAAACTTGTGTAAATTTGCCGGTTTTCTTAAAGGCAAGCTCAAAATCTAACCAGGATTTTATAATTTCAGCCGGTTAAAATACACTAGACCCCGGTTCTTTTCTAACACTGGACCCCTACGCTTGGATGGTCACACCCCTTTGCCCAAAAGACATGCCTCTTCGCCAAAAGCCACACTCCTTCGACGACTAGTGACACCCCTTCGCTCCATGGTGCGACTCTTCGCCCAATGGTTGCAGCTCTTCGTCGAAAGGATGTGTCTTTACTTCTAAAGTCGCGTCTCTTCACCATGAGACGTGTCTTTTCATTTGTGTCTCTTTGTCTCCTATATAAGGAGCCTATTGTACTCAATTTTCAAGCATTCATTCAATCAATCAAACACACATTTAGTTTCTTGAGTCTGAGTTTGATCTTAAGCATGAAGTTTAAGTCTTAATTATAGGATTAGCACCACTAATCCTCACACTTTGTATACATTTGCCCATGATAGTGGATTGTTTGTTAACTTGGGGAAAACCAAGGTTATGGTGTTTAACACCATACCATAGTGGGTCAGGAGGTCAACACCCACTTTTACATATGGCCAGGAGATGGTGGAGTATAGAGATGCATGCACCTATCTTGGGGTAGTCTTCAGTGGACTGGTGTTTTCATTGAGGAGAGCAGCAGAAACTAGATTGACGAGAGCTTATGCAGCCTTGGGAAGATTGGAGAAGATGTGTTCGCAGGTTTAGTTTCAGGAACCTCGAGCAAAGCTGTGGCTTTTTGACACTCTAGTGGCTTCAACTATGCTTTATGGGGCTCATATTTGGGGACCCTCAATGGACCCACCATGGCAGATCTATGGATGGAGATGTATGGAGAGGCCTCTAGTCTCTATGATCTCTCGGCTGATTTGGGCTAAGGCCTCAATGCCACATGAGATTACTCGAGCCAAGCTCTCCCCCCCCCCCCCCCGGTAGTCGAGGCCCTTACTAAATCAATTTCCTTCATGTATATGGGACCTCCCCAGAGACAGATATGCTTGGCTAGCCCTCGAGTCATCCCGATAGCTAGTGCTACAGGGGGACACAGCATGTTGGTATGGACAAATGACATCATGGTTTCAGTCACATGGCTGTAGCATGGGATAGACTGCCTCCATTCCGGTACTCCTTGGATGCACCCTCCCTTTCTCTCACACGGATAGAGATCACTAGACTTATACGTCAGGATTTGATTCAACTAGATACCAGAAGCAACAGCCGATACAAGAGTATCTTCTCCAACTAACAGAGGATGGATATGTGATCAGGCCGTCCTATATGGACACTCATCCTATGGGATACAATGTGCTATTGATCAGATGCACACATCATCGCATCAGCTAGAGATTGAGACTGGCAGATTTAGGAGAGTACTAGCAGAGGCCAGGATATGCCGGTTGTGTAATATAGAGCCAGAGACAAAGTTACATCACATTTGTCATTGTCTAATATACTATGAGATACAAGGCCGCTTTCATTGTCTATTCAGAGAGGGCTTTGGACCGTTGGCTAGAGTCATGAGATATCGGGATCAGAGATGCCTCGGGTTGTTTTTGCTAGAGCTGCGCAGACACGGGGAGAGTCTCTTGAGGAGACAAGGCAGTGGGAGACATTCACAGAGGGAGATCACTGACTTCTTCAGAGTAGGGACTCAGCAGCCAGATGAGCATGCTTCACAGCGGACTTCAGAGCCCACTTATATCAAAGGTATACTAGTGGATAGAGCCACTGAGCTCGGGAGAGCTAGACGCCCACATCTATGAAGGCGACCACGACATCGACGGAGGCTCCATTAGAGGATCGGGACTATTCTAGCACGATATGGGAGATGCCCAGTATGACTATTTACATAGGCGGACATTGACAAAGCTCTTCAACGACTGATGCAATACTTTCCCGGACAACGCCCGATGCCGGGTATCCTCGGGCATTGATGATGATGATGATGATTCTAGTCTGATGATTTTAGTCTTTCACTATACTTCATTTTATTTTTGTACCCAGACATTGGATTAGATCCACAAGGATCGTATCAGTTTGGTCTCATAGGTCATTTTGGCCTTTTGAAGACGTTTACTATAACATTTCATTTCATCTCTCTCTCTCTCTCTCTCTCTCTCTCTCTCTCTCTCTCTCAGGTGTCCTGCCTCTTTCTACCTCAGTGATTTCTCTTCTCCACAGTTGCTTTGTATATGTATGTAGCATTTTTATCTCTAGTGTCGGAGTATCTTATCGGACCCGAGGTGTCACTGGATTGGAGGCCAATTTTTCTTCATTGTATCTTCCGTTGCCTATTCTGACAAGTAAGGTGTAAGGTGCCCCTTATGGTCCTTTTTTTTATAGGAGAGTGGTGGCCTTCTGTAGCATGGTCCTCTCTCTAGAATAAAGCTATTACAATTTTTGAGAAACAGCCAACAGTGATGTTGATTTCACGTTTTTAGTGTGCTTCTCTGCTAAAACCTTACTTACTCTTGCATGTAAGCCAAATTACCACTGCATGGTTAGAGAAAGAGAGTTGACGGCGCTTAAGAAGTCATTATTTACAGAAGGTTCCTAAGCTTCATGAGGATGAGATGCATGGGGTCCATGTGCAAGAAAGGTGATTAGGCTTAACTTGAAAGTTCATGATGCTCAAATGTAACGATAGACATGGGCACTCTTTCTCGCAGAATATACCCTGCTGGAAAGTTTCTGAGCATACGTTGTATTCGTGTCAAACTTGAGAAGGCTCAAAAAGATGATATATTTGGTACCACATGTTCATGAACCGGAAAGGATAGGTTCTACTCCGGTTTTTTTCAGTTGACGTGCTGAATGTTACCTCCCTTTCTTTTGAGAATATATATGGTAAATACCTCAAGGGAAGTGATGTAAAAATAGGTCGTGTAAGTAGCTAGCAGCAGCTGATATTCTGCATGGTCTCCAAAATATCATCTATTTTTGTTGCAGTTCACGGCTTGTCCATTTGCCAGAGAGGAAAAATCGCTGTGGTTGCTGTGTTTGTCAATGGGGGAATGCAGGGGCAAAAGGTTTGTTCTGAAATAGTTGAGTTGGAGACTTTGTGGCCTAATGTCAAATCTAGATTTAAGTAAGAATTCTGTTGGCATCTTTGCCTAGAGAAGGGATACCCTAAGCAATAAGATCGATTTGGTTGTCTCGATTGCAATCTAGGTTCCTGAAGTTTTTTTCTGTTACTCTCTAGGTCCATTCAAGAAGCTAAATTGGTTAGAAGTTTTTCAGGAATGAAAAGGACTTGAGCAAGCGACAAGACATGGTTCTGAGTCTTCGTTCCAGGATGAATCAGATGTCAAACAGCCTAAATTCCTCCCAAGCTTCTAACAGGTTAGTGATTTATTCTAAAGTGTCCATTTTCCAGCGACGTAGTTTAATAGCTAATAGCACAGAATATTAATCTTATGCTTGTGTGAATAGAGTTTGAAGTATGGGAACCAAGTCTTTGCGCTTTGTCTATCCTTGTTGTGCATGACTTAAAAGTCATTTTTGAAACATGAGAAGGGAGAAAACAGAGACTGTTGTTTTGCACGCATTGGTGACTGTGGTCGGTGCTTTGGATGGAGTTTACTTTAGTTGGGATGTCTTCAAGTTCCATTTTATGGACAGTAATAACAGATGCTCCTTACAATATGGAAAATTATGCATTGCCTTTTGTGATAATGATCTACAAGATTTCTAGGCAGCTACACTCCTCTCAATTCAGTACAGGGAATGCGCAAATGGGTTCTTTTTGAATTTTGGAGATGGTAATTAAGCAATTTCATTGCATGGTCCTACATGTCAAAAGTTCATTGCAGGGGTCAATAGCTATGATAGGAGTCAGGTAAATCGGTTGGCGCAACAAGACTCAAGTAGAGTTTTGGAATAAACAGAGTACATCACTTAGCTCGGCCTCACACTAGTACTTTTCTTGGAAGCTTTGAACGTTCTGGTTGGACTGAAGAAATAGCGTGCAGTTTTTTCATGTTGGTTATTGCATGGTTGTATGGCTGTCATTAAAGCTATGGGTATAATTGTCAATTTATGTTCGCAGGAGTAATCTATTGGGTCAGGATGGGAGAGGGGAACCTAAAGAGAACAATAGAACAACAGGCCTAGATAACTCTGGAATTGTTGGTCTTCAACGACAGATCATGCGGGGTAAGTGCAGATAGTCTGTTTGTGTTATTGCTTGTTGCACCTGTAGCCTCCATGTTTTACTACCCTAATGGTGTTGTTGTAAACTTTTGCATCTTATCTCCCTCTTTTTAAAAGACCGCATATTATTTAGGCATATGTACTTCCAAGATGCCTCCCTTCATGTGATTGGCCCTTACCAAATGCTGATGGATTGCCTGAAACTTCTTATGTCTGATATGACAGAGCAGGATGATGACCTTTTGAAGCTCGAAGAGACGGTGACAAGCACAAAACACATTGCCTTGGCTGTAAATGAAGAGCTGGATTTGCACACAAAGCTTTTGGCAAGTATATCTGGTCATGATTAGAAGTATATGTATATTTTATCGATGTCAAGGTGGGAAGACTCTTGTGAGCTAATTTGAGTTCTGCACTTTCAGGATAATTTAGATGACGACACAGACAGAACAAATACACGACTGAAGGTCGGTTTAGTAGCGGGCAGTTTTTTTTGTTTCTATTTCTATAACTTTAATAGATCAACATGTGAACTAAGCGATCAATTTCGTGCTCGTATCAGGCTATGCAGAGGAGGCTAGGCGTACTGGGGAAGAAGGCAAGCAGTGGGTGTTCAGTGATGTGCCTCATCTTGATGGTTCTTCTGATTGTGATACTAGTCCTTGTCATAATTGCGTTGATCCGATATTTGTGAGGTATACTAGCCCTCGTCATAATTGCGCTGATTGGGTACTTTGTGAGGTGTCTTTGTGCGAGCAATAGGATTGATGGTGAGGTTTCAGTATGTGGCAGCTGCTGAGGTCTCCCCCCTTCGGAACTGACAAGCTGCTGCTGACTTCTAAATTGACTGCCGGCATTTTTTTTTCTGGTTTGACAAATAAGTAATGCATGTAATCATTGTGTATTAAGATTCTACCAAAGCCGCCGCAACATCGATCATGGTCGGTGATGCAAGAGGAAGTTGTAAGATAGCGTGTGTGTATGCTATGGGTTTCTTGTTTGGAGGACCACCTTTTATCAAGGTTGAACTACTTTTTGCCTTCTGTGTAAGCAAAGATTGGTATCAGGTCTGTTAACCTGAATACCCACCAAGACACGAGACGTCTTATTTTGTGACATTTGTCTTGAATTAGAGTAATGGACTAGTTTTTTCTTCGGCTTCTTTTATCTAGTTCTTGAACATTGCAGTCTTGTTTTAACTCGATCATTTTTTAACGATTTTTATTGCTCAACATGAATCAATTAAGCATTGTAGTTTATGCAGAAACAGTAGCACTAAGCGGTGCATTGCCTAGCTAAGAGTTGATTAAATTCGTGCTAATCAACCAAACTATGATTTTACATTCCATTAGTATTGTGATGTAATCCTTCAATGGACATTGGTTAGATGTGATACCAATGTCTTGAACTAGAGTAATGGATCATTTTTTCTTCAGCCTCCTTCAATTAGTTTTTGAATTTTGCGTCTCGCTTTAGCTTCATCATTTTTTAACCATCTCTGGTGCTCAACATGAACTGATGAAGCAATGTAGTTAATGCAGAAACATAAGCACTAAGCTGTTTGAACTTCTGCTCTAATTTGCGTTGCCTAGCTAAGAGTTGATTGAATTCATGCTGATCAGCCAAACTATGATTTTACATTCCATAAGTAATGTGATGAAATCTTTCAGTGAACATTAGATGTGATACTGGTGTTCTGGAAAAATAATTTTCCAAACCATACACAATTCCTCTTTATGCCTCAAGGAAAATTGAGTTTTTTAAACACACTTTTATATCATTTCTTGTGAACAGAGCCTCATTTTTGAGGTGCGCCCTCTCTAGGTTGGTCGTCGGAAATTTTATCGTCATAACTTAATCCATGTATCAAAGAGAGGTTGCAGTGTCCTCGATGTTAGTCGAGGCTTCATGTCTTATGAAATAATCCTCCTAAAGATTCTTATGCCTTTGGGCCATCCACTTTGTAAAACCATTTTTAATTTTAACACAAGTTTGCCCACGTGATAGGCTTTTCCATTATATCATGCCACCATGTAAGCACCTTTCTCCAATGGTGTGGAACTATCAAAATCTTTCATCCATGTAGTTTGGCATGATGAGCAAAGTACATAGTTCATTGGTAAAGAGAGATCCTATGGCCGTGGGGTCATAGGGTTGCCATGATGCCCATGTAGGTGCCCTTTGTTAAGTATGGAGCTTGTTTCACCCTTTGTAAAAGCTTACCAAAAAATGCACATTTTTAAGCCCATTGTTATGAAGAGAAGCCATCATGCATGATAAAAATCACTACTCGAATAATTTTAGCGGGACAGTGGCCAAAAGGTGACCAAGTATGCCCAATCGGTGGCCAGTAGGTGAAACTTGATGTTTGACGCATCAGTGGGTCCGAGCAAGTACGAGAGGAGAGACTTCAAGGAGGTGTAGCTAGCGCATGTGAACGCCCCCCCCCCCCCCCCCCCCCCCCCCCCCCCCCCACCACACACACACACACACACACTTGGATGAGTGTTCTAGGACGTAGCCAGATAAGGGAGAAAGAACTACTCGAAGGGTCAACTAGGAATCGTACATACTACTAGGGGCTATCCTTGTGGATGGATTTTTCCCAACACCTTGAGGGATCGAGTGCTTTGATCTTCTTATCATAGTGGCTCTTCACCATAGCTTTGAATAATTGAACTTGTGCAATACTTCAACTTTGTGTTTGATGTACTAGACCCAACAATACCTACTCTAATCATGAATAAAAGTGGCTAGTGCCTACATCGAATGATTGTCTTGGTCTTAGGTGTACGGCAATCTGAATGTATGGTTGAAGTGGACTAATTGACCTTGAATTTTATCATGAAAACTCATTTATGTCCTAAAAGTATTTTTCATCTTAATTGGGTCACTTAAGTCCGAGGTTAATAAAAGAGAACAAGTGAAGTTGATTTAAGTGCATATGGACCAGCTCGATGAAAGGCTTGGGACCAAAAGGAGAGAAGTCCATAAAAGAGTAAGGGTAATTGTTGTTTAGTTATCTCAGTCATAGATACATATAAAAGAAGTATGGATATATCTCGAGCAGCCTTGATCAAAGGTACAAGACAAAGGAGATTATCTAGAAAAATTATAGGAGTCTAAAAATAGAAAGTAGTTATGCTAAGTTCAAGTAATAAAAATAACTCTTTACACTCCAAGTATGAAGTTTGGAAAGCCTTAGGATAAATTTATAACTTTGCCATGAATAGTGTAAATTTAGCGGATCTAAAGTTAGCAGGTTTTAGAATCAACTTGACGGCACCTCCAAAGCACTGTGCTTGCACACGAGATTAAGCTTTAAAGCGCAAGGGTGAGTTCTATTCTTACCAAAGTTTGTCCTGATTTAGCAGGTAGGCTCTAGTTTGGTCAGCTTCATAAAGCCTCCAAAGATTTGTTGCACCCAAGATAGTTAAATTAAAGGGTAAGTTTATGGTTTTTATTAAATGAACTCGTATGAGACCCGCGCGTTGCTGCTGCCAAAAAGAAGGTACACTTCAATTGTCGCAATCTTTGATCTCCTTCTTTCCTTAGTGGCGAGTAAATTTCTATGATTTTCATGTAAGCTTTTGGAGCTCTACAATACTAACAGTTCAAACCACCATCCTAACTACTTTCAATAGGGCAATGTTTGACAACTCATAAGGTGTAGACATGCTGCTCTAAACATTCACATCAACCACGTATAACCCTGTCTTTTGGATCAACACTCTATCATTCAAAGAGAGAAGTCATCTTGGACTCAATGCTCTTTATCAATTTGTTGTCCTTTTCAAGTACACCACACCACTAGCACCTAGCATACTTTCTAACAACCATGTTGCAAAAAAGCCTCGTCATAAATTCTATTCTTAAATATATCCACTACTTGCAAAATTCACATCAACCAAGTACAAACAAACCTGTCTTTTTGATCAATACTCTATCATTCAGAGAGAGAAGTCATCTTGCATGGAATGCTCTGTATCAATTTGATTCTCCTTTGCAAGTACACCACACCTATTGACATACATCCTGATCAATATGTGAGTGCACCTATAATACTTTCTAACCAATGTGTTGCAAAACAAATCTCATCATAAATTCCATTCTCCAATATATCCACTACCTGTATAATTCCCAATGCCAATAGGCATCTTGAGAAAAATCCCTTTCCACATTGGCGGATAACGGCCCAATGCGTTTTGGCCTAGCCATGTCCATGTCCTTGTGGCTCGAGCATCCACATTGCCCAATGTCCTGACACACATATTGCTCCCATACATTGTGTTCTACTATGCATACATTTAGTGTGCTA